>NC_139603.1:42265456-43498980 GCF_964270895.1 Podarcis filfolensis
GTTAACTGGAAGCCACCCTTAGTTTTGAAATAGAAAGTGTAATGAACTAATAGATTGAAGAAACAGCCATTGAACTTATCTACACTGTAACCTTATACTGGGCTTCTAAGAATATCACAATATCACATTTTTCTCCAAACAATTCTAGTAATTCTAGATTCAGGTAGGTAGCCGTGTTGGTCTGATGCAGTAGAAATATATATTAAAAATAAAAAAATTGTCCAGTAGCACACAAAAGCTCATACCAAGAACAAACTTAGTTGGTCTCTAAGGTGCTACTGGACAATATATATATATATATATATATATATATATATATATATATATATATATATATATTTCTAGTAATTGTTACTGGATGATGGTATTGCAGTGCCCAGAATTTCCTGTAGAAAAGACTGTAGTGTGCATATGACCCAAAGCACTTGGCCAGAATTATCTGAATTTCTTCAATTATTTGTTGCTTTTGAAAACACCATTCAGTTTGAAGTGATTTCCATTCCTGGCCTCGGGTCAGAACTAACCACCTTTAACCCAATCCTTCAACTGAATGAAGTTCTGAGCATTAGAAACTGCACAAGTTGGATTTAAAAATCAAAGCGTTAGATAAGAATAAAAAAGGGCCCCACTAATAACAGACATATGACATGTCAAATGAAGAAATTCACAGGATTGCTATGGGAGATAGAACAGCAATTATTGCATTGTTATAGCACCAAGTGCTTTTGATCAACAAATCTCCATGCTATAACACTAAATACAAGTGTTGGGGCTTAAAGCATAGCACATGTACATCTTAACACATTCTAAGAAATGAAATGACAGCTTGGTTTGAGTAGATTCTAAGCACATTGGTGGGGTGAACTAGGCTGCAGCTTTTTTAAAGTAGAGAGTGGAACTGTGGATTTTTTAGGACCAAACTAGACATTTGCCTAATATGTAGTATGCATCTTAAATAATTACATTCACAGGGAGACAGATTCTTACTGGGAAGGCAACCAGCAGGGAGAGGAGGCTTATCTTTTCACCCACTCACCATGATCTGAATGGAAAAAGTCCCCATCAGACTTCCCCATGCCAGTAATTATTTCAGGAACAACAATATATACAGCTGCATGTGACACAATTGAGCAGATGTCAAGTTTGATCCAGTCTGGCCAGTGTTCCATGGAAGGACTAGTCATTCGTTTATATAGTAACTGAGCACATTGCACGATTTTGTTGAGTTTGAAATGACCTTAGTGAGAGTGGTCTATTGGGCTGATGACTTACTTATTTGCTTCCCATAGACATCTGGCAAGCCTTTAAAAACAAAATGCTGGACCAAAAAGATCGGGGTTCTTTTTAACATGCATGGAACTAGCAAAAACAATCTGACAGAGGATTGGTTTACTGAGTTTCTGTTGTACCATAAAACAGCATATTAGTATATGACTTGAGCAAGCATATTTCCAATTAAAGCATGCACCTTTTAATATATTTACGTACATGGTGGTAGCACACTGAACATACAGAATGAGAGTTAAGAACTGGACATAATTTCAGTGGTTACTACTTAACAAACAATTGAGAGCATAAAATTTTAAACTCTGAAACATTTCACAGGCTTAATGGTAAAACTGAAAACATACAGTGAGAGTTTACTATTATTATTTTTTTGTAATATATACACACACTCCAAAATTGGGAGTAGTTAAGTATTACACAACACTAAGGCATGTTTGGTAACTGTATTCTGCAAATGAAAATTGAGGCTTTTAAGGGCAGGATCAACAGTCAAATAATCTGTTTCCAAGCTTGGCAGTCAAGCTCAAGGAACGAAAAAAGGTGGTCACTGAAGTTCCCCGCAAGTCAAACAGATGCTAGCAATGCCTCTTAAAACAATGCATTTAGACAAAAACATCTGTTTTGTTATAGCAAAACTATTTATATATTAGTGTATGTTTAGATAAAAGCCTGGATTTTAGATGTGAAAAAATGAATCATGGTTTGTTGTTCATATATTTCCCCGTGTTCCCCACTTACATGTGGAGGAAGAGAAGCTATTTCAACTTCTAGTCTGCAACAAATTGTTGTTTGCCATAACAGGATGAGAAAACAAACTGATATGTTCAATTCATCTTCCCCCACATCCAGGATCCAATCCCGGTTTTGCAAACAAGCAAACCACAGTTGGCCATCTTGGGGCAAAGCTGCAAGTGAACACTTCTAATCTCCCCTCACAAAATGCAGGGAGAAGAAAGTGAGGCTTGTGCTCATAACAAAAATATGCAGCCAAACGCAGCCAAAAGGTTTTGCATGATTCCTGCCTAATTAAAATAAAGTAAGACAGGAGTGCCTGGCGTACTCTGGTCCATGGGGTCACGAAGAGTCGGGCACGACTAAACAATGGGAGGCCCAGACACTAGAAATAATGCAAAGAAGAGAAAAAGTAGAACCCAATTCTCACAAGTGCCAACTGCTTAAGTTTATGATAGTACAATGTGTTTCAGAACAGAAGTTCCTTCTTCAGGATCAATCTTGGACTTTCTGAAGCAACTTACATAAATGCTCTGCTGCCTATCGGGCACCATGAGGGAGGAATGACAGTTCCAAAATGTGCTGAGCGACAATAAAGCTTAATAGCTGGCACTTTTGAAAACCAGTTTCTTCTTTTTGCGTTCTTTTTGCATGGATTTTAAGCTGCCTCAAAGGAAAAACCAACAAGGACCAAGTAAACAGGTGCAAATGTTCTAATTGTGACTTCATAAACTGCTTTCTTTTAAACGAGAACCCTTCTGTCCAAGCAGTGATGGGACTGTATTTCTACACTGATAGGCAAGAATTGCCATACTGTAGGCTAAGTCCAGCAGTAGCGTGAACTAGTTAACAACCTCAAGTATTTCACCCCAAAGCATTCCATGCATTGGATCAAGAGGACTGGTTGTACAGAGCTTCACCTACTTCCAAAATACTCTGGGGCCAAGGTGCAGCAGTTCTTCTAACAGTATTCCACTTACTCAAAAGAGATTTACCAAAGAACAGAAGGTGGGCCTTATTAGTGGCCCACACATGCAGGTTCATAAGAACCTTCTCCTGTGTCAAAGCATTAGACAGTACAGACGCCCCCCCCCCAAATTCCAGAGTTAAAGAATAAGGGTGCTGTTCCTCTATATGCAATGTGTGTATATATACGAGGCATGCAGGCTTTCAAGTAACATGACAACAACATGCACAGATTTGCTAGAAGCTGAAATGCTGTACCAAGGTAACAAATGCTGGTATTACCACTAATTAGTACAAAATGCAGCTGTAGAAAGAGACTGCTATCTTAGAACACTGTCAGAATGTTGAATTGTCCACTCAATAGCATCCCACCCCTGGAGTAACACAGAAAAGATGTACAACTTATGACAAAAAGTTATTCCACCATCACAGTCTTGTAAATCTCAAGAGCCTACAGGAAAATCAAGCATTGTAAACTGAGAGTGATATCCAACTAAGTCCAAGTGAACCTACTGAAAGTGAATGGATGTAACAGTTATGACTAAGCCTACCTTGAGTTTGACTTAGTTGAGCACCACGCTTATCAAATATTGGTAACAAGCAATTATATCATGTAAAGGTTTAACTGAGTGCCAAAGCTGAACACACACAAATAGGCATCCCAGTAGAATAAGTTAGGTAAAAGCAAGCTGAGCATGCATGCTTCTGACAGATGCATCTCATCCTAGACTTGGGATCACTTGACGTGCTACCAGATCCTACAACTTCTGCCTAGAAATCTGGTAGTACGCAAGTGTGAAGTGGCCCTAAGTTGAAAAGGTAAAGCGAGAGGGATCACCTGTAAGGAAACTTAGTTAAAACAGGCTGCATTATATAGCATTAAAAGAGAATGAAGAAGAAACAGTAAAGCACCTGAATGAGACCTGTAATGTATTGGTAATCTATTGTTGTACAAGTGCAGAAGTCATGGAGGACTGAGAACAGAAATATTTGTTTAGGATTACAATACTTGAAATGCACATTTCCCCCTTAATAATACTCTTTATAAGGCTGAGTTATTCATTTGCTGTTTTATAGTCAAATCCCAATGTACCCACGGAAGTCCCACGGAACCTAATAAAGGGTTTATTGTGTAGCATGCTGAATTGTTGCAGGCTGAGAACAGGGATGGGCCTGTCACGTTCTCTCGTAGCCCATTTCTGAGGGCCCTGTGTCAGCAGCGGGCATGGCCATGCCATGCTCTCTCTCACACCACACACAACACTCCCCCCGCCTGCCACGATTAGGTCGGAGTCACTAGGAACCTTTTTACAAACCTAACCGCAGCACGGGGAGGGTGCTTTGGAGTATGGTGATGAAACAACATATGTGGAGGCAGGGTTGACCATCCCCATCCCAGCTGCATCTAGGCAAGGGGGGAAATAATCTTTACTCCAACAGAACAGTTGTTTTCTAGCTGCAGGAAAGGCAAGGAGGGAGGTGAGGGCCAGATAAAGAGGTCAGGAGTTCAGCTTCCTGTATCTTTTAATGCATGGAGTGCTTGCATATGAAATATACTCTGGAGGGTTGAGGGAATTCCCAGAACAGGTTAATGCTGTGAACTGCCCTGAGATCTATGCATGAAGAACAGTATACAAATTTGATTGATTGATTGATTGATTGATTGATTGATTGATTTGAGGGCCCACAGGGAAAGGAATGGAAAGTTCCACTGCACAGCCAGAAGTCTGTGTACTAGCAGAACTTCTTCACCCATAGCATTTAGGGGAACAGTTCCTTTTCATTTATCCCCTATTCTGCTACTAACAGCCTATATATGCATTTGGTTTATTGTCCATCGGAAGTGGAATAAGTTCCCTTTCCAACACTACAAACAGGACAACTAGAACATGTGCTCACAGCCACCATTTCGTACACAGTAGAAAACAAGAGACATCTGTACATAATAAGTGTCTGGGTTATGAGGGAAAGTTCAGATATGACATCTGCTTAGTTCTCTCCTCTGCTTTCAGCACTGAAAAGGGTAAGGAAACGATTTGCCTGCTTTCCATATGAACCTATTTGTCTCAAGCAACCCACTGCGGAAGCCAATAGCTAAACTGAGAAGGTATTCTGTGAACTGCAAGCTGAAAGACAGACTAATCTGATCACACAACCAGACACTATCTCCCCTACCCCCATTCTAGCTGTAAGCTGCTGTTGTCTCAGTGAGAGACAACAATCACTTTTCCTGACTTCATACCATACACAGCTTTGAATCTTAAAAAGGAAATACATGCGGACTGAGAATACACAACTGGCTCTACAGATACAAGAAAAGTCATTATCTAACCTGAAGACTTACAGTGAATTGTGTATAATTGAGAGCACCCTGGGCTTATGGGATACCAATGCTAGCATAATGCACTTAAACATTTGAGTTTTAGGTTTTAAATGAACCACCTTAAAGTTAGCAACTGTGACCCAGTAAAAGCATGACACACACCTACCTTTCTAGCATTAGAAGATATTGTGCTTGCCATTAAAGTTTCCAAGTAACTACTGAGGCTAACACCTTTTACTGTAATAATTGCTTCTTGAGTTAACAAAGTCCTGTAAGGGGAAAGACAGAAACTATCAGTACAAAACGGCTTCCCCCTCATCATTTTTTTACTAAGAGTCAAAGACATTCCAACTTACTTTTCCGGGTTCTCAGGGTGTGGCGTATATACCAACCTTTCATCAACTGATATAAGATTTGTAAGTGTTATCTTAAAGAGAAAAAGAGGCGAAGGTTAATTTAACTAATCTTAGTATTATCTAGCATAATACATAATAAAAAAGACTGTCTACTTTACTTAAAGAAAATGATAAATTGCATTTTTAAAAACAACTAAGGCTGTATCCTAAGCAAACTTTCTAGGAATTAAAGTCACATTTTAAAGCAGGAGTAAGGAGTTTCAGGCCCAATAGGCCTAGTTAGGTCACAAACCATACCCACTCCCCCACATGTGTGATACCAGGTTTGGGACAGATAAATATGTGGCTGGCATTGGCTACCCTAGGGAGCGCCCCACCAGTGAACGTGATGTGCAGTTGGGTATAGCTCACTGTCAGCCCCAATCAGCTGATGGACAGAGAGAGCGAGACCCCTTGAAGTTCCAATCTCCACACTCATAAACTGAGGAACATTGAGAGAAAGCTGCTTTGAAGTTTGGTTGCAGCTGTAGTTTGGATACAAAGCATGCCATGGACACTGAGATCCAGCACCGAGGGGCATCTGGCGGTTCCCTCATTGCGAGAAGTGAGGTTACAGGGAACCAGACAGAGGGCCTTCTCAGTAGTGGCGCCCACCCTGTGGAACGCCCTCCCTTCAGATGTGAAGGAAATAAGCAGCTATCTTCTCTTTAAAAGACATCTGAAGGCAGCCCTGTTTAGGGAAGTTTTTAATATTTAATGCTGTATTGTTTTTAACACTTGATTGGAAGCCGCCCAGAGTGGCTGAGGAAACTCAGCCAGATGGGCGGGGTATAAATAAATTTATTATTATTACTATTATTATTATTATTATTATTATTATTATTATTATTATTATTCCTGAATCCATACCACAGCTGCAACCAGACTTCAAAGGGGCTCTCTCAGCACCCATCAGTTGATCAGTGCTGAGAGGGAACTCCTTTGAAGCCCTCACCTGATGACATGATGATGAGGGATGGTGCCAGGTGACTGACTGGTGGGCAGCCCCACCCAGCTGCCAGAATTGACCCATGGGGAGTGAGGGAGATATGGATTTGGCCTGCTGGCCTGCTTCAATTCCCTGGCCTTGTACTACAAGCCTCAAGTAGCGTATAGCCAGCCAAATGACACACACTTATATCCAAAGCTGCCTGTGTGTGGGAAGGACTCGTCTTTCCCTGCTCTCTCCCCAGCAGCCCTCCCACCCTCAAATTTTGCTCCAGAGAGTTGGGGGCCCACTGGAGCAGACTTTGGGACTGCACAGAAGAAGGAGGAGGAGGAGGAGATGGTGAAGTCCCACTGCATGAATGGAAGTCCACTCGTGCAAAGTTGGATTATGCCCATAAAGAACTTTCGGATCCTCTAGAAATAATTTCATCAGAGAAAGTAAAGCTAGCAACCCCAGTTTCTTTAAAAAATAATAATCTAAAGTTATCTAGCATACACAGAGAATGCTAGTCTTGGTTCCTGCTATGCCCTTACAGCAAGGTTTTCCCAACATAATCAAGGACTGCCTCAAACAGGCAGTATGTTAAAAAAACATAGCCAGCAACTCCCTGGTCCTGCCAGCAAATACAATACACAATACTTTATTACTCACATTTGTGGAGCTCAGTACCATTTTCTTTTCCACCGGATCAACTACAGAATGTTCTTTAATGTATGTCATAGTTCTACTTGTTCCCAGAATCTTTTAAAAAAAGGAAATAAAAGCAAGTACTAACACAGTAACCCAAAACGAGCAGTCAAGCAAAATATCAAAAAGGTTGATGATAAATGTATTTCTGTAAAGCATGCAGTGATAGCCCCTGTCCAAACAAAGAGTCTCATTGAGCCAGGTTCTCTAGGTTTGTTGCAACTCTTAAGGAAATTTAGCCTGAGCATTTACTATGAGAGTCATTATGTGCAATACATTCAAGAATAGAACACGTGTTTTTATTTCATAAAAAGATTCAGCCTACCACTAGCCACCGTGGTTAAAACAAACTTACCGCTTTTACAATGCTTGGCAGGCCCCATTCAGTGCTAAGTAGCCGGTGACTGTGCAACCTTCCTTGATTGTCAAGGCTTCGGTCCAAGACATCAACTCCTACCACTGAGGGGTTCATAGGATTGGGATATTTTCTCATGGCAGCTTTTATTACAGTATCCCATGGATGCCTAAGGAAAATGAAATGAAAGAGAAACAGGCAATGCATTAAGAATTCTCTGTATGCAATGCAATTTAATTAAAACTGAACATTTTGCTTTGCATTTATGGTATACAAAGCATACATTCCGAAACACAGAATTTAATATCATGTAAGAATTGGTACTTGAATTTGCTTATTTTTCTCTTCCTCCCCTGCCACTTTCTTCATATTTGGTCTATTAGGTTGTTAACTACTGTAAGCAATTGGCATAAGGGTACTATATGTATAAGGTGGTAGCCAATACTGAAATTACAAGAGCAGAACAGATTTCTGCTTGCAAAAATGAGACTTCCCCTTTGTCCCCCTGCAGCAACCCTCCATCCTTAAAATCTACTCCAGAGAGTTGGGAAATCCTCCCGTGCTGACATCTGGAGAATAAGACCTTTGAACCATTATTATTATTATTATTATTATTATTATTATTATTAATTAAATTTATATACCACTCTTCAACCAAAGATCTCAGGACAGTTCACAAACCCATCAAGCACCTACAGTTTAAGTGACACCCCCAAATGACCAGCACAATTAGTAAGTTTCAGAATATAGTGCTATATAAACTTTGGTCAGATCAGAGATTTGCCGATCTAGTCCTCTTCAAAGGCTGTTGTCCTGAAACCCCCACCAGTCCCAACCATTTTGGCCAATGGTCAGGGAAGGTGGGAGTGGCAGTCCAACAATATCTGGAGGGCACAACGTTGACTACTTCTAGTTTAGATGGCAGCTCTTTCTAAGCACAGCAGAGTGACAGATATTAAAGGCAAGAAACACCACTTTCAATTTTCAGCACTTATTTAGCACAAGTTCTCCTCTGGAGAGGAAGCATTTGACACAGCAATAGGAAATCAATTCTTACAGCTGGATCCTAGCCATGCTTACTCAGAACTGGGTCCCACTGATTTCAATAGGACACTCTCAAGCATGCTTAGAGCCGTGGTATAAGTATTATGCACAAATAACAAAATAAGAGAAAGAATTGTAGGTTAAATTTATAGAACATGCTTTGCATGAAAATGCTCCAAGGTTCAAGAAGCATGGGGAAAGACTCCTATCTGAAATGTTGGAGGGTCACTGCCATTCAGTGTTGAAAAAACTGAGCTAGATGGACAAATGGTCTAGCTTGGTATACACCAGCTTTCTACATTCCATGTTCCTGTGTAGCATATATCTTTCATTTCCAGAAAACATTCATTGCTTAAGTAACATTAACTCAGTGGCGAAATATTTTCAGTAAGCTAATAAGAACTTATGAAACCCGGTGACTAAGTAAAGGAAGTTAACATTGGGCTGTCCTTGTTCACAAAGATAAAGACTGAGGGAGAGAGAAAGTCATGCTTAAATTCAGAGATTATCACACTTAATTCAGTATCAGCCTGCGTAGCTCCACTGCTATCTCACACTTTTGAGAAACACACTTTTACATTAGTTTAAAAAAAAAAAAAGAGTGTGGTGTTGCAATTTAAGCATTTCCTTCATTGTTGGAAAAGTGTTTTATGGCACTTTGGCTATTTGCAAGTAGCTTATGCCAACAACATCATCAGTGATCTGGTATTGCACTTAACTGCTAGAGAGTCTCAGGAGCCTTTCAAAGCCATGCTGCTAATTCAGTATACTCATGCCATAGGGTCTCAACCCCTCTTTCTTTGGAAGAAGAATATGCCTTTTTTATGGCAATGCAAAAAACAAAACCCATTGAACACATCATAACCTACTTTCCACCCATTTAATTACAAGCTATTGCAGGCAGTGTCTCAGCTTGTTTTATTGCAAAATTCCAGGAAGCCACTGTCATGATGTTATTTCCTACACATCTGTACAGAGGCAAGATGTGGCAACCTCTCCTCCCATTTTCAACCACCCTTTCCTGGAGTACTAAAGAAAATTCCCTGTTAAATTGCTAGACAGAACAATTGCACCATTGCCTCCATGTCCCTCATGTCCTACAGCTCAATTTCTTGGAAGAACAAAAAGGTACACTTCACAGCGGTCCACAATTATGCACCTCACTAGTATTCCATCATTCCTGGAAAGAGTGACAAGAAAAGTCCCATTCTTCTGCTCCAGCTTCTAGATGAGGAGTCAGAGATCATTAACCAGAGGTCAACTGAGTTTCAGAGGGCATAATAAATCAAAGAGGAAGATCCCATGCCCTCATCTCCAGCTCCAAGCTGAAAAGAAAGATTGGGGCTTCCCATTTTGGTGCTCAGGTCTCTTCAGCCACCTTAAAAAAAACAACAAAGAAAACCCAGCCATTCTCTCTAGCTGCAGAGTAGGAGAGTGAAGATCGCTATTTGAGCCACTGGCAGCATTAATGTCCCAAGTGATCAGAGAACAGATTGTCCACACAACTGTGAAGTCCACATCTGTGAAGTCTTCTGAACTTCAGCACTGTAACCATTGCAATTACTGTTATTATTCTAAGCACTGTAATAGGGACTGTAGCCACACAGGGGATTGCTGATGTCCTTGCGCACAGATGCGGGGGAAGGTCAGGGACCAGCAGCCCAATCCTAATATACTGAAAGGGAGGCAAGGAGTCCTGGCAATCACCAGCTTAGCTTTGGCAACCATGACCGGCCAAAAAGTCTGAGGGCCTCTGACACTCAAAAATATTCCAAGCCCCATTAAAATGATGGAAAGCAGAACTGAAGTCTCAAGAGTAACATTTTCTGGGTAGCAGTTCTAACCCTTGAAGGAGACGAGAGTGGCAAAGGCCTACCAAGTTTCTGTCCGCAACATCCATGGCAATAGCAACATACTTTAGTTACACTGAGGTATTTTTAGAAACCAGTTCTACTCAGCAGTTTATGCAGCAAAGGCGTATTACCATGACACGACCTTGAAGAAAGGAAGTTGTCACCTTTGCCCCAGATATCACAGGCATTTGCACGGCAGCTCAGTGCATGGAGAAACACTTATTGCTTCCCTCTCTAATAAAAAGACAGCAACAGAGCGCAGGGGCCAGCCGTCCCCAACCTGGAGTCCACCATTTGTTTCAAACTACATCAACCCAACAGTCCTCGGCTCATGTTAAAGGAAGATGTGAGTCACACAACAACATTTAAGAGACCTTAAAGGGCAGCTAAGACAACATTTTTAAAGGTCTTTCATAAGGCAGGCATTTGGGAGCAAGCGCGGGCAAACCCACGACAGACCACGTTTAAAGCCCTTTAAAGCCCTTGGTGAGGGAGCAAGCGCGTCGGGGCAGGATGCTACCGATGTCCTCGCCCGGTGACCAAAAAGCAGGAGTTGTATACCAAGCGGAAACGGAGACGGGAAGAGGGGAGTTTTATTCATCTTTCCTTCCAAAGGAAGCTCCATAGCTCAGCTAGAGAAGGGCTGTAGCTCACTGCCAAAGCATCTCCTTTGCACAGGCTCAACCCGCAGCATCTCCCGATGGGACAGGGAGAGACCCCTGGAGAGCCGCTGCCAGCCAGTGTAGGCAACACTGAGCTCGGAAGAACCAGCGGTTTTTCTGTCCCTCCGCCAGCGCGGGCTGCTGCTGTCAAGGACGGAACGCGCGCCACTCCCGTCCTCGCCTTACCCAAATTCGTGCTCCGAGCTCCAGATCTTCATCCTGTCTGTAAAAGCAGCGGCGTTAATGGCGGCTCAATGGAAAGAACCGGCTTCTCCGCCCCAAAGGAAAGGGCGGCGCTTTTCCCCGGAGGAGAGTGGGCGATGACGTCAGCCGCCTCCCACCCGTCCTTCTTCCCCGCGCCAGCCAATCGCCGCTCCTGTCCGCTGGAAAGACACCCGGCTCGCTCCCGCCTCCCTGCACCCTTCGATGCCCGGGGAAAGGACGCGTCAAGTCCGTGTGAAGACCTTGAACAGGGGACGCCCGGCTCACATTCCTCGCCAGTGACGTCAGGGCTTCGGCTCTGGAAACGCGTCGTTTCTTGCCAATTGCGTGATTCCTCGGTGGATCCAGTCGCTTTGCCTCGCGGGTTTGCAGATCCGTAGCGCCTCTGCGCCGGCTGCATCAGTCGTGAGCCGAGCGTGGGATTCTAAGGCTGCCCTTGGCATGGGGTGTGTTTTGATCTTTGCCCGCACAGAAAGCAGAAGAGTAGTATCTTGTGTCGTCGTGGCCTCTGACTCTTACTGACTTCAGTCTCACTGGGTTTAGGGTGCGAATTAAGTCAGGTCACACATTTTCACGGAATAAAATCTTCCACGTTTTCTGCAGCGCGTATTTATTAAAGGGGAAAAGGTTCGGTCCTATGCACGCATATTTCGAATGAATGATTGTCAATGTATATACATGAGATTGTACAAAGCCGCTGGCAAACGCGTTGTAAAATCATTCTTAAAACAAAACTAAATTCAAGTTGACTTAAGGCAGTCCTGTTACATTAGAGAAAATGAAGCAAACTGGTTTCACGACTGGCCTTGATTTCTAGGGCCATCGCTAGAATACATAGCAGAGCGCGGGAAAACCTGCCTATGGATTGTCACAGAATTAACATCTACCGATGTCAGTTCTTACACACACATAATTGGGGAGAAAATGTTACTGTATTCTATGCGATTTAAGCCCAACTACTTGACAGTAATCAAAACAGAGTCCTCGAAAATACCGAACATAGGATTATGTAACTTTATGTAACTGTGTTCAGTTTCTACTCCCCAATAAATGTGTTTAGGCTTGCAATTTACACCGAACTGTCTCATCACAGAGTTTCTGCGCGGGTGACGTAATGAGAGATGCAATCCGAAATCAGTAGGCAGCGACCGTGGTACTGGGACAATTTAAAATCAAATAGGATTAAAATAATTGCAGCTTCCGGCACCTTTTATTGGTGAACTCTCTTCCACTTTCCTGGGTCGAGGTTATACCGGAGCCACGTGTCTCCGTCCGACTGACCTTGCAAATAAATTCCAAGGCATCACTCTTTCCCCTTCGACATATATGTAACTAATTAATACCGTCGGGGCCTACGTAAGTGTCCTAGACGCCACGTGATTTCGGCGCTCATCGACTCCTGATCCACTGGTGCCAACCTGCCTCAGCAGGCACAACCATCACCCTGTAGGCGTGTTTGCCTTGGGTACAAATACAGTGGTACCTCGGGTTAAGTACTTAATTCATTCCGGAGGTCCATTCTTAACCTGAAACTGTTCTTAACCTGAAGCACCACTTTAGCTAATGGGGCCTCCTGCTGCTGCTGCGCCGCCGGAGCCCGATTTCTGTTCTTATCCTGAAGCAAATATCTTAACCTGAAGCACTATTTCTGGGTTAGCGGAGTGTGTAACCTGAAGCGTATGTAACCCGAGGTACCACTGTACCAAGCAGGGGTCGTCTTTCAGCTAGCATGCAAGTCTGCAATAGGGTCGTCTCGTTGTTGCAGCAGGCTGGCGGAGAGCAACACGCGCAACGCCTCCAAAAGAGGCGGGGCTTACGAAAAAAGGCGGAGCATGGCGAAGGCTGCGCGCACGCGCGGGAGGGGTCATGGGGCGCCGTGATGGCGTCACGCGCGGCGCCGGGGGCGTGGCCAAGGTCCCCCAACCACCCGCTCGCCTGTTTGTGTAACTGAGTGAGTGAAGAGAGCGGTGCTTTGGGGCCGCTGGCCTGTTTCGGCGACTATGGCTCACCGCTGCCTGTGGCTGTCGCGGGGCTGCTGCCGGCGTTCCCCCGGCGGGATTCCCGGGGCCGCCCAGCGGCTGCTTTGGGGCCGAGGCCCCGCCGCGCCTTCGCGCTACCTGAGATTGGTGAGTCACGTGCGTGTCAGGCAAGGGCAGGGCGCAAGAGGAACGGGGTGCGCCTCCCGGGAGGTGGACCGGGGCCGCCGCCGCAACCACGAGGGAGTCCCGTCCCCGTGGTGTCACTTGGCAACTGACGTTTCTTATCTCCCCGAAGGTTAAAGAAGAGAACCGGCTTGTGTCGTGGCTGTTTCAGCACCGTAATGGTGACGGTGAGAAATGCTTAGCATCTCACCTTTGCTGCCACCTTTGCTAGTCACAGTCCCTTGGTCCAACAAGATCACAATGGGCTTCGCTGACTGACTGTCAAAGGTTCTTGACGGTTTTGAGTGGGAAAAAATTAAAAAGCAAATCTTGACCGGTCTTGCCTGGAGATGTCAGAGAGTGAATCTGGAACTTTTTGCAGATGAAAACGGGTTCTACCACTGAACTGCGCTTCTCGTATGCAAAAGGATTTGTATAGTGCTTTTGAGTGTTCAAAGAACTTCCTGTACACTCTCTTGTAATTTTATAATTATTTTTATTATCTTTCAGCAACCCTGTAAAGTATATCATTATTATCCCCCTGTTGTATATTGGGTTGAGGGGAAAGTGTGAGTTTGAGAGACAGTGGTTTATTTAACGTCACCTGCTAAATTCATAACAGAAGTAATGTGTGAGCTGGTTTCTAGCTCAGATGAGTTGACAGTTGCTTTTATCTGTTCTTTGTAAACTTGCTTCAGCGTCTCATTTGGAAAAGTAAGAGGAGGAATGATAGAGTAAACTGCTTTTACTCACACTGTGGAGGGAGCTTTCACTTTCTTTGATATTTGTGATATTTCATCCCCAGGCAACATTCCAGGTGTACCTATCCAGCGTACCCATTGAGAAATGAAACCAAAGGATATATTTTACATCAGGGGTGGTGCAGGAGAACCTCCGATGATGTAAAAAAATGTGCCAGGATATTTGTGAAACTAGGAGAGTGGCTGCTTTTAAATGAATAACCATTATTTCATATTGCAAAAACAGGCCTTCAAGTGGAACCTACTCGCATGTATGAATGTATACAACTGCAGTCTAAGGCTGCAATTCAAACACCCTTTTCTAGAAAGGTGTTTATATTGGGCAGAGATGGTGCTGTGTCCAGCCCTGCCAGCCCTGTACCCATGTCGGTTTGTATCCACTGGCACAAACATGCAGACAGATAGCCCTGAAACAGTGTGTTCTGGGGGCAGGGAAGGGCTGAGTCAGTCTGGGATCCAGTGGATCCCAAGCTGGTCCTGCAGCAGTCACATAACGGTATTAGTCCCATTATGGGCCTGATTGCTGGCACAGCTTCAGGCTTGGGCAGCTGTTTGCTTGCCATCTCCCCTGTCTGGGCTAGCATGAGCAACTGGGCTGTGGATGCCTTGGTGGTCCCACTGCTCTCCAGCTAGGGTTTGGATTGCAATCTAAGGCAGCAATTGTGTGCATGCTTACTAGAAAGTAAGCCCCATTGAAATCTCTGGGATTTATTTGCAATTAAGCATGCATGGGATTGTGCTGAAAAGATGCTGAGGAACTGTCTTGGTTTTTTAGTGACAATTCTCATTTTTTCAGCTTCATGACCATGTGGCCACACAAGTTCCTACAAACAGAAGCAATGTCCTTGCAAGTGTAATTGCTGTTTACAGGAAGCTCTTCTCCCAACCTCCAAAAGGTAATTTTTTGCTGTAAAATAATAATATTGTGTAGTTTATTATTATATTATTGACTACTACGCTTATTCATCTTATGTGTTTAAAGCTGCTTAGTCACAATTTTATGGGAAGCGGCATAGAAATAAACATGGTGTTTTTTTCCAATACCAGAGCTGCACTAGAATGTTTGAAGCAGCATAGCTCTGAGAATGTGCAGAGACCTATTGCCTTGCTACAGAACAATTACACCTTAATTGCATTGCTTCCTCAATCAGAATGAAAAATGTGGCCTGAGCCCCAGCACTTTACTCTTTAGAAGTTAAGCACAGCTGTCCTGCCGTCTTTCCAGCATGTCAGAGAGCAATCTCCCACAAAACTCCTCTCTTGTATTGTTGCACAATGTTGGACCATCACTGAGAAGGGCCTTTCCTTCATGCCCACCAACCTAAATGATCACACTGGTGGTTACATGAGCATGGGTTCCTGACAGGTTGATACATACGTAGACAGCCTTTCAAGTAACCTAATTACAACCCATTTAGTTCAGGAGTCCTACAGCCTCCCTGAGATGAGTAGGTTGAAACAAGGGGTAGAGCTGAAGTCATCTGCATATGGCAGCTGAAACCTTTGAATGACTTCTCCTAGCAGTTTCATGCAGATGTTGAAAAGCATGGGAGACAGAACACAAAACAAAGCCAAAACTCAAGGGGTAAAACAGAAGGTCCCCTCATCACAACCATCTGGAATCAACTATCCAGGAGGCACCAGAGCCAGCAGAACACTGTGCCTTCCAAGTCCAACCCAGTCAAGTAGCTCAGAAGGATAGTGTTGATTGATGGTGTTGAAAGCCACTAAGAGATCCAGGACAGCCAGTAGGATTGTGCTCACTATTCATCCCCAGTCCAAGGCCAGTCAAGGTGTTTTTCAAGTTAAACCCAGGCCTGAAGCTGGACAGGAATATTATTCTTTCTTTGTCCCTATCTCAAGCTACATATGTCGTGTGACTCACCTGTTTCAGTCCAAGGGCTGACTGAGCTCTCAGAATAGTCCTCCTTTCTCTCCACAAAAAAAGTCTGCTTCCAGTTTTCCACCTTCCTACCTTTTTCTTGTTTCAGCAGTGTAGTTCTTCTAGAAACTAGAGGGTAGGCACTTTTGATAGGCACTTGGGCAGTTACTATTCTTTATCAGAAATATTTTTAAATGACACACATGCTTTTATCTCCTCCTTTTCCTACCCACCCACCCTCCTGTTTAGCTTTATCAGATATGTGAAACTCACATATCCACCTCTTTTCCTGTACCCTGAAACACACGGTGAGGCTATTTTTGGTGAGACTTCACTGCCTCAAGCATAATATAATATACTCAATTTTTTTTGCTGCTTTTTTCCTTACTAGGTTTTGAAAAATATTTCCCTGATGAAAAGAAACCTAATGAAACAAAGGGCTCAGAAGGAGAAGCTAAAGGTACCAGTCTGCTTTTTCACTTGAGGCTCATATGTAGAATAAATGTCACTTTGGTTATTATTAATTTTGACTGCTCTTATATACAAGCCCCATGTTGCTGTGTCCTAGTTTTGACAATGGCCATGAAAGTGGTCACTGTTTCCTACAGTTTACTTCTGTCTTGTGACTTCTGTTGTCACATTTTATGTGCCAGGTCTTCACATTGTAGAATTGATATGTTTCTGCTCCAGCATCACCATATTTAGTTTCTGAATTCTCTGTTAGATGTTTGTGGTGTTGTTATTTTTTCCTTGAGCATTTTGATTAACGATCTATGTTAACTGGGCCTGTTTATATCCCTGGTTTGTGTGCCTTTTGATGTTTGTTAAAGAATTGAGTACTTTGTATCAGTTAAGAAAGAGGGCCAAAGCTACAGTGACACGGGTACTGTATTTAAACATAATAAAGAAGGGAGCAGGAAGCTGGAAATGAATTGGGAAAACTGAGCTTGCACTATCGTTCCACTAAAAACTGGATTCTATCTAATCAAAAAGCATTATCTGGATGTACCATGATACATTGTTTGAGACACCCCAACAATAACCAGTTTACACCAGGTTTTCATCTCACTGTGTTGTGAGTTCTTACATAATCATTACTGTTCCCCACCTAAACACATGTCCTGGCGTGATGCATCATAATAATCTTTATATACTGCCTTTACTGAATCCTCAGAGGACTTCATTTACACGATATAAGTAGTCTTTGTAACATCTCTGTAACTTAGTCCAGATTCTGAGTGTTAAAAACAAATTGCACATTAAATATGTGACTTCTCTTGTAAACAGCTGCCACACGTTTAGGCCCACCCAACCCCCTGATGCTTTCTGGTAGAGCTTTGCTATGCTGTGACATCATGATGTTCTGTGTTCCCTGCACCATGCCATCAGCAGTCAGTGATACAGGGTGGGGAGGCACAGAACATTTTGCTGTCGCAGCATAAAGTAAGATCTGTTCCATGGTACGGAGTAAGGGTTGGGATTAGATGAGTGAACGCTATTTTTGTAGACAGCCGTGTGTGTGTGTTGTAACATCTAATCTAGCTGGTAATCTTGTAAGAATCAGTGTTGTGTAAAGATTACAGAAGTAACAAAACAAAGAACTACAGGGAGATAGGCTTGCTTGCTTGCTTTCTAGTTTTTGTAGAAACATGCGTGTCAACTCTGTTTGTAGATGTAAAGCAAGCCAACTCCCAACGTCCTTCCAGAACCAACAGTGGAGGAGGAGGAGGAGGAGGAGGAAGCAGTGGAGGAGGAGGGAAAAAAGGTGGCAAGAAAGAAGATACTAACTGGTGGTCCAGAATGCAAAAGGTCCCAATTCATATTTTTTGTGACACTGCTTTTATCAACCTGCTTTATTCTGTTTTGCAGTTCTGTAAAATATTATTACTTCTCTAAATGTTATTCAGATTATTTTCACCATGGGGATGCTGTTGACTTACATGGTTTTTTAAACTCAGTTACTTACGTGTTTCTTAAATTTCTTTGAAAGATTATATGAATCTAAGATTTATAGTGGCCCTGACTCAAGGCCCAGTATGCAGTGCAGTAGATTTTGTGAGCTTTTGCAAAGCAAGCATTCCCATTCACCTCAGAAAAGCTCAGCACATTTCATATGTGAATCTGCCTCTCCACCAAGTTAATAGAAAAGGGTTTGTAGGTGGGAATGAAGGCATGACTGTAATTCCAGACACTTTTTCATGTTTTTATGAATAAATCTTCTTTGTAGGCTAATGCACAATATTTTTTTATTCTGTAAAAAAATTCTTTTACAAATTGGTGCTTACATAGGGCTGCTTTTGTGACAGCAGATCACGAAACCCACCCTTTTCACATACAAAAGTCAATCTCAATCCAGTATTCCTTCTCTCTCTTTTCTCCTTTAGGGTGACTTTCCCTGGGATGACAAAGAGTTTCGTTTTTATTTCATGGGCACTGCAATTTTCTGGGCTTTTGCTACATACTATGTTTTCTTCAGGAATGCTGGGAGAGAAATCACATGGAAGGACTTTGCCAACAACTACCTTTCCAAAGGAGTGGTAAGTAGCACTGAGGCACCTTCAGCTGAAATGTACATTTCACAGAATAAGTTATCCATTGTGACTGAATGTAAACCAGGGTGGGCTATAATTTAATTGAAGCTGGAAAGCTGGAATTTGTATTAAAAAAAGAAGAAGAAAATTACCGCATGTGGTCAGAACTTTTATTCCAGAAACAAAAGCAATTGGCAAAAAGTAGAGGTTAGCCATATTGTTAGAAAATGGCCTAAGACATTTTGAGTTCCATGGCTCTTTTTAAGGACATATTATTTATTTGAAACTTTTCCTGCCTTTGCTTCAAAAAACTCAAGGAAAGTAATTTAAAATATAAAAATAGCAAGCTAAAAAAACACACCAAGCAGCTAAAAAAACTCTTGAAGAGAGTTCAAGAATAAATTTAGTGTAATCGGCTAAAAGAGAGACCGTAAGTTTGCATTTTCTTCAAGAGTGGACAGGTTATTTACTTTGAGAACCTGATTTCTCAGGACTTGCTTGCTCACTGAGGCAAGAGAGGGCAGAGCTCTTACTCACACTATAGTTTGGATAAGAAAAGCAACAGCAGGCTGATCTTCTGTTTCCTTTGTGTTTGGCACAAGCTGAGTCAAGACCCCACTGACACATTCTTATTTCCTGTTGTGTTATTATCCAAGCCTTGGGCAGCAATATGAAACAGCACTCCACCTTACCCTGTGTCCCTGCATGCTTGCTAAAAGGATCAGAGGAGAAGCAATGTTTTAGCCTACTTGCAGGGTGCTTTGGCAAAGTGGAAAGGAACAGCAGAATCCACATAGTTTCTTTACTCAATCCCTAAGTGCAAGTGAAGGCAAGGCTCTTCCTGCAACGTTCTGTGCTTCATGGTAGGGTAAAAGAAATGGTACCTTGCCAAGGAATCAGTTTTATATTTGGGGACCTCTGCTTTTGGAAGAAAGATTTTGAACTTAAAATGTATTGGGCCAGACATTTTAAAGCAGATTTTGGATGTTTTTTATTTTGAAACAGCCCTCAGCAGTTTCAGTACAATAATATCTCACAGGGTTGTGTTCATACAGCAAAAGGGAAGGTCTCTAGCTCAGGGGGAGAGACTATGCTTTACATGCAGAAGGTCTGAGGTTCAATCTTTGGCTTCTCCCAGGAGGAAAAAGTTACTGTCTGAAATGTATTTTGTGCTTTCACAGGTGGACAAGCTAGAAGTGGTGAACAAGCGCTTTGTTAGAGTGGTTTTTACCCCAGGGAAGTCGCCAATTGATGGGGTAAATCAATTTTTTCAATTCACCAAATGCATTAAGGGGTTGAATCATTTATGTTTGTAAACATTTCTGTATAACGTATTAAATATGGATCTGACAGTTTGTTATTTTGATGTATCAGGGCTGTGCTCTGTGCCCTTGCAGGTAAATGACAAAATGTATTGAACATGTGCAGAATCTGATGTCTAGTGCACCTTACATACTGTCGGAATCTCCACATGCTTTTTGCTTAAAGATGCAGAACATGATGTGCAAGTGTGGTTTCTCTGCACCATACCTATTAGGGATTTCACCTGTTATATAGTGTTGTATAACACTATAATAGAAATTGCCATCAATGGGAGACATGGCAGAAGTCCTATACAGTGGTACCTCAGGTTAAGTACTTAATTCGTTCCGGAGGTCCGTTCTTAACCTGAAACTGTTCTTAACCTGAAGCACCACTTTAGCTAATGGGGCCTCCCACTGCCGCTGCGCCACCGGAGCACAATTTCTGTTCTCATCCTGAAGCAAAGTTCTTAACCTGAAGCACTATTTCTGGGTTAGCGGAGTCTGTAACCTGAAGCGTATGTAACCTGAAGCGTATGTAACCCGAGGTACCACTGTAAATATTTTGCCAGTCTAGCATTCAGAAATGCACATTCAGTGGAGGTGTTTTCTTCAGCAAATAGAAACGATGCAACTAAAACCAGCATATTAAATTTCTGCCTCTAGTTGATACGTATGTATTGTAACTTTTTGGATATTCAATTAAGCTGCTTCTTTATATTAAATAAGCTTTATAATCTTGTCTCTCTCATGTTAATTTAAAATGCTAAAACTGAGACACCATGAATTATTATATTTGTTTTTACAGCAATATGTTTGGTTTAATATTGGAAGTGTGGACACATTTGAGCGGAACTTGGAAACTGCACAGCTTGAGATGGGGATAGAAGGGGAGAGCCGGATACCTGTAGTGTATGCAGCAGAGAGTGATGGGTAAGTGTTTTAAATGATTGGAATTGTAATGGAATATATGATATTAACTTTTAGAATTGGCTTGCTGACAAGCTAGTCTCTGGTTGCACTTGTCGGTAACCCCTATCATCCACCACTCTCAAATTAGTTGGCATATGCATGGGGGAAGAAGAAGGGTTTTCTCTCATTTGCAGTAGGCTATGGGAATGTCAAAGAGAGTTGGGGCGAGAACACAGCCCACTTTCACACTGCTCTTTATAGGGAAGGAGTCCGAGGATGAGCTGTCATACTGGACGGTGCCATGCATGTTCTCGTGGAAGGACACTATCATCTTGTAAAGCTTAGGTGGACATCCTACCTTGTTGAGACAGGAGTCTGTTCAGCCTGGCACGTCTCTGCACCTAAACATAAGCGCAACGGGTCTTACCTGAGAGATGTTGTTTGCAGATGACACAGCATTTACAGAGCACTCAGAGGAAGCTCTACAGAGACTCGTCAACCGTTTTGCCCAAGCCTGCAAGGGGTTTGGCCTTACCATCAGCCTGCCAGGGATGAGCATCCTGAGCCATTATCAGCATTCCATGCATCAGCATTGGTGACCACACGCTTGGGGTGGTAGGCAAGTCTACCTGGGTTCCACCATAACCAGCAATCTCTCCATCGACGCTGAGCTGGACAAGTGAATTGGCAAAGCAGCTCCAACAATGGCTTTTCACTCCAAAGGGTATGGGAGGATGTGATGCTAATACTAAGATGAAGGTCTACCAGGCTTGCGTATTGAGGATTCTGCTTCATGGTAGTGAGACGTGGGCAACTTAGACGTGCCAGGAACGACACTTCAATGCCTTCCACATATACTGTGTCAGGAGGATTTGGGGTATCACATGGCAGGACAGAGTTCCCACAAAGTTCCTGCCCACGTTCCCACAAAGTTCAGACTCCTGTCTCTGCGACTTCTACGTAGTCTTGGTCCTGTCCACAGAATGGAAGATGGCAGAATCCCCAAGGATGTTCTCTATGGGGAGCTGACATCAGGCCCATTTGCAGACCATCTCTGTATTACATATATGTCTGCAAACGGGACGAAGGCTGGCAACATCAACCCCGCCATGTGGGAATCCCTTGCAGATGATCACAGTGCCTGGAGACAGGCAATCAGGCTATGCCTCCACAGCATTGACTAGAGGAGGAGCGACAGTTGGGAGGAAGGCAGAGAGAAGAAACGCCATGGTGCATCTGCAGCGGCACAATCGGACGCCTTCATCTGCCCCAGCTGCAGCAAAACATGTCTCTCCCGTATCAGTTTCTACAACCACAGCAGGTGCTGCAACTCTCCCAAAGGTTTGACTTCATCTCCAAAAGTGCACTCCTCCATTTTCTCCTGAGATAGATGGATGCCAACTAACGGGGAATGTAAGAAAGAGCAAGAGATAAAGTTAGCCTGATCTAGGAATTCATTAGCTTTAGCGCACATTTGTATTATGAATCAGAAAGGTGCTATGAACTGTGCATGATTTGTTGTAGCCCAGCATATTTTAACTGAAATTGCACCTTATTGAGTAAAGTTGTTCATAATGTACAAATGAAATTGCTCTTATGTGTCTCCTCCCCACCCCATATTTTGTTATGAAACAATGAATTAATATCTCCCAACTTTTATTTTTAGTTCCTTTCTTCTGAGTATGTTGCCAACGGTCCTTATAGTTGGCTTTCTGCTCTACACATTAAGAAGAGGACCTTCTGGAATGGGCCGAACAGGACGGGGAATGGGAGGACTCTTCAGTGTGGGTGAAACAACAGCCAAAGTCTTGAAGGATGAAATAGATGTGAAGTTCAAAGATGTAGCTGGCTGTGAGGAGGCTAAATTAGAAATAATGGAGTTCGTCAACTTTCTGAAAAACCCAAAACAGTACGAGAATCTTGGAGCAAAGATCCCAAAGGTAAAGAGTTACAAGAATAAAAATGTTACAGATAGGTAGCCGTGTTGGTCTGCCATAGTCAAAACAAAAAAAATTTTTTTTTCCTTCCAGTAGCACCTTAAAGACCAACTAAGTTAGTTCTTGGTATGAGCTTTCGTGTGCTTGCACACTTCTTCAGATACTGATGTTATTGTGCCAACTTCATTACTTTATTGAGCTCTTTTAGCTGGGGATTAATTTTTTTGAATTTAGTGACAATTTGCATTATTCCTATATTCTGACCTAACATCAGAATTTAAAAAATATGATCACAAGAGTTTGTGGAATCATAAGAACTCATTTCACATAGCCTCTGAATCTTCATTTAGTGACATTATGAAATTCTTTTGTTTTCTGTGCTTCCCTTTCAGTAAAATGAGGACACTGTTCTTTCTTACTCAAATTTACCTGCAAGCAAATACTATTTGTCCAACTTGATTTTTTAAAATCTGAATTAGCATAGGGCCAAAAATTAGGTTAGAGTATCATTTCCTCATGGATCTTAATAAATAGTGGGTAAATCTTGTGAAGACTTATTAAATTGACCATCTTGTGTGATCATGATCAAATATTGGTTACTTTAGCTATATTGCGGCTTGCACTCCCATTCAAAATACAGTGGTACCTCGGGTTAAGTACTTAATTCGTTCCGGAGGTCCGTTCTTAACCTGAAACTGTTCTTAACCTGAAGCACCACTTTAGCTAATGGGACCTCCTGCTGCCGCTGCACCGCTGGAGCACAATTTCTGTTCTCATCCTGAACAAAGTTCTTAACCCGAGGTACTATTTCTGGGTTAGCGGAGTCTGTAACCTGAAGCGTATGTAACCCGAGGTACCACTGTACAGTTATGTGAAATTCAAATTACCTTTTCAAGGACTAGAACATTTCAGGAAAAAGAGAAAATTTTGAGTTATTTGTGGAACTAGGACACGTGTTATACTTCCCTGAAACAGAGTTCTAAATACCGCATTTTTCACTCTATAGGACACACTTTTCCCCTCCAAAAATGAAGGGGAAATGTGTGTGCGTCCTATGGAGTGAATGCAGGGGGGAGGCAGGCAGGAAAAGCCCCAAAAAGCCGCACACAAGCTCCGCGCGGCTCTTGCAGGCTTTTCATCAGGAGGGACAAGGGACTGACGCGGCCAGTCAGTCCCTTCTCCCTCCTCGTAGAAAAGCCCACAGGAGCCGCGTGCTCCTTAAAGGGTGTGCGGCTCCTGTGGGCTTTTACGGGAGGTGGGGGTATTGCCATAGCCCCACGACCCTCTCCTGGCTGGAGAGGTGACACGCGGCTATGGCAGCAGCCTTTCCGCTGCGCGCCTTTCCGCTGCTCTCCAACCTGCTCTTTGGGGCTGGCGGTGGGCTTCCTCCCCCCAGCCCCAAAAAGCAGGTCGAAAGGAACCTGAAGCCTGGAGAGCAAGAGGGGTCAGTGCGCACTGACCCCTCTCGCTCTCCAGGCTTCCAAGGTAGCCGCCTGAAGCTACTGAACGCACCTTGAACGGCACCTTGTTTTAGAGGGGGGAAACAAGGGGGGGGATTCTCCCCCTCTCTGCGCAGTGCCTCCTGCCGCTTCGCTGAAGGGGCGCTGGGCAGAGAGGGGGAGAATTTTTTTTTCTTGTTCTTCCCCCTCTAAAACAAGGTGCGTCCTATAGAGCGAAAAATACGGTATATTGACTCATATTGAAGAAAATTTAAGGTGAATATTTGCACTGCTTTTATTTCTTAGTAATATTTACCCTTTCTCACACCTTGCAGGGAGCTATTCTGACAGGACCTCCAGGTACAGGGAAAACTCTTCTAGCAAAAGCAACAGCCGGAGAGGCCAACGTCCCTTTCATTACAGTCAATGGGTCTGAGTTCTTAGAGATGTTTGTCGGCGTGGGTCCTGCTAGAGTAAGTCTTTGGCCTTGCTCTATTATTGCAGTGTCGGTTGTTAAAAGGACGCAGTCAAGGTTGGTAGGCCAAAAGCTTGATAATTCACTAAATTTCAGTAATGATCAAGATAGCTGTTCATCTTAAATAGCTGGCTGCAAGCTATTTTAATTAATAACTCTGATATCTCACTCAGTTTCTAGGAAATCTTATTGCTTCAGAGCTGTAGCCCTCTGACTGCATTTTGCCACTGTCGTCTTCTTTTTCCTAACAGTTGATAAGGACAAGCGAATGGTATTCTAAACTTGATGGCTGTTGCAGGAAGGCTAGATTTATCATCCGTGTACACAAAGGTTCTCCACACTTCTCTACGTTGTGTAGGAAATTTATGCTATTTTAAGAAGTCCCGGCTCTGAGGGAAAGATGCAATTTTAACCAAGGTCTCCTTCATCCAAGTCTAGCTCTTGTATTTTGGACACTGCTGGCTCTTCCAGCATAAAGCATTTGTTTCAAGTACTTATGTAGAAATAAAAACATTGGGCAGAATTCTTTGTTCACTAAGTCTCATTCTGTCAGCGCAGGGATTTCTGCTTGTGCAACAGAATGTCCTCCCCCTATGCACCTCCAAATTTGTTCTAAGGGTTTTCCCAATCTTCTGGAGCAGATTTGGGGAGGGCACACACAGTGAGGGGGGGCAGTCCCTTTGCACAAGTAGAAATCCTTGCGCTGACAGGATGTAGTAGTTGAATACCACCCATGGTTCCAAACACTTTTCCAGAGTTTGATTTCTACAGCTTTCAAATTACAGTCATACCTTGCAAGTCGAGCAGAATCTGTTCCAGAAGTCTGTTCAAATTCTAAAACGTTCATAAACCAAAGTGTGGCTTCTAATTGGCTGCAGGAAGCTCCTGCAGCCAATCGGAAGCCCCGTTGGACATTTGGCTTCCTAAAATAGTTCACAAACCGGAACAGTCACTTCTGGGTTTGCGGTGTTCAGAAGCCAAAACGTTCGAGAACTAAGCTGTTCGAAAACAAAGGTACGACTGTAAAAGCATTCAATTTATTTCATAACCTAACATGTTAGCTGCAATATAATTTCCTGATAGACGGACAAATGAGTCTAATGTTGTATACCTATTTCAATGACATGAATGCTAACTCTGTGGTGTATTCTGTAGTGTTGATGGACAACTAGCTGTGTGGCAATACATGATTTTGAAAGTACCTTCTTTCTCTTGCAAAGGTTCGTGATTTATTTGTTCTGGCTCGTAAAAATGCCCCTTGCATTCTCTTCATTGACGAAATAGATGCAGTGGGAAGGAAGAGAGGACGGGGTAACTTTGGAGGGCAAAGTGAACAAGAAAACACATTGAATCAGCTGCTAGTAGAAATGGATGGTAACTATTTCTTTTGTTGAATTTTTATTATTCCTACTGCCACTTACATATAGAGTAACACTTCATTCTTAAACAAATTACCTGGAAACAGCTCCTACTGGTATGAAACAAGCTGCATGGGGACACAACCAAACGTTGTTATGAAAACCTATGTCAAAAATCAACTGGCTGTTAAAAAGCAGTAGGGAATGTAGGCAGGTGCTGGTTAGAGCCAGCGTCGCCAGCCTGGTGCCCTCCACATACCAAGTAATAAAGTTGTACATACCAAGTAATAAAACAAAAACAAACCAATCACCCCTTCAGGGGTTGGATGGCTTTATTAGTAACAGCATATTTGAAGATGAAAATGATGTGTATTTGTTAATAACCAGAAAAAGGTAGAATAATATCTACATAATCACAACCTGATTATGCCCATTGAAATAAATGAAGTTAACTTTTTTGATCAATTTCAGCGGCCTATTCCCAGTATGACTGACATTGGATATAACCTAGACTTTATAATCTCTTTTAGGAAGAGTGGGTTGTTGTTTTTTCATGATACTGAATGAACATAGCAGAAAGCATCTTTCTGTTCTTTTTCTTTTGTAACCTTATTGCTAATTGTATGGGATTGTACATTAAGGTTTGTATCCAACTCTGCCAGTGTGCAAGTGAAACAGACTTCTGTTTGCACAATGGGACGTCTCCCCACTACAGCTCCCTTGGCACACTCAAATCTGCTCAAGATGGTTGGGGGACATAACCCATAATCTCTGTGGGTGATATCATGACTAACTTAAGCCGATTGATTTCACTTGTTCTACTCTGAGTATAGCTTAGTTGGATACTGCTCTTTGACTTGTTTCCCATTTCATAAGCTATTGCCTGCCATATAAGGCCACCCGGAAACCAGTGTCCCCACTGTGGAAGGACGTGTGGATCCAGAATTGGCCTCCACAGTCACTTACGGACTCATTGTTAAAACCATGTTTATGGAAAACAATCTTACTTGGCTACAAGAGATCGCCAAAGAAGAAGAAGTTGTAGGCTGTAGTAGCAGTGGTTCAGAATTTTGAAAGTACCTTGTCCTGTGAATTGTAAGCACTCATATTACATAGTATGAAATAGTTTTGCATCTTTTCCTCATTCTTTAATATGGTGTAATTCTCTTCACCTGCTCAGTCGTTAAGTCCTTGACGGAAGGCAGAATCGCCAATACTCACTTCAGAATTTACAAAATAGCGTGCTTAAGATTCACAATAGCCTTTTGGAAAAACCATTTTGGCTACTGAATATTTAATATTTTGGTTTTTATTTTCTTCACAGGTTTTAATACCACAACAAACGTAGTTATTTTGGCAGGCACCAACAGGCCAGATATCCTGGACCCTGCACTTATGAGGCCAGGACGTTTTGATAGACAGATCTTCATTGGTAAGTTATCTTGGTAGACAACTTTGACCTCATAAAGATGTCAACTCAAAACTATGAGAACAGAGAGGAGATGTTAGCTAAAGCTGGTCAGTGGGACTATTAGAAAGCAGAAATGTTTGCAATTGTAAAGTTAATTGCTTTTTCTTTAAACTCTTCAAGGGCCGCCAGATATAAAGGGAAGAGCATCTATTTTCAAAGTTCATCTTAGGCCCCTGAAGTTGGATAGTAGCTTGAATAGAGATAATTTAGCACGAAAACTTGCATCACTTACTCCTGGATTTTCAGGTAGGTGATCTTTTACTCCTGTGTAATTGGTACATATCTAGAAGTATTATTTTCTCATTTTCATGAAGAAATTGTGATGACAGATTGGAGGTGGAATGAGGTTAGCTCTATATCTACTACAGAATTTGCATGATTCGTAATAGATCAGCAAGGGTTTCTGATTCCCCATTATTTAATAATAGCAACAACAAGACTACTCTCCCCCACCCTAAAATGTGCAGCTTTGCGGGAACTTTAGTTATTGTGCTTGATTGCATATCTGGTTATCCTCATTGTGTTAAGTGATGGATGTTGTGTTTGGAAACGGCTCTGTTTATTGTCTCCTCTCTCTTTTCTTTTAGGTGCAGACATAGCTAATGTATGCAATGAAGCTGCCTTAATTGCTGCACGACATCTTTCAGATGCCATAAACCAAAAACACTTTGAGCAAGCAATTGAACGAGTGATAGGAGGTGAGAGGGTATCCCTTTGTGATTACATTTCTTGCAGTGTTGTGGGTCAGTTCTTTTGTTCATCTCTTTTCTTGATTATGGTGGGGAGGGGAAAATAATTTTATGGACCTAGTGCTCCATTATATCAAACAGTAAATATTTCCCCCCTATATGCAATAGTTTGTTAAGTGTGAGGCCTAACTATCTCAAGTTGAGGAGAGGGGACGGAGGAAACCCCAAATCTGTTGGCTCTAGGGGGCTATCTTATCACCAATTTGGAAATCTTCACCTCAGTAGTAAAGTTTTGGGTTTTTTAAATCAAAGGTTTGGAAAAGAAGACACAAGTATTGCAACCAGAGGAGAAAAAGACAGTAGCGTATCATGAAGCTGGCCACGCAGTTGCTGGGTGGTTTTTGGAACATGCTGATCCACTTTTGAAGGTATGTTGACTTAGCAAGACGCTTGCTGTACAACGATCACATTTGGATAATCAGAATTTGGCTTAGTAAGTTTAGATATGAACTAGCCTTTTGCCTTCACACACAGACCCTTCATTCTTTGCTTTGAAGCATGTGTAATCAAGTCTCTTAACCTCAGTTTCCCATTTCATCCATACCAGGAAGCTATGGTAACTAGCTTTGGAATAAGTCAGGATATTAAAACACTTGGTTAAATGCTGGGTTTATATTAGCCTGGCTTATTCTGAAGCTGGTAACCACAGCTTCTTAGTTTGGACAAAATAGAAAATTATGGTTAATTACAAGCTTCTAGGTATTAGAAGAAGTTTTAAAAAACCAGTGCTTGCACTGTAACTGGGATACGTGTGCAAGCAAAAAGCTTATTAACCTGAGGTATGATTGTCTGAATTGTGTGAATTTCTTCAACTGGTAAATGTTAAAAGATTATCATTTTCAGATTAGAAAAAAATGTGGGTTGGTAGCTTTAAGTGGATATTTTAGCCACTGCTTAAAGAAGATATGGTGGGGTGTGTTCTGAATCATGAACCAGGACCCACACGGGATCTGAGCCACAGTAATCTTCCTTAAAAACTGGTAGGAAAATGTATTCAAGAAGAAAGAGGACATGACACAACTACAATCAAGGATCTCACAAAGGCTTGCACATGGCTGCATTCCAGCTCAGTTCTTAAGAGCAAAGTATATGCAGAATTTTGTGTCTTTCTCAGGCCTGCAGCTGCATTAGCAGGAGTCAACCTTCGATAAAGGGAATCTCAATTCTGCTTAGAGATCAGGGTGCATTCTAGCATTTCAGCTTCCTTCCAGCAACTACGCTAATCATAACTAGCATAGCAATCAGAAAGGAGGAACAAAGTATATTCTATCTCACTTCCTCTCTGAGCAGCTGCTGAGGAAGCAGTAGAAAGTGTGGCAGCTTCACTCACTTCATTGCCAGTTGTTGCCACTGCTTTGAACTATGGGAAACAGTTCTGCCCTTCCTACTTATCTGTCTGGAAAAAGTAAAATTAATATTATTTATTGAATTTCCTAGCAGAGGAGTTCTGCTAGCTTCATACCCTCCCCAACCACTTCTGTGATACTTGCACATTGGTGATAATTCTATGCCATCAACCTTGGCTTGATTCATGGCGCATTTTGGGATCTGCTGTGACAGGAATTGTTTAGACAAAGCCCTTTTCCCCAGGTCAGTCAAGTTTGTGGCTGCCATTAGCTGTTTGCATGTGTTCCAGCTGGAATAAGCTGGATTGTTTAAGTTAAGCATTTTTTTTCTTCCCTTGCACCAAGGTATCTATCATTCCTCGTGGCAAAGGACTGGGCTATGCTCAGTACTTACCGAAAGAGCAGTACCTTTACACCAAAGAGCAGCTGCTTGACAGGATGTGTATGACTCTGGGCGGGCGTGTGTCAGAACAAATCTTCTTTGGAAGAATTACAACAGGGGCCCAAGATGATCTAAGGAAAGTTACTCAGAGTGCATATGCTCAGGTTTGTATGCCTCTCAACAACTCTATATTTTTTGAATTAAAAATTACTGTAAAAGATTATTGTTTGTACTTTTTTGGTATTGTTTTGATATGCTTTATACACCACTCATGTCACAAAGATACTTCTGATATCTGGTATATATTAATGATTTATTATGGAGGCTTGCTCCCCCACTCTAAAGTCTAGCACTGTTTCTTCCTGGGGAAAAAATATAATTTGTATGCTGGTGGTACATGTTAATATTTATATTTTTGTAGTATACAATACTTTACAATTTGTAGTGCATTTTGATGCCTGGATGCTACTATTGGTTGTCTAATATTTTATGAATACTTCAAGAGCCAGATTATTGATGCAATAGATTTCTAACAGTTTTGTAATTAGTAATGACCATACTCAAACACTAACATTAACCTTTCCCAGTAATCGTTCATGGATTATTACAGGAATAAATACGATTGCCAAGAGCTGGTTTTTACTTCAGGGTTAAAATCCTGACAGTAATGTAGAGCAGGGTTGGAGAACCTGGGACCCTCCAGGTGTTTGACTCCATTTCAGCCACAGCCAACATAGCCAGCGGTCAAGGTTGATGGGAGTTGGAGTCCAAGAACATCTGGAGGGCCACAGATTCCTCGTCTCTGGTGCAGGGTTTGGTTAGTTGCAACTGCTAATACTAAAGTATTGTATTTAGAATAAAGACTCTTAATATTTTTCATAGCATTCTTGACTAAGGCACTTAAAAATGTGTGTCATTCAATCCTCAGATTGTTCAGTTTGGAATGAATGAAAAAGTTGGGCAAATTTCATTTGAGCTTCCTCGGCAAGGAGACATGGTATTAGAAAAACCATATAGTGAGGCAACTGCAAGACTGATAGATGAAGAGGTGCGAGTGCTTATTAATTCAGCTTACGAACGGACATTGTCTCTCCTAACTGAGAAGAAGGCAGAGGTGGAAAAGGTGCGTATTCATTTGCCTACAGAAACGGTTACCAGGTTCTTTGATCAATATGCTACTAAAACATTGCTGTTTTATACACAGTATATGTGTTAGTGGGGTATCAGGACTCTACAAGTTATATCATGCCCTTATTTGCCCTTTATCAGATTTACACAAGAATAGCAGCTCTGCCTATTACTTGCTTAAGCAATAATGAGGTATTGGCTCAGGACCACAATTCCTCAAGGACCTCCTCTCCATATGAACCTACCTGGACCCTGAGATCATCCACTGAGGCCCTTCTTTGTGTGCCTCCTTCACGAGAGGTCCAGAGGGTGGCAACACAAGAACGGGCCTTTTTTGCAGTGGCTTCCCATTTGTGGCATGCTCTCCCCAGGGAGGTTCAGCTGGCACCATCGTTATACACCTTTAAGAGCCAGGAGAAAATGTTCCTCTTTAACCATCCGATGCCCTTTTAAATGTGTTGTGGAAGGGGAAGGGGGGGTTATTGGTTTGTGTTTGCTCTCATTTTATTATGTATTTTGTATTTTTTGTATTGTGGGTATAGGAACCTGCAGGTTTAGGGCGGTATACAAATTTAATAAATAATAATTTCCCCCTTCATGACATGAGAATGTATACGTGGTCCTCTCCCTAACACTAAAATGAATGGGGCAGCTCTGCCTCAGAGAAAGCAAAATGTGTGCATTCCTTAGGAAGTTTGGAACCAGGATGCACTGATATAATCACATCCTGTTGGTGCGTCATGGGAATACCTTGCAGTAGTGAGCTTCTTAATGGTTAATTTTTAGAGTATGTTTGACTAGACTCTAGCATTAGAAACAATGTAGAGGAGGTTACAAGTAGCTATTGGTAATATGCTACTTTTGATTCTGTTATACACAGTGAAAAGTTAAATCCTTGGTTATTATTTTGCATGCCGTGGAAGAAAGCCAGTTTACATTCTTTACCTTCTATACAAATTGTGTGATATGTGTGCATATTGTTTCAGGTTGCCTTACAGCTCCTAGAAAAGGAGGTTTTGGATAAAAGTGATATGATTGAAATGCTTGGCCCCAGACCATTTGCTGAAAAATCTACTTACGAAGAGTTTGTTGAAGGCACAGGCAGCTTAGATGAAGACACATCACTTCCAGAAGGCCTTAAAGACTGGAACAAAGATCGTGAGAAGGAGAAAGAGGAGACGACAGATGAGCAGATTGCCAGACAGATTACAGGAGACATGCCTTTTTAGTGTTGAAATATGGTGTTGTATAAACTGGCACAGTGCATGTGTTGCACACTGAAAGAAAATGAGGGAACATGTCAGAGTCTAGTCTTCAAGAATCCTCGATTGGAAAGAAGCAAGCCTGCAGCAGTGGTGGAGCCAGGAAAGGGTTTGTTGTTGTATTTGACAGAGGAGGATTCATATTCTGGTAGGTCCTGCTTCCTAAAAATCTGCACAAAAAAAAGTGGAGACCTTGCAGCTTATGGATCTGGACTGAGTCCCCTTCTTTCAACTTTTTAGATCCATATCCGAGTTGTGCAACTCTTGCCCATCACCAGATACATTTAAAAGAACCTAGATTAATGTACTGTCATGGATAACGGGGGGGAAATCATCTGCCTGTCTTTAAGTAGCCTCCATCAAATGCAAGTTGTTAGCACACAATAAATGCATTGCTGGTGCTTACCAGGAGTCAAAGTAATTTATGACAATACTTCTTCTGTTCTGCAGAAACATCAACTTATCACCCAACTCTATAAATTTATTTCTGCCTTGCCATTTGTTAAACAAAGCTGTGCTGGTGTCCATCGTGAAATTTGAAGCCTGCTAAAGAGCTTTTCCAATAGAATTTTGGGTCCGAGGCTGGAATAATGTGTAAAGTCTAAATTATATTATTGCTGTTTTAATAAAGGTTTCTTTTTTACTGGCAGTTGTACAGTATTGAACATATGATTGTATTGTATTTTGTAAATACAGTTTGGAAACATTATTGGCACACTGGACTTCATGAAGAAATTCTCCAGTCATGAGAGGCTATGAATAAAAGCGTTCTGTGGTAAAATTGTATATTTATGTATAGATGATGCATCTATGGACATTGTTGGGTGGAAGGCCTAGAGGAAATAACTTTTCAGAATGTGATTGCCACACTAGTCATTGAATTTGGTATTCAGGATGAACCTGGCATCACCACAAACCAGGCAAAAGTGACACCAAGTTGTCTTGCTCTCAGCTGAAATGGAATATTGGAGCAGAAGCCGTTCATGAGAAGGTCTGTATCCCTGAAGGACATGGAGGCTTGTATTAACAGAGGGCAGAAGTTGAAGATTATTAGCACATATTACTAGCACTCCTATTTGTAAGCCATTACTGTGTTCTTGAAAGACAGGTGCCAGTTAAGTTTTGGGAAATAATTTGATCTACCTCAGAGGGGAAACTAGGCAGATTATCTTTAGTGGTGACTGGGAGTGGCCACTGAGACTATATAACACCAGTCCTTAAAGACCTACATTGGCTCCCAGTACATTTCCGAGCACAATTCAAAGTGTTGGTGCTGACCTTTAAAGCCCTAAATGACCTCAGCCCTGTGTACCTGAAGGAGCGTCTCCACCCCCATCATTCAGCCCAGACACTGAGGTCCAGTGCCGAGGGCCTTCTGGTGGTTCCCTCACTGTGAGAAGTGAGCTTACAGGGAACCGAGGGCCTTCTCAGTAGTGGCGCCTGCCCTGTGGAACACCCTCCCATCAGATGTCAAGGAAATAATTATCTGACTTTTAGTAGACATCTGTTTAGGGAAGTTTTAAATGTTTGATGTTTTATCATGCTTTTAATATTCTTTTGGGAGCCACCCAGAGTGGCTGGGAAAACCCAGCCAGATGGGTGGGGTATAAATAATAAATTGTTTATTTATTTATTTATCTATCTATCTTTAGTGTTTTCCCAATGCTGGTTGGTGCCCATTGGTAGGGTAGAAGGCAGAGAGACCACTTTAGCTGGACCCAGAACCAGTAAAAGGCAGGAGCCACCTGACTGATTGCTAAGTAAGAAGGCAGGCAGGTAAGAGCTGGCTGAAGGCAGGCATATTTATGAGGGAGTGTCCTATTTGCCCTCAGTGACAGGCCACCACTGTGTTTTCCAGTTCTTATATTTTCTAAAACCCAGAAGTAGCTCTCTGAAGAGCAGCAGCAAACGTGTATGTAATAACCCTCAGCTGTACCTGAGCATTCTAACCAGCTATTCAATTTACTTTTCATACGCTTCTCTGTATTACTGCAAGTTCTGAACCCTACATCTCTAGGCACTCCTGCCTGGAATAAGTCTCTATTGACCTCAGTTGGGCTTTTGAGTTGACATGCATAGGATTTTGCTATGAAATTCCTGACACTGCAGGTGGGATTTTTAAGGTTCATACTATACTTCCAAGTTTTAAACATTTTTAAATTGGAGAACAAGCTCAACAAATGGGAGGTCTGTTCATACACTTGTTTGCTCAACTGCTGTAGTTGAGGGAAGTGGATGAGGCTTGAGAATGTTGAAGAGAAGGAAATATCCAGACATGAAATAACATGATTCTGTGAGTAAATTTGAATGTTGCAAGGCATACTTAAGTCTCTTAAGAGGGAAGGGGGAATTTGCATGTATATCTTGGCAACATAGTCAACAAAACAAAAATGGAGAATGAAAATGAAAGGGCAAATACTTCCTACGCAGGAAAGTATCACGTTTGTTAGCTTGTCAATATGGAGGTCTCAAGCTTTCTGTGATCATAAGTCTCTCATACAACCCTTGCCTCTGCTGCAGAGAATTCTGTTAAGTATTGGAAGGCTCACACTTGATTCACACAGATCACTTGTCCAGCCTTTTGGTTCAGAATCACCCTGTGTGAACTGACAGTACTTGTGAAAGGCACAGGAGTGAGAAAAGTTATGTGTGGGCATGTGCACTTGAATGAAAGATCTAACCGTTTAACTATGCCAACTCAATATTTTAAATGAATGGAGAAGCAGAACACTTCTGATTGATTCAACACAGAATGTGTGATGCAGACGCAAAGCTTTTTCAACCCCAGTGAAGGACACGGATTCTATCATAAAATTGTGTGAGGTTTGACATTATCCCAGCTACTAGTGTAAGGAAATTGTGTGTTTTTTAGTCTTTAAATGTCTGTGTTTGAGCATTCATTTATATGCATTTAATATATGAAATATTAGATGTTTTCCATTCCTTTTATTAACAGAGTTTGTTCCCAGCAACTCAATACTATATACTTAATACAGAATAGCACTCAAAAGCCTCACTAACACTGCAAAACACATTTACTTTGATGATGCAAGTCCTGCTGGTATCAACACTCACTTTCAAGTAACTGTGCTTAAGATTGCAGCCTAAGGTGATTTTTCTGATTCACAGTTTGAGGAAAACAATATAGTCCTGAAAAATAAGTCTGTTATATTCTTTACTATCCTGGAAAAGATTAGAACTAGAGCTAGCTATTCAGACTTAATCATTTTTAGAACAGCATTTGATAGACTTCATTCATTAATTTCTTCCTCCTCGTCTTCAAAAATTTCCTCTCCATCATTTGCTGTAGCTTCTTGGTACTGCTGATACTCTGACACAAGGTCATTCATGTTGCTCTCTGCTTCTGTGAATTCCATCTCGTCCATTCCTTCTCCTGTAAACCAGTGAAGAAAAGCTTTTCTCCTGAACATGGCTGAGAATTGCTCTGAGATTCTTTTGAAGAGCTCTTGGATAGCTGTGCTGTTGCCGATGAAGGTAGAGGCCATCTTGAGGCCACGGGGTGCTATATCACAAACGGCCACTTTGACGTTATTTGGGATCCATTCCACAAAGTAGCTGCTGTTCTTGTTCTGGATGGCCAGCATCTGTTCATCAACTTCTTTCATGGACATGGGACCTCGGAAGACTGTAGCTACTGTCAAATACCGTCCGTGCCTTGGGTCGCAAGCTGCCATCATATTTTTGGCATCAAACATCTGTTGCGTGAGTTCCGGGACTGTGAGAGCCCGGTATTGTTGGCTCCCTCGGGCAGTCAGTGGAGCAAATCCTGGCATAAAGAAGTGTAGGCGTGGGAATGGGACCATATTCACTGCCAGCTTGCGCAAATCTGCATTTAGCTGACCAGGAAAACGCAATGATGTCGTTACCCCGCTCATTGTAGCGGACACCAAGTGGTTCAGATCTCCATAGGTTGGAGTGGTGAGCTTCAGAGTGCGGAAGCAAATATCATACAAGGCTTCGTTATCAATACAGTAGGTTTCGTCAGTATTTTCAACCAGTTGGTGGACTGAGAGTGTGGCGTTATATGGTTCCACAACAGTGTCAGAGACTTTAGGAGATGGCATGACACTGAATGTATTCATGATCCGATCAGGATATTCCTCTCGGATTTTGCTGATCAGTAGTGTTCCCATCCCAGAACCTGTTCCTCCTCCAAGAGAATGAGTGAGCTGAAATCCCTGCAAGCAATCACAGTGTTCACATTCTTTTCTTACTATATCAAGCACTGAATCTACCAGCTCTGCTCCTTCCGTATAATGTCCTTTGGCCCAGTTATTTCCAGCTCCTGTTTGTCCTGAGGTAACACAACAAAAGGGGAAGAGGTGAATAGGTTTACAACTCATGAAATAATAAGGAACTTCAAAATATTCATATTTATCCACTGTATGCATTTAAGCATAGACTTTGTGGAAAACTTTTAAATAGAGTTACACCGAGAGCTCATTTAACTGCCAAATGTGTCCAAAATGTCCAAAACATTCCACATATTCCTCAAGTACATAGTGGCATAATGGCATCACAGAAATAACATAAAATGCTGCACTGTTTTGACTACAGTGGAACCTCGTGTTACGGACAGGATCCATTCCAGAGGCCCATCCATAACATGGAACTGACGCAAGCTGAAGCACAGCGTCTGCGCACACACAGGGCCCGATTTAGCACTTCTGCGCATGTGCGAGCAGCGAAACCCGGAAGTAACCCGTTCCAGTACTTCCAGGTTGCCGCAGGATGCAACATGAAAACACGTAGCCTGAAGCAGACACAACATGAAGTATGACTACATTTAAAACCAAGGTGTTGCTTTCAGTATGTCCAAGAGCACTCCATAAATCTGTAATCATTTACACAGACATTTTTAATAAAAAAATATTATTTACAAAAGAGATTACCCCATAGACCCACACTTTAACTGGACCACTTATTTTCCAATCACAGATAAACTTAGTCTGTGCATCCCTCGTTCTCCTTGCACTTTTTAAAGACCGACACATATGACTTTCTAAATTTACAATTTAGAGCCCAGTACTTCATTTTTGTAAAAGATTTCAGTAAAGTCACATAGAAATGCACTAGCAATCTGCCTGTAACTTGTGGGTCATGTGCCCTTTTCTGACATAGAGAGAGACATTGGCCCAAACTGCCTGTAAACAAGGGTTACCTCAGAGTGGGGAACTGTGACACTCCAGATGTTTTGGGGCTTTAATTCCCATCAGCCTAAACCAGCATGGCCAATGATGCAGGGATGATGAGTTCAACAACATCTGAGAAGTCACAGTTTTCCCACCCCGTTTTACATTTTCCTTCCTGTTTTCATCATCTGTTAGAAGGAAAGCAGCAGTGCTTGCAATAGGTTACCTGACCCAATGGGGATGAGAGACAGAAAGGCAACATAGTCTTCCCTTGCTTATTCCTTCTTAAGTCACCACCTACAGATTGTTTTCCTCAGGCTTTACTTGCTTCCTCTTCCCCCTCCCATCTGTTAGTATTAGAGTATTTTTGTTAACCTCATTGCTCCATAAAGGCCATATGAGCTTGTACCCAGAACGGTTTGTTTGCCAGGAGTAATAAGTTTCTTTATTCTTTCAACCAGTGGTTGAAAGAAATAAACAATTTATTTCTGCATTTTGCCAAACTCCAACATAATCTACTTGGTAAGTTTAGCCAGCATTTGTAACAGACAATCATATACATACCAAAGATGAAATTATCAGGCCGAAAGAGTTGTCCAAATGGACCAGACCGCACACTGTCCATGGTTCCAGGCTCCAAGTCCACCAAGATTGCTCTGGGCACATATTTCTGAGCTATAAGAAAAATGAAATGCATCTTGCTTTGGGATTTAATTTATTACAATTGCTTGCCACATCTTTACCGCATATACATACATAAATATAATTATTTATCACTGTGTTTCTAGTAGCTCAATTTAATGCATCCCTCTACTTCCCCACAAATGTTTAGGAAAATATAACATAATGTCCCTTATTGTGACCATTGGCATGACCCTTTTCCTTTATTGTCAAAGTCTTTATTACCAGCTGATCTTGTTCACATTCACCACATGGAATTTGCTTAGTTGTTTTGGTGACAGAGGATGCTCTTTCCATTCTGTACAATGCAGCAACTTTACAAGCCCCTGGATCACTTTCTTCACACACACCCCCCACCCGTAATCCCTTGTTTGCATATCATATTAAAGTTCTTAGCAAGTTTATAGGTACCTGAATATAACTCTACAAGCTGGTGCTATTTTTGAAACAAAACAATAGAAAACATGAGCCCACAATCTAGAGAGGAAGAAGTACACATGCAGAGGAAACATGGAGATTAGTACTGGGACAACAATTTAAAAACTGAAATGAAAGGACATGTGATAAAGGACACTGGTTGTAAACATATCCTGAGGCAGGGATGGGGATCCACTGGCTCTACAGATGTTGTGGGATTCCTACTCCAATCGGCTCAACCAGAATAGCCAATAGTCGGGGGTAACGGAAGCCATTATAAATGCATTTGTTAGGAAATCAACATTAAAAGTATTTAATTTTGTTCTGCTAGGTAGAAAATTGTACATATGGGAACAGGAAAGCACTATCATGTTTCCATTAGCAATGGGCAGTACTCAGAAGTATATCCCACTGTGTTCAATGGGGCTTGTTCCCGAATATATATGGTTGGGACTCACACTACAGAGAAGCGATGAAGAATCAGTAGCCCTCTAGATATTGCTGGACTACAACTCCCCTTATCCCTGGCCACTGCCTATGGTTGCTAAGGCAAATAAGGAGCTATAGTTCAGTCATATCCGCTGGGCGAGGGGCGGGTCAAGGGTTTCCCTTGCCTGTATTAGCCCTTTGCTTCCCTACTTGTGTCAACCCCTAAAGTTACTCTAGCAAGCAGAGTCCATAGCTGAGTTTCTGTGACTCTTTTAAACAACTAGATGTAACGAGGAGGGATAGTCCCACTGTTATCTCTTATACCAGGCCCCACCATGACTGGAAAGTTGCTTTCTCCCTTCCTATCTGCTAACAATGCTGCAAACTGCAGGGGGATTAGAACAGATAGATATCACAGGCACTGTGTAGCAGTGATCAGCCAGAAATGGAAGGAGGGGAGGTGGCAGGCCTAACCCAACCAAAAGTGTTGGAAGTCTTTAGTCGAAAGAGAATGAACCACCCAGTCTGGAATGCATCCAGGACAAACGCTTAACATGCTCGTATTTGTAAAGAATGGCAGGATTTTATGCTATTGGGCTGGGACAATGGTTCCTGGCATTTAGGGAACTGCTGTTAGTGAATCACGGCTTAGCTGGTGCTGCAAACTTTGTCCTCCATGAACTTTCCTGAATCAAAAGGCAAAAGTGCTTGGAACTCGTTAAGTTAAAGGTTGGAGCTGAACAGGATCATTTGCTCACTATAACCCTTATAACAAGCAGTCTTTAAATTGAGCAAGGGCTCAGATGTTCAGTACCAAGTCTTATCCTTTGGAAGGTGAAGAAGATTCAGGTTCTGCTTATATACATGTGGAAAAGAACTTTCATTTTATATGAGAGAGTGCTTCCACACCAGGCATTTACTCTGGATTTTTTGCATTTCATTTATTTCTAACCTCATGGCTGCTTACGTTATTTTCCTCTACAGTTCTTTGTTTCTATACCTGCCAATGGATGCATCTTACAAAATGAACTTTAGTCAGTTAAGGCTTACACCATAGTAAATTCATTAGTCGTTGTTGCTTTTTACAGGGCATCTATGTGATGTTATCATTAAATCATTGTCCTGTGTTTTCCCCATAGTTCTTCCACTATTTGTCAAATATCGAAAACCTACTTTAAAAAACATAAAACAGAGCAGCACTGCAATATCTACAATAGATGGAACACAGCTGGATAGACCACTCAGAGCACCATATCCTCCAATGTGTAGAAAGTCGTTAGCAATTCTACATGTAGGATTCAGCAGAAGAACAGTGAACTATAGTACTAAACACCACCAGTCTGAAAGCACCTTGAGTGACTAATCACTTCATCCTTCATATCTGGGACCAAAGTGGGAAGCAAAGTGTTTTAAGTAATGGGCTCTTCTCTCTTTACAAATTAACTATTGGCAGCGAGACATAGAACCAGATAATCTACACAGGTTTCTGTGGGACAGGGGAAAGCTTTCCCATGAGTGTGGAAGCTGAAGGCCTCTACAAACAGAAGGCTGCAATACTCTGAGCACAAATACAAAGCAATGAGGTCAGCCCTTCAGTATACAGCTAGCAAAGGGAGGATCATGGTGAAACTGATGTCTCCTTAAGCTGCTTGTGTTTCTACTCTGTGCAAGAAAATAAAAAGCCAGGAAATTAGCATAGCATATCTTTTATTCTACTTTGGGGGGGGGCAAAGTGCAGTACAGCACACTGAGACTGTCTTCCAGCCCACTTATAATCTAGTTACCCTTTCCTCCTATTCCTTATGGGAGTCCACTCCAGTTTGCTCAAACAACTTTCAAGTCAATCTTTGCAAATCTTCCATTTGTTTTTAAAGTTTCATTTCAAATTTTGAAATAAAATACGTTGAATTATGTGTCCAAGTACCAATTTTTTGTGTTTCTGTGCCATGTGTGGGGAACCTCTGGCCTGCCAGATGTTAATGAATACAGTTCCAATCATCCCTGGCCATTGGTAAAGCTTGTTGTGGATGCTGGGAGCTGTAGTTCACACACTCATTCTAAGTTACCTCCCTCCTATTGCCAACAAAGTAAGCAGTGAGCATAGAACTGTAACAGTTGAGGTTGAACAACACATACACACACACATAATGAAGTACATAGAGGAAACTGAGCAACCTCTTTGCTTTCTTCATTGCTTCTCCTCCCATAAGATCACATTATGCTTAGCCCTTGGACAACAATGGTACACTTACAGGATGATTCATTGTAGTAGACATTGATCCTCTCCAGCTGCAATGGTGAGTCACCAACATAGCCTCCAGCTGGGTCGATACCATGTTCATCACTGATCACTTCCCAAAACTTTTGAGCGGAAAAGGAAAAGAAAAGTGAGACAAACTCTTTGAGAAAATGGTCATCATCATAGCTCCCCCCCCCAAAAAAAACACTCTGTGTATGCGTGTTTCCCTTACTCTTTATCTCTGCTATTAATTGCAAGTCATCAAAACCCACCCATCCTTGGCAGGGACAGAACAGGCCTCTGAGGCATGTGTTGAAGCAACAGCTGCCGAATTCTTGGCATGTTTGAAGGCTGCTCCTCTGAGTCCCTCCCTGCTCTAGGCTTGAACAGCAGAGAAAATATAGGGTGGGGTTGTGGGGGGGGGGGATAAGGTCAAAAGCTAGGCAGATTCACATCAAGATTTCAAACCACAGAGAAAACGGATAAAATCTCCAGCAGCATTTCTAGCTTGGGTTAATTCCCCCCACTCCCACCCCGCTGCTGCCTCAGGGGTTTTTTTCTCCCTTGGTTTCTGTTTTTTTCCAGAACCTTTTATGGTCAACGTGGAAGAGATGAGCTATTTAGTTCCCGTTTGGGTGGTTTCCCACTCTGTAGCTTATGTGAGCACGCACAAAATTAGAATCCGAGTTTGCTACAGAACAAGAAACTTCTCCCCAAAACAAGTGAAACTCTTAGGAGAAAAAAATTGTTTATCACTTTCTTCCTAAATTCTTAAGGCACTAATTAATTAAACATACTTTTCCAAAAGTATCTTATTTTGCAGGTGGGTGTCTGAAGAAAGAGGGTCCCAATAGCACAAAACAGAAAATCCTACTGTACCACGAGGATTTACAACTGGAACCACCAGGTGCTAAATACAACTTAGTAATACTATTTAATAATAATAGTAATTCCCCTTACCTTGGTTCCAATTTGGTTTCCACACTGGCCTGCCTGGATATGAACTATTTCCCTCATGCTGATATTTTACAAGCTCCTGATCAGGCTGCTTCTGCTTCTGCTTCGCTCTCTCTCTTCCTGACTCTACAAAGCAGAGTTCAGCTATGCACAATGTCCTTGCCTCAGTTAACGTTTTATTGGCTCCCGGTCTGTGATTCACCCTCCCTGCTCTGCTCACTCTGCAACTTCACAGAAGAATGAGGAGGAAGGGAAAAAATGCAGCAGCAACTGGCTCTGCCCCCTGCCCAGCCTTCTCTGGGACTGTGTCTATATATGAATGACATTTCACTCCATTCTTTCAAAGCACTTCAACATTTTGAGCAGACTGCAAGTCTCTGTGCTTTTCAGTTGCCTCATGCATTATTATCCTCCAACTTTAAGACTTTTGCCAAGCCAAAGGCCACTAGTTGTATCATGCTGTCTCCAATTAATTGACAGGGCTTCATTAATGGTTTCTGAAAATCCAAACTGAGGAGGAACAGATGAATATAAATTCAGGAATCAGCATCCAAGGTCACAAGTATAAATCCTGGAGAAGGACAATTGTGAAATCTCTCAACCTGGATTAAGTACTTCCAAATAATCTGTAATGCATCTGTTCCCCATCACCTCATTCCCTTTCTTCAGGTGCCACCACCATTCTAAGCAATATTGGTATATTTTGGGTGGGGGCACCTTGTTTATGAAATTGTCTCTCAAGGGACATTGCTGGAAGAACCAAAGTTAGCCTCTGGCACCCTTAGGCAACTGTTGGGCCTCAGTGCCCTGGAATAGCTCATCGCTGACCTCTGCCCTAAGTCCCACTGCCCCTCGGTTTAAAATTAATTTTCCAACCCAGTGCATTAAACAGTACAAGATGGCTGGGTCTAGCTGCAGTTTTCATGTCTGTCTATGTTCCTGATGTAGCTTCAATCTGGGGCATTGTGGGAAATTCAAACAGCAGCTAGACATAGCCACTCACTGCTGTTGTTACTGCAGCCCATTGTTCCAGAGCCTGTCAAGAGAGGTGAGGGCCTATCAGAGGGCACTTTGCTCTCAGACCTGGAGCTGGCGCTGGGTGACAGATCTATTCAAAACTCTTACTGTAGACTTTTTGGATTTAGGCTGTTGTGATAGAGTTGGTGCTTGCTCTTGTTTCTATGTGTCCTTTGTGAGCAATTTTTAAAGTGTTGTTATGTATAGCTAGTTTGATTTACTGTATTTACTGTATTAATATATTTTTAATTTAAATTATCCCCTTGGTGCTCCTGAAGGCGAAAAGGAAGAGTAATCAAGCAATCAAAATTTGGTAAACTTTTGCTGTGAGGGGAGAGAAACTCTGTGGTTGCCATTAGGGTTGACTTTACCTGTGTGGCCCCACTGTGTGGCCTAGGACCTTTTGTATGGGAGCTGCTGCCAGAACAACTGTGAGGGTTGAGAGCCTTCAGAAAAGAATTGTTTCCAAAGGAAGAGCTGGAGGGGGAGAGAAACTCTGTGGTTGCCAACAGAGGGTTCAACCTGTGTGACCCTGCTATCCAGGCCTAACAGCCTTTATAAGGGAGTTATAAAGTCCACAGACAGAGCAGTGGGAAAATGAGCAGGAGAATCAAGAAAAATCAGGCAGATGGGATATTTGATCATTAATTGTTGCTGGGACTGGCTAGATGTTTGTTTCTTCTAAACACAACAACACTATTGCTCTCTGGCGTTGTCTCTTATGGATGATGCCACTGTAAAGCAGTGGGTAGCCAAATACCAGCCTTCAGATATTTTTGAATTCTCACCCTTGGCTGTTCTCTATGCTAGCTGGGGTTGATGGGAGTTGGAGTCTAAGAACATTTGGCTACCCCTATTAAGCTATCCTCAAGAGAGAGTCCTTGTTTTCTCTTGCATGTTTAGCCCAAATTTCATTATGTCCCAAAGCACCAGGGAGTTATCGGCATAAGTGATTTTTAATGGATGTAAATCTCTGTCCTCGTCCCACCTGAGTTATTGCTACTAATGCTATAGAAATTACATAGCTAGTGATATGGGATTTTAGACTCAGTTACTAAGAAATAGCTCCTGGCTACTCTGTTTCTAATGGACAAGTGTCCACATCATAAAAAATTTTATGAGTCATGCTGCTATGTGAAATGGCCCTTACTTTACACTTTGGTATGGTCTAAGTGCAATGGACACTAATGGGCAGTTGGCTATTCCAAGCAACTGGAATCCAAGTCATGCCCACCTGCTAGGGTGGGCCCGAAACAGCTTCGTCTAGGAGAGTATTGTGAGAAGAGCTGGAAGCAACAGTTTTGTATTTGGCTGGCAGAGAGATTACTCAAATTTGGGAGAGAGGAGAATCAATATTGAAGTCCTACCTATTTCAAAGTGAATTTTTAAGTCAATGAAACTTAACTTTGAATTGATGCCTCAGACAATCTCTACTCTAATATGAATGCCTTTTTTAAACTTCATCTGGTTAGGGAAGGACAAGCACTGAAAAATATACTGGTTAACACCCTTAATTTAAATAAGCTCATAGTCTTAAGACATAAGGATGTGCACTACAGGCTTTGTAAGATGTAATTTAAACACTGAAGACTGAGGTATACATAATGAAGAAATGGAGGCAAATTGATGGTGCACTTGTACAGTACAGAAAAAAAGTTCAGTGGTAAATTTGTCCAGTACCCAAGAGACAGTCACCTAATTCCAAGCAGCCTATGTATGATATTAAGAAGAAGAAATGGAAAATGCTACTTAGTGCTCTGGAAAAACACTACTGCAGTACTTCCCTAATTTGTTTGTCATGAGATCTGTTTTGTTAAGCCTTTTCCTGCTTTTCAGGAAATATGTTAACATTCTGTGGAGGGTTTTTCTTTGGAGCATTTATGTTAGCTAGCAGAGTCTGTCACGGCCCGTCAAGAAAGAAACGTAGGTGGTGGGAAAGAGACTGGTCTAAGCAATCTCCACTAGCCCACCACACTAATGGAGGAAATATATAAAAGGTAGCCATGCTGTTATCATTGCACAGAAATCACTGAGAAGGCAGCTGCACGTTTTGTCCCATTATTCTCTTTCAATGGGCTTAGAGACTTACTTAAAAAATAAAAATAATAAAGCCAAATTCTTGCCCAAGGTCACCATGGGAAGCCTTCATGAGCACCAAGTTAGTGACCTCTGATCTAATTGATCATCACTAGCTCAAATGTATCTGGCACTATGAACAGCCCAGGTCAGCCTACTACTACCGTATGAGGCCTCTTGATGTTTTATTTGCTCAGATTCCACCCACAGAGGGAATGGTTCAATTCTGGACAATCCCAACTATATTAAGGATAAACAGGGCAACAGAAGCTATAGCTCTACAGCTCCAGCAGCCAATTACAAGAAGAAGAAGTATATGGTATTGTAAAAGCACAGTGGTAATACCCTGCCCCCACCATACAGTCCCTCTCTCAAACAAGACTGCTCTGTGTTTACCATGTATAAACATGGCCTTTCAGCAGACGACAACAAAGAGTGTGGCAAAACTTGATACAGAGTGAAATTGTCACATAGATGCATGTGATTTATTTCTGAACTTTTTTCTTCAGCGATCAAACCATTTGTTACACACAAATTAAAACTGTTAGCTATGTTACCATACCCATGATTTAAGAACATATGAATGCTGAGAATGTAAAGAGGTCAGTATGGCCTCTGTTCATCCAGAGCCCACCCCACAGGCCGCCCACGTTGAAAAAAAATCAATCTATCTCAAGGCCCATTTGTTAAACAGTGTGTGCAAAACATGGGATTACATTACATATCATTTGCTCAACATAATGTATTGCATTGAGAAAGGAGAGTAAAGGCACTTTTGTAATCTCTGTGCTGGCAGCATTTAAAGAAGTCCAGTTTGCACTGCAAAACCTCTGCTGTCCTTACTCCAGCTTCACATGTAATTTAACATGAAAAATTAAAAAAAAACTCTGATCTTCTGCAATATAAACAAAATAATTTGTTAGGCTTTAAACACCTATTGACACTGTTAAAGGATTGAAACAAATATTTGCTTGTAAGTTTTAGTATATAACTGGGGTTTTTTTGTTGTGTAGGGAAACCAACAGGTCTCATCACCAGCTGACCATTTGAGTGAACTTGAAAACAGAGTTTATCCTTGGCTCAGAAGGCAGTCAGAGCATTTGGGCCTACATAGTTTCCTCAGAGGCCAGACCAGTCCTGGGCATATAGGTATGTACCAGTAACCAGTTAGGAGCAGAAGCAAATTAAGACTTCATTCTTGGGAAGCACGTGACGAACTGTTAAGGACTGCTCCTCCCATGTCTTATTAGGTAGAAAAATGCTAGGCAAATGTGAAAAATCAGCTGCAAAGCTATGACATCACAACATAGTATCAAGGGTCCCAGAGACAAGCATATAGAATAATGATGAAAATCCAGAGCAAGCCAGAGCAAATTCTCACACCAGCCAGAATTCATTAACAGCATCTCTGAAGTATTGTATTTGTGCTCACACATTAGAGACATCGGAACACTGCTATTCCTTGAATGGGATAACCATCCAGGGTTGTTGTTATTGTCATGCAACTATGGGTGACTAATGTGGAGGATGAGACTATGCTTTTTGGCAGTGGTCTGATTCTATAGATGTTTTTGTGTATTGTTGACATCCAAAATGCATTTAACAACAATCTGATATTATTCAAGGAAGAAAGGGTAGCAGATTCATTCAGAAATGTTAATATTAGTAAAAAGTAAAAAGTAAAAAGTAAAAAGTAAAAAGTAAAATAATAGTTACTCATTTCAGGATTTTTTACACTGCTTAACACTCAAAATTTCTAAGCAGTGTGCATAACATGTTTCTTAAAAGTATGAAGAACAATTAAAAATTCACCATAGAAACAGAAACATACATAAAATGCCCACTGAAATAGGAAAGTCTTTGTCAAGTTCAGCAAGGGGGCAGGCTATCTAATCTCAGTTGAGAGGGAGTTCCACAGGATTAGAGCCACAATACTGACTGAATGGCTTCTGAAAGTTACAAACTGTGCATCTGAACCATGTTTTATTGTGTTTTTAATATTTTGTGGGGAGTGGCACAGAGTGGCTGGGGCAGGGTTATAAGGAATCAGGCGTACCTTAAGTTATTACGGACCCAAGTTGTAAGGTCCTTGTTAATTAATACAAGAACCTTGAACCTAGTCTGTTAACAAATGAGTAACCATTGCAAGCTTTTAACCACTAGTTTTAAGTGCCGGCAGTAGCCTGTCTCCATCAGCAGTCTAGCTGCAGTATTTTGCGCCGGCTGGAGCTTCTGAACCAGGCACAAAGGTTGCCTCTTGCACAGAACATTGCAATAATCCAGTCTAGAGGTTACCAGTGCATGAATCAACGTGGCCAGGCTGTCCCACTCCAAGAATGGCTGTAGTTGGCATACCAGCTGTAGCTGTAGAAGCGCACTCCTAGCCGCAGAGGCTGCCCAAACCTCAGTGAACTATGACATCTTCAATTCCTCACCCACCCCCATGAAATGTTGCAACATGGCACAAACATCAGAGACACAGAAACTCTCATTTACAGTCAAGGACGAAACATTTCTGCACCCTTTATTCAACACAACTATCAACAAATGGTCCCTCTAATTAGTTTTGCACCATGATGAAAGGTGTAATTTTTCACAGTTGCAAACATACCCAATGTGCAATGAGCGAGGAAGGGAGGAAGAAAGAAAGAACTATGTGCAAACGAAACTAACTTAACTAGCAATGTGGCCAACTAAACTGCCTCACCACAACCATCAAGAAACACATTTTTTAGCATGTAAAGCTAAACAGATGCCAATAAAGCAGTTGAGAAGCACAAGGCGGCTAAAAGTGCCACTTTTTATTGGATAAAAGAGTCTGTCAGCTTTGAGGTTCCCAAAGCAGGTCTCAAGACTGAATGAAGGAATTTTAAAGTACTATAATTTATAGCTTGCAAAAGCAGGCAAGCAAACAGCAATCAAAATCCTATTGATAGTTTTCTTGGGCAGTTCTAACAGCTAAGCATATCCATGACTATGGATCAATAGGTGAGAAAGTGTGCTTTCAGACAGGAGTTTATCATGGCATTGGTGCTGCTTATGCACATGTTTTTCACAGAGTTCATATGATGTAGTTGTCATCAAAATGCCAGTCTACTTTGTTGACATGTAATCCAGATTTCTCCTTAATTCAGAAAACTTGGTAAGTAAAAATAACCTTCTATACCTCCACTGCCATGGCTGATGTGGAAGCACATTTTGGGGTGGGCTCGATTGTCATGGTTGTGGTGATGTTTCATGGGTGATATCTATCACCACACTCATTTCCTCTTCACCAAAGTGCAAACGAGCAATTTCGTTTCCAGCAGCCCAAATGATAGAAGTGTGCCTATTTCACGTGATGGATGAACTTTGGGTCTAATCGCCTTCATCCCAGTGGGGAAATTTATCCAAAGTGGACCCTCCTCTGCTCCTGCCCTCCCCCCCCATCAGTTCAAAAGTTGCTCTGCTACCCTTTTAGTTTTAAGCACCAATAGACTGGTTCCACCCCAGTTCAAGTAGAGCCCACTCCATTTGTACAGCTCTGACTTGTCTCAAAATGTTCCCCAGTGCCTAACAAATCCAAACCCCTCCTCTCAACACCATTGCCTTATCCAAACATTCACACACTGAAACTACAAAGCTGTCTAGTTGCTCCTGAATGTGGAACTGGTAGTATTTCAAAGAAGGCTACCATGGCTTTCAGCATTCTACCTAGCAACCTAATTGTTACTTACGTTGTTGTTGTTGGATGAACACTTTTAGCATTATACATGCTTCCATTGATCTTTTCAATTCTTGGAAGTTGCTTTGAGACTCCTGCAAAAAGCAACAGACACATTTAATAAATAATAATAATATGCCAATATTTCAGTAACACCAAACGTATAATTTGAAGAGTTAAGGGGGATAGAGACAGTATATTTAGCAGAAATAGTTAAATGCAAGATCTCAATGTATACAACAACTGAAGATCTAATGCATGCTTGAGATTCCTTCCACTGTTAACAAGAGACCAATTATCTGCCCCCGCCAAAACACAAGCAGTTAGCTTTTACTTACATAGCATCTTTCATCTGCATTATTTAAAAGAACTACGGAGACCTTTGCTAAGTCTCACCATAAAACTACAAGATTAGCAGTTACTGTGAAACTGAAGCTGAAACTAAAGCTTGTAGCCACTTTATTCTCACTGAAGTGGTCAAGCTGAATACACATGGGGATTCACATGAGTCCCTCCATGCAAAACATTCTCTTTATGTAGAAAAGAAGGATACTGGGGAGAAGGTTTGTAACTTAATGTTATTCCTGACATGTTCATCTTTCATGTGCAGAGAATGTGTGAGGAGCATCCATGTGAGCCCTTACCTGCACTCTGAAATGGTACCGTCCTGATGCAGGTTTATCCCCTCAGTGACAACTAGGCTTAGGACTACTAAAGTTTTTATAGTAGTGTGACTCATATTTATCTGTCACTTTTATCTTCCTTTAAAGAGTGCAGAGTGGCATACATTATATGTATGTGTATATATATGTCAGTCTTAGAGAGAGTAAAGAATAGGTTTGCCAAGGTCAAGTCCTATCCTATACACACTTATCCGTGAGTGAGACCCCTGAAGTTGAGGAGGCTTACTTCTAATAATAATAATAATAATTTATTATTTATACCCTGCCCATCCGGCTGGGTTTCCCCAGCCACTCTGGACGGCTTCCAACAAAACACTAAAATACAATAACCTATTAAACGTTAAAGGCTTCCCTAAACAAGGCTGCCTTCAGATGTCTTCTAAAAGTTTGGTAGTTATTTTTCTCTTTCTGAGTAGGCATGGAGAGGATTACACTGCCCAAATCAGTTTCAAGCACACAGTGAGTGAGGTCAAATAGTCGAAAATTATTTTGAAAAGTTTATATGGCATTTAATTACCCAACTCTCTTGCACCTGATGATGTGCTAGCTGCTGTATTCCATTGTTAGCTTCCCAAGCTCCTGCATATGCCTGCCTTTCTCTGAGCCCTCTCTCTAATCTCTCTCTGCAAAAAACCATGAGACACACTGGAAACAAACTCACAGGCAAACTTGGTTCCCTGGCATCGAAACACATGTGATTAGAATTTTGCCTGCTAGGCCTCAATCTGTACATGTTTGTCTACTTTAAAATGTTGAAGAAACCCATGCTCCACCTGTAATCTATGTGATTTTACTGAGAAAGGACATGAAATGAAGAGACCTGAAAACAGAATAAGCCTGTGTGGGACCTCTGAATAATACCTAGTCTGGCCCCATCACTTTGTAAAATTGAAATGTTAGCGCTGAGAGTCACAGCTATATAGCTGAGGCAAAAAAAGGCCTTTATAAATATTGGACTATAAACATTGCTTCCTCAAGAGGAAAAAAGTCAGTGGGGAAATCAAATCAGGAAGTAGAGGAACTTTGCGTACAGAATATGAGCAGTGTCTGAGTCAAACAGGAGTGAGTACTTGAGACAGAATTCCTTTTTTGGAAGCTAGACAGTCACACTGTTTCATTAACATTAGATTGGCAGTAAGTAATGCAGTCACACAAGAAATACCACTGTTGTGACTGCAAGGAAGCACTAGTTTCCACCATGAATTGATTAAAACCTGAAGCTTTCTGCTTCGACTTCAAGTTTTTAAAGAAACACTAATAGATTATTGGAACAAAATCCAGTAGGCAGAAATGACATTCTTTTCTCCTGCCCTACTGAACTTCCTCAGGAAGACTGGAGTCCCAGAATGTGTAAAGAAGGATTTTTTCCTGTTTAGACAAAAGCATGTGTTGTGATTTAATTAAACAGCAGATTCACACATTTTTCAGTGGTGAAATAGGATGTCTTCAATTCCACATGAAGACTGGATAAATATGTGTGCTGCTGCTTCATATACATGATGACAGTGCACACACTTGCAGCAAAATGCTATACTTCACATGCAGACATGTTTGTGGTCACAGGACACATTGGAAGGCATTTAATGGCAGGTCTGAGCTTCAGCAGTGCCTGCCCAGGTGGGAGACCACTTGGGACCCCAACTCTTGAGTTCTGTGGAAGAAAGGCTGGATATAAACATAATTGATAAATGCAGTCATGTTCTTAAAAAGCAATGTTTTTGCATCTAAACAGAGCACTATATACAGCAGGGCAGGATAATCCTTTACTATATGATTCATTTCAATACAAACAGCATTAGAACCATGATTTAAACATGCTGTGATTTCAGAGATGCTACATGTCTACACAAATTGTGATCCACCAGTTTAAACACAGGCTGCCAACTATATCAGGTATTGACACCTCCCAACTCCCCTTTTTATAGTCCATGCAGTTTGCATACACTCCATTTCTTTTTTAATCCAATCAGTCTTGCTAAAGGATGTCCAGCTTAAATATAAAGAGCCATAGAAAGGGGAGGAAGAGTTTTGAAGATGCCTATAAACAGGCAGCACACAGTCACAATCTTCTCCAATATGGTGAGATATATTGTGTGGTGTTCCTAATCCATAAACAGAACAAGGAGTGAGGTAATTTCAGTTATTCTCCCTCCCCACTCCACTACCTGCTGCCAAATCTGCAGTAGAAAGTTGGAGGATCTTCTAGAACAGATTTCGGGGTGGAAGAGAGAGAGGCAATTGGGAAAAGTTACTCCTTCCCCATTCTGCTCATGGACACATCCAATCACATAGCGCCAGTGGCGTAGCGTGGGGGGTGCAGGGGGGGCCGGCCGCACCGGGCACAACATCTGGGGGTTAGGGTTAGGGGGCGCAAATCCACGGGTTAGGGGCGCAAATCCACAGGTTAGGGGGTGCAAATTTCTTGCCTTGCCCCGGGTGCTGACAACCCACGCTACGCCACTGCATAGCGCTTGCTGTCTCTCTACTACAATTATACCGATCCCCACCCCCCATAAGCACATATAATTCTTATGCAATTCTTTCCTTTTGTTGTGGTTCATTTCTTTTTTTTTAAAGCCGCACATAAAGTGAATAGTAGAAAGTAGCCACCAACTACTAAAAGCCCCCAAATTTAGCTCTTTTAGATCTAAAACCAACAAATATGCTCCCCTGGAGCTCAAATTAGGTTTCTGAAATAAAAAAAGGTAAAGGACCCCTGACAGTTAAGTCCAATCTCAGACAACTATGGGGTTGTAGCACTCATCTCGCTTTACAGGCCGAGGGAGCCGGCGTTTGTTTGCAGACAGTTTTTCTGGGTCATGTGGCCAGCATGACTGAGCCGCTTCTGGCGAAACCAGAGCAGCGCACGGAAACATCGTTTACCTTCCCACCAGAGCGGTACCCATTTATCTACTTGCATTTTTGGTGTGCTTTCGAACTGCTAGGTTGACAGGAGCTGGGCCCGAGCAAAGGGAGCTCACCCCGTCGGCAAGCCCTAGGCTCAGTGGTTTAGACCACAGCGTCATCCGTCCCTTTCTGAAATACAGTGGTACCTCGGGTTAAGAACTTAATTTGTTCTGGATGCCCGTTCTTAACCTGAAACTGTTCTTAACCTGAAGCACCACTTTAGCTAATGGGGCCTCCCGCTGCCACCGCACAATTTCTGTTCTCATCCTGAAGCAAAGTTCTTAAACCGAGGTACTATTTCTGGGTTAACGGAGTCTGTAACCTGAAGCGTCAGTAACCCGAGGTACCACTGTAAAGGAAGCCTGAAAAACTACAAATGACAGTGAAATCTAGCCCTGAGAAGCATGTTGGGATAAGCATGTGCTCAACACAGCCTTGTACTCAATTCCAGACCTGTAGAACAGGGCGGTCCAACACACATATGGCTCGTAAGGCCCTCTGGGTAAGCCTCTCAGTGTCCTAGAGTCCTCTCCTACTTCTCAAATCCTAGTTCGTGCTTTCCCAGTTTTGGGATGAAGCTGGGAAGGCTGTAGGACCCTTCCAGAGCCTTGCACCTCTTTCCCAAAGCCTGATACATCACGTATATGGCTTTGGAAAAGCAGCATGAGGGAGAGGGCTTTAAGTTTTGTTCTCGCTCCCCTCCTCTGCTGGACAAAGCAGTGTGTGGCCCACAGGTTCTGTGTTGAAATACTTTAGTGGCCCACTTGATATGAAAAGTTGGGCCACCCTGTTGTGGAAGCTTCTGGTACCGCCATTTTGTACCTGGTTGGTAGAGCTCTAGGTTCTAGCAAAAATCAAAATGGTTCTTTCTGCCAAGGCTGAAGTTGACCCACCCCCTCGGATAATGATAAACACTAGTTTTGTAAAAAAGCTGCACTTGATGAGGCAGGAAAACTGTTTATTCAGTTACTAATACACCCTGGGTCAACAACTAGATTTGTGAATGGAACACCAGCATGGGCAAGGATGGTGAATCAGGCTTCACCTGCAACCCACAAAATGGACTTTCTACACACGATTGTTTCTTCCACATTCTTTTTTTCAATTTAGATGAAGAATAAGGGGTGGGGTGGGCAGGGCAGTTGTACTCAGTGGGCCTGGATTTAGCCTTAGGAATTTAAGCCTGTTTACCATTCGGTGGAACAATAGCAAGTCTTGCTTGGCTCCAAAACATGGTCTGAATGTACATGGTGAAACAGTCTTGCTGAAACTAAGTAGGTCCATACCTGGGCAGAGCCTTGATGGAAACTTGAGTTCCATGGATAGGTGTGGCACAAAATCATGACTAAAACATGTATTGTGTCTAGCTGGTTGTATTTTTAAAAAATCATGTTGTGCACCAAGCCAGTTCCTTTGGAAAGATAGTATACAAACACAGTTAATATTAACTACTACCAAATGTCTTTGTAATAGTGACACCCCAGGTTTCATAATCCAGGAAATATTGTCCAACAGCAGCCATAAATATTTGTCTCCCAGTGCCATGGCGACATAATAAGATTCATTTCTACATCTGTTAACATAGCAATCATCATATTTTTCCTTGGTGCAAGGTGTGAGAGAGGTCCAAGATGGGGATGCAGCAAGAATAATAGCAGCTGACCTCCGCTAAAGTCAATGCCTCCCTAAACCACTGTTTTATTTTGATGCTCTTTATTTCCCCTGTTTGATTGAATAGAGGAAGAAGGCATCTGGTGCTTTCTTCCAGCTGTAAAATTCCTCATTCCCCGTATACAGATTTGACTTCATATCTGGAAAAGCAGTTCAAAGCAGAAAGTAGTAGTAATTAAAATCTCAGTATTGAACTAAATCCCAAACAATGCTTAACATGTTAAAAGCAGATCAGTCTTTAAATTTGCCAACAATGATGGTGACAAGAGAAGCACTTGAACTATTAACGTAAGGTTGTGTGGAAATTTCTGAAAGCTTCAGATTTTAGTGAGTGTGTTGTGTTGACATCAGTCTGTCTCAGAAGACAATGGAGGAGTGAGCCTTTGGGGGTGAAGTCAAAACTATTGGAAGGTTACAGCACCTGTTGTGGCTGCAAGACACCGATACAGGAGAGACATGTTTAGTTGCGGCAGTGGCAGTGGCAGATTATATTGAGAAACGGCACAACAATGTAGTTTTGAAATACTGAAGCTTGGAAATTTATTTATAAGAAAAACAGTTTTAAGTGGTAGGCAAGATTAGTATTAAACTTCTACAAACAGTCACCACCTCCAATCAGAATTTGCTACATGGCTGTTCATATGCTAATTAACAGACACATCTCAGTTGATAAGTCACTAAATGCCTGCTTCCTATTCACACAACTCTTCATTTTTGAAGTTTATGGCACAGTAATTTCTATGAAAAACTTCTCCTTCCACTGCATTAAAAAGATTCCAATCATATTTTACACTTATGACATCATTATCTTAATGAAAAACCTGTACATGAAAAAAGCTACTTTAGTTAAACTTTTGGTCATTAGAGTGCTGCTAAACCATTTAGTGTGTTAAGTTATAAATATATTTAAGTTAAAAATGCTAAAGTATCAGCTGCAGAACCAGCAATAAAAGGCTCTTATGCTGGTTTTAGTTAGCGCTTTCCATTTGTAAGCCGATCTTCTTCATAGTCACCCATTAACTGTAGCACATATGTTCCAGTGTAAAGAAGGACATGTCCCGTAACTTGTGCCATATGTGACAGATATCGAAGTATCCTCCTTAAATAAAGAAACACATTAAGCTTAGACAGAAGTTAAAAAAAAATGCATAAAAGGAGAAAACACATCATCACTTTTGTCCATATACCAGCACATGCTCTGCACTTTTTCTGAAGTTGCACTTTTCCTGAAAGAGCAAATTTAGTTTAAGGATTCTCCTGGATCCAGCTTTGTTGCTTGAAGACCAACTGGTAGCACAGAATACTTCTGGACAGGGATAGCCTAGCCAGTTAGCCAAATGGAAGGTTATCAGAGCATGGCTGATGGCAGTGACATTATACTTGGAGATGCTTTTGAAGATGGTTTAGGAGCTTCAATTAGTGCAGAATATCTGGCAGCATTCACTTCCAAGTCCAATTCAAAGAGCTGGATGCTTACTTTTAAAGCTGTAAATGGTTTGGGCCCAGCTACCTGGAGAAAACAGACTCCCATGTCAACCTGCCCGCATTCCAAGATCTGTTGATATCCTACACCATCAGGTGGTCAGCAAAAAAGAGACTTTTCAACTGGAGCATCCCAGTTATGGAATGCCCAATCTCACCTGACACCAACATTGTTATTTTAGCTGCTGGTAACAATCTTTAATTATCCAGGTATTTTAAAGATTGTTAGCAATTTGGGACTACAATTCCCATCATCCCTAGCTAACAGGACCAGTGGTCAAGGGTGATGGGAATTGTAGTCCCAAACATCTGGAGGGCCAGAGTTTGCCTATGCCTGCTCTAGCCATTTTATATGAAACTTCTATGCCAATTTATTATATTGCTTTCTTTTCATGCTATTGTGAAAGGTTCTGAAATTCCTATGTTCAAATACCCAGCTGAAGTTCCTTTTGTTTTTTGCTGCCATTCTAAGTATATTTATTTTGCAATTAAGTTTAACCTGAAAGTCAGAAAGGCTCATACTTTCCTACAGGGGACTGCTAGAATTAATTCTAATATATATTCGCTTGGTTCCTCATGCTACAGCAAGCATTAAAATATACTGAATCAGACCAGTAGCCTACCTTAACAGACCGAAAGCTGTTGTTTCTGGATATTATCCCACTATCACCACCTTAATAACTTCTAGAAACATGTCAGTGCTTGATATATTTGCAGGAGTCCTTCTGCATTTGTAACTCCCACATTTTTATAGGGAATTCCTTATCATTGCACTCCAGTTTTTGTTTCAGAAATGTTAGGCACTACCACCACCTAGTGTTTCAGAGAGTCTGAGACATCAAGAACCTTCAGGTCATTTCATAAGCTTGCCAGTTCCTTGAACATTCAACTTGCTCATGCCTTTATTTAGCAGGTCACCATGTATCTAGGGAATCAGGTGTAGCTTGCTTAGCCTCCATAGCACAACACATTAAGATATCTGAACAGACAGCAGAGTTATCAATAATTTTTTTCTCTATTTGAATTTATTTTTAAGAAGACTGACATTACAGAAACAGCAGCTCTGGCATTTCAGCTCCTCTTTGAAATGTCACTTTCAGCATTTCCTTTTTAAAGTCTTTATCAGTGCAACATTTGTACTGGGAACTTTAAGGATCTGCACTTGGACCAGTGATTCTTATCTTGCTCATAAGTGGACAGACGTAGAGACTGAGCAGTTAGGTGGCAAATTTTGCCAGCAAGCTATTCATGGTGGGGCAGACAAATATCAAATCCCAAAATAGGTGTATGGACATTAAAGTGGCAAATGCGGTTCAAAGTGTAAAGTGATGCAAACTGGGACAACTCTCCCTCCACACAACTTCTTGTAATGTAACTCATTGCCATGTTTGCCTTTACTTGTGCTCTCTGCCTCCCCTAGAACCCAGGTGCTTTGTTTAAGATGTGGGAAAGAAGGCTTTATTTTGTCAATGAATGGGGACAACAGCCATTGCTTTTTTATCCCAGAATCCTAGGTATGTAGCTTGATAAACAGTGGCACCTGGGAGGGAATCACACACATGCAATCTCCACCTTGCACTCAAATATCCATGATGGTCTCATTACTACAACACTGACCCCAACGTTTGTTGATTTTCCCTCACCCTAACAGTCACTGATTTGTTTAACACTTTGTCCAATGAAGGATTCCAGAGGGCTTGAAAGCTTGCCACATGTCAGACTTTTGGGTTGGTCTTAATAAGGGAGTTATTCAGCTGTGGACTTTTGGGTGTAATTTCACCTATGCATGGTTGAGTCTGAACTAGAGGCACACACTTACCTCAGTACAGCCTTTGCTCCCATGCACTGGATATCATACGTCACAGAATAGATTTCATAAAAGGTAGCTTTGATATTTAGGCAGCCAATGAAGTCCTTAGGGTTCACTTTGTACAAATCCAAGGTGATATTTGCCACCCCCATTTTCTTTGGCTGCTGTACTGCTGCAAAGCAGGGTCTTGGCCCCTAATTCAGAGGAAAGAAAAACAAGTGTGTGAAATATTTCAGCTCACAACACCTATCTACACCCAAGAGCCCTGTAGGATTTTTTTTTAGACTAATTAACTTATTGAGAACAGAAATTAATCAATAGCCTTTGAACTATGGTTTAACCATCAAAATGGGTTTTGAATCAAGCTCTTGAGTCCCTTGGAAGTTTACAATTACCGGAATATGGTAAAGGTTGTTTGAAAAATTTGGGAACAGTTTGGGAAATATTTTTTTTACCACCACCTAGTTAAAAGGCTTAGAGAGACACTGGAGAATAACCTCAGTATCCAGATTTAACACAAGTGATATAATGTCAGATATAACATTTATTGTTTCAGGATTTATACTGAACCAGGGGACTAGCAAATCAGAGGAACAAGGTTCAGGAGATATCATTCTCTATCTCACTAGTCATCCATGGAGATAGTGTTGTCTTTGTCCTGTGTTTTATACCCTCCGGCTACCTAACCTCTGTAATGTGTTCAGTTATTAAATTTATGGTTTTACTTCTTGGGGTGGGGTGGGGGAATAAACAATATATGTAGAAAAAACGTAACTCTACCAGCTAATTGGCATGACTATTTACTCTCATGGAGAAACACTGTTTTGTCCTGTAACTGCCACCCTCTGCTCTGGATGCTTACTTCCAAGTAAACACACATTCAGTTCTACTTTGTTCAACAGGATGTATTCCCAAAGAAGCATACCTAGTTTTATTACAATAGGCTTCACGGGCGTGACTTATCTATTAATGCTTACATCAGTACGGAGATGGAAACAATTCTGTCTTTTGTAACTAAGCAGACACAATACCAGGAACTGAATTCAAGCTAGCAATTAAAAGGTAGAAGTTTGTTCCCGATTCTTCCTTTGCGTCAACAAGTTGGCACTTTCAGAATCTGGTGCCTGAATCTGCATTGCTCCCGTGGGACCTGGAGTCTCCCATGCCTGAGGTCACATACGACATTAGGCATGGGAAAGAGAGGGGTAGTCTGCACAAAACTTCCTGGTGGGCCGATCTCCAAGGTTTGGTGGGTGTAATTAGGCCTGTAATTAGAAAGACTGAAGAAGTTTTGTTTAAACTCAAAGCAAACAGGGCATATCAAGTTTATTATTTTCTGTAATAAACTATTTTCAGAACAACACTTACTGGCTTCCATTTCTGTCCTCTCTCTAGAACCATGAAATGTGTGTTGTCTCCCAGGGACTGGAAGAAGTCTTCTGTATCCACCACTGTGCCATCTTCCTCCAGAACTAGTGTTATCAGCCCAGCAGTAATCATTAAGGTATCTAAGGTCTAAAATACAGACAGAAGAGCAAAACGTAGTTCCAAATGCCTTATTGGTTCAGGGCAATCCTACTTTACTTACCCCCTACTGAAGCAAGACACATCAAAGGCGTGAATGTCTATTACTCAGAAACTGTACGATTAAGTTATTTGCATGCACCATTCTACATAGATTAAGCTGTCATAGATTGAGCTAACATGAGCCCAGCTACTTTTGAATGGAGAAAATTATGGAAGAGAATCAGATCTGTGTGTGTAGCCCCAATTTATGAAGCCCTGTGTTCACATGGTGTTCAAGCCTCCTCCAAAATGTGCTTATTTTTATCACTGGAAAGTCAATGCTTAGGACCAAGCTAGGCTTTATATGAATGCAACAGAAAATAAACACACGCACACACATATAAGCAGCAGTGCTGGCTTTGTGTGTGCATGCATGCATGCATGAGACCTTGCTATTTTCAATCTGGAGGAAAGCCCCCATCCGTGACAATGGAGGCCTTCTTTCCAAAACAAATTACTTTGAGAGATTTGGTGGTTGTGGAGAGTTAAATTCCTCCCTGTGGCTGCTATTTACATTCTTTAAAAGTGAATATTGACAATGATGCATCTAGTTTAGCCCTGCAGATTAGAACTCAAATCGAAAATAGATTTTAAAGAAATTCTGCTGCCAAGAGAGGGCATTATTAGTGTGACTTGCGGAAGCAGTCTAGATTCCTACAGCTACAAAGCAAGTTGCCCTTTATTATCCAAATCACCTTAACTACTGTACATTTCGATCCATTCCCACTCCCATCCTCTTTCTACAGTACTGTACACAGGATTCTGAGATGGTCTTCCATCCATGCAGCATTCCAGTGCTGGTACAGTCAAACCTCAGTTCCTGAACCGCTCCCGTTTTTTAACGTTTCGGATCCCAAATGCCAAAAACCCAGAAGTAAATGCTCCAGCTTTCGAACGTTTTTCGGAAGCCGAATGTCCGGCGCAGCTTCTGCTTGAGTGCAGGAAGCTCTTGCAACCAATTGGAAGCCAAACCTCAGTTGTCGAACGTTTCAGAAGCCAAATGGGCTTCCAGAATGGATTACATTTGACAACCGAGGTTTGACTGTATGAGGTAGCAATTGGTGCTGTGACTGGCTCCAGGCATAACCCAAAGCCATCTCACCAGCCTCCTAATCTAGTCTAAGTAGGACAGCTGCAATCCACTCTACACCTCTGCATTCTACAAATCAGGTTAATGGTGGTTTGTGGGGACAATTCCCACAATTCTGCTCTACTTGTTCAGTTAAGAGATGTATTTTCCATATAAACTTTATCACAATTTTTGAATCCATAAAAAGCAAAAAAGGGAAAGGAGGACATGGGTTAAGGACATGATATTACAGTGTTGTTTAATACAAGTATACTGCACTGCCAACTTAAGTTGCGCAAGAAAAGCTGGCCAAATTTTTACAAATTTCTCTTCTTGGTGCTCATGGCAATATAAATCGCCTCCTGAGATAAGGGCAGGGAGTTCAAACCGCTGGTCACTGTTGCATGGAAGGCATGCACGTGTAACCAGTGCTCATGGTCCAGTGGTAAACTACAAATAGGCATCTTTGAAACACAGTGATTAATTACATTACAGAGGCCTCACCCCAAAGGGGGCCTACAACAGGGCAGCTCCACATCACGTGCGGAGACAGCCAGCATGGTGTTGTGGTCAGAATGCTGAACATGGACCTGGGAAACCTGGGTGAAACTCCCCAGTCAGCTATGAAGCTCACTGAGTGACCTTCAGACCAATTCACTGTGGATAAAGGACCTGATTGCTGTCCTGCTTCTCCTAACACTTAGGGACTGAGATAACCTGAGGAGGAGCCTTGGGGATATGCAATAAGGTTTTGGATTTTTGTTGGATGAGATGTATCTTCAGGTTCAGTGGAGAACTTTTCTCTAGAGTGCTATGGATCACTGGCTAAGTTAATTGGAATGAAAAAGGTATCTTGAGCATCTAATACAACTATGACTGGAGCTAAGACAAACAGGTAGGACCAGACTTCTCCAAGAAGTTAACATCCCTGCTAGATCCAGGACTTCACAGTAGCCTTCACCCACCTGCTGCCTTTTATGTCCTGGCTGGGGCTGATGGAGGCTGTAGTGTACACACATCACCTGTGTGTATGTGGGGCAAGAATTTTTGAACACATGGCTGAGATAATGAGGTCCTGGCATGATCATCAGGCTTGTGCTTTTGACAGGAGGCATACCTTGCTAATAAGCTCCTCTAGGGTGCTTGCAACAACTCCTCTCCGACTGCTTCTGTCATGGTTACAAACACGGAAGGGCCGAGCTGCAGCTGGAAGAGGTGCAAACAGGGTCTGTCTTGTTACTGACCCTAGAGATGCTCCCACTGACACCAGAGATCTAGAACAGAAAGCAGTTTGGGGTTTGTTATTTTTTTATGTACATTGTATGGTTTCAGTTTTAAGAGCAAGGAAATCATTTCTAGTACACAGTAGCATCATGGGTATAATTCATGTCAGCCTGCAGCCTAGATGCAGAGCAATTCATGCATTGCTAAATATATACCTTCTTCCAGGCTAGAAAAAGAGATATTAAGCACTTGAGGGAAGGGGCATTTTGACCCAACAGTGATTGTTTTGATCTATAGATGTAACTATGAGCTATACAGTGTCATCCCCACAGCGTCCAGTAAAACCCATCTGACTATCTTTGCAGCTGATCAGAATAGTGTGTGTTTGCCAGCTGGGCCCCTAAACATGGTCTAATTTACTGTTTCCAATATTAGCACAGCATCTTTAGAAGACAGACTAGTAACTGGAGTCTTTGCTAGAATATATAATAGGGCCCATCTGCTGTAAGGAGCAAATAAATGACTGTTAGTGCCTAAATTCACTTCTTGCATGTATCTCATGATAAGCATATTAATTCCTGCTTCCTGTTCCAGTTATTGATGCCTAAGAGGACCCATCCTCTTAACTGAGGAATGTTATATTCACACTTGACTATCAAAAAACATATGACAATGTCTACCAGACCACCTCTAAAACACTTGGGCCAAACAATTCCATAAACTATAATTACAAAGGTTAAGTAGCTGTGGCTAAAAATACAATACACTACTGATAATTTTAGCTTGTTATTAATGGAAACAGTAGAAACTCAGCACAACATTAAAAAACCTGATTAGAATGGAAATGTTTTCAGAGCCCAGTTAAAGATAGAGGATCCGGTCCACAATTTCCTCAGGAGGAATTATCAAAGGTGTGAGGCCACCACTGAGATGGTTCTGTGTCTACTGTCTGCCATTTTAATTATCTTGGGTTCCAAAATAAATTTTGTTGGTAATATTTTTTATTAATTTTCAATTACAATCCAATAATTGCTTCATTATAGCAATACCAAATTATAATACAATTACTAATACCAATTACTCATATTGGTGTTTCTTCCTGTCCTTATAAAATGTTACGTCTATCTTTTCCCGGTTGTTGACGTTCTCCATCATGCCTTGGGCGTAGCTGATATCCCATTGTTTCAGAAATTTCTCCATTGCTCCATCCCATGCTTCGTTGTTTTGCAACTTTAATAACATATGCAAAAATCACTCTGTCCCAATAAATAACCTGTTTTCACCATTTTCCCTCTCTGCCTGAGAAGAAGAGTGATCTGTCAAACTGCAGATGACTCAGGAATGAACCTTATCAGTTCCTTGGCAAGTTCGCAGACTTCTTTCATCCTTCCTTCCCAAGATAAATTTTAAGGCCTGGCCAGGCTTGCATGCACATAGGCAATCCTTCAAATCACCTAGACCCAAAGGTTTAGGGCTTTGAAGGTCTAGGCCAGTACTCCTTGGACCCAGAAACATATTGGCTGCTAATATGTACAATACAGGTTTGCCCAAACACCTAACCCTCATCAGACATCCTGACATTCTGTACCAGTTCCAAGCCATTTTTCAAGATTGCCCAACAAAGTATATGTTAAATACAGTGGTACCTCGGGTTACATACACTTCAGGTTACAGACTCCGCTAACCCAGAAATAGTACCTCGGGTTAAGAACTTTGCTTCAGGATGAGAACAGAAATCGTGCTCCGGCGGCACGGTGGCAGCAGGAGGCCCCAATAGCTAAAGTGGTGCTTCAGGTTAAGAACAGTTTCAGGTTAAGAACGGACCTCCGGAATGAATTAAGTACTTAACCCGAGGTACCACTGTAGTCTAGTTTGATTTTAACCAGCACATGTGTGACTGAGACAGAATATGCTTCCTAAAGAAAGGGTCAGAGCTGACAGCATAAGCTGGTAAAAGGCACTCCTAGCCACGAACATCACCTGTGCTTCCATAGTTGCACTCAATCCAAGAGGACCCCCTGCAAAAAGCAAAAACACTGCAGCCGACAATTAGGATGGCAGTGGCTAGTCCTTTATACTGTTCAGCCATAGGACTTTCTACAGGCTGTCTATAGAAGTCTCACTTCAGATTTATAAGCATTTAGCCAGTCACCTTGATTGCCAATGGATACTTTTGCAGGATCTTACTTCATCTCACTGTATACGTATATCCAAGCACTTTGCTTAGGCAACCTGAAACAAGGTTAATTACAATTGAAAGATCCATAGTGAATGATAGGTTAGGACACAAACCTTTAAATTAGGTTATTTGTGACTCAACCACTGTCCCAGCACAGCATTAGGAGTGTCTCCTTAATGCCATGATTGCCCTATATTTAATTCTGTAATCTGGTTACAGCAGATCAATTTTTAAGGTTGCCTAATGCTTTTATATAAAAAAAAGTCAGAGCCATGCCCTCACTTAAGCAACAGTACTGTGTTGTTGGATATGCAGCCTGCTCATATAAAGCTTTCTTAGGAACAATCCCAACTTGGTTAAATCAGGTCAAAGATTGCAGTCCTATAAAACAATACTCTGCCAAGAATCCATGTTAGTCTGCAGTTGCCAACAGACATGTCATAAGTTTTGCTTCGGCAGACCTTTCCCTTGAGACAGTTATATTTCTGCTCTGTGTTCAGAAGAGTTTCACATTTATAGAGCACAACTCCAATAACTTGGCTATTTATCCAAGGCTTGCACAAGGGTCAGTCACTGTGGCTCAAGCTATACGTGGTATCTAGATTTAAGTTATTCTTGGAACCGATTCCTGTGACATTTCTCTCCAGAAAGACTCTCTTTTCCCCACTGACAGGTCTTAAGTAAAAAGTAATTTTACAAACACATTAAAGGATTAACTGTGGCAAGAGCTCTCCGTGGAGAAAAGCTAAACAGATGTCACCACCACAGATTAAAGCCCATATGGCACCCCAACCCAACTTGTAACTTGCATTTTACAAGCAAAGGTACCGCACAGAAGAAATCACTTCTGCTGACTTTGCTTGCAACACACGTCTTTCTTTCTCCTTTTGGGAAATGAAAAAGAAAGCAGCACAGGTCACTGGCATCATCTTGTGAAGACTGGGGGGGGGGCCTACACAATGTAACGCGGACAATGTGCAATGTCACACACACTACGTGCAGGCGTGTGCATGTGATGCCACATGCACAATGCGCAATGTTGTATCATGTTTTTGGAGAAGGAGCCGGGGCAGAGTCAGATGCAGTGGTCAATGGCTGACAGCAGCTCCTCCTCCTCCTCTCTCATGGACCAGGAGGAAAAGCCAGGGGCAGAGCAGGGTCTGGTGGTGCCCACTAACTTGGGGTGTGTGGCTCCCTCAAATATATTATTGTGGGGGTCAAAGCCCCCACGGACCCCTGGGGTTGGCACCAGTGACATAGGCAGTGCATCCACTCTTAAAGTGCTTGGCAAAAGCGCTCTTTGATGCAACCTCCCTGCCTCCTTCAAAGGGCGCTTTGCCACTTTAAGACAACACTGTGTTAAAGCACTTGCCTCCTCTTTTAAACCTCCAACATTGGATTTAGAGACTTGCAAAGAAGACTTTGGGAAGACTTGCAAAGGTGTGCAAGGGATTTTGACAAGCAGGAACCATGTTGCACCATAATGACATCATGCAACTGACATGCAAATGGTTAAATTTGACCTCTGAGGCTGCTCTGGATAAGGATCTATCCCAATGAGCAAATAAGCTTCCCCAACAGCTGCTTTACGAGATACCTGCTTCGCTGACAATATACAAACCATCTGAAACAAGCCAGCAATGCTGTAGAAATGCACTAGCTGGTTAACTCCCAAATTGTGTGGTGGGGCACACTAGCATGTGGTGCAGGAGAGCAGTTAGTGTGCTGTGAAAGTTACTTAAGAGGATGTGAAGTTGACCTGCAACATTCAACAGGTTCCAAGAGGCACTTCAGAGGGTGAAGCTTCTTTATCCAAAAGGTAGTTTATTTCAAGTGTACTAGTAGTCAGAGGCAAAAGACATTTCAAGGCAAAGAACCCTATCTAGATAAAAGAGAAGCGCGCTAGACTGTGGCTTAAAACTCAACAAGGTCATTGCCACCCCCATTGTATAATGCTGCTATAAACACCACAGAGGGGGCGGGGATGTCTTCGCCTGATGCACTTTCCCTGACTTCGTTTCCCCACTTCTCCTGAGGCTGTTATCTGCACATGCTCAAAGGATGTCTCAAATGTACACATCTCTGCTTAAACACGGTTTATGACTTCAAATCAGATGGAAGCTGTGGGAAATGCATCCAACAGGAATACAGGATGGACTGTGGCTCTAACATCATGCATGCTCGGCTTCAAGCATCCAGTCGTGGGAGGGAGAAAAAGGTGAAGGGCATCCACCTACGGGAGCCTAACAAAAGGTATGACCTGAGTTTAGACCACAGACCGGGAGGCCCGTCTGTCTTTTCTTGCCGTGTAGCAAGTCACGTCGTTCTATGAGTAAAGGCCACTTGGTCGGAAGCTGCTTCCACAAACCCCATAAACTGGAGTCACACAGCTCCACCCCCCTCCCCCGCCCCTTGGTTTCAAGTTATTTTAGAAAGCCTCCAGTCCATTCAACCGGTGGCTAGACGATCTTGGAAGGCGCGGCTACTTCCAAGCAACCAATTAAGATAGTCTTCTTCTTTCAAGGAAAACACAACAGCGTGTGACCCACTGAGAGCTGCGGATCCTGCGACGCCGACCTCCCTCCCGCCCTGCCCTCCAAGACACAAAGAAAACCCGCCTGGATTTAAAGAGGAGCGCCACCTAGTCCGGATTTGAGCGCCGGACAAAGAGGACGTGGCAGGTGGCGGAGCCAGATGGCAGCCGGAGACCAAGGGGTGCTGCTCGGGTCAGGAGTTCAGGAGACCGATCCTGCCCATTCCCAGGGAGGAAAGCGAGCAAGCGAGCAACGGGGGCAAGCAAGCAGGCGCTGACACCCCAGCTCCCCGAAAACGTAAAGGCGATAGATGATAGATAGATAGATAGATAGATAGATAGATAGATAGATAGATAGATAGATAGATAGATGGATGCAACTGCATGTGTGCATATCGGGCAACAAGCGCCCAAGGAAGGTCGCCGCGGGACGGGACTTACTCCCGAGTAAACGTGCCTGGGTAGCAGGCGCCTGGGCGATTACTCACCGGAAAAAAACTGCGGCGAAATCGCGCGCGCACACCACCGCCATCCTTGCACCTTCGGCTTCCTTCCCAGCTAGCAACGCCGTCTGCGCCCCCTCCCGCCGCGGCCCTCTTATGAGCCCAGGGGCTCCAGGGAGGCGTCGCTCTTTGCAGCCCCGCCCCCGACGGGCGGAGGCGCGCAGCGAAACCGCCCCTTCGGGAGGGACGCAGTTTAGGCAAGGGCCTGTGCGCGTGGCCGGCGCGGCAGTAGGCTCAGGCGCCAAAGCGCGGGCGGGTAGCCTGGGTGTGTGCAGGGGGCGACAAGAACCTCCACCCTTCACCCCCGTGGTAACGTGCGACAATGAGGAGGAGGCTTTAGCACACCCTGCCCCGGATAGCCTGCAACTCCCGCGGAGTTGCTTCTGAATACACGTGCATAGGGTTGCGCGATAAGGCGGTACACAGTGAACGCCCCACTAAATTCACTTCTTGATTAGTGAATATAGGATTGGAGCCAGAGAGATATGAGACGTCTTTTAGCGAAAGATTAGGGGCAGATGTCAACAGCCGAGGCCTAGATCAGCAGGTATCGGAACCAGCACCTAAGGGTCATTGACCCTTTGCCCCCAGCAAAATATTTGAGGGGTCTGGACCACCCAAAAGTTGATGGGCATTGCCATTCAAACAGTATGTCTTTTGATACAGGGCAGGGCTTACTTGTCCCCGCGCCCCCTCCCCCATATTTTATTCAAGTTGGCACCCCTGCCAGCAGGATGCTGTTCTCGTGAATGTTGCCTGTTTTGTCCTAATGCTATCACAACTGATTGGCTCCACTAAATATTAGCAGTTCTGGGTGCCCCATAAATACAAAGATAATATGTACATGAGGAAACATCAGCCCTGGTCACGTGTTACTCACACGTAGGGCAATTGTGGGAGCTTTTAAAGGCTGTGCCCTTCCACCACTTTTGCACCCATTTCCCAGGACAAGCAGGGTTTGTGTGTGGTTATCTGTAAATAAAACTTATGTATAAGATCCTGCACGCGTATAGGGGTTCTGTGCTATTGGGACAGCAGTATGTAGGTGTCCGAATTAGGCATCTACCTTTGTGTTGGTAGATGCTCACATGTCAAGAATTCTTTGCACACAACCTCACATAACAGGTGTTGCAGAATGAAGATGTGATTTCAGGGGCAGCGCTCAAAACATGGCCCTGCTCCCTTGTCACCACAGAATCGCCCTAAGTGTAAATATAACTATTATGTTTTAAGAGACATCTTCTACAGTCAAGATCCAGTTACAGATAGGTAGCCGTGCTGGTCTGCCACAGTCAAAACAAAAAAATTCTTCAGGTATCTGAAGAAGTGTGCATGCACACGAAAGCTCATACCAAGAACTAACTTAGTTGGTCTTTAAGGTGCTACTGGAAGAAAAAAATTTTTTTGTTTAGTCAAGATCCAGTCTTCCTCACATGACGATGGGGCTTGGTTGAAATAGGTCACAGGCTTCCCTGTGCCTTGGCCAAATTATCTTTTTCTCTTGCATCTGACCTCAAGCTTGCCAAAGAGCTGTCTTCCAGACTGCTAAGCCCTCCTTCTCTTCACCCTCGAACAGACCAAGAGGAAGATCAGCACTGCAGCCACCCATTTTAACTTGGTTATAATGCAATTTAAACACAGTGACAGAGGGGCTGGAAGTGTCCATGATATAAAGACTGCAGAGAATCAGGATATACACACCACTCCCACTTAAGAATCCTATGTAGGTCACTGAATTAATGTACACAGAGGTTGAAGTCTGGTTTTTAGTGCCTGGGCTCAATTCTGAGAAATGTGCAACGTTTTTTACCTGAACTTCATGGCCTGAAGTTCAGGCAGCAGAGCATTACCTCATTTACCTGGGGGTGGACACAATTGCTTTTGTGTAGACATGGGTAGGATTGCACTCACTGAGTTCACTGAAAAAGAGATCCTCATTATGAACTCTTGATTGTGGTGCCAGTCTTATTGCAAATGTGTGGAGGAGACATCCTGAGCTCCTAACACCTTGTGTAAATTTATCAGCACATTAATCTAGTGACCAATAAATCTAATCAACAGCTCCTGCGAAAGTATGGTTGCCACCAAGATAAAAGAAAGGTAACTTTAAGACAGGAAACAAACAAGGATAACCTGTTTAGTCATTGCTCACGAGGATTATATTCTTTCAAATTTCAAGTAGGCAGGAAATTCTAGGAAGAGACAACAGAACAATAAAAATATTGAAATTATAGTAATTTGCTCATCTCAAAGCCTCCCTCTCTTCTCCATTAGAACATATTGGCTAAAATTAATACAAAAGCCCAATATTTCCAATGGTTAGTTAGCTCTCCAAGTTCCAACAAGGATCTTACTCAACACTTTCAAGGAACCAAGACATGCTTCACTTTAAGGACAGGTATACCCTTCCCCTCCATTTCTTGTCTTGCTATTAATGTGTGTTGCGTGGCAAAATTGGCACTCTTGCTTTCTGTAGGCTTTTGAGAATAGTTTTAGATTCTTTCACTCTTTAGATCAAGGCATATGTGTACTGTACCATTTTGCTGCCTGTTCAACTTGCAGTTTTGCTGTCTGAAGCAGCATTTATATACCGTTTTTTTTGCTCTATAAGATGCACCAGACCACAAGACGCACCTAGTTTTTGGAGGAGGAAAACAAGAAAAAAAATATTCTGAATCCCAGAAGCCAGAACAGCAAGAGCAATCACTGTGCAGTGAAAGCAGCAATCCCTCTTGCTGTTCTGGCTTCTGGGATAGCTGTGCAGCCTGCATTCGCTCCACAAGATGCACACACATTTCCCCTTACTTTTTAGGAGGGAAAAAGTGAGTCTTATAGAGCAAAAAATACGGTAATTCTGTCACTTTCATTTCATGTAATAAACCAATATTTATTTGTGTGGGAACTTCTTGTGGACATGCGGTTAAGGGTAAACACATTTTCATAACGAACACACGTCATAACTCCAGCAAAAGATCCTAAACCTCTTGATAGTGTGTGTACGAATACATGTAAGTGGTGGACACGCATGTGGGTTCAGACACATACACTGTAACACATCTTTCCTTTCATAAAGTTATAGACGTTAGCAATAACTTATTTTATGAAGACTCCTAACTGGTTAAACCACAGCACAATCCTAACAATGTCTACTCAAAAGTAAGCCCCACAGGATTCAAAGTGGGTTGCTCCCAGGGAAATGGGGTTAGGATTGCCGCCTCAAAAAGGATGAGCAAAGCAGCACCAGATGCACACTATCTTGTTAGTAAGCAGATAGCAACACTAGTGACTATAATGAAATCATTGCTATGAGCATGACCATTTTTAATCACCCTTTCCTGAATGCACCAAAAAGTAATTTTCACTTAAATAAAATGGACACAAGTGCTAAATAAATCATTTAATAAAATGATTATGAGTAGACTCACAAAAACTTTCAGTGGAAACACTAGATATTAATTTAACTATTAACTTTCCCTTTGGCCCAGCAAACTAAATTTTAACTTGACCAGTTATCACAGCTTAAGGAAAGTTAAATTAACTGAATCTTTCATCCTACTCCCAAGTGCTATGTAACATGATGCAAATACATTGGAAAACAGAAGTAATAGACAGTAAAATATCATAATTTCACCTTCAAATGTATTAATCTTTTATTTGTAGAATACATTAACAGAACTCCTAGAGGACTGTTTGCACAAGTTTGCTAGAAAACCTGTCCAAACATACAGAAGTGTGCAATATTACCAACCCGAAATGTATTAAAATTTAATAATAACAATAATGTCAATTTGACTTCATTTTGAAATATTTAAGCAATGACAAGCACCCTTGTATTTATTTGTAATTTGAAAAATCCCTCTTTAAATTTATTGGTGGTAAAAACAAAGTCATGACTTGATGTGACCTTTCGTCTTGCATCTCAAACCCGGCTTTCCCACTATCATCACCACACAAATGCATTTGATAAATATAATGGCCAACAAATTTAATGCCACCTCAGTATTCTTGACGCTCCTTCCATTCTGTTCACTTAAACAAACACACTACGAATATATTGTTTGACTCAATTAAATGTACATTCCTCTTCTTTTTAAAAAGCAGAAATGATTAAAAAACAACAACCCACAAATACTGTTTCAGGGTGAGGATTAGTGATGTGACTAGTTCTAAGCCAATCAATGCTATGTTCTGCTGGCATCTGGTGTAAACACAAACAACTTGTTTTCCCCTTATGACTGAACACTTAAAATATGACAAGTAGACTTCAGTGGCCTCACTGCTTAAACTTATACAAAATCTATGGACACTCTATGGCTGTGATCCACATCTGTATGCATTTCATGGCTGAAGGATTCCTAGCTTTCTTATTTGAGGAAACATTTCAGAAGGGAGCCCCTGCATGTATCTAGGCTATTTATTTCCCTTTTGCAAAGAGAACAAAGGCCCCTGCACATGAAAGGCTTTGGCTTGCATTCTAAGGCTACAATTTTGCACAGTGCTTCACAAATGAAAGTCCTATTAACTATTTGAAAGGGGCTGATCATAAATGAACATGACGTAGACAACAGTTCTACTAAAAGCAAGTAATACTAGCAAATACGACTGGGTTCCGGGTTGTACTCTTAAGCTTTTGGTTATACTTAACACCTGCAAACAAGTTACTCATTTCAGATTTTACATATATTTGAAGAAAAACCGCTAGTAGCTTTCAACAGTTACCCCTCCTGGAATCTGTCCAATGCTCTGTTAGTCCTCTTTAAGCTAACAGATAACACTACATCTTGCAGCAAGGACTTCTATGAGTTCACTGTACATTATATGAATCAGCACTTCCTCGACCAACCAGTTTCATGCAGAATTTAAGTGTTTTGACAACACATTCTTTTAATAATTCTGGATAATATTACTTAATTCAATAGTAGAATTTACAGGATTCTGCTGCAACACGTTAATTATTCCTCATAGCCCCATACAGAGGTAGAAATGTCTGGGTTACCAGATTTTACAGCAGTATTTCACAGATATGAATAGGTTTAATAGCGAACAGTTAATGGTGCACAATTACTGTAAGAATCACACAGTATAGACAGATTCATAATTTTTATGTCTAAACATTGTAAACTAAGCCATTTAAAGCAAATCCATGCGCTCCCAAGTTCTTTATGTTGGAACAACGTCACACACAAAACTCCTCATTGTGCAGCACCTGAAAACAAAATACTTTGTGCTACCCAAAAATAGCAGAGTTGCTATTTTTTAACATTTTGGTTGTCAGGATGGCCAGTTTCCTTCTGTTATTTTTTCAGTTGAAAACAGTAATGTGTATACAAGAAAATAACCAACATAATACCAAGACTTGTTAGACTCAGCTTCAATCACTATTTTTTCAAAGGATGGGATGGGGGAGTTAAATACTGTATATATATTAAAAATGAATGTACCAAGTCCAAATGCCATTGTTCTTTGGTGCTGTTTTTCTCTTGTGCCATGATTCTCATGAACCAACCCTCTCTCCAAGTTGCTATCAAAATCATTCTAGGGAGAAGAGCAATAGACATTCTGAATCATGGGGGGGGGGGGGGAGGCAATTGACAACCCTCCCCCTCAAGTGACATGGCTCCGACTAGCAACTATGCCTGTTATAAAAACGGAAATGAAGGAAATGAAAAAATGCATGAGTAGAACAACCTGTGCTTGTCTAATATGTTTTAATGTATTCAAATAAGATTTAGGTAAGGGTAAAGGGACCCCCGACCGTTAGGTCCAGTCGCTGGACGACTCTGGGGTTGCGGCGGCACTCATACGCCGTTTACCTTTCCGCTGCAGCGGTACCTATTTATCTACTTGCACTTTGACGTGCTTTTCAACTGCTAGGTTGACAGGAGCAGGGACCGAGCAACGGGAGCTCACCCCGTTGGCGGGGATTCAAACCACTGATCTTCTGATCAGCAAGCCCTAGGCTCCGTGGTTTAACCCACAGTGCCACCCACATCCCACAGCGCCACCTGCATCCAAATGGGACTTATTCCCATGTAAATGTGTATAAGACTGCAGCCTTAACACAGCTAAATGACACCAAAATACTGAGCTATAAGTCAGGCAAGTCCTGTTTGAATCTTGACTCATTCAATGAATTAACTTGGTCTTAGGCAGGCTATCTCCACAATCCCCAAAATAAGGATACTACTACTCTTAGAGGACTCTTACAAGGTTTACACATGAGACATGAAAAGTGCTTTGAACATTCTGAAGTACTATATAAATGGTAAGTGCTATTAAGTCAACAGTGCTTTAACTGTACTCTCTCAATTTTAAATATTTGTACAGTCTGACTTGCAATGACAGACACACATCACGGTTTAGGACTGGCACAGCTTCAGTTTGTTCATTTCAGAATTACTGAACAACAGATTGCCAGCTTATTTGTTAATTAAGGTACCTGCATAGTAATGACTGGGGGTGGGGGTAAGGAGATGACTAAGCAGTAATAACATCTTCTAGTCATTGATGGAAAGAGCTATAACTTGCCGATTCCCCCCACCCTGCCATTTAGCTGGTAAAGCCACAGAATATCAGCAAAGGAGTTGGCAGTCCTTTAAGCCATAAAATAAGCTATTAGGACAAGCATTCAAGCACAGCATGAGTTTAGTGTTGGCACTAGTATTGGGTTTACAGTTTGTTTCCCCACTACTTTTGCTTTGCCAAAACACACACAAAAACTATGCTCAAATTAAAAGCTTGAGACAGACACAAAGGTGATCCACAATGTTTCTGCATATTTAGGGCTTTCCTGCATACAAGTTCAATTACGCAAAAACTGTTCATTTATTGTGCACATTCTTCATGTCTTTCTTCAAGTTTTCACTTCTGTTGGAGATACCACAATTTCCAAACACTCAAATCACAATATACCTGGGAAAATGAGACATTTCACACAGATAACACATTCATTGCCATTAATGTTCAGACTGGAACAGAGCAAACAACTCACAGGCACCAGAATATTTTTGCAATGCAATTAACAAGGTGTGACAATGTTTCTATCATATGGCTATACAGTATTTTGGTGAACCAGATGCACCAAATTAAAGGATTATTTCTGTGGCTGCTTTGCTTCTTACACCATACAGTGCTCCAGCAAAGAAGCTCTTAAACATATACAAAAAATGCAACAGAAGCAAGGCTAACATGTAGCAATGTCTTGTGATTTTGCAGACCCTTCCATTCAGAACATTTATAATATTTGCAAGTCACTTTTTCCATTCACAGAGTGGGTTGTGCTCAGAGCAGCATACATCACCATCTTATTAATATTCTTTGGGTCTTTACAATCCTTTTTCTTGCACACACATATAGCTAAATAGAATAGTAAACTCCTCTTAGACAGTAGGATGTCTGTTTATAAAGCCAGGGTTGTATTTCTATGGAACAAAAAGAAAATTCCTAGTCCCAGATTTTCATATTGGGACCAACTGGCTCAGTCTCACAATCCCAGTCCTGAGTATTTGTGCTTAAAAGTATCATTAGTTTTAATGGCAGTTATTTCCAGTGTGTTTAGGTGTAGAGGATGTTAACGCGACACAGACTACTTCAGGGGTAATGTTCTAGTATCTGGGTTTTGGTCATGATGCTGACTTTCAGTAGCTGCAGAAATTACAGCAATTATCCACACAGTTACTGTGGATAACCGTGGATTCACATCATTTCTAAGGTCTAGCTCCCACAAAGGACAGATAAGGAAATAAATATTTTGTGGGCTGTAGTTGAAACAGCATGCATTGATTTATATGACTAAATGCTCTGCCATACAAAAATAAAGAAACAGAACTGCTACATTTAGGGAACTTGTATGGCAGGGAAACGGCTAACTTAGGATCATTCCTCTGATGTACTAAATTTTGGTTGGTTGGTTGGTTGTTTTTTTGTACAGAGAAGCATTCAGTCAGTCATGTGAGCCCACACCTGCAAATGGTAGAGTCCAGGAAGAGGTTTACCACATTATCTGCTATTTGTGAGAACTAAGCCTAAGTCATGACCCTTTCCTGCTCAAGCCCTCAATTCCATGGTTCTCTTAGCAACTGACTAAACACGGCCAAGACAGAAGATTCTGATGCTATTTTCAATAATTGGTTAAAATGCTTTGCTTCAGTCCTTTGAATATATCTCCCTTCAGAGCCCTTTTCAAGTATTAGCACCCAGTGGAAGAGATTTTCTTTGCTAGTGTTCTATAAACTCCACTATCGAAGGCAGCATGCCTCTGAATTCCACTTGATGGGAATCAGAAGAGCACCGTTGAACTCAGGTTCTGCTTATGAGATACACAGAATCACAGTGCTAGAAGGCTTCCCCAAGGGTCATCTAGCTCAACTCCCTGCAATGCAGGAACCACAGCTAAAGAATCCCTGAAAGGTTACCATCCTATGAAGGGTTTTCAAACAAGTCTCTTAAATATTGCAGAGTGCTTGGTGTTCCTTCTCCTTCGCACCTCTCCAGGTTGGGTCCCAGAGAGCTGCCCGCTCAGCTTGCCTGCCTCCCTTCCTGGCATTCTTGCTCACCCCCTGCTCTGGTGGTGGAGAAGCAGGCCCCCTCTGTCCTGGGGGAGCCAAAGGTGGGGTTGCCACTGGGCTCCCCCCTCTCTTAGAGGGGTCCAAACTGTCTTTGAGCCAAGGGAGAGAAGGCTCAAGAGTTCAGGGCTCATGGCATCCTAAGGCTGGAGGGCCCATGGAGCGCAAGGTGAGGCCTGATCTTCCCATATAGACATCTAGCTGGCCACTCTAGGATTCTGGACTATATGGGCCTTTGTAGGACTCTTCTTATGTTCTCACCTGAATAAGATTCCTCATCCCCATAGTAATGACTCAAGTGTAGCAGTGACCAACGTGTGTGTATGGCTGCCAAGCTAGTTCTGTGCTCAGTGCTATTACCTAGGTTAAAACCATCACATCCTTATGTGATGTTGTATTGAATTTTCTAGGTCATGAAACAAAAACACCCTGCTGTCATTTATGTTGTGCTGCTTGATTGAAGCTGAAGATTTTCAAATGTTGGAAAAACAGCTTTTCATCTTCTGATCAGCACCAATATCTACTATTGAAGTTACCCACATAAATATAATACACCGTTCAAGGATATGTGCCATTGCCACTTTTGACTGTGCTACATAAATGAGTGTAGTTGTGTGTTTTTTTAAGTAAATAGAAGTGTAACTATCTAAGGTTTGTTCTATACATGTACTTTTAAGTTTAGAATTCTCAAGCACTGTTGAGTGTGAGTACTTTAGGCACACAATTCGAAACAATTTTCCCTTTGCTGCAGAAAGACTAATTTACCTGAGATCTGCAAAAATAAAGTTTTATTTATATTTGAATGTGGTACAAACCCCGCTTCCCCTCTGCTTCAGCCTAAAAGAGGCAAGAAGCCAACTCAATCTGGGACACCTGTGATTTTTTTTTAAAAAAGCATAGCTGAAATAAATTCTCATTAAAAGGGGGCCAAGAAGCTTACAAAAATTAAAAATTTCCCTTCACCTTCCTATTATGCAAGCAATTTTTTTTCATAATACCTTTGCTATATAGACTGTATTAAGAAACATACAATTAAACCATTTATCCTATAAGCAAGCCATCCTGAAGGAAGCAATGTAGTTCCAAAAGGACAAGTTTCCTTGTTTTCAGGAATATGTAAGTCCAGTCAATTCTCATCATCTCGCCTATAGTGAATTGTCTGAATTTCCTGAGCTATGAATGCAGCCATTTCCTGGGTACCTGCTGCGACCACTCGGCATGACATTAGATCTAGAGGTCCACCTACGAAAGGAGAGGGATTTGATCAGTCAAACAAAGCACTTGAGGTTCAAAAGTAATGCGAGACTCTGTCCCCTCTGTGACTCAAACCACTTCCCATATAGTACAACTCATCAGATGCAAGACCTTCATTTCACAGGAAGACATTAAGGAGCAACGCTTAGCTGGAACACACCCACCTTCCATCTATCATAGGATGGGGCAACCTTTGGGAGATAGGTAAGTTGCCTGTTCTAGATAGGGTTGCACTTCCTCTGAAGGAACATGTGCCCAGCTTGTGGGTACTCCTGGATTCATTTTTGTCACTAGATGCCCAAGCATCCTCTGAGTTTTACTAGCTGTTTGGTCTGGGATAGCCTGACCGCAGAAGTCCATGTGCTGGTAACCTCGAGGCTCTATGTGCTCTATGTGGCACAGCCCTTGGGTCTGCTGTAAATCTCCAGCTGGTGTAGAATGCAGCAGCTACACTGCTGACTGGGACACATGGCTGATAGCATATGTCATCATTGTTAAAACATATGCACTAGCTGCCCATCTGTAACTGAGCCAGGTTCAAGGTCCTTGCATTCATTGTAAATGAACATTGTAGGTCCAGGATGCCTTAAGGAATGCCTAAACTCTTATATTTGAACTTGATCACTGAAAGCATCTGCAATAGCATAGGTGGTTGTCAAGTTGGTGGGATTCATCTGACAACAACAACAAAACTGAGACGTTTTCTGCCCAATACGGGTGGAATGCTCTGCCAATAGGACACTGAGCAGGCACCTTCAGTTTCAGCCTTTTAACACCTCCTGAAAAACTTTTCTATGTCACCAGACTTATGCAGGCAATCTTTCCATATTACCGTATTTTTCCGTGTATAAGACGCCCCCATGTATAAGACGACCCCTATTTTTTGAGCCCAAAATTAAGAAAGAAATATTTTAAACACCAAACCAAACAACTTTGATATTTTATTAAATATTCAAAACACCAGTATATTTAGTACCATATATTGAAACATCAAACAGTGAGGCAAGCTGTGTAATGGCAGCTGCTCCTGTCAGCTCAGTGTAACTCCATTGTAGCTGCGGCTCCAGCTCTCCCGCCTGTGTGCTGCACTTTTGTCTCAGTATTTACAGTATGTACCGTATTTACTCCACAAGTGCCGGCAGATGCAAGGAGCTGCAACTTCCAGAGCTGCCTGAGTGAGTGCGCTTGGGGAATGGGGGGTCTGGGTAGCCAGGGGGCGGCTGAGGGAACCGGGTGGAAAGGACAATGTCCGGAGTGGGAGCTGCTGGGGGAGGAGTACCAGACCAGGGTTTGTCGTGAGACCATTAGTGAGGTGGGGTGGGGGGGGATAATATGGATGGTGGCATGTATTTAATTATATTTTTAATTGCAACATTCCATGTATAAGACAACCCCCAATTTTAAACTTAATTTTTTTGGGAGGAAAATATTGTCTTATACATGGAAAAATACGGTAATTAGTTGATGGTACCTGTATGTAAATGTTATGTTTAGATAGATAGATAGATAGATAGATAGATAGATAGACAGATAGATAGTTGTAAACAGCTTTTTTACGATGTGGTGATATGAATATTTTTATAAATAAATGTGCATTATAAACATGTGTTATAAAAATATTTTTTTTGCTTACCTGAAGTATCCATCACAACCCCACCTGCCTCTCTGATAATAACTGTAGCTGCCGCCAAGTCCCAACAGTGCAAGCCAAACTGGTAATATGCATCTGCAGCACCAGATGCTAGAAGACAGAGCGCCAACGTGGAACTTCCAATGACACGAACCCTACAATAAATCACAGGTGGGAGCAAAAAGACTTTTGAAAAGAACAAAAACCATTGATAAAGCCAACCCATGAGGATGTGCTCATGAGTCATGGTTAGAAAAACAAGTCATCAATTTTAACCAACGATTTGTTGCACAGACAAACTGGCATATTCACAACAAGTTAAAATATTATCTTAAAAAAAGCCAGTCATACATTTCCAGGTGTTTGTCTCAACATCTTCCCCGTTCTTTACAATGTTATCATATCCAGCAAGCAATGTCTGCTTGTCCTATTCACTTGACAATGCAATACAAGGCTGCCCCATCTTCATAACTCCCAAGCAAGAAGAAAGAGGAGGGGGTGCTAACTGACTTCTAACACTGAAAAGCTATCTTGATGGTGCAGTGAACACTGGCGGAGGAAGAGGAGTGGGGGGGGGAGCGCACCGGCAGGGTGCCATCGCGGCTACCCCCCCCCCGCTGGGTGCCCCACCCCCGCAGGCGACGCATACTCCGCCCCCAGGACGCGCACCAGCCTCGACCCCCTGGTGCCGGAGCATGAAGCTCCGCCACTGGCAGTGAATGGGGAAGTTGGTTCAGAGGGAGTTCTGTAAGTGCACCAAAATGCCTGCAAAAGTTTAGGTTCACTAAATTTAAATGGATGGCCTCAGTAACTGAAATGTTAATGAGGGTGCTGGTTCTTTTCTTTACAAAGGTTTGTGATTTATTTACTTTTTAAAGAAGATCTTACCCATGAGCTTGGGCCTTAAGCAATCGCTCCATGTTGCTGAGAAATAGTTTCAAAGTGTCAGGATCTCGTTTTGGGCCAATCTCTGTTAAAATCAAGGCCTTTGAGATATCTGCAAGACAAAAGGTTATTTTGTATTATTGCAACAGCTTTTCAAAGTAGGCACTGTCCAAATTCTACTGTGAAGGATCTTTGGATATTTTATAATAAGATTGCTTCACATGTTCATATATTACTGTTCTTTTTTACGAGTCTTGCTTATTTCCAAAAGCTTTCAACAAAATTCTGTGTCTTGAAATTATGGAAAACAAATCTGCTTATTACTTTTAGTTAAATATGTTTATTTGGAAGCAAAGTCTTACCCTCTTAGAATCACAGCAGATTCTGCAATAATGTTCAGTCAAAATAATTCTACATCCCATCAACTCTAAGCCTATCACAAAGTACATTTTAGATCTTGCAGTAGAATATATCATTCCTATCATATTTTCAAAATTCATACATGCAAAATTCAGAATTAATACTACCACCGTGAACTAACATATTATTTTGAAAAAGCCTCTAAAGTGATTGCATAGCCTCATGCTGCTATTTCAGAGCTGCACACATTAGAAGCCTATCCCAAGTCCTAGTATTCCTGGACCAATTAACTGAAATTTCAAGCTTTTGGACAACTTTTCTTTAGTGTATACATACATACTTCACATCCTATGTTAATTTTTTTAAATTTTCCATTGAGAAGTCTGCTAGTCTTCCTTAATCACAATAAAAAGTCTCTCTACTTCCACTGATAGAAGTCAACATATTTTTCAATAAGAAATAGGTAATAAATAATCTAGAATTCCACCAACTCTGCAGGCTGACAGTGCTAACCCAACCTAAGTAGGCTGTTTCATTATTGCAGCCCCAACATGAAATGGGGTACACTTAAAATACTTTCCCTGAAGTGGCTGTAATGTTTAGAATACATTTTTTCAGGTAGTTTTACATAATTGTACAGAGATTCATGCCAGCACCATTTGTAAGATATGAACTATGTCCACTCAGCTGTCACTGAAGAGCTCCCTAATCATAAGATTAAGCAAGGGTCACCAGTTCTGTTGCAGCCAAATTTACAGTGATTTATAAAAGCCTCTTTTAAGCTATTAAGCTCAATAATTAAAGTATGGTATAGAAAAGAAGGACTACTTAAATAAATGTAAAATATATTCAGTTATGCAGAAGATACATCGAGGGTGCAATCTTATGTGCACTTACCTGGAAGTAAGCTCCACTAAACAGAGTGGATCTTACTTCTGAGTAAATATGCAGAAGATTGCTCTGTAAGTCTACCTACATACGGTAACGACTCTCTAATAATACAATATTCAAAATATTTCTTTTAGAGAGCTTAAACCAACCTGTCACTTTTGATACCTGAAGCCTTTTGTCGTTACAAAATGCCCCTTGACCTCTTCTACCAGTGTATAATCGTTCTTCCGTGCAGTGATAAATTACACCAAATTCAAGCTTTAGCATTTTGGGAAAGGAAAAAGATCGTGAATGCAATTTGTATTATATATATTGCAATATAAACAGATTATCACTATATAAAATGCATATAAATGGCAGTTTATGCTACTGATAATAAAGAAGAAATGGTTTTGAGCATGCCAGACTTTCAACTTCACAAGGTACATAAAATTTCATTAAGTTAATCCATCTCCACAGACATTTTAGGGCTAATTCTTACATGTTCAGAAAGCCCCTGGAAATCTTTTCTGCACAGTGATGACAACAATGAGCAAGAGCTCAACACATCAAACATATCACACAACTGCTTAGTTTTCAAGTTAAGCACCAGTTACTATCCAGATATAGTGCTGGCAGAAAAACTCTTGTTTGCTAAGTCTGTTGAGTGGTGCTGCCTGGAGTAGCAGGACAGAGGCTTCAAGTAACCTACGGTACAAAAATCCATAGATAAAAGGTTCAGTATCCCATCTCTGCTTTACTACTTGACATCACCCCTATACCTTATTTTACAGTTGCTTTGAATAAGTAAGTCTGACACAGGCATGTGAAGTTGTATCCTAAGAGTTACTAATATCTGGTGTTGAATATACAGTACAGGAGTAGTGATAAGAACTAAATGCAAGACTATTATCCCTACCCAACATGTCTTTGCCAAATATTATTCTATGGAACAGCTTTGCCCTTTCCACCTGCCATCTAGCAACAAGGGTGTGTCCCAGCCAACAGACAACATTTGTTGTTTCCCCTACAGCGTAGTCCTTTTCTGTTCTAGTGGGTTCTGCATGAAGAAAGACTGCATTGCATTACCATTGCATCTGTGTAATGCAAAGTCAGCTACTCTGCCCTTGAAGGAATAGTATCAAGGGCAGACTTATAAAGGCTGCCAATACAGGTTTTCTAACAGTCAAGACAAGAATGAAAAATTATGTTGTGGCACAGGTAGGTAGATGGCAATAGGGAAAAAACAACAACTGGTAAGTCTGCCACTTGATTGATGAGCTGGAAGCTGCTTGCGCAGTCACTCAGGAAACGAATAGCATGGCTTGATCTGACCTTTCCCTTAAGTATGACACTCCTAAATGCATTTACTTGGAAAAAAGTCTTGTTGATTTTAATGGACCTTATTTAAGAAAAGAGACATACATACATACATACATACATACATACATACTCCACATTTTTCTCTGACAGGGACTCTAGGTGGCTTACAAATTAAAAATAAGAAAAACATAGAAAAAGCCATCATTAAAAAACAATTAAACATTGATAGAATTAAAACATGCAAGACTACTTATAAAAACAGGTCCCTGAAACTGGGATTAGCTACCTTTACATTCTGCCAGCCATAAAGGCAGGGCGACTTATACATACTCTTTTACCCAAAGAATGCTTCCAGAATCCATTCATTTATGGTAGGTCATAATAAGACTACTCACAACACCGAAGGATTGGTTTCAGGATTATGCAGATTGGTGTATTCAAACCAAGGTTATAACAGATTAACACTTCAAGATAAATACAGTAACCTAAATGGCTTTCTGTGAACTTTGTTATTTGTTATGAAGCTCACAAGATTCTCACTAAGTTTGTTAGATATTAATCTTTCACTTAATCACGATAGCAGCAGATAAGGCTTTATCCTATACCTCTTGATTAACAGCAAATCCAATGCTGACGGCCACAGTTGGAAACCTGTGTAAATAAAACCAGTTGCGTCTGTTAGTACATTCTCGAAACAGTTAATTTCAACAACTTTACCTGTCAGAAATGCAATTGTGTTGGTTCTCAGCTAAGAAATCTGAGTCTTAATTTCTTTGTATCTAAAGGAATTGCACATTTTTACTTTTTACCTTTTAAAAACAAGCCCAATGGTTAAAGAATTAGGGGCATCCTGATCTGGTGGATCAGTTTAGCAGTGACCTTTCCCCTGTAGCTGAAGCAGAAATAGCTGATTTGACTTTGATTCTCAGAAAATCCCTTTCCCTTCTTCAAATCTTAAGATGCTATGCAATTGATCAGAACTTGACGACTGATTCAACTACAACCGTCCCTCCCTCTTTTGAACTCTCCACTGAGTTTCAAAACCAACTTGCCATGCTAATGGCAGGGAGAAGGAAAGTATACTGTTAAAAGCTATTGTCCTTAGGTACATTGTACTAGTCCAATAGTTCTCTGGATTTCAGCCAGAGCCTCTGATGATAAGGGACTTAGAATATAGGTAACCGGTATGCTGAACGAAGGTGCCAACCACTACAGTTGTTGATTGTTTGTGGTACAGCAATGGTAGCTCCAAATTCTTGTGCTACTTAGTAACTACACCCTTTTGGTACTTGTCCCTGCACTTGTGTTTTGGTGCTATTCAGTTCGGTCCACCTGTAATAGACTTCCACAAGGCACTACAAGGGCAAGAACCTATCTTGATAGTAGCCAAACTATGTAACAAAGGAATTGAGTGTGTGCTCTCCCCACACAATAACACTTGGGAAGCCCAAAGTCATAAACTACAATCGAGTTTGTGCATATGCACTCATCAGAGTCTTCCTCCCAAAGCACTGGGGCAGAAGTTGACTCAAGAAAGTAACATTATATGCAAACAAGCCTTACTCAAATAGGTTGGACACAGAAAAATAAAGCACGACAGAGAGCTTGAGAAAAGGCAGACGTAGCTTTTTTGCAGCACTGTTTATGTATTTACCTATGTACAAAATTACAGGTGCCATCAACAGGATCAATAATCCAGGTAGGGCTGTCACAGAGAATGCACTTTGAACCAGCAGCGGTAGCTTCTTCAGCAATAAACCTATAATGGACGAGAAAATTAAAACTGAATTATTACTTATTGGAAGGCACTTAGGCACTGGCATTCCCAAACGTAGCTGTTTTCTGCTACATTTGGCCTTAAACAAGCATCAGATAAAGTACTAAAAGTTATGCTAAGGGGATCTATGTGAGTCTTTGCATATTATCCAAGAGCACATATAGAAGGTGTTCAAGTTACTTTCAGGGCCTCTATGGAGGTTTCAGGGTCTCACACAAAGGGAAACCCATGTATCTTCACTCATGAAAAGCTGTGTGTGAATACAATGTAGCAACAGTTTGTACATCACAACAGGTAAGAGGTGTCATTTTGGATGACAGTCAGAAGCACATATAGAAGATATACAAGTCAATCTGCAATGAGTAGTTTTCTTACTATTGAAATAAAAACTATTGAGTAAGATTCAACCTTTGTCCAATATATGAACCGGGCAGGCACATGAATAGAAAACGCCTGTTCATCACTATCGTGTCTTATTTGGCTTTAAATCGCAGTGTGGGTTCCCTAGTCATGCGATTGCCATATTTGAACATCACACTAAACCATGGTTTAGCATGAAGAGAATGAGCTGCACCAAGCTTTGGCCTCCCTTTCCAGGACACAAGGAGATCAGAAGCCTAAACTGCAATTAACGCTTACTATGATTTGTTTCCAAGAACAGGACCATTTTTACACAGAACACCACATGTATTTTTGAACATGTCTTGTGCTATACATGCACATGCAACCCTTGACCTTTTGCTGCACTTTGTGTACATTGCAGCGATTAGTTTCAGCTTGCGCAAAGGACATCAAGCTTTACAAGATTACCCACAACTGGAAGAGTTACAGTTTTCCCACCATTTCATAGCTATTATTTCCCAATTAAAACTAGATGGCAACTGCCTATTGAAGCTTAGTGCTATACTTGTGAAAACAACCTTCAATTCCAGCCTATATAAAGGGAAGGTTACTGTTTTTGTTGCTGCTGTTGGGCTTTTTTTCATGTGAACAGATGTCCACTAAGATTAGGCTAAAACTACTATATTCATTTCATTACGGGAAATCTAATCTGGATTTGAGAAGACATTGGAGGCAGGAGAATTAAAAAAGAACACACCCTTTTAACATGTTGTGTCCCGTCCATGGCCAACCAGTTATATTCAACAACTCTCACCTGATGTTTAACTGGAGAAGTAGAATGGTTACAGGAAGGTGGTCAACCTTTTGCTCTCCTGAGGACAATCAGTCACCCTTTCTCTGCCAGTCAGCAGAGGAGCAGGGGGCAGGTACCTCTCCATCACAGGACTGTGCTGAGAGGAAAAGCCCTCCCCTCCGATCCCAGCATCGTGATGGTGAAGTAAAGTGTCCCCAGTTCTGTCTTTCCCCACTCATTGCTTTGAGAAAAGGTTCATCTCTCCCCACCCAGATCTCTACTCACTTACTTTCCAAATGCCCCAAGTGCTCCTTCCTGTTTCCTGAGCACTATAACCTCCTAGCTGTGGTGCTGTGCCAGAGGGAAAAGAAGCTCTTGGTTTCTTCTGGGGCTGGTAGATCACTTGACGCATCTCGGTTCAAATCCCCAATTACCACAAAACCCATTGAATGACTATCTCTCAGTCTAACATGTCTCAAAGCACTGGGATGGGCTATACATTTTATTGCATAACTAGGGATCCAGCTAGGTTGAGGGCTGCATGTCAGTGGTAGACAAGGCGAAAACCACACGTCCCCATGCTCATCCATCCCCCTTTCATAAGTTATTTACAAATCTTCCCTTCTCTCCCCTACTGCTAGCAATCTGGCAATTAGGTTTAGAACAAAGGCCCCCATTTGCATTAATGGGATCTGTTAAGCCTAATTGCCATTCTGGCTCCTCACAATCTTTAGAAGAGTAAAAACAAAAACAAAAATTTTCCTTCCAGTAGCACCTTAAAGACCAACTAAGTTAGTTCTTGGTATGAGCTTTCGTGTGCATGCACACTTCTTCAGATACTTCTTCTTTAGAAGAGTAGCAACATATGGGGAAGGTTAACTCACCATGGCTAGCTCTCACCACCACAAAAATCACTCCCATGCAGCAATTAGGGTTAAGAAAAATGGTCCCAGCTAATTGCTTCATGGGGCTGAAACAGATGAGGGGAGGCTGCAGGATGCATGCAAAAGCTCAATGGGCTGCATCTAGCCTACAGGTTGCCAGTTCCCCATCCATTTATGACATCGTCAGACAATTGGTGGCACATTTAAGTTTATCACCAACAGTACGCTTGACAGAACTGTAGCCAATCCCTGTTCTCTTACTAGTGTACCTGAGGTGCATGTTTGTATCATTCAGTCACTGCATTCATACAATGTGTGAAGCAGCTTATTAATATTGCTATTCTCCAAGCTTTCTTATTCACAGAATGACATTTTCAATCCCAGTTCAAAACATACATAACTTGCCTAGGATAATACCATAGCTGGACCTACCTGTGAGAGGGAAATTTTTCTTTCAGAGCAGAAACAATTAAGTTTTCCACAAAGTGATCTGTTTCTGTCACAAGATCTGCTGCAGAAGTTTTGGTAGACACCTGTTTTTCCTCAGTGAGAGCTTTGCTAATAATCTAGAAAAATTAAATCAGAAATTACTTTATCATTTCCCTCCACAGAACTCTCAACTGACTCAAACGACAAGCAATAGACAAAAAAACTTATGCCCATATAGAATTGCTTAAAAACATCAAACGGGTTTTGTAAAATCAAAACCCCCACCATAAAAAAAATCAAACTGGTACTGCTGTGACGTGTCGCCAATATTTCAGAGACACTGGTCTGTGCTGATGTACACAATCAGGATGTAAAAATCCATTTGGTTACATTTTCAACATTTAGAACTTTGCTGCATTGGAAGCCACAGGTTTGTCTCTAAATTATTATAAGCACAAATGTATTTTTACATATTGTTTCACAGTGATTTCCATGGTGAAATTACCCTGAAGAGAGCAGGTAAGATGTTTCATCACTCAGAGGCAGAGGATGGGTGAGAGGGAGGGCTATCTGTATATGGTCTTAAACACACACACTTGTTTCCAGAGAACAATGGACATATCTTCCCCTTGACGACTACCAAAGCATTTGACCAAATTCTGCTTTAGTAGCTTGATAGCCATCCAAATTTTACGAACGAAGGGGAGGCTTCAACAAGATAGTATTTTTACACATTGTTGTTTCAACTGAAATAAAAAGGAATTGCTTTTGGATTAAGTCCCTTTCCTTCAAAATGGTTTCAGAATCCGACCCTATGGTAGCAGGGCATGCTTACCCAATTTACCTATTACTTCTGCTTTAATTTGACAACTCAGAAGAAGCTGTGTTATACTGACACAGGCCATGGGGCCATCTAGCTCAGTAATGTGTATACTGACAGTGGTTGTCCACCATTTTAGACAGGAGTCTCTTTCAGCCCAAGCTGGGGATGTCAGGGACTAAACATGGAATCTTCTGCTCTTCCACAGAGCTATGGCCCTTCCCCATGACTCCTCCTGGTAACTGTTCGGAAACTGCAGCTGGTACAGAATTTAGTGGCCAGATTGCTGACTGAGGCAAGTTGGGTCCTGTCCTTGTGAGAACAGTCCTCACATTTCAGGACTGAACTCTGACATTGAAAAGAAATTACAATCAACCTGGCCTGGAAAGAGAACCTGTTTATTATATATGGGATCATTCTTACCTTCAAATACTGCTCTATTTTGCATATCGATGTACAGTAGTTCTTACTGGGTCATTTTACTAGGATTTCTTATCATGCATAGTTCCCCTTACCTGTATGTCAAAACACCTTTTCAACTACCAGTTAATGGAATGCTATTGGCTAGAAACTGATACAGTATTTCCTTTAACTCATTTTTTTTCAACCTATACATTGCCCTTTAAAAAAGGGGTCACATCTTAACAATGTGGCTCCTTAAATGGTATCTGAAGTTGGCAATGGAAAAGCAAGGCATTCCTAGTGAAATCAGGACTACAGACTCTTACCCAAACTCTGGTTGAATATTAACAAGATACATCCTTGACACTGAACACATTAATACAGATACAACAATGATACAATACAGATTACTCCCATTTAAACCCACTCAACAACCTCAAATTAATGTGTTGGTTTTTTTAAAACCAAGTGTTCCAACAATGTTTTCTTTGATATTTTACCATGGGCTACTTTTAGGCCAGGTAGTTAAGAAGAGCCATTTCTGTAATGTCCAGAAATGCAAGGTAGCTTTCCTTTGCCCTTTTGTTTCACCAGGCCCAGTTGAACCCCATTTACCTCCTAAACTGTTAATCCACAGTTAGCCCACATCTGACTTCATTTCTGGAAAAAGTACTTCTGTCCACCAGTTCTCTCTCTTTCACCAGCATCTTCCCATTCTTTTCTCTACGTGTAATCTTATGCACTTGCTCGGGAGTAAGGAGCTATTAAACTAAATGCACCTCGCGTCCCCGCCAAACATGCACAAACTCGACCAGCCAGCCAGAATTGACAAGTCCTGCGTGCGGTACTCAGAAGCTCTGTCCACAACCAGGAGACCTGGCCCTTCACTGCCCAGCAGGTAACATTGTGTATGTGTGTGTGTGTGTGAGAGAGAGAGAGAGAGAGAGGGAAAGAGAGAGAGAGATGCAGCGATTTCTCAAGTCCCACACGAATCTCAAAAGGAGACAGAAAGGCATGTCAACCCGTGTTTGGAGCTTCTTCTTGCTTACAGACCCCGCAGGGTCGGGGGAGGGGCAGCAGCTGAATGAAACGCCGCCGCCCCGCTCCCCCTTGCAGCCCTGCTTCCCCAGAGCCCCCCACGTGGCGCCTGCTCACCTGTCCGGCCCGGAGCGCCAGCTGCACCGCCACCTCCATGCACTCCTTCCAGGGGTCGCCCGGGCTGGCGGCCGCCTCGCCCCGTTTCTGCTCCCCGCTGGCCTTCATCGCAGCCGCTGCCCCCCTCCCTTCCAGGACGCCTCCGCCTTCTCGGGGCCCAAGTGAGGCGGCCTCCCCTCCTCGGTCCCCAGCGCGCGGGGAGGGCGAGCAGGGGGCTGGGGCGCAGCGCTCGCTCAGGCGTCGCTCGTGCAACTTCCCCGCCGCTTGGCTGGGGCTGCTGCTGCTGCTTCTCCTCCCGCTCGCTGCTGGACTTCTGCTGCCCCGCTGCGTCCCCGCTCCGACTTTCCTCGTCCGTCTGGCTCCCGCGTCCTCTTTCCTCGCTCGGGGAGGCGAGAGAGGCGCTGACGGCAGAGGCGCCGCCTCCTTGGGCGAGAGTGACGGCGCTTTGCACCCATCCAGGAGCAGCAGCCTTCTCGCCACGCAAAGCCCGCTCGCTGGCTGCTAATTTTAGGACGCCGTTCAGACTGCTTGTGGCAGCAGCCGCAAAGGCTGGGCCCTTGAGCAGAGAACGAATCATGGGCTCGGGTGTGTGTGTGTTTTTGTGTGAGAGAAATAGGATGTGGCTCACAGGAAGTTCCTCGCTTCTTTCAGGCAGCCGCCCGCCTCAGTTTAAGATCTGGTCTCATCCTCACCTCTTCCTCTCTGAAGTTGCTTCTGACTGCAGAGCACTTTGTCATTGTTGCTATACAGGGTCGTTCAGCTTGCCAACCCCCGGCGCTGTTTCCCCTCACTTTAACACCGGAGAAATGCCTTTTCCCACCACATGTCATTATGGAGCTTGCCAACCGCATTTCTGCAGAAATATCCATGCCTCCCCTCTCCTGCACACAAACCACCCCCACGGAAAGCTCCTACATCTTCCTCTTCCCACGCATTGCATCTGTTAACATACTTTTCACCTTCCGCGCAGTCAGGGCTGGACACAATTTCGCCGTTCTGAGGTAAACCACAAAATGGTCTCCCTCGTCTCCAGGGAAGGAGGAGTGAGTGAAAACCTAGGAGCAAGCAGTGAGTTAAGATCTACATCCTTGCCTTATGGGTGGACCAGCCCTACACCCAGTTGGGAAGCCACAATTTCCTCCTGTTCTTCAGAACCTTTAATACCTCTGCTTTCATCTCCACCCCCTTCCCATGCCTCCTACTCACTTTCTCAAGGCTGTACATTTTGTAGGTTTAAAACAGATGTACATAAATGCACAAAGGATCAGGTTCTTCATGTGCCTGTTATGGCGCATTTGGCTGCAGAAATTGGATATGTTACATAAATAGATCAGAACCCGAAAATAAGAACCAATGATGTGGTCAGTTCCTAGCCTAACATTACATTTGTTCCTAAATTATGAGAATGTTGCATCGTAACCTGCACCTTATATTTCCAGGCTGTGAAAGTTTTGTGGGAGTTTACAGTTTTAGTATATAAACTTAGAAAATAATACACACATTTATATTTATTGCATCACTATGCAGCTTTAAAAAACTTTTAAGCAATATAATCTCATCTGTGGACAATAAAATACTACACACACATTGCATAATGCTTAAAATATGCTCACAGTTTGACTTCAAAATACCTATTTGTTGCATTTATATATCACCTTTCTGTCAAGTCCCTCCAAGCAGTTTATAATTTTAAAATACTAAAACATATGATATAAAATGTAAAGTTAGCCCTAGATGGGGAGAGGGAAGTCTGACTGGAGAAGGTCTTAGTGTTGTCTTAACTTGCCTTGGGCACTTCCTTCTCACAGGGTAGATTACTGTTGGAGTAACTGGACGTGAGAAGGGCTTCATTTCCTTCAAAAGTGTAAATCACTCCATGGATGAGCTAATCGCATGGCCAGCCAAGCCAGCTGCTATGGTAATGGCCCAGTGCCCCTACTGTAACTGTGATAGATGCATGTCAACTCAGTAGTGTCCATTAATCAATTAGCCAGTCAGTGTTACTTGTCAAGTGTAACATCTTGAATTGCTGAACTTATTTAGAGCAACAGAGATACTTTGTACTTTTATGTACTACAAGCCGTCCGTGTGGTGACGGGTACTGCGAGCAACTTCTAGTAAATGGGTGTCTCACCTGCCTGAGATTCCCAATAATTATGACGATTGGCCTTATGGGTGGGGAGGGGACAGTCTGACCGGACTAAGCCCTGATATTATATTTTCCTCCCTGTGGTGGGTTCGTCCAAGATCAGATAATACTTGTTATTTTCTGCAAATGCTACTACAGAATGTTAAAGAAAAATTCTGCAAATAGGCTTTGGCATGTTTCCTGTGCAGGAACTAAAGGTCAGACACTCATTAAGAATTCACTGTACAGTTAATGGGTAGTACAGTGGCATACATGTCTACTCAGAAGTAAGTCTCTTTGTATTCTGTTAGGATGGCAGATTAGGCTTTGCTTTAGGGGGGAAGGGTTCTTGTGCCAGTAACAGCTGTATGACAGCCAGATAGTTATCAGGCTAGGATTTTCTATTGTGGAAATACAATTATGAGAAAATTTTCACCATGACTGTGCTCTCTCTTAATTTTGTGTTATGCTATGCCCCACATAGCACTCATTTTTTAATTGGTGCCCACAGCACTCTTAAAATTTGAAATGTGCTCACTGGCCCAAAAAGTGGTGATCCCTGAGTTACAGGGTTCTACTAACCAAAGTATATTGTAACTTGTTCATACCTACTACATGAAAGGCACGAACAGACATACTTGGGACAGAAAATGTAGAACACAGGTGTGAATGGAAACCAGAATGTAGATCCTAAAACACTAGTGTAATGGTATTCCAAGATTCAGGAGCCTCCACAAACTGTACCCTGTGAAGCCTTTATAATCAGTTTTCAAGTACAGTGGCACATACTATGATCACAGTAGTAGTCTTTTGAAAGAATGTAACAGTAGAGGAGGAATTTAAGTAATATTATTTAAAATATTATGGATTTTATGAAAATCATCCTGGATAGTATTGCAATGCAACCGTGTGTGTGTGTCACTCTTTCTGTCTGTATGCAATATCTAGTGAAAGTTTAATTAAACATTGGAACACAAACTATCATTCCAAACACACTTTATAAAAAATTATGCAAATGTGAAATATACAAATTTAATTTAACACTCTTCTGGCTTTTAAAAATATCTGTTGTAGTTTGGTTATCCGTGATATGAGCATTATTTTTCAGCACACTTCACACATATTCATTTGGTATTCAGCTTTTACATTCCAACTGCAGCTAACATATTTTTCCACCCTGATTTTTCTTGCTAGGGCATGCTTTGGAGACATTCTGTGTGGAGCCGGAATTATGCATAATGAAACCTTACTCACTGGAACATGAAGGCTGGTTTGTAGAAAACTGCTTCCACTTTATTCATAGTGCAGAAGTGGCAGGATCAGTTTCTGAATAATAATGCAAATATTGATTCATGATGATATGATGAATCACAGACAGTTTGGGGACTCTTTAAAACTACTATTGGCAGTTTTATTTTCAAAGTACCAACATACAAAAAAAGGGGGGGGGATTTACAGTGCAGTCCTAAACATGGCTGCTCAGAAGTAAGTGCTATTGAATTCAATTGGGCTTTCTACCTCCTGACTGGCGTTTCCGTGCGCTGCTCTGGTTTGCCATAAGTGGCTTAGTCATGCTGGCCACATGACCCGGAAAAACTGTCTGTGGACAAACGTCGGCTCCCTTGGCCAGTAAAGCAAGATGAGCGCCGCAACCCCAGAGTCGTTCGTGACTGGACTTAACAGTCAGGGGTCCTTTACCTTTAGCTTTACCTCATGACTTACACAACAGAGCAGACAGAACAGGGAGCCTGTATGTGGCAATAAAGCTGAGACTGTTAACAATCCTATCTTTATTTTTCTTTTCTTTTTTGAAAAAATATGCATCTCATTTGCATTATGTTTTAATTGTGTGTGTGTGTGTGTGTGCGCGCACACCAAACCTGCTACTTGCCACCATGTCTACTAGACTGGTAAGGGCTGTGAGGAAGTCATGGGGGCATGGCCAATCAGTTCAGAGGGGTATAGCCAGTTGCTCCCGTTTTTTTCTCCCCAACATCTTCCCTTATAAAGATACTGTGGACAGCTATACAAACACTTAGCACTGAACTGGACTGTACACTCTTTGGGTTAGAATTTCTTATTTTAATTATGTACACAGCCATCTACATTGATGGTGGTATATAAATAAATAAATAACCAATATTTGTCAGTTTTATTATTTAAGAGCATCCTGGTTTCACTGAACAACAGTGAATACCTGTGCAAATATAAGCCTTAGTTCTTGAAATTACATGCTGCAAAGTTATATTGAAAGTATATTAAAATGTCCCAGGGGAGGGAAACAGTGTTGCTCCAGATGTCCCTGGACTCCCATCAGCCCCAGCCATTATGGCCAGTGGTCCTGGATGATGGGAGCTGGGAGTCCAGTAACTTCCACGTTTCCAATTCTTGCTGTAAATAAGGATTAAGAATTTCAAAAGGATTCTGGCGAAAGAACCATAGCTCAATGGAACAGTGATAATAACAGAGCTGTATTTTTATCCCAGTCCCTCCAACTCCTTAGTTTAGTTTACTGTGAATGACAGGTGGTTCCTAGCTGTTGAACCGTGCTCTAATATACCTTTCATAACCCCAGGAAGTTGATATTTCATAACCATAGACTTTCATAACTTGACTTCTCGGTGTTGTTAACTAAAAATAGCCTCTGCCTGATGAGACTGAAATCCTTTTGATCACCAGGTGTCATTATGTTTTTAAAAGTCATGTAGCCTCTGTAAAAGTTGCACTTCATCCAGGTCTCTGCAGTTTCTATCTTCTGTAGAATGAATGTGCAATGTTTCTATATCCTGATTTAATTTAGAGAAATGCAATGAAATAAAAAATTACTCTGCCTCTGAAGGACCAAAATCCAACAGCACAATCCTTCATGTCTAAAAGGTATAGGTACCCCTGACCTTTAGGTCCAGTCGCAAATGACTCTGGGGTTGCGGCACTCATCTCGCTTTACTGGCTGAGGGAGCCGGCATTTGTCTGCAGACAGCTTCTGGTCATGCGGCCAGCATGACTAAGCCGCTTCTGGCGAACCAGAGCAGTGCACGGAAATGCCGTTTACCTATCCGCCGGAGCGGTACCTATTTATCTACTTGCACTTTGACGTGCTTTCGAACTGCTAGGTGGGCAGGAGCTCACCCCATCATGGAGATTCGAATTTGCATGCAAAAGGTCCTAGCTGAAATGCCAAGTGTCTCCATATAGGGCTGAGAAAAACTGAAACCCTATGTATCTGTTGCCAGTCAGTGTTAACAATAGTGAGCTAGATATACCAATGATATGACTTACTAGAGGGCAACTTCCTATGTTCCTTTAACAGAAAGATCTACAGTGAGGAGTCCCTTCAGCAGTGGGTCAGTTTATCTGCCTATTTATCTGTTGGTGATTAGAGTCCACCCAGGGATGGCTGTGAGCAAGATTCCTGTATTGCCGGGGGTTAGGTTGGATGACACGGGGTTACTTCCAACTCTACAGTTTTATGATTCTATGAATACTACTAAGATTGCAATAATATACACACTTACCTGGGAGTAAGTCACACTTAACAGGACTGTTGGATTAGTCATATTCATATGCCAGTTACTTATTTGCAGGGCTATTTTTCAGCTGGAACTCACCAGTACTCAGTTCCGGTGCCATTCTAAGAGAACAAGGGTGAGTTCCAGCACCTCTTTTCCTATAAAAAATAGAACTGCTTCTTTGTTTAATATCCTATTGGTGTTACTTGGAGCCATGTTCATGCAACCATAACCATGATTATGAATTTGTGGAGATGGGAGTAGGATTGTGCCTTTATTACTTGGAAAGTTCGGCATAGACATGGAATTGCTATACAGTGGTACCTCGGGTTAAGTACTTAATTCGTTCCAGAGGTCTGTTCTTAACCTGAAACTGTTCTTAACCTGAAGCACCACTTTAGCTAATGGGGCCTCCTGCTGTTGCCGCGCTGCCGGAGCACGATTTCTGTTCTCATCCTGAAGCAAAATTCTTAACCCGAGGTACTATTTCTGGGTTAGCGGAGTCTGTAACCTGAAGCGTATGTAACTTGAAGCGTATGTAACCCGAGGTACCACTGTATATCTGGAGACCCTGCATTTTGTAGAGTTCCTGATCACACTGCAGAGCCAACATGCCTACGTTTATATGGGATAGTATTCAACTAAGTTAGAGTAGACCCACTGAAATGAATGAACATGACTAAGTTAGGTCCATTAATTTCAATGGCTCTACTCTGTGTAAAACTTAGTTGAATACTACCCAAGCAGATTCGGGGCGGAATTCAATGCAGCACTAAGGAGATAAGTCCATCAGCACAACCATTTCTGTTTGTCTGGTGGAAAAATCTCTACTTCCCCTGCCACATGTTCTCTTGATCCTCCAGAGTGTATTGCCATGGTATGTGATTCTGATTATTCCTTCACATATTCCTATCCAGAAATATGGTCACATAAACTAGAGAGAGTAGGCTAGTGCTCAGAGAGGCTACATAGGACTTTACAAGTTTTTTTTTTATTATTATAAAAAAATAAGTAAAATGTCCTTTGAATTAGGTCTCAAAACCAATAGCAAGGCAGTGAAGGCCTTTCAGCGCTGGCAATACCTGATCAGCATGATGGTCTAAGTTCAGCTGGTCACACTGCTCTGAACTAGTTGAAGTTTCCAAAGAAATTTCCTAGGCAGCCCTATTTATAAGTAAGAGAGTAAAACAAAAAACCCAGCGAACCCTGGATGTTTGCAAGATTAATTGTGGCAAGATTATGTTAGCATACAAAGTGCAGATGCAGCTAATTTGGGCATCCATTATGACGGCTACAACACCTACAATCTATAACTGAGGCTGTGTGCACATTACCAGTGTAAGACACAGACTCTGCATTTCTATCACATTTGCACATATGTGTTTCCCAATTGTCCAATGCCTGGTGGGTGGAGAAGGGGTGTGGATGCCTTCATATGGATTGCATTTTCATGCATTTTGCCCGAAACCAGGTTTGATTAAAAGGGGGGGGGGTGACCTAGTTGAATTTTTAGCCAGCAGAGTGTCTAGAGATGTTTGGGGAGGAGAAATTAGCAGTAATTTTAACAAGTAGCCCCATCCCTGTATGCCATAATTATGAGGACTCTTTACATATATTTGATCTTAATAGTGATCTTGTATTGAGACCGTGTTCTGATCTATTTCACTTTCACTGTAATTGCGTTTGTTGTCGTCAATTACAGTAAGCCCACAATTTATGTGGGGGTAATATTCTGGGGATTGTGCCTAAAGCCAAAATTGTGTACCGTCAAGAGTCAAGACACACTGGTTGCCAAAGTCTTTTTCCCAGATGCCTACTCACCCCCCAAAGGAGGGGGGGGGCCAAGTGTGTAAAGCTGAATATGCACAAGTTATATGTGTGTAACTTGTGGGCTTACTGTACTAAATTTTCCAATAGGTCTGCTGGTCTTGTGACTTGAAATTGAAACAAACTTCCCTGTAACCTATGCAGCTGCCAGCTGGTAAATTAGGAATAACTTTGCTAAATCTTAAATTGCTAACTGTAACCCTAGATGTAAATCCTACAGAATGGGACTTATGTGGATACAGGCTCATAGCTAAATAGCTTATGGCTGCAATGCTGTAAACACTCATCTAGAAGCAGATGCATTGTGCATCTAAATTTAGCACTGCAGCATTTTACAGCTATCCAGTTTCTTGAGTTTTCTAATAATTCATCTTTTAAAGGGCTAACATATATTATGATAGGCCAGAGCAGGTCACAACCCTTACTTTCCAGTTCCTTTTTGTTCTTGTCTAGTTAATCCAGCAAAAAAATAGTCTGGTTTGTTAGGCTTCAAATAAAATGAAAAGTTTTTTGTATTTTTATATAAAAGGTTTGCTCACCTAACTTTCAATTAATTACTTTTGCCAGTAAGTTAAGCAGGTGTCTAAGATTATCAAATAGTGCAGGATAACTCTCAGATATACTATTTAGCCTTAAAAGATTGGCAATATGAAATTATTAAACACCCACGACGTCAAATTTTTAATATTTTGGCAGTTTCCAGAAGGGAAGCTGTGAGAGTCTCTTGCAGTGAAAACAAAGAGTATTGTGGACCCTTAAAAACTTACAATTTCCCCCCATAATAAATGTGTGCCTTTAGAGTTCTACAAAAGCCAATGCTATACTATATTTTGGCAGATTTAAGTTCGTAAGTGTTTGCGTGCATGTTAATTCTCCTATATTCTCAACGAGCTTTGACTACAACGGAAGTTCCTTTCGAAACCGAGTCGCCATCTCTTTGTTACGTTTCAGTGCTGGGCTGGGGACACGGGGTCACTTAGCCAAGTCAGAATCTTGTCACCATGGTAACCCAGAAGCCGAAATTCCGAAGGGGGGCCTGAAACTGCAGTCGCATTTGAATGACCTCATAGAATTCTACCAACGTAAACAAGTCGGTTTCACTGCCTTTCACCACTTGTGCTTTAGCGGCGTGGGGCCGGCCTATGAGTAGGCAGGGTTTTTATAATATTCATCGGGCACAGGAAACATGGTTTTACCCGTCTGTTGCGAATCCTTCCGTACTACTTTTACTCATGTAGCGCAGGCGCGACATTGGACAGCTCGCACGTGGGGGCCTTTTCTCCCGACTCGTCGCAGATAATAGGCTTTTAAGTTTAAGCCATTGAACTTGGAAACCCGGCGGCTACGGCCCGCTAAAAAGGAAGGCCCCTCCCCTCCCGCCGTTTCATTGGTTGTGTCTTTCGGGGAAGGGCACGTGACCCTCCTCGGATGTTTGGCGTCCACTCCGTGTGGGAGGCTGTAGGAGGGAAGTGGATGGCGCTGCCATCAGTTCACAAGTGCCTCCAAGTGAGTGACGGAAAGTGGCTCCCCGAGTGGCTTCTGTCAGTGTCTAGAGAGACGCATCCGGTTCCCCTGAAGGCGGTGGCAGCTGGGCGGCTCCCGCTGTCTCACCACATCTTCTGCCCTTGTTCCAAACACACAACAGCCTCTCTTGTCCATTGAGGTCCTCTGCAAATTTCCTTCTTACTGCCACACCCCGTCCACCCCGTGTTATCTGCAGCGAAAGCTTTTTGGGTTGTGGTATCTCACTTTAGGAATAATAATAATAATAATAGTAATAATTTATTATTTATACGCCGCCCATCTGGCTGGGTTTCCCCAGCCACTCTGGACGGCTTCCAACAAAACACTAAAATACAATAACCTATTAAACATAGGAATTCCCTCTACTGTAAATGTTTTCCTGGTGCCAGTTTTAGTTTTCCTCTTGGTGTTGGGCGACAGGCAAAGAACTTTCTATTCTAGGTTAGGTTTTGCAAATATTTTGATTAAAGGGAGAACGTCCTTAAAGAAGGAAAGCTAAAGTAGGATGTTTTACACAGAACTATTCCATTGCACTAGTTAACTAACTGTATCTGTTCCTAACATAAGAAACGTTTTTTCCTTCCCTTTTCCAGCTCCATCAAGAAAATCAGTTGCTGCTTAAAAAGCTGAGGCATGTACGCCTAAAAAACAAGCAGTTGGAATATGATTGGGCACAGTTACAAGAACAACTGCAAGGACAAAAGAAGTTACTGCCTACTTGTGTCACAAAGAAGGAGTAAGACTATATATTTGCTCCTTAGATGTCCATGTTCCCAGCTAAAGATCTGGTTTAGACCCAGCCACCATAGCCAATGGCCAGGGGTATAGGATCTGTGGTTTGACAAACCCTTGGTCAGGGAGAGCACAGGTTGTAGTTTGCTATGCATCAGGTTTGAAGTAAGGTTGCACTTTGAAGTCTATGAAATCATTTAAATTTGAGTTTTGGGAGTGTTTATACTATGACTCATGAAAAAGTATGTTTCTGGATAGATGGATTTATACTTACTTTTCTCTTGAAGAAGGATAAATATTGAACATTAATTCCTCTTCTTGACTCATTAGATTTTTTGGGATGATTAGACAGATATTGTCTCCCATGCGCAGCCATGCTCTGTAAATTGTGCTGGGTCTTCAAATAGCTCATTATATACTTCCACAGACTTCATAGCTTTTTGATGTACCGGTACCTAATGCAGACTGCAGCCATGAGATATTATAGGAAAGCTGACTTAAGAAGCAGTAGTTTGAGAATCCATAATTGCTCTTATGGTCATATTTGATGTAGTACTTTAGGTAATATTTGCACAGTTTTTACATTAAAGTACTCCTAAAGCAAGTCTGTGTGAGTTGAAGACATTGAACAAGGACTATGTTCACAGTAGTAATTTATATATAATAATAAAAATATGGGGCAAGTAAATTTACCATTGAATGAATTACTTATTCATTGTCTGAAAATGTGATATGTTAATGCTTTTTAAGAGGTGGAAATATTATTTTTTCTGAAAAAAATATTTCTGTCTGAGCAAAAAGAAACCCATTTCACCAAATGTAAATCTTGACTGTCCAGATGAAAAAAATTAATGAACATATATATTCAGTTCCCCCATATACATTTATATCCCATCTTTTTCCAGTCATACCCCAAAGCAGTGTACATATGGTTCCTAGGGTGTCTCCTATACAGGTACTTGCCAGACCTAGACCTGCTTAGCCTTAGCAAACTGATAGCCTTCATATCATGTTCTGATGTGCATGTGCCTTTAGACCATGTGACCATGTTCTATGATCAATGATAATGTACTTTTTTGAACTTCCGTTATCTCACTGCTGTTTTTCCTAATATATCCAGATGATAAAAATCAAAATACAAGTATGTAGCTTTTGAGGCCACAGATTATTTTTCGCATTAACGTTTTTAATTGCTTCAGAATATACTATTAAGAAAGAGAAAAATGTTCATGCTTGGGGAAGAGATTTTAAGTTATCATATTTGTTTAACTTAGTGTGCCAGTTCAGACAGAAATCCACTTACCCCTTAAAGACGATGGGTTTTATCGTAAGGAACGTGAAGGAGTAAAGGAAAATGCTAGGTAAGTTGTGCAAGTATAGTTAGATGTATCTCTGCTATGAATCTGATTCTTTGCATATTTACTTAAAACATTAGTCTGCTTGTGGTCATGGAGATGTATTTCCAGTTAAGTGTGAATAGTATTGCAGCAGAGGATAAAGAAAAACAATTCCTTCTCATTTTTTTTAAATGAGCTTCTATTTTGGCATGTTACATTTTTGTCAGTGGATTCATCCAATTTACTGCTGTGTGAGTTACATTATTTTCTCATAATGAACAGTTAATATCAGCTAGCAAATCTTGCTTTTGTCAGCTAGGCCATTCTAAAATTGTGTCACCAAGTCCTCAGTTCGATTCTTTTTACTCTTGATCTCACTGGGGACAGTAGGGAATTAGGGTTCCCCTTCCTGCTGTCACTGCTATTATTGCTATAGTCTTTCTCAGATCTGTAGAGTTGGGCAGGGAGTCCTTTTCTGCTGGTCATGTCTCTAACTTTCCTGTCTCAGCTTCCTTCTGCTCCATTCCCCAGCTGAGTTGTAGTCCTGGAAGAGTGTGGCCAGCGGTGATAGGCCAAGGGCAGCCCTGAGTTTGTTGGTTCTTCGAGGCCTCTCCCGGTATACTTGCCTTTTTCTCTTTTTTTACTCACCATTGTCACCCACACCCAGCCACTCCACCTCCGTAAACCTCATCTTTCACATGCTGGATTTCAGTGATTATTAAATCAAATCAAAACAAACAAAAAAAACATTTTGCATGTAGTGAATGGAATCCACCAAGCCCTGCTGCCAGATGCTGCCAGTTCTTTTCAGAGGGGTTTGAACAAGCATTTCTATATCTGTATTAGGAAAATCAGCAGTTTGTTATCATACTTGTCTGTTTGCTGTTCCAGAGTACTCCAGTTGTATCATAATCTACAGAAAAGGTATAATAAAGAATTAAAAACAAACCAAGGACAATGTGAAACCATTGCAAGACTTTCTGTAAGTTCTGGTCATATGATTTCATGTAAACTCTTACTTTAAAAGAATGCTCAAGATTTAGGGCTTGTCCACACTGGAGTTTACTGTGTGTTTTCAGCTATTTGTGTTTCCATCAAATCTGCATAGTCCTCATGACATTTCCCTCAAACAATACCAATCTCAGTGATTCCCTACTGTAAATTAGGTTTTATCTGATATGGGGATAATGCAATAAGTAGTGGGGTGTTAGGGGAGGAGCCTTCTTTAGGCTGGCATTTTAATGGCCAGAATTAGTCAAGTGTTGGATAATTAACCATAATTTAATTGGACATTCTGTTTTTATTGCGCCTAACTGTTACTATAAGCTCCAAACTCTTGGGAAGCATAGGATAGACATTAGCTTTCAGCATCTGATGTAGCAAAGGTGATTTGCATAAAGAAAAAAAATAAGCAAGCAGATATTTTCTTTAAAACATGGCTGCATGTTTAAGATCCTGTATGGATGAAAGACATTGTGTTTAGTGTTTGGAGTTGCTTGCATAGTGCATTTATTGGATTGGAGCTGCTTGCACCCGTGCCAACAGATGAGTGTAGCTGACAGCCCTGAAGATGCTTGTAAAAGTTCATATAACTGACACAAAATGAACAATATGCAATGTATGAAATGTTGCAGGCATAGATTGAGTCAATAATATTTCTCATTTCCATCTCACACTTTCATCTTTTGTTTTTGATCGGAATCTGACTCCTTTTCTCTCACATTTTTGTTGCTAGCTTCTGATGCCAATAAAGTTCAGTAAAGTGTGCTTCCAAGGATGCTAGATATAGTATTAAATGCTTATTACAAATACTCTACTATTTTATCATAGATTAAAATTAATGATATGGAACACCAACTTCACTTAGCAAACCAAAAGATGAAGGAGCTGGAAAGTAAAAAGATGTTACCAAAGGACAAAACTGATCCACTACAGAAAAAAAATGGGTCTTACAAATGTGTGTGTAAAAAGAAGGGGAGCTGTTCCTGTAAATATTTAGGTAAACATATACTATGTGATCATGTTTCTTCGGCATGTTATGAATAAAGTTATTAAAATTATAACTGAAACAGTATCGACAATATTCATGAAGGTTTCCAGCTAGGTGGGTTAAATTCCAATACTTTATTTGATACAGGGCGTTATTAGAAAATTGCCTGAAGATATAAGCATATTTTAAAAATTATAAATATGTAACATGATTTTATCTTTTAGTGAGCTCCTAATGGTTTTTATTGTACTATAGACCAACTGCTTTTTGAGATTCAGCGTCTGAAGATGGAAAATGAATCATTATCTAAAGAAAGAAGAATGTTGAGAAATGAGCTTGCTGCGTTAGATAAGGTAACTTTATCATTACTTATTGCACTTATATACCACCTTTCTGCCTAAACATCCAAAGTGATTTAGTTTTCAAATACTAAAACAAATAACTGTTATAAAATGTAAAGTGGAGGAGAGGGGACAATCTGACTGGACAGGTTGCAGGATAGGGGCAGTCCAACAGTTTAGGTTTAATAAATGAGCAGTTGAGTTCTTTTCTTTGACTGGTCTTTTTCAGTGTACAGAAAAAACAGCACCCCAAACTAACTGAGAAATTAACTAAAAAATCTGTAATCAAGCCTTCAGTACCACACTGTGATCTTGTCCAGAAGATAAGTCCTCTAATTACTTGTTGAATAGGATTTGGCACACATTGCAGTTCACAAAATCTTCCATTGATTAGAATCTTGCATCTGTTAGATGTTAAGAGGAGTAATATTCCAATCAAATTAAAAATTGGACTTTTCATTAGCAAATCTTGAGTTCTTTTTTTTTTAAGATGGTTTGTTTCCTATAAGACTATTTCAGTGATGAATACAAGAATGGACAAACTAGGAAGTAGTACTTAATTAAAATACTGTGTGTGGTATTACTTTTTAGGATTTTTTTGATGAAATAGAAGATCTAAAATATGCACTTCAAGAAGCCATAAAACTTAATACTCAATATGAAAAGTGTTTGAAACAACTAAGTTCAACATATGGAATCACTTTTACATCAACTTTAACAGCTGGTAGCCATCGTGGAACTTTAAATAAATCGTGGAAATAAAATGTTCAACCAAGATTATGAATAAACAGTTTAATATTGACTGTACTTTGTAATATTAACTTGCTTATGAGAAAGGCGTTTATTTCACAATAAAATCATGACTTTGACCAATTTTTAATCCTTTGCATAATTTGTGCAGTGCCTTTATGCCTTTCTGAATTTTTAATAAGTTATTTCTCAGTTTTGGATGTAACACTAAACTTTGGTTTAGCATTATATGAATGTACCTGCATGAACTTTGTTCTTGAAAACCCCGGTCCCCTCTCTTTCTGTAGTATGTGACAGAGGTCAGAAGTATTCAGTTTTAATTTGAACAAACAACAGATCCTCATTATACCCCAGGGTGCGTCATTGTGGTTAGTTCAAACAAGCCATGATGAAACTGATATATTATTATTAATTACATTTATTAGATGCCTTTTCCCACCACAAGCAACTCAAGGCATTTTTACAAAAACAAAACAAAACAACAAACACACCACAACACAGTCATTAAAATTAAGCTGGGGTGGGGTGGAGAAACAAAAACACAATCCTTGTATGCTCATTAACTATAGTTCTCCCACCAAACTCTACAGGCCCAGCAATACTTCTGGGGCAAGGTATTTCATAATCTGGGCATGGCCATTCCTGGCCAATTGCACCTCCACTGCAAGTGAGACATAGAGGAGGATATTTTTACTGGGTCTTAGAGGGTGAGAGGTGGTGGTCCCCAATATATCCTTCATCTGAGTCGTTTTGGGCTTCAAATGCAATCACCAACATTTTGCTTTATGCTTGAAAGGGAATCTAGTAACAAGTACAGGGCAGGAACAAGTACCCATTAACATGCTTGCTGCTGTATTCTGGGCGAAATGTAACTTCTGAAGACGCTTCAAAGGTAGACCTGCTGCAGTGATCCAATATGGAAAGGAGGACTTCCCCATCCAAAACCAGTTGAATCCCTATTCCAGAGTGGTCTCACAATGAGCAGCTCTTAAATCTTGGTTAGAGTAACCTTCTGTTAAGCTACATCTTGCCACTGCAACAGGCAGCAGATACAAAATCAAGTGGTTTCAAATGCTCACAAGTTAAGGCGCCTGGTTGGCTTCTCTAGGGAGGGCATTCTGTAACTGGGATGCCACCGCCCAAAAAAGCCTTTTCTCCAGTAGCTACCAGTTGCTTCGAGGGCCTCTGGCCTCTGAAGATGCTACAAAGCTTACAAGCTCTTCACAGACAGAAAAAACACAAAACAGGTGGGAGAAAGGAATGCTGTGTGTGCATGAATAATGAAAATGAATAAATTTGAACGAACTATTGTTTCTTCTTGCTAAGTTAATGAAACCAACTACCCTGCACTCAGCTGTGCAGGGACAGCTGCCCAGGATAACCATCCCTCAGCGAGCAGCAGCCGCCATGCTCCAGCCGAGAGCGACGCGGCGGCCAATCAAACTGCTGCCTCAGCGGCGCCAATGAGAGGCGCGCAAGGCTGGAGAACGAGGCGATTCAGGAAGCGAGGCATCCAATAGCAAGTGCTTCGGTCGCTTTCCTGACCTCCGGAGTGGAGCTCTTCGCCGTTCCACGGATGCCGCAGGAAGCGCCGCTCCAGACGTGCGGGGGGACACGTGCAAAGCGGCGGGGAGTTTCTCCGTCCTCCGTCTCTTGCACGCGGGGAGCCTCGCTCCGCTCCTGGCGGGAGTTTCCTCTCACGGGTGAGTAGCAGCAGCTGCAGTAGCACCACCTTGAAGCGGGTTGTTTATTGTGAGAGGAAAGAGGTTTGCTTCCGCCTTCGGTAGTTTCCCCGTAGAAATGCCTCCCCTTCTGCAGGAGAAAGTTATACAAGCCTGGCTTTATTCTGCCTCTTTGACCTTTTCCCAGGTCTGCCAAAAAGAAATATTATTGTGGGGGCTTTCCTTCCTCCTTGGCGGTAGGAGGGTCATTGTAATAGATGCGGGCTCGTTTTCTCTGCGTGATGCCATTTACTCAGTACATGGGAGATGCTTGCAAAGTAGTCGGGTGGTTCTTAAAAGCTGACAAAAATTGCAAGTCGCCTCGCTGATCCATTAGGTAAAATTTAACATCGTTATCTCTCTATTTGCATCCAAATACAGATGTATAATGTCTGTTACAACCAACTAAAAACGGGTCACAACAGTAGCGAGCAAGCTTTTGAGTTGAGCAGAGCTCTTCGCTCTTGGAGGTTCCACACACAAAATGGCGAGAGAAAAGATGCATCATTCCATGGCTTTCACCCGAACTTCGTGTTAGCTCGATTGTTACCAAAGGGGCTCACTGGGTGAACTGCAGAAATAAATATAAATTATTGGTACAATTGCAAACAGAAGTGTTTTCAAATTAAGGCAGGTAGCTGTGTTGGTCTGATGCAGTCGGGGGAAAAAAATCTTGTCCAGTAGCACCTTGGAGACCAACTAAGTTTGTTCTGGGTATAAGCTTTTGTATGCCTGCACACTTCTTTGTTTGCAGATGAAAGCTTATACCCAGAACAAACTTAGTTGGTCTCCAAGGTGCTACTGGACAATTTTATTTATTTCGGAAGCGTTTTCATCACACACAGGAACATCTTTGCTCTCCCCTGCACTTTTGCTCTCCCCTATAACGTTGCTCTGAAGAAAATTCTGGTGAACTCAAAGGCTTGCTTTGCTACTTGATGACATGTTAGTTGGTCCTAAGGAATATATTATACTATTGTTGACTTAGAGTAATATTTATAGAAAGCTTTAGAAGGTATTATGCTACTTAAGTAATTCTTACACCAGTCCTGTAAATTAGATCACTTTTATCAACATTCTCACATTGTGTTTTGGAGCCTAGAGGAAGCAGCTTGGATCACTTACTGAATTCATAGTATTTATTATTTTCTGTCTTCTGCAGGATTCCTGTCTGATGTGAAGAACAAAAATTGAAACACACATTTGGTTTGGTTTACTGGCCTCAGTAGGTGGATATTGGTACCATCTGTGGGGAGAAAGACCTGCCTGTAGGCTGATATGGCACTTTTGCACTTTAGGATCCCGAACAGTTTTTTGGAGAAGAGAGGAGGCACTTTTGCACTGAAGCTTTTGTGTTTTACTCTTTCTGTGTTCGTTTTCTGTGAATTTTTTATTTATTACGTAGTTATAATTCAGTGTCACTGGCCGCAATTGAAAGCTCAGGCTCCAAGGGCTACTGAAAAGACTTCCAATTCTGTCTTGAAGGCTATGTTTTTATCAGATACTCATTTACTAGGTGAACTCAGTGGTCACTGGCTAGACAAGCTGAGAAGGTAAGAACTAAATATCAGTAACAGGCAGCAATTTATTGTAAACATATATTTTCCAGTTGGCCTCTGCATGCATGAAAACCAGGGTTATGAACCACTAAATACCTGTGACTTGTTGATTATTTACATGCTAAACCATTCATTCATATTTGAATATTGCCAAAACTTTAGTATATATCTATTGAAAGAAGTGGATTTTTTTTTTTACAGTTTGATAATCATAAGCTATTACTCATTGTTTGAAGGAATCATTATTCTTAATATTTTCTGATTCACTGCATGTTGCTGTAACACACCAGAACCAAAATAACATAAAAAGTGCAGGTATTCTGAAAAGGTTTTAATGAGTTTTATACTGTTATCAGAAGACTGTCTTAAATTTGAGAATCCAGAATTGTTCTTATGGTAATATTTGAAGTAAAACTCATTTTGCATTTCTTAAGCTCTGCAACCTTTTGGGGAGCGCAATGCAGACTGTAGCATGGGGTTAAGTTGAGCTGGTATAAAGCATGCTAGATCCAAACTGTTCAAGAAGGAGCCAGGGGTATTGCTGGCTGAGCTGGCCTGAGGCTGGCAAAGGGGAAACAAGACTTTATTATTTTTTTTAAAAAATAATATTTATTAAAGTTTTGAAGGTTACAAAAAGAAAAAATAGAGAACACCACATTAAACAAAAACAAAACAACACATCACAATAATGAAAAAGAAAAAAGAAAAAATTCTTGTTGCTGTTGTGGCGTACATAAAGAAAGTTCTATCCTTCTTTGGCACCAATTGGCCGACCATGCCCAGGAGAAAGGCCTCTGGTTTCTTCAGAAAGGTATATTTAAACACAATTAAAAAACACAACAAACCTTCCCATAACTTATCTTTCATTCGCTTGTTTCCTTGACCTCCTCACACCTCCCTTTTTTGTATTCTAGTTCGGTTAACTATTTCAGCAAATCCTTTCCATCTTTTCCAGTTTTTGTCCTTATCTTAATATAATGTGACTTTACTTTCCCTCTTTTCACCAATTAACAGTCTGTTTTTTCTTAATCCTTTATAACATTTCTGCTAAAACCACATAACTTCATTCCAACATCCTTCTAACATTCCTTAATTTTACAATGTTTCTGTAAATAAACTTTAAATTTCTTCCAATCTTCTTCCACCGACTCTTCTCCCTGGTCTCGGATTCTGCCAGTCATTTCCGCCAATTCCATGTAGTCCATCACCTTCATCTGCCATTCTTCCCGGGTGGGTAAATCTTGTGTCTTCCAGTACTTTGCAATAAGTATTCTTGCTGCTGTTGTGGCGTACATAAAGAAAGTTCTATCCTTCTTTGGCACCAATTGGCCGACCATGCCCAGGAGAAAGGCCTCTGGTTTCTTCAGAAAGGTATATTTAAATACCTTTTTCATTTCATTATAGATCATCTCCCAGAAAGTCTTAATGCTTGGGCATGTCCATCAAAGGTGAAAGAATGTACCTTCAGTCTCTTTACATTTCCAACATTTATTGTCGGGCAAATGATAAATTTTTGCAACTTGACTGGTGTCATGTACCACCTGTAAATCATTTTCATTATATTCTCTCTTAAGGCATTACATGCCGTAAACTTCATACCTGTGGTCCATAACTGTTCCCAGTCAGCCATCATAATATTATGTCCTACATCTTGTGCCCATTTAATCATAGTTGATTTCACCGTTTCATCCTGAGTGTTCCATTTCAACAGCAAGTTATACATTCTTGACAAGTTCTTAGTTTTGGGATCTAACAGTTCTGTTTCCAATTTTGATTTTTCCACCTGGAAGCCAATTTTTTTGTCCAAATTATACGCCTCCATTATTTGATAGTAATGGAGCCAGTCTCGCACTCTATTTTTTAGTTTTTCAAAAAACTATTTTTTAGTTTTTTTGGGAAACAAGACTCTAAAATAGAGTTTGACTTATACCTTTTTGCTGGCATAAGTTTCACTGGGTTGCCAGGACACATGACTGAACTCAACAGAGTTATAATTCAGCATAAGCCCCTTCCCCCCATTTCACCTCTCCTGGAATGGCACATGTTTTACTGGTTTCAATTAGTCCTGTTTTAGCTGGGATGAGGGAGTTATGCCACCATATTTCCAGCTGAACTGAGGTTGGGGTCTTATACTAGTATAGTCTGCTTGAGCTGGGAACTTGCTGGCTGAGCCGAAGGTCTGCCACGTTCTAACTTGCTCATTCTGGCGAATCTAAGGTTAGGATTGCACCCTAATTGAAATTATTTTTAATACAAGATGTGCTGTGATATAATAATATTGAAGTCTTTCATCAGCCTACAGTGGTACCTCGGGTTAAGAACTTAATTTGTTCTGGAGGTCCGTTCTTAATCTGAAACTGGTCTTAACCTAATGGGGCCTCCCACTGTGTGATTTCTGTTCTCATCCTGAAGCAGAGTTCTTAACCCGAGGTACTATTTCTGGGTTAGCGGAGTCTGTAACCTGAAGTGTCTGTAACCTGAAGCATATGTAACCCGAGGTACCACTGTATTTCTAAAGCTTCTTTATTTGGACTGGTAGTATAAACATGGATAAAAGAATGGAAATCCCCTTGGTAGCAAAAATAATTCAAAGTCTTACCAATTAAAATTTGTTCCCAACTGATGGAATGGTAATATCCTGACTATTGCTAGGCTAAAATATAGTCTTTAGAGTTCACACAAATAATTCATGTTCATTCACTGTGTTAGAGGAGGTAATGACTGGGTGTAGCCAGGCTTGATGGTTATTTGATCTCATGATGGCAAATTATGCACTTCCAGTATTCTACATCTCTCTATGTGTAGGAAAACTTGGCTAAACCAGTGGTTTTTTTGCTATCAAGCTGACCAGATACCTTGTATGCTTCAGTCCAAGTAAAAAACAAATAAAAAGTGCACAAATTGAAATTGCAAAATTTCAGTCTCTGAGTTTTAAAATAAATTAATATTTTCTGACACAAAGGTCAGAGGTGGATTTAAGGGTGAGGCAACTCAGGGGGAATGGAAGGTGAGAAGTGGTGGTGATGGGAAATTTTAGCATCACACAGGGCACCACTGAAATTTGAGACCCCCATGGTCTGCCACTGCAAAGGTTCAGCCTCATGGTTAGAAAACTCAGTAGAAATGTATGTAAAATAATCCATATTTAAACTTGCATCACTTGGAAATTACTTTTAGAAGCCTTTTGTTGTTGTTGTTTACATAATAGTTATATATGAAACCCACTGACCACTAACCCATACATATTTCTAGCTTTCATTCAGAAGGATCACAAAATCTATTACTTACAGTCATGCCCTGCAATACAACCACATCTCTTCAGACTTGTAGGATGAAGACTCATAATTAAAACATTTACCTTAGGAAAACCTCAGACTACAATACCCACCCAGTATAGTGGAGACAAAACAAAGCAAGGCAGGTCAACATGGCTAGATTGGTACAAGTGCTTATAATATTCACTTAAGTATATTGAACTGATAACCCTTTTTATTCTCTTAGGGAATGGCAGATGGAGAGAGCCTTCCAAACTGCTCTCTGGCTTCTGCAGCCAGAAATAGTCTTTATCCTGGGTGATATCTTTGATGAAGGGAAATGGAGTTCTTCCCAGGTTGGTATTGTGTGAAACATTAAAGTGTTCATGAAGCAAAATAGGATTTCATTGAAAGTGTTTTGCACAAAAGAATGAGACCAGGAAACTAATATAGTTCTTTTAAAGCTTAGTTGTTCAGTCATCTTTGCTAACCGGTAACCTGATCAATAGCAAATAAGTTAAAGAACTTGGAAGTCATTGGGCTCTAAATTCTGCTTTACTAGGTAGCACATTGGACTATGTAGTTCCTACAGGCACATTCCTAATTTGGCCCACAGGGCCGTTTTAGCCAGCTATGACACCTATGTGTCACATTTGGATTTGACCCACCAGATGAAAGTGCTTCCCCACTCCTGACCTAGATAGAGGCTATTTGAAAATGTATCTGCATAGGGTTTTGTTCAAAACAAAACAAAAAAAAATTCTTCCAGTAGCACCTTAAAGACCAACTAAGTTAGTTCTTGGTATGAGCTTTCGTGTGCATGCACACTTCTTCAGATACACTGAAACAGAAGTTGCCAGATCCTTCTATATAGTGAGAAGGTGGGGAGGATATAGTGAGAAGGTGGGGAGGGGTATTACTCAGAAGGGTGGTGGGAATGGGTGATTGGCAGATAGCTGTGATGAGCCTGTTGACGACTCTTAATGACTGCAATAGGTGTTACAGGAAAAAGCAAGGGGTGAGAAGGTGAAAAATGGCTTTGTCATGTATAATGAGATAAGAATCCAATGTCTTTGTTCAGACCAGGTCTCTCCATGGTATTAAGTTTGGTAATGAGTTGCAATTCAGCAGCTTCTCTTTCCAGTCTATTTCTAGATATTTCTATCTTCTATTTCTATAGAAGGATCTGGCAACTTCTGTTTCAGTGTATCTGAAGAAGTGTGCATGCACACGAAAGCTCATACCAAGAACTAACTTAGTTGGTCTTTAAGGTGCTACTGGAAGAAAAAAAACTTTTTTTGTTTTGTTTTGACTATGGCAGACCAACACGGCTACCTATCTGTAACTAGGGTTTTGTTGTTGTTGTTTTTGCTGTTGTCAAGGTAAAACTAGGTGAATGTGCTGAGTACATTATTTTTTTGTGTGTGTGTTAAAAGCTGAGGGTGGAATTAAACATTGCACTGTTCCATCCATGCAAGTATTCCAGCTTGCTATGAAGGTCCCCTGCACTGTTCTGGGGGTTCCCCCCTGCCAGCCCCAGGGCCAATTTTGTAAAATTGGAAGCCCTTGTGCAGGTCTTGTGAAAGGGTTCTTTAGGTGAATCCCTCCTTGGATTTCCACTCAGCACATTATTTGTAATGCTGCAGCTGTAGGCATAATAATAATAATAATAATAATAATAATAATAATAATAATAATAATAATATTCTGCCCATCTGCCTGCATTGCCCCAGTCTGATTTTTTATTTTTTATTTTATTTTAATATAGTTGGGGTGGGGTCTCTGGCATTCAGGCAAAAGAAGATGCTTTAGGCACTTCATGGTCCAAGAGGCCATTTTCCCCAGCCCATGTTTCCCTGACCCTCACCTGGCATCAAATGATGGATGTAGGACAGGTGGAGATGTGGCTGCAAAAAGCAAGACTCAATTCTTCATGCATCGACTGATGTGTGGGGAGTTCAGTATTGCTTAGGAACATTTCCACGGGCCAACTTTGACAGATGGGTGAGGTGGTCTGCCTGTCAAGCACATGATCTCAGATGATTGACATGTGGATGGTCCTGCCCATGTCAAAGTTGCCCTGCTGGGGTTGAGGAGAGAAAGATTTGCCCCAGTGTTCACATTACTTTGATTTATTTATGTGGGCTTAAATGCATTGTTGCAGGTCACTTATTTGCAGTATTAATGCTATACAACCACAATAGCTTTTAACCAGCTTGGTAACAGTAATGACATATGGCTGTTACTGACAGTAGAAATATGGGGCAAACTGCAATAACTAATGATAGTGCTGAAAAATTTAATAGTTATTTAAATTGGATTATATACAGTTAGAACCTTTACATTTTCCTGCAGGCCTGGTCAGATGATGTAAGACGCTATCAGAAAATGTTTAGGCATCCAGCCTCTGTTGAGCTAATTGCTGTTGTTGGCAACCACGACATTGGCTTTCATTATGAGTGAGTAATTTTTTTTTATCAGGATGCAGTACTGAGATGGGAATTGTCAAAATGAGAAGAACATTCCATTATAAAACTAAATGCTTTAAGATAGGTTTGAATCTATTGGGGGGGACGACATATTTATTGGACACATGCAAAATCATACAGAGTGTTGCTTTCTCCCTTCTGCCTCTGCACATAGAGGGCTGGAGGAGCCTTGCTCCATATTCAGTGTTAACATGCTTCGATCTGTTGGGAGCAACAAGTGTGCCATTTACAGTGGTACCTCGGGTTACAGACGCTTCAGGTTATGCGATTTCGGGTTGCGCACCGCACCGAACCTGGAAGTACCGGAATGGGTTACTTCCGGGTTTCGGCGCATGCGCAGAAGTGCTAAATCGTGCTATGCACAGAAGTGCCAAGTCGCGACCCGTGCGTGCGCAGATGTGTCGGTGCTGGTTGCAAATGTGCCTCCCGCACGGATCACGTTCGCAACCCAAGGTTCCACTGTAGTACTTACACAACACTGAAGTCAAGTGTTAGATACATACCGTAATATGCAGCTGCTGTGGACTTAAGTTGTAGTATTGCAAGTTTACTGTTAAAAACATTTTTGAGGGAAGCTTCAATCCACCTCCAGCTAATGCACCACTTCTTCTTTTAATGCACTTCTGAAGTGATGCTTCCTGTTTTGTTGTTCTGCAGCAGCTCCATTGCTGCAGGTTGACTATAAACGTGGAGCATGTTGCCAGGACAGTGGGGAAATGTTTTGCCCCTTTCAAGCATTCCCCAAATGTGAACAAATTAAGGATAAGGGGAGTGGAAATGAGTGCAAAACCTTTTAACCCAGCTGTATTGTGGACATCAAGGCTTCACCTAGAGTGATAATCCCTTTTGCCTAAAAGGATTCTCTTTTCAGCATCAGATCCTGTGTTACTAGCTGATTGTGGTGCCAGGATTGCAGAACACTTGGTGTTGTTTCCACCCATCTGTTCACATTCTCAGTTCTTTACCTGTTTTCTTTTGAGGTCAGGTTTTAATACTGAGCTGTCTTTAAAGGCCATATACTACAAGCAGCTAGATCAGGAATGTATATGTTTTCCTGCCCCCCCCCCAGAAGTGAATTTACCATATTTTTTGCTCTATAGGACGCACTTTTTCCCCTCCAAAAATGAAGGGGAAATGTGTGTGCATCCTATGGAGCGAATGCAGGTTCGCTGGCTTCAGCGATAGCAACGCGAAGCCTCTGAAGCCTGCGCTCTGGAGGCTTCGTGCTGCTTTCGCTGAAGCCAGGAGAGTCTGGTCTTTGAGTCTGCACTTCCCCCCACCACCAGCCCCACAAGCTCGGGGGGCAGCGGGAAGGCGTGCGATGCCTTCGCGCTACTCTCCAACCTGGTTTGGAGGCTGGCGGTGGGGGAAAGCAGCGCTTCCCCCCACCGCCAGCCCCACAAGCTCGGTGGAAAAGCCCGCAGGAGCCGTGCAGCCTTTAAAGAGCACGCTGCTCTTGGGGGCTTTTCCCCAAGGAGGGAGAAGGGACTGACTGGCCAAGTCAGTCCCTTCTCCTTCCTGTGGGCTTTTGCGGGAGATGGGGGAATTCCTCCACCTCCCACAAAAGCAGGTAAAAGCCGCACGCTCTTTAAAGGCTGCGCGGCTTCTGCAGGCTTTTCTACAAGGTGGGGGAATTCCCCCACCTCGTAGAAAAGCCTGCAGGAGCCGCGCAGCCTTTAAAGAGCGCGCTGCTCTTGGGGGCTTTTCCCCAAGGAGAGAGAAGGGACTGACTGGCAAAGTCAGTCCCTTCTCCCTCCTGTGGGCTTTTGGGAGAGATGGGGGAATTCCCCCACCTCCCGCAATAGCAGGGAGGTCTGGGAGAAGTGCACAGGCTGCGTGCAGCCTGTCCGCTGCTCCCAGAGCTTGGGGGGTGTGTGTGTGTCAATTTTTTCCCCTTGATTTCCCCCTCTGAAAACTAGGTGCACCCTATAGAGCGAAAAATACGGTATTTGCTTCAAGAAGGAAGTGATTTGAGCCCTGACTTGTCTGACATCCAGGGACTGGCAGATAAATGGAAGAATGCAACAGGAGGACCATGTGTATGAAAGTCTCTCAAAGGGAAAAATGTGAGAAATGAAAAACAAAAAGCTGGTGAAAATAAATTGCTATGTTGGCCTCCAAAATACACAGGCGCAAAATGAAAACTAGTTCAAAACCAAAATCTTGTTAACATTAATGATGATTTTTGGAGAGTAGCAGTTGTGAGAATTGTGTGAATTTTGAGGCATTCAATGCTCTTTGGAAAGTCTGCCCCACTGTTGTGAAGCACTTCTATAAAGGAACTGTGACGGACTGTACTTTAAACTAACATTTAGATACACACATTATCTGACTGAAGCTTGATAGTTAGCTTTTTAAATTAAAGCTTCAGAAAAAAGATCACTATAACTTATTTTAAATTAAATAGATTTTTTTTAATTTCACACAGAATGACAGAATACAAGTTGCAACGTTTTTCAGAGGTTTTCAATTTCACTTCAGAAAAGCTGATAACTCGGAAAGGGATAAAGTGAGTCCTTTTTTTTGTTCACTTGCACCTTAAATATTTATTTACATTTTGTATCTGCCATTGGCAGGAAGCTATCAGTTTTAACCTTATGTGGGGTGTAAATTCGTGAAATGGTTGAAGACACTTGTCCAAGTTGGTCTGCAGCATTTGTATCGTAAGTACATATTTAGGCTTCAGTTTTGCACATCAACCTAGGAATGAGTCCTATTGTGCACTGTTATGTTCAAAAATATCATGCATATTAATATAGAGGACGGTAATGGAACTTAAAACAATATCCGTTTTGTTTTCTGCTAAGGGATCAAAGAATCATCCATAAGGAGAAGGTTGCAGTTTCAGTTTTCAATTGGTTGGAGGTCCACACTGGCGAATAAGCGTGTGCACACGTAGCTCACTCCCTTATGCATTTTCTCCCTTTCCCACACATGCATGTCTTCCATCTTTCACCAGCTTGTTGGCACCTATCCCAAGTAAAGAAGCAATTACTAAAAAGGGGAAGGAATGTGACATTCCACTTTTTCCACAGTGAATGCCTTTTTCCTAGGTGTGAGTCCCATCTTACTTGCAGCGTGTCCCTTTAGAAATCCTGCACCTGCCTGATGTGACCCATGGAGATAAGATTGGGGCCACATGGTTGCAAGGAATGAGATGGAAAGGTGAAGAACCCCTGATTTGGCCCAGGGTTGTCAACTCCTGTTGTAAGCATATAAAATGATGTAGACTACTACGCCTTTTGGATCGCCAGAGTGGCTGAATTTAGGGCAATGGTTTGAGAAAACACTGCACTGCAGCTGGAACGTGTCTTACCACAGACACACTGCACATCAATGTCTTTATTTCTTCTCTTGTACTTGCAGCTTTGTTATGGTGAACAGTGTTGCTCTGGAGGGTGATGGCTGCATCATCTGTAGAACAGCAGAAGCAAAGCTTGCAGAACTCTCCCATCAACTCAACTGTTCACTGCAGGTAAGGATAGAATTACCTCACTGGGAAGCTTCATCCGTGTATATTGAGGTGCTCAAAATAATCTTTCTAAACTGGCTTCTGTTTGTGATTTCTTGGCATACATTGTTTTTGCATACGTTATTTTTATGTGTGACTTTTATTACTGAGAAGTTCAGTTGCTCTAATGTGTGCATGGAGTTCTTGCACTCTCTGCCTTATCACTATATGTAAGGATGTGCTGTTTCTCTTAATGCTTGGAAACCTGCTTCATAATAATAATAATAATAATAATAATAATAATAATAATAATAATAATAATAATAAATTATTTTTACCCCGCCCATCTGGCTGGGTTTCCCCAGCCACTCTGGGCAGCTTTCAACAGAACATTAAAAACAGAATAAAACTTCAAACATTAAAAACTTCCCTGAACAGGGCTGCCTTCAGATGTCTTCTAAAAGTCAGATAGTTGTTTATTTCCTTGACATCTGATGGGAGGGCATTCCACAGGGTGGGCGCCACTACTGAGAAGGCCCTCTGTCTTGTTCCCTGTAATCTCACTTCTTGCAGTGAGGGAACCACCAGAAGGCCCTCAGCGCTGGACCTCAGTGTCCGGGCTGAGCGATGGGGGTGGAGACGCTCCTTCAGGTATACTGGGCCGAGGCCGTTTAGGGCTTTAAAGGTCAGCACCAACACTTTGAATTGTGCTCAGAAACGTACTGGGAGCCAATGTAGGTCTTTCAGGACTGGTGTTATATGGTCTTGGCGGCCACTCCCAGTCACCAGTCTAGCTGCCGCATTCTGGATCAGTTGCAGTTTCCGGGTCACCTTCAAAGGTAGCCCCAAGTAGAGCGCATTGCAGTAGTCCAAGTGGGAGATAACTAGAGCATGCACCACTCTGGCGAGACAGTCCGCGGGCAGACAGGGTCTCAGTCTGCGTACCAGATGGAGCTGGTAGACACACAATTAACCTGCACCTCCATGGACAGCTGTGAGTCCAAAATGACTCCCAGACTGCGCACCTGCTCCTTCGGGGGCGCAGTTGTCCCATTCAGGACCAAGGAGTCCCCCACCCACCTGCCCCATCCACCCGAAACAGTACTTCTGTCTTGTCAGGATTCAACTTCAATCTGTTAGCCGCCATCCATCTTCCAATTGCCTCCAGGCACTCACACAGGACCTTCACTGCCTTCTGCATACTGATGAACACCCAGCCCAAACCCCTTGATGATCTCTCCCAGTGGCTTCATATGGATATTAAAAAGCATGGAGGAGAGGACGGAGCCTTGAGGCAGCCCACAAGTGAGAGCCCAGGGGTTTGAACCCCCAACACATTTTCTGGACACAGCCCAGGAGAAAGGAGTGGAACCACTGTATAACAGTGCCCCCAGCTTCTCTAGATAGTCCAGAAGGATATCATGATCGATGGTATCAAAGGCCGCTGAGCGATCCAGTAGAACTGGGAAACAGCTCTCACCTTTGTCCCTAGCCTGCCAGAGATCATCAACCAGCATGACCAAGGCAGTTTCAGTCCCATGACGAGGCCAGAATCCAGATTGGAAGGGATCCAAATGGTCTGCATGCCTGGAGTTGTTCAGCAGCCACCCTCCATTAAAATGAATATAAAAACATTTATGGGTGAAGTATCTGCATGGCATTAGAAGAGCCAGCATCCCGTCACTGAATTAGGGCATGTGAAAATAGTGATTGTTGCAAAGGTAATTGTATCTGGCTTGGGCACTGAACAGTTACGCTGCTTCAGCTTTCATTACCTCCACTCTCTTCCACCTCTGGGTGGTAGTATTTGTTATTAAATTCCATCATACCCTTTCTCAGAGGAACGTAGTGCTAAGCCAGTACTTGAAATCATTATGGACTGGATGAAGGCCAGTAAACTGAAGCTCATCCCGGATAAGATGGAGATGCTGTTGGAGGATGCTTGACCATAAGAGTGCCATCCTGTTCTGCATGGGTAACACTCACCCGGAAGGACCAGGTTTGTAGTTGGAGGCTACTTGTCACTAGAGGTTCAAGTGGCTTCTGTGGTATTCCCTGCTTCCACAAGTTTAGGCTGGTGCACCAACATTGTTCTTCCCTGCTAACAGATAACTGACCAGTTTCCCATTCCCTGATAATTACTAGATTAGATTACAGTGGTACTTCGGGTTACATACGCTTCAGGTTACAGACTCTGCTAACCCAGAAATAGTGCTTCAGGTTAAGAACTTGCTTCAGGAAATCATGCTCTGGCGGTGCGGCAGCAGCAGGAGGCCCCATTAGCTAAAGTGGTGCTTCAGGTTAAGAACAGTTTCAGATTAAGAACAGAGATCCGGAACGAATTAAGTACGTAACCCAAGGTACCACTGTACTGCAGTTTGCTGTGTGCAGGATTTATTTTGAAAATTCAAGTTAGTACAAAAATTAGGCTGGCAAATTACTAACCGGGATCATATTCCACTGAATATGACCCAGGTTGGCATTTTGGGGCACAGTTCAAAGTGGTGATGATTATCTGAAGTGTGGTGACTGGAGAAAAGGCCTCCTGAGTTCTAGCACCATTTGTGCAATGCCATCTTCAGTGAGGCTCACTGGCTGGCAAATCTGATGTATTTTCAGAGACCAATTTGCTTGATCTTTTTAACAGTAAACTAGCTGCAGACTTTATATTTCTTGTTGAGCCTTAGGCTGTTTAACTGCTGCTTTCTGCTATTTGTCACCCAATTGTAGTTGTGTGTGTGTTGTTATTCTGTTGTAGTCCACTTTGTAGGGTTTAGCCATTTTTCTATCTATCTCTGATACATCCGCCGTCTCAGCACTGTGTCAGCAGTACTTTGTACATGGTAGGTACATCTTGTGTTAGAGCTTCTAGGCGGGGAGTTGTTGTTCCATAGACTGGACCTACTAATCTCTCATGATTTTTCCCGAAAATAGCCTTCTTCTATTTGCTTCTCTATCGTGCAGTATGGGAGTGTGTACAAACACTTGCTTGGTTTTTGTTGACAGGAACAAAGTCAGTCCAGAAAAAGGTGCAGCGATGTAGACAAGCTCCCACCTTCAGCCCCAATTCTATTACAGGTGTGTTTGTGTTGGGAAATGGGTCATCTTTGCACTTTTATTTAGCATAAATGCATTATGGTCTTGTTAATGTGCTGTTTGCTTCTTGGTTTTAATCCCTTTCAGCATTATCCTCTTTATCGAAGAAGTGACGCAAAATGCACAGGAGAAGATTCTGCTCCTTTGGATAAAAAGAATTACATCTTTAAAGAGAAGTACGACGTGGTTTCAAAAGAAGCTTCTCAAAAGGTATGTTGAATGTGTTCTATCTTTGTCAAGACGTGTACTAGCTGCCCTGAAAGGCATGCCTATTTTGTTGGCAAATTGTAATTTTTATTATTATTGCTTAACATCGTGTGTATCAGTGAACAGGGCACTTGGATAATCAAAGAATCTTAAGAATGGCATGTTTCTTATTTATTCTCTCCCACCCCCCCACCCCCGTCATGCACTGCTTGATCCATTCTTAATTTCATTGATTTCTGAGCTATTCTTGTAACAATAGTGTTTGTAACAGTGGCTTTTTACTACCATCAAAATAAAACTGTTTTTCCTTGTCTAATGGCATTCCTATTTCTCGTCATAAATGAGCATACTCAAATAAGGCTACTAGAAATATAATGCAGCTTCTGCAAAGTATGTACAGAAGCGTGCAGCCTGTTATGTTCAGAGTCAGTCAGGAAGGCTGCATGAGTCTGCTCTTGAGTCAGCTGTGCATTTGGTGCATGCATGAAGTCCCGCCTTAGCTAATCAACCCCCTCCTCCACTCATGCAGTTGAGGATGATCATGTTCAGAGGATCCAACTGAACTGGGTAGGAGAGATTGCTGGAGCCATCCCAAGGAAAGTAGATGTTTTGATCCTTAACCGGTTTGTGCTCTGGAGCTGAGGTGCAGAGAAAGGCTGGGCAGGTAGTCTGTAGTGGTTGCCAGGCTGCTGCAACTGCATGCTGGTTACTAGGCCTTGCCTAGTGAACCAAGAACCCAGGGTAAGAGCAGACCTCCTTCCTCCACCTCCCCTACTCCAAGCTGTGCTTCTGTATGTGTGATCATTCCCTGCATTATTTGAGAGCATCTTACTGCATGTGTGGGTGAAAACTTGTAGTAGCATTGACTTAAAGAAATGAAGGGGAAACTTGAAAGCAAAGTAAAAATATATCAAGCTGTGTGGCACTTTTCTTTTTCTTAAATCAGACATTTTAAAATGCCTACATTGTTTTACTCTCATAGCTGTTATGGTGGTTTCATCCTCGGCTCATTTTGAGTGGTCACACCCACAGTGCCTGTGAAGTGTTGCATAATGGGAAAATCCCAGAAATCAGTATTCCGTCATTCAGTTGGAGGAACAGAAACAATCCTAGTTTCATAGTGGTAAGTTTAAATAGTTTTTATTTTGTCAGATAATTTTTCATAATATAAATCAACATAGCAATCAGCTATTTTCTCAGACTGATGCTACCTGTAAAAAAGCAAAACAAAACAGCTCCTCCCATCCTCTCCAAAAGTACACTTAAGTTGAATACAAAGCACACACTTTATAAAGCACATACTTGCGTAGCCATCCTGCTTGTATAGTGCAAAGTATTTTTTTTGTAGGTTTTACAAACATGTCTACATACAAGCTATATTTAGTATGTTTCTATAAAGAGGATGCAGTGTAAACAATTTGACTGCAACAATCATCAGTAGTCTGCAACAAACAGTATTAAGACTTGTTTTTGCTTAGCTGATTTATCCACAGGACCAAATCTTTTCTGCATGGTTCTTCTGTCTTTCAAAAGTGCAAACTTACTATCTCATAGGGCAGCAAAATTCTATCAGATGAACCTAATTCACAGTTTGCTTACTTTGGGTATCCTAGATTACAACTCTAAATAGATTAACCTGAAGCACAAAAAGTTTCCCAGTTCTAAAACACATTTAAATATTTATTCTTTTCAAAAACCAGTTCTGTGCTAAGTTTACTTTTTCAGCCTCTTGTGCATGGGGGAAAGCAAATTGGTTATAATTTTTAGTTCATAGATGAAAGTTATCCTCACTCAGTAAGTAACACAGTGTTAAAACAGTTGTACTTGAAAAGCATGTTGTCTCCCTAATTTTGTAGAGTGTTTACTTACCAGATAATCCAGTTTACTTCAGAATATCATGTTTTCAGCAGTTTGAGGAGTAGATGGTGTCTGACTGTTGGCCTAGATTACCTGCAGACCAGTGATCCCTCCCCCAACACTCCAAGTATTATTAATCTGGCTTTATCTCGTATGCTTTGTCACCCCACATACTTAGTGGCCACCATCCAACACAATTAAGCACCTTTAGCCTGCAATCCTACATAGTTATGTGGAAGTCATTCCCCAGGTCAGGGCCAGTAAGTGCTATGCGGTCTGAGTAGCTGCCCAGCCAAATAGCAGCTGCTGTGTTCTTTACTGAAAAAAAAAATATTTCAAATGGCACAAAATAGTCTCAAGGCAGCTCAGTGCTTAACAAATGGAATATCTAACATAGGTTTTAAAGCTGTCTGCATCTCTTATCCACAGGACAGTTGAGAGCACTGATGCTATGAGAGAAACTGAACTCTACCGTTAGTATAATTGTAAAGCATACAGGCTCCCAACCACTTGCCCCATATCTTATAAAATGCTGTTTTCCTTTCTTTCTCAGGGCAGTATAACACCAACCGACTTCTCTCTCTATAAGTGCTTTCTTCCATTCGAGAACACAGTTCTTACTATCTACTGTGCAGCAGGAGCTGTGCTTTTGGTCCTCGTACTAGCTCACTTTCACCCTCTCGTTACCCCTTTTCATTTTGTTCAGCGTTTAATCACTAAATATAAAGCAGTATGAAGAGTCAGACACTTGTAATCGGTCACTGACACACCAAAGCTAAAGAACAGTCCATCAGACTACATTCATGCCAGCAAATGCGTACTTGAATTGCTAGCCCAAAGGCAGGTTGCCTTTACATACAGAAAGTCCTATACAGTTGATATGACTTATACTACAGGGTAAGTTAACTGAATGCTTCATGCTGTACAAAAATATTGTATTCTACAATCAAATGAATCATTTTCTTGCTAAAGTTTTTGTATCAAATATGTATATTAAAAGTTTGTAACTGTACACTATAAGTCCTACAAGCCTCCTCTTGTGTCTGCACTAGTGTCCTATGCTGCTTAGAGGCTCAGTCTTTCTAATTGGAAATAATTTTAAAGTGTTATTGCTGCGAGACCATCTGGTGTGGTACTTCTTTTCCTTGATGTAGAGTTATTTTACAATAAGATATTACAAAAAAGGGCTATTGGGAGAAGTAGCTTACTGGCCTCAGAGAAGTCTCCTTGTTCTAGGTTAGATGTAGTTTTCGATGGCAGTCATGTGCCAATCATCAAAATCCTTGCCTAACAGGCTTGCAGAGGATTGGCTAACCAGGCAGAAAATTGAGGACAAACCTCTTAGATCTGTAGACGTATTATGTATCCCACTGGCACGTGCTATGATGTCTGGCTGAAATTAATCTCAAATAGAAGGCAAGCAGCTCCTTTCTCTCTCTCTCTCTTTTTTTTTAATAATTTTTATTAACTGGCCAATCACATCAAATTAAATCACATCACATAAATTCCAAATTACAAAGCCAAATTTTTAAATTTTGTTGGGGGAAGCCATACTTCAAGATCCAAAGGGGGTTTTCAGATCATCTTCTTATTACTGCGTTAATGTCCAAATCAGTCCCAATCAGTCCAAACAAAATTCATAATTCTATCCAGTCTTTTCTTGGTGTTTCCACATCATATCTTGTTCATATAATTTCTATTTTTCCTTTACAATCTCTTCTGTTAGTCTCCTTAAGCCGATAAGCAAAATAATAATCCTGTGTGGATTTCCCGTTCCTCCACTAAGTCCAGATGGTTTCCATATATCTCCTTCGTAGATAACATTGCTCTTTCCATCATAAATTTGGCATTTGTCGCTCTTAAGTCCCACCGAGAAGTTGATCCACGATATGTAAACAACTCTATTTCTCGCTTTCTCCTCCCAGACCCAAGAGCTCCAACAATGCCTCCCAAAATGGCGACGGCATTTTTAACTGCGTCATTCCAAAACTCTTAGCTTTCCAGCTTCATCTTGAAACATTGCTTTGGTTCGAAAGTTTATCTCCACACAGCCTTAAATCCACAGCTTAAGACCTTAGTTTCAGACTCATTAGGGGAGGGGATTCTTGTTAAATCACATAAGAAAAAGGAAGGCAGGTTTTTCCCCCCCTCCCCCCTCAGTCATACCGTATCTTGACGTATCTTCTCATATTTTATTCTTGTCTTGTTATCAGAGATCTCTTCTGTCAGCAGTCTTTACTCCCCTTTTTCCTTGAAGCATGTGCAATTTATCTCGTCCAAATTGTTTCTTTTGAAGATGCTTGCAACTAGCGGCGCGAATCAGGGACGGCGTCCAGGAGTGCCGGAATCCCACAGGAGGGCTTTGTGCCTAGTGCCCCCACCCCCACAAATTCGGGGGTGGTATAGGGCACAGCAGGCAAGGGCCGTCCCCCCCACAATCCTGGGGGGGTTAAGGAGTCTAATTACCCCCATCATAGCCTCCAAATTACCTCGTGTGGGTCGGAGAGATGTTATTGTCAGCCATCTTCCGATGCGCCACCTAGTGGCCCCCCCATAGCAAATGATTTACAGTAAATGCAGAAATTTCTCCTCTAGCATGAATGGGAGCAACAAACCACAATCCCCTGTGTAAACTTGAGGATTGTTGTTTATTTTACTCCCAAACCACAAAGGGAAGTCAAGGTTTATTTCTTGGCTTACCAACTGTGGTCTGTTCATAGTGAAACAAACCACAATCCTCAAGTCCACATGTTACACTAAACCAGGACTGTGATTTGTTTCTCCTGCTCACTTTGTGGCAGGAGCCATCTTTATGTTACAGGTAAGCTATTAACTATGGTTTACCATGATGGGCAAATGCAGTAAGAGTGAAAGGCCTGATGCTTGGTATTAGTGATGCACTTTATGGGAAATGGTGTTGTCAGAATCTTGCATTTTGATCCTAAACACTTGTGTCTTTCTAACGTTTTGGAAACATGCATGGTTAGCATTATTGAAAAATCATTAAAATATATCCAACTAGCAGTTTCAGAGTGGAACTAAAGTGTTGAAAAGGGTCTTAGAAAATACAGTACCTAGAAAGATTACTAATGTGACCCCTCTGCAGAGTTACAACCACAACATGTCTGCCCAGTTGTCAGGGAAAAACGGCTGGGCTTACATAAACAACAAACATGCTATCCTCCTTTAAGAATTGATTCACATTGGGTGGTTGAAAATATTTCAAAGAGTAATTTGCCTTTAAATTTAAAGCAAAGGATGAAGATAATCCAAGAGATACATAATCTATGAAGGTATGTAGGCTAACACTTCTAAATTTTGTTATTGCAATTACAAATTTTAAACATTTGTACAGGTTACCTTGGACACAGGAAACTATGTACTCCGACATAACACCTATGTATAAAATATAAAAGCAGTGTTATAGTACTGAGAAGGACATGCCTTATTGCTACTGCAATTCTTGCTTTTATATTATACTGTACCACAACTTATTTTGTGAATGTCATTTGCATAAATTATTCAAGTTTGAGAAATATCCACACATTGTGATTCTACAATATTTAAAATAAAACCATTTTCTAAGGTCTCTTTATTAAGAGAAATAAAATTGTCATCTTGTAATTCTCTTAGGCCAGACACAAGGGTTAAACCTTTTCTTCTTTCTTCCAATTTGCACAATGAAAGCGGCTGTTGCAACAGAGATTGAAGAGCCTTTATCTAATGGTGCTTCTACACATTCACAATCTGCAATTGTGAAATTGGCTATGAATGACCAAAGAATTACTGAACATAGGTTTTTTTTAAAGGTAAAACAAAATCCTTGGTTTCCATGAAAACACCAGGTTGCAATTTGGACACTTGAATCAATTTCAGTGTTTTAAAGCTAAGACTGAGAAAGGCATATTTGCTGCAACATCTGGTGGCAGTAATAACTTACTTTCAAAGGTATATGACTAAAATTTGCATAATTTATATTTTTTTATACTAAAGAGCATTTCTTTTTATATAAACCAGAAAAACCCTAAACTCTACAGAGAAGTTTTTTACCTTCAGTCACTGCTGCAGGTAAAGTTGACATCAAGCTGTACAGCGCAATCAAAAACATACTTACATCTTAGCTCGTTTTACAGGTACAGCCATAATCAAGGCACAAAGATCTTCTACAAGTATTTATCTTCAATAAAATTGTACAAAATAATATTACACTTTACAGTCTGTACAATATAATAATAAACCAGCAGTAAAACAAAAATAATATATATTATATATATATATTATATATATAGGGAGAAGACTGTTGTCCAAAAATGATCTAAAGTAGTTGGATCATTTGTGGACAGAAGAAACAAAAGTGAGGGTGAATTTTCTGCCTAGATGCAAGTAGTCTGAAAAAGTAGCTCTGAATTCAAATGCCTGAGGTGTGTAGAGACTCTTGGCTCCAAACCTCCAGAAAAATTGCTCATCTTCCCTGTGCCTCACTATCTAGTCTATTTCCTGTGCCAATAATGGCTTAGAAGAGGAGGTCACCTTTGTCAGCTGACCTGCAACTCAGTTATGTTAAAAACTGTGACTAATATTGTGGTGCTGCTACATCACGCGTGTATATATCCTCAACAGTATTTCACAACCCTAAAACAAAGTGCATTATTCTCCCCCACCCAATCTATCAAGTACTCTTCAGCGTCACGGTAGAAAGGAAACCCATGCACACTGCAAGTATGACATGGTGTCGCCCAACTAGCAGATACCAGCTTGAACAAACCTGCTGGGGGGAAAAAACAACTAGCAGGCTATGTCCAATTAAAAACAAAACAAAAATGCAACCAAACCTAAGGAAACAGAGGTAGCCAAAGGCCTTAGTGGAATGACACAGAAGTGGCATATAAAAATAAAGCACACACATCGTCCCATAAAGCATGAACTGGGTTGAAAGGCTAATCAAAGTAAACAAACTGAGGAGGCAGACGTGTATCTATATAGCATCTCCCTCTTACTTCACATGAAGAAGTCGGAAAAAAAGATGATGTTTAAAACCACAGGCTCCATGGTGTTCTCAATTACAATAGTTCATACTGCCGAAGGTGCATTCTCTGAATGATGTCTCTACAGTCGTTGAACACTCTGCGGATGTTTTCTGTGTCAACTGCGCATGTAAAGTGGGGGTAGCAGTAATGCTTTCCATCTCCAGTCGCCGTGCTTATTCTCTGCAGGGGGAAGAAAACCAATACAGAGTCAAGACTTGAAAGGCACAAACTGTACCTGCCATTGGACAGCTATCAACACAACAAAGTGCTGCTTTGAGAAGTGAAAGGCAGACCTGGAAATGGCAAAGTGTGTGTGCGTGTCCAATCTAAAACCAGAGGGTTATATGCATTAATCTTAGTTATCTGGTTCACACAAATGGGCTGGAGGTGAAAGGCAAGCCATTCTAAAAGGAATACCAGATAGAAGACAAAATAATTATACGTAGCTAGACAAGTGACCAGGCATTTTTTCCTGATTTATATAACGGGGACATTGTTGATTAATATTTAAATAACAGCTGGATTTCAAGATGTTACACATTTTCTATAACGTTCAAAGATTATACTAAAACTCCTTTCTGGTCAAATGAGTTTATCGATAGTAAATTAACACAGCCAGTCAATGTTTTTTAAAGTGTCACTTACTAAAAATTCATCCCGGATAAAAAACTTTGCTCTTGTAACTTTGGGGTCTTCTCCTGCATCTGGCGTTGCTGTTAGGAACATTAAATAAGTAAGTAGTAATGACATGTAGATATAAAAAAGGAAAGCATGGTTAAGGCAGATTAGATAAGCATGGGCAATTTACTGCCTTTTATGTATCAGTACAATTTCATGGCTAATACTGTCAAATGTAAGAACATTTATTAACTTAAATAAAACTAACCTCATTTCACACACTTAATCCCCAGAACTCCCTGAACAAGCGACATTTCTTGCAATAGTAACATTTAGGTACATCATTATCTACAACTTATACTTTCATCACTGTAATATACATCAGCTAAAATATTCCCATGTGGGCAAATGCTCTCTTGATTACTGTCTAACCAGTGGTGACTGGTGCTCATTGGGCCAGTAGGGCATAATGCAGGGAGGCCAACAGTAGGTGGAACCAGAGCCAAGGGCAGGTAGAGACCTTTGTATTGGTTTGAGTTCTATAAGGGCAAAACTGAGTCTGGAGGAGGAGGAGGAAGCAGGCAGCCTTTAGGGTAGTTGTGAACAGGGTAGGAGGGCTAGGCATCAAGGTAGGTTTGGTGGGGAAGTGCCCTAACACGACGCAATACGGAGAGGCATTGGAAGAAAGGAATTGCTCAACAAAGCAACAGTTGTCTGAGATAGGAAGAATAATACACAGAACACATTAACATTTAAACAAGATAAGAGGATTTGCTCCCAGGCTATCTACATTTTGGTTATGACAATGAAACCTTCATACATGATTCTCATCTGGTGTAGTCACATGGAATGCTCAGTAGTTCAAGGAGCTAAGCAGTTTTCAGTCTAGCTGCTCTTGAGTATTTGTTACTTTGTCTGGTGGAGTTTGGGAAAAGAATCTGGAAATTAAGAAACCCAAAGGGCAGGAAGTCCAGAAGCAAGAAGGCTAATGAAAGAGTGAAAAGCAGGCAAGGGACTGAGAAAGATAAATATGAACAAAAATTACCGTATTTTTCGTCCCATAGGGCGCACCGGCCCATAGGACGCACCTAGTTTTTTTTGGGGGGGGGAAATAAAGGGAAAACATTTTATTCCCCCCCCCAGGCGTGGGGCTGGGGTGGGGGATGCCCGAGCTTCCCCCGACCCCAGAACAGGCTGCTATCCGCAAGCCTAGGGAGCCCGGAGGGAAGTCACGCCGGTTTCCCCAGGCTTGCAGATATCTGTCCCCCAAGCTTGTGGGGCTGGCAGCCTCCAAACCAGGTCAGGGAACAGCGGGATGGCGGCGCTGCACCTCCCCGCTGTCCCCCGAGCTTGTGGGGCTGCCTGATATCTGCACGAAGCCTGGGGCGCGCTGTGCAGCGCGCCCCAGGCTTTGGAATGCAGGCTGCTATCTGCAAGCCTTGGGAGCCCGACGGGAACTCACGCGGAGCTCCCAAGGCTTGCGGATAGCTTCCTGAAGCCTGGAGAGCGAGAGGGGTTGGTGCGCACCGACCCCTCTCACTCTCCAGGCTTCAGTGAAAGTCTGCATTCGCCCCATAGGACGCACACACATTTCCCCTTCATTTTTGGAGGGGAAAATGTGTGTCCTATAGGGCAAAAAATACGGTAGGTAGAAAATGAGATAAAAAACTTACTGAGGCAAAGGGAGACTATAGAAAGGCTCTGAAGGAACAGTGATTAAGATAATGTGGGAGAGTAGAAGATTGTTAGCAAGGCACCACAAGGGCAGGGATCTACAAATCTGACCTTGGTAGTCAGCCAAAATTTGTGCCTGCCAGTGGCCCCACCCCACCCCTGAGGGAGGTGCTGGGTCTTGTTTCTGATATCGTACTGACCTTCATTGACCTGCAGAGCTATTGTGAAATGTGGGGACACGGGAAGCTACTATTTGTCCATGTCAGTATTGTCTTCGTTGGCAGGCAGCAGTTATCCAAAGCTTCAGACAGGGGAGTTTTTCTAGTCCTACCTTGAGATATTAGTGATTGAATCTGGAACCTTTGGCACTACAGAACTATGGCCCTCTGAAACTGCATGCAAAATTAGGAAAGAACTACCTTTCTGAGCTCTCCAAGTTTGGGAAGAGGAAGGGGTTTGCCAAAAAGGTTGTCTGAGGCAGCAGCTGTTAATTGCTTCTGTCGTGACTATGTCAGAGCTGCAGAGGGGACTGGCGTATCTTGTCAGATCTTCTGCTCAGACCTGCTGCGGCAGAAGTAGTGGGTGCTACTGAGATCCCACCAATCCTGAGGATGGTTTGCAGCTCAGCCCAATTGCTGGACATTTTCACCACTCTTTCCTCCTTCCCTGCTGGTTTTCCTCTCTTAGGTGACTGCCAAGCAAGGCCACACTTCCATCTGAACTAACCAGCCTATTGGTTGTCTAAAGGTTTATTAGTGTTACTTGGAACAAAATATATCTTAACTTCTGCGTTGATATATTTACTTTGATATATATATGTTATTTAAGGAATTTATGCATGACCTTAAAGGAAACCAAAGATTACCCTAGCTACTTAATCACAATGCAGATAAGAAACTCACCATCTTCAGGTACAGTGTAACGTGTGAATTCAGGAAAATAATCTTCAATTTTAGACTTCCCTGCCAAGACTTTTTCAGCCAGCATATCTTGTTTATTCAAAAACAAAATGATAGAAATTGTCCGTAACCACCTGCAAAGACCCACATGTTAGAATAATCTCATACAAACATCATTCAGTGTCCTAATTTCCAACAGCAGCCAGCCAGTTGCTTCTGGCAACGCAGAAGCAAGGCAAGGAAGCTTGGAAGCAGGGGGGGCGACTTGCCCCCCATTGAAGGGGCCTGGCATCACGTGATGCGTCCTGCCCCCGCCTGCTGCACCCAGTGGTGGTGGGGGATGGGGAGCACAGAAAGTGATCTTCACTCTCTGCGTATCCCATCCCAGGCCAGTGTGCCAGTGCTTACCTGGTGGCAGCAGAGGATGGAAAGCTAGAAATGCTGCATACTATTCCCCCTTCCCAATATAGTTGCTCTGTTGTATGGGAATTTTACCTGTTGTTCCAGATACTTTTGAAGAGGTCCAGGGACTCCCGTAATCTGTTCGTGTTGTTGTCTTCCCTTATGACCATGTTGTAGCTGCTACAGGCCACGACAAAGATAATAGCTGTGACATCTAGAGGAGAACACCCAGAGAATAAGGTTTTTTCTGTGTTGCGTTCATTGCCACAGTAAATAAACATGTTTTATGATGGTATTTATATAAATGCAATCTAAGATATACAGACAAAATGGTAAAGATTTCTGAAGGTTTAGAAACTCAGATCAATCTAAATTATGTACACTTACAACATAAAATAAGGGAGCTGGAAACATTCTTAGAACACATAATGTGAATATATTGCTTACCGTTAAAACACTGGATCCATTTTCTTCTTTCATCTCTCTGACCACCTACATCAAACATGCTGTTGAAAAGCCAGAGGGTGTTACGTTTTGGCATGCACAAGGAAAGTTACACTTTGCATGCTATGTTGTTAAACTTCCAAATGAAATGGCAGTATTTATTGCATGAAAAAAGGGACATGCCCTCAGCTTCCCGAAAATGTTTTATTTATATACTAACAGATAGTTGGGGAAACACAGATCAGTTGTGAAAAGGGGGGGGGGGGGTCCGGCTGAGAGTGCAAATTTACAAACATGTCTCAAAATGCAACAAGAAAGTGGGCCAAACAAGTCTACTGCGAAAAAGAGCAAGGATCCTCTATCTCAGGCATAGGCAAACTCGGCCCTCCAGATGTTTTGGGACTACAACTCCCATGATCCTTAGCTAACAGGACCAGTGGTCAGGGATGATGGGAATTGTAGTCCCAAAACATCTGGAGGGCCGAGTTTGCCTGTGCCTGCTATAGTGATTCAGAGGACAGAAGGAATTGACATTCCTACAATACTTTTACAAGGCTGAGAAAGTTATTCAGCTTTACTAGAGTTTTATAAGCACTGTTTAGAATGTAATCATTTTGAGATGCAGCATATATTTGAGGCCTAAGAACATTCCAGAATGTACCAAAAATTTCAAATGGGTAAAAGTATTAAAATAGTTCATTGGGAATGCTTCATTGCTGCAGTCAGACTAGAAAAAAGTATTAACAGCAAACATAGACTAAATGTTAATTAAACTTCTCTTTGTAGTAGCTATCATTGCTTTCGTAGGTATCAAATATAAAAATTCAAAACCCAGGGATTTTAATGTGCTATTTGAATTAGGGCTCGTGAAATAACACTTCCGCTCTTTCATTATCATTATATAAAGCCTTGGAAAGACCTCATCTGAAATTTGAAAGTTCAAGGACCATAATTTACCAAAAGAAGTAAATAACCAGCAATGGCTTGTGCAACAAATGGAGCTGTTGTATACGTTTCAAGCTTTGCTCTTCTCTTGTGCAATCCTGTTGCAGCCCACAAGGTTATTTGAAAAAAATGGTTCTATAATTTTTTTAAAGTCAATTTGGTCGCCTCTACTTTACCATAATGACAAAAAATACAGATTACTACAGTACTAGTGTACTCACTGAAAGTTTACTTTATCTACTTGGAATCTTGTCTCAAAAATCCCCGATGTCAAAACCCTGCACCTCAAGAGATCCTGGAAAGGAAAAACAGAATCAGAAGTATGTCGTTTTTTGGTTTAAAAAAGCACTTGTTTATACTAGGAGTACAGGAGTAGCCAACGTGGTTCTTCCAGATGTTTTGAATGACAACCCTCATCACCCCCTGACTCTTGGCCACTCTGCTGGGTCTGGTGGGAGTTGTTGCCCACAACATCTGGGAGGCATCACATTGTCTACCCTGGACTATACAATTTTAACTGATATATATCAACATTTCAGTGCAACTGATGCACAATGTGAATTGATACAACTGTTTCGTCAGCTGGCTCTCTCTTCTCAGTAACTTCTCAAACTGCACAGTTCTTCCCATATCTGGCTAAATTCCCTCTGAAAAGGTATGCCTTTGTGTGTATGCCAGACACCATGATGGCACGTGCCTCACAATCAGCAGTGAAAAGGGCTGATGTGTTTTGCTTCTTGGGCATCAGGAAATGCAAACAAGGAGTTGGGTGATATTTACTTTTTGATACTGGCCAGGATCTGAAGACCTGCTTAGAATCAAGCAAGGTGGAACTATTTTACTTTTGTTCTTTGAATGGCTACCTCCACCCCGCAATACAATAAATTGTTTTTAATCTCCCCCCCCCGCCCCAGTTTCAAAAGCAGTCTGCCACGTGGCATGGAAGGGAAAAGGTTAAAGCCTCTGTTGTTCACAAAAACTAAATTCACCAGTCATGGATGAAGGACTAGAACACTTCAACAAATGATCTGCGTTCTTTCTGTGAATTGTGATCTCTGAATTTTAAGGAAGCAAACATGACAGAATTAACTCATCCTTCATTTGAGACATTCCCCCCACTGAACGGTTTAAAATTAGTATATTTAAAATTAAATGCTATGGGTAGCATCCAGTGGTGTCTGTGCACTCATGAAACAAATCTACCAGTAGAACAGGGACAGAGGCAATTTTTGGAAGTCTGTTCTGGAGGGTCCCTCAGGAACCCAGAGCAGGTTTCAGTGGCATAGAGCATGCAAGGGAAATACCAGACACTGCATTCCTGTTCCACGGACAGTTTTATTCTCTCAGCAGATGGACACCACTGGACATGTTTAAAAAAATATGAAGATGGCTTGCAGTTCACAGCCAGTTGTTTCCCACTTTACTCACCTGATCTGTGGGTGTGTAATCAATCAGACTGACACTGTCTATTCTTTCTAGAAAGCTGAAAGAAAACACAGCTGTTAACCATGGAAAATCTAATATATCTAAAACACCCAATAACAGCTGCCTCATCCCCACTATTATTATGATACATATGGTGGGTAATCTAAGAAACATGGTTAAAGTTGCAGCCAAAGCACCATTTATCCAATACTTTTTACAGTACAAGGGCCCCCAATAGAAGCCTATACAATCCAAATGTTGGATTAATTACCTGTCAAGAAAGATGTAAAAGGTGATATTCAAAACTTTAAAAAGCTAATGCAACAAACAAAGAAGTTTAGGCAACCACTATAACAACCCTGTGGATGTGGATGTGCATTGTTTAGTGTATCTCTGCAGAAACAGTGCAGCACCTTCACTTTCTAAAATACAGTCTTTTAAGAAATCATCATGCATATTTATTGTGCATATTTATTGCATAAGATTACCCATCTTATTGGCCAACTAAGAAATTGAGTAGACCCTGTTAAAATGGAAATACAAGTCTACTGATTTCAATGGGGCTACTTTGATTAATGAAAGAGCTCACCTATTATTTATATTTGTTGTACGTGGACCATTGCTTGCATTATTTTGCTAAATTCTGGTATTTTGTTAATGTTTTTACTTGAGTTTTAAAATATTTTCCCCTGTAAACAATCAACAAGATAACGTGCCCTGCATTACTTTTAGATTTAGGAACCCTATGAATCCACCAAAAGGTTTATTTTCACAAGGGATACAGGGCACAGCTACAAGCATAAGACGGGGAAGAACCAAGACAAGGCTCCTAGGAAAGATGTACGTATTAGCAGGATTAGCCCTGACTCATATTACCTGAATTTCCAACACCTGTTGCTATGGCAACTGGCTGACTATCAGGAAATAAAAGTGTGGTGTTAAAGTTTTAAAGAAGAGCAGACATCAAGCAGAGAGAAGTGCTAGGTTATTTCCAGTTTACAGGAAATGAAAAGCTGTTGTTCATTTGCAGGCTTATATGTCTCTCCTCAATAAACCGCTTTAGTTTTGCATCAGCAGTGGCTAAACTGCGGCCTCCAGGTACCAACAGCCCCAGCTAGCGTGGTGAAGCATCAGGAATGATGAATGTGCAGTCTCAACAAGATATGGAGGGCGACAGATTAGACAACCCCCCTTCCTGGTTTAGAGGATAAACCTACAATCTCTCTCTTTCCCATAATAGTAGAGCTATTGTAATTTGGAGTGCTGGCTGGATATGACTGATTTTCTAAGGCTTATGATGCCACTAAAACAGACATATAGCCCCCTTTCCTGATGCCATATTGTAGGATACAGTTGTGGAAGGATAACACTACTCTGTGATTGGAGCTTCCAACACATTTTCCTTTTGCTCAAATGCAACTACAAGCACTTTAAGATTTTTATTTGGGCTGTGACACTGCTTTAAGCACAGCTGTTTCCCTGACTCCAATCACCTTTCAAAACTGCTGCTAGAGTGGCAACAGAAGAGGTTCTCACATTGTACTGAGAGAAAAGAGTTAACTCCTCCCTCAGAACAATGGCGAGGATCCAAATTGGCAGGGATAATAGCAGCAGCTCTAAGTGAAAATACACAACATTTGGAGATCTGATCATAGATCCTCCACAGCATATCTATTTTGGCAAAATCTACTGAAAGTTACAAGGCAAAGTGAAGATTGTTCAGGGTTGGAAATGGCAAGGTACTTGGTACTTTACTTCCATGCCAATCCCTCCTCTGCAAGATGAATGTTGCCCCCCCCCCCATGCATAGTAACAGTGCAGAGGGATGAGCTTTTTGGTAGAAAGGCAATAGCAGCCTCAATGGGACCCTGACAACCTTCCTTCTCACACATAAGTATTTAAACCCTGTGCATGACAGGTTGTTCTAAGGCACTTGTTTTTAAACACACACTACCTTTATATGCTGCTCAAAAGTTCTCGTTGCATCAGATGTCTTATAAACCTCTAATGATAACACACCAACCATATGCAACTCTCCTCTTTAATATATACAAGATATCTATGTTTGCATATGTAAAAAAATTGCTTGTGCTTTTTCGTGAAATCTGAACAACACTTTACACTCAAACATTTATTTGTCTAGGTATGAAACCGCAGTAAACAGTGCTGCCTTTGGCTGCCACATAAAAAGGTTTAACTGACTTCATACAGCTTTTGTGAGAATCCTACAGTTCAGTGAAGTAGCACATTTTCTTATAAATCAGTTGCACAGGGTTCAGTCGCACTGTGGTCTAAATCACAGAGCCTAGGGCTTGCCAATGAGAAGGTTGGCGGTTCAAATCCCCATGACGGGGTGAGCTCCAGTTGCCCAGTTCTTGCTCCTGCCAACCTAGCAGTTTGAAAGCACATCAAAGTGCAAGTAGATAAATAGGTACCGCTCCAGCGGGAAGGTAAACGGCGTTTCCGTGCGCTGCTCTGGTTCGCCAGAAGCGGCTTAGTCATGCTGGCCACATGACCCGGAAGCTGTCTGCGGACAAATGCTAGCTCCTCGGCCTATAGAGCGAGATGAGTGCCACAATCCCAGAGTCGTCCGCGACTGGACCTAACGGTCAAGGGTACCTTTACCTTTAAATGTGCATAGGATCATGCCTTAAACAGGTTTGCTAATTTAAAAAGTAATCCATCTTAACCCTTGGCCACAAACATTCCTTGCAGCAAAGTGAGCTGTTTGTCAGAACATAAAACCTGGGAGAGAATTTTGAATCAAGTTATATGGCTGAGAAAATGGGAAAGACAAACAAGTCGATCCTGCCTGCCAACAGGGAACTTCCTTTCCCTGTGCATCTCACTGTGTTTTCCTTTATCGCTTTGCTCTAACATGAACTAACGCTGCAATAAACTGCCCAAAACAGCAATAGTTAGAAGGCTTCTGAATCTATCTTAAATATTTCACATTTGTTAAAGAGAAAAAGGCCAAGATGAACAATATTATTTAGCTACTGACATTATATCTATCTTTAGATTTCTAAGTATCTTTAGTAAGTTGCCTTGGAAACACATCTGACACTTTCTTTGACAAGCAATCTTAAAATTTATCTTATGTAGGCAGAAAACACAAAAGTGCAGATTTCAACCTGCACTCCCCCCCCCCCCCGTTTCGAAAAGGTTTGGAGCTAAGGTTTCACACATCAAAAGAAAATGGATATTTACTTGTGAGGAACCCCTTCTAAACTGCTGAAATTGAAAAGCCTGGAGCATGTGCTTAATACTACCACAGAAATCAATGTAATGTGAACCATTGTAACTGTTTGGTGTGTGATTGATATGTATATAGATAGAGAGCGAGAGAGAGAATTTTATAGAGAAAAGTAAGGCATGCTTTTTTTAAAAAAGACATGCATAAAGGATTTTTTATTTGAAAGCCCTAAACAACCTTGGCCCTGTATACCTGAAGGAGTGTCTCCACCCCCATCGCTCAGCCTGGACACTGAGGTCCAGCGCCGAGGGCCTTCTGGCAGTTCCCTCACTGTGAGAAGCAAAGTTCCAGGGAACCAGGCAGAGGGCCTTCTCGGTAGTAGCACCCACCCTGTGGAATGCCCTCCCATCAGATGTTAAGGAAATGACTAATTATATAACATTTAGGAAACATCTGAAGGCAGCCCTGTATGGGGAAGCTTTTAAGGTTTAATGTTTTACAAGGTTTTTATATATGTGGGAAGCTGCCCAGAGTGGCTGGGGCAACCCAGTCAGATGGGCAGGGTACAAATAATAATAAAAAATCCTAATCCTAATCTCAACATCATCTTTACTATTCAAAGAAATCTTAATACAATCCCAGTAGAAACAGGTTCCTTGTGAGTGATTGGTTGTTAGAAACATGGTACCGTTCAAAATGCTACCAAGACAACAATCTTAGACACCAGCCTTGGGGAATCTTTAGCCTGCTGGGCCTAATTTGTCTGGTGTATAGGACTGTTTCAGGCAGCCTTTTGAAACGTACCATGTTTGGAACAGATGTCCAGTGCTCCACTCAGCAAAATGAGCATTAGGGGTGGCTTACCACATTTTGAAGTAAGTACTGTAATGCACGTTACCATCTAATGAAGCCCCCTCCTGCAAAACCATTAAATTCAGAGTCTAAAGTAACTGTACCGCTGAAAAGATGACCAATCCCTATCTGAACTCTACAGAGACGCCATATTATATAGCCTTTCTATCAGGCTGCAGCAAAGGAAGAGTTGGGACTGCCGGGTCTCTACTGTATGCTCTGCTGAAAAATCAGCAACTTTTGGCTCCTCCTTTCTTTGAACTGTTTCTATTCCAACTGGTTCTTATAAGAACTTTGTAGCTAATAAGATGTGGCTGAGGTTGGACTTTCCTTCCTTCCTTCCTTTCCCCACCCCCCAATCCCTTTCCCTTTGATCATGGATTATAACAAATAATTTGGTCACATGGACAAAACATTTGGTCACTAGAAAACTGCATTTAAAGTTCATCTCTGCTTTTCCAAGCACCAAACTCCCTTTTCATTATACTTTAAGCAACCTGCAGAGGGCAGCAATAGCTAAACAAAATGTGCCAGCTCACATTACATTTGGGCAAACAAAACTGCATTCTAAAGAGTTTACACCTCTGGTTTTCAGTCTAGTAAGGTAACAAACACCTTTAAATGGATTCAAATTCTAACAACCATTTAAAATAAAATTCAGTTTATTTGTTGTAACCTATTTATGTAACTGTTAAAATGGGTAACTCATGTTATATATAAGGGACACAAGTTTCCGTATCTTAAATGTGAAATTACGAGTTTTAGGAATTTGTCCGGAAAGTATTTTTTGGTTTTACTATGAAAGTTTCAAATATTGAAATATTCACTTAGTATTTATTTGCATTGTCACACATAAAATAAATCCTCAAGCCTTGATTATAAAATGGTTGCCCGTTTGTATCGGCTGACTAGATTTAGTGAGATATGGGAGCATGAGATTTATTTAAACAAAAATATTTTACTTTGAGTCTACATCAAAAAACATAAAGGTAAAGGTACCCCTGCCCGTACGGGCCAGTCGTGTCCGACTCTAGGGTTGTGCGCCCATCTCACTTAAGAGGCCGGGGGCCAGCGCTGTCCGGAGAAACCTCCGGGTCACATGGCCAGCGTGACGAAGCTGCTCTAGCGAGCCAGCACCAGCGCAGCACACGGAAACGCCGTTTACCTTCCTGCTATGAAGCGGTACCTATTTATCTACTTGCACTTAGGGGTGCTTTCGAACTGCTAGGTGGGCAGGAGCTGGGACCAAAAGACGGGAGCTCACCCCGCCGCGGGGATTCGAACCGCCGAATCGGCAAGTCCTAGGCACTGAGGTTTTACCCACAGCGCCACCCGCGTCCCGTACATCAAAAAACATATTCTCCAGCAATTCTACAGACTTGCTGTAGCAACACTGTAGAATGTCTTCACTGAAAGAAATTACAAATGTGTTCATTAAACAATATTTCAGTAACACAAAGAGAGAGGCAAACTATGATTCTAATATAGTCAAGCTAGGTTTCTATTAGTAGGTATTAATTTGTGACAAACACATATTTAAATGCTTCACTAACATGTACCAAATTATTTGTATTTAGGATTGGAGATTAAAGAGCAGTTAAGAGTGCTTTACCCCTGTACACCTCAGGAGATAAAATTCCTCTGAAGGCTCTTCAGAGATCGCGATCTAAAGATCAGACAAAGTGATTCCTCTTTCAATGAGAGAGGAAATGAGAGCAAAATTCCGGCAGGTTCCAGGCGCTCACTCAGGGTGGTGTTTCCATTGGGAATCAAGACGCAGTGGAGGCCGTCCTGCCTTTTAAAATGGGCTTTATTAACATATTTTTACAACCTGTGCACAGATGGAGAGTGTGCGGAGTTGACAGCATTCTCATCGCAAGAAGGCTTGTCCTTCACAGCAGCTCAGTGCTGCTTTCAGAGGCTTTCTAAGTGCCATCTCTGTGCCTCTTCTCCAGCTTGTCTTCAGCCAGCCCTCATGGCATCTGCCCTTCAGCCCCAAGTATAAAGTTCTCTCGACTTCCTGCTTCTCCTTTCCAGAAAACCCCTGGCCAAGCAACCCCTGTCTGCTCACCCATTCTCCCTGCTATTCCAAGCCCAGTTTTAAAAGATGACTATTTCCCTGTAATTACGTCATTGCTCAGCATAACCCTAGCCACCTCCGTTGGCACAGGCCCAAGGATTTCCCTGTGATGGGCTATCAGCACCTTTTGCCGTGCTTAATGACTTTTATCCCAGGTGAGACCCTGCCCTGGAAAGTGAGCTTAGTCTGCATTTTTCCACTGGCCTGGCATCTTCCCTTCAGTACTCAAAAAATCAGCTAAATTCCACTCTTTTATTATATTCTAACATTCACTAATTCTAGCAGTTGCACCCCCAAATTCTGTTACCCCAGATCTGTAACATTATTGTCAGAAAGCTGGAAAGGGGAGGAAGCTATCAGCCAGCCTTGGGAACCCACAACCTTGAATCTGGGAAAAAAAGCCCCTCAAATACATCATTCTTTTTATGAACTGCAATTGGAAATAGCAATGCTTCCCCATTTTCGGGAACCTCAAACATCAGTGCCCTTGGTGACATCAGCAGTCATTATTCCAAATTCTGTTTTCTATTTAGCAATGAACTCACTGACTGGCAAAAAGACCATGTCTACTAGCCTCCAGGGAGGTTCTGGAAACATTCTCTTTTAACGTAATAATGTTCAAAACTATTTGTCATATTTGACTTAAGTTGGCATTTAAATACAGAAGCAGTCATCGATAGGGGTGTGGATTTGGGGGGAGTTCATTTTACAGCTAAATTTAGTGTATAAACCATATTTTAGCTCAACTGATATTTTTGGCTTCTGAGCCAAATCATTAACCCCTGTCCTTATATAAACAATATTAAGATTTATATCTGGAAAACTGTCTTTTACACAGAGAGTTTAGTAGACTCCCACGGTTTCAAGGTTAAAATGTATATCTACAGCAAAACTATTCACATGGAACACTCAGGATTCCTACTGCTGTTACCACACAATTTCCAGGCCCAAAACCAACAAAAAACAACACACACACACACACACACACACACACACACACACACACACACACAAAAACAGGCAGGGAGGGAAACATCATTTTGTAATATCAGGTGGTGATGAACATTTCTTGCCAATTGGTGCAGGAACTGTTTAAAGCTATTGCCAATGTACATTTAAGCCAAATTTTCTCTCCTCTGAAATCGCTTGATTCATATCTGCTGTAAATTATTCAGAGTGTACCCAAAAATAGAACTAATACTATTCTTATTATTTCTGTAATTTAAAGGTTATACAGGCTTCTGCAAAATGAAATCACTTGGGGCTCCATCCAACTGAGTTCAGGTGTAACGTCTGTGCACAGCAGTAGATCTCAAAGCTTTCCCACTTGCCCCCAGTTACACGAGCAGTCCGAGGGGGCATCATTATGGAGTGGGAAATCCATGGTTGTCTCACATATTTTTGCCCAGCCTTCCATGTACATGCCATTCAAGTTACTCATGCTTCAGATTATGAGGAACCTGTGGGGCAAACAGAAGGAGGACTAGTTGGGGGACATGGGAGCTATGCCTGGACCTCTCATTTCTGGCAATGCCCTCTCATGCCACCTGCTGTGCCTCTGGGGTGGGGAAACAGGCTCTGTTAACTTGGGGGGGGGGAAGAGTCTTAGTATGAATGCTGAACGGTGTAAGTTCACATAGATAAGTTCTGTGTAAGTCATTTGTATTCCCAAGCTCTTTAGCAACTTGTTCTAAATTGCAACACAATGGAATCATACTCTCAGTGAAACCAAAGCTGCAGTTCAAGTTCCGCTCACACATACTCTAGCATCCTATTTCACACTTCCTCAATAAATTCTAGGCAGTGCAAACTGTGTAACGTGTTGGGGACAGTAAACATCCTCTTCGAGTCCCTCACCTTGCTGTAATGAAGGACTGCTTTGCGTTACAGGACAGGATTGTGATCATTTTGTCGCTGGGAAAATGCAATTATTTCAGGGGCTAGTGTAATGTATGGAATTTGGCTGCGTGGGTGTCTTGGATGTGTCCTGTATAATATTGACTGTACAGAAGCACTGATAGCTGACTAGTAGCACAGTTCTGCCTTGCACCATGCTACACATGACTCCTGCTCAATCTGTACAACAGACACTGGCAGGCCAGATGCAACTGATAGTCTTAAGGCACAATGGGGAGAAGGCCATGTCAGTTTCATTTGCAGCATCAAGTTTTAAGACCTTGATTGGAGACATAAATTGAACTTATCGAGGGTGAAACCGAAGACTGAATCTGCATGTTATAGAACACATTCCTCAAAAGATAAGCCTGCAACTCACAAAAAACAACAACCTTGAATTGAAATTCTTAAATCATCTGCAACATCTTTCTTCTCAAGCGATTTAAATAAATCTGTGTGTGTGTCATTTTATAAGCTATAAATACAGGAAATTCATATTATTATATGTCAACAGAGTTGCCATACTGCGTAAGACATTAGGGTTACAAATGCAGAAGTGAGGTATTCACTTTGCCCAGGCATTTTATATGTTGATATGTGAGTTTATGTTACCACCAGCATTGATTTTAGGGATTTTAACATTTACTGCTGCTGATAATGTTCTGCTGTTTAATGAATTAATTTTCAGCATCACACTCTTTCCATATATGAGTCTTACTTCTGAGCTAGCGTGTTAGAATATGGTTACCAGATTTTTTCCCAATAAATCCAGGGACCCCCCTTTTTATTTGAAGCTGAGTAGCAACAGGGAGTCAGTAGTGGGGATGGTGAAGCAAAAGACCCTGGGCCCAAGCACACATGCATATTGTATAAAAGTGCAAAGTCCTTCTTTCGCACCCTGTGAAACATAAAAAACTGGGCAATGGCACGCCACCCGCCCGTGACTCCTGAGCCTTCCCCGATCTCCTTCCCCCTTTGTTTTGACAGATCAGGGGAGGCTCGGGAGTTACAGGCGGGCGTCTGTTGCCCAGGAGGGTCCAGCCTGGTAGTGCAGTTGGCTCTGGCTGGTTTCAGGAGCTGCTTGCTGCTCACTGCCGTGGAGCAGGAAAAATGGCAGGTGCAACGGCAGTGGGCAGCTCCTGAAGCCAGCCAGAGCCAACTGCGCTAACAGGCTGGCTCCGGGTTGCTGAGGCTGCCACTGCCATGTTTCCCAGCGACAGATTTGCAAATCTGGGGACATTCCAGGGACGGAATTTGTCCGGGGACAGATGTGCAAATTCAGGGAGTGTCCCTGGGAACTGGGGACGTCTGGTAACCCTATGTTAGAAGTGTTGAGAGAGAATTGAATTAGTCCTAAATTCAGATTGAATATCTGCAGTTGATTTTCCTGGCTTAGGATTTTAAAAGTCCAAAACAATTATGTTTTATATTAAAATCTAGTATACTTAAAACTATATAATGAATTATTTGTTATTTATATCAATCTGCACCACTCCAATCAGCAAGTACTATTTCTCCAAAATGGTTTTCAGAAATGGAGGTAGAGTTGAAAAGTGGGAAACAGTCTAGAAACACACAAATATAATTTAAGAAGTGTGAAATAGGCCATTTTCAAATCTAAAGCTGCTACAGGAATTTATATGAAATTGTGGCGCTGCTTTTTAATAGTCTTCCAAGTATATTTAGAGATCTTTTAAAGAGCCCGTTATGTTAAATAATTCTATTCTTTAGGACTTCACATAAGAAAAATAATAGCATTGCAGTATCACAAAATAGCATAATATATTTGCTAGAATAGTCTGGAGAGCATTGCTCCACTATGGGGAAGTGATGTGACAACTGTTTAATCTGTCAGAAGTGCAAATACACCACCACTGAACAAATGTGGTCTGTGATGCAAGTAAGTTGCACATTAACTTCCACCAAAATATTTAACATACATATTGATGAAATTGCAGAGCCTTAAAGGTCTTGCAATTTCATCTTCCTTCCTTTTCATTTTTATTGTATATAGTACACACACAAAACTGATTTAATTGGCTGCCACACGTCCAGATTTTCGGACATATCTGGAATACTGCTGGCTCTAACAGTGTCCTGGCGGAAATCAGTAAAATGCCTGGGAAAATCTGGAAGTATGGCAGCCCATGTCGGCAATGACATTTCTGCCAAATTTCCATAAAAATAGCTCAAAAATGGCACACCCCCCCGATTTTGCCCCCCAAAATTCAACAACTTTTCTGTCCGGATTTTCACATATTCACCCTAATTGTGAATATGAAAAACTTCACAATCATACTATGTTAAACATTTCATATATTTTTTATAGAGGCAGCACACTACTTACACACATTTAACTTACACACATTTAACTCGAGAACGGAGGGTGACAACATGAGAACGGGCTTTCTACACAGTGGCTACCCATCTGTGGACTGCTCTCCCCAGGGAAGTTCACCTGGCACCTTCATCATATACCTTCAGGTGCCAGGCAAAAATGTTGCTTTTTAATTAGGCATTTGGTTGATTTGATTGACATTCTATGCCCTTTAAAAAAAAAATTCGGGGGTGGGGGATTTATTGGGCGGTTGTTCTTATTTTGATTATGTATTTTGTGGTTTTATATTTTTATTTTATTCTGTGGACTGCCCTGAAACCTCCAGGTAGAGGGTGGTATATAAATTCAATAAATAATAATAGTAATTTCAACTTTACATGGTTGGCGATTAGCCAGTTGAAATTGCACAAAATTCATGGAAGGTGGAGAGCTTAAAAGTTCTTTTTGTGCTGGGAAACTCAGATTTGCTTACTGGGCTCTAGGGAGGCTCTTGGGTGCCCTGCAATATCTCATGGGTTTTTAAAATTAATGTTATATTGTATAGGTCAGATTTCCTTTTAGCACAGGCTAACAAACCTCTTTGACAGAAAGAGCCTAACTAGGGGAGGGGTCTGTGAAATACAAAATAATTGGGGAAATATTTAATGTGAAAGGTCTGGATATCAGGAGTTGCTGAATACAACTTTTTAATAGTACTAATGTTTTTCAGTCTAACAGGTAAATTATCACAGAAATCATATAAAGGGCCTGGTGCCAGTCCATTGTGGGAACAGCACCTGCACGCAAAACGATCCCCATTGTATATAATATGAGACCTAAGCACATCAACCATTGTGGGAAAATGGGTGAACTATATGCATTTCAGTAATTCTCTTCCAACCCACTCCCACCTCAAGCAGGCAAGCAAAAGACAGACTGGGGTTGCTGCATGTGAGGTGACTTGTCCGTCAAGTAAATCAACTCCACTAAATGCTAATAAAGAGTGGATTCGCTACTGTAATACAGTACTTAAATCTTGACAATTATCTTAAAGAGTTTTAAAATATTTTTTCACCGGCAAAACTGGTGTAGCTCAGGAAATAAAACACATGGATCCTCAACAGCTCTTTTATTACATAAACAACTAAACTGTCACTTAAGTCTTACACAATGATATATTGTCTCTTGCTTGGCAAGTCATCGTGCTTTCATACTTCCCTAACATATACAACCCTAATATTGGCTAAGGAAAGTACACAGGCATTCTTGCTTTTTTCCATCATGAAATCTTTTCAAATTTTAATGTTGTGAAATAGTGAGGTAACACTTCTTGGTAATTTTCTTTTACAGGGTTACTGTACAGGTGAGCAACTTATTGTCTTTAAGGAAATATTAGGTATCCCTCCTGGCAAACTGTTTTCAGTTATATAATAACAGCAAAAGCTTCTGCAGGTCTTGTTTGTCCAAGCTCAGCTCTCCGATTCTACTTGATAAAATGCTTCTGGCTTTCATAAGCCATTCCTGTGCCCTACATTATTACAAAAGAGCAAGACAGGCTTTTGCCCCAAACAGGCCTTGGCTCACTACATTCCTACTCTCTTTTAAAAATATATTTTATTGCACTATGCCCCCCAAAAAACAATATAGCTAAACCAAACAAAATGGTCCTAAATTTTCCTGTGTCTTCTTATACTGTACACATTAGAAACATGCTCCCATTTTTAATTAAATAGATTATTTGTTTGTCTACCCCCCCATCCTATTAATTAACTATATTTACCAATTCCTATATCCTCATGATTTACTGATCCAGTGTAAGGGTTTGGGATTTCCCCCCAATTAGAGCAAATTGTCTTATGTGCAGCTGTTCACAGCTGGGCTGTCATTTCCTTATCTTCCAGCAGAAACCAGTCTTTTATACAGCCAAACAAAATTACAGATGGGTTTGCTGGTACCTTATTGAGAATTAAAACTTTAATTTCATTTATAATCTTCATCCAAATGAGCTTTATTTTAGGGCAAAACTACATATGTCCTGGCTTCCACCGTTGGCCAAAAGACTCAGAATCTTGGCTCAGGAAATCCCAAAACATTTATTGATATAATTAGTATGGGTTCAGCATGAGCTCTAAATACAGGGTATATGTATGTTTCAACCGTTCATAAGCAAAGATCTAGTGTTCATAGCTAGGCATAAGCAAATATATTATCCAAACACTTGATACTAAATTGTTCAGGGACATTAAAACAAAAAGAGATTGCAAGAATTTCTAAAAGGACCTCTCTAAACTGAGTGAATGGGTGGTAAAATGGCAAATGCAATTCAATGTAGACAAGTGTAAAGTGAGGCATGTTGGGGTGAAAAATATTAATTTCACATATATACTCATGGGGTCTCAACTAAAGGTGAATGACTAGGAATGAGACCTTGGGGTCATAGTAGATAGGGTGATGAAGATGTCGACTCAATGTGCAGTAGCCATGAAAAAGGCAAACTCCATGGTAGGCATTACAGTGGTACCTCGGGTTAAGTACTTAATTTGTTCCGGAGGTCCGTTCTTAACCTGAAACTGCTCTTAACCTGAAGCACCACTTTAGCTAATGGGGCCTCCCGCTGCCGCCGCGCCACCGGAGCACAATTCTGTTCTCATCCTGAAGCAAAGTTCTTAACCTGAAGCACTATTTCTGGGTTAGTGGAGTCTGTAACCTGAAGCGTATGTAACCTGAGATACCACTGTATTAGGAAAGGAACTGAAAGTGAAACTGCCGGTATCATAATGCCATTACACAAATCAATGGCACGCCCATATTTGGAACATAGAATTGTATATTCAAAAATTAAAACAATAGTTTTTGCAATACTATGCTTTCAAAAACAGTGTGTTTCACATTCTATACATTTTTAGTCTCCTCCAACACATAATATTTGTCTTTAACTTCTTACTTTTTTAAATATAATTGACTGATTAAAGGCTCGTGAGTGTGTGTGACTCGAATCCCCAAGTATTTAAACTAAGGGGTTAAACATTTTTTACTTAATCTTTAAAGTCTTATTCATATTGAATCCCATCCATCCCAATTTTATAAACCTGATTTTTTATAAATGAACATTTTGCTAAAAAAAATAATTTAATTTCAAGTCTCTGAGAAAAGCTTACTGGATCATGCATAAATAAAACCATTTTTTAAAGCTATACAGGTTAATTTTAAACTCTTCCTGCACCACCTTTACCCCTATTTCTTTATTAACTCTCATTGCTTCAGCTAAGGTTTCAATAGATAACACAAATAATAAGGTGTTTCCTCATCACATTCTTCTTTTTGAAGGAAAATGCATCCAAACCGCTGACTGACAGTGAGGCATTTGGAATGCCTCTGAGACAGGTACTCTAACCTTCTGATAGCATTATCAGGCATGAACCAGGTCCTTTTTGGACCACTGCATTAGGCTTTTAATTTTTGGGAGGCAGTTTATGAACTAAGGAATGAGAAAACAGCTAGAAAGAGGATGTTGCCCATTCAAGAGGAAACAATCCCTATACATTCAAATTTTGAAAAGGGTTAATGTTTTGTTAATTATTTTTATCTTTAGACTTTGCTGTAATTCATCTATATTAGTATTTATTGTCTAAATAATTAGCTGCATTTGAGAATATCAGTAAGTGCTTAATCTGATAATCCAATGGATTGCTAGCAATGACCTTAATTGGATGGCAGATGATCCATCTCTAATACTATCTCAGAGAATTTATTCATCTTAACAAGGCTACTCAAAATGAACTGCCAAAATCATACTTTGCTTAAATAAAAAATAATCAAGTGTAACTACAAAATCACTCTGTGAATAGGACCCATGGAGGAGATGGGGTAAGTCTCCAGATTCAGGGAAATATCTTTATATGGGTATGTATTTGGTTTTGTTATAAATTTGTATTTGTAAAATCAAATAAAAATGATTAAAATAAAATAAACTACAAAACCACTGTGTGAAAATCTCTTTTGTAAACCTTGTGTTGTTTTGTATAATTTGAGTATAAATTATCATAATACCACCCACAAACAAGAGAGAAGTGTTTGCATGTTCGGGGCAACCACAAGGTATACAGAAGTATAAAATATTTAAAACTGTGACCCTCTGAAAGGGGTCCAACCCCACTAAAATGGCTAGATGAAGAATGTGTATGTGGGTGCCAGCATCATGCTCTCCCTTGGTGGTTTCCATTCCCTTTGCTCCAGGACAATGTGGGGAACCTGTGGCCTCCAGAGGTTGTTGGACTCCAACTCACATCAGCCCTAGGCCAGTGGATGATGTGAGCTGCAGTGCAAAAACATCTATAAAGCCACAGGTTCCAGTTCCCCATAGAGCAGCTCACCAGCCAAAGAAGAAATGCTTCTTCAAGGGATGCAACATAGGACATGAGATTTGAGAGAGACACGTGTGTGTGTGTGTGTGTGTGTGTGTGTGTGAGAGAGAGAGAGAGAGAGAGAGAGAGCGCATGTGCTAGGGAACAGCACAGCAGAAAGAAGAATAGCAGAGTGAAAGTGAATGAATGAATGAATGAATGAATAAAAGCCCCAAATATATACACAATGGCAGGACACACACCAAGGGCACAGCACATCATTTTGTTGCAGGGCTCACCACATCATTTTGTTGCAGGGCTCACTTGTGGTGTCTAGTTACAAGCTGATGACCAGTAGATAATTACTGGTGTGGTACAGGAAAGGGCTAAAATGAGGTTGTTGCTATTTACCGTATATATTTGACAACATTTAAGTTTTGTTATTCAAATGCAAAAAAGTCACAATCAAATAAATACTGAATAACATTTTGAAACAAACAATGCTGTGTTTACATGTGTGGATCTCAGTTTGCTCTACCCTCGGTTCAAATTTCATCTGTCTCTTCTGGGTAGAATCATTCATAAAGCACAATGAACGTAAAAACTAAGTCAGATGGGGCCAGGAAAGGGGAAGTTTCCAACTGGCTTTTATCTATGCTTCTGTTTATTATTCTGAGAGCACAATCCACTAGCATATGAGAACTGCAAGACTGTTATAGTAGTAAGACAAATTTTATACTTTGTTAATAAGAGATCAATTCTTTCGTGCTAAAAACATAATGTTTATTATTTCACTAAAACGATCACTAGAAGACAGAATGCAACAAAAGTAGTGTCAACATGACCTAACTTAACCATGACATTTTTCGAACATGAAGCCATCACAGATTTCTCTCCAGATCCTTATTTACTCTCCTTACATTAAGATTTCCAGATTTCTATTCTTATCCCTATTATTCCAGTCTTACTTTTTACTTGCTTTTCTTTGTTGTTAAAATCATGATTAAATATTTCAGAATAGTTTATGGTTTTAATTGATAATACAATAGTTTAGCATTTTTAATTTGTGAAACTACCTTACAGTGAGTTGTCCTAAATGGTGGGTTATAGATATATCAAACAAACAAACACAGAATATGTGTTATATCAAACACTGTGCGTGTTAACTTTTGTTCACACAGCAAGACTGCCCCTTCCTCCCTTTCCCTCCCAGAGTGCCTTGTGCATCCTCATAAGGGGTTGGGGAACTGCAATTGATAAAAGAAAAAGCTTCACTCAAGGGCAAACTACATGTTATGATGCTTAATGATCCCAGTCCAACCACACAAGCCAGAGCTGTCAAGTGTCCCTTATTTGAAGGGACAGTCCCTTATTCCAGCGCCATGTCCCTTATTGATGGATGTCCCTTAAATGTCCCTTAAATGATGTCCCTTAAATTTCAAAGGAAGCAGCTCCTCTCCCTCCCTCCCTGCTGGCCAGGGAGGGAGGGAGGCTCCAACTGTGTTGCTTGGCTGTGTTGCTCACCCAATAAAAAGTCTAAGAACGACTGGGGGGTGGAGCTTGCATGCCTTGTGTGTGGCTAGTTAATGCAAGCTGAGGGGTTTTTTGAATGCTGGACGCCATTTTGTTGCACGTGCTGCTGCAAACTTTGCAGTGCAAAGCCAGGCCGGGGAGCCATCTTAAGTTGAGGCTGCATAGGCCTTGTGGTGCATGTGATTCAGATTCTATTCAGTTGAACCTCTGGTTACAAAGTTGGTTGGACAGTGTTCTCAAAGCTACCAGCATGAGTTTGACCAGACTGCAGGAGGACAGGAAGACTGGAGTGCCTGGAACAGGTGAGGCTCCAGGTCCCTTATTTTGGCTGCTGGTCCCTTATTTTCAAGGCTGCTGGTCCCTTATTTTCAAATCTGTAAGTTGACAGCTATGACACAAGCTTCCTTCTCCACTCTTCTCCTGAGCATCTTAACTGAATTCTTCTGAAGGCTGTTGAACTATTTTTTCTTATAACATTTTGACCGGGAGATTAGGAGTGATCCCTACAAAGCAGTATATCAAACAATTAACGCACAAACAGCTCACTTCTAGTAAAGGGAGCCACTGATTAAGGGGGTAAGGACGGCTGCTTAGATGCTTAGTTAACAAGGATTGCTAATAAAATGTGGTGATCCAAACTGTGTGTGAACATGGGTGAGTGGTATGTGTGTAAGGAAGAATGAATGGATGATGGATGAATGGGGAGTGTGCATGTGAGAAAATGGACAGATAATTGGGAGTGTGGGGTTTGTGGGAATAAGGATGCTGAACTAGATAGATCAAATATGGCTTTCCTTATGCTCATATCACAACAGGGAAAGGCTATCCATTTTAGTTAAATAACAGTCGATTTTACATACCAAGTTATCCAATTTTAAACCACTTTTTCACCTAAGCCCTTCTCAGTAAACCCATGACTGACAGTGCTTCTGTTTCCACAGCAACCTTCCCCTCCAGGGATTTAACCCCCTCCTCTGGCCTACTCTTCTGTAATATCTATATAATTGAACTATTAAAATCTACATGCATTGTTTTCTTCTTTTTAAAAAGCCAATCGTGAAATTCTGTTTTTTTCTTTGAATTGATCGTGTCATAAAAATAAGGACTAGTTACTGAATTTAAAGAAATTTAATTACGTTTGATTTCTTTGTGTACTGAAGCCAAGGGGGGGAAATGCTAGGGTTTAGAAGCTTACATTCTTGTGTAGAATCTGTCCCCCTGTTCTGCCTGTGAATTATCAAAGCCACCCACCACCCCTCCAACATGTTAGCATTAGCTATTCATTCTCCTTTAACATTAATTTTTAACTCACATTTTTTTACAGGGTGTTGTGTTCACAGAGGAAAAGGTGAAGTGATTATTCTTATCTAACCTTCGTCTGGTGTTGAATTAGCTCTCTTTTCGCAGAACAGGAGTAACCAAGCAGAATATATATGAAAAATGTCTATACATCTGGAAAGTAGTTTTATTTAAACAGAGATATCCAACATTTTCCTAAGGGTTCCTAGGAGGTAGATATAATGGGGTAGATGAAATCCTGAAAGTTCATTTGCAAAAAGTTTATAGATATTTAAGGCTTATCTACACTTCCACTTGACCTATGCCTAGAAAGTCCAGGTCCGATATGCTTTCTGCTTGTCCCGTGCTCTCTAGGCATGGGTCTGAATGGTTTTTCATTTGTCACACAGCTTTTCCTGGGAAAACCCACTGATTATCGCTGAATCAAATCCAATGCCAATCCACAGAAAATCCTATTGACATCTGTTTCGATTCAGCAGGAAACAATGTGTTTTCCCATGTGACAGTGACAGGACAAGTAGAAGTGAAGTGGGATTAACAATCAACTTCCATAACAAAGAATAAAGAGAGAGAAATGGCAAGGAGAGCTTTAACTTTAAATCAGAAAGTATGTCATAAAGAGCAATGATGATGTTTTAAAAACCACATAATTTTAACATAGGAATTTGTGTATGTGTGTGTGCAAACGCACAAAATACCAACTTTTTCAAAGCAGCATTTTTTCTTTAGAGATTGCAAAGAAAAATGTTACAAGGGTTGCTGCATACTCCAAAGATTGCACACTGGAAATGAGGTGGTTGATGTAAACATAAAGGGCTATTTAGATTTGTTGTGGCTGACAATTACACACACACACATGTATACACACGCAAATCCAAATAGTTTAAAATAATTCCCACTGGTTTATCAATTAATGCCTCCTCCCAGGGAAGAATGGGAACTGTAGCTCTGTGAGGGAAAGAAGGTGTATTCTAATAACTCTCAGCACTTGTAACAAACTACAATTCCCAGAATTCTTGGGGGGAAGCCGTGTCCGTTAAGGTGGTATAATACAGTGGTACCTTGGTTTTCAATCGCTTTGGTACTCAAATGCCAAAACCTGGAAGTAAGTGTTCCGGTTTTCGAACGTTTTTCAGAAGCCAAATGTCTGATGCGGCTGTCGGATATTGTTTCTGGGGCACCTGAACCAATCAGAAGCTGTGTCTTGCTTTTCAAACATTTCGGAAGTCAAACGGACTTCCGCAATGGATTAAGTTTGGCGCTTTTATTTTTTGCTATTTATTTTGCGTTTTTGTTTTTGAGGCTTTTTCGGTTCATTTGTTTTTATGACTGTGTGGAACCCAGTTCAGCTACTGATTGATTGATTGATTGATTGATTGATTGTGTGACTGCGGAAATGGATAAGCCTCCCATCCAAACTATGACTATCATCACTGTAGGTAAGAAAATAAGAATAATTTTATTTATCATCTACAATTCTGTCTTATTTATTTTATAGTACAGTACATTGATTATTCGGGACGCAGGTGGCACTGTGGGTTAAACCACAGAGCCTAGGACTTGCCGATCAGAAGGTTGGCGGTTCAAATCCCCATGATGGGGTGAGCTTCCATTGCTCAGTCCCTGCTCCTGCCAACCTAGCAGTTTGAAAGCACATAAAAGTGCAAGTAGATAAATAGGTACTGCTCTGGCAGGAAGGTAAACGGCGTTTCCGTGCGCTGCTCTGGTTCGCCAGAAGCGGCTTAGTCATGCTGGTCACATGACCCAGAAGCTGTACGCCGGCTCCCTTGGCCAATAAAGTGAGATGAGCTCCGCAACCCCAGAGTCGGCCACGACTGGACCTAATGGTCAGGGGTCCCTTTACCTTTATTATTGCTTTCAATTTATGGATCAATGGTCTCATTAGATAGTAAAATTCATGTTAAATTGCTGTTTTAGGGGTCTTGAACGGATCAATCCGTTTTGCATTACTTTCTATGGGAAAGCATGGCTTGGTTTTGGAACACTTTGGTTTTGGAACGGACTTCTGGAACGGATTAAGTTTGAGAACCAAGGTACCACTGTATTGCTTTAAATGTATGGTGAGAACCAAGGTACCACTGTATTGCTTTAAATGTATGGAGTAGCTGTGGCCTAACTCAGCTGAATACAACCGACTGAAATTTTGTTTATCGTTATAATAGTATGCAATAGTACCCATCCTCCCTTCCATAACTGTCTGGCAGCCTTGTTCTCTATACCATAAGCTCGTCTTTGATACTGGTAGTCTTTGTTTACAACACAGTGCTGGGATGTTCCCTGTGATACTGTCAGCCACGTGATAATTGGCCAGTTTTCTCTACTACAATTACTGCTGAATCTAAAAATAGCTAAACCTTGCCTTGGCCGCTCATCTAATTTTACAGGAAATGAAAATGAATCGCCCTACAAAAATGGTTTTGAATTCATGCCAGTGAACCATTGATATGAACTGAGTCTAGAAGTTTAAACAGGAGCAAAATTGGAGTTAATTTGCTAAGAACTGGAATCATCTACAAGTTATAAAAAATATATTATAGAAATAATAGAAATATTGTTTAAAATGATATGATATTTAACCTGGGCAAGTAGTTACCTAACAAAGTCCAGGTATTCCAAGCAATTTGCTTTATTCTTAAAATGCACCAGCCTTTTAAAAAAGTAACTTTTCTGTTCTAACTGAGCATTGGGAAATCGAACCAGGCCTGATGGCTGGATCTGAAACTGGCCCATTAGCCACAGGCCATTTTGGAAGGTGGGCAGTGCTGTCATCAGGAAATTCAAAGTTCAAGCCAAGTTCATGCTTATTTAAAAGGCAGCAGACAGAAGCTTATTCCTGAGCTTAGTGCTGTGCTCCTACAGTGCTAAGATCAGAAATAAGCCCCAGTCTGCCATCCTTTAAAGTGCAGGCTGAAGCTTTTTCTACCAAATGCCTTTTTCCACCTCTGCCTTTTGAAGAGCACCCAGTGGCTTATCTCCAATCTCAGTATTGCTCTTTGACATTTACTGCTTTGTTTACTGACAGTCTACTGTCAAATAGCAGGCAGAAGCAGCAGCAGCAGCTTCTTCTTCTTCTTCTTCTTCTTCTTCTTCTTCTTCTTCTTCTTCTTCTTCTTCTTTTTCCTCTTCTTCCTCCTCCTCCTCCTCCTTTCATATGCCGCCCATTGTAGAGACAAAATGGACCTCAAAGGTCATCCACACATACCTATGCCAATAAAGGAAATCTACTGCTACAGAATCCCTGAATATGACGCTAAATTTCATTCACATCAGTGGACATGCTATGACACAAAAATGAACATCACTGGACATTATGGCTACGCCCCCACCATTTCAGCACATATATGCTTCTGTTCCCCCACAAACAAACAAACAAACAAACAAACAAAAAAAGCAGGAAAAGAACTGTATACTGGTATACTACCCCAAATTTCATCACGTTACTACTGCAATTTTTTGGGTTAAGGTGGCTGCAAATGGATTTTTAGTTTTCCAGATGTGGCTTTTATGTCATGTGGAAGCTCAAATATAATAATGAAATTAACAGTTAGGGAAACATTGAAGAATTGAAATAAACTGTTGTATGAACGCAACCAAAGTGTGTCTATGCCGCAGGAAGTGCTCGGTACAAAACAGCCTTAGCTAGAGCTTCTTGTTTTAGTTAGTAAGCCAACATGAAGCCAGAATCTGATTTAAAGAATTACTTATTTACAATATTTGTATGCTACCCAATAAGGTAAGTTCCCTGGAGAGCATCTAACAGAAATAAACACAAATCAACATAAAACAAGATAATAAATTGATAAAAACCAATACAGCACAAAATCCAATATAACAGAAAACCAGCAACAGAAAACAAAATCAATACAACAAAGCTCACAGCAGCACCAAACCATAATCACAGTTCTAAAGCAGGCATACAGTGGGAGGAAAGGTGACTGGGGAGAATGAGGTGTGAAGGTTCAATGGTCATTCTCAGCTTGCTAAAACCATGGTTTACCAAGCCAGGAAAACTATGTCTGAGAAGATCAGCAGGCTAAAAGCTTGGCCAGAGCTCTCGGGGGGGGGGGGGCGGGTTTGGAGATACAGTACCTCAGGTTACGAACTTAATTCGTTCCAGAGGTCCGTTCTTAACCCAAAACTGTTCTTAACCTGAGGCGTGCTTTCGCTAATGGGGCCTCCTGCTGCTGCACCGCTGGCGCGCGATTTCCATTCTCATCCTGGGGCAAAGTTCTTAACCCAAGGTACTACTTCTGGATTAGCAGAGTTTGTAATCCGAAATGTTTGTAACCCAAAGCGTTTGTAACCCGAGGTACCACTGTACCTAAATTGTAAGAGGAACTGGTGCCATGCTAATAGCAATAATCTCACTTGACTTTCCCATCTGACATGTAATATGAACAATCTCCTTAAAAGAAATTGATGTTTACTGTCTCCTTGGCTGCTCTAATTTGACAAGTCAGTTTCTCTGCCATGGCAAGCCAGCATATTCATCCACACTTTAGTTATATCATGCATCAATCGAGAGTCCTTCAAATATGTTCCAACAGTGCACGATCTCTAACCTAGCAACAATCAGGAGAAAAGTTAACTTCTTAAAGTATCGTATGTGCTGTATGGACTCTTCCGTAATTCCCAGAAGGGCCAACAACATATTCTTTCCAATTATCTCAGCCAATTCTGAGAACTGCTCTCTGTCTTGAAACAGAGTGCCATGGAACAACACAACAGCTCAATAAGCTGCAGTCATAGCACCAGCAGGAACAGTGGGAAGAATACTCCACTCCTTGCTGATGAGGACAGCAAATATAACTTTTCTTAAGATACGAAAACTAAAGCTTAGGCTACAATTCAACTGTTTGTCTTTAAGATGACCAAAGAATCGCCGTTCTTTTCTGAACTGGGTCTTTTAAGAACAAAAATGATGACGGGAACACAATGACAATAAACATCTTGTCAATTATGCCCAATTACTACAAACTAGCATTTAAGCAGGCAGTTCATTAATGGAAAGGTAGCCAATATAGACAGCAGGCTGCCATGTAAATAAAGAGAAGTATCTCTTATATAAATTCCTGCTTACACTGACCTACTGTATCATCTACATAGTCACACAGTTTTTGCATGATTCCTGTGGCTTTTTGAACTTGATGCAAACTGCTTGCCCTTTTATGCTGCTTCTGCCATTTTACCAAATTGAAAGACTGCTGTCAGATCCTATCAAAATATTCAAAGTTATCAAAAGTATAACTGGGTCTCTTGGGTTTTTTTGGGGGGGGGGGACGGACCAGTCTATCTGGGTTCATGGGCATGTTTGGAATTTTCAAATGTTGCAGGTGTCATTTCGAAACTGCTGCAATGAGGGGCTTGTCCAGTCACAAAATGGCTGCTGTGGGGGCCACAGTGCCCCTCTCACTCCCACTGCTCTGTTTGGGGAAGGAGTTTGGGCATTAGAAGGCAAGCAGGTAAGACGGGGGAAAGGACACACAGACCCTAGAGAAGTGGGGGAAAACCAAACTCCCACCAATACAGACAAAGCCAAAACTTGAAAGGAGGGAATGTAAAACAAAGATGACCCCCCCCCCCTTAGACAGAGATGGGGAAGAAAACCAAAGCACAGACCTCCAGATCTTAGAAAGGAGGAAAAACATACAAAGACAGACCCACTAGATCCTGGAGAGAAGGGAGAAAGCAAATATACAATATTCTTTGCTATCTCTCCCTCCTTATGCTGCCCACCAGCCCTCTTCCAGCCACTAGCTCTTCTCTATCCACCCGTTACCTTTTTCTTTTTTTCTTTCACAAGGCTTTGCTCCCTATAAGCTCTGTGTTCTGCTGAGGTGTGGATCTCGGTTTGGAAAGCTGAAAGGAGTAGGAAGGACCAACGTTCCTTCCGCATCTCAACTTGTTTTCAGAACTGAAGCTGCCCCCTCCTTCTCACTTCCAAAGGAGGAGGAAAAGGTATCTCCTGGAAAAGTGGGTGGGGCCAGGAGAATAGGGAGGCTTTACAGGCATTTCTTGAGTGCTACTTTGGGGGTCCCGGATATAAACCATGGCTTAAAACCACCCCGATACCTAAAGTTGTGTTTTGTCTGCAGTAAGACAGAAATATGCATTATGCCATTGAGGTAAATCTCATGACAACAAACTATAATATTAGAATGATAACTTGCCACCCATTTAATTATTTAGAGGTGGAAACCCTGCCTTTCTTCCTCCAAAAGGGGGTACCTTATATTATTATTTTTGAAAAAAATTAATGATTATTTGACCTGGAAGTAAGTAGCTTTAAATCAGGGACATGCTTTCTTCAGACTTTCAGGATCTACTTTGCTTTATGCTAAAATTGGAAGCTTCACCAACCATGCCGAAGTGAAAAATAATGGAATACTGCAATGGGTGAGAAACTGTCTTTCAAACTGAGGCTGCAGAAAGAATAATAATCAACACTGGACTATTATAACACGTTTGTGATTTATATTAGAGAGCACAGAGCCACAGCAGGAATGACTGGGCATTTCTCAGGCTTTAGGACAAGGACTAGAGCTGACAAAGATGTATGTTGGGTGGAATTGCTGTGAAACTGGAAAAGCCTCCTTTTCCCATGAGGTTTCTAGAAATGTGTTGATGCTGTATTTTTTATTTGCGTCAAGCTATATTGCTCTGTACAATGCCTTCTACTGATTTATTCTTTTCTGAGGGGAAGAAGGATTGAACTGGTCACTTATTTAACCGGTCTTACCAAGGAGGAATCCTTTATGGTTTGGGGGTTTTTCAGGAGGGAGGGAGTAACGTCTTCCTTCAATTTTTTTTTTAAGGAATAGGAGCCAGACATACCCTTAGAATTAAAGAATGTAGTATCTTTGAGCACGTGCTCAGTCCAGGAATTTGTTTATAATACCAGAACAAAGTTCATGTTTCTTGCCACCCAGAAATCCTCTCGTGGCTCCCATCCAAGCTTTGGTGATTTCACTGGCCTAATTTGGAGTGGAGGAGCCTTTTTCATATATTGCTTTGGTTAAATAACCGGGAATCAAAAATCTTGATCTTCTAAATCTATTACAAATCACCAAGAGATCTGCAAGTAGATCCCAAACTACTTTCTTTGTACCCCTTCTTTAAATGTATAATCATTTCCTCATAGAGAATTATTTATGTGTTTATAGAGTACCTCACCTATCTTCCAAAACAGATCAAAATTTACCACTTCAACTCCATCCCCAAATAAAACCCAACACTTCCCCCAAAATTATAGATGGTAATTATATGCTAGTTTTTTGTGGACCATGTCTTATTACAGTATTTATATTTCAAAATACTGTCTTTCTGGCATGATATCATTTTTCCAGTGTTCAGTATAAGCGAATAGAATAACTGTTTTAGTTAGAGGGAAAAACGTGTCAAGTTTTTGTCAAAGATATACCTAAAAGCACACATAACCAAGTGAAATATCCTGCCTAGTTCCAAGTTTTTTCCATTTATCATAAATCCTCTATTATATACTAACCTGACTCTTACTTAAACAAAATTCAGATGAGCTGAAAGGAAAAAGCTGATTCTCAAGTTTTATTCTTATTCAAGCTCTTAAAAATAGGATATTATTGAAAAAATGGATAAAGGTAAAGGGACCCCTGACTGTTAGGTCCAGTCGCAGACGACTCTGGGGTTGCAGTGCTCATCTCGCTTTATTGGCCGAGGGAGCCGGCGCACAGCTTCCGAGTCATGTGGCCAGCATGACAAAGCCACTTCTGGCGAACCAGAGCAGCGCACTGAAACACCGTTTACCTTCCTGCTGGAGCGGTACCTATTTATCTACTTGTACTTTGATGTGCTTTCGAACTGCTAGGTTGGCAGGAGCAGAGACCGAGCAACGGGAGCTCACCCCATTGCGGGGATTTGAACCACCAACCTTCTGATCGGCAAGCCCTAGGCTTTGTGGTTTAGACCACAGCACCACCCGCATCCCCCCCCCAAATGGATACATATCACATAAATGAAAACAAGCACCAAAATGCCCCATCAAACCAATATAATAAATTAGTATTGATTAGCAGAGGGAGAAACGATCAACTTGGTTCCTTACGCATAGTTATGTTCCAGTCCAAATTAACCACATTTAAGTTCCACAGTTTACAGCTGGGGAGTTCCAAGTATGTGCATCACTCTCAGCTATTGAAATAAGTAGGAGTGAAAAGTAGTCAACTTTGGCAGGATCAGGCTCTAAGTCTTTAAAGTGTGTGTGTATTTCATTATAATATTGATTTTAAAAGAACGGTAAGTTTTGTAACAACTTGCACCCCACCAAATGTTATGTATTAGATAAGCTGATATTTACTTTGGAATGGGGATACTGTATAACTAAAACATGGAGTAGATTATATAGTTGGTGGACTGAGTGAGAGGAGCAGTCACTGTAAGTGAGGTTTGAGAGAGGAGACATGGCCATAATAAATCAGGTGTAGTGTATGAGGAACATTCCCTTTCCTGTGAAAAAAACACCTCCCTCAAACACAAAGCAAAACAAAAATGCTTTCTGTAAGTTTCCACTGGCCTCCAATCATAAATTTAGAATGCTGGTTTTCAGGCTTACACAAGTACATTGTTCTGTAAGAAGCACTTACTATTGTGCACAATCAATCAACTGGTATTCATTTGATCTCTCGAAGCATGCCTTTACTCCTTCGTCGTCCCAGAGCTTTTTTGCGTGTTCAAAGAATTCCTGAAAATTGGAAATGTGATAACATATTAATTTTGATGAAATATTTGAAATATGACTCATATTTATATAGAAAGATAAATAATCAACTAAACTCTTATTAAGGAGTCCAGTAAGCTCCCCAACATACTGTTTTCCTCCCAAATATTTTGTTGTTGCACCCTTTCAAAAATGGAAGAAGTTACAATACTGGTAAACTGCAAGCAGGATACTATGTTCTCTGCCTAAAAGAACTGAGCCGTATCTCAACTTCAGAATTTAATTTTTTTGTAAAGGACAACAACCTTTGGAGCGTAGCCATGCATATGTTTTGCAGCAAAATCAAATCTTTAATGTGACACCTCTTTGTGGTTTTAAAAAATTGTATACTGTTTTAATTTATTTGACTTGTTTATGTTATGACTGAAAAAGATACACATATCATTTCACTTGCTCATTTTGGATGGGCTTTCAAACTTAAATGGGATGGAGGGAGGCATCAAATACAGGGACACACCCCCCCCGGTCTTAGGTGAGACTGATATGTGTGCACATGCGCACAGCGCTGAACCTGGAAGTGACCCAGAAACGTCATGAAAAAGTCACTAAAAGGGCAGAAGAGGAGAGGAAGCAGAACAGGGCAGGACGGGGTATTTCAATTGCATGTGATTTCATGCAAGCACGCAATGACTCAGAATGCAACCCCTGAGCAAATCAGGGGTTGCCTGTACTTCACAGATAAAGCACATCACTTAAGAGCTTGGGTAAGATCTGAAAGCTAGCCTCCTCTCAGGTTAAGTTTTTACTTTGGATTCTTTATTATGTAAAGGCACCTTCAAAAAAGAAATTCCCCCTGGGTTTCCCAAAAAACGGAATCATCAGCGTTGGTTGCATTCAACTAGGTTTTATTCAGAAGAACGCTTGTCATGGGTCTACTCTGAGTTGGACTAACATGGATATTTTCTGTATATGCAAATTATGACATGCATCATTCTGAAGAGCTAATTCACACAATCAGGTGATGATAAAGAGAATGAATACTGCATTCACATTACTATTTACGACAGCTAATACGCGATACTGTTAATAACTTCAAACATACGCAATTATAAAATAAAGTTGGTCATGTGAATCAACACAAATAAAATATGAAAGAACAAGTTTGCTTCTATCCCTTCTCTTTTTAGAAATGTCTTGGAAATGTTTCTGAATTCTATATTTCAGCTTTAAATAGTCAAGTTGCTCTGAAAGATTAATTTAATGTATGTATAAACCTCCTGTACCGTTTCTAGTACTTTATGCACTCAATGACTAGCTTGACAGTTCAAACAGCCAGATAAAAAATTGCTGTAATTATAGGTGCTGTCTATCACAATTTCCATTTAAAATGTAACTTCACCCTGAGTCATACATAGGTCCTAGCAGAAGGTGGGATGTTACTTTAAAGTTAACAGGTTCTTGAAAAAGAAAGGTGGGGTGGGGGAGAGACAACTAGTGAGGTTTTTAGTAAGGAAAAAAATCTTTTTACATATTACTCATTAGATCAGGTCTCAAGAATTTCATTACCTTCAGCTCCAAAATGACTTCCTGCTTCAAACAAAAGGGAAAAAATGCAGTGCACATAGAGATTGCTAGATTTAAAAAAAAAACTAAAATGGTTTGAAAGGATGTGCTCATATTAGTTTATCCAAGTGTCAGAATTCTATGGAAAATTAATCAATTCACTAGAAAGTAAACATTTATTGATTTTAAAAACAGAATAAAATATTACACTCAGAAGAGGAGACCATCACTTGGAAAGGTTCAAATGCTTGCATACCTACGTTAGCAAAAGACATTTCAAACTATTAAAATTCTGACTTAGGTGTTCGTTTGTGTCTGACTGGAGGCAAATTCTCTAACTCTGGACCATTTTAAAACCACATCCCTTTTAACAATGCTTTCTTGTTTTGATTTATTCTGTGTTGAACATAATCAAACATGTTTGATCAGTAGTCCTTTGGTATATGATCAGGCAGCAGACTGAAATCTAAACCACTTTGGAAAATCCTTTAAAAAACACTGTTGTGGCTGCTTTTTCTCTTTTTAACTATGACTGTCCTCTCACACCACAGGGTGAAATTTAAATTGATAAAAGTACTTCTAAAAAGTGGATTTTCCTCAAGTGAACATAAGATAGCTAATGTTTTCTTCAACTACAAAAAGCCCATAAAAGCAAGCCTAGAGAGACTATGGTCAGCAGGTTCCATTAACTCTCTTTGTTGTGAGATCTGAGGAGGTGATTTGTGGGTTTGTTTGCGCCATGGGTGAGAGACAAGGTGGAAGGGTAGAGTCCTGGGCGGGAACCAGGAGGTTGAGAAGTGTTGAGTAGGCAAGTGTTTCAGAAGGAAAAATAATTGTTTTCGTTTTTTAGGAGGACCATGCTGGATGGGGAACATAGGTTAAACACCTAGGAAGAGCTGAGCTAAATAAAAGGTTGGGCTTGAGCTGTGAGCTTTAAGCCCAGAAAAGTTACCAGTGTATAATTAATCAGTTTGTTTAGCCAAGGGCCATCACAAAAGAACAATGTCCGAACAGAAAAGCAATGGGTAGGGCTGATCCAACTGGCCCACAATATAGTAAAAGCCACACTTTTTTCCAGCTCAGTATGAAAAGGAGCCTGCCCTTGGAACAAAGAATGACAGTTCAGGAAACATGCCCATTCAACAGTGTTATTTTTGACAATAGGTAAACCTCAGACATTAGGATAGAAGAACTACTTGTTAAAGGATTCACGTGGCTGCATTAATAAACAACAAGGTTGAAAGTACAGCCACTTTACTTAGAAGTCTCGTTTCACTCAGTTCAACAGGACATCCTCTTAGAAGTGTGCGAACTGATTTTAACTTTAAGCAGCAATCCGCCTCAACTATGTGGACTGTGTCTTCTCTCTCCTACTATGTTAGTCATAACTCTGAAAAATGCTGGACTTGGTAAACTCTCACATTTCCTAATTTAGACTTTTTGCAGCTCAGAGCAGATGCTTTAGTATTGCTCATAAACATCCTCAGCGTACAACAAGAGTATGCAATAATTATGTCCTGAGTACTGTATAGTTCTTCCCAGAGATTTATTAAGGCACTGCACTGTTTATTATTTTACAGTAAACTGTCTTTCCCTTCTTATAATTAGGAACAAACTTATTCAACATTCAAATAATTGCACATACAGTACATCATCATCATCATCATCATTTCTAAATGTCATTCCTGATCACTGACCAGGCTGGCTGGGCTGGTGGCATTGAAGTTGGACAACACCTGTAAATGCTCAGAAAGTCACTATTCCTACAAGAACCTATTTTTTGAAGGAGGAAAACTTGTCCATTAACCTATGCATTTACTTTAAAAGTGAGTGTATCTTTAAAGATTGTGATGAAATCTGGTGGGCAGCCATGACTGATTATCAGGGGCGTCTTACCCATAGAGGCTAGTGGTGCCAGGGAAAAGGGAGAGGCTGGATACAGCTTCCCCTGGCATCAGCTTGCCACCCTCACCCTCCTCCACCATGCTGCGCTGAAGCAGTGCCGCACCCGGAGTCTCCATCTGCCGTGGCCACCATAGCACAAAGCGGCAAGTTGAGCCAGGAGGTGGCGCGTCCAGCCTCCACCTCTTTCCCGCTGGAGGAGCTGCCCTCCAGCCACTGCCCGCCTCCTCCAGCAGCACCATCCTCCCTAAAAAAAGGTCGACAACTCTGGGAGAGGGGGGGGGAGCCACCAGAGGGAGCTTTGCACCACGGCACTGGATATGCTTAAGATGGTCCTGCTGATTATCATAAAAAGAAGAGATCATACAGGAATGCTCTCTGTCTTGAATAATTCTTGGCACAAGGACTTTTGTTTAGGAAGTTCTTGTGTTAAAATTGTTTGCTCACCTAGAGGTTAAAGATGGAGGTAAAATATAGCAATTTTTCTGAACGGTAAAAAGTTCAAAATCTGTGATAATTTGTCTCAAACACTTGACATTTTTAACATAGACATGATTTAGCCTAAGAGAGGTTAAGGAGCAATCCTATACACAAGAAGCTGGTGTAAAGCAATACAATGCAAATTAAGTTGGCATAAAGTTACACTAGATCAAAACCCTGTTCAGCAGTAGGACTGCTACTGCTGCTCTGCCTAAGCTTGGCAGAAGGAAAACAAGCCTATAAAATATGCTAGGTTGCTAGGTCATGTGACTAAGCTGAACAGGCTTCATATGCAGCCCAAGTCTCCCCTCTCTGGTCCTGCCCCCACCATGGCCTTTTTGGGGACTCTTCTCAGCCAACTGATCTGTGATTAGCAAGTTACGCTGGTGTATCATTGGCTGTGCCAGGGTTGGGAAGCCAGGAATCAGCTGACTGAGCTAGAGATCTGCTGCATCCTAAGATGTTCAACCTGGTTCATCTTGCCATTGGATTGCCCCCTACATGTGACAACAACATCAACTGAGTTGAGTGACATGGTAAATACATTATGGCAGGTTGCTGGCACCTACATCACAGAAAACAGGCACCTGAAAATAGGTCTTACATGTTTTTCTTCCAAATTAAAGTGACAAACAGACCATGGATGAACAGGGCATAATTCCTCCATAGCCATTCTCCTAAGAAGAACGCTTAATATAATCAAATGTCAATGCTAAATGCGTAGTTCAGAGTCTATTTGCTGCATCCCTTGTCATATTTGATTTGGATGTTTTGCTCTTTTAAAATATTTCACAGCATTAAACACAATCTAAAATAAATATCCACACACTCATATTTCAAACAAACAAGCAGATTCCCATGATAATCATGCTTTTGTTTAGAAGACAGGAAATGTCCCCTATGGCTTCAACACAGCCACCTTTCAATGCTGCATGTACAGGTTTGTTCAAAGGAGTTTACAGTATTTTGCTATGGAGACACAGCAGCTTACTGTCCCATCTACTGAGCTAGCAACAAAGACAAACAAAGAGGGTTGTAATATGCAAATAAATCTCTCTCCCTTAATTTTTCAGCGCAACTTACAACAAAAGCTTCATTAGCACACAACCTGAGACATAACACTCATTAAAACTCATTTAGGAATAGCCAAGTTGGAAGCCAAGGGACCTGCTTAACATGATGTTCAAAGTCTCTGTGTACACCTGCTTTAGTGTACACTTAATTAAGAGGGCAACCCTTGGGAGAAGATTATCTCTACCCCCAGCAGGCCTTTTTCTAGAATAATTTCTAGGTGTGCAATAATCATGCAATTACCCTTGCTAATTAGTGAAAGCTATCACTACTGACAGAAGTAGCCCTTTCCCTAATTTTCTAAATATTCTACATATTCTTTGCAAGGTCATTTTGTTTCTATCACATCTCATCACATCAACAACTTGATGAATTGTACTATGAGCTTCTAAGAAAAGTGATTTGATGTATCAAAATTAGCCTGGAGAGTCAGTAAACAGTGTTCTCTCTTTCCTCCTCAGGATGTATTTGTGTAGGTCCAAGAGACTGGTATGACGTAATCAACTCCTAGCAGAATACTGCCATGCCATGCCACTGCAAGTGTCTGATGAAACAAATTATTTCTGTACGTAATACACCTTCATAAACAAAACACACAACTGTTCCTTTGTTACTCCATAAGCCTGTGAACAGGGGCTCATTTTCATGTCCTTTTACATTCCTCTTTCAGCAAGCAGATTTATTTGCAACTTCATCCTATTTTTTAAGCATGTGGATGGATTTACCAAAGTATATAATTATAGATTACAGAATTTAAACATAGATACACTGTGTGAAATCATACACATTGGTGATGGCACTCAAGTAAACCATTTGTGTTTATTTCTAATAGGTCCTTAAGAACAGCTTCATTGGATCAGCCCAAAGGTCTCCCTAATCTACTATTCCATCTGTAGTCAATAAAATAAATGCCTGTAGACAGCTCACAAGCAGGGTATGATGTTAATGGTAATCCCTTGTTTATCCCCAGCATGTAGTAACTGGAGGTGTTCAGCCTCTGTACATTTATCTATCTGTCCAATAGCTCAAGGACAAACCTATTCTCCATTAATTTGCTTTAATTTTTGCCAAGCTGGTTTCTGGCCATCACAGTCTACTGCAACAAATAAAGGCTATAGTGTGCTGCAGTGGAAGTGTATACTGGAATCCCATCTCCATAACTGACATCAAAAGGATTGTTGTGAGGAAAAGTGGGCCAACCCAATGTATGCAACTTGAAAGGAAGTACAGCCTAGAAATGTAATACATAAGAGAAATGGAACTGTACATTCAGACCAATTGTCCAACTAGCCCAATACCTAAGGAAGAGGTAATTCTAATTTCTTTCCATTTGAGATCATTTCGATTGAGCAGAGTGGTCCAACTTTTCATACCAAATGGGCCACAGAGTATTTTGACACAGAAACCACTGGCTGAACACTGCCTTATCATGTAGGGCAGGGAAGTGAGGCCAAAATTTGATCCCCCCTTCAAGCCTTTGTGCTGCCATTTGAATGCCAGCTAGTTGATGCACGCTAGGCTTTGGAAAGGAGGCTCAAGGCTCTGGCATGGTCCTAGCCCTCCCGCCTCCTTCTCAAAGCTAGGAAAGTGCTAACAAGACTTCGGGAAGGAGAAAGGTGGACCCTAGGACCCTGTCAGAACCCTCACAGCTCCTTCCCAAAGTCCAGCACCTCTTTATCCAGCTTTGGGAAAGTAGTGTGAGGGCTGGGGGGGGGGGCATCGAAAGTTGAGGGCTGCCAAAAAGACCCTGAGGGCTGCACCTAGGCCTGCCCTGCATATGATACACTACTGAGCTTTACCCTTCACCTAAAGGAGCATCTGCCGATTTATCTAACAGTAGAAACCAAATTGATGAATGGAGGGAAGGTCCATGAATTCTAGGGAATGTTAATGGATTGAAGTCCAGAGCTGTGCTTATTCTGAGGTTAGCTACAGTAAAATTTGGAGAATGGTAAGTAAAGTTATTGGGGGGTTTTGTTACACATTTCAGTCTTTGACATTATTTTATGAAGTTTGCAATGGTGAATTTTACATCCTCCCTTGACAAGGCATAGAAAAGGGCAAGCACATCCTACTTCCTGCTCTGTAAGCAAGGTTCATATCCACCAGACAAACCAATCTAGTCAATCTGTTCCCCATGCTGCACCAAATGCTGTTCTGGAGGATTGCCCAACCTTCTGGACTTGCTTGGAGGGCGGAGGAGAGAGAGATGAGGGCATGGCAGTGGAAGAGTGGTAGGAGATCCTGGAAGAAAACTGATTGTGGTTCTTGGGGTTCAAGCCAGGATACATACTGAAAATGGGAATTTAAATTAATTAAATATTTAAGCATAATTAATAAGCTCAAAGCTTTAATCAGTTCCCAGCTCCAAAACTTACTGTCTTGTAAATAGTTTTGTGTGCACAAATAATGTTAGTAAAGTTAGGCAGTCAGAACAAGAATTCTTACAAAGTTTATGAATTCCATTCGTTTAATTAAAATCCCATATAATCTTTATTACAAGTCAAAGAAAGAACAGCATTTTCAGCGTCTTTTACATTACAATCCTATATATTACTCTCATGTAAGTCTCACTGAGTTCAATGGGACTTATTCCCCAGGAAAGTATGTATAGGTTTGCAGCCTGAAGCACATAAAGTATCACTGATGCTTAGTGTTACAACACTGCAGAAATTAACAATTCAGAAATTCAGTTATATTTGAAACCTTTTTGATTTCAGTAACTGCTTAATTACTGTTAAGGAAGATAGCTCTTCAGAAGCCAGTAAGTTCATTTGATAATATTACTAGCCATCATTTAATACTTTATTCTTATAAACTAGATGAATATTTCATGCAAAACATTTTTTCAGTAACAAAGAACGAGAATAGATATGATAAATGTTAGGAACAGGAAATGTTTCAGCTTAGAATCCATCTACACTGGACACTCAACTGCATGCAGTTTTTGGACTTTTTAAAAAAGAAAAGAAAAGAAATCAAATACACCCAGCCTATTAGAAAGGGACAAAATTAATGTGAGCTTGAAAATAGAAGCCTGGGAAACTGACATAGACGCTTCTCCCCCTTTATCACCAAACATAGACACAGTAGTACCCTGGTTCTTGAACTTAATTCGTTCCGGGAGTCCGTTCAACTCCCAAAACCGTTCGGAAACCAAGGCACGGCTTCCAATTGGCTGCAGGAGGTTTCCTGCACTCAATCGGAAGCTGTGTCGTATGTTCAGCTTCTGGAAAACGTTTGCAAACCGGAACACTTCCCGTATTTTCCCGTGTATAAGAAGAGGTTTTTTATTATTAAAAAATGCTAAAAATTGGGGGTCGTCTTATACACAGATAGTGCAGGAGTAGGATGGGCGGTCGGTGGCTGCCACGAGCAGGAGATTGTCAGCGTTGTTTGGGCGTGTGATTGGTGGCTGCTGCAAGGTTTGCTGGTGGTTGGCTGCTGTGGCAATTGGGCAGGCAATCGGTGGCTGCTGGTAGTGAGCGGGCAGATGATTGGTGGCTTTGTTGATGCATTCAATTGGCAGCGGTGGTCAGGCGTGTGAGCAACTGTTAGCAATCCGCCCCCCAAGCTTAACAACTCTGGGCAATCTCCCCCCATTTCCTCAATTTGGAGTCCCCCAAAATAGGGGTCGCCCTATACGCGGAAAAATACGGTACTTCCGGGTTCGCAGTGTTCAGGAGCCAATTTGTTTGACAACTAAGCCGTTCAGAAACTAAGGTACCACTGTACACAATCTAGAGGCACCATAGCTCAATGGTTTGGGAGCAGAAGGTACATCCCTGGCAACTGGTTTTTTTATTTAAAGGATCATATAGCAGGTTAGGTCAAATACGTCTGCCAGAGACCCTAGAGAAGCAGAGACAGTGAACACTGGTTATGCGGCACCAGATGGATAAAAGATTAACATGGTATAAGGCAGCTTCCCAAGTTCCTATAATTGTTCTTTTTCACATCTATTATTTACTAGACAGTGCAATCCTATGTATACATACACTGGAGTAAGTCCTGCTATGCCCAATGAGGCTTAGTCCATAGTAAGTGTGTTTAGGACTGACAAACATTTTGTTGCTAATTTTTTCATAATGGAGAAAAAGGTGTTTTACCAAGATAAAAACCAACCAACCAACCAACCAACCAACCAGTGTATCACAAATACCCAGTAAAGATCAGGAATGAAATTAGAACTCATACTCAACAAAAAATAAAAACTGGAGCTTATACAGCGGTACCTCTGGATACGCACACCTCTGGTTGCGTATCCTTCAGGATGCGAACGTGGTAAACCTGGAAGTATTTTTCCGGGTTTCGCTGTGTGTGCATGCACAGATGTCCTCTACGCGCCGTGTGCATGCGCCGTGTGCCTCCGGATATGCACACCTCGGGATCCGACCGGAGCTCCGGAACAGATCACGTGTGCAACCGGAGGTACTGCTGTACTCAACAAAATATTAATTAATTAATTATGTTTTAATCAACTGATGTGATTGTGAAGCATGCATACTCTGTGTGAGAGAGGAGAGAATCACTAAACTTTTTGCAAGTACCTATACTTTCAGGATCGTTTCTACAGTGTCAAAGTTGAGAATTGTGCTCGAAAGTGTTTGGCTCGAAAGTGAACCATGAGGAGGAGTCAAAGTGTTTTCTGGGCAGCGTTACATTTCTGGAGCTGCTACCTGTTATTGATAACTGTTGTGCCTTCTTTTTATTAAAGAGAGTGGAGGGAGAGAACATAGACTGAGTGGTCAAATAACATACCCCTCCTCAAACCTAGATACCTATATTAAAAATAATACGTAAAATTTACTGACCAACAATCAAAAGGGTTTTTTTTAATCAATGTATGCCATTACATAACTAAACGCTGCAGTCCTAGATGAAAAACATTATAGCTCAAGCAATTTAACAACAACAACAAAAGTTTTAATATATTACAAAAGCAGTCTTCAAAAGCCTGCCTAAATGAAAAGCCTTTACAGTGATTTCTAATAACTGGTAAAGACAATAATTCCTTTGGGACCATAAAGGACTTTTTCTGACCTGCAGCTACACAATTCCTAATGAAAGGCTTCTCCGGTAGATCATAATGGGGTGGGAGTCTGAGTCTCAAGGGTTCTGAGGAACTCCCAAAGATATTCAGAGCCTCGGCTGTTCAGGACTTAATAGGTAAACACCAGCATTTTGAATTGAACCTGAAAACTAAATGGTACTGTACTATAGTACTCTAGGTTTTCTCTCTGTATTTTACTTTGGAGGGAATATTATCAAAATGCAGAGTGAGCACACCTTTTAAATATCTATCAGGCTCTTAGTTTCTTATGTGTTCTAGGAAATGCAATCTGATTTGTCATCATGCTGGATGAAAACTCAGTTATACACAAAAGCAGAATATGGCATTTCTTAAAAATGTGAATATTCAAAATGAGTTGGAAGACTCAATTTAGAATATTTTTCCATATATAAACATATGTGAGTCACCAAATTAACATTTAAAATTTTTGCCCTTTCTTCTAATTTTGGAAGTGGTACTCTCATATTCTTACGTTAACTGCTAATTAGTTACAAACAGCTCAATTCTGCCATTCTTGAGCAGCAATCTTATGCTTGCTTATTCTGCAGTAAATTTCACTGGATACATACAATTTACTCCAAAATAAGGAAGCATAGGACTGCTGCTCAATTAATTAATCCATCAATAAGTTTCCAAATAACATAGGAGATCTCTGTCATATATTTCTTCATATAAACAAAATCCATTTATTTTTTAAAGCACCTTAATGCTACTATGATATTCCTGGGCAAAATGAAACCTTACTCATCTACCCATAGCTGTCAACTTTCAGATTTGAAAATAAGGGATCAGCAGCCTCACCTGTCCCAGGGACAGTCTACGGGATATCTAACAATCCAGGATAGCAGTGGGAAACGGCGCTGGAATAAGGGAATTTCCCGCAAAAAAGGGAAGGTTGACAGCTATGCATCCACCCAAACCTGAATGGCAATAGTTTACAGAAAATAAAGCATTAAACACAATGACATAAAAAGACCCATAGTCTCTACCACTGGTGACTAATAATATTTGTCCAATATGATATATTCTCTGATTTGAAACAAATATTACTTTTATCATTATTAAAAATTAATTCTGGACATCATTAATCAGATTATACTTATTTAATTACATACTCCTTATATCAGTGGGTGGACAACATGTGGTCTGTAACTGCCCCCCAGAACTTCATTTAAGAAAGTCCCCTGCTGTGATGCTGAAGGGTTCCCCCAATCATTTATTTCCATTTAATTTTTAAAAACGAATAATAATAATAATAATAATAATAATAATAATAATAATAATAATTCTCAAAACTTTTTTTTTTACTGGCTGCTCCCATAAGTCCCCCACTATAATGCCAAAAAGGGTTGGCCTGAAAGGCTTAGTCACTCCTCCTCAGATAAAATCCTATGTATAATCTTGAAGTTCAATGATATCACTGACTTGATTTTCAGATGAACAGCACTGTCAACATGACTGAGCTTCTAAAGTAGTAACCAGGAACATCTTTGAGTTCTGATGCCCCTCCAACTCCTCACCCTGTATGCCCCAGTAGGCTGAGAGGTGCTAATTCAACTCATTGAATCAATACTTCTCTCTTAGGTAGTAAATACAATATAATACAACAACAGAAGGCATGCTGGGACAAGAGAAACATACAATGATTTTGGTATTAACTGATTGTTCACTGATCCTTGATCTAATGCTCTATTTAGATTATAGATGTCTAAGTATGCAGTGTAGTTTCAGGCAAAGAGCACAACAAGGTGTCGTATTGGTATGCATTTTATAGCTCTGTTTAATAAATCACCTTCATGTTTTTAAGCCTTTGTGATTTGTTCTCACACTGTACTTTTTGAAACATCAAAGCTCCCATCTGATTTTAAACTAAACGTACTACTGAAACAGCAACCACAACATGGAACTGATTCAAAGATGCCCAGTGGTGGTATGATTGCTGCGAAAAACAACTTCCATGGAGTTAGGACTCGTGGAATGTGTACAATTCAATCTGCTTATTCACAAGGATTTGCAACATAAGGCCCTCAGAGTCAGAAACACAACAATGGCATGCATACTTCCCACCAATTTGACCAAACTAAATGGGAAGCTGATTCAAAATGTTTCTGCAGCAGTGTAGAGACTCAAATACACAGAAGCGATTTTAAGTGGCAACCAGGATCTTGCAGGCATGCATAAATCAGCTAATGATAGGTTTTTTCCATGTATTCAAACCAAATGTAAAAATAATACAGTATCCCAAACCAAGATTCTTAATTTGCTCATAGCTGATTTATGATTTTTGTTTATAATTCATTTTTAACTCAAGAAAGCATCAACAATTCTTTTAGCACATTGAGGCTTTTTAATGGATACTTGTATTGGCAAACAATAATGCGTACACTGCCAGCAGAATAATGAAAGGTGGTTCTCCCAACCAAAGTGATATGTAAACACAGAACAATTAAAAAGTAACTTCTGCTGCTGAGACAATTCAGAAAGCATTTTTTTATCATCAACATTTAGAGTCATTAGGCTATACTTAGACAAAGTTATTTTATCTATTTTCTTTCGTGACTAAAGCTTTCGAGGCCAATCCCAAAGCTCCTCTGGTACTCAGAAAGTGTCATTATGGTGTTTTATTTGATGTTTTAATGCAGGGGTCGGCAAGATTTACCTCGCCTGGGACGGTTTCCTCTAGCGGAGATCCCTCCGCGGGCCAGATCACGTGCGTGCAGCCGCGATTTCCAGTGCCTGCGCAGACACGATTTCCGGCATCTGTGTCTGTGCAGACACGGTTTTCGGCGTCTGAGCATTGAAGACACTATTTTTAGCACCGCGAAAGTGAGTCCCCACACCCCACCAGTTTAGCACAGCGGGTGGGGACTCGCCGAGCGGGTGGCTCGGTTTGGGGGCAGCTTGTGGGCCGGTTAAACGATCCCCGTGGGCCGCTTGTGGCCCATGGGCCTTAGGTTGCCTGCTCCTGTTTTAATGTAAACAACTGTTTGATTATTTTTTTTGAATATAAAGTGGTATAGAAACGAAATGAACAATAACAATAAGTCCCACTGGGGAAAAACGGCACCTGGACATTCCGTTGTGGTGACCGTAACCTATGTTTAAGGTGCCATTTGGTGATTAGTTTCTAACGCTGCACCTGACATAATTCGATTTCCGGAACCCCTCCCCCTCCAATATCCGCATGTCTGGAGTGGATGTCTGTTGGATGAAAACCCATACACACATAGGTCGATTTGAAAAGCCTTTCCCCTTCCAAATACCCACATCTACTGTGTGGAGATCAGGGAAGGGGCCAGCAGCGCAGTTCCGCTCCCTTGTAACCATGTGAAGATCACATAAATCAGTAAAAAGAGTGTGAAGGGAATTATGTTGCAGAGCAAGCTGGCATTCCTGCAACAAAGCACATAATCTATGAATTCAAACCACTTTTGATGCCATAATGTTTCCCGCCCCCCCCCCCCAGGATGCATTTACAAGAGGATAGCATCCATTCTTCCCATTTCCATTTCTAGTCTGACTCCAAAGTCTGTGCCATATTTTTCAAGGGAAGCAAAACGTTTGCTATTTGAACTTGCCAGTTTGCAGGCTGGGTAGTCATGCTGGAAAACTCCCAACTATTTATTTTCAATATTCCTCACATTGGCATTCTGTTTTATCATTGTGATTTTTTTTAAAAAACAAGATTTCAAATAGCTAGGAAAAAAGTTTCAAATAAAGGATATCCTGGTCACTGACTCCAAATTCAGACTCCAAATGTGGTTTATTACTACTTTTTCAATTAAAACATGCATATCCTGCCACATATTTGCCTTAGCAAAAGGTTGCTCACACCAAACAATAATAAAACAATTGTTAATGGAACATAACTACCCTAAAAAAATAGAGATAGTGTTTTTTGAGTAAACACTGGCTCTTAATCAGGGTATTGTGTGATCCAGATGTGGGAAATTTTGCACTGGTTGGAAGAATCTGATAATTAGCATAATATCCTAAGAAAGCAAATTTCTAAGATATGTAAGGTAGTGATTTGTTTGAAAACAAACATACTGACAAAATATTTAAAAAAGAAAGAAGGCCTAAACCTTTCAAAGATAAAACAAAACTAACACCCAACATTCAAACTGGGTATGCAGTAGCATCTGTCAGGAGATACCAATGCAATGCAGAACTGGAATGACTGACTGACTGAAATAGTGCATTGATTCAATTATTACTACACTGTATTTCTCCTACACATTTCAACTATTTCCACCAGTTATATATAGTATTAACAGAATAGGGAGTTGATCTGAAAGTACATTTCAAAATCCCAAGGCTTAATAACAAATGCCTTTTATTCAGTGCAGGTCAAGCCAGTCCACCATGCTGCTGAATAAAATTTAAATCTATGTAAGCAATTAGCTTTCTTAAATTTACACACATCATTTGTATCCGCTACCCAGTCACATACAATAATTGGCTGAGGGAGATGCCAGCACAGTTACTTAACAGAGCCATTAAAAATACTTTCTACCTATTTTCATTCGACTCATCCTGAGCCCTCAAGATAAGGCGAGGCAAACTGTTAATAAATATTAATAAAAACACACATATTTGCTCAAGTAAAGTGGTTGCAAGTTGATCGATATAACAAGCCTTTTAAAACAGTCCTAGATACCGCTATCTAAACAAACACTGTGAACAATCCAGCCAAAGTTAAGGACCTTTTATTATTCACTATTTTCAATGGAATAGACTAAAGGGTATGTTTACCTTTCCTATTAAAATAAATGGCACTTAAATGTGTTTAACTTGGTTGACTGTGCAAACTATCATTCCTTTTAATACCGAACTTGACGCTGAAATATGGCCACCCATAGACAAGGTAGCGGTTTCTGCACACATCAGGAAATCCCTAGGGCATGCTGAAAACATGAGTTTGTAAATTAAAAAGAAAACAAACAAACATGTAATGAACTGTTCTTTTAAGTTAATAGAAAGGTTGCTATTTGGAAATGTGTTACTGGCAGCCAAAGTCATCTGAGCTCAATGTTAGATAAAGCTCCAGTTTAGGTAACTCCAACCACTGAAATGAATTGCAGGCATCTTCCTCCTTCTCTTTGCCCCATTTCTCATACAGCGGTTTGAAAAACATGCCAAATCATGGTTGAAGTAAAACTTAGAACTGAAAGTGAAGCAATGTATAAATAACAGGGCAGCAAGAAGGAGCTGCCCATGGGTCACAGCTATTCCTCCAAACGATTTGGAGGATTGCTTCAACTGAACCAGTATCATCTGCTTCTGAAGGCTTTGGAAAAATACAGTGGTACCTCGGGTTAAGTACTTAATTTGTTACAGAGGTCCGTACTTAACCTGAAACTGTTCTTAACCTGAAACACCACTTTAGCTAATGGGGCCTCCTACTGCTGCCGCGCTGCTGGAGCACGATTTCTGTTCTCATCCTGAAGCAAAGTTCTTAACCTGAAGCACTATTTCTGGGTTAGCAGAGTCTTTAACCTGAAGCGTATGTAACCTGAGGTACCACTCACTGTATTTGGCATAACAAAAAATGGAAAAACAGATTGAAACAATATGTACCAGACAAAATGAGGAATATGTGTTATTAAAAGTATACCATTCAAGAATTATTGTTGGGTTCAAGCAGCATTTTCTTGTTATTGCAATAGTATGTTAGAAACGTTTATAGTTTATTTTCTTTTTCTCTTGACAATAGGTACAAAAACAAAAAATGAGACACTGTATGCCACTTGGTTTTACTATCATTTTCACATTTGCGTGTTATTGGGTTATTTTATTAATTTTACTTAACAAAATGTATATAATTGTAGTAAAACTTCAAAGCTGTTTACACCCCCCCATTAAAATTATTTCAGTAAAACAGTAAAAACAGGTATTTAAAAACATTCAAAATCAATAATATACTAAAAACAGATTAAAACACATGCAACATCTACATATCTGGATAGGCCTGCCTAAACAAAAATGTTTTAGGCAGGTGCCAGAAAGTGTAACAGTGAAGTTGCCTGCCAACCAGGGAGTTTCAAAGTGTAGGTGCTGCCACATTAAAAGGCTGATTTTTTTACATGTGTGTGGAACAAGTATATGTGCATATATGTGGTAAGGTAATCCTGCAAGGAAACTGGTCCAAAGATGTTACAGGCTTTATCACCATGAACTTGGCCCTGTAGCAAATTGGCAAACAGTGCAGATGGCTGAGCAGAGGTGTCATATGCTGAGAGGTTCTCGTTCCTGTCTGCAACTGTGCTGCAGCATTCTGCACTAACTGCAGCTTCTGGATCAAGCACAAGGGAAGTCCCACATAGAAAACACTGTAGTACTCAAAACCCTGAAATCATCAGTACTTGACTCCGTTCCCAGTCCAGGAACAGCCTTAGCTGTTTTACCTGTCACAGCTGGTAAAAGGCCCTTCTAGTCACTGAGGCTACCAGGACTACAGTGATGAAGTTGGATGCAGAAGAACCCCCTGCCCCGCGACTGTGTACTATTTTCATGCATGTGTAGGCCAGTGACAGCAATACCCACCCTCCCCAATTCCAGTGGCATATAGGGCAGAGATGAGCAGACTTCAGGCTTACAAGGTCTACTCCCCCATCCTTTACAGAGCCAGGTGAGAAAATACTGTTGCCAATGCTAGTCCTACTCAGAGTAAAGCTATTGAAATGAATGAACTTGACTAACTTAGATCCATTAAGTTCAATGGATCTGTCCTAATTAAAATTTAGGTGGATACAGCCCATATCCTTTACATTATTCTGAGCCTAGGAATCTTTTTGGAGTGCTGGCCCTTAACTGAGGTCACACAGTCCTGCATAAAAATCAATTCCTGCTTAACACTCCCCCCCCCAGCTTTTTTCATTTCGTTAGTAGAATAGGAGGAGGTCATTGTGTTGTTGCCATTGCTATACAACTGGGAGTCATAAATCCTTGATGATTTACTTCAGATTGCAAGTTATCTACCAGTAGATGTTTACCTAAGCAACCAATAAAGGGAGGAGGAAGTCTCTGATTTTGATGTAGAATAGCAGCTGAAAATAAGAATCATTCTGAACTCAGAAATCCTGCGTAGTATCCCATACACCTCCCACTTTCCATTTCCTATTTGAATTCAATTTGCTGGAACAACTAAGGTCCACTTCACACATTTGTTAGGTCAGTTTGTATGGTAAAATAGCAGTGTGCCCTCCACCATCCCATGATGGACTGGTGCACCACACAGAGACTCAATATATGCAACAGCCCAATTAGATTCTGCTAATTAGGTCATCATGGATGCTTCTGCCCTGCTTAATTATTCTTCATCATGCAAACTGGAAGGCAGGTCTTAAAAGTTTATGAACTAAGTTCAATTATCTTCACCAATCTCCAACCAATAAATTCAGATATTTAAAAAGATATTGTGCAATCTGGCTATTATCGGTTTTTATTCAAAATTATTTCTACAGTAGACAAGGAGGAGGAGGGGAGAGGGTAAGACCATACAGATGCAAATAACAACAGTACAGATTTTGGTATATATTCTGTAGAACATAAATTGCAGTAATGGCAGCAAGTCATATTTAAAAAGGATCTTTTTGTATTTCAGGGTTTTTGGTACCATTTAGTGTGACCTATTCTTAGAAAGAACAATATCTCCTAGGCAACCATTTCTGATGGCATCTTAAGAGAATAGAAAATAAGAAGAATGTCAAATGACTTAAATGAGTGAAGACAAGAGTTAAAAGCTACTAAAATTTTCTTGGGAACATCACCCTTTTAGAAGATTGATTAAAATCTTGATATTCAGCACTAGTCCTCTTGCCATCAATTGCCGTAAGTCTTTGAAAAAGTGCTGTATTTGTGGCAAATTTATTTATTTGGATTTCTATTGGTGTAAAAGTATTCTTTGCCATCAACAGAAATTGCATTCTGAGAATACCACAGCACAACATTTATGAATGAACATTCACATTGCAGTCATACCTTAGAAGTCGAAGGGAATCTGTTCCGGAAGTCTGTTCAACTTCCAAAATGTTCAGAAACTGAAGTGCAGCTTCTGACTGGCTGCAGGAAGCTCCTGTAGCCAATCGGAAGCCACGGAAGCCCCGTCGGACATTCAGCTTCCAAAAATAGTTCGCAAACCGGAACAGTCACTTCTGGGTTTGTGGCGATTGGGAGTCAAAACGTTTGAGAACTAAGCTGTTCGAAAACCAACGTACGACTGCATAATATCCAAACACTGGATGAAACTTTAGTGCATTCTCCATCCCCCACCCCCCAAAAGAGGATAAACATGATACACACCTCCAGCTTTCTTTCCCACCCTGGGGAAGATCTGTAAATTCAGTGTAAACACACATGTTTTGCATGTTCAGTTTGCAGCACCTCCAAGGTATGGATGGGAAAGATTCCTTCTTGAAAAACTGGAGTGTCACTGTCAGTCAGTATCAACAGGACTGGATTAGATGGACCACTGACTTGGTAGAAAGCAACTAACAATATTCCTAAATTTGTGAAATGTAGTCTATGAGGGCAAAGGTTAGACAGAGCTAGGCTTCCTCACAGAAAACCATGACAAGTCTAGGAAACAAGTTAAAACAAGTGGGGGAGGGCAAGAGAAAAGAGACCCCCCATTCTCCAACTAAGGAGCGGCACTGAGAAACCAGAAGACTTACAGCAGGAGAAAGAGCTTCATTTTTGCATTAATTGTGTCTGCTGTCTTGCTTTAAAGTGGCAATGCAGAAAACATTTTGTTTCCTGGATTCTCAAAATAAGAAAAGTATTCAAACTACATAATCTAGAGTAATTTAACTCAAACTAATAGAATTATTTCAGAGTACAGTGGTACCTTGGGTTAAGTACTTAATTCATTCTGGAGGTCCATTCTTAACCTGAAGCAGCACTTTAGCTAATGGGGCCTCGTGCTGCCGCTGCGCCGCCGGAGCACGATTTCTGTTCTCATCCTGAAGCAAAGTTCTTAACCCGAGGTAATATTTCTGGGTTAGCAGAGTCTGTAACCTGAAGCGTATGTAACCCGAAGTACCACTGTATAATGTTTGATAAAGCTTTAGTTAAAGGATATTTATTAATTAAAATATTTATAACATGTTCTTCATCTTTACAGCCACCAAGACACAGTACAGGAATTCAGATTATATTTGAATATAATTTATTCTCTTCCAATTAATTATGTAGTTTAAGTGTGGCCATTCTTAATCCGCAGGCTGATTTTTCATTTATAGTACTGTCTAATTTTATGTAGATGTAACTCGTTATCTTTGTAGGGGGAGAGGGAATAGTATTCACAACATTATAACACATAAACCACAAACCATAAATTGGTACTTAATTGCTAAATAAGAACATTTCCAGTTGCACCAAAAAAGTACTGTATCTCTCTTGCAGAGTCCCTCTGTAAATTCAACACATTTACTCCACAATGACTGAGCTAAACATTATTTAACAGAGATTTTAATGTTGTGGAATATTTATGATTAAATATAATTCAGATACATTAAAAATAATATGATGAATATTATAATGTTAAATACAAGTTTCATTTATGTCAGTGATAAAGTTAATTATAGGTTTAGATATCTTCCTTTCAAACCAATGAAATTCAACAGTGCTCAACTTTGGTTGGACTGTGCACATTATAAAATGTATAGTGCAATCCTATATATGTCTGCCCCACAGAGTTCAATGGAGCTGACTCCCAGGTAAGAACATATAGGATTACAGCCTATCAATTAATTAATAATATTTAATTTTTTAAAAATGAAGCCTAATATAATTTCAGTACATAACTTCTCTTGATTCTTATTATGGCATTACTAATCCTATTTATTTTCCTAAAAGAAAATCAAGTGAACAATTAATTCCAATTCAAAAGTTATTAAAGAACAGTCAACTCAGCTTTTCTTGAACAGTTTATTTGAAGGCAGCATACTGTACACTTTTAATTCTAAAAAGGACTTTTAAAAATGTGTGATAAGCATCCAACCTCTTTTACTAAAACCATTTTCAAAAATATTCACATTCCAAAGATTTCTTCAACTTATCAGTTAAAAGCTCCACGATATGATGAGAGAAATATTTAATTTTTAGGAAAACACACTGTAACTGCTAGTGAGTTTATTATGGAAGCATCATTACTGACAAATGCACAGACTACATTTTATTCAGGAGAAGAGCAGGTTGGGGAGAGTGCACACAAGCTAGAGACTCCTCCTCTTCTAAATAAAAAAAATTTAAGCAAGCCCTGAATACGTTTCTAGATATATATGCTTGTGCTAATCTCTACTTGAACACACAGCAGTGAAGGACTGGCAGATCAGTGTGGGTAGATTAAATTTTGCACCAAACCATCAACAGGAACACCAGGACAACAACAGGAACATTGAACAGTGCTGAGTGCTTGGTAAAAACAAAACAAAAAACCACACACTTTGGTTTAGAGAACTGAACTCTAGGCAACAATCCATGGATCAGAGACTAGTACAGAATTCTAGGATCCAGTCACATCTAGGGTTATATAATACATTTGTCATAAAAACGCCTCAGAGCTAAAGTAAAAACTAAACGTTATACTGAATACATGTGTCCTTTCCCCCAAAACGTACACTAACAACTTGGGCCTCAAAGCACTTCTACCAGCATGTATGCCATCAAATTCAATTTCCTTTTGCAAACACTCCAGCTTTTGAAGATCAACATGTCACCTGACACTGATCCAGGTTAAAGCTGAAGTTTCTAAACAAGATGTTGCATGATGCAGTACTGTGTATTGTACAAAGTTCTTTGGTATCCACAGGAACTGTTACCAACTGAAGTGAACTTCCTTCCCTTAAGAGCTTGTTTTGAATAACAAGTTATTCTATGGGGAAAACTTAGTCTAATGAAATGTTAAAATAAGGCTTATTACTTTCCAGGATCTTGCAACACAATACAGAAATGCAGGTGTCACCAGCCTTTAAAGTCAATGTAACTTGCATAAGGTTGACATGTGTTTGTCCTTATTTTGTGCATGTTTATAAGGTTTAGTGCTCACACCACACTGTCTCTGTGGTGCAATGGGTCAGTACGTGGCTGTTAACCAGAAAGTTGAGGGTCTGAGCCCACTCAGCGATAGCTGTGGACAGCATTCCTGCATTGCGAGGGGTTGGACTAGATGGCCCTTGGGGTCCCTTGCAACTCTACAATTCTATATGATTCTATATAATTCAATAGATGGAATTTAACTGGTTCTTCTAGCACTGCTGTTCCAGGGTACAATGTTCACTAATGGAGCAGGAGAAGAGTTTATTTCTGCCAAATCCCCATTCTTTCTGCAGCTCCCAGCACACCCAGAAAATCTATTATGGAGGATTGGTGGACCCTCCAGAACAGATTTTTGGGGGTGGGGTTGCAGGGGAGGGGGCAGAAATTGGGGGAAATTGCTTCACTTCCTCTTCTGACTGAGGACATCTGCTGGATTGTAAGTTATTGTGCTTAGATGCTAGATAGTAGGTAAAAATACTATGAAACTGAATACTGAAAAAGAATGAATTGTCTAGGGTCCATTCATATGTTACTGAGACTGTAGGAGCCTTTTTTCACATGCCCTTTTTCATCATTGTCCCAGTAACAACTGCATGCAATAATCACTTGGATGGAGCCACTAATGTAGCTTCTTAGCACCTCACCAATACTTTGAAAGGAGTTGGTGAAACCAAAGTACACTAAGGTAAAGGTAAAGGTAAAGGACCCCTGGACGGTTAAGTCCAGTCATAGGCGATTATGGAGTTGCGGTGCTCATCTTGCTTTTCAGGTTGAGGAACCGGCGTTTGTCCACAGACAGCTATCTGGGTCATGTGGCCAACATGACTAAACTACTTCTGGTGCAACGGGACACCGTAACAAGTGCTAGAGTGCATGGAAACGCTGTTTGCCTTCCTGACGCAGCAGTACCTATTTATCTACTTGCACTGGCATGCTTTCAAATTGCTAGGTTGGCTGGAGCTGGGACAGAACAACAGGAGTTCATCCCGTTGCACGGATTCAAACAGCCAATCTTCCGATCAGCAAGCCCAATAGGCTCAGTGGTTTAGGCCACAGTGCCACCTGCTCCCCTGAAAAGTACACTATTGTTACTTGGCACACACACATATGGCTGTCTCAAGTCAATTCTGCTCCCAGTCCTTAGAAGATGAAAGCATTTGAGTATCTGCCCTGCATTATCTTTTTAAGTTAGGAAGGACCCAAAATCACTAGATGCTGTACAAAGCTAAAAATGGGTCTTTTCTTCAGGCCTACAAACCAAGGATTTTAGAGCTATTGCCATGGAACAAAAACACAAAGGAAAGGAAAGACAACTGAGTTTCACATTTTTCTCAACACGACCAAGCTGCTTCTAATAGGAGGAAATGTCTTTTAAAATTCCATGTCCCATAAGCCAGAGATGGGAAACCTGTGGCCCTCCCTGTGAGACTCCAACTCCATAGATGGTCCATAGATTTCTTATTTCTTATTTCGTTAAGCTTATATACTGGATACTTGCTTCAACATTTTTACAACTCTCCAAAGTCGAGAACAGCAAACTGACCATTTATAAAGCAGCAATAAGACAACTGTTAAAATTAGCAAAACACAGGGGAATTAAACTAATACAAGGCAGGTAAAATCTCTAGTACAGTGGTACCTCTGGTTATGTACTTAATTCATTCCGGAGGTCCGTTCTTAACCTGAAACTGTTCTTAACCTGAAACACCACTTTAGCTAATGGGGCCTCCCACTGCTGCTGCGCCACCGCCACGCGATTTCTATTCTCATCCTGAAGCAAAGTTCTTAACCCGAGGTACTATTTCTGGGTTAGTGGAGTCTGTAACCTGAAGCGTATGTAACCCGAGATACCACTGTACACCAGTTAACTGCCTGCTTAAAAAGGTCTTCACTTGTCACATGAATGCCCCAGACATTCAGATCTGATGAATAAGACTCTACTGGTTATAAATTTTAGTCTGATGTACGTGGAACCCATCACAAGCTTTAATTGATAGACCTGAATGTATGAAAAACTATAGCCATAGGTGCTCCCTCAGGTTTCCTGGAGCGAGGCCATATGCAGCTCTAAAGGTTAAAACTAGCAGCTTGATTTTAGTCCAGGAAGAAAATAGTAACCAATGGAATTCTTGTAATATTTATACTAAGTGATCCATACAGTTAATACCGTGCCCTAACTTTGCAGCTGCATTTTGGACTTTGATGTAGGCTCATTGTCAAGCTGACAACTTGCTTCTGTAAGAGAGCGTGTTTCCATTTATAACAGCTGATTTTTAGGAAAGCACCATGGCTTATATCTTTCAGGCTGTTGATAGTATCAACATCTCATCCTTACTCAATACACAGATAACAACAAGTCTGTTCAGTGGGATGGGAGTCCTAAATTTGGGATAAACAGGTTGCATGCTGATGACAAAACAAACCGAAACTGTGTTTATAGGAATGGATTACATTACATTTCAGAACCACCCTCCCATAGCACTTTGCTCTAAGAAGGAGTGCAACACACATTAAACACGTTAGGCACTAACTCCTTCAATTCAACATTTCTACTCACACCATGATCCCCAAATGACAGTAAGGACAACATTTTTGGGAAAGCAGATGGAAGTGGGAATTGGTATCTGAGCAAATACTTGCCGCTCCCATACCTATCTCACTCACTCAGCTAGACATTTATTATGTAATATATTCCACTTCTATCCCATGTTTCCTCTGGGAAACTCAGACCAATGTGTGTGACATTCCTTGGCAGTTTCCTATCCAGGAACCATCCACACTGAGACCTGCTTAGCCTTTAACAATGTAAGAGTTTCATGTATTCAAAGAACTCCGGTCAAGTGAACTAGCAGCTAGTGCTATTCCCCCCCAGCAAACACCATTTGTCAGGGAGTGATACTCCCCAGCTGTTATGCTAGGATTAAGGTGGAAGAGTCCTAGTAATGTTACCATGAAAGAGTGCCAAGGGCATACAAGGAAGAAAGACAAGCACAATCCTCGTGGGTTGGTTATCCCCAGAAAAAGCTGCTGATATGTACAGTTGCTTTGCAACAACTAGCTATAAAGCTATGAGCATAAACAGCAACAGCTCTACGCAGAAACACAACTGTACATTCACATAAAAGCAGCTACTTTGCACGCTACCAATGAAGCAGGCAATTTCACATCACAGCCTACAGAATGTTAACAAAAGCAGAACCAATTGTACATTTCACATCACACATCACACGGGGCTTTTATAAACTATTTCAGAGCCATTTTAAGAGGGTCTTAGCATAATGATTAGTGTTATTCCCCACCCCCACCGTGCCACTGTTAGCACAAACAAAAACTAACGTTTTGATATCGAGTTGCTTTAAAAAGATGGCCCTGCAATCTTAAGAAAAATGTATCTAAAGCAATGTATGCAATTACTGATACTTTTATATATTTGCTGTTTATAAAAAAATACAGTTTAATTTTTTATAGTTAGGTACTGAATCAGCACAATACTGCTATATTTGGGTTGCAAACACTACAAGTGACTGTTTATAAATATCATTGTTGTTGTTCTTAAAAACAAAAGAATTCACTGTTCCATGCTAAGAATGTGCCAGTATCATGTATCATTCTGGGTTATTCATTTGTCTATAATTTTAATGGCTGATCAACATTGAGGGATCTAACCGGCATATAAGTTCCAGACAGAACACAGTGGCTTGGTTCACACACAACAGCAAAACATTACTCTGATTGTTCATGCCCCTGTTTTTTCTCTTCCTCCTCTCACATATTCCAGTTTTGTCTCTCACTTCCTTGTTTGATCACACCATAGTTTACTGTTACATCTAAATCATGCAAACTATGAGAAGAAAGAGGAATAAGTGCACCAGTCCATGGGGTTGCTTCTATCAGCAAATTATGCTCTGATAATACTTCTAAATTTCATTCTAGAACTGTGTGTTATGTGAGAACTGCCACTGAGCAACAGCCATTTCTGTAAAAGAAGCTAAAGTTCATTGTATATAGTAGGGGTGTGCATTGAAAACAAGATGTCTGCAGCTTCTGGAAGCAGCCCAACCTGTTTAATGCCTATTCAATTTACTATTTTGCTCCAAAACAGATCTGTTAAATCCGAAGCTCTGCTTTGCCCTCATTGACTATAATGGGAATCAAAATATTGTTTCAACTTTTATTTTCAGATAAAGTTGCATCTCCAGAGTGAAATATGCCTGCCAAATTTCTGGCAGATACATAAAGAGGTTTTAGTACAGAGAAGTTTAAAGCAGGGGGAGGAGGAGGAACTATTAATTTGCTATATTCTTCAAAACCTGGATGAAAAATGCAGGCATGGACACCCATTGCCAAGGAATGGAGACTGTCAAATTTCAGAAATATAGGTTCAGAAGCAACTCTGCTTTGGTGCAAGAAAATTGAAGTCATATTCCCTATCCTTTTTTATTCTTTTTTTTTGGGGGGGCACATGAAAATTGGATAGATTGGGGAAGTGCCCCTAGTAAAAAAAACCTCTACCAAATAGTTTCAGGGACTACCCTGGTAAGTAATTTTACCTTTGCTATAAAAATTGAAAGTGTCAATTTTCTCTCACCCCTCCCCAGCCAGCTTGGTTTTGTTTCACGGGGTGGGGTGGAGAGGTGGGTGAGTGGCCATGCATTTAACTTTATGGGGGGAAACTAAGCAACCAGAGCTTTTTGAAAGGTTTAGTATTCCCTAATCCATCTTGATATATATAGTTTATGAATCATGGTTAATGTGAAAAACTACTCCAGTTCACCTCCTTAGCTGGGGTGCACTCAAGAGTCTCTGGACAACCCTGCTGCATGATCCCATATAAAATAGGCAAACAATTCTCCAAATAACTCTGTCTCCTTCTAGACCAAAACTTGCACGTACATTGCTTGAGCCAGACTCATGTCTCAGTCAATGTAGTGTCAGTGATGTACAGGTTTAATCTGTTTTCTTGGATTGAGAAGTGTCTTAAAGTTACTGAAACTAAACACCAATACACTTTCTAGACAAAGAGAATTTTGGCACGTTGTACATGTCTAACATAGTAACTAATTATGTGACAAAATGTAGTTTTAATTGTACCCATCTAGTAACACATAATAACTATTTTTAAAAAGAAAGATAAAAGTTGAAAAGAGAAAGATAATTATAATTGCAATTTTCTAAATCATGATCCAATAAAAATTGCATGACTTTTACAGATTGATAGTTTTAAAAGACAACTTTAAATAATCCAACTTTGTTACACCTTTCTGACCCAAGCTGTGAATTAGATGGAATTACAACAATTTATATGAATGAAGTTGTTAGGAAAACATTTCTTTATATCAAAGCTACAGCATTCCTCTTTCCCTCATTACAAGAAATTCACTTATGTTTCCGGCTCATGGATGTGAACTTTCTGTTGAGCAAAGAGGTGCTGCTCAGTGGTGGCTGATACTGAGAAAGCTAGGAAGGAAGTCGGGGTAGGTAGGTGGAGCCGACAGGAGGTGGAGCCAGAGCCAAAGACAGGCAATGCCAACTAATTCTAATTTTGGCACCATGTTTCTCTCTGCTGAGTTCTACAAAGACAACAGCTTTCCAACCCTGTTAGGAAGTTATCTCAAACTCTCCCACCCATATACCACTAGCACTCTGCTCAGCCAACATCAAATCAAGAGTCTGCTCTGTAGAATGGATAGAACTAAAAATTATTTGACACAGGCCCACAGGCACTGTAGGCCAGTGGTAGAAGTCATCCTCAGCTGCTGTAGATGAACAATTATCAAAGGAAGTCCAACACTATCCCTAAAGATCACCTTTGTTGGTCAGGGTAGAAAGCTTGTTGGCTAGTGGGATAGATGGTTTTTCAAAAGAATCCAAATCCTGCCTTAATCACCTACCATATGGGCTCACACAAAATTTGGAGACTGTCAGAGGAACAGAATCACAACAGATCATTGCAACTCTTCTCTCCACCTGCCAGAAGTTACCAGATGCTGTACATAATAGACAGAGACGGGGCAGATTAATGTCACCCTCTTCATCCACACAGGTCTCTGCTACAGAAACTAAGTCAGTATGCTGGTCAAGATAAATCCTGGATTTCTTACAATGTGCCTGCCTGTTGTTTAGCAGCATAATTTTATGATCTGGAGGGCTACTGCCAAGAAAGTAAAAAAAAATATTGGCTGGAAGAACTGGAAGGGGAACATGTCTAATTTTCCTTTTGCTATGCTTGCCTATTCTACTTCCACTGCCATACCTGCCTCTGCCAACCACTTGAAAGATAGCATGATCCAAATTCTCCTCACTTCCTTCCTGGCAATTCTTCAAAACACATACATGGTCCTCAAGCAAAATAATAAATACCTTTACCAAAACACAAAAACTCACAGCAAGAAAGAAAAAACATTTGGAGCAGAGGGCTAGCTTTTATGTCTTGCATTCCTTTTCTCTTTTGCTGATCTTCTTTCTTGTTAGTTAAATTTCTATGATTAATATTTCAATAGTCACTTGTTAAATGTACTGCAGAAAAAAATTAATAGAACTAGACCTTCCCTTATTCAGTCACAAATTTTAATTTTTTGTAAACACAGTCATTTTTCATCCATTTTTTCTGTAATCTGGACATCTTAATACTTCAACAAGCAGATTCTCATCAAGCAATTTCATATTGAATGCTCCAACAACTATAATGGAACAACAAAGAAGAAATAGAATTTTCATGATTTATAATGCAAGGCTACTAAAAATCCACCTAACCTTACATCTAAAGCCACTACTCAATTTTGCTATATTTTAGCATAGCCAAATCCCTTAAGTCTCATCATAAATTTGTGGGAATCCTGAGCTCACCAAATTACTTGGAAACTGGGGAATTACCTGTTTTAGCAAACCAGCCAGCTAACAGTGCAGAAAATGGCACTAATTCATATCCTGTGAAAAAGAAAATGCACAGAGCAGCCCCAGAGGAACCCAACAGTCTACATGACTGTTTTACAGTATTGTAGTTGCTTAAAACATAAAAGTTATACAGCCTTCATTTTGAGCAGATGTAACTGGGTCCTGAATAATGAGTCAAACTGGAATGATGCAGAGCAGCTACAAACAGACTGCTCTGTTTGCCAAATCTACAGATATACATAGAGTCTTGTGGCACTGGCTCGAACTTAGGGCAAAAAGGAAAAACATGCTAAGAGGAAGGCAAACCCTCACTGTGATCAACTCCCGCTCGGAAACCTATGTCTCCACTGTGGAAGGACACATGAATCCAGAATTGGCCTCTACTTATGGACACACTGTTAAGACCACGTTCATGGAAGATAGTCTTACTCGGCTGCGAGTGATTGCCGAAGAAGAAGAAGAAGAAGAAGAAGAAGAAGAAGAAGAAGAAGAAGAAGAAGATCAGCAGAAGCTGTAAAAAAACATTCCTTGGTGCTCCTCCACCATATCATGGTTTCAAATGGGTCTTTATTTCACAAACAAACACCTGGAACCAGAGAATGCAACTGAGAAGAAGAGATACAGTGGAAAATTAATAAGACAGGGCAGAGCTAAGAACTCACTGTCCCTCTCAAGTGCTTCTCTGCTCCAAATTGCCTTCCCAAAAACTGTTTTGCCCTAATCAGCACTAGTATGCTGCTCATTTACACAGACCACAGTATGCGATGGTTGAACCAGGTCAGTACACAAAGCATTTATTACCAGAAATCAGGTGTATACTTTTATTAACACCTCTTGAAAGATAACCAGCCCTTACTCCAGCTATATAAGCTTAAACCTAAAATGTATTTTCTCAGATTTTTAAGTTTTTCTATTATGTACTCATAACATGATTAAAGAATCTGTTGTGATTCTGAATACATGTAAGCATCTTTTGTCATCTTAGGTTACTAGTGAACTCAGATTTCATTTAGAAAGCAGGAGAGAGGGAATAATAGAATCATAGAATAATTGAACTGCAGAGTTGGAAGGGATCCTGAGGTTTTAACAAACTAGATATTATCATCTGATTATAATTTTTTCATCTAAAAACAAGAAAAAAAAAACAACCATATTCCCAGGCACCTTCTACAGATAGTTGCTAGGGCACTCCTGGAAGAATGGAGTCCCAGAGACAGGGAGCAGCTACCAAGAAATCAAATTTTGTGGCTCTCATATTTACTTGACCCAGAGCAGGCACAGCCACAAGACCTCTTTTGAGAGCAAGCTGGGCTGCAAACACAACTAAGGGAACATGTCAGGCTGCTGCTTGTAACAGTCACAGGTCTGTCCTTTTTGCTCATTTTCATAAGCAAACAGTTTAGGCAGTAGGCCTGGGAGAAAGGGTGAGTGACATGTGACAGCTGTAATAGAAGACACATAAAGATCCTTCTAATCTTGCCTCTCTCATCCTCTTCCCACTCCCTGAAACACCTGTGTATAGCTGCTGCTAGGCAACTAACCAATGTACTCTTACTGCTTCCAGGCTATCCAGAAGCAAAAGGCTATGGATATGCAGAACCTCCACACATTTCGGTTCTCCACCTCTTGCCGGAAGTTGAGGTTTTAGAAAGCAGGAAAGAGGAGAGGAGAGGGAGGGTGTGAAAGAGTGGGGGGGAATCACCTGTCTTCCCAGTTGCCTTGACAAAATTGTTTGTTGCTGAATCTAGTTGCCAATCATATCTGTAAAACCGTGGGCACAGGAATTCAATATTGTCAAGGCGTTCCTGAAGCTGTGATGCAACTTACTGCTTTACAACCTTACCTAGATAGGATTTGCTCAAGAGGATATCAAGAGTGGTGCATGGCAGCAAGGAGGAGATTGGAAACTTCTGCTTCTGTTTTCAACTAAACACAGTTACTCATATGCCAGAACCCGGACTGACACTGGAGCTTTTCAGTTATGGTTTAGTGACACAAACCAACTTTAAAACATGGGTAATTGTCCTAGCTTCTCCTGCCCCCCAACAAAAACCACAGTTAACACTAAAAACAATTCTCAGTTAAGATATAATAAATAACTATGGTTAATTGAAAATAGAAGTGAACACTTTCAATCTCTTCTTCATGGAGGAGAAGGAAGGGCAAAGTGCAAGTTTTGAGTTACAGTCTACATACAGTCAGTTTTGTATTAGCAAAGTACCTTGTCCTCTTGAGTCAACAGCACTGATAAATCATTTCTGTCCAGCTACTACTATGGCTCTGTGGAACCTTAATTAAGCCTGTACTTGAGGCACAGGATCTACTGTAGTATCTGGAGGTTAGTACAATGCCAAAAGTCAAGCTGCATATTTATTTTTCTTTGATAATCTGGATGCTATTTAAATAAAAACAAAACAGCAAAGTGATATTTTGTGCCAACTTGCTAGTTTAGGCTATAGATCTCTCTTCCCACTCCCCTCAATCCAGCATGGATCAGAGCAAAATATATAAATTCCCATGAAGGACATAATATTGAGAAATGGTGTAATGCACAGGCTTAGAGCAGGAAGTGGGAATTCATATCAGCAGGTAATCCTCTCCTAACTTGAGTCAAGTTATCCTCAGACTCCTTCCCCACAAGTTTGGGGAAAATATCACTAACCTCTCTGGGCTTGTTGGAAAGATTAATAAATTAATGGCAATGAAGCACTCTGTACACTAAAAAGTAATTATGATGTGATTTTAGTGTTTGGAGCTAAGCCAGCTAGGTGACATCCAAGACAGCAACTGGAGACAGTATCTTTGCTTTAACACCAGACAGAAAGGCCTTTCCTTTCATATTTAGTGTTTTCATACGAGTGTTTCACCTGCTCAGTGATACAGAATAAAAAAAACCTGGTCCTAAACAAAATAGATTTCAGTGGAAAGAGATGCAATGGAATGAGATTATTAATCTGTGTGGTGGACTATGAACACTCTGTGAACCAGGGGACTGCAGATGGAAAGGATTTTAGCCATCTTCTTGCTTGACAAGATGCATTGCAACTGTTGAGCAGTGGGGAACATTTTCCCTACAAAGCGTCACTCACCCATGGAAAAAGTTGCTTAATAAGTCAAAGTCCAAAATATGTAACTTTATATGTATAACAGTACAGCTACAAAAAACTGGGTAAAAGTGAGCAAAAATTTGAAACAATTCAATTGAAAATACACAGATATCTATCCATCTATCATCTGTCTGTCTGTCTGTCTCTGTCTGTCTGTCCGTCCGTCCGTCTGTCTGTCCGTCTGTCTGGCGTAATAGCCAATGGTAGGTGGGGTTCAGCCAAAAGTGTGTCAGGTTTACTGCACTGTAGGACTGCCTAGTTCTCTCTTGGGTGCTCTCAAACTTCCCTCTGCCACTTTATCTCTGTGGGCCTTCTCCAGGGTTACATGAAAGAGAAACCACATCAGAGCTTGATAGACCACAGGATCTAGCAGGTTGAATGAAATGTGGCTGCCAGGTTTGTACCTCAGAGATCCAAGCATTTTAACATTTTACCAAGACAACCAATTGTCTGAGAAACTTCACACTTACGGTTATAATACGGGGGGGGGGGGGGATGATTTTTTTTTTTAATGCTGTCTCTCCTAGTGATGTGAACTACTACTAATACAATACAGTGGTACCTCTGGTTGTGAACGGGATCCGTTCTGGAGGCCTGTTCGCAACATGAAAAGAGCGCAACCCACAGTGGTGCGTCTGTGCACGCACGGGTTGCAATCGCCACTTCTGCACATGCGCATGACATCATTTTGCGCTTCTGCGCATGCGTGAGCAGCAAAACCCGGAAGTAACCCTTTCCGGTACTTCCAGGTCGCCGCGGGATGTAACCTGAAAGAACGTAACATGAAGCGGACGTAACATGAGGTATGACTATATGTTTCTTTTTTACAAAGTTCTTTTACAGACTTTTTGTGCAAATACATAAAATATAATGGTTTCATGTTAAAGAAAATAGAATATGTTTGGATTCACCCTCAAATAAAATAATTATTAACATTCATTTTAAAAATAAAGAAAATAAACCTTAGATTCATTTGGCTGATATATATTGACTGTGATTGGATGATCATATCTTAGCTTAATAAGCCAATATAAGAACCAATATTTGTGGAGTGTACATAGCACCTTTGCTTCTTGCGTAACGAGAGCTGGCAAACAAACCAGGAAGTCTTCCACCAAACTACTGTTTTGTGTTTTGTCCAAAACGGAAAACTATGGGTGATAGCTTTGGAACAAGCCAGGATACAGTTTGAGCATGGCTTAATACCCTGACTTTCAAAACAGAAATATACAGTTAATGGAATGCTTCCTGGTTTTCTTGCCAGCTCGTATGAAGGGTGGAGCAAAGGGGCGGTATGTGTGGTTTATTAAGCTACGATCATACAAAGTACTCTGTTGGGTTTCTCCTTCAGGAGCAAATTACAGTATCCTAGACAGTGGTGGAGCTTCATGCTCCAGCACTGGGGGGCGGAGAACAGGCGGGGTGGGGCTGGGGTGCATCCCAGGGGCGTGGAGACCGCCCGCAGGCGGGTGGCACCCAGCGCGGGCAGGGGGGAGCAGCCGCGATGGCACCCTACTGGGATCACACTGCCGGGGGCGGTGTGCTCCCCCCACACTCCTCTTCCTCCGCCAGTGATCCTAGATTTAGTAAACAAATATAACTTGCCAGCAGATACAACTATTCTGAAGAACAAAGAACAGGAAAGGACACCCAGAAATCTAACTTAAGTCTCAGGCTTTAATCTTTTATGCTGTTCCATTAAAATGCACCAAGTAAAGTTATAGAATTCAACCAGTGGAAGTATTTAGGTGAAATCAACTTATTAATAAATTATTGTTGTAACATTAGTTGCACTTTCTCAAATATTCACTCGTCTAGTTTCTACCTTTGCTTTCCTAAGGTTCATCTTTGGGCAAAATTTGGCCAACATCTGAATCTACATGCTGTTCTCTGCATATAGCTGCTCTTTTTGATAATCTGCTTTGATTATACCTTTCAACATTTCATACTGAGATGATTTTTCCTTTAAAAACATAATCATTAAGGGGGAAGCAGTCTTTCTATACACAGTTAACTAGGAGACAGCTCCATTGAGACTTACATCTGAGTAGGCATGTAGAGTGGCAGTCTCACAAAACATAGTGGGCTCAGGCATGTATGAACAGGACTGAAATTAAGGTTATTTTTCTAAGTAGTCTTATGACAATGTGTAGGATAGCATGGAAAAAATCAATGCAGTTCTGCACATCTGTCACTTGATCAGATATTAATTAATTGGCACATTTCCACAAATTCAACACCATCACCATTCACATGGATGTTTTGGATCTGGCACATACCACAAAACAAATATTATATGCTGAAAGATAGCTCAGTCAGTAGAGCATGAGACTCTTAATCTAATGGTTTTCAGTTCAAAAGGGGGTTGGACTAGATGACACTTATGGTCCCTTCCAACTCTGCAATTCTATGGTTCTATGTCTTCTGTCCCTGTTAAGAAATCGTTTAAGGAAAAGAAAACATGGAAAACAATCCTTAATGGTCCATTTAAGACCAAGGAGGAAAACCAAATTTGCTTTATTATCTTTTTTTAAAAAGCAGTTTCCTAAGTCTTTAAAGCTATTTTTATGAGTCAGATCTGTTATTGCAGCAACATTTGTAATGTTTTCAAGCAAAGAGTTTATTCACTAAGTTTGAATCCTCAGTTAAGGATAATGGTTTAAGAATATGCCAGATCAAATTAATCCAAAATTATCTCTGTACAACCTTCATTGTTTTTCTTCAAACATTCTTTGAGATATTAATTTAAAATTTAACAACTAAATGGTCTTAATTACAGTCATACCTTGGATACTGAACGCCCTGGAACTCGGACGTTTTGGCTCCCGAATGCTGCAAACCTGGAAGTGATTGTTCCGGTTTGTGAACGTGCTTTTGGAACCCGAACGTCCACCGCAATTTGGTTTTTGAACATTTTAGAAGTCAAATGGGACTTCCGGAATGGATTCCATTCGACTTCCAAGGTACGACAGTATAGAAATATTGAATAATGTGATAAATTTGTTGTTGATTTTGAAATCTCATCTAACATAGTAATCCTGTCCCCTGAATTCACTGACTGGAGGAGGTTAGGATTGGGTGGAGGCTCCTATTTGCCCCTGAAGAAGTGCTCTGTCGGTAGGGAGGTCATGTCTGTTGGAAGCCTCTGCTGGATCCATTTTGGGAGGAGGCTCTAGGATTGAATCTCTTTTACACAATAAGGAGTAATATTAGTTTATAATTGATATTTGCATAGCTTGAAGTATGTGACACACAAATGATACCACCTGAAAGCTGTCCTAGGATATCAAAAAACAAATGGCACTAAATGTACAAGAATTTTAAAATTATGTTAATGTTCAGTAATGAAATATCCATTATAAGACAACACTTTCTTTCTGGCTGGTATGCAAATAGAAAAATAGAACATTATCTTAAAATGTGAACCATTTTATGGCTCCAAGCCCTAGGCAGTGTAACGCTTGCATCTCTCTTTACCTGTTCCTGCCATTGAGAGACAGTGTGAAAGGCATGCAGGTTGCTATCTCAGCAACACATAGGGACAAAGTTGTTGAGTGGCTAGAGCACACTGTGTGGGCCACTGAAGTCAAGATTTCCACCTACACTGGGGCAGTGTTAGAAACTAGAATAGAAGAGCTAGGAGCCAACTACTTCCTGGAACCTGGGTTGTGGGCGCCAAAACAGAATGGCTAGTCGCCATGGGGGGGGGGGTCAGCAACACTTTTTATTTATCATTTTGATAAGCATGAACTAATACGCAATTCACATAAGTGACGCATTGGTAATACTACATTTTAAACAGAAATTGTTAATACATTTGTTAATTGTTAAGAAATTGTTAATAATTTGGTGTTTACAATAAAAATATTGGTAATTAGTACTATGCTTCAGTTTTCAAAACACCCTACTCTTTATTGTTAAATTCCTTAACATACTGCCTATCCTTAACATATACTTTGAGGCTTCAAGGCACATACATTTCAATAATCCTTAAGTGTCAGCCAGGCGCAAAAAATGGCACCCAGACCTTTTGAGGTGCTCGCAAATGGAGAATCTCTAGGCGTGAAATGCACCTGGTGCCCTGCTAGTTTCAAACCCTGCACTGGGGGCAGCAATTACTCACTAGCTATGTATTGAATGTCTGTCTATAGGGTATACATGCTATTTCATTGATTGTATCAGGTCTATGGAATGCCCTCACTGTTGAAATTCAAGAGGCCTCAACTGTATTGGCATTTGGATGGCTCTTGATGATGAACCTGTTTATTTAAGTATCTTCCTGATGCCTTGAACTGGGTCTGGGTTTTACTACTGTATTATTATTATTATTATTATTATTATTATTATTATTATTATTTATTAAATTTGTAAAAACTCCTTCATCTGAAGATCACAGGGCAGTTCACAACATAAAAATACAAATGAGAACACAAGATACCTAATAAAAACAAGACCAAGAACAAACCAATAATCCCATCCTCCCACAAACACATTCAAAAGGACACGGAATGTTAATCAGCCAAAGGACTGGTTAAAAAGAAATGTTTTCGCCTGGCACCTAAAGATATGTAATGAAGGCGACAGGAGAGTCTCCCAAGGGAGAGCATTCCACAGGCAGGGAGCCATGGCATAAAAGGCCCGTTTTCGTGTTGCCAGCCTCCAGACCTCTCATGGAGGAAGAACACAATGAAGGGCTCAGATGGTGATTGAAAGGTCTGGGTCGGTTCATATGGAGATGTGGTTCTTGAGGCACTGTGGCCCTGGGCCATTTAATGCTTTATAGGTAAAAATCAGTGCTTTAAATTAGGCCCAGAAACTAATTGGCAACTGGGCAAGGATTGGTGTAATATGCTCAAACCGTCTTGCCCCAGTGAGCAACCTGGATGCTGAATTCTGCACCAGCTGAAATTTCCAAACTATCTTCAGAGGCAGCCCTACGTACAACGTGGTGCAGTAATCTAACCTAGAGATTACCAGACCATAGACTGAATTAGTTAGGCTATCTCTGTCCAGTCGGAGCTGGTGGAAGGCACACCATAGCACAGTCGCCACTTGAACCTCAAGCAATAACAATGGATGCAGAAGTATCCCCAAGCTACATACCCACTCCTTCAGAGGGAGTATAACCCAATCAAGAGCAGGCAACCTCCCATCCATCTGGTCTAGGGAACCGCCCACTAGCAGTGCCTCAAACTCATCTGGATTGTGCTTCAGTTTGTTGCTCTATTACTAAGGCAAGACAAGGGTCCAATACATCCACTGCCACACCTGCAGATGTAAAGGAGCTGTGTGTCGTCAGCATAATGTCAGCATATTGCTAACTACAGATAAACTACAGATGACCCTAGTCAGCAGTTTCATGTGGATGTTAAAAAGCACAGGGGATAAAATTGCTACTGATATTTTTGATAAATATGAGTTTTGTAAACTCGGGCATTATGTAATATGTATGTAAATAAATGATACTCCTGGCATGAAGGGCAATGGCTGGCTGTTGGTGCTGGGCCTGTTTTATAAAAACAAAAAGTGAAAAAACAAAGTAATATTTACAGTGAATGTTATGTTTACTCATTAGCATTAAAAGGGACAACATGGAGGCATAATTTTAAACTTTTCTGAAAAATCACAGGGAGGGTACTACTCACAAAAGCAGTAAATCACTCTGCATGTTCCAAAGAAAGTTAAAAGATGGTAACAAACCAATCCTAGGAATAGTTGCACCCCCTTGAGACTATTTATTTCTGAACAGAACTTTAAGAATGCTTAACTGGTTCTAAAATTTACCCATTAACATTTATATTTTATATGCAGATTAGGAATTCAGGCCACAGTTGTATATGCAGTTACCTGGGAGTATACCTCATTGAACACAGTGGAACCTACTTGAGTAAACACGCACAGTACTGTAATGCATGTTACCAAGAACATCTCTTAAATGTGGTTCAACTTTCCAAGCACTTGCTGAACACATCCCTACAAATTGAAAATAATTATTTTATGCATGTGCAAACAAATAGTTTTTCTTCTTCTAGACATATACCCTCAATATCTAAAGATAATTCTGTACCAACTATGTTTGCAAACAGTGTCAAAATATTTAAAGCTTAATCGTCTTTAACAAGTTGAAACTTACATAACAGACATAATACTAGTTCACAGCTAGTAGCATAATATGCCCTTAATATATTCACTCTGCCACACAAAGGGCAAAACAACCATCAATACAGAATTAAAAATGGCACAGGTCAATTTCTGTTAGCCTAAAAAAATGTCAATCACCACTCTATCCCAAAGGTCCAGATAAACAGTAGAGCTTCTTCTTCCACTCTAAACCTTCCTGTTCTACCTAAATGTGCTAATCTAATTAACATTTATTTCTTAACTTGTCCATAATACACTACAAAATCTATGCAAAATCTATCCCCAAGCAATGACATAAAATGCTACAACTGCATTTTTTCAAATGTGGTTGACAAACCTGTTATTTCTTTTAATATCGTCACACATCTTTATAAAAAATAATAGAAGAAACTCTAGAATAGGAAACACTCTCCTAGAAAATGCATACCTCAAACTAAGTATATATTAAAGAACTAAAAACATCAGATAAATCGTTAGCTATACATTAAGAAAAGTTCACAAACACCAGCAACAAAAATTATAACTCTGTTATAGAGCCAGAACTAATATAATAGAATTTGTTTAGCTTAAAACAGAAATGTAATTGTTATGAAAACAATTATATTGTAATATAATTGTTTTCATAACAACAATAAACGTTGGACATAGTTTAGCGGGATGTCTGCTTTAAATTATGATGCCTATATGTAACTGAATCCGTAGCATATTTACTTATAATTAAATCTCACTCATTTCAGTGCTGCATGCTTACCAGAGAGTAAGCCACACTAAACTTAGTGAGAACTAATCATTCATCAGTATGGGTATGGAAGTTACTGATGGACTCAAGTGCCCAGATTTGATCCTCCCCCCCCCGCCCCATCCCAAGTATGTGTATGCAGGCAGGCAGGCAGCACAATAATTCCTCATTGAATGCCCATTCAAAGGAGCTCTGCTTTGCTCCCTCCCTAACTATTTTTTTTAAAAGGTCTTAAAAGACCTGGACATTTCAGTCTGCTTTTAACTATTTTCTATAGTTTCTATTTTATGGTTATAGTTTTCACTGTTAATTGTATTTTTATTTTGATATGGATTATTTACCGCTGTTTCAGTTATAAGCATTCTGCTGTTTCATGTTTCTGTTTTGTAAACTGCACTGAGAATTGCTTCATACATATGGGAGGAGGGGAGAAACCACGTATCTGTTGCAGTGTGAGAGGATACTGCCTAATATATGCATCAAAGCAGAGTAAAGCTTCGCCGCCTGTTACAATGTAGGCTAGCTAGAATCTTAAATATGATTTTTCTTTTTCAGAGAGAGAGAAAAATACTTTATCAAGTTTAAATCACTGCAGAGTACACTTCAAATCAAGAACACACAAGAGTTATTTTCAGTTGAAAGAAATTTTGGGAAACAAATGCAATTATTTGCTGAGGCATTTCCTCATTTTGGACAGCCATATCCCATTTACCAACTATTACTAAATACAAATTAAATGGATTTAATAAACGATAGATGCCTGACATTTCACTTTATGTATTTTTAATTTTATTTTTAAAACAAAGCAATTTGGTGTCACAAAACCACAATTTTCATCCAACTTTGGAGTTCCTCCATAGAAATCAAGTGCCATTTGTTGTTTGGTAGCCAAGAACCTACTTTAGGGGATCCACGTTGCTTGCAAGTGCACACTGGGATTCTTCCCCCCCCCCCTTTGAAAAGCAGTCTTGCCATTGGTTTCACATTGCTTTTGACACATCTATAATTTTCAGAAATTCTTTGCCATGTAGCATGAGGGAACTCTTGCTTGAGAAAATTCAAGCCATTTTGGTGCTGTTTTGGAACTACTTACAAGAGTGTAGGTGGTATTTAACTAAGTTTTACTCAGAGCAGACCCATTAAATGTGACTAAGTTAGGCCCATTAATTTCAGTATGTCTCCTCAGAGTAAAATTTAGTTGAATACTACCCTATGGGTGGAATTCAACATCACACTATTAGAATACTTCTGCCACTGCAACCCTGTGCTCTTAGATCCCGAATACTGAACATCTCACACAGTGCTCAAGACAGACAAGAAATTCAAACATTTTAAAAACCATGTAACTTTAAAAAAATCACTAGTTCTATAGAGGTAAACCACTTTGGTTCTGTAAAAATGTGCAGAGGTGCAACGAAGAGAAGATGGCCTTAATGATACCCAAATATGCATAATACCACAGAACAGCAGCTAAAACACTGACTTGTTTTTCCCCTAAGCATGATTTCATCTAAAATCTGTATCCTTTACAAATTTATTTCATGTGAATACACCCAAGTAAACATATCATAAATAATTTCATTTCCAGGTATTTGATACATCTTGTGCCTTTGCTCTTTTTCAAAGGAAGCCAAAAGCGCCAAAAACAAAACTCTAAGATCAACCCTGGTTTCCAAGCTTGGCATGGTTCCAGAAAGGATCCAGCGCCCAACTTGATTTAAAAACAGATCATTGAAAATATTTTTATACTGGAGAAAGGATGACCTTTAAGAGAGCTGCATTCTTTACTTGTACAACATCCTGTCTTTTAGACCTAGATCAAGCTTGTCATCTTCTGATGTGGTAATTTTCTTTACAAGGAAACCACATACAAATACCTCACTGTACAAGAGTCATGTAAAATCTCTCTAGATTACCGGTAATTATAACGCATTACAAAGGGATGCAAAAGTTAAGGAAGCAGTAGCTTCACATTTACATCTTTGAAAGAAAATTCAACATCATTTAATTTGGTTAAACATTTGAAGCTCATCGTTTTTTTATAATTTCTGTCAAATGAGAGCCAACAAACAAACAAGCAAACAAGCAAACAAGCAAACAAGCAAACAAACAAACAAACTGTATGCAGGTAGTTTTCTAGATAACTGCATTTGAGACAAATTTATAACTACAACAAAGCCATTCTTCTAAAAATAGAAATCCCAAGTGTTCAAAATGGAAAATGAACCAGTCCAGAGTATCAGGCTCCCATCCTATAAACCCCTACCAGTGGGTAAGTCCCACTGAACTCAGAGTTACTTCTGATAAGGCATGCACAGGATCACAGTTTTAGAAACAAGCAATGAGGCAGCAGCTGCCTGTCCAAAACCTCTCTCCTTAGAATAATCAGAAGATGCTCCATTGTAAGTAGATACAATGAACGACAGAAAGACAACTTCATACTAGAAGCAAAATGAAACATTTCTTCCCCAAGCAATACAGCTACTTACATATAAAAAAAAAGAAATGCTAGATACTGTCAGTATTCACAAGCCATGAAGAACAAATGTTTGAATCTTAAGATAAGTTAGCTTAAGAAAAGTTCATATAGGAAAGTTTCTCAGCCTCTCCTGCAGCTAACTGTTCCCTCAATAAAAGCCTCTCTGGACAGTCAGAAGGATCTCCTGAATAATATGTGCAGAGAGCCACTGGGGGAGGAAGAACTCACCCCAAATCAGGCCTGGCTGCTAAAGTAGGCTAGCTTAAGCATGTTCACAGAAGGAAAGTTGACAGTGTTCAGTAGGGGCCCCTGAATTACTAGTAGCTTTCAGGAGACATAGGTGGCTGCAATGGTGAGAGGGATAGGAGATGTAGGATGTAAGCCTAAGCATTTTAACTATAAAAGAATGATTATCCAAATATGCCTTAACTGAACATTACTCAAACATGCCACCAGGAAAATACAACCACCAGCAAAATAATAAACAGATCCATCTCAAATCTGCAAACATTACACTATTTATTCATATTGGTTTTATCTGGTCTCCTGCAATAAATAATACCACAAAGGTGCTGCAAAATTTGTTAATCCAGGAATCTGAAATCCACATAGTCCTTGACTGCTTTTCATTATATAACGCTTCCTCACGAACAGAAAATGCAGCACTATGGGTAGTATTTTTTTCTATACATTTTATACTTTGCCAAACAAAATTATCCAATGATAAAGTCAATAATAATAAATTTATCCCAAAGTGTAAGCCTTCCAAATGGTAAACAAGTCATTCCATGCTTTTTAAACATTGCAAGGGGGAGGAAGAGGGCAGAGTACTTTTAAATCTTACCTGTGTGTAGTCAAAGTCAGAAAGGGGAGCTATACTCTTGATGTAGTCCGCTCGAAATTGGTTTTCTTGGTTGGCCAGTGGAACTGGAGGTATTAAAGTGCTCATTGCTGAAACTATGGTCTAGAATAAGCAAAGGAACAGGACATATTAACAGAGATAAATCACACACAGAATTACTAGGTGATTTAGACTTATCTGAACAACAGGGTCTCCTCTGCAATCACAATCCTAATCACTAAGTATATACATTTAAGGAATAAAAATGTTTTCTTACCACAATTGCATCTTTTACATTTTTCCGAATATCCAGAATTTTCTGTTTCTTTTCTCTGTATGAAATCAAACACAAATCAATTTAGCCAAGTTGTTGTGAGTGTTCACCTGCTACTGAGATGCTGAAGTTCAAATTTTAATAGCTGTTTCCCCCCCTAATATTTCATAGCGGAAAATGTAGTGTACAATTTTAATCAAAATAAATTATTTATATTTCTTCCACACGACAAATAACAATGTATAAGCATTTTTAAAAAAGGGGTGGAGGGGTTATTTTAAAAAACTGCTTACTTTTACCATGAACTGACTCAAATTCTACATTTCTGAAAATGTCTAATCACAAAATATGGCATTCTCAGAAAAATCTGACATAAATAATACAGTCTACAGACACTTTATAACAAAACACCATCATGTTAAACTGATTTATTTTTTATTAACTTTAAAAATGGGGATAGTTCAAATATGTACTTGACACACACACACATCTATATCTATATCTACATCTACACACACACGACCTAATATATTGTTAATACTCAGGCAATATTTAGTTATTTGCTGTTGTAAGAAGTAGTCGCCATGTTGTTGCTATACAAGGGCCTATTAAACACTGCAGTAGCAACAGTGTAAAATACAGCAGAAGGACCAGGAGAGGAAAAATAAGGAATTCATGCCTCTCTTAATATATATGAGCAGTAATATCCATGCTAATAGGGTAAGTTGATGGAGGTAAATTACCAACAAGCTACATACAAAGGATAAGAAAGATCTGTTAACCAGTTTGGCTTAATGTGTTTCTAATGCATCTTGTTGGGGTTTGTGTGTGGGTTTTTTCTCTCCACCCCCCTCCAAATAAGAAGAATTCTTACTCTGAATTAAATCCATTTACATGCAAGATCCTCATCTGCTTGACAATAGTGCTTTTTCCTGACTCACCAGCCCCTGAAAAAGAAGAAAAATGTGTGATGTATACATTTAGGGGAGGGGAAAATGGGGAAAGACAGAATGGAAGCATCTCTGTTTTCCTAAAACGTTCAACTCTTCTCTATACATACCTAGGGCAATTTGTGCATTTCACGCACACAGAATTTATAAAGCAGGTCTGCATTCTTTCCATCTCATTTTCTCTTGCACATAAATAGTATAGTTTGCTTGCCTGCCATGGGAAACTGAACTGCACCACTGCGCCCTCATCGCCCTCCCCCACCAAAAAGCCGTTCTTCCTTACCCAGCAGAAGCAAACGGTGTGTGGCTTTATAAGCCAGTCGCTCTTTCTGCAACTGCTTCTCTATTTTTTTGTTGGCTTCTCGCTGTGCTTTCTCATCAATTCGCTGATCCTCCGTTTTGCTGTTGCCCAAACACCCCATTGCTATCGCTTAGGGTGGATGTCAGACTGAACAGGATTATAAATAAATAATGCAAAGAAATAAATTTTAACGGATGATATTTATATCCCTGTGATGGTATCTTTCCTCTTTTCTTCCCCACCAGTTGTTCAAATAAAATGGTTTCTGGTCGTTTCTGATCACGGTTGGTTTCTTTTTCCTCCCCCAAAGGGATGCAGAGAAGCTTCCGGGAGAGGTAAGTGTTTTTTAAAACAGAACAAAAATCTGTACAAAAAAAACCCCCCTAACACACAGTGAAAAGGAAAAGGGCTCCTCCTGGAAACCTAATGCTGGCTTTCTCTCAGCGCCACACGCACGCGCGCGCGCGCGCGCACACACACACATACAGAAGAGAGAGAGAGAGAGAGAGAGAGAGAGAGAGAGAGAGAGAGAGAGAGAGGCGCCCTCGCGCACACACACACTTACAATCCCTATATTTCTCTGTAAAGGTCTATTTTTGTCCTTGTAACTCAGCACTGCCCCTTTCTGTGAGACCAGGAAGTAGTCAAAGTACAAACGCTGCAGGAGAGGAGGGGGGAGGGCGAGAAGTGAGAGCTGGATTCTATGGAGCGTGCTAACTCTGGGTTTTTTTTTTATAATCCAAATCCTTAAACAGGGTATGAGGGAAATTGGGGGGGGGGGTGACAGAGTCCAGCGGAGCTACTAATTTTAAAAATCTGCTCTACATCACAAAATCGCCGCTTCAAAAAATCTGACACGTGAATTCCATTTTGATCCATTGTCCCCATGTGTTAATGCATATAGCACACGGAACAAGTTGAGCCTAGGCTAAATTCACCACCCATTTTCCTTCCCTAATGTCTCTAGGTGGTCCTTGTAGAAACATGAATTCTTATATACAAGATTGCTGTATGTTTTCAATCTCCACCCCCCCACCCCCCATTCCTATAGATTAAGGGTGTTGGAAACCGGCATATTCAGGAGGATGGGATTCTACCAGATTTCAGAAATGTTGGGAGTTAAACAAACGGCTAAGTGCTAAATATAAGGGTAGTACAGCAGATTTGCATACAGTCAATAAAAAGCACATTAATGGAAGGAGTTACTTTTCAGAGCTGACCAGGGAATGAGTTAGTGTGAAAGTTGCAAGGCAGAACATAGGAATACAGTGAGGGGGGAAAGTATTTGATCCTCTGCTAAATTTGCCTGTTTGCCCTCTGACGAATAAATGACCAGTCCACAATTTTAATGATGGGTTTATTGTAGCTGTGAGAGACAGAACAACAACAGGAAAACCCCCAGAAACCCAGAAGACAAAAGTCAGAGGTTGATGTGCGTTATAATGAGTGAAATAAGTATTTGATCCCTTTGCAAAAGATGACTTATTACTTGGTTGCAAAACCCTTGTTGGCAATTACAGAGGTCAGACGTTTCTTGTAGGTGGCCACCAGATTTGCACACATCTCAGGAGGTATTTTGTCCCACTCCTCTTTGCAGATCCTCTCCAAGTCAGTAAGATTTTCAGGCTGATGTGTAGCTACTCGAACCTTCAGCTCCTTCCACAGATTTTCGATGGGATTAAAGTCTGGAGACTGGCTAGGCCACTCCAGGACCTTCGTGTGCTTCTTCTTGAGCCACTCCTTTGTTGCCTTGGCCGTGTGTTTTGGGTCACTGTCATGCTGGAATACCCACCCTTGACCCATTTTCAATGCCCTAGCTGAGGGAAGGAGGTGCTCACCCAAGATTTGATGATACATGGTCCTGTCCATCGTCCCTTCGATGCAGTGAAGGTGTCTTGTCCCCTTAGCAGAAAAACACCCCCAAGCATAATATGTCCCCCTCTATGTTTGATGGTGGGGATGGTGTTCTTGGAGTCGTAGGCAGCATTCCTCCTCCTCCAAACACGGCGAGTTGAGTTGATGCCAAAGAGCTCGATTTTGGTTTCATCTGACCACAACACTTTCACCCAGTTCTCCTCCGGGTCATTCAGATGTGCATTGGCAAACTGCAGACGGGCCTGTACATGTGCTGTCATGAGCAAGGGGACCTTGCGGGCTCTGCAAAACCTCAGTCCTTCATGGCATAGTGTGTTACCAACTGTTTTCATGGTGACTATGGTCCCAGCTGCCCTGAGATCATTGACAAATTCCCCTCCATGTAGTTCTGGGCTGCTTCATCACCGTTCTCATGATGATTGCAAATCCATGAGATGAAATCTTGCATGGAGCCCCAGACCAAGGGAGGTTGACAGTTATTTTGTGTTTCTTTCATTTGCGAATTATTGCACTGGCTGTTATCACCTTCTCACCAAGCTGCTTGGCTGGGCTACAAACTGGCTTGTAGCCCAGTCCAGCCTTGTGCAAGTCTACAATCTTGTCCCTGACATCTTTGGACAGCTCTCTTGGTAATGGTAGCTACTTTGGAATCTGCTAGATTGATTGCTTCTGTCGACAGGTGCCTTTTGTACAGGTACTGTAACGAGCTGGGACTACAGGTAAGACCTCTCCCTTACAGCAGGTGCTTCTAATCTCAGCTCGTTACATACAGTGAAGAAACCAGGTAGCCTGACATCTGGCTGGTTGATGGGGGTTCAAATACTTATTTCACTCATTATAATGCACATCAATCTCTGACTTTTGTCTTCTTGATTTCTCTGTTGTTATTCTATCTCTCACAGCTACAATAAACCGACCATTAAAATTATGGACTGGTCATTTCTTCGTCAGAGGGCAAACGGGCAAATTTAGCAGGGGATCAAATACTTTTCCCCCTCACTGTAGCTGGCGGTGATTTCAATAACCAATGTTTCATGAATAAGATAGCTCATTCACAGTCTACAACAAAACCAATGCACTCTACAATCTGCCTCACTCAGATTATTTAAACAGCATTTTAAACAAAAAATGCAAAAAGCTTTGTACTAACCACAAAAAGGAATTGGGCCAAAAAGGAAATATCATATTCCAATGGACCAGTGAGTCCAATCCCCTCTGCTGTCTCCTACATTGTTCTCATCCTGAAGACGGTGGGAGAGGTAAATGCATAAAATCATAAAATTGGAAAGCTGGAAAGAACCCCAAGGGTAATCTAGACCACCACCCCTGCAATGCAGGAATCACAGCTAAAGCGTCCATGACAGATGGCCATCCAACCTCTGCTTAAAAACCTCCGAGGAAGGAGACCCCCACCTCCCAAGGGAGTTTGTTCCACTGTTTAACAGCTCTTACTATGAGAAGGATGTTTAGTTGGAATCTCCTTTCTTGGAATGTGAATCCATTGGTTTGGGTCCTACCCTCCAGAGCAGGAGAAAACAAGCTTGCTTCATCCTCCATATGACAGCCCTTTAGATATTTGAAAATGGCTATCATACTTCCTCTCAGTCTCCTCTTTCCCAGGCTAAACATACCCAACTCCCTTAACCGCTCCTCATAAGGCTTTGTTTCCAGACCCCTTCATCATCTTTGTTGCCCTCCTCGGTACACTTTCCAGCTTGTCAATATTCTTCTTAAATTGTGGCACCCAGAACTGGACACAGTATTTCAGGTGTGGTCTGACCAAGGCAGAATAGTGTGGTACTATTACTTCCCTTGACCTGGTCACGGACTAGGGAAACTAAATTCCCAACAACTCCAGCAGAAAAACAATACTGCCAACATTACCATGGTACCAAATCTTCATGTTGCAAACAGCTGGAAGAAGGAAAAGAGGCCCAGCGGACCTTATCTAGCTTCCATTTGCCTTGAGCGATGTGATTCTTGGAAGAGGGAGGCAGGGTAACAAAACCAAGGAAGGAACAGTCTACTCGTGGTGCGTTTGCCTGCCTCAATTCTATGGGATGAAAGAGGGTTTTTAAAATGAAATATATTCTACTTGTTTTAATATGCACAGGGAAGCACAGTTAAGCACCCCTGTGCCAAATATTCGCCCTAACCCCACTTTTCAACATACACAAAATGCTTCCAACAGTGATACTGCAGATAGCCAGATAAACAGGAATTACCTTTCAGCTGCTTTTACTCCTAATCCCATACCAAATGCAACTTTACTAGATAGTCTCAAATGAATAACTGCAACATGCATATTGACTACTTGCATCATGTGAATCCCCTGTTCTTTCTCACCTCTAACTAGGTCTGGCTGTTTCATTTCCTTGAAAGGGGGCTGATATGGGCCTCTCAGGTACACCAGCCCAGAGTTAACAAACAAAAAATGTTGAAATGAGCCCAACTTTGAAAATAGCGCTGCTTCCTCCCACCCCCATAGCTTTCTTACTTTATGTGTGAAGTTGTGTTCCCCCCTCCCATAATATGCATTGATTCGCACTTGCTTACACTGTACCACATTTGTCTTTCTGTTGTCCTTTAACCCAGCTTCAACAGATATTTTGGATTTCTCCACAGTTTGCTTGCGTTTTACCATCACAACTAATCTGGAGTAATCCATAAACTTGGTTATCATATTGCTCTCCCCTGACTACTTATGAATATATGAATATAAGAAAGTAGCACTGGCCTAACACAGATCCTTATAGGACTTCACTGTTAACTTACGTTGTCTGCTCATAATTCCTGTTTTCTTTCTAATAGTTCCCTATTCTTCAATACTTCCTCATTCAGCTACTGATCTATTAAAAGACATTGTTTTATCCCATGACAACTTCATTTACTCAGATGCTTTTGGGAAGTCCTCATATTGGATGACTCCTATCTGCATGCTTGTTTATACACCCATCAGTTCCAAACAGTGAGGCAGAACTTTGCTTTTTAGAAGCAATGTCATTCCTTCATTTGAAAGTCTTATTCTTCAATATGATTAAAAATTTAAGCATATTAATGCTTTCCACTAATTTACGCAGACAGGCATTAGGAAACATGCCTATATTTTCCATAAAATGCATGCACCATTTTTTTAAAAAACAACTGTGTTGCACTACCTTCCAATTCTCAAATAAACTGATTTTAGTGAATATCAACCATTTCACACTTAAGTTCTTCAATAACTCTTAGGTGTGTGTTATCCTCACTCAGCCACACTCTTACTTATTGGCTGGCTGGTCCTATTTTCCTATGCTATTAATCAGTCTCATCTGTTGATACCATCCCGTGGTGCTTCTTTGAATCTAGACCCTAGTGTCTGCCTAATTTTATTTCTATTCCATTCATCTGTTTTCTTTTCTGGCACTCTACTGAACTGTTGTTTGACTGTCAATTAGGTGATTATTCTTCATGCCTTATTTCATGCTGTTTTTCCTGTTTTCTTCCAACAGAGACTTGGTTCTCAACTAATTCTGTTACTCCTGCATCTCTTGGCGATCACACACTTTTCACTTCACATGATGGGTCCAGATGGAGATATGGAAATTGCTCCTATTGTGCCTTTTCTGTTTTTGCATCTTAATTTCTTATATATTCTTCCTTTTTATTTTGAGCATTATGTTTCTGTTTCATTCTGCTACTATTCTTCTTACTGTGATTTATTGTCTTCTTAGTCCCTTGGCTAACTTCTTATCTGACTTTGAACTTCAGTTTTCCTTCTCACTGAGTTATCCTCCTCCTGTTCTTATTCTGGATGATTTCATTTCCATATTGATCAATGTGCCAACTTGGAGGCCCAATCTTTTTTCAGCCTTGTTGATATGTTTGGTTTCTTTAATACTACTTGTACTTACTCTGCATGTAATGGATTTGATAACTTTTTCTTTTTTCAGTGTTGTTCTCCTTTTCCACTGTCCGAAACACGTCCTTTCTTTATGCTTCTCTGGGATTCTACATTGTCTGACCCTCTTACTAAAATAGTCACGCTCTTTATCCAGATTCTTTTTCTCTTTAATTACCTTCTATTTTCTCCTGTTCTCTTTTCATCTTCCCTCAGTGAGACAGTTTCACTATTTAACACTGCTGTTTCAATTGATTCCCTCATTTCTGTTGTCCTATTCTTTCTCTTTCCTTGTTTACATCTTCACTGTGCTACCTTTCTACTTGAGCGGCTGAATGCTTATGTCATAATAAATCTGTTAGTTTTCAAGGTGCCACAAAGACTCTTTGTTGTACTGGGGCAATGAACAAATATGGCGTTCTCTGGAAGCTACAGGTCCTGGTCATATTTTGTTTTTTTCGCTATAAATTCATGTTCAATGCCCTTTATTGTTGTTCTTCCTAAACAATCTACAGTCATACCTCATGTTACGTTTGCTTCATGATACATTTTTTCAGGTTGCGTCCTGCGGCAACCCAGAAGTACCGAAAAGGGTTACTTCCAGGTTTCGCCACTCGGACATGCGAAGATGCACAAAATGACATTACGCGCATGTGCAGAAGCGGCGAATCACAACCCACGCGTCCGCAGACGCGCCGCTGCGGGTTGTGTTCTATTCATGTTGCAAGCGGGCCTCTGGAACAGATCCCGCTTGCAACCAGAGGTTCCACTGTATACCTTTTTTAAATTTGCAAACGCCTCTGGAAAAAATGAACTGACGTAATTCATCCTCTATAAATTATTTTATCCTGATCAAAAACAGTACTCATTTAGTCGTCTGACTAAACATTAGGAAGAACTTTCTGACAGTAGGAGCTGTTTGGCAGTGGAATGGACTATTGAGGAGAGTGGCGAACTCTCCTTTATTGGAGGTTTTCATGCAGAGGTTGGATGGCCACCTGTCAGGGATTCTTAAGTTGTGATACCTTCATTGTAGGGGTTGGGCTAGATGACCTTTGGAGTCCCTTCCAACACTTACAATTCTACTTCTACTTAAAGGATTTTACTCTTTTTTTAGCTGAAAATAATCCCAGAGAAGCTTAGTAAGATCAACAGAGATAATAACAAATAAGACAGTTCCAATACTGCAGCTCTAGAATGTGCTGAAACTCTAGTAATCCTTATCACTCTTCTTTATCTTTGATGTCTTCCTTAGTTAGGCCTGTTCCAATGTTTTAACCTCCTTTTCCCTCTGCTAAAGACTTTGCCTCCTTCTTCAGTACTTCTTCCGTATCTCTTTACCTCTATCTTCTCCCTTCCCCCATTTCCTGCTCTCTCTTCTTCAATATCTCTCTCAACCCTTAGTCTGTTCCCCACTTCATCACCCCATCTAACACTTCCATGTGCCCCATCCCCTTGATTTCCTCTTGTCCTGACTTGATTTCCTCTTGTCCCGACTCAAACTTCTAGGAGGTATTTTAAAAATTCCTGTTTACACAATCATTTGATTGCTGAAGGATATTGATCCTGGCAACCCTGAAATTACCTGTAAAAATATGTAATTTTTAAGACTTTTGGACTGTTTCTTAAGACTTCTAAAAGATTGTTTTTAGACATTTTGATGTATTGTTTTATTGTTGCTGTTTGCCACCTTGGGAACTTTTCTGAGGAGAGGTGTGATATACATTTCATAATAATTAAAATATCTGGAGAGCCATTTGTTTCCCATCAATCTCTAGTTCCTTTCCATCTCTATGATCTCAGTCTTCTTATCTGCACTTAGATTCCTCTGGCTCTTTTTGCTGGTTATATCTTCCTCTCTTGCACACTTGTTCTTTAGATTGTTCTTTATTTATGGACCTTTTCACCAGTTGATATTCAATTAATTGATTCTTACTTCTTCTGGTTAAAAAACACCTTAAGGTTTTAATCCTATGCACACTTTCCTAACAATAAATCCACTGATACAGTGGAACTGCCTCCTAAGTAAATATGCATTGGTTTGCACTGCAAGACTCGTTTTAGCTAGCCAGTTTCTCACTTTACTCTAGTGTAAACAATGTTCTCTCCCTGCCAGCACTCCAATCCCCAATTTCCTCCCTCTTTTTCTGTATCTCCAGCCAGAGGTCTGTCTGTAACTCCACCTTTGTTACCTCCCCTTCAGGGGTTCAGAGAGACCAGTGGCAGTACAGAGAAAAACCTCTATAGAAAAGGATGTAGAATAATATTAGAGAAAGTCAACGTAATTTTTTCTTTTAATTTTTATTACACTGAACTTTGTGTAGGGTCCACTCGTTTCCTGAGGCCCAGTTCTTATCAACAAATTCATCAAACATGTTTCCAGTATCAGTCACATGTGTTAATAACTTTCAGTCCTAAGAGCTGTGTACCAAAATCATTATATACAACGTATGCTGCTATTTCTGTCTGCAACAACCACTTCTCAGTTTCACTTACATCAATACTTCTACTTACCATTAGCAATTACCACTGTTGCTATTTCCGTGGTCCCATCCCACTCTCTTCTGCCATTTTCACTCTCCCTCTCTCATTCTCCCCCTCTCACATTAAGTGCCCAGAAGCAAACTGCCCTTATTATAAGCTAATTGTGGTGATGCAATGCTTCGTAACCAAACTTCGTATTGATGGAATCTAATAAGGGTATTTACTACACAATAATATGTATTCTCAAAGAATAAATGTAGACATGCGTTTTTCATACTTAGCCGCAATATTTTGTACTTTGTTATCTTTATTAGAATGCATAAAAAGTGGCTCCCTTACAGTTCATTTCAAAGCACCATCAATTTCGCACTAATCTACTACTACCATATTCTTTGACATGTTATTGTCAGTTTGATAATAATCTTCAAGTCATTCATAATCTATACATATCCTGTACATACTGAGTTGCCCCTTCTGAATCGCCACAAGAGCAAGGGTGCATCCCCTTAAATTTGTATTACTGAATTTATTATATGCTAGGATAAAGTTAGTGATGTATTATTGAGTGGCAACTGGCACTGTGTTTGTTCCGTTTGTTTTGCTGTGCAGAATGAGAGTCTAGAGTGTTGTAAAGCTACTTAATATCACTCTATGTGAGAGACTGAACCATTTTAAAGGCCCTAAGTGAGAATTGTGGGTGAGGGTGGTTCTCTCGTTTCTTTGTCACTGTATTGCCCCAGATAAGCATTTGTACATCATAGTGCAATTTTTGCAAAAGAAAAAAAGAAAAGTAAAGTAAAGTAAAGGTAAAGGTACCCCTGACCATTAGGTCCAGTCGTGACCGACTCTGGGGTTGCGGAGCTCATCTCGCTTTATTGGCTGTGGGAACCAGCGTACAGCTTCCGGGTCATGAGGCCAACATGACTAAGCCGCTTCTGGCGAACCAGAGCAGCGCACGGAAATGCCGTTTACCTTCCCGCCAGAGCGGTACCTATTTATCTACTTGTACTTTGACGTGCTTTTGAACTGCTAGGTTGGCAGGAGCAGGGACCGAGCAACGGGAGCTCACTCCGTTGGGGGGATTCGAACTGCCGACCTTCTGATCGGCAAGTCCTAGGCTCTGTGGTTTAACCCACAGCGCCACCCGCGTCCCTTAAAATAAAAGTACTGGCATTTTAAAGACTAACACATTATGGCCTAAGTTGTCTTGGTATGCAGTTTGTTACATCAGAGGTAACATTACTGGTAAACCTTGAAAACCTATGCAATAATGCATTTGCTAGCTTTTAAAGTGCCCCTACACTACGGTTTTGTTTCTGTGGTAAGCCATGGCTAGTTGACCATATCTTTGACTGAAAGTATACTGTAATAATGTACCCAAAACAATACAATCAGTCTGTGGCAGATAAAGAATTTTAAATTAGATCTCTGGATCTGGTGGGCTTCTTCTTTTAAAAAAGAAGATTCTTCCCTACTGGCTTTTGGAGAAATAAAATGTACAAGTAATAGTTTACCCAATCAAGTATGATGCAGTCTAAGGGGGTTCACTTGAGCAGGGCAATTCACGATTAAGAATTATGAGCCTCAGAAAAACAGCAGCATGAACATGCACTGAGTGCACCTGACTCACCAATAGAGAGTCTGTTGTAAACCCAGTGGAACAGTCTCCATTGTAGGCCTAATCTAATACTTTTTCAAGTCAAATCATCCTTATCTTAAGCATTAAAATTCTCATTTTTCTGTGTGTGTGTGTGTGCGTGTGTGTGTGTGTGTGTGTGTGTAATCTGCTTTGGGACCCAGTTACTGAAAAGCGGGGTAATTAAAAATAAATAAACAAGTAAACTTGGTATGTGATGCTCAACTCATTGTGTGTGTTATGTTTTTAGTTGGTAAGTCTGAAGGAAAAGCTTGTGTTTCATTTCTGATTGATGCAAGCAGCTTTGGGAGATAGTACTTGTCTGAAAAGCAGGGGTGAGGAAGCAAACTACAAATGTACATATATACTCATCGCAATCATAAAAATCAACAAAGCACAACCAAGGCGGACAGTCACATCCACACATATCATGATGTTTTTGCCTGATTAAGCTATCATTTTATGAGTTATTTTGCATCCTGGGCCCCAAGAATTGTGCAGCTGGAAAAAATAAACTAACACACATCTCAGATACATGTTTGCTTTTCTAGCTGAGTATCAAATAATTCAGTTACACAAAGGACCAGAACACCAAAACATCATAACTGCAAAATGTTTTAAAATGCAAATGATCTATACTTAAGTAAACAGCATGCTGTTTATATGTTATATTAAACTGCAGCATTTCCTTACAACTTCTCTGTAATTAAAGTTTATATAAATCAGCTTGAAACCTAAAAAAAGTTAACTAAACTATTTCATTTTAGAAGAAACCAGTTGTGATTAATGTCACTATACAGAGAAATACAACACTTATTGTAAAGAACAAGGAAGAAGGAATGGTCAATGTAACAAATAACGTTTTTAACTTCTTAAAAATCTAATGAGGATGCAGGCAGGAGTTATATACAGAAAAACATTTTATTCCACCAGGGAGGTAGGAAAGGGTTAAGTTTTTCTCAAGTCTAAACAATGTTGGGTGTAAGTCAAGACACTGGAGGAAAGACAAGATGCTGCTTTGACTCAGAGCATGCAAAAATCAGCCAAAAATTTACAAGAGAAATTCTCTGCTCCATGTGTGCAACCAGCCAATAGTAAGGGGAGCTGGTGATGATGTAAGGCAGTGATTTTCAAACTTTTTGAGTCCATGGCTCCCTTGACCAACTACATCATCACCAGGTCCCCTTACTATTGGTTACCTAGTTGGTTTTGATTTGGGACAGGGCCTTCTCAGCAGCAGTTCCCTATTTGTGGAATGCCTTTCCTGCTGTGGTTACTTGTCTCCTTATTAATATTCAGGAGCAATTTAAGAATATTTCTGTTTACCTAGATATTCAATAGCTGAAATAAACTATTCCTGGCAACCTTGACATTATTAGCTGTGTAGCTTTTTGCTATTTCTGCAAAAGCGCAGGCATGTGGAAGATCAGGCTTCCTTGTGATCTTTGAGGAAATCATCTTTGGGTTGATCTCTGGGGGAAGGGAGAAATTATCGCCATGGTAGCTGGAGTGCCAGAAAGAGGAGAAAGGATTGCCATGGTAGCTGTATTAAAGGACTTTGTAAATAGATTCAGTAATAGAGTTAACTTCAATAGACTTTTTGCATTATTGGAGAAAGAAGAGAAGTCCCTCAAACCAAAAGCAACCAAACAAAAGAAAGGAAAAAATGACTGTTAAAAATAGTCCAAAACACAAGGATGAATGTGCAAATGATGAGGCTCCAGTAAAGAAAACATCTGAATTTCCTAGTCTGTCCCCCCTATGAGTAGACACCAATGAACAGGAAGCCATTCAAGATCTCTTATCATTGAAATGCCCCTGGCTCCCTACAGCCAAAGGTCACCTTCCATGTCAGATAAAGGAGGAAACGCTGGCTAAGGAACAACCCTCCTCCAGGTAGCATTGTGTAACTACCCAAACCCAAGGGACTAATGCCACAGATTGAGCGAAGAACTCATCTTCTACAGACCCTGAAACAGGCAAATGAGCAATCCATTACTGCAGAAGACATTGAGAGTGTAGACTTTCATTTTTATGATTACAAAAATGCCAGAGCAATTGTAATACATAGTAACCAGCAGGTGGCAGATATTATTTTGAGGGCCAGACCCTCCCTTAATAAAATCAGAATGTAGGCAACGCGATATTTCAAACAAACCCATCCCCTCATTATTCGTCCTAACAGGATGAAGAGTGCCGGCAGGGCAGCTGATTGACCTTGATAGCGATGTGGAGAACCTAAGCCAGCAAGGTCTAGCCGGAAACAGTATGGCTCACCTACTGGCTGACAGAACACCAGACACCACCAGTCTTCTTGCATTGTCCATGGAGTTTGGGACAACCAAATTATCTAGGAGGAGCTCCAAGGAAGTAGATGTGGCATCAAGGTTCCTGGCTGATGGGCCCATCCCTGCCACAGAATTGATGCACGGAATAATGAGCAGCCTCAAAGAAGTAGCTTCTGGCACATCGTGGGAAAGTCTATCTTCCACTAAAACATCTATAATTATAGACAAACTAAGTGAAATTCAGATGGGTCTGCTGGTTATAGACTCCCAAGTTGATCCAAATTCCATTGATGGATACAATCACGGTGTTGAGGAAGAGGAAGCCATAGAAGCATCTTTCGATGCCCTACCAAGGAGGGGTCAAATTTTAATAATTTATATTTGTTTTATGGTTCTATTTTGTAGGCCATCTTGGAAATCTAGATTTTAAAAATTATGTTAAAAAAAGTAAATAGATTCAACAAGATGGGACTATAAAATTTTCAATTATCAGTACCGATTTATTTTTGTTTTATGAGCTGCACATTTTATTGCATAGAAAAAGAGAATAAAATAAGGCAACTTCACCCTTGCTTAGTCTGAGTTAGCACCAGCAAGTTACTTGGAAGTCCAAGTCCACATCCCTCACTTTTCAATATATCCCCTGCAAGTGCCACTGAAATAAATGGCACATATGTTATGATAATGCTGCAATCCTACAGATGTTTAAGTCTTAACTGACTTAATGCATGTAAAGTACATGGGATTGTAGCCTTTGATTAATACTGACAGCAAAAGAAAACACATCTATAGTTTTAAATATGGAATTTTAGAAATGTGTGCATGTTGGATTCAGATGCACCACTGATGCTGTTCAGAATATGAATATGCCTTCCAGCTTCTACAACTTTAAAAAATCTCTTCCGAGACTGGATGGCCCCTGCAAGAGAAGAAAAAGATACTTCCTTGTTTGAACACAGGAAAAATGATGGTGGTGGGGTATCTGCACAGCAGGAGGAAGTTTACAATGAATTGAGTTGGCGAGTCTAATAATTTCACTTCTTGTTCTCCAACCTTTGAGAAATTGTGTTGTCTCTACTCTCCACAATTTTATTAGAGGTTAACAGAGAATAAAGTTATACTTTCCCTGCAATCCTCTCCCCTTCCCAATTTCCACCAGGCCTCTTGTTTACTCATATCTCCTGCTTGTCTATATTTAAGTTATTTTGGGCCTTTTCTCTTTTCTTAATCTCTTAGTGCTTGTCCTACTGCTCATCCTTTATTATTCTATATTGTTTTCAATGCTAATAGCACAGTTAGAACTCTCTTTTTAGTTTTCTTAAGCATTCATGGAGTTGTTAATATGTTTTGCTTGTGAAAGGAATGAGAACTGATCAGTATTGCAAAAACAAGCAATGTAACAGGAACCTGTAAATTATTTTTTTTAAAGTTATTTATAGTTTCACAATATGAACATGTGCGGGGGTTTTTTTCCCTTTCAGTGAAAAACAGAGTAGTGAGACAAAATGTTACACTGGTACACTTGCTACAGTTTTGGATTGACAAAACACTAGGTGGTACTAAGAGAAAATTTTTGCTGCAGTAGATTAAAGAGTTCTGAAGCACTTTTTAAAAGACTAAGACATTTATTAAGCTTGAAATGTTAGCCTAAGCCTACTTTACAAGATGCATGTAGTGGCCTGGAAACATGGTATATCTACTACAGTAGAGATGAAGCGGTTTTACACCGAGTCAGAAATATAATACATGAGCCTATGAGAGTGTGATACACATTCGATGTACTAAAGCCTAACAACACAAATTGAATACATGATCTGAGTTAAATGCATGATCCATTCAAAGTTGTGCCTCAATTACTTAGAGCTGGGAATTGTAGCTTTGTGAGGGATATACTACAGTTCCCAAGATTCTTTGGGGGAAGGCACGTCTTTTAAAATGCTATAAAATGTGCTTTTAAATGGGGTGTGGGTGTGACCTCATTCGGAACTGACCATCCAAATGTAATTTCTAGCTCTACTAATAAGCATTTTATTTTAGATAATAGAATTTTGTGGTGTGCTTGTTTCAGTGACAAAGAGATGTTTACAAACGGCAAAACTTCCAACATGGAAAATTCTGGGTATGAAATATCATGTTCTTCGTATATGATCCTTGGAGTCCCTTCCAAGTCTAGAATTCTGTGGTTACTTATGATTAACACATGCCAATTACGACCTGCGCACATACAGTGAGAAGCCCCAATTTGCAGTGGGTTTCCTTAGTACAGACATGCTTCACAAAGACAAGTGTTCATTAATCAGGTGATCAGTGAGGGATGTGAAGGACGAGCAATTTTCTATATAAATACATTATTCATGTAAAAACAGAGAGCCACTTCACCTGTGCCCTATCAGCCCAATTCCACTGAAACAGAAGAATTTTTATAGCCTCAGTCTGGGATCTGTTTTAAATTATTTGTAACATGATAAAAATAGAATGTTATTTGAAGTTAGCCATTTATGTTCTGACATATAATTACAGGAATGTTTGACTAGCTGATCTTAATGTGTACAATGCTAGGTTTCTGATTTGGTGAAGAAAGAGAGTAATTTAAGTCCAAATCAGAATCTGGTTGTCATGAAAGGTGACTTGAAAGCAGAGACTGAATAGACAACTATCAGACTAGGTCTTTACTAGCAGAAGGGGATGAGAGTGGCAATTTTGTCTTCAGGCAGGGCTTAAAAACAAGAAATAATTTGTTTACCACTGATAAACCTAGTATATTCTCTCAAAGATAAAGTCACACTCATTCAATACCTGTTCGTCCTTTCCCCATCAAATATATCAATACTTCCAGGCACCAGTTCAAAACCAGAGCATCTCCTGGTTCAGATGAAAGGAGGGATAGCTCAGTTGCTGGAGCATGAGACTCTTAATATCAAGGTCGTGGACTCAAGTCCCAAGATTCCTACATTGCAGGGGATTGGACTAGAGGACCCTCGTAGTCCCTTCCAACTCTACAATTCTATGATTCTACCAGCCTTGTACTTAAGTATTTGCCTGGTAGCCATAGGCAACCTAGAATTGTATGCAGGTGACTGAGCAAATAGGCAGAGGAGAGATGAGGTGTTTCGCCCCACCTCTGTGCCCAGCATAGAACCTAAGCAAAGTGCCAGAGCAAGGAAAACCTTTCCTCTACTGGGCTGTCGTAGGAGCAATGCCAGCTATCTGAAGCATATGTTTTTTTTTTACAGGCTATTAACTTTTGTCAACTGTATTATTCTCAATGTGCTTCATAACAAAAGTGACAGGATCCTCTTCAATCAGATTTATGTTTGGATGACAAAAGCTCAGGAATACAAATTTATTTTTCTTTTGTGGAGATCGTACATATTTGTCCCACAATGTACACATTAAATGTAAAGAGACCCCTGACCACTAGGTCCAGTCGCGAACAACTCTGGGGTTGCAGGGCTCATCTTGCTTTATTGGCCGAGGGAGGCAGCATACAGCTTCCGGGTCATGTGGCCAGCATGACTAAGCCGCTTCTGACGAAGCAGAGCAGCGCACAGAAACGCCGTTTACCTTCCCGCCGGAGCGGTACCTATTTATCTACTTGCACTTTGACGTGCTTTTTAACTGCTAGGTTGGCAGGAGCAGGGCCTGAGCAACAGGAGCGAGGATTCGAACTGCCGACCTTCTGATCGGCAAGTCCTAGGCTCTGTGGTTTAACCCACAGTGCCACCCGCATCCCCAATGTACACATTACGTATACATTAAACTAGAATCCATTTCACAAAATCTTACAAACCAATTGATCTGTTTTTTAAGGTGCCATTACATTCCTTTTCGGTTTCCCAATCAAACCATAAACCAGCATTCTGCATGGTCAGATTCTGCCTGGAACCACCCAGGCTGCACGGATGCAGTGTCCTCCTGTCTTGTTCTATCTTGGCATTTACACATCCATACATGACTGGTGATGGGTGTGAAGCTTTAATGCCTTCTCTTGCCTGAACCTTGCTTAAATACCAGCTCAATTGCAGGGTTAGATCCTGCTACCACCCTGCCTGAGGTCCTGCAAGGGCTTATCTGCAGGATAATCCTACTTAGCTGATCTAAGCTTATCTTCTTAGGGACACCAGGACAACAGTATATTTGAAATGCCAATTAATGGCTAAAATGGGAAAACACAATTTTTATTTTTTATTTTTAAATCAACATTATTAAAACTAAACTGTAACAGGAGTAAATAGTATCAACAATGAAAACAAGGTGAAACACTCAGGCAATGGACTGATGAAAACTAAGGTGTATTCTAGGAGGTATTCCAAAGGCACATAAGAATGAAATTCCCAGGGTTAGAACTGTCTACTGAAATCAGGCTGTTTTCCTATTGCAAAACAAATGTCCCCCCACAAACAGTGAAGTGATATACAAGAAGGCTGCTTTATTCACTGCCTGTTCACTGCAACCATCTACTGGGGGCTCCATGATGCCACATACATTGGAGTTTGATTCTATGGTGATTTGGACTAGGTCCTGTAGATTATTATTATTATTATTATTATTATTATTATTATTATTATTACCATTTTGCATTTTTATGTGCTAAAAGCTTTTTAATTTCCCAGAAGGATGGGCACTATCTAATGGTTATTTAAATAAAGGTTTTATCTGTTTTGTTTTGAATATGATGTTTGGTGGCTTATAAATATTTTTAAAACATTTCATAAAACCTATTTTATGACTCGCTGATAAGCCAACAAGATCAACCAGGCCAGATACACCAGCTGCTGTACTTTGCTCCTCTCTCATTTTTCCTTGTTAGAGGCAAACCACAGTTCACGATATCACTCAAACATTGGTTTGGAGTTGACTTGCAAACCAGAACTGGAAAGAAAGACCAAAACCCCAGAAATATGCAAACCCAAGGCTAGGACATGTAATGCCTAAACCATGGTTTGGTGTTCCATCTGAACTGCTTTAACATCAGAACCCAGGATCACAATTAAAAGCTATGCAGTAGACTTTTGTTACAGGCAGTTTTTTTGGCTCTGGCACAAACAATTACTGGAGAGGTGCCAGCATAACAAAGTAGTTTCTTTTCAATTAGATGATCTAATAGACCCCGTGATGATCCAAGCACAACAAACAAATTGTCTGAGGACTTTCTCTCTGAGTCAACATGCCAAACATGATTTTTTTTTTGCTATTAGTACCAGGACTTTACTTTCCTTATAGTAAGCTCTTTTGCAAGTACTGCACACACAATTCCTTCCAGCCCCCATTGCTATTTTTATTAAGATACTTGGTTTTCTTTAACTCACGCAAAGATTCTTGAAATAGATTAAGAAAACTGATGTATAAGCATCTGTTTGTGATGTTTAGCAACCTTCCAAGTAAGCTACATTGCCAGGTTTGGTACTACACAAACGATTTGGTACAAGACTCATTACAGCATTTCTCATGTATTAAACTGAAAGTGATAGCAACAAAAGTTTTAGGTAAAGATTTCAGAAAGATATGATTAAGAGCAGTAAGGGGCAGAGAAGAAGTAACCTATAAAAACAAAGACCCAGTTATCACATAACGTTCTATGGCCATATAACATTATATGCTCATAGGTAGCAGAATGGAACATTTTTTTTAAAAAATCGTGCCTGCATATGAAAATGGTGTATTGGGACATTGGCACTTCCTGGATTCATTGGTGAACAGGACTACTGGCTGAGGTTAACTCTGTTCATAGGTGAAATAAATAAAACATTGTCCAGTAGCACCTTAGAGACCAACTAAGTTTATTCTGGGTACGTATAAGCTTTTGTGTGCATGCACACTTTTTCAGATACACTGAAACAGAAGTCACCAGACCCTTATATATAGTAGGAGGGTGGGGTGGGGTTTTTCTCAGGAGGGTAGTAGGAGATGTTTTTTTCTGAGGAAAAACCCTACCCCACCCTCCCACTATATATAAGGGTCTGGTGACTTCTGTTTCAGTGTATCTGAAGAAGTGTGCATGCACACAAAAGCTTATACCCAGAACAAACTTCGTTGGTCTCTAAGGACACGGGTGGCGCTGTGGTTAAACCACTGAGCCTCTTGGGCTTGCCGATCAGAAGGTCGGCGGTTCAAATCCTTGTGACAGGTTGAGCTACCGTTGCTCAGTCCCAGCTCCTGCCAACCTGGCAGTTCAAAAGCACATCAAAGTGCAAGTATATAAATAGGTACTACTCTGGTGGGAAGGTAAACAGCGTTTCCGTGCGCTGCTCTGGTTTCGGTGTTCCATTGTGCCAGAATGCTGGCCACATGACCTGGAAAAACTGTCTGCGGACAAACGTCGGCTCCCTCGGCCTGTAAAGCGAGATAAGTGCCGCACCCCAGAGTCATCTGCGACTGGACTTAACTGTCAGGGGTCCTTTACCTTTTACCTTTTTTAAGGTGCTACTGGACAATTTTTTATTTATTTCGACTGTGTCAGACCTACCTGAATCTGTTCATAGGTGTATGACTACTAACCCTGTTCACAGAAAAAAAATTAAAGAGATTACTAATCCTCACATGACTCCATGTGAAGGTACATACTGGATCACTTTTTAATATCTAATTGTAACACAGAAAGTGAGATCAGTGAACAACAGTGCAAGACTTACAACCTATGTTTGGTATTCCACCTGTTTCCCTTCCCTCGTGTATTCCAAAACAATCATTTATGCAGAAGAATCATTACATGGCCTTATTTAGGGAAAGCTTGGGGACAAAAAAAGTTTTTAAAATCATCAGATATAATTTTATCTATCACTTTTTAAAGTGATAGAATCAGTTATGCTTATTCATGTACAAAACACATAGGAAGGCACCCCCCTTCACACATATTAATTACATGTTTTTACTCCTACTCAGTTTGCAGTGCACTGTGGTCTAACTTATGCGTATTAATAGGAGGGCGATATTTTGGTCTTCTCTGAGCCTCTATACTGAATCTCTAACAGATGAACATGGAACTGAAGGAAATAAAAAGACATTTTGTACCCAGGTGATGCAAATGAATCCATAAAACTGGCACCAGAATCAACAGCAATAAGGAAGGAATAATCATTAAATTAAACATGCAGATACACCCTTTAAACAATATACAAATAGTAATATGACACACTGACACTGTATCTGTATATAATGAAACATCCACTACTGAGGAGAAAATCTGAACCTTAGAAATTGAAAATCAACACACATTTAATCTGATTTCAAAGCTTTCCCCATGTTCTTGGCTTTCAGCTCCCCATTCCATCCAGCTGATCAGTGTGGACACAATGGTCACACTGTTCTAATACTACTATTTTTATACATTCATTTTAAGGTGTGTGTGCATATTTAACGAATGTGCATGTATTTCTGGAACCTTATCAAGAATATGAATCTTCACTGTGAAACTTTGCATGCATCTTCAGATAAGGCTTGTAAAATATATGACTGAAGGAGTTGCCCTAAAGACCAGTGCCGGTCAACTCACCATGAAGTTGTTACAGTAAGTGCTACTCTTTTAACATTGGGAAAAAAGGTGCCGGTACTTCATAACCTTGAGTACCCCCAGAAAAAAGCACTGAAAAACTAACCAAATACAAGTGGGGGTAGCATGCAAACATATAAAGTGTAAAAAAGGTAAATAAATTAATACAAATTTACTTGAAAGAATATTACCTTTCCCTGGTATCAATAAACAGCACTGCTTTGGGGAAGGCCCATAACTCAGTAGTAGAGCATCTGCTTTACATGCAAAAGGTCCCAAGTTTCATCCCCAGCATATCCAAGTATTATTATTATTATTATTATTATTATTATTATTATTATTATTATTATTCCCACCTACCCTTCACCCTAGGGTCCCAGGATGGGTTACAACATTAAAGCACAACACTTAAAACAGTTTAAACCTACAACCACAAAAATAAGGAGTGTCCTGAAGTGTCAAAGGCCAGCGTAAAGAGTATGTCTGAATCATTCTCCACAAGCTGTATAATGAAGGTGTCAGACACACCTCTGTGGGGAGGAAGTTACACAGTTTAGGAGCCACCACAGAGAATGCCCTCTCCTGGGCTGTCTCCCCCTAAGCCTCTGGGGGTTGGGAAACTACCATGAGGGCCCCCTCTGCTCATTTCTCCACCCAAGAGGGTATGTTGTGAAGGAGGTGCTCTTTCTGATATTTAGGGCCTGAGTGGTTTAGGGCTTTAAACACTTATGTGAGTAGCTTGAATTAGAACCATAAACGAAATGGCAACCCGTGCAGCTGTTCTAAAACAGGAGTTGTATGAGATCTAAATGGAACCACAGGCAGTAATCTGGTTACTGCATTCTGGACCAACTGAAGTTTCCGGGTCATCTTCAAGGGCAGCTGTACATACAGAACATGGCAATAATTCAGTCCTGAAGTTATCACAGGATGGAGTACAGTGTTCAAGTCATCTCAGTCCAAAAGAGGTCACAACTGGCAAACCAGCCAGAGCTGAAGAAAGGCACTTCTAACCACTGAGGCCACCTGAACCTCCAGTGACAGTGCTGAATCCAGGTAGGGCTGCAAGTGTCCCATGAAATGCTGGAGGGCCACTGCCTGTCAGTGTATACTGACCAAGATGGGAGCAGGTGGCGCTGTGAGCTAAACCTCTTGGGCTTGCAGATCAGAAGGTTGGTGGTTTGAATCTGCGCTATGGAGTGAGCTCCTGTTACTCTGTACCAGTTCCTGCCAACCTAGCAGTTCAAAAGCATACCAGTGCAAGTAGATAAATAGGTACCATTGCAGTGGGAAGGTAAACGATGTTTCTGTGCAATCGGGCACTCATCACGGTGTCCTGTTGTGCCAGAAGCGGTTTAGTCATGTTGGCCACATGACCCAGAAAGCTGTCTGTGGACAAACGCCGGCTCCCTTGGCCTGAAGCAAGATGAGCATTGCAACCCATAGTCACCTTTGACTGAACTTAACCGTCCAGGGATCATTTATCCTTCTTTCTTTTTTTACTGACCAGGATAGACCAACAATATGACACAAATAAGGCTACTTTCTATGTTCAATCAAAATATATTTTGAGCAATCTCATGCATAAGTTCCCTGTAATTTGAAAAAATGATAGGGAAAAATTAATTTACTGTACATTTTTTTAAATTAAGTATGCTTGTTCCTCTTTTTTGTGGACAAATGAAAGTGGCTTAAATGAGATTGCAGTAGTCTCCCATCAATGTATAGATGAACTCCACATCCAACTAACGTACAGAAGCTAGCTCCCACAACATTATCATTTACACCTATACTGAACAGCCAGAGACCAAAGCCTATGTATTAAAACAATTGCAGGTCAGCAATCAGCTCTTGGATAATGTTAACTATGTTTGTGAATCTTACATTCCAGAAGTGAAATGCTTTAAATGTAGAAGAGAAAGAATGCATGACAATCACTAACCATGTAACCAGGCACCTGTTTCCAGGCAACAGAACAGCAGTGTGGCATCTGCCTCACACAATCATGCTCTCCTCTCCTTAGAGGTATTGGAGATAGAAGCCCAAGAACCCTTTCAATGGAAAAATCACACAGGCTGAAACCAAAATTATTCTGAAGGAGAAGAGAGGACATTTTATATCCACAGCTTTGGCTACAATATTCTAGATCTAGCAGTGAGGAAACAAAATCCAGAAGCAAATGCTTGGCAAAAAGGAATACACACCAGCAAATATTAACAATATCTTACTCATTTATTTTAACAACCTGGAACACCACTATACATGATTACCATGGTGAGGGGGGGGGGAAATGCAAGGTTAATACACTGCAGAATTGTGTGTCCATGCATGTACGTAAATTTTAAATAAGACAACAGTGCATTCTGTCTGAACAAATACATTAACAGAAATTCCAACAATTTATAGATGAGAGGCTGCATCTAGCCCAGTGTTTTTTGCCCAGCCAATGTAGTTTTGTGTGTCAGTTGGTTGTTTTAGTTGGTTACATGCCCTGTTTTCTTTTCCAAGGTATTTGTTTAATTTGCAATTCTAATTGTTGTGCCCATTGCTACTTTATTGGATTTGTTTTATGGATTCTGTAATTTTCATACTTTTTTTTTTACTGTATTTCATTTAATTTTGCCCCATTCTGGGATTGAAATACTGAATGAAGAGTGAGTTATAAACACTTAATAATAATGCATACAAAATATCACTGCTTTAAAATTCTTTTATAATTTAGCCTTAAACTAACATTGTTAACGCTAGATGAAGAGGGGCAGAGCGATTTTAAGCTTGGGGAGCAGTGGGATGGCAGATTGACTACTGCATTCCAAACTATGATCCTTGTCCCATCAAGGGAGATGGCTTGTTGGGTTTTTGTTGTTGTTGTGAAGCTCCAGGGTGGCACTGCCAAGGGGTCCGGATTTGGCCCTTCTCAGGAAGCTGGCCCTTCTCAGAACAGCTTCCCATCCAGCAGATCCATGGGTTCACTCTAGCCCACCTCGTTTCGGGGACCTATATTTGCTACCATCTGGAAGAACTCAGCACACGCAGCTTCTCAACTGCTTGCACTTTTGGCAGGCGAAGCGGAGGCGCGCATGCACACACACACACACACCCCACCAGGAGAGCCATCTCTACCTTATCTTAACTCTCTTCAGCAGCAGAGATCTGGATAAGAGGATAGCTGTGCTGATAGCAAATGTTAAGCAGTGATTTTTATAACTGGAGGACGGTTTGAACGTAGGCCTTGGACTGAATCCTAAAATTTTGCATGTGGATGGGTAACTTGAAATAACAGAAGATAGTATTGCTATGAGATGCCACATCAAAAAGGCTAGTTCAAGGACCAGCTGAGGTAAATTTGTTTGCATAGGCTTGACAGACACTGAAAAAGCCCAGGTGGTCTCTTTATTCACTGTAGTTCCTGCTACAATTGCACTCTGTAATATGTTTGGCTAGTAAGCAACTATTTCTAATTAAAATACACAACATCTCATCTGTATAAACTATAAAATACGATATACAACACTATTATCATGCAGTATCTCAGAAGGAATAATTACACACACACACACAAAGAATTTTGGTGGGGGCCTTGCAGCAATAATACAGCTGCAAAATAAACCATGTATTTAACCCAAACAGAGCATGGAAAATGTTGTGGTGCTCACAATAAACAAAGCTGCGCTTGCACACATCTTTGTGCATTTACCTTGCTTCTTTAACAGTGGCAGTCACAAAGTCTATACAGATGTGCTGTTGAAGGTTTTTGGTATGCAATTTTTGCAATAGCTCTTCACCAAGTCATCACATTGGTGTTTTTAAACTACTCATTATTTCAAAAGAAATTAAACAACTGCAGTGAAGGAAAGCTTCCAAAGCAACCATATATGTTTATGTGCTAATAGATTGGATGTATAAAGACTCAGTTCAAAAACACATTGACCTGGCCTTTGTTTATCTGTCATGGGCCTTTGCTTTCATCTGTAGAGATCTGTAGAGGCTCCAACAGACCACTTTTGACCATAGGATACTCTTTTCTGTTTTTTATTTTTACTTATTGGAACCTTCAGACTCAGAGGCAGTACCCTTCTGAACAACAGTTGTTGGGAAGCAAGAGAATGGCCCTTCTTGTGGAATTGGAGAAGCCTCTATTTGGCTGGTTGCTGAGAAACAGCATGTTGCACAAGACAAATATTTGCTCTGATCCAGCAGGGGTTGTTCTACATTATTTATTAACTCATTATTACACTTATACCCCACCTTTCCTGCAAGGACTTAAAGGTGGTGAACGTGTGTTGGCAATAGGGAATGGGTTGTGGTCATGTACAAAGCCAATAAAATGGAAGAGAAGAATAGATAGACACAAGCTACTCAAGTGTGCCTGGTAGGACCACATCCACCATGCAAGTCATCAGCACCTGTGATTTTAGTTTAAAATTGTTTTTCCTGGTGCATGGTTGAGGAGGGGATCTCCTGTATTCCCAGCTGATGCTGTATGTACAGCACCAAGAGTGTTACGCAATAAAGAAACATATAGATCTAGCCAGGAAAATGCATTCAGCAATTTTTGATATGATGCAAGACAGTAAGAGTTACAAAAGATGAAGAATGCCCTCTACTGTTTCAGTGAGTAGCTAACAGTTGAATGTACATGGTTCTGAGATTTTTTTAAATTGCCATACAAATATCTAAGATACTTTCACCTGTTCAGAAAGACTTCACCACACGGCCACAGTCACAATAGGGGCTAAAAAAATTGCACCATTGTTTCTTCTACATACTATGATTATTTTCAAGCTACTGCATTTATCTTGTCCCTAGCCTAGCTAGCGATGCCCCTTCAGAAGAGGCATCCAAAAGGCTTCCTCCAGAATTTTCTGGGAGAGACCAACTGATTTTGAGGTTTGCTCTTGAAATGGCTTTGCTCCTAAGAATACTTTATTGCCATTCCACCACCAAAGGTCTTCCTAGTTTCATAGGAGCTTAGTAGTAAGAAACAGGAGAATAAATCATTAACGCAGAGGAGGAACTCAGTGTCAACTAATTGGTCCATGATCAGTTTTGCTATGACTAATTATAAATCCTGAGAGAGAAATAATTCCATACCGGTTGCAGAAAAAGTGCTGGGCTGTCCTGTTCCTTCCTGTTCAAAACAATTAACATTAATGTCAAAAGTTGAAACACATATCCTTGCTACCTTGGCTACTTTAGTGCTGGAGTTAAACGTAGCAACAAGTTTTAACAGATTATTCAGTATTCTTACAGATCACTTTGCCAAATAATGATAAATTGGGATTTATGGACTGAAGTATATTGATTTGATTAAATTGAGTAATTCTAGCATCAAGCAACTACCAATACCTATAAAGTCAAGAATACTGTATAGTTAGAAAAACATTCACATTTATATACAACACAATAAACACTGAAATAAGGGCTGCACTGGTTCCCCAACAAATTTATTTTTATCAAAATAAAAACACTCAGTCCCCCCTGCCCACAAATCCTGAGATGATCTTCATGTGGGAAAATATCAGGTGAACTTAATCGTGTGTGTGTGTTTCCTGATACTGGGGAATGCTCCCTGTTATTGGAGGTGGGGAATCAATATTGTGTGATCTCCACAATCAGGACCAGCAAGACATAGCTGACTTCTCACAGCATGTCAACTGCACTCTAATTCTATGTTATACCCACACCCCACAAACACACAGCACCATTTTGTGACTGGTGCCCACAGCACTTTTTCAAAGACTGAAATGTGTCCCCCAAGGACCGTGGCACTACAGCTTCTGAACAGGTGTCCTCGGAGTCAGAAGTGACTAAGGTGGCACCCTTTGGTCAGAGAGGTACTTCCACAACAGTCTTCTCTTGCACAAACACTTCTGGTTAGCTATGCAAATCTGGGGATTGCCCTGAAGGCAATTTCCACTTTGAATCCCCAGCCTTTTCCCCTGAAGAGGGGGAGTCTTCCCCAGAGCCATAACAAGTTGTACATTGGCTGTGCATCAACATGCAACTGAGATACAGGGTATGCACTACACCCTGCACAGCACAGTCACCAATATGATCACTGTGTTTGGGATCAGCAACAGTTAGTGCTGAGCTGTCATGTATCAAACAATTTCTGGTAACAGCAACAGACAGTAATTTATAAGTCTTCCTCTCACTTCCTGCCACAGCAGAGAATGCATACATAACAGGGTAGATTCAAATCATCATCTCTCTTGAAACATATTTCCTGAACAAGTGTGCATATTAACCAGGCTTTTTACACATTTGTCTATATTAAATCAGTTCTTATTTTAAACCAGAATGGTTTTGTAAACAGGAATACTAAGTATAATTGATTATTTTTTGAAAAATTAAAATTTGATCAATTTTTATCCATTCTAAGATGCATTCCAGAGCATGTTGCATAGGAATGCACATGTATGATGATTATTCTGGCAAATCACAAAGCCTAATGCTATGATGGAGTTGTAAGGAAATTCTAATAAAATCAGGCAGATACATCAGCATGAACATTAAGTAGTGTGGCACCAGAAATCAAAGATGAATTTATTTTAAGTCAAGCCAACAATCCTAAATATCTTAAAAACAAAGAATAAAGCTTTGCCTAAGGGCATCAGTTCTGTTTTTTGTAAAAGCAATGAATCCCTTAGCTATGAAGCCAGTTTGATTTGCAGATATCTTCATGTGAGATTATACAGTAATACTGTTGAGTGCACAAAAGCAGAAATGTGCCTCATCTCTTCTTTTGACAGATATAGGGTTGCCAATGCGGCCATACCTGCAGCTTTACACAAAATTTGTCCCTCCTGGTCAACCTGAAGAAACCTCCTATCATGGCAGTTCATCTGCCTTTCCCTTTAAACTGCTTGGCCTCATCCCTCTGACATAACTAACACTAGCTGAGGGGTATGTGTGCAGGTACATATAGGTGCACATACAGGTGCATATGAGAATTAAACTAGCTTTAAGCAGTTTGAGAAACCCTGGTCTAAATAATTAATACTCATAATGTCACAAAGAGTTTATGTGCTTCATAGATCACTTCAAAATACAGTAATCCTCAGAACAATTAATCTTTCTATTTTCAATTCAAATTGTCTTTTCCATAGGGATGACCTAGATAAATTATGTGCTACAGTTTGAGTGCTATTTAAACCTTCTCCTCTTAGCAATCAATTCTTTGTGTAGTAACGCATCCCTTTTCTGACAACAGTTGACTCGCAACATGCACAAGCACAGTTTTATATGCTTGGCGGCTGGCCAGCTAAAATTGCATGAATCAAATGCATGCAAGGTGAAGAGCTTAAAAGCTCTTTCTGTGCCAGGTTTTCCCAGCTGTTAAGCTGTCCACCTTGCTCACCAGGCTGGGGAAAGGTCTCAAGCAGGCTCTAGCAGATTTCCGTGAGATCTCATGAGAGCCTCCTAGAGCTCAGGTAGACAGAACATAGGAGTTTACAGTAATAGGTGGGGCAGGATGTTCAGGTCCTATTCCTACTAACTTGAAGTGGCAGTTGCCAAAATTAATTAACCATGAGCCAACTGTCTAAACTAGAATAACTAGATGCATTTAACTAGACTAGCATTTAATATCTAGCATTTAACTAGAATAGTAAGCTCTTCTGCAGGATGACCCATCACAGCTATACTTCAGGAAGGTGGGCACAAAACCAATGCCCATCATCAATTTAAGAACATTAATTTGCAGTGGCGAACACACTGTACAACATTCCATAATGAACCCATGGAATTTCTTGTCAAAACAATGTGAATTCCATTCAGATACATTCCAGGAGTCACTTGGTGAATTTTGAAGGGTACTTAGTTGTCACCGAATATTGGCAAGGGAATCTTATTATTTGAGTCAATATAGCAAATATTTATGTGATTGATGATTTCTGATGACCAAAGTTTGGAATAAGGTAAAACTGGCCTTTGATCATGTTTCTTCATTGTTACTCTTATGTGGAAAATACTTATGTTCAGAGAACTGTGTTTATTCAGTACATCAAACACTCTTTATTCTAAAAGTATGGTTACTTAATCTGGCATCTAAAATTCACATGAAGCCACTCCAACAATGGATATGGTTTAACTGGCTCAAATTCCAAGAGAGCACTAAACTTCAATAACCTAGCTTTATTACAAATATCAACTACTATCCTGGAGCCTCAAAAGACAGACAATCTCCACATTGGCTCTGTTACAGGGCAGAAAATAAATTTAAATGCATTAAACATTTTCTAGTTATGATCTAGAGTCTAGTTATGATCTAGTTATGATCTAGAGAAAGTTACTTTTGCCTCTCTTAATATTTGCTGCCACCATCAGGATCTAACTAATAATACAAACTACATTAACAAAACTAAAACACTTGGTAATTTCATGACCAAGAAAGGTTTTAAAACAGGCAAATTTATTAAAGCACTTTGTGGGAAGCGTATAGACTATATCACTAAAGAAAGGTGTGGTGCTGACAACAACTACAATTTAAAGAACTAACAAGGAAAAGCATGGGAACACACAAACAAACCTGTATTAAGGGACAACGACAGAACAGGAGCAGAGATGAGGAATCAAGTAGAGCTACAAGGTTTTGTAAGGCCATTAATACAATTGTATTTGAGAGAATGAGATCAAAGCAGGAATGATATGAAGGAGCAAAATCATTCCTTCTAAAAAGGAAAGCTTTTTGAATACAAATATGAATACAATAAAAAGCTATAATAAAGAATGAAACAGAAAAGAGACAAGGATGGCTTCAACAGTAGAGCCCTTTAGTCAAGCTGAAACACTGATTTTCCACAATTAATTGCAAGTGAAATTAAGATGGAGGTTCAACACCACATTGCCCAGCAATATCCTTTCTATATATAGTCAAGAACCTCCTACAAAATTGGCCCAAATGTTGCCAGCAAAGTTCAAGTTTCTTCCTTACAGGTTCTTCCCTTTTTATCAGTTCATGATAAGTGTAAGGTAAAGGTAAAAGGACCCCTGGAGGGTTAAGTCCAATCAAATGCGACTATGGTGCTCATCTCGCATTCAAGCCAAGGGAGCCGGCAGCTTTCTGGGTCATGCGGCCAACATTACTAACCCGCTTCTGGTGCAATGGAACACCGTGACGGAAGCCAAATCACACGGAAAATGCCGTTTACCTTCCCGCCGCAGTGATACCTATTTATCTGCTTGCACTGGTATGCTTTTGAACTGCTAGGTTGGCAGGAGCTCGGGCAGAGCAATGGGAGCTCACCCCATCATATGGATTCAAACTGCCAACCGTCCATTCAGCAAGCCCAAGACTCTCAGTGGTTTAGACTACAGCACCACCCATGTCCCTGATGATGAGTGTAGGATGGGATGACACAACAGAAAGCAAAAAGGATTACTAATAAATAGCATCTCTTAATTAACCCAAGGTCAGTTCCTGTAAGAGAAGGCCTTAATAATGGATTTTCTATCATTTTAATAATAATGCAAAAATAGGCTATTCATCATTAATCTCCTATCCACTCATCACCAGGAAGCAATAAAATGGGCTGAACCAGCTAGGAGCCCTTAAAGTTTCAATAATGGTTTGCCTGTCTATATTAGACAGACTCATGCAATCACATTTTTATTACAAAAAGATTTTCACAAATCTGATATGAAAAATACAGAACAAAACACACTCAAAAGCAGTAGGATAATGATGGCATCATCCAGACATTCTGGCAAAAGTGAGTGCCACAGAAAGGCAATTCCAGAGAAATAGGCCAGTGTGGAAGAACCAAATGTCAGAAAAATGGGCACAATTTATAACTGACCAAGGAAATATATATGAAACAGGTGGGGCAGTGAAGAGAACATTTACTTTTCATCAGAAGGGAAAACACAAAGTGGGTTAGACTCCTACTTGTATCAAATGAAAGATATGAAAAGTGGAGACACTGTTGCAGGACAAGCAGCAATTAGGCAACATATTAAATTTGGATAAGAAAATTGGGAAGAGAAGGAAATTTTCAGTGATGTTGTGTTCATGGCAAGATAAGTACCAGAAATTGTTTATATTTTTACTCTGTCCCTCAAACTAGTTATAAATCAATAAAATAAAATCCAATAACCTATAATCCATCAGACTAAAGTCACAATAAAAATACCAGGTCATGCATATACAATCCCCAAAAGGAATGTCAGACAGGAAGAGTCACAAAAGAAAAACACCATCTTGGAAGGAATTTTTTCTTTGTTTCTTCCATTGTCTTTGTTCCTGGATCCTCTTTCAGCTCCTTTCCACTACCCTTACCAGGTTTTCATTCTCTCCCGGTTCTATAGAACCTCTCTTTTCCCTTCATGATTAAGCTTTAGAGTAAGGGTAGGGCACATTCCCTTCGCATCAATCTTCCAGGGACAACATTTCAGAGGTAGTGGGGCCAGAGAATGTAAAACTGTACTTTTGCACAGAAGGCTACTTTCTGCACAAACTCACACACCCCTCTCCATCATCCATTCAGGCAAGCAAAAGGCATCATCAGAGTTCAAATAAAAGTTCCAGACAGGAAGACACATTCATGAAGGGTTCAAAGCAGGGCCAGTGAAAGACGGATGGTTTGGGGGCAGGTTCAGCCTAGATTCGAAAGAGACTTGAGGACCAGGAAAATCGTCTGGAATGCCACATTCAGCTTCCAGGGCCTGAGCTTTCCCAGCTGTGCTGTAGAAAATGAAAGCACATTCAATGCAAAATTACTAGAGACAAGCAGGCCAGGGAGATGTAAATGGAACAGTGAGGGTGGAACCTAAGGTTGAAGACATCTATGTAGAAATGCCAAAAGACACACAAATGAATACAGGTAAAAATATAAAGACTGCAAAGGATAGGACATATTCTTGATAATATCAACAGAAAGGGGAGAGGAATTAGGAGAATTAATTTCAAGGGAATTTATAAAATCCAAAAAATGTTGTTGTAAATGCAGAAATGTCAGTAGCCTATGCAAGAACTTTGACACCTTCATGTGAATGTAGGCTGGTTGCAAGCTCAATGGCATTCCAGTCATGGACAAATGCAAGATGATAAGAAGTCAAATGCGAACGGTTCCCGTCTTCGATACATTTAAAAACTTATGTCATTCTGGTCATTGCCCTTCTTCAACTGAAACTACCTTTCAGGGCTTTTGCATATCTCTAAGCTGTAATTATTGTAAAAACACACACACACACAATTTTTACATTTGCTTAGCCGTTTGTTAAAAGGCTTTTTCCTCAACAAGCCAATTTTAACACACAAAATAAATACATTCTAGGGCTTTCCAAATCGAAGAATTTAGTTACCATGAGCAGTTTTTCAAATGTCTTTGTAGAATGGGAAGTTACCGGTAATTAGAAAATGCAAAATGGCTTTTAGCTGGAAAAGAGAGTGCTTAACACAATCATTTTACTATCTCTACATTTGTCAGAAACAATGTTACTTTTACTGTAGCAATACTGTGTAAAATTCCCCAGCCATGGAATCCTAAATATATCTACCCAAAAACAAGTCCCACTAAATGGGACTTACTCCCAAGAAAGTATAATTGCTGCCTTAAAACATTCCTTTTTCGTTTTTATTTTTAAAGATTTTAAATCTATACATGATTTGTTTAAATAGTAATGTATTATATGCAACAAGTAAACAGATAAAATATATTTCAGCTATATTTTGTCTAACAATTTAAATGTATCTATTTCAGGAGATGAAATCATCCATGAACTATACTGTAACACATCTCTGTAAGGCAACTGTAGGGTAGCTTTAGAAAGTGGCTCCCTGCGTGGAAAAGGTTAATTAAAATTTTACAAGATCCAGCTCTGGCAGAAATGTTTACAAATGCATCCAATAAAGGGAGGTAGTATCATTCAAACAGTAATGATACTTGCCAGCTATATATATGACCAAAGAGCAATGAAAACTGCCATTATTTTACATGTGTAAATAACAGTAAACATGTACCGGTAAGTTGTTTTCCTACCTAATCTGCTGTTTGATAGTTCATACTCTGGAACTCAGTTCAGCAATCTAGTTTTCTTTTACTTTCTAAAATGTAGAATATTATTTACACTGCATGACTTTTCAACATAACTGATGCCTGCTTCCAATTAAATTATTGGGGTGTTATAACTTATGTAACCGCAACAGTATAATATTATGAAGGAGATATTAGCAAAGTTAGGATAACCCCAAGGTTTGCAGAAGTACAAAAATTGTTTAGAAAAACCCCTGAGAAACAGAAGCCAGCCCCAAACAACCCAACAAGGATTGAGCATGCTTAGTGGCCACAGAATGATAACTGACTGGGAAGAAGGGAGCCCTGAAATGGGGGAGGCATAGGCCATTTCCTACTCTATACTGAGAAGCTACTTTTGAATGACTCACAGGGACAGATAGGAGAGCTGCCTATAGAAATCAATACAGATATGAAAATTTTAGCTCAGAGTGAATGACCTGCAGCACAATCCCATTCATCTCAATGCAAAAGCAGGTCCCTTATTCCTAGGTAACTGTACATGGGAAATGCAGCCAATAAAGTCTTCACTTGGAAAAATGCAACTGAACTAAACATGTGTTAGTGAATGTGCAGTATCTAATGATTACTGATCATTTCAGCTTAATTTTGTGCATGTCTGAAAATAGATGTGTATTTCCTCACTTTAGGGGCATAGTGTCTGCCAGCATTCACAAAAGTATACATGAAAGCCAACATTCACATGTGGGGAAACCCAGTCAGATGGACAGAGTATAAATAATAAAATTATTATTATGTGAATACCAACATGCACCAGATTTCAGGTATTCCATAATATATATACACCAAGATATTTATTATTATTATGACTAGAAAGTCATCTTGTTCATATCTCCTGCCACTTGAATAGGGCCACACATCTGTCTCTCAAAGACATTTCCACACATGCTCAGTAATTATGCACCACAAAGAGTAGGTGCATCCCAATTAAGCTGCCTGCAGCAAAGATATTTATACCCTGCCACACACTGTCAAATGAGAAGAAAGCACCATCCAAACAGATAACAGGGAAATTATTTTCCAAGCATAACATGGTAACTAGTTCAACTAAGAGACTGGTTCAAACTCATTATCTTATCAAAAAACATTTTCCACATCAGAAACGGATTAGCCACAACATTCCATTCCATTGTAATTCCTCAGGGAGCAAAAGCAGTTACTCTAACAAGGTTGGTAAAAGAAAATGTGTCTCACACATAAAAGGAAAACAAAGGTGAATTTTGGAGAATATTAACACTAAACAATATCACATATACTGCATATATGTATCATTATAATACTTGGTCAACATGCAGAATCTGACTCTAAAGCAAGTAAGATTACCAGAGGACTCAGGCCCAACCCATTGCTGAAGCAGGGTGAAGCACTGGTCTTGAACAGCAGAAACTCAAGTGGTGGCACCCACCTCTGCCCCCCCCACCTCTGCCACCAGGGAAGAAGCAGTCCTCTCCACCACATTCCAATGGTACATTCAATTCCTTTTCCATCTACACCCTTATCTCCCAATAAGTGGCTGCTCCATAGCAACATCATTTCCAGAAGACAGGCAGGGGCAGCAGAAGCAGCTATCAGTAGTACTGCACTAATGGCAACTATTCTTGCTTTTATGCAGCTGCCATGGCAGTCTCCATGTGAAACAAGGATTCAGTGTGGATGGACAGGTAGGCCACTGTTCTTACCATCCTTAAATGCAGCCTTCCAACACCATCCCAACAGAGTTGTTCCGCCTGGCCTTTGGCGTGGAGCCAATTTGATTCCCTCCCTCTCTTTCTTTTTTCTTTTCCTTCTCCTCCTGCGATGAGGCTACATTTTAATATTTTAATGTTTCAATATTTTAATGTTGTATTTTATTTTTGTTTTTAAGTTGTAATCATTCAACTTGTTTTTATTATTGCTTGTAAGCCGCTCTGAGCCCGGCCTTGGCTGGGGAGGGCAGGGTATAAATAAAAATTATTATTATTATTATTTATTATTATCCCAGAATTAATTAGGACAGTCCAATATGCTCTCTCTTCCTCCTTGGAGTGAAACATACATTTAAAGACACATACTGGATATGGCGGTGGTAGTGCATGTGGTGGGGTGGAGCTGCCCTCCTGACATAGGTGTCACTGTTGTTTATATGGGGCAGGGCCAATCCAGTGGTCCCACCTGTGCAACCGCACAGCCCCAATATTGCCACTGTCACATCCCAACCATGTAATTGAAGCTGGTGTCAGGAAGGCTGCTGTGCTTCACCACACACACTACTACTGGGGCATAGACCATATTATGGAGTTAGCTGCCAACCTTGGAGAAAGTCTTACTTTCCATCAATCAGCTGTGTGGCTAATTCTAAACCTGCTCTATTGACTTATCCATCACCCACATAATTGGCTGCATCACATACCCTTTCACAACTCTCCAAAGCCGCAGTGGAGCAGCCATCTCAATTTTTAATTTGCTTGACTTTCACAGTGTAAGTTAAGTGCTTAAAGAATCACACTTTGAAACTATTACTAGTCAGAGACCGACTGTCAGGATTTTTCTGGTTACCAGCTAATGAGTACTACTGTGTGTACTACAAACTTCCAGACAATAACAGAGCCTATGCTTTATTTTTAGAACAGATCCTGTTTTGGCAGTCACCTCTGGCACATTTACAAGTTGAAGTATTTTTAACATATCTATTTCCTTCTTAACGTTTATGGGGAAATCTGCTGGTTATATGCAATTCTGGATAAATAGAAGAAAGTAATGTACAATCTAGTTACTGTTCAATTGTAAGACATACTATTCTATATGTAACAGAAATTAAGGAGTTCTAATCTTACTTTGGGATTCCTCAGGAATGCAAATACCCATTTGCTACTCAAAAGAATAAACCAGATAATTTATTTCTTCAAGGAAATCAGATGTTTCACTTAACTATCCCTAGAGTATTAACACTGTAAACGCAACAGTTATAATGAGGCTCTAGAGAACTAATAATTATTAATTTAGAAATCAGCAACAAGTGCTTGATATTATTCAGAAAAAGAACTTACCTTTTACAATTCGAGAATATTTGATTATTCAGACACTTCACATGGGGTCTTTCCCACCCACACCCCCTTCTGCCAAGGCCTACTCTGATGCCATTGGATAAATTCTCTGCAAAATATAGGTCTTGTCTACTGCTAAACTTTAGGTCAGGTTTCTTTGCAGTTCTGAAAAAAACCTTTCACTTTATATACACAGCATAGAACAGTGAGCTTTTTGCTAGAGCTACCAGAGTTAGCTTCACAACAACTTGATGCTTATCCAGAGGTACCTCTATTAAATTCTGCTGGAGTATTGCTCTCTGTTTCTAACACATACTTTTTATTCTACAGGCAAATCTGAAGAACAAGATGTAGAAGAATCCAACACTATGTATTCTCAAAACTCTCTTCCAATCTTCTTCAGCGTTTTAGGGCTATAAATACAGAGGCTATAAATTGTAGCTTTAATCCTTCTATGTAGTGTTCATAAATTCCTCATCTTTCCATAATTACCTAGTCCATTATTGTCTTGCATTTCCATTGGCTCACTCTGAGTCATAAAATCATACCACCTCATCTCCAAAGGGCCGAAGCACTTGTGTCCAGTAGCAAAAAGGAAATATCCTCATTAATAGATTCTAGCTGCAACATTTTTTATTTATTAGCAGCCAAACATGTTCGCAGTCTTGAAACACCAACACAAATGTGCTTTTATTTTTTATTATAGCAATACAGCAGGCACGGGCACAAGGAGAAGCAGAGAAACATTATGATTTCTACACTCCTGCTCAGAAGCAACACCTCCTGTTCCACATTATAGTACCACTTTCCTAACTGAAGAGAAGAGACGAAGCTAGGTCATTTGGAGGAGAGGAGAGACGGAGAACTGGGATGCAGAGGGAGGAGAGAGCCGGGAATTCAGAGGGAAGACAGAAACACGTAAAAGGGATTGGACAAATGCAAGAAATCAGTACAGGAGGGCTGTACAAAACCCGAGAAAAGATGTTTTGATAAAGAGGTGGGAAAAGAGTTCCTAAGAGAAGGAACGCTCGAGGTTTGGCAGGCACCCCTTGGTTTCTGAAGAGCGCCCTCTGCCACGGGGCTACCCCTCTCCGCTACTCCCACGGGGCCACCCCTACCTGCGCGCCGAGGCGAGGCAGGGCGGGGGCGCTACGTACCCAGCAGCAGCAGGCGGTGCGTCTGCTTGTATTCCCTTTTCTGCTCCTTGAGCGCCCGGTCGATGCTCTTGCTCACGCGCCTCGCCTCCTTCTCCGCCTCCCGCTCCTCCAGGCGCAGCTTCTCCCAAGGTCTCTGCAGCGCCAGCGGCTGCTGCTTCGCCGCCGAGCCCGACTCGGGCTTGGCCTGGGGCGCCGCCACCGCCGTGGCAGCTGCGAGGGGTGGCGACGGCCCCCGTTGCCGCTGCCGCCCCTTGTCCTTCTCCGCGGGAGCCGCCCCGTTGCCCGCTCCGTTCTGCAGGAGCAGCAGCGGCCCGTCCAGCTCCACCGCGCGCGCCTTGCCGCCTTCCGCCTCCCCGCCGCTGCAGATGCTGCCACTGCCGCCGCTTTTCCCCGCGCTCCTTCCTCGTCCTCCTCCCGTGGCCGGGGCTCCGGGCAGGGGCGGCTGCGGCCGGGCCAGGGGCTCCGCCGTGGGCAGCGGCGGCGGCTGTTGCTCGGTCTCCGAGGTGGTGGTGGTGGCGGCGGCGGCGCTGGAGATGGAGCCGCCTCCGGAGTCCCCGAAGAGCCTCGGGCGCAGGCTGTAGCAGAGCCCCATGTCTCGCGGAACCGAGGAGCTGTGCGCGCGTCCGGGCTGAAAGCGTCCGGCAGGCAGCCGCTCTCAGCGCTCGCCGCGGTCCCCGCGCGTCAGGGCCGCGGAGGGCGCGCCAGGCAGCCCCTCCTCACAGCCCCGCCGCCGCCGCTGCTGCTGCAGCTGCTGGGCCATGTTGCATTTTCCTCGCCTCTCTGCCCTCCTCCTCCTCTGGGCAAGCGGCGTCGTTTGGGCGGCAGCGCCAGCGGCAACTCGCCTCAGATCACCTGACACGGACCCGCCGCCGCCGTGGCTACCTTACCGTAAATACCCCAGCGCAAGCCCACGGCTACGCAGCTCGAGGTTACCGAAGGTCTGGAAGGGGGCCAAGGCGCGCACGCACACACGTGTGTGTGTGTGTGTGTGTGTGTGTATGTGGTGTGGACACACGCAGGATCCTCGTTTCCTCTAAGCAACCCCCTCTCTCCTTGAGACACCGGCAGGGACAACCCTGCCTTTCCTCAGGCGGTCCCTCCTCCTTCGCAAATATAGCCATTTACTACAAACCCTTTTTACAGGCTGAATGGCCCTCCCTAGCTATTAAAGCACTTGGATGTTTATTGCCACAGCATATAACCGCCCTGAAAGTGATCAGCCTCCACCCACTGTGTTGCCTATCTTTTTGTTTTGTTGGCCATCTCTGGCGTTGTAGTAGTTGCTGCACATTCTCACTCTCAATTGCAATGCAAATACCACTGATGTGGTTGAGTGCACATACGGAGAGGTCTGGCACAGAATGGCCTTTTTGAAACCACACTCTTCTGATTGTGTAGAAGAATCTGAGATTTAAATGGCTTCAGTAAGTGGCACTTATTACCTGAGGTCAACAGACCCAGCAGCCTCTGTGCCAACTAAAGACATGAGAGTAGATGGTAAAAGCTACTTTTCTTACACTACATTTCTCAGTGCATGCCATGAAACCCGCTCATTATGCTCTTTGTTATAATGGTGGGATAGCCAGACATGAAGGCAGGTTTTGCAGCACTTGGGATCTTCTATGCAATTTGCTATTAAAGAATGGTAGAATATGCAATTCTACCATTACAGAAACAACCCCCCCGCTAGGTCACTTCTTATCTTTATTTATTTGGAGAGATCACTTGCTGACACCAAGTTTTCTTTCTGGGTAGGACAGATCAATGGCATGCCATTGGTTCTAAAGGATGCCAACATCTTCATGGCTGACACTTTCCCAGATCCTGCTCCCAAAATTCCTCTACCTGAGAAACATCATCACCTGGATTCACAGATAGGAGGCACTTGTGCAGTTCTACATGACAAACCTAGAAGACATGAGAGACTACAACATGTCACTGACAGCTCCTAATTAAAACCATGACACTTCTCTCATACAGGCCTTAGGTGACATTCCTGTACTTAGTAACATACAGTCCCTCAAATTAAAACGCATTCATCAGCAACAACGGGCCACATAACTTGGACCAGACCACATTGCAGGTTCAGGTGCCAGTTCTGTCCCATATCTGCTCTGGGAACATAATTACAGGACCTAATAATGTCATCCACAACATCAGGGGTTCATTTATTTTCTCATCTTCCAATGCGTTGTGTGCCATCACCTGCCGGCAATACCCTTCTGCATTCTGCAAAGGACAAATATGACAGTCTCTACATGAAATAATGGACACAAATCTGACATTTAAAAAAATGGCAGCACCAAAAAGCCAGTGGGGGGACATTTCATCCTCCCAGGATACTCTATTACTGACCTTAAGGTGACCAAGCTGGAACAAAGAGAAAACATGAAACTGCTAAATTACCAATAATCGCAAGTAATGCTATTACTTGTGGACTGAATTGAAGCAATGAATTTTCATAACAGTACAGTATATGTGTTAATTGACTTAAAAATGCCAGGATCTCTGTGTTACAAACAGAAGCCTTTTTGGAGAATGGCCACCTTTCATGGAAATATCACTGTCTGTAGAAGACGAAGAAGAAGAGTTTGGGTTTGATATCCCACTTTATCACTACCCGAAGGAGTCTCAAATTGGCTAACATTCTCCTTTCCCTTCTTCCCCACAACAAACACTCTGTGAGGTGAGTGGGGCTGAGAGACTTCAAGGAAGTGTGACTAGCCCAAGGTCACCCAGCAGCTGCATGTGGAGGAGCAGAGACGCGAACCCGGTTCACCAGATTACGAGTCTACCGCTCCTAACCACTACACCACACTGGCTCTGTACATTTCTGCATCTCATTTTCTTCTGACCTCAGTGTTTACATCTGCCTCCCTCTAAGAGAGAGAGAGGGAGGGGGAGAGAGAGAGAGAGAGAGAGAGAGAGTGTCAGAGTCAGAGTCACACAAAGATGCAACACAGAATAGCACTAAATGCATCTAATGAAGTGGACTCTAGTCCACAAAGCTAGTTCTTAGTAATCCAAATACACGAGCTAAAAATAAAAATCCTACTTCATTTTGTCAAGGTAAGAGAGCAAATATACTAATATGCATTTGAACATTCTAAATAATAAAGCATTAATGAATGTTTACTCTACACAAATTGATCATTTGCTGAAGATTGGCACAGCTAAGTTTTCTCCAGGATGCAACTGTGGAAATCAAATTAAGTCATATGAAGGTCAACAGTTCAAAACTGCACTTCAAATTAGGAAACAGTTAATGGCAGAAAAATGAGGGAAAGCACAGGAAATTAATGATAATTGGTCTAAATGTAAGAGAAAGAGATAACTGACAAAATACTGCAACACAAATAATGAAGGGCATAAGTAATATTTTACCCTTTCCAAAATACGTATGTAACATTTAACCAGATCTAAGTTGGCAAATCGATGTTGGTAATAGTAATACAGTGGTACATTGGGTTAAGTACTTAATTCGTTCTGGAGGTCCATTCTTAACCCGAAGCACTACTTTAGTTAATGGGGCCTCCAGCTGCCGCCCGCCGCTGGAGCACGATTTCTGTTCTCATCCTGAAGCAAAGTTCTTAACCTGAGGTACTATTTCTGGGTTAGGAGAGTCTGTAACCTGAAGCGTATGTAACCTGAGGTACCACTGTAAAGAAAAACAAGACTATTGCTCTAGTTCTGTAGCTAGAGCAATAGTCTTGCTCTATAGCAGGGGTCAGCAAACTTTTTCAGCCATGGGCCGATCCACAGTCCCTCAGACTATGTGGGAGGCCGGACTGTATTTTTTTGGGGGGGGGGAGGGAATGAACGAATTCCTATGCTCCACAAATAACCCGGAGATGCATTTTAAATAAAAATACACATTGCACTTGTCAGGGCTACCCTAGGCCCCAGCTCACAAAGGACCAACGCTGCTTCGTTGTTAAGTATAAAAGCCTTTATTGAAGTTCAGTTTCACTTCCAGAGCCGCAGCGCGCAGCCCCACGTCTAAAGTGTCAGACCACTGATGCTCCGTCTGAGTCTCCTCCCCCTTGACACCAATTTAAGAGTCTAGCCTTGCTCCACCTTCTCCGCTGCTCCTTCCTCCTCTGGGTCCGCCTGCCCGCCGGGGTTCCGCCCTTTCTAGCCTCTTCTCCCGCTGATTCCCCTGAGCCTTCTCCCTCCCTCCGGCGGGCTTTAGGAGCTGGTTCCCCATCCGGGTCTCCTGCTGTTCCGCGCGCCTGCACATTTGAACTTGGCGCGCGCGCCCAGCCAGCAACTTTCCTCCTGACCGTTCCACTGCTGCTGTCACTGCTTCCCCCATCGGGGGGGCTAGCTGCAACTGACCTCCCCTCCGTTGGAGGCGTGGTCAGCCCTGACTCCCTCTCTGGAGGAGACACTGCTCCTGACACATGTGACTCCTCCCCCCCACTACGCTCTGGTGGGGAAACTGGTCCTGATCCTCCACTGCTGCTTTGGGGTTCCCCTCTGGCTCCTTGTTTCTGGTGCGTCCCCCCTGGGACCCCCCTTGCCCTGACCATCGGCGCCCCCTTCTGGGAATCTTCTGATTCGCTGGAGAAGCTCATGGAATCTCTCGGGCCACTGTCATACTCCCCTACGCTGCCCTCGGATTCTTCCCCTTCGCTCTCCCAATCCTCTCTCCCCAGTGCTCCTGCTCCTGATTCCCTGACATCCATCCCCCCCTCGAAGCCCCCCCTTCCCCCCTCCCCCTCTTCGGGTGTGGGTTCCGGGTGCTCCAGTCCAGTGGGTGTGAGTGCGGGATACCATTCTTCCCCCCTGGTGTGTAGCCGGTCCACTGGATCCGGCCCAACCGCAACGGGCTCGTCGACGTCGATTTCCTCTGCTTCCATCTCTCTGCTGATGTGCTCGAATCCAGGATCCTCCCCCAACACGTCCATGTCCTCCCCTCCCCCGGGTACCTCTGGTGAGACAGCTTGCAAAGGTCCCCGCAGCAGCTCCCTGCGCCACCCCACCTCCGGTTGAGTGTCCCACCAATAGGAGCGGTCTGTGGCAAACCCCGAGAGAGACCCCTCCGAGGAGCTAGTGTCTGGCGTCGTCTCTTCAGCTGATGAAAAACCCTGGAACGTACTGGCTGACAGTGTGGGCGTGAAGAGCCAGTCGTCGAAATACTCTGCCGGCATAGGTCTGTGTGGGAAGAGTGCATGGAACTCGTCTTTAAGATAGTGCTCCTCCACGGCATAGCACGGTACCCACCTGTTGGCACTGGCTGGGGTACCTTCCCTGGCGAGGAGGTATTCCACCCCCTCTTCCCCCCACCTCGAGTCCAAAATCTCCGTGACCTCGTTGAGTGGCGTCGCCCTCCGTGACCCCTCCCTCTTCGGAGATTCACTAAGTGTGTCTGGCGCGTTCCCTGTCGCCTGAAACCTGTGGGGTTCCCTGTAGGGTGTGAGCACTGACCTATGAAAGACTGGGTGCATTCTGGAGCCCTCCGGGAGTGTCAACCGGAAGGCCACTGGATTGATTTGCGCCGCGACCTGGTAAGGTCCCAGCTGCTTGTGCTTGAGCTTCCTCTTAGCTAGCGTCCTGGCCGGCACTGCCTGGGCTGCTAACCAGACCCAGTCCCCCACCTGGATGTCCTCCCCGACCCTCCTGTGCTTGTCTGCCTGCATTTTGTAGGCGTGTTTCGCCAGTTCCAATTGCCTGCGGAGTTGCTCGTGGACCTCCTGTAACTCTGCTGCTAAGTGCTCTGCTCCCCTTGGCTCCCCCTCCCCCTTCGTCTCTAACCCTGGGAAAGTTCTGGGATGCCGCCCATTATTGGCGAAGAACGGTGTCACTCCCGTAGACCCGTGCTTCGTGTTGTTGTAGGCAAACTCGGCCAGCGGTAGGTAGTCCACCCAGGTCGAGGGTTGTTGATTGGCGTAGCATCGCAGGTACTGCTGCATGATGGCGTTGACCCTCTCCGCTTGTCCGTTGGTCTGCGGGTGTCGTGCCGACGCTAAGTTGATCTTGACGTTCAGGATGCCCAGCAGCTTCTGCCAGAAGCTCGAGACGAATTGGCGACCCCGGTCGGACAGGATGGACCGCGGCAAGCCGTGAGCTTTGAACACGTGGTCTATGAACAGCTTGGCGGTCTGTTCCGCTGTGGCCACCTTCGCGCACGGAATAAAGTGTGCCATCTTGGTGAACATGTCTACGACCACGAGCACCGCTGTTTTGCCTCGCGAGCTGGGCAGATCTGTGACAAAGTCCAGGGCCACTCTCTCCCACGGTTCGAGCGGCGTCTGTAGGGGTTCTAGTAGACCCGCTGGCTTCCTGTGTACTGGCTTGGCCCTTTGGCAGGTGTCACACCTGGAGACGTAATCCGCGACTTCTCCCCTCACCTTGGGCCACCAAAAGTCTCTGGTTACTAATTCCGCCGTTTTGTCCTTGCCGAAGTGCCCAGCGCTGGGCGCGTCGTGTAGCTGCTGCAAGACTTTCGCGCGGAGGTCGTCTCCGGGCACGTAGAGAGCCCCTTTGCGGATGAGCAGTCCGTCTCGTATCTGGAACTCGTCGTCCTTCGCTGTGCCTCTTCGCACCTCCTCCATCTTGGATTGTGCGAACGAATCCGTCTGCAGCGCTCGACGCACCGCGTCCAGGTCCACGGCAGCTGAAGCGCACGCCCACGCTTTCGGTGCGAAAATGTGCTTGGCCGCCACCGGCGCCGCTTCCTCGAGATACTGCGGCTTCCTGGATAGTGCATCCGCCATGACGTTGTTGTCTCCCGGGATGTATTCTATCCGGAAATCGAAATCCGCAAAGAACTCCGCCCAGCGGATGTGTCTCTGGTTCAGGAACCGCGCCGTGCGCCAGTACTCCAGGTTCTTATGGTCCGTGCGGACTTGCACTGTGTGTCTGGCTCCAACGAGGAAGTGCCGCCACGCCCTGAAAGCTGCATGAATGGCCAGCAACTCCCTGTCCCAGATGGTGTAGTTCTGTTCCGCCTTGCTGAGTTTCCTGGAGTAGAATGCGCACGGCCTCCATTCCCCTTGCGGATCTTGCTGCAACAGGACGGCCCCCACTGCTCTGTCTGAGGCGTCCGTCTCAACCCTCATTGGTCTGCTGGGGTTTACATGTAGCAGCTGTTCTTCGGACGCGAAGAGACGCTTGAGTCTCCGAAAGGACTGCTCCGCCTGGTCCGTCCAGGTGAACTTCTTCTTCTTGGAGCTGAGGGTGTCCGTGATGGCCGCCGTCTCCTTCGCGAACCCTTTGATGAACTTGCGATAAAAGTTGGCGAAGCCGACGAACCTCTGGACCTCCTTCCGATTGCGCGGGCTCTTCCAGTCCAACACCGCGCGGACCTTGGCGCTGTCCATGGCGAGTCCCTTGTCGGACAGCTTGTAGCCCAGAAAATCCACCTCCGTCATGTCGAACTGGCACTTCTCTAATTTGGCGTAAAGTCTGTGCTCCCGTAGCCTCTGCAGGACCTCCTTGACGTCCCTCTCGTGAGCCTCCTGCGATTCCGAGAAGATCAGGATATCGTCCAGGAAGCAGACGCACTTCTTGTAGAGGAGTCCCGCTAACACGTGATGCATGAAAGCTTGGAAGGTATGGGAGCCATTTTGCAGACCAAAAGGCATTACGCGATATTCATAGGTGCCTAAAGGTGTAAACATGGCTGTCTTCCACTCATCGCCCTCCCGCATGCGTATAAGGTTGTACGCCCCTCGTAGATCCAACTTGGTGAAGATCCGTCCCTTCCTCACCGTCGCGAGCAGGTCGTCGATCTTGGGCATGGGGAATGCTGCGGGCTTTGTTTTGGAATTTATGGTCCTAAAATCAACTATGAGTCTCCGTTGGGGCGTGTCCTTCTTCTTCACGAAAAACACGGGACTGCCCCCCACTGCTTTAGATTCTTGGATGAACCCCCGCTTCAAGTTGTGATCTATGAACTCCCTGAGTTCTTGCAGTTCATCTTCAGACATGGAATACAGTTTCCCAGTCGGCAGCGTCGCTCCCGGCAGGAGGTCAATCTTGCAGTCGTAAGGCCTGTGGGGAGGCAGCTTATCCGCTTCCCTCTCGCAGAAGACCTCCAAAAACTCCTTGTACTTGTTGGGTACCGCTTGCACCATGCCTAGGTGTAGCTGCGGTTCATCCTCTTGCCCCTCCTCCTCCTGGCGGGTCTGGATGCAGTGTTCTGCGCAGTAGGATGAACAGAAGGTCAACTGCCGCTGGTACCATGCCAATGCCGGGCTGTGCCTATCCAGCCAACTCATACCCAACACTATGGGCGTGTCCGACAGGTGGGTGACGTTGAAGCTGATGACTTCGCGGTGGTTTCCAATTTGCATCACCATCGGTGGTGTTTGCTGTACCACCTCTCCTCCCAGTAGCTTCCTGCCATCGACCGTGACGACGTTTAGGGGCATCGTGGCTGGCATGAGTGCTATGCGATGTTGCTTGATAAAGTCCACTCCAATAAAGTCTGCGTTGCTCCCAGAGTCAATGGTTATTGGTACTTGCATGGTGTGCCCATTGGGCAACTGGAGCGATGCGGTGAGTTGCACCACTGGTTTGGGTGGGAGGGGGTCTGTGGGCTGTAAAATCTCTGGGGACTGCTTCACTGACTTGCCTGGTTGGGCCCCAGTGGCTCTGTTTCCAACCAGGCTTCTTCTTCCCCCTGCAGCTGTTTCAGCTGCTCACCTGTTCCCTTTACTGTTGCTGAGGCTGCAGTGTGCTTCTGGAGCCTCTGGGGACACTCTTTGGCCATGTGCTGTGCACTGTCGCAGATGTAACACTTCCTGGTCCCTCTAGGAGCCTTCCCCTTGACTGCTCCCGGTGTTTGGGCTCTGCTGGCAGTCTGAGCCCTTGCACCACCAATCTCCATCGGCTCTTCTCCCCTTCCCAAAGGAGGCATGGACAGCGCCCGCCCCGCCTCTCTGGGAAAGAAAGGGGTTGTCCTGGCTGGGGTGCTTCCCTTACGTCCTTCCAGGCGCACACCAATTGCCAACGCTCTTTGGGCAACTTCTTGGGTATTTTGGGGTCTTTCTCCTCTTGCCAGTTCATCTTTCACCTCTCCACTTAGCCCCTCCCAGAACAGGTCTCTGACAGCAATGGAGTCCTTCTCCCAGCCCAGCACGTTCAGTAAGGCAAAAAAGCGCGAGTGATACTGCCTCACCGTCGCTTTCCCTTGCTGTAGTCCATGCATTTCCCTCCGAGCAATATCTACATCTACCGTAGATTTAAAGCAAGCGTCCATAGCTTTGATAAATGCATCGGAATCTTTGAGGGCAGGGTCTTTTTCGCGCCACAAATTCCGCAGCCACGCTTTTGCTTCCCCATGCAAATGAGTGATTATGAAGCCCACCTTCTCTTCCTCATCTCTAAAGTCTTTCCGAAGCAAATTGAGCGCGTAAACCACGTCAGCTCTGAAGTTAGGGTATTGCTGCAGGTTCCCATCAAAGTGGGCCACCAGGCTGCCCCCCCTCTTCCCGAGGCCAACTCCCTCCGGTTTGGGTCCTGGCAGCCCCTCTTTCCCCCAACGGTCCCACCTGGCTTGCAGATCCCGGCAGAGCGCTACTGCTTCTTCTTCTCTTTTCCTGGATGCTGCTACTTCCGCGTAAAGCGTCGTGACTGCTTCTTGCAGTTCTTTCACCTGGCTCTCTGTAGTCATCTTTGCCTATCTTCGTGAGCTCGCAAAACACCAAGTCTTGCCCCTCGCTGCACCAACTCACGCTGCGAGGTTTTTATGGAGACGGAGCATACTGTCAGGGCTACCCTAGGTCCCAGCTCACAAAGGACCAACGCTGCTTCGTTGTTAAGTATAAAAGCCTTTATTGAAGTTCAGTTTCACTTCCAGAGCCGCAGCGCGCAGCCCCACGTCTAAAGTGTCAGACCACTGATGCTCCGTCTGAGTCTCCTCCCCCTTGACACCAATTTAAGAGTCTAGCCTTGCTCCACCTTCTCCGCTGCTCCTTCCTCCTCTGGGTCCGCCTGCCCGCCGGGGTTCCGCCCTTTCTAGCCTCTTCTCCCGCTGATTCCCCTGAGCCTTCTCCCTCCCTCCGGCGGGCTTTAGGAGCTGGTTCCCCATCCGGGTCTCCTGCTGTTCCGCGCGCCTGCACATTTGAACTTGGCGCGCGCGCCCAGCCAGCAACTTTCCTCCTGACCGTTCCACTGCTGCTGTCACTGCTTCCCCCATCGGGGGGGCTAGCTGCAACTGACCTCCCCTCCGTTGGAGGCGTGGTCAGCCCTGACTCCCTCTCTGGAGGAGACACTGCTCCTGACACATGTGACTCCTCCCCCCCACTACGCTCTGGTGGGGAAACTGGTCCTGATCCTCCACTGCTGCTTTGGGGTTCCCCTCTGGCTCCTTGTTTCTGGTGCGTCCCCCCTGGGACCCCCCTTGCCCTGACCATCGGCGCCCCCTTCTGGGAATCTTCTGATTCGCTGGAGAAGCTCATGGAATCTCTCGGGCCACTGTCATACTCCCCTACGCTGCCCTCGGATTCTTCCCCTTCGCTCTCCCAATCCTCTCTCCCCAGTGCTCCTGCTCCTGATTCCCTGACAGCACTCATGTAAAAACACGCTGATTCCTGGACCGTCCATGGGCCAGATTGAGAAGGCTGTTGCATTGCCACCTTGGAACATCAGGCATCTGCATTCTGCCATGTAGGAGAGGGCACTTGGGAATGATGGCGGCAACCATCTTGGTCAGAATGGTGTCTGTATACTACTAGAAGCCCTGGTCTGTCTCTTTACCCAGCATGAAGTAAAAGCAGGCAGTCTTAGTGATCTGTCTAATGATGTAATCAGTGAAGTGGGGAGGACTACAATCCAGCACCTTTATGGCAAATAAGAGCACAGTCAGATTGTGGATGCACTTTTCTGAAGACCTATAAGCCCTACTTATCAGCATGTGATTAGGGCTTCACTAAATAAGCTCTGCCCCCAGGCATCTGGGCATGTAATGATTACCTCAGAGTACAGTGGATGCTCGGGTTGTGAACGTGATCTGTGCGGGAGGCACGTTCGCAACCCACAGTAGCGCTTCTGCGCATGCTTGAGCACCGAAACCCAGAAGTAACCCATTCCGGTATTACCGGGTTCGGCGCGGTGCGCAACTAAAAAACGCACAACCTGAAGCGTCTGTAACCCGAGGTATGACTGTACTGTACTCTGATTAAGGCCAGGAGTAGCAGCACTTGGGGAGCAGGATGATGAATGGGAAGGAGATGGGGATGACACAATGGAGTAGAACCTGGTTGATGGGAACACCCCTCTGCCTCTGGATGTATCTGGCTCTGCAGTTGAAGCAGAAGTCCCAGAGGCTTCCAGTTCCCAGTGGAAGAGAGTGGGAAGTTACGAAGGCCACTTTTCCACCAGAGAATGAGGAAGGTTCCAGGGTGTAGTGCGTTGTGACATGGTGGAAGGATTTACAGGTGGCAGCATGCCCAGCATTATCACCCAGGGAGAGCTGGCACATCAATACATCAATAGAAAAGAAGAGACATGTCCCTCTAGACAGGGGGTGGACCTAGTCAGGGGCATGGCTAGTTCATGTAGCCCTGTGCTCCATTTAGCCATTGGTCTCAGTGTGAGCAATAGCTTCTGAATAAGACTATAGCAGAAGAAATACATGTTTATTCCATGCTGAATTGTATTTTGAGGCTGGAACTGGGAAAAAATAGATTTTAAAAATTAATTAATATGAACTGTTGTAGCTTCCTGGGGGTAAATGGCATGAGAAGTCACCATATAATCCACTCAATCTATGTGATTACCAGTTACAATTTTTTATTGCTGTAGCATGGGTACCCATCCATGCCACAGCAATTTGTATGAATAGTATCTTAGGCTGGGATTCAGGAGAATAAACACACACACAATTTTCCCCAGAGTATCATTTTCAGAAGCTGATCCCAGAATACCCTAACTGCTCTTTAAACTCTCCAATAAAATTTTGAAGATTAGTCATAAAAGCATTTTAGAGGAAACTTGTCCTGAAGCAATGCATTCTTGCCTAAATCCTTTGTTTAAACTGCGCTCATGCCTAATCTCTTAAGTGCATAGATTCCAAGAATATGAGGGATTTTTTTCATAAACTGCTCTCTTCATGGCACCAGTTTTAAATGGCACTCCACACCATAGTCCGACAACATAGCTGCTCCTGAGCCAGGATATCCTGGCACCAGTTGTCGATGCTCCAGTGACCTCCCAATAAAGGTCCTCTAGGTAGGACTGCCATTGAAGATGGTCTTGAGGCTGCTACTAGTGTAGAATGCTCAAGGTGCTAGTACTAGCATAAAAGGTAAAGGGACCCCTGACCATTAGGTCCAGTCGTGGCCGACTCTGGGGTTGCGGCGCTCATCTCGCTTTATTGGCCGAGGGAGCTGGTGTACCGCTTCCGGGTCATGTGGCCAGCATGACTAAGCCACTTCTGACGAACCAGAGCAGTGCACGGAAACGCCGTTTACCTTCCCGCTGGAGCGGTACCTATTTATCTACCTGCACTTTGAGGTGCTTTCAAACTGCTAGGTTGGCAGGAAGTACTAGGAAGTACTAGGCAGGAAGTACTAGGAAGTACTAGGCAGGAAGTACTAGGAAGTACTAGGTTGGCAGGAAGTACTAGCATATAGTTACCCAAATGGCTTGGGACTCAGGCACCTAACAAAACCCATTAACAACCATATGAAACCCTGTGTTCAGCAGGTGAGGCCTTGTTGGTTGTGTTGCCACTGGGGGCAGCCTGATTGGCGCTGACCTGTGACAGGACCTTTTCAGTGGTTGTTCCCCAGTTGTGGGATGTCCTCCCAACTAAGGTCCACCAGTACCCATTATTAACTTTTAAGAGGAATTTGAAAACATTCTTGTTTATCTAGGCATTTGGTGGTTGGTCCTTGCAACCCGTGAATCACTGCATGAAAGTGTACCATGGAACCCAGACTTACGTACGGCTCTACTTACGTATGATTCCAGTTACAACCCTCAGTAGGTGCTTCGACTTATGAACGATACGAATAGAGGCCTCTAGATACGAATAGAGGCCTTGCCAGCAGCCCGGAGCTTGCTTGGCCGGCTGCGGAGCAGCACTGGGGCCTCCGCCGCCGGGGAGAGGCCTCCGTTTTGCAGGAGCTCACCCTGCCGGCTGCGGAGCAGCGCTGAGGTCTCTGCTGCCAGGGAGAGGGCCCCCATCCTACCCCCAAAGCTGTGGAAGAGGTGCCACCTGCAAGAGGCACAGCAGGGTGCACTGCAGCCCCAAACCCTGCCAAGGAACTAACCTGAAGAAGTCCAGAGAAGAACCAGGCCAGGCAAGAAAAAAAGGTGACCCTGGCTGAAGTGAATCAGCTCTTTACTGACCCATGCCCCACCCCCAGCTTGTAGCCAGGTAAGCCCACCCACCCACAGTGCACATAAGGAAAAAAAATGTTAATTTTTTTCATCTACAGTACTGTCTTATTTATTTTATAGTACAGTACATTGATTATTGCCTTCATTTTATGGATCTATGGTCTCGTTAAACAGTAAAATCCGTGTTAAATTGCTGTTTTAGGGGGTGTTTTTCATCGTCTATGGAAAAGTGCACCTCTACTTATGTACGTTTCTAGTTATCACCGGACCTCCAGAATGGATTATGGTTGTAAGTAGAGGTTCCACGGTTTTTAGATTTATTTATTTTTTACTGTAACTGTTTTTAGAATGATTTAACTGTTTTAGATTGTTTTTAAGTTCTGGATGTGTTTGTAATCCTGGGCTGCTTTGGGAGGAAGTAAAGGATATAAATTCAATAATGAAAACTGTTGTTGTTGTTGTTGTTAATGTAAGGCAGTCAGTTATGTCAAGAGCTGTTCAGAGTCCTAGTAAAATTAAACAGGATTTTTGCACCCCTGCTGAACTACCACCAGGAAGGTCCCCAAAGAGATGGATGGCCCAGGTCAAATCACACACACTTCCTACTTGTTCTGATCGCTGCAGGGTTCTCCTGAGCACCCATTTTAAACTTTTAACTACTGTAATTTGTTTAAAGATTTGCTAGCTGTAATGGCAAAGCATCTGCCTTGCAGGCACTCTCCTAGACTGCATTGCCCAGAATGCATTGCTCTGAGGAATGAATTTGTGGTACGTAATTGGAAATTATAGAGTTCAAATACTGTCTCCCTGTATGGGTTGGAGCTAAGTTTCTACTTTTCGTTTGTTGTCAAGGTTACTTTCACTTTCCTGTGTAGTTACTCTTGTTCTGAGGCTACAAAGTGAGCAACTGTGCCTTACATTAAAAATACAGCATTGGTCTGAAGACACGCCCAGCTCATAATCTGCACTTAGTGTGTCGTGTCCAAATCAAGATGAATGCAAGTGATTTTATGTGCGCAATGTTTAACAAACATGCCACAGAAGCTGCAGCTAATTCCTTCTTCAAGCAGCTCTGACCTTCGTTTTATAGTCCATAAGCCACCTGGAGTAGCTCAGCTGGATGATAGCTCATACAATGGTGCCTTATCAGTATCACTGCCATAGAAAAAGTCGTCAAGTTATTTCAAGTAAGTCTGGATTCACATGAGATTTTCTCCATCTGTATTTCAGTCATCTTTCCTTAAGTCTCATTGAGGTAATTCTGTATTATACTAATTGAGGTCGTATTAAAGTTGATGCATCTCAAGCTAACTGTGAACTTTTCATGCCATCCTCTCTTTACTTTATTGCTTTCTATTCAGAAATTTTATCTGACCACCACAGTGGTACCTAACATTAAGGTATTGTTGTATATGAAATAGAAATATTTCAATAACATTTCTATTGTTGATTTTTAAAATGGCATTTCCCAGTTTCTAGAAGACACTTGCAAGCAACAAAGAATAGAAAACCCCTAAAAAATAGAAAAATAAAGCATTTGGAAATTTCCTGACACAAAGGAAATCCCTGTAGAATTACACATTAGTAAATGAATGTCAAGCCTGATTTTTCAAGGTGAGTTGTAGTTGTGCTAGGCCTTTAGTAACAAAAGGTGGCACTGTTGGCTTTCAAATGGGAAAGAATAAATTCTTACTGCACAGAACAAATGCTTTAGCTGGTGCAAAATGTATGTCTTTCAGTTATTTACATTCTACTGTAAAGTAAACATCTGTTTTAAAATAGCTATCTAAAAATGTATGCTATAGCAGTAAGATTATCAGCACACATTTACCAAAATGTATGTCTCGTGTTTGAAACGATTATTTCTCAGTAAAGCAGTTTAGGACTGTAAGAGTATCTGTTTTCCAACATTTAACTCTTAAGCAAGGCATTTTAGATTGCAGCTCAGTTTTTGTTGTATTAATGTGAAATCATCTTAAGAGTAACCATGTGTCCAAGCTGTTAAGGACCCTGAGGACTAAGGTGACTTTAGGGGCTGCCCATCTCCCACCTCTCAGGGCTATTTGGAAACCGGTGTGCCTGCAGGAGGAGGATGTAAGAAAAGAAGTCCAGGCCAGGGAGCTCACACCATTGGTTTCTGAGGAACATCAGTGGCCTGGCCTGAGGCAGGTAATATTGGTCCAATATATTTTGCTGTCTGCAGCAGAGCCCAAATCTCTCTTATCCCAGGTCCCTAGCTAATATAACTGTACTATTCACCTATTCTTCATTTAATGCCACCAAAAGCACATCACTTCATGCTGCTGCCTGGCAGGGCCAGCCTTTGTGGAAAATGTAAAAATAGGCCTTCCATGTCTTTCCTGGGGCTGCTTGAAGACCTTGGTGCTTGAGGGTAGGCCAAGAAGCTCATGCTGTCACCTTCTGAAGGTCCCTGTTAATCCTGTAGCAAGCCCTGTGAACAAAAGGAATCACACCTACAACACCTCATACACTTTTACAGGCTCTTGCTAACAGTCAAGACAATAGGCCTTTGGGTTCAGATGTATACCATTTCTATGGTTCCCATCATAGTTTAAAGTAAATAAGGTCCTTGAATTCACATGACTTCATAGATCACTGCTTGAACGAGCTGTGTTACTTTCACTTCCATTAAAACTGAACCATTAAAATAGGCTGTGTTTGCTTGCTGATGCAACGGAGGTTCCGCTTTCAAATAAACAGTGTCTATAACTCACAGTGAATTGTCTATTTGTTCTGTCTCTGCGTCTTACAATTTCTGGGAATTAGTCTCATTTGTTTATGTAATACTTGTCCTTCACTAAAAATATTACGAGACCACTTCCTTCATCATTTGAACCTGAACTTTTATAACTAAATAATTCCCTTTCAAGAGCTAATAAAAACTAATTATGATTTCCAGTTTCTGAGAATTGGAGCTATTTTTTCCTAAAGCCCTTTTCTACCGAGTTGAATTGTTAACCATACAATTCCACTCCAGGTAACCTCCAATGAATGGGATTTACAGTTTATGAGAAGAATTTCATACCAGTGATCTAAACCCACAGTTTTCAGTGTATCAGACTAGTGTACAAATTGGAAACAACACAGCTTAAATCATCACCTAACTAGTTTGTGGAGTGCATTTTTGTATGCTATTTTTCCTAATGTATACATTGGTATGCATACTTCACCCAAATATATGATTTTTTGGTACACATTATGTGACTGGAGAATTGCATTCCAAAATCGGGAAAAGCATGAATTTTGAAGGATGGCTGTGTTTCAGTTCTTGTGTTGTTTTGTAAAGTGTGAATTAGGTAGGTTCGCTTTTAAATGTGAGCTGAATCAAATTTCTGCCCCATTCCTACCCTAGATAGAAAAAAAATGTTCTTCTGAATGACATAGACTTGCATTGGTATGGGCTGTGATTTTTCACAATGCTCTGCAGGCATAATAATAAAGCCACACAAAAAAGCCATACAAATGCATTGAGAAGGCCTAGGATTCTGTACACTGCACTGCAGGCCTCTATCTATCTATCTATTATCTAACTATCATCTATCTATCTGTCTGTCTATCTATCTATCTATCTATCTATCTATCTATCTATGCACTGATGGTTATTGCATTCAGATTGAGTACAGATGATTGTTTTGTTGTTGTTACTAGTATTATTTATGTACTATTTTTCTTTATTTCACTTCACTGTCTTTATTTTTTAATTTTATTTTCTTTGTTAAATTTGCAGATTTCCTGAACCCAGTACACCGTATGTGAATTGGTGCCCTCTGCCCTGCACAATCTATTGGCAAGAACTGCTGCCTATGTATGTATATTAACAAAGCCTAGTCTACCTCACAGGGCTATGATTATGATTGATTTGATTTCTGACATGCCCCTCACCATAAATTCTCAGGACTGATTGCAACAATATAAAATTCATTTTTTAAAAAAAACACAGTTTAAAACAAATTACAGTTAACACTTGAGCCTGAAGGCTTCAATTCTATACACTTGCTCCCGGGTATGCCCTACTAAACTTAAAGGTGCTTACTTATAAGTAGATCTGTTGTATAGGACTGTATTACACATGCCGTTTTGTTGAGGCGCTGAATCTAGTCAGTGCAGGGCAGTTGGGCTATCATTAATTTATAACTAGAATTAGATTGCTGTTTGAATAATTAACCAGACTATCAGTTTAGTGGTTTCAGAATTTTTACGTGTTTTAGGAAAACTGTATTATGTCAGATTCAAACTTTTTAAGCCAATAAATTGTCTGAAAGTCCATTAGCTGTACCCATAATGATTTAATTTATGGAGGCAGATAGTTCCAGCATGAATATGAGAGAACTGCTAATATAGACTTGTCTGCTTAAATCAGCGGCCCCCAACCTTTTGGGATGTATTTGGAAATCTAAGAAACTGTAGTGGGTATCACAAAAATACCCATTTCTACAGAAGAAAAACTGGTGATATTCCCCCTCCAAAACAGGCAAACATACACCTACATGCACCCCAAACAAACACAAACAAGAAAAGACAGGAACTCTCCCCCAAGGCAATCCTCCTACCAAACTAAACAAAACACCCCCCCTATTTAAAAAAAATATATATATGAAAATTGGGAGGGGTTGTGGCTTTGATGGGTGCTATGCTCAGGACCCCAGGTTTAAATTAATTAGACTAGAAAATAAATCAGATGTGATCACTGAGTGTGTTGGAAGTTTGGTACTGGCTGAGTAGAGGTGGCTTCAGCAGTCCTAAGATGTGCCCAAGTTAAATCTGTGAGTGTATAAATAGGTTGTCATTGATAGGAACTTTTTTTAGTCTGGCTTTGCAGGCTCCTTACAGTTCGATTCTATGCATGTCTATTCAGTAAGGTTCAGTGGGGCTTACTGAGTAGGTACAGAGTGGAAGCCTAAGTCACTCATGTTAGCTATGTCCACTGCTAGTGAAAAAGGGTAGAGACAGAGGTGCCCACCCTCCCTGATTAAAACCAAAAGAGTAAAAGTTTGTCCGATCAGCTGACTAGCAATAATAAATGGATAATGAAGGAAGTCAATTTGGGGATATTAAGCTAGTCTCATGTTACCACAAGGTAACTACTTTCTGAAAAGTAGTGAAGGCTGTAGGTGTCCTTTGTGACTGAACTGCAGAAGGACAGAATCTGACATTGGGTGAAGGATTCAGCATCCTGTGAATCTCAGTATTCCTTCTTAAAAGAGCAGCTTCCTAGTGCCTAAAACTGAAAATCAATTTGAAAGTCTGTGGTCAAAGCCTGAGCTGGATATCCACTGACCCAAGAGCACGACCTCAGTTCCCTGCATGGGCTCTTGCCACAGTTAGCAGTATCAGAAGAAACGGTGAAATAAGTAAGAAAATATATGTGCCATTTAGCATGTAACATTGAGGTTTTCTGAATGTGGAATTATTATTATTATTATTATTATTATTATTATTATTATTATTATCTCAATCTTGAAAGGTGCCTTAATTCAATTCAATACAAAGATATAGACTAGGCAAGGTGTTATCTTTCTCGAATGCTTGCAAGTGTTACTCACACACAAGCCTTCTTGTGTCTCAGCCTTTAGATTAACACTTCTCAACATGAGGCAATGTGAAGTTTATCCTGTAATTGTTGTTTATAGTTCCCCTAGGAAATACAGTATGTTATGAATGCATCTTGTGTTACACTGCACAGTATAGCTCCTCATAAGCAGGTGGTTTTAAGAATAAGTTCTTTGTGCTTTAAATGTAGCTGCCTAAGCATTTCTTAAGAATATAAACATTTCCAGTATCAGAAACTGGGTCTGTTATTTGTGTGCTGCGGGAGATAAGAGAATGTCAACATGAATTTTCAAATATTAGACCGGTCCTAAAAATATGCTCTAAAAACTTATCAGAAGCAGATGATTTTCTAGATATCGGTAACTCCTCAAACCATTATGTACTGGGAAGTTTGATATTGCTACCTTAACAAAGAAAGCCTATTCTGACTTTTGCTTACAGAAAATGATTTCCTGAATTCTTTATCATGCTATGATGCTATGTGTGTGTGACTGTGTCTATGTGAAGAACTGTAAATCTTTCTCATTTTCTCTCAATGTAATATTTTTCAGCTTCTTAAATATTAATGCCTTTGGCAAATGCATTAGGATTCAAGCGATAAATCTAAGAACACATATAGATAGTTATCTCCAACATTAAAGTTAGACTGACAGTCTCCTGGGTATTGGAGAATGGCCATGTATATACATTATTTATATGAACTGTTATATGTCATTAAGTGCTAAACCCATTTTGTTTTACATTCTCCTGTGCTTCAGGAAGCAAGACACATATTAGACCTTTGCAAAGTATATTCCAGATCAATATGATAAAGCTTTAAAGAAAACTGCCTATGCATAGGTTGCTGACAAACCTACTAGAATATTTTTCAAGAACTAAGGGGCTAGTTTAATTATTCTAGCATATTGACTCTTGCAAGGTCTGCTGTAACACTATACTTTGGAATTTGACTCTTTGAAAAAGACCTGATCAAGCAGTAATTTGTCATACATTAAAGTCTCCCATTTGCACAGTGTGCATGATCGGTTCTGAAGGAGTTTGGCTACAAAGATACTTTTCCAAACGAAGATACTTAATATCCATTTCAAGTTCAGACATGACCAGGGGAGGACTGGAATTTCATCAGCAACCAAGATGAGAAGTGAAACCAGGCCTGATTGCATCATCCTACACTGATGATAGTAATTTACTAACCCTTATTTGGGGTGCTAGTCTGGACCTTTTATGTGCTTTTATATTTATGGATCATGGTATTGGTGCAGCTGGCAAATGTTTGGTATAAAAGGCATCATGAACTTTGACCCTGGTAGAGTTCCTATCTCATACGTGACCTGGAAGAACAGCTAACATCTTGACCTTAATAGTTGCAGGAAAGATCAGAGCACTAATCCTTGTATTTACCAGAAAGATTTATTTATCAATTCCCTGTAAGTAGGACCCAGACTTCACACAGACAATGAATATCTCTTTTAAGGTAAATTTATGATTCAGAAGCTGTAAAGTTAAAGACATGGTCTTCTGAAAAATAAGGTCATATCTTCTTCACTTCAAATTTATCTCCCAGGAACACAATAGTAAACAAGAAGGAACAAATATAGTTCAAAGGATTTGGTATTGTGTCATTCACTCAGTAACCAAGCCTTACTCCCTTCTCTATAAAAGTTATTTAGATCCAAAGTATACTTAAGCTCAAGGATTTTCAATAGTTCACAGCTCCAGTGGACTCCCTCATTGATCTCAGAGATCACCCCTAAGGCTGCTGCACCATGGACTAATGGGTGAGAGAGTCCTATTGCCTTGCTGACATAAGATTCTAGGGGAAAGTCTAACTCTCACAGAAGGCACAGATCTCAAATCCCTGACCTTGTATACCGCTTTCTCCAATGTAATGTATATTCCTCTTCTTCAGTATGTTCAATATTATGTTACAGAATGCAAGTTAGAATATTGCATTCTGGATTGCATAAGATATCATAATTAGCAGAGAAAGTTCTAATGCTTGTTACTGTAATTTAAAATAATTAAAAATGGCATTTTCTAAGTAAAATCAAGGGGTTTTAAAAAACATTTACAAATGGTGAGGTGAGTATCCCACTGCTTTTGTCATTGAAGCCAAATACCAGACTACAGTCATATGAGACTTGATTTCCATGACTTATTTTAAATTGAAATGCAGCCTTAGGAAGTTGCCAGTTTCAGGGGGCAATGGAAGGCACATGGGGCCAGAACTGTCTCCTGGGCCATTTTGCCAACCCCAATTGCTTCTCCCCCAGCTTTTATATACTCTGTTGACTATAAACTGTAGTCATTCATAGTTCCAAGAAACTAACTTCTGTTAACCCCTAACATATGTGGCCTTAAAATATGAATATCTCCAGCTATCATATCACTGAGAAAGGGATGATAAGCAAAATATTCCCTTGGTGAAAAATGTAAATAACACATTATCCATATGGCTATGAAGGCTGCTTTGGAGACTTTTATGATAAATTCATTGTATTCATAGGTAGTACAGAGATGAACCTAAAGTGAAATAACTTTCATTAGGCTGTAAAAAAAAGTCCACAACAGTGACCTCAGGCCAAGTTAGAAATAGAACACATCCTTTTACAAAGTATACCAGACTACAACTGTCTGGAAAATAGAGTAGCACCATTCAGTGTCATATATGACCAACTCATATATGTCAAAGCTTTGAGCAGAAATTTGAACAGGGGGGAAGTTCTAATGGTTTTCAGTTGACTATCAGTAATAGCTGCAATAACAGCAGACTGAGAGGAATCAAGTTAACATTTTTTTCTCTTCATAATCTAAAAGTCTTGCACTTCTACCAAATAATTTAGAAAAGAAAAAGGAGACTCCAGGAACTGCAGATTTGTGTAGCAGTTTTTAAAAGTTTTTTTTTTTAGTATTTTAAAGAACAGAAATTGAACTGTATATACTCCCACTCTGAATATAATACAACAAGTTAGGCACATATAAGTCCCAATGAAATAGAAGGAACTAAAAAAGGACAGTTAACACTTTGAGCCCAGTGAAATTAGACTGCAGTCCTCCCCCTGCCCATAGATACAGAGATAGTTCCACATGGTATGCATTTCGAATATTCCAAGCACATAGGTTAAGCATAACATAACAACATAAGGAGAACTTTAGAGCAGGCCATAGACTGTCCTCACAGTGGGTCAACAGATGCCCACATGTAGGACCTGAGTGCAGGTTGTGCTGATCAAGGTTCCTGCAATTTGTGTTACAAATGACTTTTGGAATTTGTATATTGAATACATGGTCATTGCACCTGAGTGGTGAACAATGTATTTATATTTATTTTAACACACACAGTCAAATCTCAGGCACTGGTGGAGGGAGAGGAGTTCGGGGGGAGTGCACCGCCCCTGGCAGTGTGATCCCGGTAGGGTGCCATTGCGGCTGCCCCCGCCTGCGCTGGGAGCCACACCCCCGCAGGTGGCGCACCATGCCCCCAGGATGCACACCACGCCCCTACAGGCAGCACACCCCACCCTGCCTGCTCTCCACCCCTGGTGCCGGAGCATGAAGCTCCGCCACTGATCTCAGGTTCCAAATTTTAAGAAGCTCTATTAAGGCCAAATGCACTTGTAAAGAGAGAGACATTTTAGTATCAGGTTTTTAAAAAATGAAACAAAACAAAACAGCAGCCCTAAGTGCAACATATTACAATAGCCTAATCTGAAGATTACAATAAAATGGTCACTATGGCTAGGCTATGTCTGCCCAGGAGCAGTTGCAGTTGGTTTACCAGCAGACACAAGGTGCCTCACACCACAGGAGGCACCTGGGTATCTAACAGTACCCCAAGCTAATTTTGAAAGAGGCAGTCCTCAGTTATTCAATGTGGGTATCCAGGTAAGAGACCTTATGGGCACAGCACTTCATTGCGCAAACACTCCCCTCGAGAAAGGGGAATCTGCATGTAGAAGATTTCTTCTGCACACACATCTCCCTTGCTAAACGGAGGAGTCTGAGTAAAATTCATATAATGGCACTGGCATTCTGAAGGGACGTACAATCTTTTAAAAGACACAATATATTGATTAACCTATGCCCAGTTGGCTAGTGCCTTTTGCACCCATGCTTACATCTTACTTGCTGAGGACTGGGCAAGATCCCCAAGGTATGAAATGGCTATTTGCTCTAGTTCTGGTCTTCATGGGGAGGGTGTCATTGCTTATGTTGCCAAAAAAGCACAACTCATGTGCAAGATCAAGGTATCTGGAGTCTTGAGGGAATCCTGAGGTTTGCAGAAGTAAAAGGATATTTAGGAGGAAAAACCCCTAAGAGGGGGAAAAAACCCTAAATAGAGGAATGGGGTATAGTGGCTAGAATCCTCAACAGAAAACACTGCAAAATTTTGCTGCAGGACCCACGTGTTATAGATTTTACCCATCCTTTGAACATAATGCAAGGCTCTTAGTTCAATATAGGAGTAAGACGGGAGAACGTAGTGCCTTTTTCCTATTGCAAAGATCCCAGTTTCTTCCTCCTCTGCTAATGTTCTGAGGATTGTTACAAGATATATTTTAAGTCATTAGTATTTGCAGACCTTGCAGCTTGGGTGAATTAGATTGGAATAATCACTTACAGTTACTGGCTTTATTGTCCTGGCCCTCCCGATCCAATGAAGACACACTTTTGATAGTTAAGTCTTTATCAACAAAAACCCCCACTTACAGCAGCTTCCACAGTGCTCCATATACAAACGCCCATGCTTCTAGCCTCTAGGTAGTTGTCAACAGGTCTAGGCCCTGTACAGTGGCACCTCTGGATGCGAACGGGATCCGTTCCGGAGCCCCGTTCGCATCCTGAGTAGAGCGTAAAACGCGTCTGTGCGTGTTGCGTTTTGCCACTTCTGCGCATGCACACGACGTCATTTTGAGCATCTGCGCATGCGCGAGCGGTGAATCCCGGAAGTAACGTGTTCCATTACTTCCGGGTCGCCGCGGAGCATAACCTGAAAACGCTCAACCTGAAGCATATTTAACCCGAGGTATGACTGTAGAGAAGTTGCAACAGGGAGACCCCGACCTCTAGCTGGTTTATATACCATCCCCATATGCGTTGTGTGCCCGTAACCTGAGACTTCTCCTGCACATTGCTACTCTTCCTGCTTCAAGTGCCTCCTGGCTCTAGGAAACAGAGGTGTGGAGGAAGGTGAGGAGTCTACTGACCCATCTGTTGGCTGAACAACCTCTTCCCATACACGCGCATGTGGCATGCCTTTCTCGGTCTAGCGGGTAGTGCCACTGTCTGTCAGCTTCCTCCTACTTAGTCTCTGTTTGGCCTTTGCAGAACTAAGCAGGTTTGGGATGTGGTTTACCCACACTATTAGCCACAATCCATATCTATCATGTACCTATCATCTTGTTTCATACTGTGTTTTTATGAATTTTCCTCAAGCCGCTTCAATCTGAATTGAGAAAAAGAATGAGGTAGCTTAGTAGGCTCTGCCTGTCGTTGGCTGTGGCTCCACCTAGTGTTGGTCGCTCTGTCTTATGGCCCAACAGTTCCATCTGCCACTAAGCCTGACCCTCATGTAGCCCAGATGTTGTGCCACAATTGACAGAATTAACAAGAATCCTGCTCTCCACTGTGGTTGTGTTGAGGGAATGGACACAATAAGGGAAGTTATTTGGAAATGTTAGAGCTTACTAACATTACCAACACTACACCATCAGGACTGGTGTCTAGACTCAATTTAAAGTCCATTTCTCTCCAATGCATCCAGCACTGTCCTGTTCCCCTGCTGGTATGCCTGGAGTCCTGTCACGGCAATGACTTCACTAACCTTGTATATTTTTTTTGCTGGGGTAACCCTGTGGCTATAAGCACAAGGGGATGTAGGAGCTATTCTACCATACCCCAAAGTGTCCACCAAGGATAAGATTATTCTATTGATGTAATATTTTGTTGTATCATTTGGAAGCTAAGTTCTGCTTGGGACTGTTACAAATGTTATCTTGGTGTTTGTTTTTTTAGCGTAACGCATCTGTATATTTTTTAACTAAGGAGTCATTATATGTTTGCATTCTTATCACTTTGGTATTAGACAAAAACATGTTTCTTAGAGCAGATAAATGAAGACTTCACTTAAGATTTATTGATTGGCTCCTCTAAGCTATAATATCCGGCTACCCACTCTCCTATTGATTTTGAATGTTGTTAGTAATCACAAAGCTCAAGGTCAGAGCAATTCTATTTAGTTCCATAAGCAACAGCACTTGTGCTGAACGTAGATATTTTGCTGGTGCATTCTGCCAACAACTTAAGAATTAGCAAAGAGGTAGGTCGTTCGAAAATGAAGATCACTTGAAGCAAACAGCATGTATCCCAGGTATATGAACATATGATTTAAAATGTTTTATCTAAACACCAAGGGCTTATTTAGCCAGTCAGGGAAAGCATATCCTCAGTTAAATTTTAACCTTATGCAATGGTTTCCAACACCCCAGACAGTGGATAGCAGATGAGAGGGTAACCATACCCACTGCCCTCTTTTTAAACAAAGAGTCAATATTTACGTATTATTTACCATTATAGACTAGACCCAATTTCATCTTGTTGGATCCCGGAATACTGAACACAACATAAATGTGTGTTTCATATGAGCGGGACCCATAGCCTTTAAGGGGGTGGGGAGTTGAAGCTTCATAAAACGGTTCATAAGAGATAATTGCAATGGTGCAGCAACATTGTCAGGGCAGGAGAATGGCGGCTTGTAAAGGCTACATGAGTGCTCCTTTATAGCTGGCGTTTGGGAGGAGGCAGTTTGTATCATGTGTCACCATTCATTTTACAGGCATATAGCCATTAGGATATTGCATCCCACATAGCAATCCTAGTAGCATTGATATAGCAGTCATGATGCTATATAAAATGCAGCACATCAAGTGCTGGGAACATGTAATGCCTTTTCAATAGAAGCACAGCTTCAAGAGAAGACACCTGAGCATACTAGCCCAGTATAGTCTATTCTGGATAGCAGTGAGCACATGTGGTTCCTGCAGTGCAACAGTTTGGACTTGAAGGTGCTTTGAGTCCCTTCAAACTCTAGAGTTCTATGTTTTAGGGCCCCAGTTCTTTCCCAGTCCTATCGTAAGAGATCCTAGAACCTGGAGATGCCAGGGATTGAATCGGAGCCTTGAATTACAAAGCCTGTGGATTACCACTCAACTATGTACTGGACTGAACGGTTTAAAGTTTGAACTGCATAAAACAAATGATTAATAATGACACAGCTAGTGGTCTTAAAAATTGAACATGGGTAATGCATATTAGTATTTATTTTTTTTTAAATGCAGCAGACTGAGACTATATACTAAGATATGTTCATGCTGAATTGGTTCCATTCCCACCTTTTTATGGTTGATTCCTCAAAGCTATTTAAGTTGTCGCAAGGTATGCATACCTTTCTCTTTGTCATTCCTGAAATGACTACTTATATGCCTCAACAGGTATTGTTCCAAAGCATCACTAGAGGGTGCTGACATACTATGCTAAATGCTGAATGAGAAATTGGACTCAAGTACTGGACCACACCCAACAGAAAAATTATGCTTAATGTGTATTATACAAACAATAACTATGCCAGTTGCTCTTTACTAGTTGTATGGTAAAATTTGAACCGAGGAGTCTCCTCTACTCCTGAGGGCTTCCTGTGTTATCTAGAACCCCAGTTTTGCAAGGTTCTAAATAAAGCAGGTATAAGAGACTCCAGATGCCCACCAAATCATGGACAGTGACAGGCATAGGGACGCAAGAGCAGAACTTAGCTTAGTTCCAGCTTTCTTAAGTCGAGTGTAGCCTTTACATGTGAGCAGCGTAGCCAAATATGGCTAGCACATTTCCATGGTGTTGAGAGGCATAGGAAGACAGGGGTACTTGTACATTTAATAGTTTTATAGAAGAAGAAATTTGAGTGGATGCATGTAGCTTCATAGCAACACTCTGTTTATGTTTAGTCAGAAACAAGTTCTGTACAGAAACAAGTTCTGTACATTTAAATAGGGTTAGTACAGCCATTAGGAATTAATCAACCATAAAAAGGTGGGAATGGAACCAATTCAGCATGAACAGATATTAGTATATAGTCTTAAAGGTAAAGGGACCCCTGACCATTAGGTCCAGTCGTGACCGACTCTGGGGTTGTGGCACTCATCTCGCTTTACTGGCCGAGGGAGCCGGCGTACAGCTTCTGGGTCATGTGGCCAGCATGACTAAGCTGCTTCCGGCGCACGGAAATGCCATTTACCTTCCCGCCAGAGCGGTACCTATTTATCTACTTGCACTCCCCCCCCCAATTGCACTTTGGCATGCTTTTGAACTGCTAGGTTGGCAGGAGCAGGGACCGATCAACGGGAGCTCACCCCGTTGCGGGGATTCGAACCGCCGACCTTCTGATCGGCAAGTCCTAGGCTCTGTGGTTTAACCTACAGCGCCACCCGCGTCCTGTATTAATTAAATTTCTAATTTAAAAATTTTTTTTGGAGGGGGCATTTACAAGCAATGTGCAGCTAAAAAGTCAACTTCTTGTAGATGGAGGTTTCAGCAGGAACAGGATCAAAACGTCAGGGTGCAATTCCTCATTATCATATCTTCGTAGAAATAGAAATAGACTTGTACAAGCTCTCTTTGGCTTGTCCTAATATGCTACCACACATGGCATTCAACTTTTGGCATGCTGCTACTTATCCACATTGGCTTGCTATTCTATTGGCTTGCTATAAGCCTGAGTTTAGCACAAGAGAGATAAAATCAAAGAAATCGAAGGTTCTTTTCGGGTAATCTAGCCAACCATCAGCACAGTGCAGGATTTGCAATGTGAGATGCAACTGCAGCAGCCCTGACAAACCTCTACTTAAATGCCGCTACTTCCTGAAGCAGTTAGTTCCACAGTCAAACTGCTTGAAGTTGCTCTTCATGTTTAGCCAAAATCCATTTCCCAGCAATTTCTACCCATTTGTAGCGGAACCAGAAAAAATGCAGAAGAGGGGTGTGTGAGAGAGATGGAAAACCAAGGTTGTGATATAGATTGAGGGTGATGTCAGGACATCTGCTTGTCATATGGCAACATGGTCCAATGAGTCATATGCATGAATTCCTTCTCGTGTATGGCACGTCATTTCCTCTTTGCCTCGGTTTTCCATGTGCAGTGACACACATTTTGTAATGCATGCAAAACTGTCAAGACTGTGCATGGAAAAGGCAAGGGAAAGAGCAGGAGATGTCTAGTTCTCAGACTTCCCCAGATCAGGCCATAGGTCTTCTGAATGAGGTGGCCCATTTGATAAATGGTTTGATAAATAAATATCTTTTAAAATTAACTCTGGGTCTTTACTTTGTTTAATTCTGTTTCCTTATTCCATTAAAAGATTTGCATTTTCCCATGCTTTCCAAAGAGAGGAACTTCATGCAAAAAGATTGAGTCTTACACAATACACAGACTTAATCACAGTTACTTCCCTGAAGGCAGCATAAAAATATATTAAACAGATAAAATAAACAGTCCCACTGAATTCAATGAAACCCATTTGCAGGAAAGTGTGTTTAGTATTAGAGCCTTACAGGACAGCACTATATATATCTACTCAGAAGCAAATCTACTGGGGTATCTCAGTTGGTAGAACATGAGACTCTTAATTTCAGGGTCGTGGGTCCGAGCCCCACGTTGGGCAAAAGATTCGTGCATTGCAGGGGGTTGAACTAGATGACCCTCATGGTCCCTTCCAACTTTACAATGATTCTAGGTCCTGTTAGGTTTAATGGGATCTGCTCCTAGGTAAGTAGATATAAAACTATAGGTTGCAGTGTGATCCTATACATATCTATTCAAAGGTAAGTCCCACTGAGTTCAATGGGGCGTGTTCCCAGGTACATGTGCCTAGGATTGTAGCCAAAGCAAAGTCAAAGAGACTATATTTCAGGGATTCTTCTAAGATTTAAACCCTTCTTTGGGTGTAGCACAGAAGTAATGGATTCAGAATGGAATGACTTGACACTAACAATGCTGCTTAAGCTTAAGTTAACATATATGTATAATGATAAAAGGAACAAGTTGAGATTTGTAAAGGCACAGGCATCGACGTATATGAAAGAAATTAGTATGGATAAAATTAACAAACACATGTAATGGAAATGTCTGGTTATACAGATCTTGCAATGAGATCCATATGGTGAATCCTTTTTGTTTGCACGCATGGTTTCCTACTTAACTTGCTCCAAGGAGGTGCTATGGTATGTTGAAATTGATTTCATTGCTGGATTTGAGTTTTAGCATGGCGTTTCTCATACCTTTATGACATCCCTCTCCTTTTCTAAGTTTACAGTTACATGCTCTAAATCATATCTCACTGGATATTCCAGCTTGATCCTAAACATATTGTACTGCCTCAGCTCTTATCCAGCTGTGTTGCATTAGACAGAGATCTATCCTTCCCTTGTTCCGCCTCCTGTTATGGGAAGCCTTGAGCCCTGATTGTTTACTGGTCTGTTATCAGTATATGACACATCGAATTGTTGCAGCTCCCTCTCCTGGTGTCCCATCATTCCAAGGGAAGAGGTTCTGCATCCCAAATAGAGACATTGCCTTTTCAAGTTGCAGACATGCTTATACTAACATAAGCCTACATGAGTAGCTATTGGACAGTGTATTTTGTATGTTTGACTATGGATCTGTATGTTTGACTATGGTGGCTAGTATAACCCATAAAATGTCTATGAGACTAGAGCAAACTGAGTCTATAGTCAGTGGACACAGCTGACTATAAACATGGACAGGGACTGTGAGTGGGCAATTAAACTGGTGTCGTGTATGAAGGACCTAGGGTGGCTCATCTTACAAGGATACGCTTCAGTTCCGCAACCACTGATATTCATTATCATCTTATCTCAGATCCATAATGCTTGTTTCAACCCAGCTGGCTCTTTAGTAGTTATTTAAGTTATCCTCAATGATCAGCACCTGCTTCTGCCTCTCTTCTTAGCCATACATGCATACACAACAGTATTGTACTACATCAGACTATATTATTGCTGGTATAAGAATGCTTACCTATGCCAAAGCGTGAGTGTGATGCCATAGATAAGGTAAGATGGCTAGGGCAATGTCTGAACTTGTGAAACGCAGCAGCAATTGTACTGATTACAAGCATTTTTTCTTGAAAGTTCAGCGCACAATTTTATTGTTTCTCTTTGCAAATCTAATCCACAATACAGTTTTGAGGCAGTTATAATTGATTTAAATGAAATATCTGTCTTCTGCGATTGATAATCAATGAGACATAAAACACTGCTCAGTTTGAAAAATGATGGGTCTGCATATTGCAGTGTTTACTTTTTTAATTAATTTCTCTGAATCAACATTGCAATGCTACTGTATTCTGCATTATCTATTGTTTCAAGATGAATGTGTGGCATGGAATTTAATACAAGCACTACCTATTCAAATTTAAATGTAGGCATTACTATTCTGTTTAATGAAAAATGAACAGATGTGTAAACGTTAAATTGAGTTGGTCTTGATTAATGGCGTTAAGAACAATTTTTTAACTAAAAATAATCAAATTCAGTTTTATACACTTTATTGGTTTCATGGCATCATCATACATCTGCTGGGACGGGGAAGACTGACAATAGTACCTCAACCTGACTTGGGAAAAAAGATGAGACCAGGAAATATTGGACAATGTAAAATCTTGTACATGTACAGCACTGAGCATGAAGAGATGAGCAATGGGGGTATATTTGGAACCTTTCTGAAATGACATGATGAGCATTCAGTAAACTATAAAACAGAATGTCAATGTCAGAATAATTTTGAGAAGGGAAAGCAATGTACAAGAAACCTAAGGGGCTGGACACATTCTGCAGCTTACAAGCATGATGAGGACTGAGTTTACTGTAAAATGCTGATTCTATGTTTTCAAAACGGTGCATCCAAGATTGATTTTTTAATGTGTAGAGCAATCCTATAAAAAAAACTGGTTTCCCGAAATATGAGGAACATTGCCTTTTGCAAGAGAAGTGATTTTATCTACTGAATATGACATGCATACACAAATATTTTCTACAAATATTGCCTACAGTAATAGGCAAGATTATGTCATTGTTGATTTTCCTACCCTTTTCTTAAAAGGGTATATACGGTGGTACCTTGGGTTATGAGCAGCCTAGTTAATGAACTTTTTGGATTAGGAACACTTCAAACCCGGAAATGAGTGTTCTGGGTTAGGTATTTTTTTATACGAACGTACTCCGTTCGGGGGTGCACTTCCGTTTTGAGTCCCGCACTTCCATTGTCCGGCAGCAGAGAAGGGGGTCGTCATGGTGTTTCCTGCAGCCGTGAGGAAGGAAAGCTGCGCGCCCACCAGCCATATAGTGGGTGGGCTCACAACTCTCCTCCATGCAGCTGAGGGAGGAGAACAATCCCCGCAGAGGCTTGGGAGGGAAGCTGCATGCCCGCCAGCCATCTGGTTGGTGGGCGCACAACACCCCCCATGCCGCTATGGGAGGTGCGCGCTCTAGGAAGCATTTCCCGCAGCGGGAGGGGGGGCGGGCCGCGGATCTGTGTGGATCCCAGTTCAGCTACTGATTGATTGACTGAGTGACTGCGGAAATGGATAAAAGCCCCCCATCCCAAAAATGACTATCATTAGTGCAGGGAAGATTTTTAAATTTTTTTTTTATCATCTACAATACTTCATTTATTTATTTTATAGTATAGTACATTGATTATTGCTTTCATTTTATGGATCAATGGTCTTGTTAGATAATAAAATTCATATTAAATTGCTGATTTAGGGGCTGTTTTTAAAAGTCTGGAACGGATTAATCCATTTTGCATTACTTTCTATGGGAAAGCACGCCTTGGTTTAAGAACGCTTTGGTTTAAGAACGGACTTCCGGAACGGGTTAAGTTTGTAAACCAAGGTACCGCTGTATATGCAATATATTTAAAAACTATTTTTTTTTAATAATATTTTTATTTTTCCATATAAACACAATACAACAAACATAAACATACAAAAACAAAAACAAAACAAAAAACATGTATCATTTCATATCCTAATTTCATATCCTATCTTCCCCGACTTCCTCATGCCTCCCCTTTCTGTATTCCAAATTCTTATCGATTGTTCAGCAAATCTTCCCTTATTTTAATTTAAATTTAGACTATTCTTCCTTATTCTCCTTGTCTTAACCATTACTAATAGTAACCATTTACTTTCCAGTCCAACATCATTCTAACTTTCATTAACTTTGTAATATTTCTTTAAATAGTCCTTGAATTTTTTCCATTCTTCTTGCGCTGCTTCTCTTCCCTGGTTTCGGATTCTGCTCGTCATTTCTGCCAAGCCCATATAGTCTATCACCTTCATCTGCCATTCTTCCAGTGTGGGTAGTTCTTGCGTCTTCCAGTACTTCGCAATGAGTATTCTAGCTGCTGTTGTAGCATACATAAAGAAAGTTATATCCGTCTTTAACACCCCTTGGCCGACAATACCCAAGAGAAAGGCCTCTGGTTTCTTGGGGAAAGTATATTTAAATACCTTTTTAAGTTCATTATAGATCATTTCCCAGAATGCCTTAATCTTCGGGCAAGTCCACCAAAGATGAAAAAATGTACCTTCAGTTTCTTTACATTTCCAACATTTATTGTCAGGCAAATGGTAAATCTTTGCAAGCTTGACTGGGGTTATGTACCACCTATATATCATTTTCATAATGTTTTCTCTTAAGGCATTACATGCCGTAAATTTCATCCCGGTGGTCCACAACTTTTCCCAATCAGCAAACAAAATATTATGACCAATGTCCTGAGCCCATTTAATCATGACCGATTTAACCGTTTCATCTTGTGTATTCCATTTCAGCAGCAAATTGTACATTTTGGACAAATTCTTAGTACTGGGTTCTAACAGTTCTGTCTCCAATTTTGATTTTTCCACCTGGAAGCCAATTTTACTGTCCAGTTTAAACGCTTCATTTATTTGATGATAGTGCAACCAGTCTCTCACCTTCCCTTTTAATTTCTCAAAACTCTGCAATCTCAATTTGTCCCCTTCCTTTTCCAAAATTTCCCAGTATCTTGGCCACTTGGACTCCATATTTAACTTTTTAACTGCCTTAGCTTCCATTGGCGACAGCCACCTTGGAGTTTTATTTTCCAGCAAGTCTTTATATCTGACCCAGACATTTAATAGTGCTTTTCTGACAATATGATTTTTGAAACTTTTATGTGCTTTAACCTTGTCATACCACAAATATGCATGCCACCCAAAAATGTTATTAAAACCTTCCAAATCCAAAATGTCTGTGTTTTCAAGAAGTAGCCATTCTTTCAGCCAGCAGAAAGCTGCCGCTTCATAGTAAAGTTTAAAGTCTGGCAGGGCAAACCCCCCTCTTTCCTTTGAATCCGTTAATATCTTAAATTTAATTCTGGGCTTTTTGCCCTGCCAGACAAATTTAGATATGTCTTTTTGCCACCTCTTGAAACAATCCATTTTGTCAATTATTTGCAATGCTTGGAACAAAAACAACATTCTTGGCAATACATTCATTTTTATAGCTGCAATACGGCCTAACAAGGAAAGCTTTAAGTTGGACCAAATCTCCAAATCTTTTTTCACTTCTCTCCAGGTTTTTTCATAATTATCTTTAAACAAATTCACATTTTTAGCTGTCATATTTATACCCAAATATTTCACTTTTTTAACCACAGTTAACCCTGTCTCGTTCTGAAACCTTTCCTTTTCTATCTGTGTCAAATTTTTCTCCAAAACCTTTGTCTTAGACTTATTCAATTTAAATCCTGCCATTTGACCAAACTCTTGAATTATTTCCAAAACTCTTTTCGTGCTAGCTTCTGGCTCTTGTAATGTAAGTACTAAGTCATCTGCAAATGCTCTCAGTTTATATTGTTTAGCTCCGACCTGAATCCCTTTAACCAACTGGTCCCTCCTAATCATATTAAGCAAAACCTCCAGGACCGATATAAAAAGTAATGGGGAGATAGGGCACCCCTGACGTGTCCCTTTTTCAATCTTGAACTCTTCTGTAACCACATTATTTACAATTAGTTTGGCTTTCTGTTCAGAGTATATTGCACCTATACCATTCTCAAACCCTTGGCCTACCCCCATCCCCCGGAGGTTCTTCAACATAAAACTCCAAGAAATGTTGTCAAAGGCTTTCTCGGCATCCACAAATATCAAAACAGCTTTAGTGTTTATGTTCACTTCCAGCTTTTCCAAAATGTCAATTATATTCCTTACATTGTTCGACAAATGCCTTTTTGGGAGAAAGCCCGCTTGGTCCCCGTGAATCTCCTCCATCAAAACTCTTTTCAGTCTCTTTGCTAAAATGTCAGCAAAGATTTTGTAATCCACATTCAATAACGAGATGGGTCGGTAGTTTTTAAGTTGGGTCTTTTCAGTCTCTGTCTTTGGTATAAGTGTAATGTAGGCCTCTCTCCACGTATCGGGTGCCCTTTTCCCCTCCATAATCTCATTGCAGACTTCCTTCAGAAGTTGTATCAACCCTTCCTTCAAAACTTTGTAATATTTGGAAGTCAGTCCATCCGGTCCGGGGGATTTGCCCAGCGTCATGCCTTGAATGGCATCTTCTATTTCTTGTGCTGATATCTCCTGGTTCAATATTGTCTTACTTTCTTGCGAAACCTTTTTCAGCCCATTTTCCTCGAGGAACTGTTGTATGTCCATTTCTTTCTGCGGCCCTTGTGTGTAAAGTTGTCTAAAGTAGTTCTGAAAACAATTCCTAATTTCCGCTGGGTTGCTTATGTTTTTTCCTTCCACTTCTATATTTGTTACCGTGTTGAGTTTTTGTCTCTTCTTTATTTGCCAAGCCAGTAACTTGCCACATTTATCAGCAGATTCAAAGGTCTTTTGTCTCATTTGTTTAATTTTCCACTCTAATTCTTGATTCATCAGTTCCATATATTGTGTTTGATGAAATTTGATTTCTCTTAAAATCTCTTGGGATTTTGGCTTCGATCTTAATTGTTTTTCCCCTTCTTTTATCTTTTCCAAAATTCTCTCCTTTTTCTCATTTTGCTTTCTCTTCTTTAAAGTATTTTGCTGAATCAAAAACCCTCTCATCACGGCTTTGCTTGCGTCCCATACTATTCTTTTTTCTACTTCAGACCTTAAGTTGATTTCAAAATAGTCTTTCAAGGTTTTTTGGGCCTTCTTGCAGATCTCCTCATCTCTGAATAAGGTGTCATTCATTCTCCATCTGAAGGAACCAGTTGTTGTTTGCCTCATCACCATCTTTACAGCATTATGGTCGGAGAAAGTTTTTGGGCAGATTTCTACTTTTTTTATGTTCGGAGCCATACTGCTAGTCACCCAGATTTGGTCAATCCTTGTCCATGTCATTTTGGCTTCAGAAAAGAAGGTTCCCTCTCTTTCTAATGGGTGTTTTGTTCTCCAAATATCAATCAAGTCCATATTGTCAGTCATTTCAAAAAAAGTCTTTGGTAGTCTTCCATCTTTTGTTATTACCTGTCTTTGTGCCTTGTCCATATTTGTTGAAACTACTCCATTCATATCTCCCATCAAAATTAAGTTGTAATCCATATGGTCCATCAAGATTTCATGCAACTTCTTAAAAAATTCAGCTTTCCCTTCGTTTGGTGCATAGATTCCCACTATCAAATACTTCTCTCCTTGAGATTGAATTTCAATTGCCAAATATCTTCCTTGATCATCTTTAAAGATTTGTTTCGGTTGCAATTTTTCTTTTGCATAGATCACCACTCCTCTCTTTTTTACTCTGTCTGAAGATATAAATTCCTGTCCCAGTCTTTTATTTATTAGTAATTTTCTGTGTGCTCTTGTCACGTGGGTCTCTTGTAGGCAAATCAAGTCCAATTGGTCTTTCTTTAAGGCATGAAATATACTTTTTCTCTTCCTGGGAATGTTTAAGCCGTTACAATTCCAGGTTAGAAGTTGCAGAGCCATGATGGGATTATTTACTCCTTCCTCCTACAGCTCCCTGTTTTTGTTCCTCGTCCGTCGGTGGTGCCGTGTTCGTGTCCAATGATGGATGCCCCTGTCCTGGAAATGTCTCTTTCTGTAGGTCTTCTTCGTGCTCTCCCAAGAACTTGTCTTTATCACTTACAGTCTTTATTCTTCTCTTCTTTCCCTTATATTTAAAAGACAAGCCTTGGGGAAATTCCCACCTGAATGGTATGTAGTTCTTCTTCAGCAGTGTCACCAGGTCCTTATAATGTCCTCTTGCGTCCAAGATACTCTTAGGGATGTCTTTAAAAATCTCAATAAAAAAGTCTTCAATTCGAAGGGCTGTTTGGTAGTGCAGGTTCAGTATTTTATCTCGCTCCTCCTTTGATCTTAAAGTAATAAGACAATCTCTGGGTCGATTCTTCTTCTGTCTTATTCCCAATCTAAATGCACTTTCTATCTTAAAGTCCTCTTTCTTCAACTCCTGCTTCCAAAAATCAGAAAATTCTTTTGTCAAATAATCCACCAAGTTGTCTCCTTCCTTTTCCGGCACAAGTCTGATCCTTAGGTTCCTCTCCTTGCGTTGCATATCCTGCATAGAGAGTGCCAGTTCATATTCGTCCAATTTCTTGTAAACTGGTGGAAATTTTTCCTCCGCAGCAGTTGCAATTTCCTTAGCTTCCTCAGCTATCTTTCGTGTTATAGATGAATCTTCCAATAATTTCCCAATTGCTTCTGCATTTGAGTTCACTTTATTCCCTAGGTCAGTTATACTTTTAGTATTTAGGTCAATTTTCCCAGAGATTTCTTCAATTTTTTTATTTGTTTCAGCAACTTGTACTTTAGTTTCAGCAACTTGCAATTTAGTCTCCGCACCTTGCTTTTTTAGTTCCTCCAAAGAGTCATTTATCTTCTCCAATACCTTAGCAAATGATTCTTCTGTAGACATTGCTTTCACTTTTGGCTTTGCAGCCACTATAGTTCCAGAGGCTCCTGTTACAGAAGCCCTTCTTTGCATGAAAGGGTCAATTTTGTATTGTCTGCCAGATCTCAAGGTTGTTTCTTGTAAATCCCCTTTCTCTTTACCATCTGCCATAACAAAGTCTTTTAGTCAAGGTCATTCCCAGACTTTGGAGCTCACAAACAAAAGTTCTCAAATTTTAAACTCCACTTGTTGCTGAAACAATTTGTAGGTCCTCTAGAGGGCGTAGAGTCAGTTCTATGCTTCTCAAAATAATCCCACACTCTTCAAAAAAGAAGGAATAAAAGTTTCCTAGTCCCTTTCAATTTTTCTTTTCTCTTTCAAGGGGATCCCAATCAATAGTGTCCTGTAAGTAACTTTGTAATACCACAGAAACAGTGTTTCAAATTGGAAGTAACCAAAGTCAATTTAAGATACTTTTTAGCTTCTTATAGCAACAGTCCTTAGCCGGTTCCTTTTCTCCGGCAGTCCGATCCCAGGTTAAAGAGCAGTGGTACTTAATCCAATTCTTTTAAATTGGCAGGGAAACACTTTTAAAATCTTCTTCCCCCCCCCCTCCTGCCTTCGGGGGGGGAGTTCTTTGCTTTGGTGGTGGATTTCTTAAATCCCGCAAGTTTCCTCTCAAGCAGTTACAGCTAGAGTGCCTTTCGCTTTGATCTTGCTACAGAACGGAAAGCAGACTTCCTTTTTAGTGCTTATCCGTCTCGGTGCCCAATTTCTTTATTTTAGAGTCCAATTTATACTTTAGCAGTCAATCCTACTCACGGATAGTTGTTCTTTTAATCCAATTTCACGGGAAGAAGTCAGCGCTCTCCGCTAATGGCGACGCGGCTTCGCTTCGCAGGCTGGGTGAAGACGACTCTCAGCACCGCTCCAAGACCCCTCCGCTGCTCCGGAGCCTTTAAAAAGGCTATTTCGCAGCGTCGGGGGGGCGCAAAGGTGCCCGCCGAGTCTCCAGTTCACAGGCAACGCGCCTGTGATTTTTAAGGGTCCCCGCTTCGCCGTAGCTGACAGGACCCGAACCCGCGAAGCAGATCTCTCCCGGAGCTCCGGTTGAGATCCGCCATTAAGCGCCGGCGCTAACCGGAAGTCAATATATTTAAAAACTATGCCTGATAGACAAAACTGAAAGCCAAGACAAATTAAAAATGCTACATGACAGTATGTTAGGAGATCATAGACATTTTTTGTTGTACCATGATGTGGTGATGTAGCTACATTTTTTTTTTTGTCAGGGAGGGTCTACAAACTTACTGTAGCAATGGCTACAATACCAGCAGTAAGTGGAGAGTAGCCTATCTCTAGTATACAAGACCATACTAGCAGTAAATGGAGAGTAACCTACACATGATACGTGAGGACTATAGCAAATACTGCAACCAAAAAACCCAGTAAGTATGCCATCTTTGAAGGATAAAACAATGCTTGATGAAGGGAGAATCCATTTTGACCTGATAGTTCTCTAGTGAAAAACAAGATGGGTAAAACTCATTGTTAAACTTTTTAAATGTGAGCTGAAAGGTTACATAAATTAGATACTGTACTTACCAAGCTGAACTCTTCCCTCAGTTGAATGTAAAGGTAATTTATGATTTAACCCTGTAAATGGAGAATAAGCAAAACCTATGAATGCTCTCCTCCTTTCCTTCCCACCACCATTCTGGTTTTATTTTAGTTTGTTTCTTTGTTGCTATTGTTGTTTTCATATAAACAACCCCTGCAATGCAATTAAATATAAATTTTAAAAAGTGAGCTGATAAATTTTAAAAATAAATGCGGTCATGTTGTTTTGCCTACCCTGCGCAATAACTTACCCGAGACAGGGATCTTTTTCTGTGGGTCATAGGAGCAATATCCTAGGGGCGAAGGGGACCTTGCCCTCCCAAAGTTGATGGGCATTGCCATTCAAATGGTGTGCATGCATCATGTCATGTGATTATATGGGTGGGGCTTACCCCCTATTTTTTTCAAGTTGGCATCCCTGCTGTGCAGTGCTATTTTTCTAGAAAAAGAGGCGCCAGAACTCACCATGAAGGCCTCCATTGTTCTCTTATAATGGCAATGGCGCCTACCTGAGAGGTGCCACCTGAGAGGTGTTCACAAAGTTCCCCAAGACTTTTGCACAAGCCCTTATAATGTCTGGTTTCTACTTTAAGAAGAAGGAAGGATTAGGAACACAAGGCCTTGCCTCAGATGCCAACAACTGCCAAACTTTCCAGCATATATTAAGCTGTGAAGGCACAATATACTTTGTTAATCTAGTGTTTGGGAGAAAAAACATTCAAAACACAATTTCCCTTTAATTCCAAGGGCACACAGCCAACGTAAGAAGATTTATATGCTCTCCTTGTGGTGCTCTGTCAAGCTTCATGTAGCCAACTGCTTTCTTTTGTGGTCTTTGTATAGGCAGAGAAAAAAAGTGTAACAAGCATGTTCAACGCAAGGGAATGGGAGTGATGACTGTTTTCTAGTGATACTTGTTAGAAGTGAAATATTTTTAAAGAATGCCCTAGAGATCAGTTGGAGTGCAAATTTCCTCTAGTTGTGATATCCTGCTGCAATATCCCTTGATTCCGGTAGATGTAAATTTGTTCATCATCACTCTGAAAACACTCAAGGGGCTGCGGGGCTCACACACTTCCAGATGTTGAACAATAAAACCCATGTTTTTCTTTGTTATTCCTTCTTTGTCTTCAAGCCAATAAGGGTTGCAGGTATTCCATTTAAAGTGCATATATATGGATGCGGGTGGTGCTGTGGGTTAAACCACTGTGCCGCTTGGGCTTGCCGATCGAAAGGTCGGCGGTTTGAATCCCCGCGACGGGGTGAGCTCCCATTGTTTGGTCCCAGCTCCTGCTAACCTAGCAGTTTGAAAGCACGTCAAAGTGCAAGTAGATAAATAGGTACTGGTCCAGCGGGAAGGTAAACAGCATTTCCATGCGCTGCTCTGGTTTTGCCAGAAGTGGCTTAGTCATGCTGGCCACATGACCCGGAAAAACCGTCTGCAGAAGTGGACAAACGCCAGCTCCCTCGGCCTTTAAAGTGAGATGAGCGTCGCAACCTCAGAGTCATTCACGACTGGACTTAATTGTCAGGGGTCCCTTTACCTTTACCTTTTTATATGTTTTCTAATTTTCTAAAGGCAAATTTCTGGCCCTGAATGTTGCAAGGATAGGTATGAGTGAGCATAGGCAATGTCTGATTTAAAAATCCCTAAGAGAACTGATGTACCATTGCTTAGGTAAAGGTAAAGGGACCCCTGACCATTAGGTCCAGTTGCAGACAACTCTGGGGTTGCGGCGCTCATCTCACTTTATTGGCCAAGGGAGCCAGCATACAGCTTCCGGGTCATGTGGCCAGCATGACTAAGCTGCTTCTGGCGAACCAGAGCAGCACACGGAAACACTGTTTACCTTCCCGCTGGAGTGGTACCTATTTATCTACTTGCACTTTGTGCTTTCGAACTGCTAGGTTGGCAGGAGAAGGGACCGAGCAATGGGAGCTCACCCCGTCGTGGGCATTTGAACCGCCCGTCCTTCTGATCGGCAAGTCCTAGGCTCTGTGGTTTAGCCCACAGCACCACCCGCGTCCCAATTGCCACCATTGCTTACCAGTCCTTAAATGGCTACTGCCGATTTCCAGGCACACTTCAAAGTGCTGATGCTTACCCATATATTCCTAAATGACTTAGCACCTGAATACTTAAAGGACTGACTTCTATCACCTAAACTTGCCCAAACACTGTGATCACTTCTAGACAACCTGAATTGAATACTCATCCTGATTTGTTTGTACAAAGTTTGTGGGGTTGTTAGATGACTGCAGCTGTTTATTGAGCATTCATTCTGATTTGTTTGCAGGGAGGCTATACAACACCACATCAAGCAATTGTTATCCCACACTTTCCAGTGCATTTCTCTGTCACTTTCCTTATTGCAAAAAGTCTGATTTGGGGATATGGGTGTGGAGTGGATTTGTTGCACAAGAGCTCCAAATCAACCTAAATTCTTTTGAATATGATTGATTCCCATCGGAAAACAGCAGTGGCCGGAAAGCATCCTATGTCTGTCATTTAAAGCTTTCCTCTGGATGCCCCATATAGTTGAAGTGGGGATGACAGCCAGAGAAAGGGGCTTCTCAGACATAGCTCTTTATTTGTGGAATGCTGGGCTCAAGAAGGCTTGCCTGATGCCAAGTGTGATGTCATTCTGGTGCCAGGCAAAGACATGATTATTTGCCCAGGCATTCCAGCAGCTAACGTGAGCTGGTATATAATTGCTTAATCTATTCTGCTGACATTTTCCTGCAGAATTATGAGCTGCTGCTTTCCTTTGTGTTTCATTTTAACTGTGATTTTATTTTAATGCTGATATTTTTGCTCTATGCTGCCCTATATGCTGCCCTGATACTGAAGGGCAGCTTCCCACCCTGCTACCCTTTTAAACAAACATAATAAAATAATATTTACACCATCTTTCCCCAGTATTCCCCTGCACTCATAAGAACATGGGGAAGCCAGCTGTTTAGCACCAAGGGACTGAACTGGAAAATTGGAAAGGAACTTCAGACTCCAAAGCCAACACAGGTCCTGCAGTCGTCCCCCCCCCCCGATTGTTTGTGAAAAGGCAAGGGACAATTGTTTGGCCTGCAGAGGTTATGTACATGGGCACAGCCAGGGAGGGGCAGCTGCCCCCCTCCCCATCAAGTAAAACAATAGAAATACTTAACTAACTGACCAATCATGTCAGTTCTGCCCCCCCCCCCCCAACAAAAATCCTGGCTACACCCATGGTTATGTATTGAATGCATATCCACTGCGTTTCAGGCTGCTGACCCAGAGTCCTGGCTTTCCTGTAGTTTAACAGTCCCATTTAAAACCACATTTTAAGAAACAAAATTTCCTCCTTTGTTTACTGGGTAAGAATACAGGTTTAAAAGCTTAGGAAAATGGTTATTTTTTTTTAAAAAAAATTGTAGTACCCTTCAGCAGCCATGGGATAACTTACAGCTCTATAGAGCACTGTGCCAGAGTCTCATAGTTATGCATAGGGATAAAGGTTTGTTTTTCCTGTGAGCCTATATGGGATTGTTGGCCCAAGCCCGAACATCTGGCAGAAGCAGCAAATGCTATAGTTCTGGATGAAAATCAAGGCCTAAGCAAGAACCCACAGAGCATACTGTAGATTCCTGGTTACTGTTGCTGGCAGCCACTGGGTCTCATTTTATTTCACTAAAACCTAAAACTATTCCAGCAATAATCCAATACCTCCTCTCTCTGCCACATATATTCACCCTGGGATTTAACACAAACTTTTTGCCCACACAGAACTGCATTTGCCTTGTCATTTTGCATGGAGCGTCAATTTTTCTTAATCCTGAGCCTGTGTAGATCATAGCTCAGGTGACATACCTAATATTAAGTTTTTGTATTAGACCAGTGAGTTTTGATTAAACTTGATTAAATGTTTGGCAGAGCACAGGGATATTAGAGGGACAATTCAGGGATTTTTGACAGTGCCAAATGTATTTCTTTAGTTTTCTTAACTCTTCACTCTAAGGTTCTTCTAAAGATTAAAATAGCTTTAGGTACAGCTAGCAATAGCAAACTGAATAAAAGGTTTTCTATAATTCTACACTAACAGTGCAGCCTTTTATGCATCTGCTCAGAGGTAAACCCATGAAGTTCATTGAGACTTATTCCAGGTAAGTGTATATAGGATAGGTACAGCCTTAAACTGAGTATTTTATAGGGAAATGTAAGATGACTGGATAAAAAAGCAAATGTGTAAAAAAAAATTAAAAAACTTTTCACCAAAGAATGTTTGTAAAGTCAGTAATCCAATCATCACCATGGTGAACATTTCATCAGGGGTGAAGGAAGGCATTGTGACACCCGGGGCGGGCGTCATTACGTAGGGCGCATGTGCGGCGTCACTATGTAGGACACATGCGCTGTACGTAGCGGTGCCGCACATGCGCTGTATAGCGGTTTTCCGCTGGCACCGCTCCAGCGCCGTACGGACGGTGCCGGGATCCCCCATCACCACTACAGCCGCGAGCAGAGGATCCCAGCACCATCTGTACGTTGCTGGAGTGGTGCCGGCGGAAAACCGCTACACAGCGCATGTGCGGCATCACTACGTACAGCCCATGCATGCAATGCCGCACATGTGCTGTACTTAGCGGTTTGCCACCAGCGCTGGGATCCTCTGCTGGTGGCTGCAGCTGCGAACGGAGGATCCTCCACATGTGGCTGCGGCAGCGCAATAGCTGCTCGTGCTGCTGCGAGCCCCCGCAGGGTGACTTCTTGTCACCCCCACAGACATGGAACCCAGGGCGCACCTCCCCCCGCCCCCTGTAGCGACGCCACTGCATTTCATGAACATCAGTGCACTTAGTTAATCGTAACAAAAACGCATGAAGCACTGTAGTGCTTGACTAGTCCTGTATGGAATACTTCATCTTTTATTTATTTCCATTTCTATACCAAACAGTCCCTGCGACTTAGGACAAGCCATAGAAAAGAAGTAAATCATCATCATAATCAGCATCACCAGCAGAACAAAATGCCAACTTAAAAATATATCATATAAAAACTGGCTAAAATCACAACACACTTCCTTGCTCCCAGCCATTAGAGATGGTATAGTGGCAGGCACTATACTGAGACTGACACTAGCATCTTAAAAAACAAACAAACCACCACACACACCCTAAATACCAGTGTTACTACAAACTGCCTTACTGTTTTGCGTTGGCAAGTATTAATGTCGTTTTTTTGTTTATTAGCAGAATTAATAGAATTTGGGGGATGCCAGCCCATGCCAGCTTCCTGTAAGATTGAGGGTTGGCAAGCTGTGGCCCTCCAGATGTTTCTGGACTTCAACTCCCATCAGCCCCAGCAAGCATGGCTTGGAGTTAGGGATGATGGTAGTTATAGTCCAACAATGTCTGGCAGGCGAGAGGTTCCCCATGTCTCTCTTAGATCAAAGGAGTGCCTCTTCAATTTCCTATCTGCAAATAACTGTCAGCACTAAATAAAAGGAGCATTATAAAATGGATCAAATTTTTATATTTATTTTGTTAAAAAATATTATTAACAATAGTTTAGACAAGATTCTCTCTGCATGTGCTCACTGCAACTTTCTAAGGCTGAACTAAGACCATCTATTGAAATTTAATGGGTACAGTGACTGAAATACCTTTAATTTTATTTCTGAAATAAGCAGGAGCCAGAGCTGCCATGGAAGTCAAGTTGAAAGTGAAGTCGGGTGCCATTATGCCTTTTAGCAGATGTTGGCTTCCTGTCCATCAGCCTGGCTTGCCTTATTCTCTCCTAGCTTTCATCTATCACTGATAGTCATTCCTGACATTCCCCTTCCATTACTTCAAAGATCAATAGGCACATGGTCTGCTTACTGCTACTTAATATATACAGTATTCCAAACTATTCCACCATAAATTGGATAAATAATGTTTTGCAATTATTGGGTTGCAAGAACCCCTCCACACAACTATCAAATTTTTTATTTTTTATTTTTAAGCAACTTTCTTGTACTGAGAAACTAATCACAGAATTTTCTAATCAAAATTCAAACTCTGATATAGCGGAAGGTGTCTTATTACATATATAGCCTGTCCTATCTCATGAAGAACATTAGAGTCAAATTTGGATGAGTGCGAAGGAGGAGAATTGACTGAGAAAGCAGAGTTTCAAACTATTGAAAAGATAATCCCATTTGCAAATAAATTTGGCATTTCAAATAATTACTGGAACGCATGGTCACCAGTGCTTGATTTGTGGATCGTCTGTCACAAAAGGTAGTACTATAAGGTACAATACATTGGTCAGAATTTTGTGCTAATATTTTTTATTTTAAAATATAATATGAAAATTCTTAGCAGATATGGCTTGATCTATAGCAGGACTTCTCAATATCTTCATATGTTGTTCAGGTTGGATCTGGCCTGCAAGCTGTCAGTTGCCACCCCACATGTATAGCATCCGCACTGTCAATTGTTTTTCAGCCAGAACTCACCAGAACTCAGTGCTGGCACCTCTCAGATGGGTGCCATTGCCATGCTAAAGGAACGAGGAAGGTGTTCATGGTGAGTTCCAGCACCTCTTTTTCTAGAAAAGTAGCACTGGGTAGAATGGAATGATCTAGTCACAATTATGCACTGTTGTCATACTATTTTCAGTGCAAAAGGTAAGGACGTCCACTGTTCTATCAATGGGTTTTGGAAGTTTAGTTTTGGATGAATTGTACCCTATGTGTGTTTATATTCACACTCTCTTATCCTTCAACAAAAAATAAATAGTCCACTCTGCCTGGTATGAAACTGCTCTCTTAGCAAAGGCAAAAGAGTATCAGAGCACATGACTGAGAAACAGGTGCCCTTTAGCTGATCTAGCAAATAATTCAGTCAGTGCTTGCATTAAAACAATTCCCTCTTGGAGTACTGGGTTACCATCTCACTGCTGGATACCCACAGATAAAGTCAGTACTGGCATCAGTCCTGACAAAAAGTGCTAAGAATGATAAGTCTTTCAATTAAAAACCCATAAGGGGTCAAGATTTTACAGAGGAAGAATAAAATGCAAAAATAGAGAAGAATTTAGAAAACCATTAGAAGGGGTTGAGGGAAGTCTTAGGCTGTGATAGCCAAAGATTTGTTATCATATTATGAAGTTGTTATGTTGGAAAATTTGTGCAAAAAACCAATATTAAATAATAATAATTTTAAGTTCCAAGTCACATTGCACGTTGCTGTAAATAAAGATTATTGTTTCAATCCTTAAAAAAAAAAAAAGATTTTACAGAGGAAGAGGAAGATAAACATTTGTTTCACAATGTTTGGGAAGTGAAAAAGCTGTTTGTATTTTTTTAAAAAAACAAAACAATTTGTGAATCTTCAATTTTTCACAAATGTGTGAAACCAATTGCTTATGATCCACTTTTCAGTGACTACATGCTTCTGTATTCTTGCATATTATTTCAAATTCAGCCAGATACTTTTCAAGTGGTGGTTATATAGTGAAAATTACACAGAGCATTTAACTGGCAGGTCTCCATTCTCTTCCTGATGTCATCACCCATGGACCTTAGTGGGTTTCTACAGTTTGGCCAAAGATTAGACGTTAAATATTTAATGTAGAAAGAAAAGCAATTCAGAAATACTTGGAAACAGTCTTGTACCTTATGGCAATTATGATCTCCCTGAGCTCCCCTTAAACAAAGAGCTTTGTTCTTCTAGAGCAATTACCAGAAGTTAAAAAAAAGTTACAATGCCAGTAAGACATTCAAATGGCACATCTGCAAAATGGGTTTCTTTCAGGTTCAATCAGCATGCAGATGGCTTGCTACTCTACATGGGTTTCACACTATAAAAAGGATAGGCTGGAGTATGGCTTCTTAAAAGATATGAAGCCTATGGTGATCTGAAAGTTAGTTCAAAATCACATTTGCCAAACAGCAGGAAAACAAGTAAAAATCAAAAGTGTGTGATCTCATGCTTAATCCATGGGTATAATCATAGGCTTGTCACTAAAATATAGAGCTACCCTATCTAAAATGTACAGGCTAGCTGTGTCCCATAGGCTCCAGTGTGTACACTGGCCAAGTCCCTGCTGCAGCTGATGCATGATTGGTGTCAGTCTGAAAGGGGCATGTACATATATGGATCCTGTGCATTGGTAACCCTCTACGGGGACAGAAATCATGAAGGGAGCACATACAATCGTACATATATAGGTCCCCTTCTAGCTGATGCCAACACAGCCAGGGTTGAGTGTGGGTGTATGCAATGGCATTTTGGGTATGGGTATAGGCAGTGTCCTCACAGGTGCCAACTCAGGGGAGTACAATCAGTGTGGCAAGTATGGGTGGTGAACTACCAGAAAAAGATTTGCTTCCATTATGGGCTGAGTGTGTTTAGCTGCTCAGCTCCAATCCTTTGCTTCAGAACAGCTGTTGCTTAGCTGGCTGTGGCCAAAGGGAGACAGAGGAGGACAGGAAATTCTGCCTGAATTATCCTGACACCATATGACACAATGTCATTTTTCCCCCTATTGCTATGCTTAAATGCAACTGTGTTGTGCAAATCTTTTCTAAACCACTTTGAGAGCCTCTTCAGGCTATAAAGTGGGGCATAAATATTTTAAATAAATAAATGTGGGACAGCAGAATAGTTATCCAGACATGATCCCATTCAATCTCACCTTTCAATTTATCTGCATTCTGGGGGAATGTGTTTCGCGCTCATTGGTACTGAATACTTGAGTAGGGTTTCCATAAGGAAACCCATATCCTCTAATGTGTAGAGTTAGACACAGGTATGTACTCTTTCTCCAGTATTTATAAATGCTTCATCAAGAGTTGGGATTTAGTAGCTGAAGTATTTTCTTCTTATTTACCCTTTTCTATTACGTTACAAAATTTGTTCATAGTGCTATCTTCCCATTCTTGCCAACGCTGAATATGATTATGTCCAAGTATCTGCATGCAATATTAGTTTAAAACCCATAACTCCAGCAGTATTAAAGTTTGTGCACTTGTTATGTAGGGACAGCATTAGATCATCCTAATAGAATAAAGGGTAGGCATTATAAACTGAGTTGAGAAGTGTTCAGCAGGTACAACTTCCTTTACCTCTGCAACACTATGTAAGGAAGAGCAACATCAACCAATATATTTTCTTCTGAAAAATAGTGGGACACAGAATCATTCTTCTTTATAGAATCTGGCAATCTTACTACTTAAGCATTCTTGATATTTCAAATCTTTTGCACTGGGGCATTAGGGCTGCAGTCCTCTACACAGTTACCTGAGAGTAAGGCTCATAAAACTCTATGGGGCTTAGAGTAATTCTGAGTAATGAGGGATCACTCTGACCATTTTGGTTTCTCTCTGTTTCTCATTTTTCTAATCTTAATTTCAGTTTTTCACATTTCCACATCAGTTTGCTTTTTTTAAAAAAGTCCTAATGAAAATTCTTCATCATATTAGTGCAAATTTCTCCTAATAGACACATATTTATAGGCAATTTTACTTCATATACACATTTTTGCAAGCAATTTCCCCTAATACGATGCATTTTTTGTTATTTTCACCAATGTATGTGTTTTTATGTACACTTTAACCCCAGTTTGTGAATTTTTTACAAATGATTTGGCTGGGGAACTGCATTACACAATCTGGAGAATTGTGAATTTCAAAGAATGGCTGTTTGGGTTTCAGAAAGCATGAAATAAATTGAATTTCTCTCCCATTTTTACTTTTGTGTATACTTGTAAAGAGGTTTGTGCTGCGAAACAGTGACTGCCTTAACTCTTGCTGCTACATTCTCCTAAAATAGGAACTCTAATTGTGTGAGAATCCTAAGAGTTTTTGAGAGATCCATGATCCAACATTGAATTTTACATTGGAGACCATCTTGGCTATGAGTCCTGGAAGACCCGCTCCCTGCCTTGTTGGCCTTTTACCACCTGGCCTGGCTGAGGCTGCTTAACAGACCCTTGGATTATTTTTGTTGCTGCCACCAATATTAATATATTATCTTTAGATGTTATTATGATTTATGTGGAAATTGTTCAATTTGGTTGTGTTCTTTTTGATATGTTTTATTTACTGGTTATGGTGGCTTTTGTTATGTTTGTAATTTTGCAAATCTTTTCATGTTGTAAGTCTCCTTGAGCATGGTTTTAACCATGGAATGGTGGCATACAAAGAAGATGACAATGGTGATTTTATATTTTTGATTATTTTTCATACAGAAACTCCACCACTGAAATAAGTTGGAACAATGTATATTTACCATTTACTAGGCATCTTCATAATCATCTATATACACTTTGTTTAATAGAGTTGTTCAGATCTAACCTCTTTGGTTTTAAGTATCCAAACATTCTGGACACTATCAGCAATACAATAAAATATAATGCATGAACAAGTAATACTTGTGACATTTGTTATTAAATTCAACAACTGTAGAATCTCTGACATTCTCATCACAAGTGAGAAAAATAATCCCATGTTAAAATGCCTTCCCTTTTTTCCTGGATAACATTTGTCTGTATATAAAGCTGGGCGTTAGCTGAGGAGATATTGGACAGTGGAATAAGTGATTCTATAGTTGGCATTAAAATATTTTGGCTTTGGAGCATGCAATCCTGATTTAAAACCCTTCATTTCTTTTCTTTTCCCATAAAATTCTCAATGAGTAAGACTGAATAACTTTGATGGCTGCTGAAGACGGTTGTGTCTTCCTTTTTACTAAAAATTTGCTAGCCAGTTCTTAAGATATAGAAACAATATGTCTGGCCCTCTCCCATAGTAAGCTTTCACAATTATCCAGTACCATTTGAATCTAGGAAAGCATGCAGGAGAGACCAACAACTAAGGATGTTGAGAAATTTAATCAGAAATGGAAACAGGAGTGGAAATTCCTGCAGTTTTCATGGTTAGCTGAGGTCGGGTCAGGAATGGAAACACGTAAGAGAACATGGGTGATATTCACAATCATTTTTAGTCCACAAATGTTATGTAAATAGTTACATTATTTTCGCTGTTTTGCTTCCATTGAAATACATTGAAATTAATTACACAAGTTTGGCCTTAGCAGATAGTGAAATAACATAGGTTTTAGCAGAAGCTGAAGTGTAGCAGGATGGAAACAGCATTATTGCAATAATCCAACACCTAGATTATAGCTTCTGACTTAACACGTGAGTCCGCTGTGTTTAATGGAGTTTACATTGGATTGCACATTGGATTGCAACCTAAATCACTGAGCTTCTGTTCTTTCTTTCAATGTGACAGAATACTGTGAAGATTAAAGGAAAGTTCATGACTTCCTAACTCTTTTTGTGAGAAGAATCACAGAAGTATACAGAAGAAATGAGAACTGGAAGGCATCCAGTGTCTTCCCCTTGAATATGATGCCCATTACCTAACATCCCAGACAGAGGCTTAAGTATAGCCCGGCTCCGACTCTTCAAAAGGAAGAGATTCTACAGACTTCCTAAGTAGCCTCTTTAATTGCTGTACCAATTGAACTGTTGAGAAACAATGAGTTCTTCCAGATGTGGACTCAATGTTGCAAGCAACTTCGGATATTGCAAGCGAGTCTTTGGCAACATTTTAAAAAAACCCTACTTATCAGATATTCCATAGGAAGGGTAAATATGGATTAAATGGGGGGAAATACAGGCTAGCATTCTGTTGTTGACGATGTCATGTGGGAACAGCAACAAATTTGCATGAGCAGCACCAATTCCATAATCTATACATGTCTGGAAGCATAATACAGTGGTACCTCGGGTTACATATGCTTCAGGTTATATACGCTTCAGGTTACAGACTCCGCTAACCCAGAAATAGTACCTTGGGTTAAGAACTTTGCTTCAGGATGAGAACAGAAATCGTGTGGCGGTGGCAAGGCAGCAGCGGGAGGCCCCATTAGCTAAAGTGATTAAGAACAGGTTAAGGTTCTTCAGGTTAAGAACAGTTTCAGGTTAAGAACGGACCTCCGGAACAAATTAAGTACTTAACCAGAGGTACCACTGTATTTTGAAAACCCCGGATATTTGGTATAATCTTATATATCAAAGAAGTATGGAAAAAAGTGGCCAGCTATAAACTATGTATACCTTTCTTTCTCAAGAAGGATTGAAAAAATTGCTTGGATGCTTCACATGGCCAAACCTGGAAACAAGAGTGATGAGAGATTATTGAAATTTAATGCTGCATCAGAATTCTCTACAATGAGTGTGCTGCTGTGTGTGGAACAGTAACTTCTTCCATAGCATGTGGTGCAGGGCTTTACTTATATTACTAGAAATAAAACAATATATAATCATGGGTGGGCCAGTAGGCACAGCCTATGGAGTGGACTGGAGGGGAGCCTTACACCCACTGGGGGACAGTGAGAGATTTCATTCATTTGTTTAGACCAGCAAACTGAAAGTTGTCTTAATTGGATTTGAATTCATGTTGGTCTCAAGGTGCATGGGAAACCCTGAGGAATAAGATATTGTTAGCAGAGAGATAGCAATAAAACTCAGCTCCTTATGGTGCCAATTTGTTTATATCTCATAAAAGGCATCCCAAGCGAGCTGAAAACATACATTAGTTGTCTTTGGAGAGATGCTCAGAGCATTTTTTAAAGTTACATCTCTATTATGTGAATGCAGTTTAGTGTTAAGCAGTTAATGTGGCAGCATCTTTAATCAGTTATTTTAAAAATTATGCCCTTCTGTTGGTTAGTTAAGCACATAGCTGTCTGAACATCTAGCTACTTATATATTATTGTCATTGCTATTACTACTACAACTCACTCTCTGCTTCTACTTTCCCAGATTACTGAAGGCAGCTGCTTATACCAGATAATTAGTTCACAGAGGAAACTGTTTAGATTTAACAACTAGTCCCTAGAGAAAACGATAAAAACATGCTACAATTTACACGATCCATCAGATACCATATAAAATAAAGGTTTTTTAAACTCTTGTTTTTAAAACAAACTGTTACCATTAATAGTGCCTAAGATATAGGTTGCCTCATTAGACAAAGTTTAGTATAACACAGCCACACCCACACCCCTTAAAAACCCATAACAGAAAGATACAATGGAGATGCAGACAAAGCAATAATGCCAGAATAAGTAAATAATACTAATATAACCAAGCAGCCCCTCCAAGTGTATCAATCTCTCCAGTTCCATCCTATACATGTCTACTCAGAAATAATCCTCACTGACTTCAATGGAAGTTGCTTCCAACCCAAGTAGGTGTGCATAAGATTGCAGCCTTACAGTTAATTCCTAACCATATCTACTAGAAGTTAAGTCCTACTGAATTCACTTGTGCTTACTCCCTGTTAGGAGTAGGGCCAAAAGTGATATGAATGGTGATATGGCAAGGGAAGAATGAAAGCTAACCATCCTGAGACCTGCAGATAAAGGGCGGTATATAAATCCAATAAATAAAATAATAATAATAATTGGAACCCTCTCATCAATTGCTCCCATCTGAAGCAATGGCATAATATCATGCCTGCAAAAGTGGTGACGTAAGGATAAACACTCTCACTGGAGACCATAGGCAGTCACAGACAGACACCCACCCCTCCATCTCTCTTCATAGCCAAAACAGAAAATAGGATTCTTGATAACTCTGTAGCCAATCATGGTATACAAGACTCAGTCAAGTGACAGATGCATCTTCTAACAAGGAATAGGATGACACCACTCTTTTCTCATTTGCATAGAACGCAGAGTACATTAGTGGGTAATTATGAAAAAAGACACTTTCTCCAAACTGCCAAGGTTCACAACGAAGTGGAAAGTGTAAACACTTGTTTTCTCAAAACCCACACAGGTGTCCTATCTCAGGATTCCAGTGAAGCCTTGAAACAGGAGTTGGATTGAGGGATGGGACAGATGCCACCATGGCCAGTGGAGGCAATTCCCCTTCCTGGCACCTCATGGAGCTTCTTCCTCTCAGGGTTCTAGTGGGATCTTGGGAAGGGCTGGAGGGCTCTGTAAAAGGACTGGTCAGTCTCTCTCTTGCCTCATGTACAAATTACTGAACTTTAGGCTAGTGATTGCTGTACCAGCATTAACTCTGGCTTAGCCGCTACCTGTGCTACCAGCACCATGGGATTACTCTGCAAGGCATGGCGACTGGAGGTTTCGCTGTTGGCATTCATGGGTGTAGCCAGGGTTTGGGTTTTTTGGGGGGGGAGGGGGCAGGCTTTAGGTTGAGTGAGGCAGAACCTCAGTGAAGTATTTTTATTTATTTACTTGATTTAGGGGGGGCAGCTGCCCCCCATGCCCCTTGGCTACACTCATGTTGGCATTATAGGAAATACTACAGTCTAGCAAAGCACCTAACACTGCAGCTAAGCAGGTGACGAAACTGGAGAAGCCTGGAATGACTCAAAGACCCCCCCCAAGTAATTTGTTCTTTATGGAAACCAGGGTTCAGAAAATCAGAAGTAAATGACAAGGTCAAAGGGATGAGCCAGGGAAGTGCTGTGAGCAGCTAATAATAATAATAAGCTTTTATTTATATCCCGCCCTCCCTAGGCTCAGGGCAGCTAACATCAGATATATAACATTACTATAAAATCAAATAATAATTAAATTACCTCCTGAAAACAGGTCAAAATCTAATTAAAGTCTAATTAAAGTCTAATCTGGGGAAAAGTTACACTGCACAAGTGAGGTATGGAAAAGTTGTTAGCTGTTCAGACGGAGACAATCTTACAGGAGTTTTTTCCCCTCCCTCAAGAAAACACGACATGATGTAGACATGTAGAAATGCTGATTAACAATAAAAGCAAAACGGAAGATAAGCCAAGGTCATTGGTGACTTTGAGTGTGGTGATACTATTCACAAATGGAAAATAATACTCCATAAAAATAATAATTGTTTTGCTTGATCAGACCTAGGCTACCATTTTGTCTCAAATGGAGGCCAGACAGATGCCCACAAGTGTGATATGATGGCAGTAGCCATCAGATATTGCTTGATCCTAGCATCTGGTAATCGGGTCGCAAATTGTTCAGTATTCTGCTACATCATGGCCAACAGCCATTGATATGTCTGTCCTCCATGAATTTATCTTATCCTTTTTTAAAGCCATTATATTATAAATAATAAATCACCTATATGGATTATTTATAAAGACATTTAAGCTAGTGCTGCTTGCCACATTTTGTGGCAATGAATTCCATAAGTTAATTATGCAATGTGTTGATGGAAGGTGAAGTCTTGATACTATTGCTCTTGGTAATAGCATTAGCAGCAGCTTTCTCCTGTGAAACAAGTACTAAAGAAAACCCCTCCATTAAGACTGAGTTTTAAGGTTTCTACATTACTTTCGAAGGGAAAATTGAAGTTTAATCTCTTCTTTTAAAATGTCACAATTTATATAAATAATACTCAGTTTATTACACAGCTAGGTTTAGTGTTCACACTAATCACTGCATTGCATTCAACAATGCCATTTCTCACTGGGGCACTCAAAAGTAGGGATAAATGAATATATTCATGAAACCAACAATAGTAATGTTAGGCCTTTACATTTTCTGCATACTCCGTTCAGTTTTTCCAACTGTCTGACAAGAACAATGCATATTATGCAATAGCAATAATGAAGTGTTGCTGATTGTAAGAAAGAAATGGACCTGGTGCATGCAGCGAAAGAGAACGCTCAATGCTGCGTGCTCTGTATATAAAATCCTTGGTCCATCCCACAAATTGGCAACATCAGAATTTCCCCAGTAACTCAAACAGCCCAGTCACTGCTATGGCCATCTATACGATCCCACCCAGCAACAGATCCCACCCAGCCTGCCAGACCCCATCGCAACACGTGCTCTCCATGAAGGAGAACATGCGTTTTAAGAAAGAAATGGACCCCATACTGGAATTAGGCCACATCTTTGTGCAGGGAACCTGTGGCCGGTGAGGCCCAAAGCATGGGAAGAGACAACAAACCTACAAGACAAACATATTGGGTTTGAATAGACCACAACTTTATTTATTACAGTGACAGGTGCCGACTGCTAGGGGCCAAGGCAGTTTTGGGCCCCCAAACATATATATATTTTTGAGAGGGCTGGGCCTTCTCATTGTTCCGAGGATGTCATGCAACATTGTGTCCCCACTCCCCAATCCTTTGGACAAACTGGCACCTCTGATTACAGATGTAAGTAGGCTTTAGTGAAAGCATTTGGTATGTATCCTGAATCAATCAGACTGCTGCTTGATTATTTTACAGGGTTGATCCTGAGTTAAGGATCTCCCTATGACATACATCAAATAGGGGCAGTCCCTCCAGGAGATCCTAGACTAAGGATCCAACCCAATGCCTTATCTGCCAACAAGTTGTGACTATTATTATGGGGTAGGCAAAACCTCCAGATGGGCCCAATTTGTCTGCAGGCAATTTCCTCCCTGGCTCCGAATATGGTGACTAAATATTTACATAGGAAGGTCTTACACAGCGCCTGCCTGCACATCTTCAGCTCCTCTGATCGAGTCCAACCCCCTGCCAAGCAGGAAACACCATCAGAGCACTCTTCCAACTCTATGATTCTATGATTCTATGATTCTATGACTTTACCTCTGCTTGGGAGCCATTTGTGATTTATATGATCAAACAATCTCATGGCTGGCACAGTTCCACTAAATATGAGGGTTGGTTTTTTTGCAACATTTATGAATATTGGGTATAAATAGTAGAAATATGACCCTTATATTGCCCTATGGAATATATTTTACACCATTCATTCTTTTTAAGATTTCTATTATCATCATGATTCTTATTTTATTATCTTTTAATTTTATTCTTCCTGTTTTTATGACTGTTTTTAAATACATATAGGGTGAACCTACAGAATCAGCAGCTTGCTCAATCAGCCCTTTGGAATTTATTCTCTATTAGGACCACTTACATTTAAGGAAAGGGCTGGTGCTGTGATCTTTTTATTGTAACGATCTGTATGTGATCTTTTATATGCATATATTGTATATGTGTATGTGTATATATAAAGGTAAAGGTACCCCTGCCCGTACGGGCCAGTCGTGTCCGACTCTGGGGTTGCGCGCCCATCTCGCTTAAGAGGCCGGGGGCCAGCGCTGTCCGAAGACACTTCCGGGTCACGTGGCCAGTGTGACCGCTGCATCTGGCGAGCCAGCGCAGCACACGGAAACGCCGTTTACCTTCCCGCTAGTAAGCGGTCCCTATTTATCTACTTGCACCCGGGGGTGCTTTCGAACTGCTAGGTTGGCAGGCGCTGGGACCAAGCAACGGGAGCGCACCCCGCCGCGGGGAATCGAACCGCCGACCTGACGATCGGCAAGTCCTAGGCGCTGAGGTTTTACCCACAGCGCCACCCGCGTCCCCATGTGTATATATACATATATGCTTATATTTTAATTCTACTATTAATGTCCTGCCTTGTTTATAACTGCCCATTCTTCAAATATTGGTATCCCCTTCTTTTCCCAATTAATAAAACCTTAAATAAAACAAAACAAAATAATAACTTGAACCATAACAACAACTATCCTAGTAATGAGAAGAGCTGTGTGACAACTTGCAATTCCTGTGAGGTTGGCTTGACTGTCCTGCCACAATACGCCTGAGTCTTCAGCTCAATTCTAGCCATTCCTATTTGGCCAAGCCTTCCTGCACCACAAGGAGAAACTGGATGCTTCCCAATGGGCCATCTATTATCATTTAAGTAGGGCTCCCTTCTCCCATTGAACTGGTGGGCAACATTCATTGAACTCAGAAGTTGGAACCAATAGTTGTGACAGCATAGATCAGGCAAATTAATTTCTCCCTCTCCAGAACAGTGTCCTGAAGAAAGTACAAAAGTTGCCCACCATGGCCAATCAGTAAAAGCGTGAAAAGATCCCTTCCTGGACTTTCTAAGAGTCCAGGGGACCTACAACTGATAACAGGAGTGGCGGGTGAGACAATATGCCTGTCTGGCTCAAACTGAGGAAAGGTAGTGGCAGGAAACCCATTTCAGTAGACCCCGTTACTATTTCTCACTCAACTTCCCACATTGATCAAGCCCCAGACATCTGTGCTGCATTTATCCCTTTATACAAAGGATATCATTAGTGGGTAGTGCACCTGACATTAGCTTCCATAAAAAGCAAGGAAATCTCATTAATTTCAAATGGACACACTTTGAAGTACAGTAAGTGTACTTAAGTAAATATTTAAACCACCTTCATGGATGGTAATCCCCACATTTCAATGGGGATTAATTCTGAATAAACAGTATTACAGTGCAATCCATTACATCTTTACTCAGATGTCTCAGTTCTCAGTGTGTTCAGTAGGGACTACTATTTAGTGCAGATGTGGGGAGCCAAATGTCATTTCGTCTAGACCTTGGCACCCTCTCCAATTCACACGCCTTCCAGCCATCTAAATCTGCAATCCAAGGGTAGAGCAGCTGGGAATGCTGTTGAAAGTGGGGAGCACACCCCTGCCTCTCATCCTTGACTGCTTCCTCTTCAGCTGCAGCACCGTGGAAGCCCAGGACTGCATGGGAACCTTTCAGGAGCCCAAATCTGGATAATTATTCGGGCCAGTTCTGATCCTTTTTTAAAAGTTGCACTTGTGTGTGAAGACATGACAACTGGAGATTGGATTCATTAGTGATCTGTTAATTGAGAACTAATTTCCTGAATATGAAACAGACCATTTTTATATGATACAGAATGGAATGTACACATCTGGAAAGCTTCCGCATGTGTAAGAATCTTGCAATCTGTACACAAATTGTTTCTTGAGTTGAACAGCAACTCTGAGAATATAAAGTTGGAACTACAACACATGCCTTACTGAAAGATGTTTGTGGAGCAAACAAGCACAAAAAAAATTATGTAGGTTTACAGTGCCTATTATGTATATTCTCTCTAACAGGCATTCAACCACACAAGTACATTATCAGTGTACTGCCAATGAAATGGGATTACACAAAAGGGTTCAATGAAATGAAATAGGACTACACAAGGTTTTTTTGTTTTTTTTACATACTCAGGGGACTTGAGTGCATAATAGGTATGTAACTTCATAAATTAAAATAAAAAAGAAACTAAAATACACATGAAAATTGCTTGGCAAAGACCTGTGTGCTTGCAGAAGGCTGGTAACAACTGTGTGTACATATACAAAAAAAGAAGTGAGACAGGAATGGGGAAGAGTGTCTGACTTTGAATCAATTAAGTCTATGGTTGATAGCAGATGCAGAATGTTCCCGTTTCAGTTGGAAACCACGCCCTTTCCCCAACAACAGGAAAACAGAGGGAAGGAAAATAGAGGAGGTGGAGGTATACTTTAGCCCTCTTTTGGAAATTCCACTATATGCAGTACCGGCGTCTCTTTTTTGGTTGTTAAAAAGTGTGGCACTTAATGTAACAACATCATGGTCAGTACCAGCACCTATTTTTCTAAGAAAAAAAGGACTGACTGTAGGTATAATTTCTCAGAAACAATCCATCTCTCTCAAAAGTTAGGGGGAAAGCAAGTTCAAGGACTATTTCATATACGGTAACAAGATTGCTATAGGGCAAAGGTGCGGTAAAAGAGGGAATGAGTCTGCAAGCATATAGCTCACTGTCATTTTGCCACGTGACCAAGAGCATTTCTAGATTGTCACTGTTTGCAGGTAGGATTCAATCACATATCAGCAAATGAAGTTTCTGCAATTGAAGTTGATTGGGAGCTCTTACATGAAAGTTCTGCTCTTTTTGTGATAAGAAAATGCATTGGAAAGTGTGGAATAACATTTGCTTGTGTTCTGCTGAGAGAAGAGCTTTTTGTTTTTGTTTTAATTCGGACAAGACAAAGAGCACACTTTAATCCTTGATAGACAGATTTACATACGGGCAGGATGAGAAAAACCACAAACAAACAAGGACCAAATAGCAAATTAAAAGCAAAAGACAGACAGTTTACATCTCTCTCAAAAGCAACAATGGACAGACACCTGTAATGGCCAGAATATAGCACCTTCTGTGCTGAAGTTTGCAGAGTAGAATTTCCAAGCTCCTTTCACATCTTATGAACATAAACTAGGTACCAGTGCTATGAAACCCTCCTAAGAGCTGCCAGTGACGAAGCAAGAAATTAGCCACTTATCAGCTGGTATCTTAAAAAGATAACAAATGCAGCTGGCTAATTAAAGTGTTCTAGGGCATGTGATGAGCCACTGCTGTACAGCACAAACTCCTCACAATACAAAGTTCTTCTGCATTTCCATTACAGTTTCATGTAAAACCGTCCCTGAAAACAAATCAGAATGCATTTTCAATGTCGTTGAATTTCCCTGCAAACAAATCAGGAACAACAACAAATAAACAGGTAATCTGGAAACAACCCAATTCTGTGTAAATTCACCTAACCCACATTCCAACATGCAGATGCACTTGTGTGAATTTAATTTTCCCTAAGGGATACTCAAAACACAGGGAGGCTGCAGATTTTGAATAGTGTTTCGGCATGACTTTCAGAAGCTACCAGGGCCATTTTGAAAACCTGTATGTCACCAGCATTTAGAGATGAAATGCAACTTACTTGTTGGAAGTTTGGTGTACTACAAAATGGTAAAGTTGTACAGTAATCCGATGAGACAATGTTTACACAGCTCCTTTCCATTCAGCTTGAGGTGAGCTCAGAAGAGCATCTGCATGTAGAAAAATTGGATGGATAAGCTTTCCTGTTTCTGATTTTGGTTTCTTTTTAAAAATCCAAATCTGGAACTGCTTCTGGCTCCCTGCAAGTAATGGACACATGATAGGAGAACATGAATCATGTATACAGTAGCCTAGACTGTTAACATTTTAAATGGTCAGCAGAATTTCCATTTGTTATTGTTATTGTTTACAGAGCACCAATATAAATGTTGTTGCATCGAAGTGCAAGGAAGTTTGGCATGGGGTAGATTTGTCATTCTTGGAAACAACTGTCACCCACAAAGCACTTTTAAACATTAACTGAACACTTTGTTTTGAATTACATTACAGTTATTTCAGTTTTCAAATGTAAGTACTGTAACAGATGGAAGGTCTATGTTTGTTGTGGTTGCTACTTCAGTAATGGACCATTTGGCCTAGGTGCTGTGTAGGGAAACAGAAAAGCATGAGAGTCATTATCTTGGAGGATAAACTATTAAGTTATGCTGCTGTTCCTCACACCCACACATTAGTTTTATCTTCATAGAGTTTTGGCTCTTTGGGACATGGATTAAGTTTATATGACTGAAAGTGCTATATAACATTTCCCTGTTTTGGTTTTAGAAAATCGAGCACTTAACTTTAAAGAGGTAAAATCCATTCCTGATCCAGTCACAACCTTCCTTGAGAATACCCCAGGCAAGACATTTTTCAAGAATCTGACATGGTTCACTGAAAGCATCAAATGATCCCTATAAATTATCTTGTCTTGACCCAATTTCAGCTAAGTTTTTGTGAGCTTTCATTGCGAGTGTTTGAGCGCTTGTGTCTAAGTGATCAAAAGAAGAGCTGAAAAAACAAGTGGATCCCTCTCCTTTTTATCTTACTCTCCTGTAGTGAAAACCCATTTCCTTTAAGAAGAGGGATTATCGAGTGTCAATAAGGGTGCGTTAAGGTTAGTGAAGGTATTGCTGAATCTCTTGTTAACTGGAAATGGTAATCCTGAGAGTGTAATTTCCTACCAGGACATGAAATTTGTAGCTCATTTGGTCTCTCAAATAGAACTGGTAATAGTACAGCAGAAATTACAAATCCCATGCTCTCTGGCTGTCATGCTAGGGAATATGGGACTGTAGCTTTCTCAGACCATCCCTTCTTGAAGGGAAATATGTTCTGTGGGTGCTTTGTTTGTTTCAAAGGAACTGCAGGAGCAGCAGGAAGGCTAGCTAGTGGCAGGTGTAGGACTTAGACCTGAACTGCAACTCTAGGGCTCACTCTTACTGTGATTAGGCTTTTTGAATTAGGAGTGAACTTTTACCATCAAACTCAAGACAAAGATCTGTCCCATAACCAGAGCCCAGTAGCAGCTGTAGGGAACTGTGGAAGGACAGCAAAGACAGCAGTAACTGCATCCCCCTTTGGTCTTTTGTTAGCTTTTCCCAAGCCTTCAGGTTAGAGCTGTATAAGACTGCAGATCAGCACCAAATGCAAGCAGGAGAAAATGTAACACAGATGTGCCATTTGTGCAAAATGGTAGTTTTCTATCTTCTGCATCAGATCTGATCCTTGAAAATCAGGGAGACAAAAAATTTGCCTGACATCTCTTGGACTCAAGGTTTAGCACCTACAATGGGTCTGAATCCCAACACCCAGTGTATTCCAGAATCAGCTTTGGGGTTACTTTTAATGGGGTTATAATTCTGCTCTACTCCTCTGGTTAATATAATTTTAACAGATTCTCCCTGGGTGGAATCTACCACTGAACCATGTTCAGGATGTGCAAGAGCCTTAGCAACAAGCTTCACCAAAAATAGGGAACAAAACAGTGTAAAGAAAAATGAGTTTCGTTTATAACAGTTTGCAAAAAGAAGAAGCCAAGCATGGTTCAGATATAACATATTTAGCATTAACTTTTTAATTTCAATATATCATCAGTTAATCAGTTAGAAGTCCTTTTCCTGGGCCTGAAGCTCAAAGGAAACCTCAGATTTAGACACTTGTTAATTTGTTGGCATTTGATAAATTTCATAACTTGTGCATTGAGCCCAAATGTGACACTCTCTTAAAGCACAGAGCTGCAGATTGAAGTAAATTAGAGGTGTAATTTGGTAAAAGACTTTTTTTTTTGTCCATTTATGTACATTTGGTCCAATCATCACCACCATCATCACCATCCTATTTATTGAATTTATATACCGCTGTTCATTTGAGAATCACAGAGTGGTTTGCAGTATAAAAACACAAGAGGTTTTTATGTTCATAAATACTAATACTAATACTAATACACAGGGCCCAGTAATAGGTGATTAATATTCCTCTCAGAACAACTGATTATGTAAACAAACCACGTGTTTTAGCGATTGCTTTTTTTTCTTCTTCTTACGGCACAAGCTGTTATTTATGTGTTGTTTTTACCTGTATGGGCCTATGGCCGTAATAAATGATATTCTATTCTCACTCTCTCTTTTTTGCGTGTGCCTTATTTTGTTATTGAGTGTCATAATTTTAATTTTTTGTGGTGGCTAGGGGCCACAAAAGCTGAAAATGGGTCAGGCTTCTCTGGGCCTCTGAGAGGGCCTGTGAAATACTCCTAAATTTATGTTACTCTAGCTCTGTCCGGGCTCAGGAGTCCAGATTCTCTCACACATTTTCTCTGAAGTATTTTACTTGAGGCTTCGGGATCATTCTCTTCACAAGTTGGAACCTTCTCCTTCAGAGTCCTTTTTCTCCCCCTTTCTCCCCCCAATCTTTCATTTCACTAGCCCAGTTGGCAATTGTTGACTCAAGCTGTTGCTTAGCAACTTGGCTAGGGGAAAGTAGGGAGCCTTCAAAAGGGAGGTAATGGCAGCCCTGTGGTGAATAACAAATTGCACACTGCGAAAATATTCAGCTGCTGATGTCTGTCAGCTTCCTTCTCTTTCACCACTTGGGTATAGGTGTGTGTGTTCATACAAACATTAAAAGGTCTGTGAGGGGAATGTTTAAATTCATCGCAAGACTTGCAAGTGCTGGTAGGGGCTTATCATGGAGGACACAAACGGTAGCGTGTTAACATACCGTCATAAACAGTGTTCTCTAGCTGCAATGGGAATAGCCACTATCACATGGCAAGGTGTAATGCAAACATGAGGTATCCAACAAAGTTGGGAACTGAACAAAAATTCAACAAAGCTTAGGTGAGACTGGATAACTTTTATGTATAGTACAGGCCTGGCCCAAGACATTTTGGTGCTTGAAGCGAAGCATAAAATGGTGCCTCCTGCCAGGGAAGAAGGAGTGAGTGAAGATCGACATCGGAAGCAAGTGGGGAGTGAAGATTTACCTCAGGAACAAGCTGGTGAGTGAGGTCTACATTGGGAATAAGGCAGAAAGGGAATCATAGCAACTTTACCAGGTTTACTTCACTTGGATTGCCATCTTCAAATGACAAACCAAACACTAGGTCTTTGGCTTAGTTAACTATCTACTTTCTATTTGTCCAACATTACTGCTGAGCTGCTTATACAGCGAAAAGGATACTAGCAGGAATATAGTGATACTGCAAAACTGGAAAAACTATTCATTTATTTTATTTATTTCATAAAATTTATACACTTACTTGATTGTAAAAACAACAACCCACAAAGCGGTTTACAAAAAGATAAAACGATAAAATTAAGAAAAACCCACAACCATAATTTAAAACATACAAAAGCTAAAATACAAAAATTAAAATTACCTCAACTTTCTAAGCATCTAAGAACAAAAGAGATCAAAACTGCTGAAACAAATACACAAGCAGCAACAAAAACAGCTGAGCAGTTTTTTGCACTGTATTCTTGATGTGCTTTGAATTGAGTTCTTTTTCAGGGAAAATCGTCTTTCAAATAAATAAAGGTAGTAGACTAACTCAAGCCCTTGTTGGGAATGGTAACTGCCTTAAACAGATGGAGATAATTTGAAGTAAAGTTTTTGAACCTGAAATTAGTTGTCAATAAAGAATAAATGCAGTTGTGGGGTGCAGGGGGGAGTTTCCCCTGGTTCCATTATTATGATAAATGCTGGTGACTTGGCAGGGGAAGTAGGGTGAACCCCAATTTATTATGATAAATGCTGCTGATGGTTTTCCAATCCTCTGCTTGCATCTTATCTGATTGTACTAGGCTAGGGGTTTAAGGCCAAATTGTTTGCCATTTGTATATATTTGAGGCTCAGGAGTGCTCCTAGAAAGTCTCCTACTGAAGGATTTTTTTTTGCCCTTTAGTAGATGTATGAAATAGAGCAGGGGTTTCTAACCTTTTTGGACCAGTGGACATGTGAAATTTTGAAAGTGTTGTGGTCCCCAATGACAAAATGGTTGCCATGGGGGCATGGCTCAACGCATCAGCTTTAGGATATTGGAGTCAGCATCTTCCATAAACTTTTAAATCCTCTAAAAATTATCCAATAAGTTACTAATAATATACCACTGTGTTCTTACTTATACATTAATCTAGAAATCCATAATATATCTCAACAAGTCATTCCCCATTTCAGAGCTTTTTCAACAGGTCTAACTTTAAAGCAAAGTCATTAAAGAGTCTTGCATCATATTGAATTAGGCTGAGAGTCTTCCCTATAATTTATTATTTGATTTACTTGATTAATGAGGCATGCTAGATACCATATTGATATGCTAAAAATCAACTTCTCCTACAGGTCCATTATCCACTTAAATTTTGAGACACTATTGAATGCTCTCAAGTTTTCTCTCAGTGGACTATCAAATCGAAGTCTGTTAGAAGTGATTTGATACATTTGTAGATGATGCCCTTTAATGCAGTTTAAAATGTCAGAATCAGTGTACAATTAAAGGAACTACAATATAAAAATATTTTAGCTTCAAGATACTAGACTGGATTTTGTAAATACATTGACGATTGTAGTGATTCAGCTGCACCATTAGGAGTTATCCCCCCATCAAGGAAAGCACAGTGAGTTATTATCACTCAACATGGCATGGTTTCGTTAGGAAAAAAATAAACAAAACTTTCATGCAATCATGCATCTGTCTACTCAGAAACAAGGACCACTGAGTTGAATGGCACTTCCTCCCAGGTAAGTGGGTATAGAATTGCAGCCTTAATTGCTTTCTTCCAAACTAGATAGCACCTGGCAAAGAAAAATATGGCTGCAGGTAAATGTGTATTCCAGGAATTGTATTGTGTCTAAAGGCAATGGATAGTCGCTCTTTGAGTAGAATTCCACATGACTTGGACTGTACTAACTCCAAATCAATAACCTCAAAATATCAGTTTAACAGCTGTGACTGGCGATGTGACAAAACATTTTCTTGGGGCTGTAATGATCTGGAAGAATAGAAATAAAATGCAAAAACATATAAATACTTCACTTTGCAATAACAGCTTCTACTTGACTCTGAAATAACATCAGCTATAAAAAGGGAAAGGGACCCCTTACCACTAGGTCCAGTTGTGGACGACTCTGGGGTTGCAGAGCTCATCTCGCTTTACTGGCCGAGGGAGCTGGCGTACAGCTTCCGGGTCATGTAGCCAGCATGACTAAGCCGCTTCTGGTGAACCAGAGCAGCGCACGGAAACACCGTTTACCTTCCCACCGAAGTGGTACCTATTTATCTACTTGCACTTTGACGTGCTTTTGAACTGCTAGGTTGGCAGGAGCAGGGACCAAGCAATGGGAGCTCACCCCGTCGTGGGGATTCGAACTTCCGACCTTCTGATTGGCAAGTCCTAGGCTCTGTGGTTTAACCCACAGCACTACCCACGTCCCTAATATCAGCTGCAGGGTTCTTCTAAAAACTGTTAACTAGTATCCTCTCATTATTAATGTTTTCTACTATATAGTGGAATACTTAAGATATGCTGCCTTGCTGAAGAAAGGATTGAAATTAAATCCCTTATGGTTGTGCCCACCCCACCCCCCACCTGGAAACATGGATGTCAACAAAAAATAATCAGGGGATGGGGCGAGTTCTATGACTTGTAACAGTTATTTCTTTTGACCTGCAAACAGACACGCACACACAGATAGATACTCAGGGTGAGAGGCAGATGTATGGCTGAGGTCAAAGTAATTCCTACAGCACAATCCCAAGCATTTTTTAAATTCGAAATACTTCCCTGAGTTTAACTGGACCTTTGGATAAAAGAAAGAAAGAAAGAAAGAAAGAAAGAAAGAAAGAAAGAAAGAAAGAAAGAAAAGCACAATACCTTTATTATGAGCAAATAAAATGTCTCAAAGAAGTGAGCAAAATTCTTTATTATGTTGGGTGTTCTATCATCAAACAAACAAAAAGGTGGCAGGGGGTGACAGAAAGCAGGGAAGCCTGTTGGGAAAGATGTAAGAGGTCATTTGGCATATTATATTAGCCTTAATATGGAATGGGGAATTTGGCATGCATTCGTTGAACTTAATTCTCAGTCATTATGTGCTGAGGAACACACCCTCTCTCTTGTTAGGGACAAAGGGTAAAGGAATTACATGAATGTTAAATTAGTTTAACAGCTGAATCCTATGTGTTTACTCAGAAGTAAGTCACACTATGTATAAGGAGGCTTTCTTTGTGGTAAATAATTATTGCACCTCAAATTTGTATTGCAGACATTATCTCAATTCTCTTCTTTAATGGTCCAAACAGCACAACTCTTTACACTCGCCCCTCTTGTCCCCTCATGTTTCCTTTATTCCCCCTGCCCTTTTTGGGGGGATCATGATCAGCTTCAGTTTTTCTCCCACATTGGTCATAAAGCTGTATCAGTCATTTGTTCACAGCTCGCTTAGTTGGACCATACTCTTCTAGATCTCTGCAGGCCTCATAGTCTCTGGTATTTGCTTAACTATCCCTAAAGTTATGGACTGAAGTTTTTCTGTGACATTAAATGCTTGACTTGTGGCTGCAGGATTTTCAAAGTTTTGGAAGCGGGCATATTGGGAACATATACAACTGGGCAACCAGCCAGCATTGGTCACAGGGGGCATTTTAGTATTCACTTATTTAAATGTGGGGAAAGTCCTGCCAAAACTGCATATATTTCTCATGTTACAAAGTACTGCTCTATTTACATTTCCTTCATTTTCTTTTTTAAAAAACCACGCTGTTTAAAACTGGATTGATACTAAGAATTTAATACTATATTTTAATTCTTCTTAACATTTGATGCTTGGTATCCTGTTTATTGATCATTTTTATAATGTTGCTTTGTTACTATATACAGTGGTACTATATTAATTCTTGGCTTTCTTGGGCATATGCAACTTTTGCAACAATTTGTCCAACATTACTCTCAGATTCTTCAGCCATGTTTTTGATTCAGGAATAAGTCATTAGATTTATACAATTCTGTTGCCTTTTAACATTTTGCAACTCCAAATTCTTAATTCTCTAAATGTTCTATGAACCTATAATAATAATAATAATAATTTATTATTTGTACCCCGCCCATCTGGCTGGGCTTCCCCAGCCACTCTGGGCGGCTTCCAAAAAAATATTAAAATCCTCTAATACATCAAACATTAAAAGCTTCACTAAATAGGGCTGCCTTCAGATGTCTTCTAAAAGTCTGATAGTTGTTGTTCTCTTTGACATCTGGTGGGAGGGCGTTCCACAGGGAGGGCGCCACTACCGAGAAGGCCCTCTGCCTGGTTCCCTGTAACTTGGCTTCTCGCAGTGAGGGAACCGCCAGAAAGCCCTCGGCGCTGGATCTCAGTGTCCGGGCAGAACGTTGGGGGTGGAGATGCTCCTTTAGGTATACTGGGCCGAGGCCATTTCGGGCTTTAAAGGTCAGCACCAACACTTTGAATTGTGCTCGGAAACATATTGGGAGCCAATGTAGGTCTTTTAAGACCGGTGTTATGTGGTCTCGGCGGCCGCTCCCAGTCACCAGTCTAGCTGCCGCGTTCTGGATTAGTTGTAGTTTCCGGGTCACCTTCAAAGGTAGCCCCACGTAGAGCACATTGCAGTAGTCCAAGCGGGAGATAACCAGAGCATGCACCACTCTTGCAAGACAGTCCGCAGGCAGATAGGGTCTCAGCCTGCGTACCAGATGGAGCTGGTAAACAGCTGCCCTGGACACAGATTTAACCTGTGCCTCCATGGACAGCTGCGAGTCCAAAATGACTCCCAGGCTGCGCACCTGGTCCTTCAGGGGCACAGTTACCCCATTCAGGACCAGGGAATCCTCCACACCTGCCCGCCTCCTGTCCCCCAAGAACAGTACTTCTGTCTTGTCAGGATTCAACCTCAATCTGTTAGCCGCCATCCAACCTCCAACCGCCTCCAGGCACTCACACAGGACCTTCACCGCCTTCACTGGTTCTGATTTGAAAGAGAGGTAGAGCTGGGTATCATCCGCATACTGATGAACACCCAGCCCAAACCCCCTGATGATCTCTCCCAGCGGCTGCATATAGATGTTGAAAAGCATGGGGGAGAGGACAGAACCCTGAGGCACCCCACAAGTGAGAGCCCAGGGGTCTGAACACTCATCCCCCACCACCACTTTCTGAACACGGCCCAGGAGAAAGGAGCGGAACCACTGTATGACAGTGCCCCCAGCTCCCAGCCCCTCAAGACGGTCCAGAAGGATGTTATGGTCGATGGTATCAAATGCCGCTGAGAGATCCAGCAGAACTAGGAAACAGCTCTCACCTTTGTCCCTAGCCCGCCGGAGATCATCAACCAGTGTGACCAAGGCAGTTTCAGTCCCATGATGAGGCCTGAATCCCGACTGGAAGGGATCCAAATGGTCCGCTTCTTCCAGGCGTGCCTGGAGTTGTTCAGCAACCACTCGCTCAATCACCTTGCCCAAGAATGGAAGATTTGAGACTGGGCGATAGTTGGCCATCGTGGCCGCATCTAAAGATGGTTTTTTAAGAAGCGGTTTAATAACCGCCTCTTTCAGCGGGTCTGGGAAGGCTCCCTCACGGAGGGAAGCATTCACCACTCCACGAAGCCCATCGCCCAGCCCTTCCCAGCTAGCTTTTATGAGCCAGGATGGGCAAGGATCAAGGAGACAGGTGGTTGGTTTCACTCGTCCAAGCAGCCTGTCCACATCCTCGGAGGTAACAGATTGGAACTGATCCCACGCAATTTGACTAGACAGGACTCTGGCACTCTCTCGCCTCGGCCCTGCTCCCACGGTAGCATCTACCTCTTCCCGAATCTGAGCGACTTTATCTGCAAAAAACTTTGCAAAATCATTGCAGGAGATCATGTGGCCCGTACTGGGCCCCGATGTAGCAGGTGGTTCCGCTAGATTGCGAACCACCTGAAAAAGTCTCCTGCTGCTGTTTTCTGCAGATGCAATAGAGGCGGTGAAGAAAGTCTTCTTCGCCGTCGCTACCGCCACTTGGTTGGCTCGACATTGAGCTCTAACCCGTGTCCTGTCAGCTTCAGAATGGGTCATCCGCCACCCTATACAAGCCATAATCCAACTAAAGTCAAGCATTTTATTCTATGGACAAGCGATGCATGTCAACTTCTACGGTAATTGAAACTGAGTTGATTATTACACTTTTCTCCCTTATTACAGCAGCTAATGGATGAGTAAGGTTTCAGTGAAACCTGTTGGCAAGAATCATAGGAGACAGACATGACTGTAAGGAACTCTGCATATAAAGAGTGCTGTGTGAAAATCATTAAGAATACGGTACACACCAATAATGCCCAGACCTAATTCCAGGGTTGTAGGCTTGTTTTACTAAAGGGACAAGAGCAGAAGATATCTACTTGCTGTAGTCAAAACCAGTGGTCAGTGGGGGCTGCTAATTCAGAGCAATGGTGGCTCACCAAGGCCATCAAACCAAGCTACTGATGCTATTGTGTATTGGAAATTGTAACTATTAAGCAGAGCTTTAAATGACTAAAAGGGGGGAAACAGAGCTCAACTTTCCTGAAAACCACTTTTCATAGATATGAAATTTCCAGGAAGTAGATGTGTGTGACTACTGTGAAGTGAGAGAAAGTCACTCTACATATGCTTGGGATTACTCCTTATTAAGAACACAGACTACACAGACTAGCTTTGGCTCAAATTTATTTTTTTATATGCATAGTTGAAACCTACTCATTTTTCCTGTGCAATATCCCCTTGGAATACTGAAAATGAAAAAGGCAGAAACACCAGGCATTTCTGCATCTGCCTGTTGATACTTTTGCTAAACATCTACATTCATTTAAAAAACACCCAAAAGATGTATGGAAAACAATTGTACCATTGCCACTATACTTAAAATAATAGTAAAAAATAATATATATTTTTTATTTATATCCCGCCCATCTGGCTGGGTTGCCCCAGCTACTCTGGGTGGCTTCCAACACATATAAAAAAACAATAAACCATCAAACAATAATAGTAACAATCTGATCCAATATAAAAAGTCACAATAACTTTAAAATAAGCAACTTGTACCATACAAAGCAACATTCAACAATCCATCAGAATCTAATAGTAAACAGTAAAATTAAATATCAGTAGATAATAATTAAACAGTTTACACTTATGAACCACAAGAAAGAATTACTAATCTATAATCATTAAAACAACAGCAAAATAATTTAATGCAAATATAGATACTGTGTGCATGCCATACATATGGTCTTTGAATGTATATAGATGCTTTGTTTTGCTAATATAGAACTTTGCATTATCTTATATCAATTTGCAAACATATTTTGTAAAACCAAAGGAGACGTGAATCACTTTGGCTCAAGGGAGTCATTTTTAAGGGGGGTATTTTGCAGGGGAACTTAGGGACTGGTGACACCCTGAAACACAACAGTACATCATGTATCTGTTAGGGCATAAAATATAAACAAATGTGACTATCACAATTGGTTGAGGTATTGTTCATTTTAATCTTCTTATACTGCACACAAAAATTTAAATCAAAAAAACGAATCAATCACCTTGAGTTCAAAAGACAAGCTTTTGCATTGGTGTGTATGAATGTGCAATGCAAGAGTCCCTTGTACATGCACATAAATACCTGTCCTACACATTCAGATAAACACAGCTGTGTTTATTCCAGTGTGCAAGATTCCAGATGTGCGTGTGGTCACATGTGCACATGGGGCACTCCACCTTATTACTTTACAATTTTCCATTACATTTTCAAATCCTTAAACTTTGGTGTCACAGAGACCTATTCAGAAAACACAAAAATGATGCAGCAGGAGATATTAAAGGCCTTCTTTATTTGAATTCATGCTGGTGGAGGGCAGTATTTCCTGCAGAGTTTCTGCTTCTCCTAAAAGTATTGGACAATATTTCTTCAATTTAATATTGGCATGAAGTTAAGACAATCCACATTGAACCGGAGAAACTAATTCACTTCTATCATGATGTGAGGACTTAAAATATGAGGTGAGAAGAGAAGGGGGTACAGTACTGAATCTTTTCCAGTGTTTACATTAAATTGCTCCACTGTATATATACCAGGTATAACTCTCATTCAGCTTGTAAAGTCTGATTCCATACCAAGCATACTTCATGGAAACTATTTGAACATAAATCTCCTTCGAATTACAGGCAATATACAAACCAACCAAACATGTTGGTTTAGAAGCAGATGCACCTGTGATGTACTACTTGTTGAAGGTTACAGTCCAGTTAACATCTGGGAAGTGCCTGAAAATTCCTATTTTGCCTTCAGAATAGGCCCCTAATAAAAGTAGACAATGAAAAGGAGGACATTGCTTCAGCATTACCCTCCATAAGTGTGTCATTCGCTAACGTCACATGTGCTCACTCAACTGCTTCGATCTGCAGAACTGGCATTATTACAGGTTCCACGTAATACTCATTCCACGTTCATAAGAAATTTTAATTATTTTTAAATGTGCTTGTATTTTTTTTTACTATTTTTATATTAATTTTACTATTTCTTCTATACTGCTTGGAGATTTTACTATAATCAAGCAATATGTAAAGGTTGTTAAATAACTAAGTAAACACTAACATTGCTAAGAAAATTGGTATGAAGAAATAAAATACATGTGTGCCTTAATAAAATTACAATTTCAGCAAAAGCAAAGGGAGAAAAATCCTGCTGTAGCATTAGCAGTGGCAGATTTATAGGTATGTGTGGTATGCACATAATTAGAGCTCCCTGAGCCCCCAAGTCATTAGTATACATTGTTGACTGAGATGGTAATTTTGAAACATGACTGCAAACAATGAATAGCCGTTGTTGACTTCTAGTATTTTAGTTTGTTGCATTGTTTCCACTCTTCATTGCTCCTGCTCCCTGATTAAAGTCAGTATATTCTGGCCCATTAGGAAAGCAGGGCTTAGCCCTTCCAAGTGAAATGTCAAGCAACTTTTTGTTCAGGTTTCCCCTTAAACTTCAAAGCCACACTATTTCATGCCCCACACATCCTCTCGTGACCCATTTGAATTTAGAGAGCCAGGGCAAACATTTCTATCAATCTCCTTCTCTCTAGCCAGTCAGTTCTCCAAAAAACCACACAAGTGTAACAATAAAAATACTAGAATACTACAGGATGAAAATGGCATTGTCTGGCTGCTCAGTAAAAAGTGAATGTATAAAGGGTGGCAATACTAGAGAAAAGGGCCAGTGTAGAAAGAGCTAACAAAACAGGACTAATATCATTATGGTGTGTTTCCCATCTCATGCTGTTCCTGCTTCTAGACTTAGAAATTTACATTTTCATATGATTGTGGGGGTTTTTTAATAAACCACTTTGTAGACTCATAATGTAGTGCCAAAATGCTTAAAATAAAAATAATAAATAACAAAGAAAGTTCCCGATTAAGACATGTTAAAAGTGACTGTATTCATGTCTGAAGTTTCTGAAATTGGCTTAGATTATATGGTTTTAAATCATTTGGGTATAAAGGTGTGTGTGTGTGTGTGTGTGTGTGTGTGTGTGTGTGTATATATATATATATATATATATATATATATATATATATATATATAACTGGACTGAATAATTAAATATCTTTGAACTAGCTTTACATTTTATTAAGTTATTCAGTTTTGCAAAAGATTAAATATTGCTACTTACAGATTTGCTGAGTGTTGTACATAAGAATTACTGCACAGAACACAATACCTTGCTGAAAAGGGATTTTTATGTTTCGCTGTTTCCTGGTTGCCAAAGGCAGCTTTCAGTTTTGGAAGAAATTCATTTTTCAGCTGCATGGTTTCTCACATAGCTAAAGAAAATGCTAATATGCAGAATTCTTTTTTTTTTTTTTTACTGTCGTGGATCAAGGACACATCCTTTGAAGAAAAACTCCTATTTTACCCCAAAGTCAGAAGTGGACATTGTTGATGTTTGCCTATTCATCTGATGTCCAGCCAATTGCCATTTGCTGCTGTTGTTTTCAGTCCGTAAATGATACACAATTGATGACACCCTTCAATTTAAATTACCTCACCTTTGCATTGAAATGCAATAATTATGTAATTAATTACATTAAATTCATAAGTTATGTAAATAATTACATAAATGATGTTAAACAGCAGACAGTGTGATGAATAATGTATTACAGTGGTACCTCAGGTTACATACGCTTCAGGTTACATACGCTTCAGGTTACAGACTCCGCTAACCCAGAAATAGTGCTTCAAGTTAAGAACTTTGCTTCAGGATGAGAACAGAAATCGTGCTCTGGCGGTGCAGCGGCAGCAGGAGGCCCCATTAGGTAAAGTGGTGCTTCAGGTTAAGAACAGTTTCAGGTTAAGAACGGACCTCTGGAACGAATTAAGTACTTAACCCGAGGTACCACTGTATTTGGAGGAAGCAGAACTGCAGCAGAACGGAAACAACACTGACTGTGACAAAGGTTGGAATGAAAATTGCTGCCTTCTTATATCCCTATTGGTGGTGGAGAACTCAATGCATTACATAGAAGGGTCACAGGCTTTCTGGGTCTCCCCTGCTCCCCTAAGTATGTATCCCCAGTGCATGCTCGTGTAAATGTAAATTAAGTAAGTAAGTAAATACATTATAAACCAACAGAAAACACTATTTTCCTTCCCTTGCCCAGCAATAAGAAGAGGGCGGACTCTCTAAAACTACCCAAGGCAATAGTTGGCAAACCAATTCACAGGCTGAATCTGACCTTGTCAAGCTTTACCTTGTGCCATGTAATAGTATTAGAGGAAGGGGCTGTAATTCAGCATTTGAACACATACTTTGTACGCCAAAGTTGCCAAGCTCAATCCCTTGGGGGAGTTATTGGTTCATTTGTTTTGTTCTTGTTTTCATCATGCATTTTGTGCTTTTATGTTGTATTTTTATGTTGTAAACTGCCCTGAGATCTATGGATGAGAAGGAGGTTGAGGGGGTTGTCCAAAATAATAAACAAACAAACAAACAAACAAACAAATCTGCAGTGTTTGGGCCAAACTAGACAAATAATCCAGAATGTGCCCCTGCACTTTTAGTTTACTTTTAAAGAGTCATTCATGGAATTTCTAATTGCTTGAATGATGTCTCATCTTCTTTTGTGCTTTTTAAAGCACCAATCCAGCCTTGCGTGTCTGTTATTTCTGAGGGTCCCAATGTAAAGTCATACGCATAATGTTTCCCCCCAGAAAGCTCTTATCAGTCTTGTTCCATTGTTTTGGTGCCAAGAACATGAAACACAAATTGCTCACACAGCATCATCACTGTGAATTTCTGCCATAGGCGGAGAGCAGTGACTTTCTTTACCTGTACGGCAGCCTTCTATTCTTAAAATATCTTGCACCTTAATAAATAATATAGAGAAGCATTTAATGTTTCCAAGAAAAGCATGGAACAAAATGACCTCTTGTCCTAAATGAGGAATTTGCCTTAGATGATCCCTGTGGTTGGAAGCAAGTGTGATGTTTATCACAATGCACTTTGGTTGCTGAAGTACAGTGGTACCTCAGGTTAAGAACTTAATTTGTTCTGGAGGTCTGTTCTTAACCTGAAACTGTTCTTAACCTGAAGTACCACTTTAGCTAATGGGGCCTCCTGCTGCCACCGCACCGCCGGAGCATGATTTCTGTTCTCATCCTGAAGCAAAGTTCTTAACCTGAAGCACTATTTCTGGGTTAGCGGAGTCTGTAACCTGAAGCATCTGTAACCCGAGGTACCACTGAATCAGAGAACATAGAAAAGTTAACTCAGAGTTGTGGCAAGTGTGTTACAGAACCAGATGGACATAAGTAAACCAAAATATTTATTTCTATACTTCACTAACAGTGCTTCTGTTATTTTAGAAGACTCTGTTTTTCCTTCTTTGTAGTTAAAATAGTAGAGAATGTCAAATGTCTGCTACCCAAATCTAGCTGTGTGGACAGCTTCATGGCAGTCAGAGTAGGGCCCTGCTACCACAAGACAAACTGAGTAGACAGAAGGCCTTGGAATTAGAAGACTGTTACAGGCTGGTTCTAATATTAGCCAGAGGGAGGAAGTTGCCTCATGCAGATGATTTTGGGTATCATGAAAGAGTAACAAATGGTGTTGTTGTTGTTATTATTAACATGTTTACTATTGGAAGTGTCAAAACTTGCATACTACAAATCTTGGCTGTGGGTTGGCACAATTTGCTGTTCTCCCGCGGGCTCTGTCTCTGTCTTTGGCTGTGTTTATTTAGTAATCCTGAGCAACCCTTTGTCTTGCAATACTTTCCTATAATTAAAACCGAAGCAAACTAATTATCTAAAGCATATTTAAAAGGAGGAGGAAGTACTGGATTATATAGCAATTATTGTGGTTCAAGTCCTGCCCCAAAACATATTGCACTGTACTCAAAATCAGTAAACCTCCTTGCACCAGCAATTCAAATAAATATCAGTTTAAATATATATAAAACGTATCATGTTAGTATCATTAACAAAGGTTGCTGTGCATTAAAAGTTCAATCAAAACTCTCAGTTGGAAATGGCCATTATTCTTGTATTGATTTGTGTTCATGGCACTCATCCTAGATGATAGAAAACAGTATCTCTCCTTGAAATTGCTATGGCAATATTGCTTTTTATGTCTGCTTTTTTGGCCCCCCATTAAGAATAATTAACTGGATTTGTGTCTCTTAATGTGTCCTTAGTATATTGCTAATTCTTTGTGTATGCAATTCTTTCTTCAACCTGTTTAGGTCACCAAATTCTTCTGAGATTAACAGACCAAGTGTCCCTATTTTCCAGGGATAGTTCCAGATTTACAGAAGCCATCCCGGTATCTGATTTGATCCCGGAATGTCCCACTTTTCCTTAGAACGTCCCTATTTTAATCAGAGAAATGTTGGAGGGTATGGAGTTATGCGACTCCTGAGCCAAGGAAATAAGTAACTATACAACCTTTAGAATACATCTGAAGATAGCCCTATACAGTATAGGGAAGTTATTTAATGTTTAATGGGTGGCATATTATTATTATTATTATTATTATTATTATTAGATAGGACATCCCTCTCCATCAATTACTTTCTACCTTTACCTGATTGAAATATTGATCTCTAACAACCCAGGAACGTAATTCTCTCAGAGTTTATTAGGGGTACCGCCACAAAAGACCAGTAATGGTGGGCAAGTTCCTTGAAAGACAATTGTGCAGAACTACCAATGTGCACAGATTGTGTACTATGTTTGGAATATGATGTGAAGCCTTAGAATGCAAGTATAGATCTTCTGCAATGCGCCCCAAAGGGATGTATGCTGCTTAGTGGCAAGCCCAGTGTGATGGGTAAAATGCCCCCGAAAGAATTACCACATTATTCCTTACCAGATATGGTAAAGCAGCTCTGGCTGTATGATCCAGTCTTACATTTCCACACATTTGACCAAGGTGAGTTGCCTTGCCCAAATTCTTAGTCCAGGGAAAGGTGCTGTTCCTCACAAGCTCCTTAGTGAGGGAATTTGCTTGAGCAAATGACTACAAGGGAAGTATGTCTTGTTACACACATTTTTGAACTACAAATGTCCCCAACTTTCTTAGTTGTTTGCCTATATTTTATCCCCACCCCACCCACTCCATATACTATTAAAAGTCATTGAGGAGAACTATAGTGTAGAGAGAATCAGTTTGTAAACAATATCTCTGGAGCACCAGCAATTATGTCAGAGAGAAGTGTGAAGGAGAGAAAAAATGGATTTGCTTGATGTTATTGCCTTTCTGAAGATCCAGACTGTCTGGAGCCCCTACTCTTTAGTACTCAAAGAACAGAGTTTACAGTTATGGACTTTCATTATGTTAACATTATTTTCATAAGAGGTGACAGTTAGTATTGGGGAACTGTATTTTACCTGATTTTCACTGAATGATAATGAGGGAGCTGATTCTAGAGTGTTCAGTCAATTAGAGTAATATATATTCAGACTGGTTACTGTGCCCTTGGAAGTTGGTCTTTTTGACAAAGCACACCTAGTCACTTCTGATTTTACCAGCCCAGTGCATCCAATTCTCATTGACAGATGGATAAGCTGAACAAAATCATTAAATGTGACTTGGGGCCCTGCTATATGTGATGCCAAATGCATCATTACTCTCTGGCACATCCAGGAAGGGCTGGAGAAAACCCCAGTCTGAAACTGGAAGACTGGGGCCTAGCAAGTACAGACACTACTGAGCTAGCTGGAGATTTAAATCACACCCAATACACACATTTAAAGCATATGATTTTTTTGCAAAGAATACAGGGGACTGTAGTTTCCTCCTCACAGAGCACCCTTAACAAACTTTAGTTCCCAAGATTCCTGATGCGGAAAGTTTTGTGTTTTAAATGTGCACTGGGTGTGCTTTAAATCTACGGGTGTATCCATCCTAACGCCATATAAATCAGCTTCATACATTCAGTTTTGCATTAGGACTTTTAATATTGAACAAATAACCTCATGATAACCATTGCTTGGATGGGTTATAAAATATTTAACAATATCTAATTTATGTGACTGTTAAAGAGCAAAATATATTTGATGAAATCTGACTTTGGGTTGTATCCAACTCCTTACTCCTACTCAGAGAAGACCCACTAAAATTAAAGAACCCAAGTTAGTATTGTACATTAACATCAATGGGTCTTCTCTGAGTAGCAATAGCATTTGTTCTGATACAGTATCATGGGGCTTTGTAGCTAACACAAACATAATAAAAAACTCTCTTTGCAGCATAAGACCTATGTGGTAGAAATACAAATTCTCAAAAGGATGTGGTTCTCTAATAGGAAGTGCATTACTGCCCTGAATAAGGTCAATCAAATTTCATTATTTTTACATTAATATAGAGACTGAATTTCAGGCAGTTGCAATAAGCTCTGCAGGTAGATGAGATGTGTGTGGGATTATTTTTTGCTGACTCAGCTGACACTCTCCTTAGCTTAGCCATGGATATACTTTATTATCTTGAGGTTTTGAAAAGCAGTCATCAGGATCAGGCTGCATGCATTAACATTGTTTGGAGCTGCCTTGTCCCATTAGTAGTAGAATTTCCTAGATGGTTTTTGAAAGATCTGTTTGTCTACCCAATTTCTTATAGAACACGCCTACAACACTTTCCGCTTGTTTGGGCAAGAGGCATCCCATTTCATCAAAATGATCCCGGAAACTGAAGTTTTGGAGCTGTCCCCTTTTAAAACAAATGAATCACAATACAGAGAAGATAATTTTGGAACTGCTGTGTCCCACACTAGTGATTAAAAATATAAATCCATAAGAAGTCAATATAACTTTCATTAGCAGTCTAGCTTTTGGGAGGATGGCAAGATATAACAGCTTCAAGATGCCTAGAAAGAAGTTACAACATATATCAAACAGTTAAAACAATAGCATGTATAAAAATAATTTTAAAAAGTACAGTAACACCAGTCCCAAGTTAAATAGCACTAGATTATCAGGGTACACCACTTCCTTCAGGGCCCATCCACACTTTTGCTTTTGTTGTTCCACTGTTGTGTCCTGTTAAAATCTGATGTTACCCACTGAGTCAGATCTGAGTCAGAATGTCTGAAGAGAGATTTGCCCCACTTCCTAAACCGCTCCACTACTGTGAGAACTTTTTGTTTAAGCCAGGGTAGCGAAAACTGTAGCTCACCAGACTCCAAATTCCTATCAGCTCCTGCCACCATGGCCAGAGGCCATGGAAGATAGCATTAAAATCTATCAACACCTGCACACCATAGGTTTCTCACCCAGATTTGATACTATTTCCTGCTGTTTAACGATATATTGATCAGTAAGATGTTGCCCACTTATTCCATGCCTGATCAAAATACTCAGGAGCCTTTTGTGAGAAGCTCTGTAAAAACACACAGGTAGTTGTATGGCATGATTACCCCCCCCCCCAGTGTAGTTGATATGATCCAATTTTCTGCCTCCATACTATCTGTCTTTCAGAAATATTGGGAGATCCAACCATGAATCTCCCTTCGCCTTCTCTGGTTTGGCAAGTTGATCAAACATGTAGTTGATCAAACATGTAGAAGTGACAAAGGGCTTTTGACTCACCTGTGTTAAGAGTCATCACAATCTAAAAGGGGTATAGTGTAACATTATAGAGTTCCCAATCAATCTGTCTCCCAGGTTCTCCAAATAATGAATGCAAAGACATAAATACAACTGCAGACCCTCCAAGTGCACCTATTTTCCAGGGACATCCCTGATTTAAAGAAGCCGTCCCAGCTTCTGATTTGATCCTGGAATATCCCACTTTTCCTTAGGATGTCCCTGTTTTCACTGAAGAAATCTTGGAGGGTGTGAAGTTATCTGCACCCTGAGCCACCTGAAGGCAATACTGCATAGGGAAGTGTTTTAATGTTTAATGTTTTATTATGTTTTATATATGTTGGAAGCTGCCAAGAGTGGCTGGGGCAACCCAGTAAGATGTGTAGGGTATAAATAGTAAAATTATCATTATGGAATGGGACGTCCCTATTTTCATTGGATAAATGTTGTAGGGTATGAAAATGGGGGGAGAGTTTCAGCAACTTAGTTTTGTTCAGCCAACAAAGATATCGGAAGAATCCAGGAAATAGGGCTGGGTTACTGCTTGGTTTTTTTTGGGGGGGGTGAGGGGTTGATTTTGTTTTGCCCACCCACTTTTAATCTATCAAGACTGTGTGTTACAGTTTCCCCAGAAATACTTTTGCCATTAAATGATAGATTTGTTGCCACCTGTCTCACTTTTGTCTTGTCTGATCAGGCTGCAGTTGTAACAGCCTCCACTCAGCCTCAGGCAAACAATTTACAGTGGTACCTCTGGTTAAGAACTTAATTCGTTCCGGAGGTCCGTTGTTAACCTGAAACTGTTCTTAACCTAAGGTACCACTTTAGCTAATGGGGCCTCCCGCTGCTGCCGCGCCACCGCCGTGTGATTTCTGTTCTCATCATGGGGCAAAGTTCTTAACCGGAGGTACTACTTCTGGGTTAGCGGAGTCTGTAACCCAAAGTGTTTGTAACCCGAGGTACCACTGTATTGTACATTGGGCCCGCAACTTACGCTCACTTTGCATACACAATCACAACCTTACATGGGTGGGGGAGGAATAAATAAATAAATGGAGAGCAAGGTAAATTCTCCTTTCCCCTCTCTCCATTCATTTACTTATTTCACCCACCCACCTAGTGAGCTTTCCTTGCTTCCTAGCCTCTGGGGAGGTGTGGGAGGCACTGGGAAGATCACAGAGCCCCTGCATGTCCTTCCCAGAGTCCAGTGAACAACGTACCTCACTGAATGGGATATGGGAAGGAGGGCAGGAATGCTTCCAGAGCCATGTGTTCAGATAATATAATACATAATATGATATACACATATTACCATTAGTCAAACCAAAACATATAACTTAGTATCACGTTATCTGTGGGGGAAAATGTTTCTGTGCCATTTGAAAAGTTTTATTTTAAAAATAAAGCAAAACACCATAGTACAATTAGTATGGGTGTTCTAGAAGTTGGGGTATCAAATCTTCCTTACTCCATGAAAAAGTTGTGAAGTTTGACTCTATTTTCTGCTATTCAGGGAGAAGCCATCTGAATATTGGCTGGATAAGCAAGAACCACAGTGGGGGAGAAGGCTGAGCCTTCTGCATTAATGCTGAACAAATGGAATCCAGATTTAATATTGTGTGTGGTCTAAGAGATCATAGCAAATTAGGATCCAGAAAATCTGTTTTTGTACTGATACAGTGGTACCTTGGGTTAAGTACTTAATTCGTTCCGGAGGTCCGTACTTAACCTGAAACTGTTCTTAACCTGAAGCACCACTTTAGCTAATGGGGCCTCCTGCTGCTGACGCGCCGCCGGAGCACAATTTCTGTTCTCATCCTGAAGCAAAGTTCTTAACCTGATGCACTATTTCTGGGTTAGTGGAGTCTGTAACCTGAAGCGTATGTAACCTGAAGCGTATGTAACACGAGGTACCACTGTATGTGTACCTTTGGTGTTGTTTTTCCTTACTTTAGATGAATTGTATTTTGGTACTACCTTGATTTTGCCGAAAAAATTATTGTTATGCAGCTGTTTGCAGGCTTCCTCTAACATAGACTTTAGTGTACTGCAAAGTCATATTTTAAATTAAATATGAAACTGACTCTCTTGTGAGTTTTAAAACTGCTTAATTCCACTTTATGTGTTCTGCACCAAAGCACTTCAGCTTGGAGCAAGAGCAGAATCAACAAGTACTCTGAGAGGCTATTTGCAGTGCTTAGCAGGAAACTACTAATAAAGTATCTGGTAAGATTGTATTCTTTCTAAATTTTCATCTCAGGTGGCAAATTGCTAAAGTTCAGGAAAGATGTAGAACTAAATTTTGAAAAACAAGAAATTGTATTATTTCTCTGGGTTGAATTCAACTGAGTCTTATGCAGAGAAGACCCATTGAAATTAATGAACCTAAATTAGGAAGAAATCCTAAATATGGAAAGATCAGTCACATTCTAACTTGCTAATCCTGGTAGATCTAGGGGTTGGACTGTAGCCTATGTTTATTAACTTCAATGGGACTACTCTGAGTAAAACTTAGTTGAATACCATCCACAGTGTAGACACTTCTTCACTCTTGCTAAGCAAAAACTAAAATCAACAGCACATTATGACTCGGTGTGCAAATTTGCTGGAGATACTTAGAGAATGTGTTAATGAATATTATGAAACCTCTTTGAAAAGACATAGAATCAAAGTTGTAGAGTTGGAAGCTTCCCTAAGGGTCATCTAGTTCAACACCCTTAAGTTAAGGAATCGTAACTAGATTATCCATGACAGATGGCCATTCAGTGTTAAAGCAGATGAAAAATTTCTGCTTGAGCTAATAGAACACTGAACTATAGGCCAAATATAACATAAATGTACTGGAATTCTACAAACTGTACATCTCAGGAGAATTTTTCTGCACTCAAGAAACAAGCACTAAGAATAGCATCCCTGTTTGGAGTGACCTACTGCTGCAAAGCATTGTTTCAAAGCTGGTCCATCTTTGTGCCAGATTGTCAGATGACAACTGAGAGAGTGGCATTAGCATCAGTGCAACCAGACTTGGCAAGACTCACAAAGGAAAAGAATCATCAGACAAGAAAGAGATTATGTCTGAAGGATAAGGATGGCTATAAGGAGAGCTGGATGCAACATGAAGTGATTTGTATCAAAGCTAAGAAAGTATTGTGCATGTTTCTCTTTAGCCCTGCCCTCTTTGTCTCTGGCCCCCCACCATTTTGCCATCAGCTGGTTGGCCAGGTATGAATACAACCCTTAGGTTGAAATGGGCTCCCCAACCTGGATGTGCAGGTTTTTTCCTCCCCTTATTGCATTTCAGTATTAAATGAAACTGTACCACATCCAGTTTGGGGCACCAGAGTTTAAGAAAGATATTGACAAGCTGGAACATGCACAGAGGAGGGTGACCAAAATGATGAAGGATCTGGTAACCAAGCCTTATGAGAAATGGTTGAGGAAATTGCATATGCTTAGCCTGGGAAAGAGGAGACTGAGAGAAGATATGATAACCATGTTCAAATATCTCACGGGCTGTCGTATGGACGTTGGAGCAAGCTTGTTTTCTCATGCTTCAGAGGGTAGGACCCGAACCAATGGCTTCAAGTTACAAGGCGATTCTGACTAAACATCAGGAAGGACTTTCTGACAGTAAGAGCTGTTTGATAGGGGAACAAACTCCCTTGGAAGGCGGTGGAGTCTCCTTCCTTGGAGGTTTTTAAGCAGAGGTTGGATGGCCATCTGCCACGGATGTTGTATTTGAACTTCCTGCATTGCAGGGGGTTGGACTAGATGACCCTTGGGATCCCTTCCAGCTCTACAATTCTATGATCCTATGTTATGGAAATCTATAAAACATTGATAATATTAATTAAATTCTGAAAAATGATAGTTATAAGAGTATAAATGAATATTGTATTATAATTATATCATTTTGATCTGTATTTAACTACACAGGCACATTTAAGTAAACTTTGTTACTCAGATTTTTGTGTGTGGTGGGAATAATGGGGAGGAGGAAGCTACAGTAGCAAAGCCTCCCAACTAAATTCCAGCTGTGATCATAGCTACACACATGCCCTCTATCTCTTATTTGCAGTGCAGTCTATATTTATGTTATATGTGAAATAACAGTCCAGGGAACAGTGGCTTGCTTAAGAAGTGACGGCTTCCTCCCACCCCATCTTTGAAAGAGGATAACTGTGTCCAAGCAATATATATAGCTGTGTGGTCCTTAAGATCTTCAATGGAGTCCCCTACCTAATGAGGTGAGGTGTGAGGGTATTAGGGAGAGGCCTTTTCGGTGGTGATGGGGCCTCCATTATAGAGTACCTTCACCAGAGAGGCTAGCCTGGCAGCTATATTATAATATTTTTGGCACCAAGTGAATACTTTATTTATTTTTCAGTCCTTTTATTTATATGTTAAGTACATTTTAGATCTTTGGCACTAATCACATTTCCCTTTGCTGAGCTCTGGAAGGCTAAAGCATCTAAGGCTTGCTCTCTAGGGATCTGATGTGGAAACAGTGAACTTTGTAGGAGCATTACGATGCGCACCTCCACCTAGGATTGTGCATCAATTGGTGTGTACCCAGAATAACAAGGCAAACCATGATCTCACATTCCCTAGTCTGATGGTGCCATTACCAAGGCATCTAAAGGCAGAACAGGGACCCCCTAAGTGTCTGAGTCACTCTGTAACTTGTGTTTCCCCAATAAGTTAAATGCATAATTACCCTTCCCCTTTCCTTTCTGAGAAACAAAACCAAACTGACTGAGCTCAGTGCTGGAGAGGGGAAGGGAGGGGATGGACAGTGGAGGGAACCTTCATTTTGATGGACAGGTCTTGCTTGTAATCACATATTTTCTGCTGTCACTCCAATCACAATGATTTGACGAAGCAAGTAAATAGAGTTGTTCTTCATGTCCCAAGAATAAATTTTTGTTACACCTTGGTTTGTTTCAAATGAGGCAAACCGTAAGCCCAAGTTAGGACAGCATGCTAAGCCAAACCATGGCTTAGCTCATTGCAGCACAGCAAGACTGAAGGAGGACCGAACTGGAAGCCTGCATGCTTGTATGTTCATGCTAAGGCATAGTTTGGCTTTGCATTATATGCAAACAGAGCTAAATAATAGTCAAAAACCCATTGTTTCATTTCTTTCTGCAAAAGGTTCATTACTGGAGCTAGAGTTCCCATCTAGGATTATTTTCAGTCATTTCCTGAATACTAGAGAACTTCAGCTTCACTGCTGACAGTCACAATATAGCCCAAATAACACATAACCCTGACAAATGAATCATTCTGTTGTTTCCTGGATCAGCTTAGCAAAACAGAGGATTTCTTAAATGTTGCCTTAAAAAAACATATCGTCTTCACCTTTGTCTCCCTAAAGATGTTTCTTACTCTCACAGTATCCATAGTAACTGCAAAGACTTAGGATAATAGTAAAAACATGGGGGTCAAATGCTAAATTCTGACTCATTCACAGTGCAACACTATACATGTCTACCGTGAATTAAGTTCCATTGTTTTCTTCCTGGCCATTGATAATGCTAGCTGAGGTTGATGGGAGTTATAATGCAAAATAAAGCATCAGGTTGGAGAAAACCATTTTATAGTAGTTTTCTTAGCTGCCTTGTGGACCCTTAATGGTGTAAAAGTGGGATGTAGTTGTTTTAAATAAATAGTCTTCTTATTTGCAACCTGCAAATATGCACTTACTGCATTTCTGCTCCTCTCTGTAAACATGCCCCAATGGTTCCACCTGAGCTGCTCCTCCATTTTGTTTCTAACCACATTGCAGCCATACCAGCAAGCTGCATGAAGTTTACTATGTCAAATTACAGAGATATTATGCCCCGCCCCCCGTTTTGTGGAGACTTTACTCATCTCCTGTTTTTCTGGTTTAATGCACACATCTCAAATTACAAGTGCTGAAATGTGCTGGCTATACATTTATTTTATTTGTTATCAGCAGTGGCGTAGCATGGGGGGTGCAAGGGGGGCCGGCCGCACCGGGCGCAACATCTGGGGTTAGGGCAAATCCACGGGTTAGGGGGCGCAAATCCACGGGTTAGGGGGTGCAAATTACTTGCCTTGCCCCGGGTGCTGACAACCCACGCTACGCCACTGGTTATCAGTACTTACATGGTACTCTGTTACAGAGTTGTCAGGATTGCTCACAACAAGAGATAAAGCAGTTTAAAATTTATACTGCTGTTTCTTCTGGAATGGTGGTTTTTGCCTGTTCAAACAATACAACAGGCCTGAAGATGGTCTTTCACACACTGTGTTAGATTAAGATATCAGAAAAGAAGCAGCATTTTATTTTAAGCCATGGAACATAAGGTATATAAAGTGCCTTGAACAAAGAGGATTTTATCTGTTTGTACAATATTACACAAAACAGTACACAGCTCAGGTTATATATGATGTACAGCAGTCTTTGTGGCTCCTTGAGAGCTTTTCATTGAAAGACCTACTTTTCAAAAGAGTAATTGCTTGCTACCCCAGGAATTCAAATTGAATTTAAAGGAAATGTTTTGCTAGATGAACATTTAACACCCAAACCTGGAAAAAAGATGGTTAACTGTAGGGCTTTCAAGGTAGGAAAGAAGCATGTAATTATTCTGTTTTGTGTGAAAGATTAATTTTTTAAAAACCTACTTTCATCAAGAACCCAACATTTGTGAAGTAGAATATTTGTTTAAGGTGTGCAAAATTTAGGCTGCTTCCACATTACTGGCTTAAAATGCAGGTGTGCCTTTCTTCTTCTCAATTTGGATCAAAGCTGGTTGGGAAGAAACTCATCAAAACATAGTATTTCATAAGAAGAAGCAGGGTAGATATTGATGTGGCTAATATTGTGTGCACACTGCTTACCAAACTAGTGGTGGAAGCTCAATGGATGCAGAGTAAATGGGAGTGTGTCATTGTGGAGATTAAATGTTGACTCTTGAAGATACTTTGGGCTTTTTTGTGTATGCAGGAAAAAAATAACACTCCTTGTGAAAGTGAAAAATTATTTACTCTGTTACAGTCTACAGTAAAAGACCTTGTGTTGGGGGGTGGGGAGGAGAAGGTGATCTCACACAAAAAAGGAACTTTATTATTCTCTCCCTTAAAACGTGTATTTTTAATAGAAAAGAAGGAAATTGTTGGCTGTACATGGGTAAGTAACAGATATGGTAAAATTGCTTAAGTAAGACGGTTAATTACATTTTATCACGTGGTTAAATGCAATTATAATGCTTAGTTCTGGCCATCAGGCGAGGCTGAATAAGGCACACTAGCATACCAAACACAAGAGACTGTATTATTTGGCATCTTGTTTGCTTTTGCCATTCCAGTGTTTCACATTCACATGACTGGTTCAGTATGAGGCTTTTAAATACTGAGATACACTCTACTATGCATGTGCTACATTTTTAACCACACTTTCCCTTGTAGTACTAGCTTGAAGAAGAACGGAGAGAGAGAAAACACCATTTAATCTAATGAAGCCTCTTATCTTGTTAGTTATGGACAACTGTAGTTAGCTAGTAAGTGTGGAATGAGTCTTTTTCCTTTTGGATTTTGAAGAGAGAGAAGATGGAGAAATGTAGATATTTTTATAAGCTCTCTGGAGGATATGGACCCTACATTACATAAATATTTGGAGAAACTGCAATTGAAATTGATCCCAATTAAGTCCTAGATATGTCAAAGGGCAATAAAATTCATTGTTATTAAATACAGGAATACTTTTTTTCTCAGAAAAAGCTTTTAAGAGATATAAGCATCCTAATAAATATGGAGGTTTTTTTAAAGAAAAGGAGAGCAGCAGGTTGAATGATCTATTCTTAAAATAAATACTGGAGTAGTATTCCCCTACAGTGAGCCTTTGTTAATATTGGTTAAAAGTATTTGTAAATCTATTATTTAAAAAACCAGAAAAAATGCTATGGCTTCCAGGCCCACTCTGTTCACAAAACACTTTAGCCAGAGTGTTTGGAACTGAGCTGAGTTCACGTGAGCATAAATGGAAATATTCTGGCTCCTCTGGTTTGCAGGTCACAGATACTATCTAGATGGGTGGTGTTTTATAAAGCATTACGGATACCATAAATCAATTAAAGAACTTATTAAAGAATTATTACATGTACTGGTTTCTCACAGGAATAGGGAATCTCAGGCCTCTTTATCTGCCGCTTGAAATTCTCCCAAGCCATTCTTCTTTCCAGACCACACCCCTCACCAACATGCCTCTGCACACTCCCTGAGTGCTTTTGCCTGACTGCACTGTGCCCTTGAACTGTGTGTGTGTAAACCCCAGAGTTTTGCATGACTGGAATGTAGCCTACTGGTCAAAGGAATCACATATGGTCAAAAGTAAGGGTCAGGCATTTGTCTCTGGCCATGCCCACGACTGGTGTGTCATGTCTAGATAGTTGCCTACAAAAGAATATGACCCTAGAGCTGAAGAATATTCCCAATTCATGCTTTAGGATAAGATAACATTGGAGTTGTATAGTCTCCTTGTAATATTTGCTTTATTTGCAAATATATAAGCAGAGAATATTGGAAGCAAACAGACACCTCTGCATCACATCTTAGTGTAGGATTGCAGAGACCCAGGTTCAACATGAAGTTCACTGGGTGACCCTTGGCCAGTTACTGTCATTCTTATCTTCCAGGTTATGGGGAGGAGAGAACCATGTGTATGCCTCCTTGAGACACTTGGGATAAAGGTGGAACAAAAATAAATAACTAATATATATATATAACTGAATAACATCAGATTCCCAGAAAGATTTTCTGACTCCAGTTCATCTAGAGTTCATCTTCCATCAACTCAAATCCTTGTTGCCCTTGTGTCTGTTTTTCATGGCAAATAACAACCCAGGCTGGATTTTTTGGCAGGAAACCACTACAGGCCCCCCAATCCAAACTGGGACCATGATCTGCATCGGGGTCCTGAACACCTGTTTTTCTTTCAAAGCAAAAGGAAGAGGTCAGCTTAAGCAAACTTTAAAAATAAGTTTAATGCAATGCATACTTTTGACCCTTTGATCTTTTTGAATAGGAACTATTTGCTCTTTGAGTTTAGCTCAGACCTCAGCTTATATCTGCGTCTTAAGGGATCCAAGATGGATTTTCAGAGAGATCATCTTCATTACGCCTGCTTGCATCTTCCTTTTCAGTATGTTGTGATCTCATCTCCATAGTATAGTCCTTGGAGGACATGCCTGGGGTTTGTAGACAGTGTTGGAAAGTATCCTTTCAGAGTCTTTTTTTTGGAGTCATTGCTAGTTGTCTCAAAATGCAGTTTGAGGTCATCCCTTGGATAATAGATGCATCTAGATTACTGGATAAGGTGGAAAGAGCAGAATTCTTAAGGCACTATTCCATAACAGTTGACAGAATCATTGTGCATTTTGGACATACAAAAATTATTTCTGACAGCCGCTGGCATGATACATTGCACAATGTTAATACATTAGCTTCTCCAGCAAGCTCTTTCCATGGCTGTATGTAGCAGGATGCGATGGAAGGATGGCTGGGCTGGTGGGGGTGGGGCAGAGAGAAGAAATCTGAATGGACATGTTGATGAAAAGTAGTAATTATTGGATGCAAAGATCCTAGTTTGGGGCAAGTGCCCTTTGGTGAAAGAACCCTGGCAAAGATTTAACATGGCAAAACAGGTAGTGAAGTAAATTGTGGAAATATAGGCTGTAAAAACTTTAAAAATGTGCCCCTCCAGAATGTCACCTTTAAAAGCTCCTTCCAGAGTTCCTCACTTTCCCTAGCACAGAAAAAGACCACACGTTTAGTAAGTTATAAAATGGTTTACTTACAAACTCTCTTTAGGTCAGATTCATGAGCTTTTCCATTCAGCGGTCAGAAAAGTTGCACAGGCAACAAAACACAGCTTGGTTACAAAATGGTAAAATTTCCTGAAATATTAGTATAGGAAAATGTTAGTTTCAGACTCCAGTCTTGTCTGAAACAAAAGAGACTGGTTAAAGCCATGTGGCTGAGCTGGAGTAACCAGCTCAGACTTCCTCACATACCAAATCCACAGGTAGACCAACAGAAACACTTGATTGCCCATTTCCTCGCAAGGTGAAGGGAAGTGACATAGCTAAGCCTGGCAGGACAGCTTATTTATTGTTTGAAGTAATCAATTCGACTTAAGCATATTGGTTATATGAAGCTGGTTATCCCACAGGACCAACAGTAGGCAATGTTTCTGTATACTTTCTGTGAAAACATGTACACCCATTTACTGTACTTCCCTTAATACTTTGAAATAAGTACAGTGGTACCTTGGTTTTCGAACGTCTCGGAAGTCGAATGTTTTGGTTTTCGAATGCCAAAAACCCAGAAGTAACTGCTTCGGTTTGCGAACGCTTTTTCGAAGTCGAACGTGCCACACAGCTTCTGTATTGAGTTTTCCGGAAGTAAATGCTTCCAGAAGTAAATGCTTCGGTTTTTGAACGTTCAGAAGTCAAAAGATCTTCTGGAACGGATTACATTCGAAAACCGAGGTATTTTGCAGAACTCAGAATAAACATTTCCCTTATTTTCCTGCTCCAATGATTATTTTTTTTAATGGGCATACTTTAGAAAATAAAACATGCACCTTGCTAGCATATATTGATGATTCTAAATATAAAATTTTACAATACACAAATTATACTATTAAATCACAATTACCATCTCAATTTTAGATCAATATTTTCTAGTTTGCTGTAGAATGCATTGGCTTGACTAAACCTTTCTCCCTCTCCTATTTATTTTATTTTACATTTTATTTTATTATACACAGTGTTGTGTGGCCATGTAGGTCATTTGCCCCCAGCTGATTCTGAAATAGCCAACTTCTTATGTTTTGTAAACTATTTTGTGTCTTAGAACCATAGCCAAATATTTTGACAAGGACACATAGACATGGCAGCATGTCTTAACAATAGCTATCACCTTAAGGTAATATTTTTGTATATTATCTTTCTGTTCTCCATAGACGAAGGAAGAGTTGGCTGTGCTTTTAGAAAAAAAGGCAAGATTCAACTTTTTTTTTTCTTTTTTAAAGGAAGTTGAGAATGTGTTACTAATTGTCTCTGGTGTTTATATTTCCAAGCAAAGACTCTCAGCCAATAAGTAACATTTCCAAATTGATTATGAGGCATGTTTGGAGGTGTATTTTCTTTAATGATTTCTTAAGTGAAAGCTTGGCCTGCCTGTGCCTATGTTTTGAGTAAGGATCAGCAACTGCCCTTTTTTGGATAAAAACTGAATCCAGCCCTGAGGAGGTGTAGATGAATAAAGGGACTGATATGAGACAGCTAAATCATGCATTGGCAGAAGCTTATTCCAAAACCTTTGTGTCAAATCCAAAAGCTTTGGGAAGAGCACTCTACACATTGGTTTAAACTCTGATTGTTGTTGTTTTTTTTTTTAAAAAAATGCCCTTATCTATTCATTCCTGAAACCCCTGGATTTACCATTATAACTAAGAGCAAAATATGGCTTCTTTTGTCTGGTTACATAGGGAATAATTTTTATTGGAGGAATTAAAGTGAATGAAATTTGAAGCTATACTAAAGGGATAATTGTTCTAAGCCAACAGCTGTGTACACATTACCATTTACTCTGGTTCCTGTGCACTCCCACCAGTGGCATGGGTTGCCAGCACCTGGGGCAAGGTGCAAAAGGGGGAAGTGGCATCACCAGGGGGAAGGGGGCCAACACATTGCTGTGGGTGGGCTCCCCCATTTTTAGTGCAACTTTTCAGATGCGGGCTCTCCCAGGAGGTGCTGGACACAGACTCCTTGGTGCCATGACTCACCCTGCACCAGCCACTTCAGCTCTCTGTAGATCACCCACAGGAAGTTCCGCTGGCCCGGGCCAGGAGCTGGCATGCTGCCAGCCAAGGCTTGTACAGCTTCCTCTTCATCCGTGCCAGGCCCCCACCCATGTATTTTTAGAGCAGAGGTCAAAACTCAAGAGCTGGTCTGTGTTCCTCTTGGACAACATTTTTTTTATTTCCTCAGAAAGCCTTGAGTGATACAATTCCCTTTAAATGCCCCTGGGAATGGTACTACATCCAGGCATTCTGGGGAAATAAATATAGTGGCTGTGAGCCTGGAAGTGAGTGCAGAATGGAGTCTGTGGGTTTCCTTTGGGCACATGGCTACCATATATATTTTCCCAGAATGCCCATTGGAAAGCTGCTATTGTTAAAGCAGTTTAACATTCAGTAGCCATAACCATTCTGAGGGGAATGACACTTGGAGAAGGGCCTTCAAGGAAGAGCTCAAAAAACACAAATACCCTGGTCCCAAGCTATGAATGGCCTTAAAGGTAAAAGCCAGCACTTTTCCTTAGGATATTCTGGAGAAATGTTGGAGGGTATGGAGTTATCCGACCACTGAGCTGTCTGAATGCAACCCTATATAGGGAAGGGTTTTTTTTAAAATGTTTAATGTTTAATGTTTTATTATGTTTTTATATATGTTGGAAGCTTCCCAGAGTGGCTGGGGCAAACCAGTAAGATGTGTGGGGTATAAATAGTAAAATTATCATTATGGAATGGGACGTCCCTGTTTTCATCAGAGAAATATTGGAGGGTATGACATTGCCTAATCTAAACATTTACTGGTTTGAGTATTTAGTCCTAATATGAATAGAACAATGCAAAATAAGGATATTGAAATACCCATTTCCATAATAAAATGCTCTGCTGAAAATATTTATTCATAAATCTGTTTTAAAATCATTGTGTACCTTGAACCTTCACATCGGAGTGAATGGATTGGAAGCTACATTGCTGCTTGGCCTTAAACATCTCAAGAGACTTAAACGTTAACATCTGTTTTGTATTTAGCATTTGTGGAAGTGCTTGTTCTGGTAAAATGAAACTCTTAGCTAGTTAGTGACAAAAGAAAATAAAAACCTACCTTAGAAAAAGGAGGCTAGAAAGACTGCTGGATGTATGAATTCAAGGTTCCCAGACCACAAGAATTTTAATTGCCATAGCATATAAAGACTTCTTAGTTGAAGAGTGTGTAACAGAAGGCCTATTTAGTTATGTTTACTTTAGGCAGTGTAGCAATTAAGATTTCTGTGTACAGGAGCTATTCAGTGTAGGGGGTTTTTTTCATTTAAAATTGACAGGGTTCTAAAGGCAGAACTACCTTCTGCTTTTCTCTAAACCAGTGGAAATGGTTTTCATAAGTATCCCACATGTCTTCCCCTTGGTGCATTAAACCAGTGTTCAATCAACACTGCCACTGCTTAGTATTTAATTTGGTGCTTAGAAGACTAAGAGAACAATACTAATACTAATATCTGACAACCGGCGTGTGCATTTTTCTATATTAAAGCTCAGCATTATTTCTCCTCTAATACAGATAGGGGACGCGGGTGGCGCTGTGGGTAAAACCTCAGCGCCTAGGACTTGCCGATCGCATGGTCGGCGGTTCGAATCCCCGCGGCGGGGTGCGCTCCCGTCGTTCGGTCCCAGCGCCTGCCAACCTAGCAGTTCGAAAGCACCACCGGGTGCAAGTAGATAAATAGGGACTGCTTACCAGCGGGAAGGTAAACGGCGTTCCGTGTGCTGCGCTGGCTCGCCAGATGCAGCTTGTCACGCTGGCCACGTGACCCGGAAGTGTCTGCGGACAGCGCTGGCTCCCAGCCTATAGAGTGAGATGAGCGCACAACCCTAGAGTCTGGCAAGACTGGCCCGTACGGGCAGGGGTACCTTTACCTTTACCTTTAATACAGATAGAGTACTGTTTCAACTGTGATTATTCCCCTGCTTGGCAGTTATGCATTTAAGAAAAAATAAAGACTAACACTTTATTTTAATTTTTTTTTAAAGTCTTCCCAGAACTATGTGAATTGGGGAAGCCATTTTGCAAATCCCCTTAGCATCTTTCATACATTAGTTATATGAAGGTGATCCACGAATAGAAAAGTACGGTAAGCAGAATGAACCTTCTGGACCTGCCGCTAAAGAAAAATCATCTGAGCATGAACAGCTGCTCAAATATAGACACCCTTTGCAGATGTCTGTGCTCAGTGTGTAGACATTAAAGCTAGGGATGCCCTGTGTGTGAAGATAGGAACACTGATAGAAGGTACAGCCCCACTTCCTCCTCTACCTGTGAATCCCCATTATATGATTGGGTGAATGTGTAAAGGTGAAATTCTCAAACAGATTTTATTATGAAGTTTTAGTAAGCCTCTCCACTCCCTCCATCCCAAAGTAGAATGCATAGATTATGGGGGGGAAATACATGAACTTATTTAGCTGAATTTGCCCTGGGTGCACACCTCGGCTATCTGTTGTAAAAATTTCCACTCTAGCAAGACAGACACTAGTGATGCTAATATTAAAATCTACTGAGGCTTGTGATTCTCTTGAATGTCTTTTGAATTCCTTTTTACTATGAATGTAGCACTGTGAAATTTATTTGTGTGTATGTGTTTAAAAGTATTTCTACTGCACAGACACAAAAATTAATTTCATTTGTCCCATGGATTTTATTGGCACCTCAGAAGTATCCTCATAGTTTCCTACTGTGCAGTAATTGAATTTTTGAAATATGAGTTTGCCCTCTGTTGGAAAAAGTAAGATGAGATTTGCAGCCTTTCATAGTATTATCTACCTTAAGACTTCTCTATTTTAGATGGGAACAAAAGGCACAGATGGATTGCAACCATAAATATGTGCAATATCCAAACTGTGTCTTTCCCAGATAGTACAATGTTGTTTGATTCCTGTCTTGTAGTTCTGATTTATTTGTAACCCAAGTCTTATGTAATAAACGTGCATAACAAAATGCCTATATGCTCAGGGAAAAAAATAATTTTCATGCTGAACATAGCACACAACTATGTACGTGAGTCTTCCCCCGCCCCCCAAAAAAGCTTTCATTGTTTTAGGAAAACAGCCATTTATGAAATGGCATTTCCCCTATTTTTCATTTATGTTGCTTGTCTGTGCCTACAAATAAGCTTGTTTATCCCTTTAAAGGTCAGGTGGTGTGGCACAGCCAACCTTGATTTTCCTTTGCCAAAAGCTGATCCCAGCTAGCTGCTTTTGTAATCAATGTATCTGAAGTACTCAAGAAACAAGTCAAACAAACCTAAGGTCTGATTGTTATCTCAACTACATTAGTAACATCCTGGCAAAGAAGTTTGCTTGTTGGCAGGATTGTAGGCCTGCCTATTTGTAAAATAGGATATAAAAATCTGAATTTTAGGAACAGGTTGAGAATGACTTTTTCTTTTCCAACTATTAGAATGCAGTGAGTTGAAATACTAACTTTTATAGAAGAGAAGGACTATAGGGGGTGTCAATTTTTCACTTAAACTGGGGAAATGTTCAGCTATTTTACTCACTGAATTTTATTTGCTGAACCAGTGCGTTGTACTAGGAGAGTCAGTGAAAGAGCAGAATGTGAGTTGAAATTTTTAAGCAGCCTGCAGCTCAAGAACTCAGAAACATTAGAGCATACACAAGCATCACAGTTTTCTCCTCTGTGGGTATATGGTTTTCCCCCCCTTTACTTACCTCACTTTCCCCTGGTGAATGAGGTAATCTCTACATTATAAATTTGTAAGGGCCTTTAGGAGCCTCTGATATGCAAGATGCTTGATAAGTAGAAGGTACCGGTAATAATGTTTCACTTTGGACTTTTGCCTTCCTGGATAAGTGAGCTGTTTCAGAGTGTATGGCACTCCTTTTTACACAGCTCCAAGTTGAGCATAAATATTGTGATCCAGGTAAATTAATGTGGGTTTTTTCCTAGGCTAGGCATGTGTTTGTATTTAGGTCTCTGCTATGGGGTACCCTTTATGTGGGCCATGACCTCCGATCGCGTTATAGTTCTTGTAACTTAATGTAAGTACTTTTTATATCAAGTACCTATAATATTCCCATATAATCAATGAGACTTTAGAGTGTTTGGACATGCCTGGATCACAATAATTTTTACATTAGCACTAGTGATAGACAGCCCACAGAACCCCAAGCTCAACACGTAGTTAATTAGTTTTTCTCCACCATTCTTGGAGACACAGGATGTTGGTTGTCTAGGTCTCACCGCAATACGTGCCTTCTTTAAGGGAAGACCCGATTTCTCATTTTTCCAGTTTTAAATTCAGATCTCCACATTTTGCAGCAATTTGCTTTTTAAAAAACAAAAAAAAAAACCTTTCAAAAATTCACCAGCGTTTTAGTGTGATTTTTTCCTAGTAAACATATATTTATATGCAATTTTGGCTAATGAACATTATTGAAAGCAATTTTCTCTTATAGTTAATGTATGTGGTGAATGTAATGCAAGCTGGACTCAAACTTCAGAAGCTGTTTCGGCTTGGCTCATATTAGAGGCAGAATTTCCAAACTGAGATATTTTGGCACCTGAGCTCCCCTAATTCTGAATCTGTTATATCACTGATTTGAATACCGCACATTTTTTTAGTATATGTCATATGAGACAAGACTGATTAATTTAGTTATGGTAGTGCATTTTTGTCTGTATAAAGGTTTTAGCCAGAAAGTGGGGTCATGACTTTCATTTTTTTATGAATATTGCTTCCAGATAATTACTTCTGACATCTGCCACTCCTGTCCCTCACTGTTACAGTGAACATGTGGAATTTTTAGCATTAAAATGATGCTGTGGTCTGTGAAATAAGGCATCAACCTGCCCTCAACTGATCAGTAGTGCTGAAGCCACTTGTTAAATTGTTTAAATGTGAATCTTTTATATATTAAGAGAAACCAGGAAAAGGCCCTATCCTTGCACTTGAAATTGCTAAGATACGGACTGTGAGGGTGACTACTGAGATATTTGCAGTCTGTGAATTACCACTGGAATATGAAACAATTCGCAAGCACAGAAAGCAAAGATCTCTTTTTGCTGATCTGTCTTATTTTATAAAATATAGCTACACATGTCACCAGACATTTGCTTAATTTCTCGCTTAATTGGGTAAAAAAGAATAAAATGTATTCCACAAATTCCACAGCTGTGTCCCAGGGGTGTGCTATCTGGCTTCTCTGGTGTTTGTCCAGGCAGCTCGGCAGAGGCAGTACATGAAACAGAAAGATCAGGCAAGATTTGCTTTGACATGTTGCTGCTGATCCCACCCGTCTCAGAAGCACAATAATGGATCAGTCTTAGGAACACTCCCAGTAAGTCTGGTTCAGTCTCCACTCTAGTGAAATGGGTGAAGGGCAAGAAAAAAGTTTCACAGGTATAAAATGAAGGGCAAAAATGTAAAGGAAAACTGTAATTATTTTCACAATGGACAGGTGTTGTTTATAGGAATCTGTTTGGTGACTCAGCTTATTAGGATAGGCTTTGCATAGCTTTCAAAGCACTGGTGCTCACATACTTGCCTTCTTCCTAATATGCACCTGAAGTTACCAATTATATTACTTTTTTGTTAAACACTTCCATAAATTTGGGTAGCGCAAGTGCTAATTCTCAGTAACCCCACAGAAAGATCATTTGTAATAATAATAAGAAGAATTTATTATTTATACCCCGCCCATCTGGCTGGGCTTCCCCAGCCACTCTGGGCGGCTTCCAAAAAAATATTAAAATACTGTAATAAATCAATCATTAAAAGCTTCCCTAAACAGGGCTGCCTTCAGATGTCTTCTAAAAGTCTGGTAGTTGTTGTTCTCTTTGACATCTGGTGGGAGGGCGTTCCACAGGGAGGGCACCACTACCGAGAAGGCCCTTTGTATTTGCATTGTACATAATTTCTCAGTTTAAAAAACAACAAACCCAAATCCAATTCTGTCCATGCGAACCTATAGATTCTGTAGAATCTATAATGAATCTGCAAATGGAAAGCTCTTGAGATTTATTTTTAAGGGCTAGGATATGGCACCATCAGTCAGGGTTAGATCAGCTGTGCTAAATCTCCCACGGCGACCATATACTTCAGATGCAGCTCTTATATTCCAAATCTTGTGACACAAAACAATCAAATGAATATGGATCTATTGTTTACCTGAATTGCTGGTGCCTTTATTGACTTTTCCTATAAAAATGTGGTGATCAGTACAGTTCTGCCATCTGACTGAGGAATGTGGTACCTCTGGTCTATGAATACTAACACTGAAATTCAGGCATGCTGAGTTGCCTCCAACATGCCGCCCCAACCCAGCCAGGCTGTCTCTGCCTGCCAACCCCCACCTCCTCAACTCCAGCTTCCTTACCTTCGCTGCATTCCTGGTGGAGGACGTGCCAGCACGTGGAAATTTGTTTTTTTTTTGGGGGGGACTCCTTGAAAATATGGGGGCTGGCCCCCATGGCCCCCCCATAGCCAGTGCTGGAATTAAACTTGCATAGTCCATATTCAGAACACATATTTGAATATGGGTTACTTGTACTAATGTCAATATACTCCTTCAATGGTACGTACAGAAACCTTTCAGCTGAATACTTCAGGCCTATTCAAATTATTATCCCTTGAAGAAGCAATGGGGAGTTAGAGGTAATGAAGAAAGTGTATGAAACATTAATAATAATAATAATAATAATAATAATAATAATAATAATGTCATTGTTTAAATGAAAACCAAACTAATGACATGGCTGGCTAGAGAGAAAGCCCCTCTCTGATTGTAACAAATAGTGCCATCATAACATAGCATCAAAATCAAAAGTGGAAATTGATGCACTGATTCAGATTCCTTTAATAATTTATTACTTGTCTATATATCTCTGGTGGATTCATTACAGGAATGAATATGATTCCCTTTGTTAGAAGAGGAAGCCTACGTGAACATCATAATTTGTACATAATATTTTATTCAGAAAGTACCATAATGTGATTGTGTAATTCCAAGTCAACAGAAGAATTAGCCTGTGGTAAACAATGGGGCTATCAGGTGAAAGCCTTTGTAAATGTATCCTTGGAGTGTATGCAGTCTCAGGGATTATTATGTAAGTGTTCTTTAGTATTACACTGCCAGGTAAAAGGCTATACCTACTGCTAAAGAAATCAATTTCCTAGCCACATGGTTCTGAGGTCACCATGTCTTTTGCTTCAATGATAAGTCACCAGGAATTATGGATTTCCAATGCCAGTGTTGATAGCTGCAATGTTCAAGATGGCAAAGAAATACAATACATTGTTTCCATTCATAAAAGCATCCTCCAAACTGATCACAACATTAGATAATTACAACAGACAACATGGTTGGCTATCAGATGACACCAAAAAATCACTAGCAGAGCAAACCTATACTCACGTTATGCTGAGACCAGAGAATGCTGTAGAATGACATGTCCAATACTAGAAGTAAGGCCTTTGTGGGGGGCGGGAACCATATACTGCCATATCTTTGCCAGTAGAATGGCTCTGACCCTGGCTCGTTCCACCAGCATGTCTGGTGTTCAGGTGATGTATCTGGCATGGTGGTTGCATATCTGGTGTTTGTCCGGTATAGTAGTGCTTATGCTGCAAACATTTAGTTGTTTAGCTGGAGAATCTTGATTATAGAATTGCACCCTAAAGCTCTTCTGCAGTTTCAACAAATAGCAGTTTGGCTTATCTTAAGCTAAAGGTAAAGGGACCCCTGACCGTTAGGTCCAGTCGTGACCGACTCTGGGGTTGTGGAGCTCATCTCACTTCGTTGGCCAGGGAGCTGGCGTACAGCTTCCGGGTCACGTGGCCAGCATGACTAAGCCGCTTCTGGCGAACCAGAGCAGCGTACGGAAACGCCGTTTACCTTCCCACCTATTTATCTACTTGCACTTTGACGTGCTTTCGAACTGCTAGGTTGGCAGGAGCAGGGACCAAGCAACGGGAGCTCACCCTGTTGCAGGGATTCGAACCACCAACCTTCTGATCAGCAAGCCCTAGGCTCTGTGGTTTAACCCACAGCGCCACCTGTGTCCTCTTGGCTTATCTTACCCCCCATTATACGAATGCTGAAAGAACAATAAGGATTATAAACTCCACATTATTATTGGGGTGCATATGGCAGCTGAGACTGAAGAATAGTGCCTAGCCTAAGGTTATCTGGTGAGCTCACACATGCACCCTACTTTTTCTCCCCACAAAGATACTTGTGCATTTAGCATGCACATATACCTTGTTTGTAGGCTCTTAATTGCCTAGACTAGAGCAATTGTCACACAGTGTGTGGAACCAGAGACTTGGCTTAAAATATAGGTGCTTCTAACTTATGAAAGGTTCAGTGCCTTCTCTAGGTTGGACAAGAAAGACCCCTCTCTGAAATTATGGAGAGATGTTGCCCATGCAGACACAACAAAGTTATATGGACCAATGGTTAAACTTATTATAAGGTGATTTATAATGTTAGATTTTCAAGGAAAGGGACAATGGCCACTACTCTCCTTCTTTAATGGAATCTTGGATGCAGCTTTCAGAGGCAAATAAAATTCTACATATACATTGGGCATCAAGATTTATTTGAACCAAAAGATATCCTCCAAAAGCTAATGACAATTTCAAGCCAAATATGTATGTTTTCCCCATTAAAAAAATGTAGAAGGGGATTTTCAGATAATATCCATGGACCTTATACATATATCTGATTCTATGAATCACACGCCCTAAAAAAAATTGCCCTAAAAATATGTGTACATTATACAACAATTCCTCATGATGATGTGACAGTCTGGGAACTGGATCTGGGTGGACTTTGCGGTTTCTATCTGTATTACATTTCAACCTTGTTTAAGCAAACTATGTGCTGCAATGTTTCTTGATGCATTCCAGAACTGTAGGAGAGGAATCCATATTGGCATCTTGTCAATCTCATTGCATTGTAGTTTGAACACTTGGGTCATGTAGATATAAAAAATGAAGAATATTCAACTGCTGTTTGCCTCTCTTGAAGAAAACGAGTTAGTTATACTATGGTCATGTGGAAGAGTGACTTCTTTTTCCAATTCTCTAATCCAGTCCTAGCACAAGACCCAGTCCTAGCGCATCCAGTCCTACCTCCCTGAGGTAGGTGGGGGCACTTCTCCTCTCCCTACTGCAGCCTGCCCACTCTCTCTTTTCATGATGCCAGAAGTGTCTCCCCTTCACCCTTCACCCTTCACCCTCTCACTTACTTTAAAAAAACTTTTTTCATAGTTATCACATTAACAGCAGTGCTCGCAATTTCTCTCCCACAGTGAAAAAGGGTGCTGTGACAAGCTGCCGTGGTGGCCCAGGTACTCTCCTCTTCACTCTGAAGGATGTCCTTGGCCCTTCAGAGCAAGTGGAGGAGTTGAGAAAGAGTCTTGCCTCATCAAGTGTCTGGCTAAGCAGGTAGGCATATGCTGAGGCAAATGGGGGGCTGTTGATTCCCATTTGTTGTTCTCCCACCCCCACCTGAGACAATGGTCTCATTTAGCCTCTGCTTTAGTTTGGCCTTGTCAGTGGTTCTTCTCAAGTTACTCCACTAAGATCTAGATCCAGGAACCTTAATGCAGACCTATCAACATGTTCCCTTTCCTTCTGAATATTGTTCTCCTCCCTCCTTCCATGGGAGGAGGAGAGCACTCTGGAAATTGTAGCTCTGCAGAGGGAATAGGGACCTCCTAATAACTATCAGCACCCTTAATAAAACTACAGTTCACAGGATTATTTGGGGAAATACAGTGCTTTAAATGTAAGGTGTGGATGTGGCCTATTCATAGACAAGCATAGATTCTCCTGCTCCTTTAAAAAGAAAATATATTCTGATCTAATAATCTAGAATTTGAAGGAACATTCTGTTGCTACTGATACTCATTCAGCTGAGCCAAACTTTAGAATTCAAGTCTATAGGTTTCCTGTAAATGTACAGTCTTAGAACTGGCAGAAATCTGAACTCATTTTAAAGAAAAAGGATGGTTTATTGATTCTTTCCCCTTGAAAAGATACCTTTTGACAACATAAACATATTGATATGGCTGAAAGCTAAGAATTGATTCTTTATTAAGATTGTGAATCCTCTATATAATGGAGTGATGCTAGCTTTTAGGATGTATGAACTATCCTACAGGTGGTTTCTGGAGAATCCCAAAACAAAAATACTCCAGGTCAGTGACAGAGAACCTGTGGCCCTTTGAATGTTATTTGACTACAACTCCCATTGGTCATGCTGGCTGGAGCTGATGGGAACTGCAGGCCAACAACATCTGCAGAGCCACAGGTTACCACACAAATATCAAACTATTCCAGTTTATTGTTATCTATGGTCTTATTTTCATTCATATTCAGCTTCATGAATCAGCAATAAGCTGGTCACTTTTTCTTGCTGGTGTGACTACAAAAGTGGAAGCTTGATTTGCACTTGAAAAATCCTTGTATAGCATTGAGGCCTCTCAGTCTAGGGTGCGTCCTGGCCCAAGTTCTGTCACAACCGCAACTAACCAGGCTGCTAGGCCAGCTTGGTAACCCATTCCAGGCAGAAGTCTGTTGGTCATTATTCATTGGTCCTGCAGCCAAGTTTGGTGGTAGATTATAGTCTTTGTGGCTAATAGCCATCGATAGCCTTCTGTACGATCGGAATGTCCAATGGACATGTTGAGTCATGCTTGGAGGCTCAAACTAGAGATTTATATTTTCAACTAGGGTTCTTAGGTAGCTAATTTCAGGAGTGTGGTTCCAAGAAAAGCACCAAATATCATAAGATTCATGACAGAACCTTCCTTAAAATTGTAGCAGTTTACACTGACAAACATGCTGGGAACATTTATAAATAAATAAATAAATAATCTGTGCTTGAACTGTTGAGGAAGACTTTTTAAAATCTAAAAAACCCAAATTCAATATCTCAACAGACTTTTCATGATTAAATTAGTAACGTACAAGAGGCTAAGACAGACTATGATTCATTGAGGTATATTCTTATTAACTTACAGAAATTCAAGTTAACTTCCACTGCCTCTTCTTAACCAGAAAATTTTTAGCTAGCCAACAAATTATTTGATTTCCTCCTTGTGTAAAAATGCCTGCAGCTTCCTTTTGAACTGATTAATTGCGTGTGCGTCTACACATTTATTCAATTATGTGTAAAGCGATCCTACTTATTTCTGATATTTAAATCGGCTTGCACATCTTTTTCTGGTAGTATGGCGAGATGCGATGGACCACTGATACAATCATATCTATGTGCCCTTTCAATGCTGCAGAGATCAAGCTGCACCTGACCTGCAGGCAAAGAAACAGACAAAGGATTTCTTGTGAAGATGACTATACGCTAGAGCACACTATCATGCCTAGTGCATGATGGTGAAGGCAGCTTTTTAGCCTCACAGGTAGCCATCCAACAGAGTTTTTTGGGCAGTCCAGAAATTATTGACATAATTTTGGCACGTGGTACTGTACAACCCTCAGAGGCCTGCTATGACAAAATTGCATTGTATTATGGAGTGCGTCAGGTGACTATATATTGTCCCCAGTGCTATTTTACATCAATATGAATTGGGTTACAGTCTTTAGGAGATTTGGAGTATTGTATCCTCAACATGCTGATGTTGCCCAGCTCTTTTCCCTGGTTATGTCAGAATCAGATGAGCCTATATAGACCATGAACCAGTGTCTGGATGTAATAATGGGCTGGATGAAGGCCAATCAACTGAAATTGAATCCTGGCAAGACAGAGGTGTTTCCAAAGTCTGGGAGCTGAGTTGCATGCCTGTCCTGAATGGTGTTGCAGTCCCGAGGAACAGACACACAGTATGGGAGTGCTCCTTGATTTGTCTTTGTTCCTGGAAGTCCCAATACCTTTTACCAGCTTTGGCTTGCACACCACTTGTACCCATACCTGGAGTGGAAAAGCCTGGCCATGTGATCCACACACTGGTAACTTATAGAATGGACTACTGTGAGGCTTCCCTGAAGAGTGATCTGGAAGCTGCAGCTGGTGCAGCATGCTACAGTGATATTATTTAGTGGAGTGTCCCATCAGACACACATTGCACCTCTCTAAAGGAACTGCACTGTCTGCCAGTATGCTACCAGGCTAAATTAAAATTGTTGGTTTTAACCTATTAATTCCCCAAACAACCTGGTACCAGGATACCTGCAGGAGTACCTTTCTCCCTGCTGCCCTGCCAGAGCTGTGGAGGCCCTCTTGGTTGTGCTGCAATATTTGTTTGTGGAAACCAGGGAGAGGGCCTTCTCTGTGGGTGGCCCCCTTTCATTTGAATCACATCTCCTAGGAGCTCCAGAAAGTGCCAACGCTGATGACATTTCAGTACTTGTAAAAAAATAAAATACCTCAAGCATTTTCTTTTATGGTTATCAGTTGCATTTTATTTCCTTTCTTGTAATTTTACTCTTTTATTGTTTTATCATTTTAATTTGTGACATATTATATAATAGGTGGTGTACAAATAAAAACAAAAAAATAAAGACAACAGTTATTTTGCTGTAATTTTCTTCAAAATATGACTATATGATTTACTATGTCTCTACCTTCTTGCTAGCTACTACTTGATGTCAGAACTGAGCTCTATGTATTGTCTCTCAGCTTTCTGGGATGAGGCATTCAAACCCTAATGTGTCCATTATTCTCTTTCACTTAACATAATGGAGTTGTGGTTTTGCTACACGTTGCTACATCTATGGAGCATCATTATATGACCATGGGTGAGAGAAATATTCAAAATTATGCCTCAAGACTCTCAGAAGAAGTACTGCAATTCTCAAAATGGGATGGGCTGGAATAAGGTATAGTAACCTTTTCAATAGGGACGTAGTTGGCGCTGTGGTGTAAACCACTGAGCCTTGGGATTGCCGATCGGAAGGTCGGTGGTTCAAATCCCTGCGACGGGGTGAGCTCCCATCACTCGGTCTCAGCTCCTGCCAACCTAGCACTTCAAAAGCACGTCAAAGTGCAAATAGAAAAATAGGTACTGCTCCGGTGGGAAGGTAAATAGCGTTTCCGTGCACTGCTCTGGTTTTGCCAGAAGTGGCTTAGTCATGCTGGCCACATTACCCAGAAAAACTGTCTGCGGACAAACATCAGCTCCCTCGGCCAGTAAAGCGAGATGAACGCCGCAACCCCAGAGTCGTTCGCTACTGGACTTAACTGTCAGGGGTCCTTTACCTTTACCTTTACCCATTTCAATAAACTCAACAATTGCACCCTGATCTGACTGCTCCCCCATACAAAAATGTCACCCAAATATAGAGAAGGCTCAGCTACTACCTTTCCTCTAACATACTAGCGTAAGCTACACACACACACACATGCGTGTGCCATCTTCCTTTTGTCTCAGATAGCAAAATGTCTTGAGCTGGTCATGTCCAGAATTGGCATGCAAACTTTTCCTATAACCCATTCTAAATGTCAGGCAAGCACATGAAGTAGATGCTACAGGAATTTGGCTTCCTGTGCTCTCCAAATAGATGTGCTAGATTAGAGGTAGGAAGAACCTCAAGCTCCACCAACTTGAGCCAAGTAACATCAGACTGGAGCACTTCCTGGTTTTGGGTGGGATTCAATCACATACCAGCAAATTCAGGCTGCACATTTAAAGTTGATTTCTAGCTCTTGTGAAGCAATCCTCCTTCCCCCAAAAGACTGGAGTTTTTGCAATAGAGAAGCATGAGAGAAAAGTGGACTGGAAAGTGTGGGATAACACTTGCTTGAGGCAATATCACCTAATCTCTCCATAAACAAATCAGGATGAATATTCAATAAACATTCAATCTCATCTAATCTCTTTATAAATGAATCAGGATAAATGCTTATTAAATAGGTCATTTGGAGGTGACCTTGGACTTGCACTTTGAAATTAAAGAACAAAGTTCTTATGAGCACAGGCTTAGCACAGTAAGTTGTTTTCAGTGCCGAAATGAAGCTCCATTCAAAAATCCACTACTGGTTTCCTCCCCAAGTTTTCTTTGTTTAGCACCCTAAAATTATTTTTGTTGTTGTTGTTATTATTATTATTTTTAAAAGAAGTCACATACTTGTCTTTGGGCAATCAGCACCAAATCACCAAAGTAGATCCTGGAAAAAAGTAGATTCACTGAAGAAGAAAAAAGACATGAAAAAAATTCTGTATCAACCCAAAATTCATCACAGAATTGGCAAAGGAGGTTTGAATGGTATTGTATAACTTTGTCTCAGAGCAACAGAATTATCTTCCTGTTTCCCTGTTTCCTCTAATATGTATGCTACAATTTTTAGCTCTTTCTAAATAAAAAAGAAAACATAAATTGTAATTTTATCTTCAAATACTTTGATATGATAATCTCCCTAAACCGATTAAATTGGTTATATATACACTCACTCTGATTGCAACCTCATCATAACATCTATTACAAAGTCTACAATGCTTTTATTTTTGTTGGTGGTTCACATATTGAATTATAAAGCAATCATGAAACCAGGCAGAAACACAATCAGCTTTATTTCCTCTGTCTAATATGATATAATGTTCTTCTAGGTAACTTAAACTGCCAATTACACCTTCTCTTTGGACTTCGTGGTATTTTTATTTTTCTATATTATTTGCAGTTCATAATCTTTCCTCTAAGCTGACCAGATATCCATTAGACTCAGGTTTAAATTCTGGAAACATCCATACCATTAAGTTGTAACCACATAACAATACTTCATATATCTCTTTCCATTTGTAAAAGTGGATAATAGGTCACCTACCAGACTGTCTACTAAAAACTATATGCTTGTATCTTCTCACATCCCAGTCCACAATTTTGGATTATAATGACTAGCATTACATACACTCCGCATTTGTGGCCACTCATAGATAGATGAAAAAAGTTATTCAAATATGGTTACATGTAAAATTATTTTACCTAAAACCATAATAAGACCACCATCCCACACCCTTTTGCATATATTTTTTGGATTTCTGAAAGAGCAACTGCTGAATTTATCCACTATCCATGTGGCACTTAAATTGAGTTGTTGGCAAATAGAATCACTTCCACATCTTCCTCAAAGGATCTCTCTCTTAGTTCAGGAGCTGATAATGTTATTTTCAGTCTTTTTGATAAAGTTGCTGTGAAGATTTTTACAGTACAATTTATTTTTTCTTTCTCTGCCAACACTTGAGCAAAGGCAATGAATCAAAATCAGGAGCAGCATCCATTTCTCTCCTTGCTCCCCCAAATGCATGCACTTCTTAGAGCTGTGAACATGAAACAGGATCTTCAGAGGAGAGCCATTCCAACTTCTACAATCAGCCCCAAATTATTCTGGACAAACTGGCCTTTGGCTGGCTTTGATCTTGAATGGGAAATTTGCCCTCTTCTCTGTCAGAGTGATCCACATTCAAAATCAAACAATACTGCTAGTACCAATACTACTTATCACCATCATTACCCCACATTTTATGGTAATGTGGTTTAACAATGGACATATTTAAACAATTTCTATAAGTAAAACAACTTGGAACCACAAAAGCAAATGTGTACAGTTCACACCAAGATACAACAGAAAAATGCAACATATTGAAATAGCATAAAAATCTGGTTAATGTTACAAAAAGAAACACATAATATAAACACCAAAATCATTCACATTCACATTTATACTATAAAAAACCTGTCTAAACACACAATTCCAACATACCAAATCACTCAACAATCACTCTCCATAAACCCACAACATCATGCCATCCACTCAATTCTCACTTCAATAAAACACAAAGAAGGGAATTCTTTGAACGCTCGATCAGGGATGGGGAAACCTCTAGACTAGATTACAACTCCGCCTATCTTTGACCAATGGCTATGCTGGCTGGCATTGATGAAATTGGACTCCCAGCAACATATGGATAGCCAAAGGTTTCTCACCCTTGACTTTTGTTTTAAGGACTGTCTGTCTGGTGGAGCAGCAGGTATACTTTTGGTATCCACAGCAGTAAAGATAACTTTCATGTGTTCACTATATTTCAGTTTATTTAATACAAGTTCAATCTTGCATCATGAATATATTTCAGATATTACTGTTCTGTGTTGAGGTGTCCTTCTCTTGGCAAGGATTACTAATTGCATGCAAGAGTCACCTAAATTAATCTGTTTGGAGAAAATAAGATTTGAGCTAAAATCAATTATTTCACAGTAGGACACACAACAGTGGCAATTGTAGGTGCTTAATGAGGGACAGTATTAAGCTAATGACAAAGGAACTTACTTGGTGACCCAATGATTCAGTACTAATGAGTCTTAGAGCATCATTGGTTCCTAAGTGCTCCCCATCAAAACAGAGAGATAGCAATTTTACACACAGCATATTTTTTACAAGCTTTGTACACTATGCTCCATTGGGCAGAAGGCAACCTCAGTCTTATGATAACTGTAATGAAATACTTCTTTGCAAATACATTTAATCATCAGCTGCCTTCTCTGCATGCACACAACTTGGCTTAGTCCTTCCTTTGCATCCCTGTGTGCTGTTTACCTTCCTTCCCTATAACTGGGTCGTTTTATCAAGTCATTATTGCCTGAATGTTCTCCTTTTCAGCATCAGAAATTTAAGGGATTCAATGGCTGTTGAATCTGAAGTGGTAAAACCTGGATGGTTTTATTCAGCTTTTATTTATAAAGTGTGTAAAATCTTTTAAAAAGCAGAGACTCAACGCTTTTAATTTTTATTGCCTCTTGTCTCCAACCTCTGCCAGTTTTTTCATCACCATACAGAGGGTCCTTTGTAGCCTAATGATGTTGAAAAACACACCAGTATATAACTAAATCTATTTATACATTCATTTAAATGTACATTATAGCCAATGTTAATTAACCCCAAAGCCCACATCCTCCTATTTCTGATAAGATATAACATTGCGATTTCGTGAAACGTAGATTCCACTGTCCTTTTCTCAAGAATGTGCATGTTACTTTGCTGCACTGGTAATTTTCTAGTTAGGTAACTAGTTTTGTTAGTCTTGTTTTGCTTGCCTAAAATTTTCCATTTTATACATGAGCAGCAACAACAAAAACCTATGTCGATGAGGATCTGGTTCTGTAGTAACAGAGAAAGCATACTGTCTGTTTACAGGCTCACTACCTGTCTGCTTCTAAAAAACTGGATAAGGATGAAAGCCTGTCTTTCATTTATGTGAGCTGACAGGCTGTAGAAGTGGTGGAAACTTCACTATGGAGGAACCTATCAACTTCAACTTCTCATTGTTTCAATCTTAAGTTCAGTGCACTGCATTTCTGCATCATTATACAATTAGAAAAAAAAAAAAGTCTTCACAAATATTTGCCAGAATTTTAGTGTGCCTTTCTAACAACAGACACATTTTAAAATGCCATGGTGCCTAATGCACACTTTTTATAGGCATTTCGCCCCAATAAAATGCATTTTTGTAAGTTATTTTCACTAATAATCACATTTTTATGCACACTTTACCCTAATGTACACATTTCTTTGTGGGAGTACTGCATCACAACATTTGGAGATGTGCAAGTTGTGAAGAGTAGCTGAGTTTTGGTTTGCTTATTGCTTCACAAAGTGTAAATCAGCTTGGTTTGCATTAAAACCCAAACCATCCCTACTTGCTACACTAGCAGAATGTCAGATATGCCACCATGGCAAATACAGTGGCAGAACACCTCAGAAACACTGGCAGAATTTGCTGCTGGTGGCACCATTGCACTGGCAAAGATATGGCACTGGAACAGCAGAAGCAAAGCACTGAGGAAGTGGGTGGCACAGGGAAAAGACTTACTGTGTATCCAGTATCCCTTCATTCTACAGCCACACACTTGTCAACGGTGCAGTGATGGCTGTTCATAATCATGTGGCCTTGGCTCATAACGGCACTTATATCCATTATATCAACTCAGGAGACATTTGATCCATATCTGCTCCCAAAAAGTAAGCATCTTTGCAGAGGTAAATGCCACATGGCCTAACATGCCTTATTGCTTTCTGATCTCTTGCCCCAACTCTCTTTTTACAGAATGTAAGTTAAATTTACATTAACTGCTGGTTAAAGTGTTAGTGACATTCACATTCCTCTGAACATTGGGAGAGATTTTGAAAAGCATTTGGTCCAGGGTTCATGCAGTGCATTCTCAGCATAGTATCCTGCCTAACATCTGTTTGAAATCAGTGGGAGTACTTGCTTTTGGAAGAAGCAGCAGAGAGGATTTGTTTAAACCAAGACTTGAAAAGGTTGATATATACTTTTTGATATATATCAACAAAAGGTTGATATATACTTCTACCAGATAAAAACATGTGCATCCCTTCTTAAGATTCCTTTACACCCACATAACTAAAAATATGTGGCCCAGGTGTTTGTAGGGAGAAAAAATACAACTATGCAATGTATCAACAAGGGGATGGAGGAAACCTAGGGAATGGGCTCAGGGGAAGAAAAACCCAGTTCTAGGCCTCCAGTTATCTTAGATTGCCATCTTATATAAAGGAGTAGGTCCCATTCACTTTATGTCTGAGTAGACATGTAGAATTGCACTGTTATGTTTCTATGCGTTTTGCACCTTAAAACAGAAACAAAAATACTTGAGATCATCATGTGTACGGAAACTTTGTCCCACCAGGTGTTGCTGAACTACAATTGCCATAATCCCTGGCCATTGGCCATGCTTATTGGGCCTGATGGGAGTTGTAGTTCAGCAACATCTGGAGGGTCAAGGGTTTCTCATACCTGCTTTATGTCAAAATGCATTATTGCTCCAATCTGGTGGTGGAGTCATCCATGTGTGGAAAAAGTCCCCCCCTCCAAACGTATCTCATCTATGGTTTGTGTAGAGACTATGATGTATGTCATTGACTCCACAATCTCAGTCTTGTAATGAAATCTGTCACAGGGACATCAAATTGCTCACAAAGGTGGAGAGTTCATTCCCTTCATCTTTCCCAGCAGCGACAAGTTGTTGGGTTTTCATTGGTGTTTCTTTCTTTTTTCTTTGCTATTAATGTTTGCATACTTTGCAGTACTGCCCAACCGCCAGTGTTTTTCCATCTGCATACCATATTTCGCCTTCAGAATTTATGGTCATGCCCTGAAAGAGACAGCAAAAATCTTTAAATGATCCGAACTTCATAGAAACAGGCAACACAAACAACACTCTGAAAGATTTTGATCACATAAGTAATTTACATCTTTTAAGCATTTAGTATTCAAAGCACCCCAGGGACCAGATTCAAAGCACATCAAAGTAAAGGATTCCGTAACTTCATTTGGCCTGCACCGAACCTACATTTCATATAAGCATTTCTTGCAGGTAGAAAAAAACAGACAGGGGGATGGTTTATGTTTTTACTTCTACTTATGCCAACACAGGAAAATAATTTCTACATGGGAGCAATGGGCATGATGCTGATATTATTCCACCAAAAGCCTTTCAAAGGAGAAATGCCATCCAGTCCCAACATATAGTGTAGTATGCTGAAGGAAACCGGGGGGTACCCAAACATTACTTTGTTTTTCTACAACAGCTTCTGCAAGTGAAGCTTCTCAATAATTTCCTTACAAAAGTGAGAATGGAAATGAAAATCATGAGTATCTAATCTTGCATGGGGAGAACGTGTTAAGAATTTGTTTGTTTGAAAGGTTCATACTCAGAATTTCAGTCAAATGATTCTCAAGGTTGCTTATAGGAATCAGGACATATAACAAAAAAACTCAGCAAACCAAAGTCACACATAGGCATACATGCATAAGCCACCACCCCTTCAGATCTGCAGTCCTAGGGCAACTAGCAGTTGGACTGAAGTGTTATTTCTGGTAGAGAGCGGGGAAAGCAAACGCCTTCTCTGGATGATGGGCTGAACTGGGCTGATCTTCTTCTTGCCATGATGTCCTTCCTGGGAGGGAGGGGGTGTGGCCCCTTTGATCCAGTGGCAGAGGCCAGAGTGTACTTCCATTCTGCTCTCCAGTTCTTTCACAACTCATTACTCATTGTTGCATTATACCCCTCTTTTCCATAAAACCAAACCAAACCATAAACAAGTTCTATTTTGGGGGTAGGGGAATGCCGTTTCTTGCAATTCTGTTCATTCATATCAGATGCATCTGAAGCCCACGGCTTCCTGCTTTCTTGTGGCTGTATTTTATCCAATTGTGGATGTGGGAAGCAATTTCCATTTTCTCTCCACCGCCACCCATGATCCTGTGTCTCACACATTTCTTCCGGTTGTTGACTTTATTTACAAGCGGTTATGTGTCCTTACTGAGAGATAGTGCATTTGATATATAAAGCACTGCATGTCCTAAGAGTTTTAGCAAACTTCTTTTCCTTCTCCTTAAAGGGTAATATGTGAATAAATTGTTAACAGGACTGTTTGCTATTTTGTCAATTAATCCAGGCTGTCTGTTCTGAAAGCACATGGTGGATCTTGCTTGTGCAATCTCATTATTGCAGAAATGCTTCTTCTGCTATCCCCCAGGACACAAGCCAACGAGGGGTAAAGATACTCATATTCTCATGGAGGATAACCTTTCTTGGCATGTCATTCTAACCTCCCTTGGTTCTCAGCAATGACTACAAGATCTTTTCGTTACACCACAGAGGTTTTAATTATGCAGTCAGACAAAGCATGTCCACCAGCTTTCTGATCCCGACTGGCACTCCTCTTATTTCCTTATGTCATCTGTTGCCAGGAGCCTAACATGATTTTTTAATTCAACCTAAGCATTTTCTTTAAAAGGCATTTAAGATCTGGTCCTGATAGTTTATTTATGTGTTTGTTTGTTCCAGAATTTATAAACTGCTCTACATTTACATGATATACAGAAATAAAATATAAAATATAACACAAATAAGAAAACAATAGTAAAAACATTTTGTGTATTTGTAAATAAAAGGTGAACAAGATCTAGTAATAGGCGGTGCTGTTTTTCTAGGAAAAGAGGTGCCATAACTCACTACGAACACCTCTCTTGTTCTCTTATAATGGCAGTGGTGCCTACCTGAGAGGTGCCAGAACTGAGCTTCAATGAGTTCTGGCTGGGGAAAAAATGCTGGTAATTGTTGAATGGTTTATTTAAATATTAAGGTTCATTATTGTTTCACAAGATGTGTATCTCTTTAAAGGCCAGAGTAAATATCTTGACCTAGTTTTACAGCTGTGAAGCAGTATAGCAGGTGCTGTTAAGTTGTGTTAATTAAGCCGCGTCAGCAATTGGGTATAGTATATAAAGGCAGTGTGTACCTCTCTCAGTACCCTGGTGAATGGGCCATACTTCTAGAATTAATGTAAGAGGAGTTTCTGTTTTTGTAATTAAAGCCAAGTAAAATATATTTTTGGGTTTCTTCATTGTTTCCTGAACATGTGGTCTCCCCAGCACGCTTTCTGCAGCACAATTAATCTGCTAAATATGCAACATCCATGCACCCCAAGCATGTATTTTTGTCTTTGGTCTACCTAGAACAAGTGTTGTGATCCTGGGGCCTTCTAGGTTTTGATAGACTACCATTTTCATGTCACTGGCAAGGCATGTTGGAGTTGATGGGAGTAGGAGTACAACATCTGAGAGCCACCAAAAACAAAAAAAGTAGAAGAAGGTTTGTGAGGGGAGCAGTCTGAAATATGTCTAGGCTACGCAAAAGGCCTGTTCTAATATGAACTACCTTTCAACCAATTACATGATCAAAAGGGAAGGGAAATACATTGCATCCCAAAGTATTGCATTTTCTTCTAATAATCACACAATGGCTGCATTCACACTTAATGAGAAACCATGGTTTGTACAACAAACCATGGCTTTCCCCCTCTAAAACCAGGTTTGTTTTTCAGCTTTACTTGCCTCATGTCTCAGTAGTTTGGGGAGCATGTGGGGTAGAATGGAGTAGTTAAGAGAGACTGTTGAGTTTGGATATAACATCAAACCATGGTTTTTAAAAGCCATAGTTCATACAGCAAAAACAAACCATGGCTTCACATTGTGGTATTTTAACAGAAAGCAAACCATGGTTAGTCTCCTGGGCTGGGTACCAATATTCAGAAAACCACTTTTGGTTAAACAAACCATGGTTTAGGGTTTCTGTGTGAACCAGGCCAATTTATAACACTCAAACAAAGCTCTATAGATTAAAGCTCTTATGCACACTTACCTGTGAGTCAAGTCCATTAAATGCAGTTGAGTTTATTTTCAAGTAAACAGGCATGGGATCAGTTACTTTTGTGTGAATCATGAATTTGCCAGAAAGATCATCCAGATAATTCTTTATTCATGATTTAAAGGATATTATTGTTTCTCAGCTGATGGGTCTCAGCTTTATAGATCGAGTGCTGATACTTTTTCAGCCCATACTTTCCAGAAGCTGTATTCTTGATGAGTAATAACTCACTCTACTTTAATGCCAGAGTAATAAAACTAGAGCTCACTTCCCTCTTTTACAAACAAAATTAGACAACAGTTTTCCCAGGCTACTAAAAATAAACCATTAGTATTAAGCAGCAGCACTATGCTAGCTGTGCAGACAAAAGAGGAATGCCTTTTGATCAGTGCTGTTTGAAATCACTAACTAGAAAACTGTGTTAAGACTGGTTCCTCTGAAAACAGTAGAATAACAAACTCTGCTCTGAGCCTCTGAGGTCTGTGTTCTGCTGCTACACTCGGTGTTTCTTGTAATATGGTAACTGGCTGCACCTTGTGACAACAAGCATGTAGGTGGGAGGTGGGAGGATGTTGTCATGGTCTTCATTCTTAAGATGCTTCTTCAGTATTGCAGGACCTCTTAAATACTACAGTGGTACCTCGGGTTACATACGCTTCAGGTTACATATGCTTCAGGTTACAGACTCTGCTAATCCAGAAATAGTTCCTCGGGTTAAGAACTTTACTTCATGATGAGAACAGAAATCGCGTGGCGGCAGCAGGAGGTCCCATTAGCTAAAGTGGTACCTCAGGTTAAGAACAGTTTCAGGTTAAGAATGGACCTCCGGAACAAATTAAGTACTTAACCCGAGGTACCACTGTACTGTGTAGAAGATGTGTATTTTAGTCTTAAACCTGTTCAAGTGGCATGGACCCTAGCCCAGAGTATTTCTGGGGCTGAGAATCTTGAACAAAAAGTTGTTCTCACCATCAAATTCCCAGGATTTGTGGGAGAATATTATGGCACCTAAACATAGCCACGTGACTTCTATTATTTCAACCAAATGAAAAAATTTTACATAAAATTTTCTTAAGGACAGTGCAAGTGTCAGACACAGAACCCCAGCAAAGGGGTATTAAAACTTACAACTTTGTTAGCAGCAAATCACTTTCAAAGCCATTTTCAAAGAAAGAAGTTTGGCTTAAGTGTAGCGCAGTGGCAGTCCTCATCTCCAGTTATTTCTAGGCCAAAAGATGAAAAGATAGTCGAGTTATCCCTTAACTGGCAGCTTGTGCTTCAGACACATGTTTTCAGATGATAGTGCGTAACTGAGCAACAAGTAGAGAGTACACAATGCATTTTCAGTGGATTAATATTAATGAGGATTCTGAGAATGTCCAAACAATCCTATTTAATGTTGTGTTCTTATTATTGATGTACCCAGGATGAGTTGCGCATTCCTCACTTGGTACTCATCAGCCTTCTATTTTTGGCTTTGGCCTAAAGGAAGTGCTACTGTAATAATGGAGATTGTCTGTTATTCAGGTTCCAGTTAGCCAAAGGCTTTTGAACATAAATCTCCTCTAACGTAAAAGAAAGATGAGAGGTTCAGGAAATATGGGTACAGACAGAGACATCTCTCTCCAGCCCCAGCCCCATAATAGAGAGCTTTTTTATGGTGCTTAAAAAAAGTTAAGAACTGGTGTGTTTCAGAAGACAATCTTTGCATTCCTTATTTTTTATATATATTTCTAAATATATCAGATAAATTATATGTACTTCTGCTTAAATGCACTGTGGAGGACAATGAAATTTAACTGAATTAGCTTTCTCATTGGCTCTTCCACACATGACACCAAAGTTCCTGCATATTCATAGCCAGGTATTTTCAGTGGTGGTTCCCTGTTTGTGAAATGTCTTCCCTAGTAAGGTATTTCAGTTTCCCTCATCACTGACTTTTTGGAGGAAGAAGGAAGAAACATTACTGTTTAACTAGGCTTTGATAGTTGAAAGACATTGTTCCTAGCAACTCTAAAATCACTGGCTGAATGTTCTTTTTAAAAAATAAAACTAAACTGTTCTTATGGTTTGAAAATAATAATAATATAATAATAATTTATTATTTATACCCCACCCATCTGGCTGAGTTTCCCCAGCCACTCTGGGTGGCTCCCAATTGAGTGTTAAAAACAATACAGCATTAAATATTAAGAACTTCCCTAAACAGGGCTGCCTTCAGATGTCTTTTAGAGATAGGATAGCTGCTTATTTCCTTCACATCTGAAGGGATGGTATTCCACAGGGTTGTGCCACTACCAAGAAGGCCCTCTGTCTGGTTCCCTGTAACCTCCCTTCTTGCAATGAGGGAACCGCCAGAAGGCCCTCGGCGCTGGATCTCAGTGTCTGGGCTGAACGATGGGGGTGGAGACGCTGCTTCAGGTATACAGGACCGAGGCCGTTTAGGGCTTTAAAGGTCAGCACCAACACTTTGAATTGTGCTCGGAAACAAACTGGGAGCCAATTCAGATCTCTCAGGACCGGTGTTATGTGGTCCTGGCGGTCACTCCCAGTCACCAGTCTAGCTGCCGCATTCTGGATTAATTGCAGTTTCCGGGTCACCTTCAAAGGTAGCCCCACGTAGAGCGCATTACAGTAGTCCAAGCGGGAGATAACTAGAGCATGCACCACTCTGGTGAGACAGTCTGCGGGCAGGTAGGGTCTTAGCCTGTGTACTAGGTGGAGCTGGTAGACAGCCGTCCTGGACACAGAATTGACCTGCGCCTCCATGAACAGCTGTGAGTCCAAAATGACTCCCAGGCTGCACACCTGGTCCTTCAGGGGCACAGTTACCCCATTCAAGACCAGGAATCCCCCACCCCTCCCACCCCCTGTACCCCCAAAACAGTACTTCTGTCATGTCAGGATTCAACCTCAATCTGTTAGCCGCCATCCATCCTCCAACCGCCTCCAGGCACTCACATAGGACCTTCACTGCCTTCACTGGTTCTGATTTAGAAGAGAGGTAGAGCTGGGTGTCATCCGCATACTGATGAACACCCAGCCCAAACCCCCTGATTATCTCTCCCAGAGGCTTCATATAGATACAGTGGTACCTTGGGTTACATACACTTCAAGTTACAGACTCCGCTAACCCAGAAATTGTGCTTCAGGTTAAGAATTTTGCTTCAGGATAAAAACAGAAATCGTGCTCCGGTGGTGCGGCGGCAGTGGGAGGCCCCATTCGCTAAAGTGGGGCTTCAGGTTAAGAACAGTTTCAGGTTAAGAACGGACCTCTGGAATGAATTAAGTACTTAACCCGAGGTACCACTGTATTAAAAAGCATGGGGGAGAGGACGGAACCCTGAGGCATCCCACAAGTGAGAGCCCAGGGGTCTGAACACTCATCCCCATCAACACTTTCTGGACACGGCCCAGGAGAAAGGAGCAGAACCACCGTATAACAGTGCCCCCAGCTCCCAGCCCCTCTGGACGGTCCAGAAGGATGTTATGGTTGATGGTGTCAAAGGCCGCTGAGAGATCCAGCAGAACTAGGAAACAGCTCTCACCTTTGTCCCTAGCCCGCCTAGCTCAACCAGCACGACCAAGGCAGTTTCAGTCCCATGGTGAGGCCTGAATCCCGATTGGAAGGTATTTTATTTATACAAATGGGATTGAAAACTGGCTAGGCAAGATTGGTAGCAAATCACCAGGGCAATGAGGAGAAGTAGAAAGCTTTGGTAGAGGAATATTTGGGCTGGAAATTATGGATAATCCAAGTCATACCTTTTGGGATTCCAGCAGCGTAAATCATTTTTGCAAGAAACACTTAAATCAGGAATTGGGAATGGTACTCACTCCCTGCAGCACTGGTTGATGATCAATAAAAGCACTTGTACGCTCTTAGGCCATTCTGATAGCCTTTGATATAATTGATCACAAAGTGTATGTGATATAACTCTGGGTGCTTGCAAGAGCTCACAAAATTTCTCTTAAGTGCCTCTAGTCACTCCTGAAAGGAAAACTCTGAGAGATTTCCGAAGTCATCAAGACTTCCTACAGAGGTTCATTCTGCCACCTCCAGTTCAGCCTACACATGAAGGCATTGAGCAAAGCCATGCAGACAATTGTACCTCTTGCTTTTCACCTGACCTAGGTGCTGCAGATGCTGAGCCAGTTTACACATGGGTCTCTTTGTTTGCTTAAATAGCAATTGTAGCCCACCTTGTTATCAAGATACTAAAACTGGCTAAAGAGGGTACATGGATAAGGGAGTGTGTATAATAGGACTGTGTAATCAAGAACATTGGCTTCTTAATGATAATTCATCCTGATTTGTTTGCAGGGAAGTTATATGACATTGTGTCGAAGCACATCTTCTCCCACACTTTCTACTGTGTTTCCCCAATGCTTTCCTTATTGCAAAAAGCCCACTCTTTGGGGTAAGTAGGTTTGTTGCGCAAGAGCTCTAAGTCAGCTTTAATTGTGCAACCTGAATTTACCAGTATATTATTGAATCTTGCCCCCCCAACCCCTCCCAGCACATAGCAACAGTCTGGAAGCACCCACTGATATGCTGAGAATATGGAGAAATGCAATAAACACAACGTTTACACAATCCAAAGGGCACTTAGTTGAGTTAGACTGACAACTGAAGCTCCATTTTAATTATTCATGACACTTCATTTACTGAAATGTTCTGTGGCATATTTTGTAAATATAATGAAGTCTTTATAATTCACAATCTTACCACAAACACAGCTACCATTTCTTTCCTAAAAGGATTAGAGGCATAATAAATTGTGCACATCAGCAGTTCAACTTCAATAGTTTCTCAGTGAAACCTCAAAATGATCTGCTAGATCTATGATACATAGAAGGGGAGAGTCCAAGGTTTTCATGTTGTCGTGTGTATGAGCCAGTGTTTGGTTGAAAGAGGGAAATAGGAGGACAGACCCTCCAAGTGTCCCTATTTTACAGGGACATCCCTAATTTAGAGAAGCCGTCCCAGTTTCTCATTAGATCCCGGAATGTCCCACTTTTCCTTAGGATGTCCCTATTTTCATTGGAGAAATGTTGGAGGGTATGGAGCTACCCAACACCCAAGCCGTCTGAAGGCAATCTTGTATAGGAAGTTTTCTTAATGTTTAATGTTTTCTTATGTTGTACCTGTTGTTAGCCACTCTGAGCCCAGCTTTGGCCAGGGAGGGGGGGATACAAATAATTTACTACTACTACTACTACTACTACTACTACTACTACTACTACTGTGTTTTTATATATGTTGGAAGCTGTCCAGAGTGGCTGGGGCAACCCAGTAGGATGTGTGGGGTATAAATAGTAAAATTATCATTATGGAATGGGACATCCCTGTTTTCATTGGATAAATGCTGGAGGGCATGGGAGGATGGAGGCACATGCATAAAGCCCCACACAAACAGGTGAGTGTCTCCCGGGGAGAGTGCAGGAGACCCATACAACCCCATGACTCTGTGAAGACTAAGGTGAGCTGGAACCATGTTATCACTTTTGTATCGCCCCCCGGCTCCGTTTTAACCTCTCACTTCTCAGTTAACCCCAGTATTAGTACCATCCCTATGGAGCCATTTGGAAATCCAGGAAAGCAGAATACAGTGGTACCTTGGTTTACGAACTTAATCCGTTCTGAAAGTCTATTCTTAAACCAAAACCATTCTTAAACCGAGGCATGCTTTCCCTAATGAGGCTCCCGCCACTGGTGCCCTTCCACCATTCGGATTCTGTTCTTAGACCAAGGTAAAGTTCTCAAACCAGGACTCTAATTCCGATTTTGCGGAGTTTGTAAACTGAACCATTCTTAACCTGGACTGTTCTTAAACTGAGGTACCACTGTATTAGTAATACTTGGTTTAACTGCAGGAATTATTTCTCTCTCTCTCTCTCTCTCTCTCTCATCCTGTTCTTCTAAAAACAAAAAACAAGGCTTACAGAGCAGTTTACAAATGTCAGCGATGAAACAATCCCTGCCCTCAGGCTTAAAATCCAAACTCATGACTCATGACACAAAAGGAAACTCTGGAGTTACTTCTTAGTGACATAACTTTTTTAGTGACCAGCTGGGATCAAAAGACTGAAAGATGGGAAACATACAAGCAGAACCTGAACGCATGAGCACCTCCCTCCATGGTTTCCAGCAACTGGTATTCAGAAGCATTGCTGCTTCTGACCATGGAGGCAGCACTGAGCACCATTTGAGAGCCATTGGTAGAATGATAGGATACAAATTTAACAAATAAATATAGTTGTCTCTTTGGACATTCCTGTCACCACCCCCTCAGGTCTTTTTGTTCCATTCTGAAATTGGAAATGGTGCCTTATTCCCATAGCCAGTAATGAAGCACCCTGGCTACATGTGGCCCAAACCGCCAACCTCCTATAACTCCAACCTCCAGCTCTTTTTTAAAATGATGAGTTTTCAACATATCGTTTTAACTTATTTACATGTGAATAGTGATAACATAATCTACATTCCTTGGTAGCATATGGCACAAGTATCTAACAGTACACGGCATTATGGTTGGTGTCACTGTACTTAAAGCAAATTTGGTAAGATCTTGATGTTCACTGCAGCAGAGTTTTTTAGAAATGTACTTGGATGACTGGATGACAAAGACTTCAGACCATGACCACTTTCATGCATCCACTCAGACATGAACAGACTGGTCTAAAAAGCTTAGTTAATCCCAAATACTTGGCTTTAGTCCACTGGCTTCATTGGGATCAACGGATTTAAAAGAAAGTGCCTCATAGAGGTGCTGAATGGGCTGCTTGTGAATTTTCAAGACAAGGCCAAATCTCATAGGTCATCATAGCCAAACCACTTAAAACAATCTGTGTGTATATGTGATAGGCAAAGGGTTATCCTTAATGCTTGAATTCTAAACATTAATACACTTACATAGCATATGTACCATGTGTATTGATAATTGTATATAAACAACAACATGATTTCAGCCAGGAAAAAAATGATTTTTTTTCAAGCTATTGATTTCCTCTTTCCCAAGGCTCACTGCAAGGTTGTGTTAAAGGAATGAGGTTTAAAAAAAAAAGGAAAAGAAAGAAAATATGACAGTCCATCAATGCTTGCATTACTAAAAGTGCTTGAGTTGTATCCTGTTTATTCTTCCTTTCAGTAATTCTAAGCCATTGGGTTGACCTTTGCTTGTAATTGCAAGCACTGATCTTAATGCCAAGTGAATGAAATAATTCCTGGTTAACATCTTAGCAAGAATTTGTGGTCAACTGGTTTGAATGTGTTTTTGGAAGATCTGCAGTGGAGCTCGCGTGGCTTTGTTTTAGGTAGATGGAATGCGGGATGCTAAGCAAGGCTGCCTCTTCTTTGTGGCAGGTGCAGTGCAGAGATAGAAGAACATTTGTTTAGTCATTTAGTCGTGTCCGACTCTTTGTGACCCCATGGACCAGAGCACGCCAGGCACTCCTGTCTTCCACTGCCTCCTGCAGTTTGGTCAGACTCATGTTTGTAGCTTCGAGAACACTGTCCAACCATCTCGTCCTCTGTCGTCCCCTTCTTCTTGTGTCCTCAATCTTTCCCAACATCAGGGTCTTTTCCAAGGAGTCTTCTCTTCTCATGAGGTGGCCAAAGTATTGGAGCCTCAGCTTCACGATCTGTCCTTCCAGTGAGCACTCCAGTGAGCACTCAGGGCTGATTTCCTTAAGAATGGAATGGAATGGAAGAACATAGCAAGAGCATATTGGTCACCACCCTGGGGTACCACTGTGGTGAAGAGAGGAAAGCTTAGAGCCTTAGACCAACATTTGAAGTGGACTGGTCAAAAAGGTGGCCCTGTGTCCTACTTTAAAGAGCCAGTCCTCTAACTCAGAGGGCTGTCAGAGGTCAGCCCTCCATTGAAAGGTGTTCTCTGTTTGGAGGGCTGTCCAGTCCAAGTCTATTTTAAAGATAAGAAAGAAGCGAGGTGACCTTGAAGAAGGTAGAGTGGGAGCCTTGAACAGCACTAGAAAGCAGACTGAGTTGGAACACAAGTCTCCTGGTCAGTCACAGTCTGACCACAGTCTGGCCACCTTCCTTCCCTGTGGCTTCTTCCCACATTGCTCTGTTTGGATGCAGGAGTCATGGGCACAGAGCAATGGCTCAGTGGTTCTGTTAGGGCAGGACTTTCAGGCAGAAGTCCAGGGGACCACACAGTGGAATGAGCAGGAGGCTTCCCAAATACAACTGGGTTTGTTTCCAACATTTATGAAATAAGCAAAGTAATACATGTAAAGTCTGCCCCTTTGGGCATTTCACTTCGGAAGGAAGTTGAAGAGCCTAAGAAAGGGTTCTGGGTGTCAAGGCATAAAAGTTTCATTCTAGGCCCAGATGCTGCTGGAGCAAGTTGCCCACTAGGTTCTCTCATCCTTGCTCTGCTGCCCTGTGGACTCTACCTTAGGTCTGGACCATGACATGAAAGCTGGCTCTGAAGAGCAGGGATTTTTAAAATGCTTGATTTTTTTTAGTGCTGAGTGCACCTAACAATGATGGTGAAAGGACGTACCTATTCTTGTTATCATATAAAAAACAATACCCATACTGGGGGAGTGAAAGATCCTGGAGGAGCACTTAATCCCCACTGCAGATCACTTTCAATGACCTGTCGCCCTGGTTCAGTCTATTTGCATTTGGGCATCGGGACGAAGTGTTTCTGACTATTAAAAACAAGGAGCAGCAATGAAGATTGTTGTAATCAGCTCAGTTTGTGCTTCCAGTGAGCATAGCCTAGGTACTAGGGGCTTAGGCAGGAGCAAGCTGTTGGAAGAGTCCTATGTTAGAAGTAGAAAGGTCTCTGCATGATGTAAATTGCCTAGCCATGGTGCACAGTCATTGCAACAGTTTGCTTACTGCTGCGGTGACACAGAAGGGGAACGGAGGCTTACGTTTGGCTCCCATGAGGAGCTGTTCCCCAACTTGCTGTCTGTGCACATCTATTATAAACAAGACTACAACCCACATTTCTAAACTGTGAGGAAGACGTTCAAACCTTTCACATGTATGTAATTTCTTCCTCACAGCTGAATGCAAGTCAATGTTTTTAAAAATGCCAGGATATGTTTGAAATGCTTGGCTGTCGTAACGTTTTAGTTGGCGGCCATGTAGTATTTCATTTGGCTTTGACTCACAGCTCTCCAGAACCAGTAAATGCATCTCAGATAATATGGGGGGAAGGCATGGAGAGGGAATGAGTTCCTTCTTTAGGGTGCAATATATAAGAGAGGATTTTTTAAGCTGGCATTTATAATTTTGAAAAACCCCATAACTTACCGTACACATTTTCAGACCTTCTTGAATGGGACAAGTATGAAAGTTATTGCTGGAGCTAGTATTGCTTGCAAATTGTGTATGCTGGATCAAGGAGATAACAGAACAGTTGGGTTATGTCCCAACTAGCTGTTGGGAGGTGTCATTCAAATCATTAGGAGGGCACAAGATGGTGTGAAGGCTGCCCAGTCCAATTCCATCCTTTATAGTGAGATATGGTCAGTCCATATTTGCACCTGCCTCCATGGCTTCTATGGGTTTCTAGCAACAGAAAATGAAGGACCACCCAGGCAGTGCAGAGAAATATGATAGACAATTAGTTGACAATATAGTGGATGATTCCAATGCACCTAAAAGAAAATATTCAGGGAATTTATATAGCAGTTAAAAGAACACAGCATCATATTTCCTCCATTTGTGGAGCGGCTTCTCCAAGTGGTTTTGTTTCTCAAATGGGTTTTATCTGACAGTACCTGAAATAGCTGAAGCTTCACCTAACAGGGTGGAATTCTATAACTGTGAAGCAATCACCAGTATATCAGTTCTATGTACTATGACTATATGAATATGGAATGGGAAGCAAGGCATTCAAGAGTCTAGACCAGACATGTCCAAAGTCTGGCCTGCAGCCTGCCCTAACACACGACCGCATATGATCATGCTGTTGATTATCATAAAACAAAACAAAGACTCCGGAAGCTCAAAATCCTGCTGCACCAATTGGTCACACAGATATTTCATCTGTGTGAGGTGCTTCTGAACTAACACAGGCATGTCCAAAGTCTGACCAGGGGGCCACTTGTGGGTCCCGGGCTGGTTTCAAATCCCCCCCATGGCAATTTTGAAAAAGCAATCTCTTGCGGCCCCCAAGCTCCTGCCCACCAAAACCATTTCCTTTTTGTGGGCTTGTCTCCCCTCTGTGCGGGGGCGTGGTTAGCCCCCCTGCCATTAGGGAGTCTCTGGCTGCATCAAATCTGGGCCTTGAATCAAATCTGGCCCTCTTTGAAAAAAGTTTGGACTGGTGTAGACAATGATGAAACACAAGCAAGGTGGCTGTCTCTCAATTATGCAGGAACTCCAAACACACATTACTTACCTAAGCCTAGACCAGCAACCTTGAGTTATGCCTGGAAGTGTCAGTAAAGACTCTGGAACAGCTGGTGGAGTAAGTTCAAGGCTGTTTAGCGCCATCTAGTTTCATCAGGAACACTGCTGCTGTGTTTATGGTGTGTTTTATGGTATGCTTTTTAAAATTGTTATTACCCACTCTTGGATCTCTTGGCAATGAAGGACTGGATATAAATTTCACAAATAAATACAGTGGCCAGCTCTTCACAGCATTTTCACCAGGTGGAAGTGACAGTAGTGTCTGCCATTTTCTAACCTAGGTAAGTTCCGGATAAACTGGTGGCTCCAAGACCATCTTGAACGGCAAAAGCTCTGTGACTATATTAGGTGAACTGCATCATTGATGTCCTTTTCTTCTGTCTGCCTCTGCAGATTATTATTACTTCAGTCTTGTGTGGGCTGAGCCCTACATCATAGCCAGACACAGAGGAAGCTCTGAGATTGCACAACCCAAGGCAGATTAATAGGGAAGGTTATGGCAATGCCCCCTCTCCCTGAGCAAAATAGGTAGCAGATTCACCATGGAAAGTGTAGGAGGATGGCTCAGTTCTCTGGAAGAGGCAAAGCAGACTTAGCAAGTTGGATTGCACTAAGCACAAGCTGAATAGGCTGCCTGAACTGTTAAGAGCATAAATCCAAAACTTACTTAAGACATTTGAGTGTGGAGTGCCAAACTCTGATTTCTGTTCATGATTAATCATTCAGATGAGCCAGTGGTCTTCTACATGCATGATATAATCCGGGCTGGAAAACAAACCAACTAGTTGCCAATAGTTTGCCCATGCAAAACAGTTTTTATCCACCGTCACAAATTCAGATTTAAGGATTCCAATGTTACATATAATCTTGTTGATTATTTGTTTAAAGAAGAAGAAGAAAATACAGAATGTGGGTTTTTTTAAGCCTAGGCATTTGTCTGTATGTTAAATGCTGCTTTAGACAGTGCTCCCAAGTGATTTCTAATAAAACATTTTCACAGTTTATTTTAAACCTTTGAATAGCTGGAACCCATGCAATAAGAGCAATGTGAATAATTTATACAAGAGGCTTTAAGTCTCACTGTGTGTGTGAATGAAAGAGTGGGACGGGGAGGCTTATTGGTCAGCTTTCTGCCAATGTTTAAACCTAGATTAGGGCTGCTTCCAGACTAAGACTATTTTCTGGGTGGAATTCAATGGCAGATTCAGGTTGCACAGTCAACGTGGATTTGGCACTCTTGCACAACAAACCGGCTTTGCCACCCTTAAAAATAAGACTTTTTTGTAGTAAGGAAAGTGATGGGATGGGAAAATGGCCTGAAAAGTGTAGGATAATTGTTGCTTGACACAATATCTTACAACCTTGCTACAAACAAATCAGAATCAATAAACAGTGGAAGTCATCTAACTGCCCCACAAGCGTTGTGAAAACCAATCAGGATGGATGCTCAATAAACAGGTTGTCTGGAAGTTACCAAAGTCTGGAAATATGGATTTAGGTTTTAACTGGCTCTGAGTCTAAACCCATAGCAACAATTTGCACGGCCATTAATAAGAATGTATTGTTGTTGTTTAGTCATTTAGTCATGTCTGACTCTTCGTGACCCCATGGACCAGAGCATGCCAGGCACTCCTGTCTTCCACTGCCTCCCGCAGTTTGGTCAAACTCATGTTTGTAGCTTCGAGAACACTGTCCAACCATCTCATCCTCTGTCGTCCCCTTCTCCTTGTGCCATCAAGAATGTATAAGTTTGGGAAAGGGAACCCTCAGCAGTGATCATAATAGGAAGTGTATGCCTGTGTGTGTTGTGCATAATTTCAGGAGTGCCATCCTGTACCATACAGTATCTAAACAGAAACAGCTTAGAATTTAGTAACAACATATTATGCTAGCTAAGTTTGTACATCAGTCCTGTTTTACAAGATTCATTGATTAGATAAGAAAGAACTCTTAACTTTAGGCCTAAATTTACTCATTGATCTGCTGTATAATAATGCATACGAATACCAGTGAAACACACGTGGCTTTAATGATTAATGTTGTACTCAATATGGATTTAATTAAGGATGAAGAAATGTGTGTACTTGAAGAATTTGTACTATATAAACTTTACAAAGTTTGTTATGTATATATGTACGCATAGGGATATCTACAAACACACACATTTACGTATATTATGTTTTTCATTGTGGGAGACAGATTATATGCTTATAGCGCCCTATAGGATTTCTGTTCCATTAGGCAAAGTGTGGACACCTAGACTATAAATCTCCATATTGACTCTTCAAGGGCTTATGTGCTTTAAAAGCTCTATACTAGGCCTACACATGACTCGGTCTGTTTGATCTGTGTTAAAAAATATCATTTATGCTTGTGAACAGTGAAACTGGTATATTTATCTTAAAGATATGTAGTAAGGGAATAGTGAAGATGTTCCAGTGTGACCCCTGGTTATCTGATTGCTGTGTAAAAGGCACCTCTGGGCAGTGTCTAATGAGAGAAAGATTAGTGCCCAAAGAGTCACTCTGCACAATACAAAGGTTTCTGATCACACCCAAATACCTTAGAAAACGTGAAGATTATAAAAGTTATAGTTTCTGATATCCCAATCTTATTTATTTCATTTTTTCCATAAAATTTATACACAGCTTGATTGTAAAAAAACCTCAAACTAGTTTACAAAAGATAAAACTGTAAAATCAGGGGGGGGGGGGAGGATACAATCGTGCTTTTAAACCTGCAAAAGTTAAATACTATAACAGATTAAAATTTTCTTCCCTTTCTAAGCATCTGAGTAGGCTTGACAAAACAGGAATGTTTTTAGCAGGCCCCGAAAAGAGTACAGTGAAGGTGCCTGCTTGATCTCAATAGGCAGGGAGTTCCAAAGTGGAGGCGCTGCCACACCAAACAATCAAGTTATTGTTAATGCAAAACTAATAAATATGAACCATGTGTGCTCTGTACTTGAAATGTCAATAGTTTGATTGCATAGTTAAAAACAAAGAGGGAGAGAAGTTCCAGATTACTTCTTCTATAGACTAAACTAAAAACATAACTGAGACAAGCAGACCATTTAAAACTGTGACAAATTATCCTGGTCTGTGATTTGTAACTACTGTAATATGTTATTTATGGAAGAAGATTGTATCACTGTGTGAAATTATAACCGCAAATGAAGGAGGCAAGACTGGTTTTGAGCAATGAATTATGCAGCTCAGGACCCCAATATCCCAGGGTCTGCCTCTCCCCACTTGAACCTGCCCTGATCCTGCAGTCATCACCAGAAGTCCTTCTCCATGTGCCTTCTCCAAGGGAGGGTATAGAGGATGGCAACCTGAGAATGGCCATTTCCAGTGGTGGAATTCTCTCTGCAGGAAAACACACCTAGTGTCATCATCACCATTTTTTAGGTGCCAGTTTTTCAGCATTTAATCCTGGATCATACCTTCGTAGGATTCTATCCTCTGTTGTAGCAGTACTCCTCTAATGGTGTGGGGTAACATTTGTCCTTTTGATAGTATTAATGGATGAGCATTTGGGGGAATATTTCTTCTTGTTTTCCAGCTTTTAACTGATTTTAGCTGTTTTCTGGTGTAGTAAGTCATTTTTGCACTTTTAGTATAAAAAGACAATTAATTACAATAAATAGAAATAAAAATAATAATAGACCTAGTGAAGTTGAGAACAAAATACATGATTATTGTTAATCCCTTGGTTAAAACTACAAATACTGGTAGTTCAACTGTGTATGAAAAATGTACCTGTTTTCACTGAAAACATAACTTGATTTCAAAAGGAAAGTAGCTAAAAGTAATTCAAAGAATATATATTTTATATTGAGATCTGGACAGTCTAGGCAAGAAATGTTGGTTCTGATTTTGACTTTGAGCTCATTTGAGTTATAACTAAACCCACCCAGAGAGCACAGAAGCAAAAGGAAGGTTCTTCTGCAAGCCCTAGAAATGAGATTGAAAAATTGTTTTGGTTTTGTATACTGGCACCTTTGTATATGGTGCCAGCTGGCGTAGGAACTGATCCCAAAGTGGCCTATGTGCAGGAATTGCTTTCTGCTGAGTCACTGTGTAGGCTGAGGTGTGGCAAGCCAATATTTTATTGCCATTTGCAACTGGGAAAGGCTTAGCAGTGAGTCACTGGTATTTCAATATTGCTAATATATTTATAGATACCATTGTGGCCGAAACATGTTTGTTCTGGGGTATAGATTATTGTTTGTCACATGTTGATCAGGCATCATGATGCAAAAGTGATTAGTGTTTACATTTATTTCTTGACTTCACTTGAGTTGCAGCACAATGCAACAGCAGCCCTGTCAGCAGACAAGTATGTGGTAGAAAAATTAAGACATGGTTCCCTTAAAGTTTGTTTGAGTTGAAGGCGGGTCCCAGATTTGAAAAGGCTGAAGACTACTGCATTAGAATATTGGAAATAGAGCAAGAAGTAATATGCTTCAGTGTCCTCTTGGACATTTTACCACATCACAGAATCAAAGGGTTTGGCAAAAGATTACGGTGTCTAGTTATGAAAGAGTCTGGAGCAAAGCGTCCAGGCTTAACTGATCAGAGGGAAGGTTACACACTGTACACAGATTACTTATGTCTGCGAAAAAGGGTTAGACTCTGGTGTACTCCTGCATTTCTTTATGCTAAACTCAACCACAGATTAGAACGAGAACCCAACAACAACAAATCATCTTGAATGCATTACTCTACTGCACCGAGCAGAAGTTGAATCAAATGAACTTGGCATTAAGCTTGCCCTAACAATGCAACAATATCAACAAAATACATAATGACAACACTTTTGATCGTTCTTGCCCATTAAATATTTACAACAGAATCCTTCTGTTCAAAGGGAGACATCAAGGAGTTCAAGGATATTGGCAACATCTCTACAATCCATTGCATGGCTGTTTGTTTATTCTAAAGATGTAGATCGGGTTAGGCTGAGCCAGGGACCTCTGAACGAATAACAGGTAAATGTGTGTTTTATTTCTTTTTATTGGCACATGGGATGGTGTCATGTAAATGACATTGATGTTTCAAGAAACATTTGCATGAACTGATGCACATCAATGCACCTTAGCAACCTTTTTGGGGAAAGAGAATATTCTCAACCCCAAATGTGTGTTTTTTGTAATGCATGCTTTTGAGGCAAACACAATGATAAAAGTGGGCAGTGCATGGCTACAAGCTGCATGTGGCCCTTGGAAGCCTTCCATTGAAGGCCTCCGGCAGATGCCCAAACCACTCCTGCTGCTGAATTGTATTGGGAAAGATGGCAAACTGGGAGGGTCATCCCTGAGTATCTTCCTGCACATGTAAAATCACATTATCTATAGTCTGCCAAACTGATGTTTGCAGGCTGGAGGAGGGGACATGATTGTGTTGGTTCAGTGTGTGTGTGTGTGTGTGTGTGTGTGTAAACAAGTATGCTTGTGAATGTGAATATCTGTGTGGAAATGACTGACTTTTGGGGGAGATAAAAAAAGAAACTTCCAATATCATAATGCCTTTTAACAGTGTGGCCACACTTGGAAATTTTTAGACAGTTCTAGTTGCCATACAGTGGTACCTCGGGTTAAGTACTTAATTCGTTCCGGAGGTCTGTTCTTAACCTGAAACTGTTCTTAACCTGAAGCACCACTTTAGCTATGGGGCCTCCTGCTGCTGCCGTGCCACCGGACCACAATTTCTGTTCTCATCCTGAAGCAAAGTTCTTAACCCGAGGTACTATTTCTGGGTTAGCGGAGTCTGTAACCTGAAGCATCTGTAACCTGAAGCGTACGTAACCCGAGGTAACACTGTATTTTGAAAAGGATTTTTTAGAACTAGAAAAGCAGCAGAAAGGGAACCAAAATAAAGGACAAACTTCCTAAGAGGGAATATTACAATGTTTGGAGCTTTTTAGTTTATAAGAAAGGGATGTAAGGGGGAGTATGATAGAGAAGTATGATAGAGAAGCACATGGAGCCAAGAGAGAGTTTCTGTCCCACTCCCACTGTACTAGTGAACCTGAATGTTGGGAGATTCAGGACAGAGAAGAATAAGTGCATAGATGTGGTGGTGGCCACCAAATTAGACAGCTTTAGAAAGTGATCGGACTTTGGTGGGGAGAAAAAACTATCAACATCTCCCTGTCATGATGGCTTTTTTTGTGCCTCCAGGATCAGAGGCACTTGTCTGAACACTTTTAAGAATCTCCGCTTTCATTTAAAAAATAAAATGCACCTCAAAAAATGAAAAGTTAAGTTTGGGAGCATATAAGCAATACCTGGTGAATGTGGCTATTGCCTGGTGAAACCTAAGAGGCTGCGGGCTGGGGGTTGACGAAGCACTTAGTAGGCTTTCCAGCACTTAGTGAGTATGAGTATAGCTTCTTTGCCCTAAATAGCTCTTTACTGCTACCCATGACCAGCATGAGCGAAATTAATAATTCAAACTAGAAAGCCCCATGCAAATTTGTTGGATTTTCATAATTTATAAGGTTGCAAAACTCTCATTTTGTTAAGGTGGCCCTGCTTATGGATCAGTGTGGAACATGGAATATATGAGTCAATCACTTAAGCTGCTGCTCAGGGGGCTGTCATGCAAAGCATAGCTGTTACTTTACAGCCTCATCTATTCATGCTTTGTGGCAGTTCAGTGTATTCTGGGGGGGAACTCTTATAACACAATCCTGTGCATGTCTGCATAGAAGTAAGCCTCCCTGAGATCAGGGAGGCTTGCTCCCAGGTAAACACATGGATGAGGGAGAAATCTGGTTTGGTTTGTATTGAATGTTCCTACCAAATTTGCAGTTCCTGAAATAATAGATGAACTGAAACAGAGCTATTTTTTGAAATTTGCAGTGCTCTGAATTTTGTAACACAAAAAAATGGTGCCTTTAAAAATCACATATTTGTGAAAATAGCATAAAACAGGAACAACATTAGGGAGAAATACTTTCCAAATGTATATATTAGGAGAAACACATGGAAATAATGGTGAGTTTTAGTGAGGACTTTTTTTTAAAAAAAATGCAAACTGCTGTGTAAATGTGGTGAACTGATTTTAATATAAGAAACATGATAAACAGAGAAGTCAAAATAGATAGATATACCCATGTCTAGGTAGTTGTGCAGGACTGTACCTTTAAAGTTTTAGGACTCTTGTATTGCCTATATACTTCCCCCTATTCCCGCCTGCTCCCCAGAACATCATAAGCTTATGTGAAACATGATAGGCATTGCCAGATACCAGAATCAAAAGTGGTGCGGCATAAAGAATATAAGGCATGCACTGTTTAACACACAATGGGCAACTGTTATTATAACAACACTAGATTTATTTTGCACAGATATAGGAATTCAGTTCCTTCTCATTAAATTTTTATGATTTCCCAGGGTAAAAAGGAACAGCTTTCACATTTCATTATTCCTTTGTAAGTATATTCAACATTGCAACCCACTTCATCACTTAACAATAACTGTGGGGGAGCAGCCTATTTTCAGATGAACAATGTAAATCTATGCTTCAGTCAGTGTTTTGGTCCATTTTTGTTTATGCTGTTGTTTGGTCTAATGAAGAGAGAATAAACCCACAAAAAGTCAGCGTGGCTAAAGAAGACAGATTGTCATCTGTTGGCACAAGAGCAACACACTCAGCTTGGTTACTACACTGGACATAAAATTCATGAGCTATGAAAAATGCTGGCTCCTCAATTCATCATTCGTTGGAGCCAGAGTAGTGTAGTGACTAGAGAGTTGGGTTTGCAAAACCCACCATCTAATGTCCACTGAAGGCCAAATTATGTCTTAGATCCTTCCTTCCTTCCTTCCTTCCTTCCTTCCTTCCTTCCTTCCTTCCTTCCTTCCTTCCTTCCTTTTCATGCTTAAACTGATAACTTGACATTAAAGTGGTCACAGGCTTCCTATTCCAGAATGTGTTCTAGATCAGAGGCTCATGCTGATTTCCTTCCAAAAATGTGCAAATGGTACCTTCAGGGACAAATAGGGGGTGGTTATAAGTGACCAATTTAAACATACTTTAAAAAGAATGTAACTTATGTATTGTGTAGCTTGGTTTTAGTCACTGATAAGGGCATATTTAGAGAGAGAAAAGATAATCAGAAAAAAGATAGAAGATAAAACTGCTAATATTGTTAATGCCTTTATAGTAGATCTATGGTGTGGTTGCACTTGGAATGCCATGTTTGGCACATTAAAAAAAAAGATATTGTTGATCTGAAAAATAGTGCATAATTAAATTCAGTTAACAAAAAATTGTTTCAGTTTAATGTCTTGTGTTAATGGTTTTCACCCAACCTCCAAAATGCTGGGAATAAGGGCCATGCCCTTAACAGATGAGTTATTTAGGCAATATGGATATGGTATGGCATCCAGTGCTGTGGTTAGTTCAAGCGTCACCAGTATCTTGGAGCTGGGTGGCTGTCAGTGGGAGAAGGGTAGACCTAAGTTCCAAATTGGTCTGTTTACGACCATAGATGCACAGAGTATTCAACTAAGTTTTACTTAGAGTAGTTCCATTTAAAATAGTGGCCCAACTTAGTCATGTTAATTAATTTCAGTAGGTCTACTTTGAATTAAACTTCATGAAGACCACTCTAGGCAACTAAAGCTATCATGTGGAACATGTGCAGCGGAGGGTGACCAAGATGATCAAGGGTCTGGAAACCAAGCCTGTGGAACAGTTGAGGGAGTTAGGTATGCTTCGCCTGGAGAAGAGAAGTCTGAGAGGTGATATGAATGCCATCTTCAAATATCTGAAGGGCTGCAACATGGAAGATGAAGCAGGCTTATTTTCTGCTGCTCCAGAGGGTAGGAGTCAAACCAATGGATTCAAATTACGATAAAGGAGATTCCAACTAAACATTAGGAAGAATTATCAGACAGCAAGAGCTGTTCAGTGGTGGAACAGACTGCCTCAGAAGGTGGTAGACTCTCCTTCATTGGAGGCTTTGAAATAAGTTGGGCGGCTATCTGTCAGGCTTTCTTTAGCTGTGATTCCTGCATTGCAGGGGCTTGAACTCAATGGCCCTTGGGTTTTATTCCAACTCTAAACTTCTATGATTCTATGTAAGCGATTCCGCATTACAAGTACTCATTTACTAGACATTCCCCTTGACTTATCACCAAGGACTGGGCAGCTGGTTACTGGGATAGGATGAGGGATAGAGTGCTGGCAGCAAGGACATGGTGATACAGGTGCCCCAGTGGGAGTGTCAGATTGGCTCTGTCAGAATATACCTGTGCTGCCCAGACCAAGCTGTCACCCTCCCTTGCCCAAGGAAGCAGCAGCGATGATGATGCTGAGAGGTTGGCTCCATGCTGCTGCCCTGCAGGCTGCTCCTGCCTCTCACGACAAACCATTTCCCCAAATATGCAATACATGTAGAGAAATCTTCTTGGAAACTTCAACCTCAACAAATTGTAAGGAGAGGGGAAAGCCGTCAAAATGCTGAACTCACTTGCAAAAAGTTTAACTCATTCAAGGTAAGCCATTTAAAAAAATCTATTCTACCCCAGATTCAACCTGGACCATTCTCTCCTACACTGCCAAGTTTAAAGGTAAAGGGACCCCTGACCGTTAAGTCTAGTCGCAGACGACTCTGGGTTGCGGCGCTCATCTTGCTTTACTGGCCAAGGGAGCTGGCCAGCATGACTAAGCTGCTTCTGATGAACCAGAGCAGCGCACGGAAACGCCGTTTACCTTCCCCCTGGAGTGGTACCTATTTATCTACTTGCACTTTGACGTGCTAGGTTGGCAGGAGCAGGGACCAAGCAACGGGAGCTCACCCAGTTGTGAGGATTCGAACCGCTGACCTTCTGATCAACCTTCTGATCGGCAAGCCCTAGGCTCTGTGGTTTAGACCACAGCGCCACCCGCGTGGCAAAGTTTACTAAGCAGTAAATCAAGCTGTTGAGCTATTTTACAACTATAAGCCATAAAGCCTACTCTCTCACCTTGTTATATTGGCAGAATGTGTTTCACCAGACATAGGGCCACAACTGTGAACCACTAATTCACTACCTATAAACACCAGATGTGGCGATGTTCACCAACTTGACTAGCTTGAGAAGGAAACTGGATAAACCCATGGTGGATAGTTGTTTTTTTTAAAGTGGCTATAATTCTATTATTCTGTGTACCCTCCAGGTTCAGAGGCCAGATAAAGAATGAACAGGTCCATTGCTTCATTGCAAAATGGACATGACAACATCTAATTGTTTTTTGTTGGTTTTTGTTTCTGCACTGCCTTACTGCTTTCTGCATAGAGGCAACACTTTTAGTAATGCCCCTTCACTTTCTAGTTCCTATGTCTAGACTGAAATTATCCATAAAGCAGTATCAATATTGCATATTCTGCTTATTAAGAGCTCTTCTTTGGCATCCAAGAACTCTGAACATTTTAATGACTACATCAGTGGCATTGTTATGTTGTACGTGCTTACTGTAAACCCAAAACATTCTGGCTGATGAAAATCTCTCTATTTTCACTTAATTTCTGCCAGATAAACAAAATCTTCCTTAGATAATAGAGCTATTAGACTGTAACATTATTGAGATAAAGATGTTATACATTCTCAAAACATTTGTTTGCAGACTTTGCAGAGTCCTAGCATTTATTTATTTTTAAATGGCAAGCTTCTTTTACTGAGCAAAAGCAATATATTTTTATGTATTGGCTTTTTGTGAACTGTAATCTATACAGTGTATCACAGTGACCTTTACAACTGCAACATGAACATAAAACTGGGTTTGCACTTTGTGGTTATCTTTTGCTTTCTAATAAGACTTCAGGAAAGCAATTCTATACTCCCTTTATGTTGGGTACAGAGATAGCTGCTGCTGTGCTGGTGGAACGGCCACTGTATTCAATCCATGCTCAGTCTAGGAGAGGGAGGGGGAATGCACAAACAGAAAATACAAAAATACACAGTATATATTGCAATTCGTGAAAACCGATACATAAAAATTATTTATTTACTGCATTTATTTCCCATCTTTTCTCCAAGGAGCTCAAGCTGGTGTCTTCTCATTTAATCCCTGTAAAAACCCTGTGATGTATGTTAGGCTGAGAGGAAATGGCTGGCCCAAGGACACCCAGTGAGCTTCAGGGGCAAGCAGGTATTTGAACCAACTAACAGACTGTCAGGGACGGGCAGGCCGCTGACAAGTGTGCACCGGAGGCAGGGGGACTGGAGTCTGACTCGGGAGAGGGAGGCAGTAGTTTGTGGAGACCTGTACCAGCCAGGAGGCAATAATCAGAGGCAGGGGAAGCTTCAGAGCTGGCAGGTGGAGCACAGGATGTGTCAGAAGAAGAGGAAGAGGCAGGTCAGGCAAGGGAAGGGCCACATACTTCCTATCCTTTTCTGCACCACTGTCTCCCAGAACCAGGGTGGAAATTGAAAAGGGAGGAGCAGAGGACGTTTGAGGCAGATGCAGTCTCTGACTGTGTGCACACAGTCCATTGGGGGAAGGTACAGAAGCTGGTAGAGGGGGAGCGGTCCCCTGTTGCTGCAGCTGCTCCATAGAGCACAGACCTGGGAATAGCGCCTAGCCATTAGACTGGGGTGCAGAGATATTTAGAGCTGTAAAAGCAACTGTAAGTATTATCTTTGACAATAAATACCCAAGGGTCTGCCATGTGCATTCCTTGGCTGGGAAGCGCCCTTTACACAGACATAACCTCAGCATCTCTGGCGGGGTCAACTTGGTGGAGTATTTGCTGCGATACTACATCCCAATAATGTCTCACTTCCAAGAGTGACCTGCTTCTCCTCTTTTTATCAGTGCAACCTCCTTGGTCAGCTACCGCTTGTTGTCAGCCCAAACAATAGTGGTGGTGAGAAGGAGTAGCAGTAGATTGCACTGCCTACTTCCTTCTTGGTTCTCTGTCTGGCAAGCTAGCAGGTGCTAGCAATGATGAGGGCGATGAGGGGCAGTGGGAGAAGGTAATGGTAGTGAGGAGGTAGACTTATTGAGGGGGTATGTAGAGGCTATCTCACCCAAGGGCCCTCAAAAACCTGGAGTCAGCCTTGGTTCTTTGAAACACTTTCATCACTCACCTATTAGAGCCTGTGCTGGAAACATGAGGGATCCAGTGTACTCATAATGATGGGACATGCCTCCAAATTCAATATGCAAGACAGTACCATAACACTTCCCAGGCCATCAGGCTCAGCGGCACAGCTAGCAGTGGTCCTGCTACTGGCAGTCCCCAACCATACCTGCTATCAGGGGTCTAAATACCTTCATAACTCAACAGTTTCTGAAGTGCAACATAAAAAGGAGAGGAAGGAGAAGGCACACTGCATGGTACCCATATGGGGTGCCTGAAAAGAGCACACACAACCCTCTCCAGGAGTGGGTTCAAAGATCCGCCTGGGTAGGGGGAAAACTCTTTTGCAGAATGGCCAAGAGGAGAGGACAGAACATGAAACAGGGCCAGCCACACATATAGCAACAACCTCTAGTGGCTTTCTGCATAGGGTTGAGAAGCAGGAGATGTGGGTTTGATCCCCATCAGTGGAAACAGTGAAGATGTCGACTCACCATTAGCATGCCTCAAAAACATGTTTTGTACAGGGCAGGAGAGAGGCCCTTTCTGGAGTTAAAATCAATATAGCTGTTTCCTAACCACTCAGTCATAACAGCAGGTGCATTGTGGGGCAACAATGTGGGAGAGAGAGTGCTTCCTCTCCAGTGTCAGAAGAGGAGTTTTTCTTAGGACTGCAGTGAGACAGGAAAGGGTTAAATCCACCCTCCATGTATGCTGAATGTTCTAGTCCCACATACAATTTCACACATCCATACATGCATGCACACACACACACACACACACACACACACACACAACACAGCACACAGATAGGTAGGTATAGATAAAAATATAGATGATGTATAGTTTTTCCCTAAGTCCCTGACAGAACTGGTATGGTGTCTTAGGAGCAGCCTATTGACACATGCACTCTGTTTCCATAACCTGCTGATGGGTCCTTTCTCTCCATCTGAAAATGACTAGCACTGCAGCTTTGAACATTTTACAGTAGTTACCATTATATTGAAGGTAATGGGCTTATTTCTACTGCTGTATATCTATTGATTTACTTTCATGTGCTGCATTCATCACCATGTTATCTGAGTTCTTTGCAGTGTTTTCTCTTGGCTCCTAATTCTGCAAATGATTTTGTCTATGCATCACTTCCTAAATGCTGAGTTAACTGTTTGCATATTAAGCCCACAAGTGCTGTGGAACTGGCTTCGAGCATTATGGTCCTGACTGTGTGATTTGTCACCAGGCCAGTACTAGGGATGATCTCAGTGGAGACTACTGAAGCAGTGGCAGACTTTGGAGTCTCAAATTTCAGCAGCTCCCTGTGCAAGGCCAAAATTTGTCACTCCCACCTCTCGCCTTCCATTTTACATCATAGTTGCAGCACTCCTGAAGTGCCCCCGAGGCTCCACACCAAGTGTGACTGAACCAGTTTTGCACCCTTAAATCTGCTTCTGACTGACGTGAGGTATGAACCAAATTTGATAGCACAGGACATGCCACTATAGATACTGTGTTAGTTCTCGCATTGAGAGAAATTTGTGATATAACTGCTGCACTTGCTGCTTCCATGCAACCTGCAAATTTAAAATTATTATTATGTAATATATCTCAAGTGCTTCTTTACCATGAGCTCTGTGGACACAGATTGTTCTATTTTTATACAGTAAAAAGGCAAACATGATAAAGATCACAAATGACTTTCAGAATTAAGAGTTGGGCTATTTCTGGATCAAAGATTGTGAAAGGATGACACATACAATGCAGGCTGTACACTCACTAGCCAGTTTGTAGTACAAAAATGCAGTTTTGCTCAATCTGGAATTATTCATGCCCTTCGTCAACATTTCATTTCAAATTGGGCAGGCCACAGGTGGTGTCCATTGTATGCCTCGCTCTTCCCAGGCCTGCTCTCTTTTGGCCCGTATTTTGAAGCTTTATAATTTAGGAAGACTTTGGAAGAACTGGTTGACAAGTCTTATCAATCGCTGACATATGAGTGGATTTTATTTGCTGCTATTGTGGGCTTCTGGTGCACCAGGGTTTACACCAGCGTAATAGAGTTGGCCAGGATGCCTGAAAGGATACAATTTACGAGCTCTCTCCATTATCTGCACAGCAGGGGGTGTTCAGTCAACAGTGCAAAGGCTGAGCTGAAGCATTCCCTGCTGGTTACCTGCTTTCAGCAATAGGGGTCGCTCTTTGGTAGTACCCAATTGGTTAACTTTCAGATTCTAGAGCTCCCTATTGGTGGCTCTTAGGTAATTCACAAAATACAGAGTCCATTCATAAAACACAGTGTTCATTCATAAATCTCCATTGCTACATATTGGGTGTATATTTCAGCGGTTGAACGTACAGATTTATGGCCATGCTGTAGTGTAGTGCTTATGTGACTGTGAATAAAAGGTGGCTGGGCTCACTGTCTGGTGGTTTGGGGGGGGAGAAGGTGACAAAACTGATTTCCAATAAGTGCCCCCCCTATTTCTATAACAAGTCCTTGAGTCTGTACTCTGAATAGTGACACCAGGGACCTAGAAGGTGCAGGGCTTGTCAATCCAACCCCTGCACAGTCTCATCAGGGCTGACCTTAAGGCAATTGGAGCAATTTGGCCAAATTGGGCCCCACGTGCCGCTCCTAACGGGGCCCCTGCACCAGGGCAATCTAGATGGATTTTATTTATATCTATAAGATTTTGCAGACTTTGGCTGTGACCTACAAAAGGAAAATTTTAGTTGTGGCCCAGTGCTTCAAATTGGGCCCCACTGGCCAGCCCTGAGTCTCATAGTTGCTGGGCCTGAGTTGCCCTGCCCTTGCATGAAGTCTTGGGTTTGCAATTTTGGGAGAGGGGAGACTGCGGCACTGGGGAGAGGGCAGGCTGGTGAGGCCCCCTAGATTTAGAGGCCTGAGTTGCCCGGCCCTCACATGAAGTCTTGGGTTTGCAATTTTGAGAGAAGGAAGACTGCCCTCTGGAGAACAGACGGGCTGGCGAGGCCCCCTAGATTTTCAGCCCACTTAGCATATACATAAACCCGGCACTGGGTCAAGGCGGAGGCCGCCCCTCTGCCACCGCCATTGCTGCAACATTAATGTCCTGAACGTGTACTGTAGTATTTATTTATTTAGCTGCCACCCCCCGGCCGGCCAGACTGGTTGACCCAAGGAGTGACGCAGCCAGGGACTCCCTAATGGCGTGGGGGCTAGCCACACACCCCGCGCAGAGGGGAGAGCTCGTGACGAGACTGCAAAAAGTAAATGGCTTTGGTGGGCAGGCGCTTGGGGGCCACAAGAGATTGCTTTTTCAAAATTGCCGGGGGGGCATTTGAAACTATCCCGGGGGCCGCAAATGGCCCCCAGGCCGAACTTTGGACCTGCCTGGTATATACCCACCCACAGGTGTGGATACAACCCCCATTACTGTGACCACTTAAATCTGTTTTTCAATGAATACACTGTGAGGTGATGCAGGATCAATCTGCAATTAGCTTTTATTTTCGGAATGAAACCTGTTTCTCAAGAAGTGTTTTTCAGGGTCAAAAAATATGTAATAGATCTAGATTGTGTATGGACTACAATCTAGAAAAACAAGTACTCAGTTTCCATTGATTCAAGGATAAAATGTCATTTGTATATAACCACTATTCAAAAATAACATCACTGAGTTCAATAGGAGTTAATTTGAGATGTGTATAGAACTGCAGTTGTAAAATCATGCAAATAAAATATGTGTAGTTATAAATATTAATTTTATGCAAATTGAACATACCTAAGAGGAATCCTTGATTTGGTGTGTGTATGTGTGTTTGAATATTTCTCATCAGTATGCACTTATATCTTACTAAACCATAATGAGTATGAGAACAGCTTGTTTTGTATACTCCTGTACTGTACAATTAATGCCAGTTATTATTTTTCCTAAGTTTGAGCATGGTATTCTTAAGGCATCTGCTAAATTAAAAGCAAATTGAACTGCATTTAATTTTTATTACAATGCCACCACTCATTTCTCCTCCTCCTCTTCCTAATATAAATTTCATTTCCCTTCCTCTTAAAAGCAGTTTTTAGTAGGCTGCATTCTGTAAATTTGTTGCCTCTCCAAGATGTGGCTAAAGTAGAAAACAGCTTTGTGTGTATAATAATAAACTAAAAGTTTTCTACAGTAGTGTTCAATGATTTATTCCAGGCAATTAATGTGCACATGGCATTAAAACAGTAATTGCTTTACAAACCAGTATATTTGGCTGCTGAGAAACACAGCTTTTACCTAGCTCCAAGTATTTATGACATTTTAAATTTTAAAAGGGTCACATTTAACAGCAGCACACAAGACACACATTTAAAAATGAAATGTTTGAAGGGATGTTTTATGATTTTATTAAATGTGCATAATTCCAGAGAAATACAAGAATTAAATTATTTCATGACAGAAATGTCCCAGCTTAAAATATGGTTGCCCATGTGATATTCATATTTCGTAAGACAATTCATAAAACCAGATCTGAAATTGCAGATCATGAACACTGAGCATACAGGCTTGTCTTTGGTTAGTCAAGTGTCTGTGGAATTGTTCACAAATGCATGTTCATCATCTCATGAGCTGTATACGTATGAAAGAACTATCACAGATCAAATACCACAGTTAGGATACTCCAATTGCCCAGTAGCACATCATGTGCAATATGCACATTCGACTGCTAGAAATTGGGATGAAAAGGTATGGGCTTGTTTCCCAAGGTAATTCAAACAGAAAGTCTCACACAATTGGGAATTTTGGCCTGCCATTCCTCACTATAGTTTCTCTGAAAGTGTCTCCGGGGATCCAAGGAATCTTCAAGAAAGGCCTGGTATAGGGACAAGTGGCAGAGGAGAGGGGTGGTGCAATGGAATGGAAGCATTGGAGGAGGACGGTCACATGAGCTTGAGTTGCACTAACAAAATGCACCTCCACTTGATCTTTGGCAGTCCTGCCCTCCCAGTGCAGTTCTCCCATAATGGAAAAGACTTCTTTCTATTCCAAAAACAGCTGGCTGCAGAGAGGGATAATTGGGTCATTTTAGCTCTATAGATTTTTGTTTTGTTTGTTCTAATTTGCTCTTTGGTTGCTTCGGTTTAATCAATTTTTGTCTTCTTGTATTTTGTTACATTTATATTTGGGCTTAAATTGTATTTCTGGGTTGTATGTGAATTAGTTTTTATTCACGCTTTTGTACACAGTCCTAGAATTTTCCGATGAAGGCTGGTTAATATTAACAAAAAATTATAACTGTATATTATGGAGAGAAGGTCTAATGCTCTGCACTTAATACAGTGAGACTGGTCCATGTCCCTTCCAACCTGCTATTAGCTGAGGTGGGGATACTTATATCCTCAGGCTATGGTCCTAAAATGTGGGGAGGGCACCACAAGTAGTTAACTGCTGCCACCCAACACTTGCAGCATAGGTCAGAAATAAGGTCAGAGGAGCCTTCGTGCACTCCTCTGTCCTTTAACTTAGTGTGTGTGTGTGTGTATGTGTGTGTGTGTGTGTGTGTGTTAGCTCCAGAGAGTTATGGCAGTTCTTCCCAGTTTGCAAATGTGTGTGTATTTTTGTGTATGGAGGTGTGGGGGTGGGTAGCAGAGAAGGCTATGGATCTTTTCCAGTCCAATCCCAGCATTCCCCCAAATGGTCCCGGGCAGACCTCCTTTTTGGCCTTATATTGGAGCTCCGACGTTAGCAGGACCACAGGCATTGCCACAGTGGTAGAAAGAGGAAGCCACCATTGGATCTGCCTCCTCCAGTGCTGGAGTGGGAGATCAGATATACCTGATCTGAGAGCTTCTGAGATACCCTCCCAGAGACCATAGGTTTGCTACCATGATAGTGGAGAAGTGGGAATGTTACAACAGATCTCCCCTCCTAATGTCTGGAAAAGGGTTCTGATGTATGCCAAACCCCCTGGCATGTCCTCTCAAAGGGCATAATAATTCCCTAATGACTCATAGCAGCTTAGTGTTGGGGTGTGTACTAGGTCACAGCACTGGGGGCAAGAAGATAGTGTCCCATTCCCTAACACTGTGTTCTGATCCCACTAACACCTTGTGTCTGTTAGTTGTTGTATAAAAACATGTGTGGGGCTCCAACCACAGAATTTATGTGTTTTGTGTGTAGTTTGACCCTTAATTAATGCTGGAGTAGAAAACAAGTCTTGTGGAGAACTATCATCAGCACTCATTCAAAGCTGGTAACATGGTAACAGCATCTATGTCCTGATTTTTTGGCAAGTAACACAGATTAAATGTGCATTGCTCATGTTTTAGTTCAGCATTGGTGCTCAGTACATGCAATTGCAGACAATGCCAAAGTTCTGTTACAGCAAACTAGCTACGTAAGAGAGTTTATTTTGGGAAATATCCATGCTTTTCTTTTTCAGTGTTATAGTTCAGATAAGTCTGGGAACCACTTCTTGCTCCGAGGATTATGTAATTTCATGCAATATTGGATAGAATAATATTTACTTCATTTACTTTATTTCCTAAGAATCTGAAAAACAAACTCACACTGAAGTCAGTGGGTGTTAAATATATTATGTATGCTATTTCTTGGGAAGCAGCCCTCAGATCTGAAATGTATTTTTAAAAGGAAAGAGAAACAAAAAGTTGCTTAAACATGGTCCATCAGAAAATGAACTGAAGATGGGTTTGTTAAAGGGAGAGGAAAAGGTCATTTATAAGCACTTTAAAAAATTACATTTATATCCCACCTCTCTTTCAAGGAACTCAAGGGGCCAGACATGGCTCTCCTCTTTCTCACTTTATCCTCGCAACAACCCTGTAAGGTATGTTAGCCTGAGAGACAGAGACTGACCCATGGTCACCTGGTGAACTTTATCGCTGAGTGGGAATTTGAAAACAGGTCTCTCAGGTCCTAGCCCAACACTCTGACAAAGGCTTTTCAGCCATGGCATCTAAACTGTGAGATTTTTTACATGAGAGGCCCATCCAGCCTCATCACTATTTGTTTTTGGTGAGCAGATTTGACCATTTCAGCGGCCATTTGGGCTGCCTGTTATTTGATTTGGGATTCTGCTGCTCCTTCATGATTTTAAAACATGTGCTTTGGGTTATGAAAGGGCAGCAAATTGTTAATTTTAAAATGTTTTAATGCTGCGGGGGTTTTCTGCTGGGAATCTGAGGTGAGATACCCATTCAGTGGAAGTTGCCCCCAGTTCCAATCACCACACAGAGGCACCTTAAGGTCCAAATAGTTAACTGTTGCAGAAGAAAAGGCTTCAGTAAAACAGTTCCAGATGGAGATGCATACATATTGGCCTTTGTAGATACAGATATTTACAAGTACAAAGTTTCTCAGTTGCTCCAGCAATTCAAGATGCAACACAGACTCTGATTCACAGACTTCCAGACAGATTCAGTAACTCCAGGACAGACTGACATGGCTTAATCACTTATATAGTCAGCACTGGGCTGTTGCCATAGCAACTGGTTTGGCTGACCATGTGCCTATTGGCTTAGAATCATCCATAGGATGATTTATCCTCATGAGCGAAATTAACCCCTACCCCATGTCCAGTTGCTGCAACATTTTCTAACCATTTTCTAGCCCTAGATACCAATATAATCTGGCAGCCTTGGGTACTAAATACATTGATTTTGGGAAGGCACCATTTGTTCTTCAACCTGAAAACGTATTGGGCAGGCTCTGGCCTCATCTCACAAACCAGGACTCTGGCTCAAATCAAAACAGACATTGCTTTCAATTGAGTAGGCAGGTAGCATTTTGAGCTCATTTATTTCTTCAGTATTTCACGTGTATTTTTAAGGCTTATTTTCAACCGATAGTGACTTTTTTCATTCATGCCCTGTGAAGATAACTAGAAATGAAAACAACAACAACAAAAACCCCTAAATGGATTCCAGATGTCACCCAATAATGAAACTGGAAATGTGGGGTATCTGGCGGATGGTTTTCAGAGATGGTAAGAACTGAGATAGAAACTGTGACTGATGCTGATCAGTTTAACAAGTTTGTGGAACAGAATCACAACTCCAGTTTCCTCAGGAATCTATACATTCTCCTAGACGCTGGAACAAATCAAACCAGATTTTGCCAACCTAGTGCCCTCCAGCTGTTTTGGACTACAACTCCCATCAACTGCTAGCCAGCACAACTGCCTGGGGGCTGGTGTGAGTTGTTGAAAACCTCAATATGGCAAAAGCTCACTATCTAAGGAAATATTTCTCCATCTCGCCACTCCTCTCTATGTTACCCCCTCCTTGGTTGGAATACCCTTTTTTCTTTCAAGTGCTTTGCTGTTCTTCTATTAGTTCCCTTTAGCTTTTTGTCCTCTTTCCCACAGAGTTTTTAATAACACTTGTTTGACTATGGATTTGAATGCTATTTATTTCATTGTATAACTGGAATGATGGGAGCATATAAAAGCTATATTATTAGGGCAGCTTATAGATGTGCTTCTGGCTGTAGATTGCTTCTGCCCTGAATTCTCTTCCATTCATATACAGATTTGTGGAGTACACACCACAGCAGTCTGTGAGAAGATTACTTCTCTACCATGAAAACAGCTGGCTTTTATTTCATGTGGGAGGAAAAGGTCTTTGCACCGGACTTGGGAGCATGATCAGGGCCTCTGCACTAATTATATTTTTCTCCTCTTTGTTGTGCTTTGCAAGGGCAATGATGACATGAGGATCAGAGCTGTGGGAAAGAGAAGGAGGCTTATCCTCGCGACATCCTGTAAGTAACTACAATATATGAGCATTTGCTCCTTCACTTATTAGAAATAGAAAACTACATGCAGGACACAGGACCTTCCCTGGGTCTCTTTCCCCTAATTTGTGACTTGAGAATGAATTCTGAAGTTGCAGCACCAGCACTGTTTATTTTCTTGCCTTTATCACTGTTGATACAAAACTTATCAGATTAGTTAAATACATTACAGTAGTCTCATTCTGGTCAGATACATACGCAAACCCCTGAAGTGCTGTGTTGGAGGTGTCCCTCTGCCTAGTCTTGCTGGCCTCTGCAGGCCTCTACTGTCAGGCGAGCTCCACTGTTGATGGAAAAACTTTGCCATTGGTAGGCGATCTCACTGACAAGAACCAATCCAATATGCTCATCCAAATGACAAGTGGAAGCTGCCAGCAGCTGCAGCCAACAGAAAGCTCTCAAACAGAGTGTTTTGGGGGTGGGCAGGGCAGGGCACATCATTTATAGCATTCTAGAAGAAAAGCACCAGAGTGACAGTAAAGAAATATAGCATCCCTATCTGCCATAGTCCATTGGCCTGCTACATATCATACAAATTACATCTCACATGTAATGTGCTTATGCATAATACGTTAGATCCTTGATACGTTTTGGGGCCAAATAGATCCAGAATGAGTAAGACACACAACTATGGATAAAAGTCACATTAACAGCTCCATCTGAAAAGTCATTTTTCACTTCCTTTGGTGGGAAAAGGTCCAATCAATGTAATCTGTGCAAGTCTTTTTGTATAGCATTTGAAAATAAGATGGTGAGGTTTGCAATTCAAGAGGTGCTGGTAAAGTCACAAGGATGAAAACTGTGGGTGCTGGGTATGTGTGGAAAGAGCAGGAAGTTGTTATCATTGTGATTGTGTGATATGCTGTAGGTCAGGGTTGAGGAACCCTTTTCAGCCCAAAGGTTATATTCCCACATGTCAGTGGTGGGCGGGGCCAGAGGCAAAAGTGGGTGGAGCAACATTTAAAGCCCACCTTGCTACAATAGGCTGGTTTCTACACCAGCCTATTGTATTTTAATATTTTGTTGGAAGCCGCCCAGAGTGGCTGGGGAAACCCAGCCAGATGGGCAGTGTGTGTGTGTGTGTGTGTGTGTGTGTGTGTGTGTATAAATAGATTATTATTACACACACTGCTTTCTGTCCATCTAGGCAAGCAAGGGCATTACCGGAGTTCTACCCAGGCAAAATCTTTGGGGGCATGAAGCGTGAATGGTGTGGCCTGGGAAGAACTCTTACAGCCTGACGGAGAGGTCTGGGAGGCTATATTCAGTCTCTGGGTCTGAGGTTGAAGATAAATGCCCAGATGTAATCATACACAGAATAATAATAAGAGGAGAAAAGCTACTCCTCTTCTGTAGGTAAGACCTATTACATTTATGTACCTTGTACAGATATTTAGTAGCACAGAGATTTCTTATAGCACAGAGACTTATTCTATCGTTGTTTATTTGAATTAATACCCTACATCTAGAGTGCCTCGAGGCATGAGTGATTAATTGAAAATAGCCATAGCTGTACAAGTACCACATGTATTGGAGGTACTTCAGCTTTGCTGAATTTGGGGAGGAAATGCCATTTCTGTCTCCACTCAGAATTTGATGTATGTGAACTTAATTCACTTTATTATGGTTTCATATGATGAAAATATGTTTGCGTTGTACTATGTCAAAGAACCAATGTCTTGTTTGCATCAGAGTTTCTTTCTGATTCATAAAACCAGATACGTTTTGTGGGTTGCAGCTGCAATCCTACACATCCTTAACTGGGAGTAAGTCCTGCTGAACTCAGTGGGACTTACTTTGGAGTAGACACTTCCAGGATTGCAGTGCTACATTGTAAACTGAAACACACTGGGCTGTAAACTCCCTTGAATACATTGGGACTTGCTTATGAAAAAAATTTCTATTCATTTATTCATTTATTGGTAATAGCTTCCAACCACACTGCCCATCCCTAATCCTCAGTCCTGGATTCTTACTTTAAGTCACCAGGGACTTGAACAGGTCACTTCCCTCTCTTTTCCTGCCCTCCAGTTTTCCCTTTTTTTCAGAGACAGAAGAGGGGCAGCTGTTTTCAGCTGACACATGAATATTCTGTGTCTCCTACTGCTCCCAACTGTTTATTTAACAGTCTGTCCCTATAGATGTTGTTGGGCTCCAGCTTCCATAAGTCCCCAGCCATCATGACCAAAGTTAGGAATAATGACACCGTTGCTTTAGGAAACCTCCTCTCCCTGTGTCATAGCTGTCAACTTACAGATTTGAAAATAAGGGACCAGCTGCCTCGAAAATAAGGGATCAGCAGCCAAAATAAGGGATTTTCCCAGCACAGGTATGTTCAACTTCTGAGCCCCTCCGAGCCAAAGGCAGAAAGCCCAGCCAGCAGCCAAACGAAGCCTCAAGCGGTGGTTCGCACAGCGTAGCAACCCAGCAAAGGGGATGCAGCAAGGAAAACCACCGTCACCTCTCCGCTGGGAAGCGCTGAGCAAAGGTGAGTCCCCAGGCAACGCGGCCGATTTGATCGGCACAAGGCATGCAAGCTCCACCCCCCAGTCGTTCTTAGATTCCTTATTGGGTGAGCAACGCAGCCAAGCAACACAGTTGGAGCCTCCCTCCTCCCTGGCCGGCAGGGAGGGAAGGAGAGGAGCTGCTTCCTTTGAAACCCGGGAAATTTAAGGGACATCATCAATAAGGGACAGCAGTGGGACACGGCGCTGGGATAAGGGACTTTCCCGCCAAATAAGGGACAGTTGACAGCTATGCCCTGTGTCACCAGTCTGTGCATTCAACAGCCATCAACCTTCTGTAAATTTACAGGTTCTTGTAAAGCAGTTCTTGCCATTAAAAAACCCCCACACATTTTCTTTTAAATTACACACTTTGTACCACGGATGGGAAATCTTTAGCCCTCCAGATGTTGCTGATCTCCAACTCTCTCCAGCTCAAGCGTGCAAGTCCAATGGTCAGGGATGACGGGAACTGTTCAGAAACATCCAGAGGGACAAAGGTTCCCCATACATTCTTTATATTTCGACATATTCAATGAGTTCCCAAGTATGTAGAAACCATTCCCTTCTTTTTTGGTGCAGACTCCTCACTTCCAAATGGATCGGCAGCACTTAACTGCTCAAGTTCGCTGCTAGACAGAGTGAGGATCTGTGAACCTACATGAAAGTATTCCTGCCAAAAGTCAGTAAATAAATATTGTATTAAAAAATCAGTGTAAATACACTAATGATCTATTCTCAATGAAGAAAGTAAATGAAGTTAAGGAGGCAGTGTACAGTGTTTGCATAGATTTCTTAGCTTTACTAGGGCTGTGTTAGTCATCAGTACCTGTGATGGGATGATGAGCTGCTTGTGCGTAAAATCCTGATCCCTCAGAGTTTGGCTAAGTTCCCAAACCTCTGTCTGTGATGGAGCTCCTTAAGCGTGGCTCCATCAATCGCTCGTTGAATCGGACAGTGGGCGTTTACGGAACTTCTTCCAGCATAAAAGCTCCTTAACGGAAACACGTCTTCTGGACTCTCGGCGTGACAGTTTCCGCCGAGGAGTGGGTGTTCCTACGGGAGGTCCTGAAACCCCCCCACTGTTCTCGCTAGAAGTATCTCTGAGCTCTCCCTCCGACTCACTTTCCCTTGGAACTCCACTTCTCCCCCTGCTGGTCCCCTCCTCCGCTGAGTGGTCTCTCTCACCCTCCATGAGCCCTTTCACCTCCTTCGTCTCAGATGACAGTTCCCTGACATCCACCTCCCCTCCAGGGCCCCCTTCACCCCCTTCCCTCCCCTCCTCTGCGGGAGGCGAGGGAGCAAAACCCCTGAAGGAACCTCCCTCATCTTCCGAAGTTTCGAACACTTCCCTCCACCTTTTGCTGTTCCCGGTTTCCAAGTACTCCTCCTCCTCGGAGTCGGTACCTCCTTCCAACTCCGATTCCCTGAATCCCTCCAGTTCCTCCTCATCGTCGGTGGTGCCAAAGTACTCCCTTCGGAACCTCGCTACTGGCTGAGGTTTCCTGGGGAACCTTTGGTGGAACGTTTCGATCAAGACCTCGTCATGGACCTCCTCTGCCTTCACCCAGGTGTTTTCTGACTCTGGTTCCCCTTCCCACGCGACCAAATACTCCACCTGATTCCCCTTCCACCTGGAGTCGATGATTTCCGCCACATAGTTGCGGCTTTCCCTTTCTTCTATGGCTGGCCCCCGTGTGGATACCCCTTCACCTTCCCCCCGGTATGGTGACAGTAATGACCTGTGGAATACTGGGTGCAGTTTCATGTGGTTCGGTAACCGGAGTCTGAAAGCCACTGGGTTGATCTGTTGGATGACCTCAAATGGTCCCAATCTTTTGGGTCTCAATTTCTTGCAACCCCCCTTGTACGGCAACCCTTGGGTTGATAGCCAGACCCGACTCCCCACCCTAATTGTTTCACCTTCCCTTCTGCTCTTGTCTGCCTGCCTCTTATATTCTTCTTTGGCCCTTTCTAAGTTGTGTTGGAGTTGACGATGGATCGCTTCCATTTCTTCTACAAAAAGTTCAGCGGCCGGAACACTCCATCTCTCTCCTCCTTCCCCTGGAAACGCCCTGGGGTGGCACCCATAATTAGCCAAAAATGGGCTCATCCCGGTGGACACATTCTCTGCATTATTGTAAGCAAATTCCGCTAGTGCCAACTTTTCGACCCAATCGTTTTCTCTGTCATTGACATAGCACCTCAGGTATTGTTGAAGGATACCGTTTGCCCTCTCCGCCTGCCCATTGGTCTCAGGGTGCCTGGCAGTCGAAAAGTTGACCTCTACGTGCAACAAGCTCATAAGCTTCCTCCAGAATCTGGACGTGAACTGTTTCCCTCTGTCGGACACCAGCCTCAAGGGGGCGCCATGCAGCCTAAAAATATGTTCTACAAACAATTTCGCTGTCTCTTCCGCCGTGACTGCATGTGAGCAAGCTACAAAGTGACCCATCTTAGTTAACTGGTCTACTACGACTAGTATGGCGGTTTTCCCCTGGGATTTGGGCAGATCAGTCATAAAATCTATCGACACCGCCTCCCACGGTCGTTCTGGTGTGGGTAACGGTTCTAATAAACCCGCTGGTGCCCGCCTTTCTCCTTTGGCTCTCTGGCATTGGTCACACCTTCTCACATACTCCCGTACATCCTCCCTCACCTTGGGCCACCAAAACTCCCTGGTCACCAACCACATGGTCTTGTGTTGCCCAAAATGCCCCGCTGTGGGATTGTCGTGCAACTGTTTGAGTACTCTCCCCCTCAATTCCCCTTCGGGTATATATAGTGCCCCTTTGTAATACAATGCCCCGTTTCTTTCTTCAAAACCTCCGGGGTCTTCTCCCTCTCTCCTTAAACCTCTGAGCTTATCCTGGGCGTACTCATCATTGACCGTCCCCTCTACCAGTTCTCTTTGCCCCACCCAGGCCGCACCACACACCCAGTGGTCCTCTGGGATAATATGTCTCTCTTCTGGCGCTCCCTCCCCCTCCAAATATTCAGGTTTGCGAGAGAGAGCGTCCGCTCTGATGTTTTCTGGACCTGGCACGTAGCAGATTTCAAAATGGAATTTGGAGAACTCCTGGGCCCATCTCACTTGTCGTTGGTTGAGCACTCGTGCTGTTCTCCAATACTCCAAATTCTTGTGGTCCGTACACACTTGCACCTTATGCTGTGCGCCAATTAGTAAGTGTCTCCATCTCCGGAACGCTTCGTGAATGGCGAGTAGTTCTCGGTCATATACCGTGTAGTTCCTCTCGGATTTGTTCAGCTTACGCGAAAAGAAGGCACACGGTCTCCATTCCGACTTATTGCTCCCTGGCTGAAGCAGCACTGCCCCCACCGCCCGGTCTGAGGCATCAGTTTCCACTCTCATGGGTTTTTGTAAATCCACATGCAGGAGCTGTTCTTCCGAAGCGAATGCCTTTTTCAATTCCTCAAAAGCGTGCTCCGCCTCTGCCGTCCAAACGAATTTCTTCTTGCTGCTTAGACAGTCCGTGATGGGAGCCGTTAAGTGGGCAAAGTTCTTGATGAATTTACGGTAAAAGTTCCCAAACCCTAAGAACCTTTGCACATCTTTTTTGGTTTTCGGTGTCTTCCATTCCAGCACCGCCTGGACCTTGCCTGGATCCATGGCTAATCCCTTGTCTGATAAGCGGTACCCCAGGAATTCCACCTCCTTGGTGTGGAACTGACACTTCTCCAATTTCACCCACAACTGGTTTGCTTGCAGCTGGCTCAGCACTTCCCTGACATCCTTCACATGCTGCTCCTCATTCTCCGAATATATCAGCACGTCATCGAGGAATGCCACGCAATTCTTGTAGAGCAAAGGTCCCAGTACATGGTTCATGAGCGATTGAAAACAGGCGGAGCCTGATTGCAATCCGAATGGCATAACGAGATATTCGAAAGCCCCTAGGGGGGTGAACATCGTTGTCTTCCATTCATCCCCCTTCTTTATTCGTATCAGGTTGTACGCTCCTCTCAAGTCCAGTTTCGTGAATATCTTTCCCTTCCTCACCCTGGTCAAAATGTCATCAATCCTGGGCATGGGGAAAGTCACTGGTTCTGACACGGCATTCAGGGCCCGGTAGTCCACGACCAATCTCGGTTTATCCGTGTTTTTTTTGTCCACAAAAAACACTGGACTGCCCCCCACCGCTCTGGACTCTCTGATGAAACCTCTCTTCAGGTTTTTGTCAATAAACTCCCTCAACTCCTGCATTTCCCTGTCTGACATGGCGTACAGCTTGCCCACGGGTAGCTGGGCCCCAGGGACCAGGTTAATCTGGCAGTCAAAGTCTCTATGCGGTGGTAGTTTATCTGCTTCCCTTTCGCTGAAGACCTTGCTCAGGTCAGCGTATTGTTTGGGCACCTTCCCTTTGTTCGCCACTTCCGTCCCTGCTATGGAGGCTTTTGCCCCTTCTGGCACCTTTCCCTCTTTGCAGTGTTCCAGGCAATGTCCTGACCCAAAGGACACCACTCTCTGATGCCAGCCCACTAGCGGGTCATGCAACGCTAGCCAGCTCATTCCCAAAATGACTGGCGCCCCTCCCAGGGTGGCTACATTGAACGCTATCCTTTCGGTGTGCCTTGCCACCCTCATAACCATTGGGACGGTCTGTAGGCTAACTTCTCCCCCCAACAGCTCCCTCCCATCGATCGTGGTGACCTGCAGGGGGTTGCTTAAAGGGAGTGTCTGTATCTGGTGTTCCGCTGCAAACTCCTTGCTCATAAAATTACAGGAGCTGCCTGAGTCTAACAGCGCCTTGGTCTTTAGTGGGTATCCGTTTGCCAGCTCTAGCAACACCTCTATTACTAGGGCTGGTCTTGGAGGTTCCGGAGTGGGCACTTTTACTGCTCCTTGGCCTGTCTGCAGTGCCCTGACAGAGGCAGACAGGCGTTGGCTTTTACTGGCTCCTGGACTTCCTCCTCCTTTCCCCCAACAGCCCCCGCCATCCCTTGCCATTCCTTTCTTTGCGGGCAGACTCTGGCAAAGTGACCTGGCTGCTGGCAGAGGTAACATTTCTTGGCGCTCTTTCCCTCCTTCTTCCTCCCTTCACTGGGATTTGAAACTGCGCGCGCGCGCGCTGTTCCAACTTCCATCGGCTCTCCGGGCGGGAAACTTGGCTCTGGAATCTCTGGAATGCGGAAATCCCTCCAACGCTCTCCTTTCCCCTCCCGCTTCTCCAAGGCTCTTGCCTCCTGGCGCGCTCCAATGGTCAGCGCTGATTTGGTCAGCTGGTCCATAGACTCCGCCCTGGGCGCCCGGGAAAGTTCGTCTTTCACCGCCGAAGAAAGCCCCTCTTCAAATAGCATTTGAATGGGTTCCGCCGATAGGTCCCACCCCAATCTATGTATCAACATTGTAAACTCAGTCCAGTACTCACGAACCGATCGACTCCCCTGTTTGCAAGCCATCAATTGTCTGCGTACCAGTCCCTGTTCAATCTCGCTGGAAAACATCAAATCCATGGCGCGAAAAAACTTCCTCGCGTCCTTCAGCATGTCACTATTCCCTGCCATCAGGGGCCTGACCCAGTCTCTCGCCCCTCCTTCGAGATGGCCAATCACAAACGCCACTCGCGATGCCTCATCGGGAAAGTCATTAAACTGCAGTTCAAGAGCATACTGCATCTCTGTCCTAAAGGCTTGGTAGTTCCTGGGGTCCCCCCCAAACTTCTGCACCATTCCTGGCATCTTTCTTGCTAGTGTAGCGCCTTTTGCCTTTTCTGCATCCTGCGCCCTCCTTTCTTCTAGCCTCGCCGTTTGCATTGCTAGCTGGAGTTCCAACATTCTGTACCTTTCTTCCAGAGTTGGACCTTCTCCAGCTCCTCCTGCTCCTCCGGCTCCGGCTGGGTCACTCATGATGCCTCTCTGCACAAGCTGCTTTCAGGGACTGTCCGATTGCTGTGATGGGATGATGAGCTGCTTGTGCGTAAAATCCTGATCCCTCAGAGTTTGGCTAAGTTCCCAAACCTCTGTCTGTGATGGAGCTCCTTAAGCGTGGCTCCATCAATCGCTCGTTGAATCGGACAGTGGGCGTTTACGGAACTTCTTCCAGCATAAAAGCTCCTTAACGGAAACACGTCTTCTGGACTCTCGGCGTGACAGTTTCCGCCGAGGAGTGGGTGTTCCTACGGGAGGTCCTGAAACCCCCCCACTGTTCTCGCTAGAAGTATCTCTGAGCTCTCCCTCCGACTCACTTTCCCTTGGAACTCCACTTCTCCCCCTGCTGGTCCCCTCCTCCGCTGAGTGGTCTCTCTCACCCTCCATGAGCCCTTTCACCTCCTTCGTCTCAGATGACAGTTCCCTGACAGTACCTTTGCATACAAGCTGTAAAAATTAGAAGCAGAAGTCCTCCACCCCTTTTGAACTATGTGGTCATTTTATAAAAATTAATATGAAGCTATGTACTGTAATTAAAACCTTTTATTGACCTCCTCTTCTGCTAAAGTATGCCCAAAGGAGGAGGATAGGAATGTAAAATGATAACACAGACTGGACAAAGAAAGTGTCTCTGAAAGAGGACAGAGGAAATATTGAAGTCTGCTGTTAGGCTGTGTGTGTGTGTTTATTAAAAGTAGTCCTGTAATACTGTCACATTTTTCTACCTGAATTCATATTCTGGTGAGAAGTTGTCATCACTATTAATCATTTTGCATGCTTGGTTTCTGAACACCAGCAAATTCCCAGTTTGAACAATGTGCCTTTGGTGTTTTTATCCTAGGCCAAGTCTGAAGTCAAATAATATATAAGCTGTTCCAAATCTACAGAACTAAGACGTTTTCTGTGTAAGCCTTTGTGTTTTTTGTATTCTGATGTCATGGGTGGTTGGTCCCAATATACAAAATGTTTAATTAACTGAGTCAGATGAGAATTTTGTGTGTGTGCTTTTTCTCATAACTTTAATAACTGTTATAGTCAGCCTCTTATTTAACCCCTTTGTTTCAGAAACTAACTGGTGAAATATGATGTCTGCAGTAGATCATGTCAAGTATGTGTTCAGACAGACCCTAACTAAAAACAACAAAGGATACGTCCAGATGATGGCACTAAGTTGGATGCATTTGTATTTATACAGTGCTCCCTTATGCAACATTTTGCAAGTTATAAAGATCAGTCACCTTTAGGGCAATCACAGATCTGAATGCTCCCAGGTGTTCAAACACCCAGTCCCTGAAAATAAAAATGTCTGGGTGAAAATCTAGCTTGCCTTTCTTCTTGACATGTTGACTTTCTACCTGCAGATTTTTTTTGACATGTCTTTTTGTGTGATATTCCAAGTAGAATCTTCTCTCCATTGATTCTTGTTTTGATAGTATAGGTTGGCTCTTTTTATATGCTTGTGCTTATCAAGTCTTATCACTTGGCCTCTGTCTGTCGAAATAGTTTTCATAAGAAATAATAACAAAATGGCAATTTAGTAGTAGTTTAATTGTGAAGGCTGCCCCCAGAAAAAGAGGGAGAGAGGATAAAGACAGAGTTTGCTGAACACAGAGGTTTGCAGCTTCTGGGGCAGGGCTGAGATGGATGATAAGCTGCATTAGGAATTGAAAGAGTGGGTTTTATGGGGGACAGCAGTGGGACAAAGCCAAAACTGCTTGGACCCATGCATTCTAAGTATGGGACATGTGGAAGTATGAATGAGCCTGAAGAGAATTATTTTTTGTTGGACTGCAGGGTGGTGGGTGCAGGGTATCTTTAGCACTAGGAAGAATCTAAAAAAGAAGATTATTTTCACCCATGCTGACTGTACCATTAAATTGTTAAGGGCACCTACTGCTGGTGGCACAACATTTAACCAAATAATACAATATTCCTGGCTTGCTGCTATCAATGCTTTCGGCTGACATCAGATGAAGCAGCCTTGTAATTGCCAGATGATGCATGCCATGGACTGCATACCATTCTACACAGAGCAAACCGGATTGGTTTTTCTGGTTCTCTGCCAAGGGATTGGTCTCCCATGCACCCTTGGATATATATGCAGAATTCTAACATGTTTCCTTACAGGAGACGAAAGGAAACTCTGGTTCCAAGCTGGCCATCAGGAGAAAATGTGAACAAAAAGCAATTTGACTGAGTAAATGAGACATAAAATAGAAATGCCAAAAACCTGAAAGCAGAAAGGAGGCAGTAGGTCTCTAGAGAATTGTTCTCTATATTTTTTATGGAAGAAAAATGTTTTCTAGCTTACAGTGAGCACTGGAGTCAAGGCTACATTGTTCCATTCTTACTCATGTTTCTTAAGTGTAAGGAATAATCCAGTCACATAAACAATGTCTTTCAGTTTTTTCACTATGGAATGAACATGACTGGACAGCAAATATTGCATTTGCTGCTTATGTGACTTAGAAAAAATTATTTTAGTTTTTTTGTCTACATTCATTGGTTTGCCTGAAAGCTGAAGCATGCTATCGTTTTAGCCTAGATGTTGGTGGACTCCAACTCCCATCAGCCCCTGGCAGGATGGCCAATGGTCAGGGATGATGCAAGTTGTAGCCCAGTAACATTTGGAGGACCACAAATTCCCATTGTATTTAGCTGCATCTGGAGAGTAGCACTCTGAACTGCTCTGTATGTTTATATTCAAAAGATATGTCACTCACTCCCCCAAACCACCCCTCCTTTCCCCCAGCTGGGGACATTTCTCATATCAGAGCTTTGGTACTGGCTGAGATGAAACTCCTCTGAGCCATGGGATGGAGGCAGGAGAAGGAAGAGAATGTCCATTTTGTTTTTAAAATTATATTTCCTTCCAAGAGTCACTTAACATGAGGATGACCATATACAGTGATGCTACCAATCATTATTCTGAATAGATCTGGAATGCATGTGCTTTGACCATGCATACAAAATGATGACTTCCTATTCCTTCTTACAATTCCCACAATGTAGTCTGTGGGAAATGGTGCTCTTCCCAGTGGTTTTGAATGAGCATTTCAGATTTCATAGATCTCGGGCTGGATTCCTAGAAAAATCTGTAACTTCTTTGGTTGCCTAGAATTACTTGATGATGATGATGATGATGATTTTGCAAAAACAAGGTTGTGTATAGTGTTGTGTGTCACTTGGGTGGTAATCCATTATGCTACAGTTCTTTTAGGTCTTTTTTTGGATGTGTCCTGCATGCCCATTTTGTTTTTGGCTGCCATTGTCAACAAATGTGAATATGTGTCTCTTCTGATGATATTCTTTTCTCCTTTAACATGAAAGGGTAATCCTTATATGGCTCTTCAGAGTCTTCAAAGTCACAACAGAAGCACTCTGCCTTTGTTCATCATAGCTTGGTTTATGAACTGCCATATTTTCATGGCAATAGAAACATTTTGGAGCAACTTTATTTTTCACATTGTAGCTATGGTATCATGTGATTAGCTAGCACCACGCCAATAATCCCACTTAAAACATATTGCAACAGTAATGATATATCATATTTTCGTTGCTGTTTCAGAATATGATTATTTACATGGGTACTATTCAACCAATGAAATGCTGATAATGTCACAATAATTCATGCTTATTGCCTTTTTAAACATAAATTGATTTCTATGCCAAAAATTTAGTCTTGTTTCTGAAAGGGACAACTTATCACCATTTCTGGCACAAAGACCTTCCAAGGTTCCTGTGGAAATTTGAAATCCAAAATGTGGAAATGTTATACTACCTCTTTCTCCCAAAAAGGTGAAAAGGTTGGACTAAAACTAAAATTCAAAATCCTAAATCTTCATTCTGACATTGGCCATAGTTCTTCATAAGAGAAATTTAGCCATGTGCTCGTTCAGCATGGGTAATTTCATTTGTTTTGTGTTTTTAAAAAAAGGATTCTTCCAGATTGAACTGAAGCATCTCTTGCCCCATAATTTGTTGTGACTATTTTCTAGTGAAGTCGCACACCACACAAACTAAGTGTTGGTATGCTTTTTTCAAAAAGTCAGGTTGAATGCAGGGGACCTGTGGCCCACTACAACTCCCATCATCCCCAACCACTGTTCATTTTAGCTGGGGCTGATGGGAGTGACATTTGGAGTCCTCATGTAACATTTGGAGGGCTGTGGCTTCCATACTGCAGGTTTAATATAAGCATTTCTGCTGTCACATGCAAATGATCAGGAAGGAGCTAGACATAGCACCCCCTAAAGGCAGCCATATTTAACCACTTCCTTATGTATTCTGACTCAACCCAAGAAAGTAGTTTGAAGACTGCAATTTAAATGGGTGTAGGATTATTGCCTAAGAGGCTGACCTGCAATGATGTAGTTTACATTCCAACACAATTAATTTAAATTAAAATTAGTATGTTTGTTACCTGTTCTTGGAAGATAAACCTCAAGAAGCCATAGTCATAAGTTCATAGGTCTCTGACGTTTTGAAATTAGGTTAAAATCCTTAATCTTACAATGCTGTCACATTACAGGTGGCTTTTTTTAAAAAAACAACCAGTAGGAATTTGATTAAGTGTATCTCTTAATCTGCTGTTGGGCAGAGATTAAATAAAACCTCCTGCCTGTGAATGTATGAGATCAAGGCACCATTCTATAGCAGGGGAAAGAAAAGCTTGTCAGATTCAACAGCAAGGAAAACACAGTTCATCAAAGGTGATCACTCTGGAACCAACAAAACCAGAATGGAAAACAATAGCCTGCAGTGTAAACATTGCCTATATCTGAATATGAAATTATGTGTTTCTCAATTTTAAAATTAAGAAATTCATCTGATTGTGAAACATGGAATTAGATAATAAGGTTGCAACATAATAATTAAATGACTTGTTTCTCCTGCTGCACTTTTGAGGGTAGGGATCACCTAACCAGCCCTGCTTGCATAAGACCTGTGTAAGGACTTCTGCTTGCCCAATGGGACTTCTCCCTATCTCCCTGAAATTGGCTGGGGAGTGTTAGGAGAACCTCCAGAACAGTGCACAAAGGGAGGAGAAAGGAGTATTGTTCCACCTGCAAGCTGGAATCCTTGTGCAGATGGAACAATTAGAAGAGTGCAATGTTGATTTTTTTTTTAAAAAGGTATCTAATGCTAGTTCTACTCAGAGCAGACCACTGAAATTAATGGACATGATAGGTCCACTGATTTCAGTGGGTCTACTCAGAGTAAAATGTAGTTGAATGCAACCCATATTTACATACATTCCTCATTTCTATTTTATAGGTAGGTAGCACTACTGATTCCAACATGTATCATAGTTTTTAATCTACATTAATTCACTTATAATACATCATGCTCTCTCCTTTGGATATGAATAATGGAGTATCTTTCTTCTTGTCATAAATAGGGCTTGAAAAGTTAATTTAAACTAAAAAATGCAATTAGGTAATTTAATTAGAAGAAAACTCTGGTAGGTACCAGACTTTTCTAATAACTCATTTTGGTTATAATTTAAGAAACAGTGCATATCAAGTCCATATGATTGGCAGTTCTCCACAGAATTAAATGAAACCATCTCATTTCAAAGCAGATCTCTCTGTTGTTTCCAGTAGGGAGTTTGGCGTAAGAGTCTATAGAATGTTGAGGCTCAAAGATCTCAACATTTAAAATGGCAAAGTTCATCTGCTCATAGAAATTAAACTTAGGCTAGAACCAGAAAAGAAAACAGCTGCTATTTTAAAAAATGCACTATCGTTTGATTGTTGTTGTTTTTTTAAATGTATAGCTAAAGCATATTAATGTATAAATGCTAGCACCTTCCAAACATAGTTGCACAGACGGCCTGTTTAGGGAGGTGCCTTTTTATAAAGTATTGTAATCCTTGAATGAGGTGAATGCAGATTAGAGACTAAGAATGCTCAGCCCTTATTAGCTTCTTGTTAGGCTTTTATTAAAATGAGAAGGCTGGGAAATTTTTTACACAAGCCCCAGGTCAGCTTCTGAGCCAGTAAACATATACATGTGTGTACAATGAAATCATTAAGGGCCCATATTGTATTCTAAATATATTGCTTTGTTTTAAGGAGTCTTGTCAAAATTACCAAGGTTAGGCAAGGGCAACAACATGTTTACTGACTGGTTTGGTCAGTTTAGGATGGCATCATTGTTTAGGCAGTTGAGTGTGAGCAGAATATTGTGTGGGTGGGAAGAAGATGGTCAGGCTGATTTCTAAACCACCTTTTGGTGTTTCCCTCCCTCCTCTTTCCTTAGAACAATAGAATAACCTGAGTGAGTCAGAGCAAAGGCAGTGACATGTATCTGACAGCAGCAAGAGCTAAGTGCTACAGGAAGTAAGTATAGTACAGGAATGATTCTATGTAGCTCTTCTCAAGCTTTGATTTAAAAAGATGTGTGGATTTCTTATACGGTCATACCTCGGGTTGAATATACTTCAAGTTGAGCACATTTGAGTTGTGCTCCTCGGCAACCCAGAAGTAACGGAGCGTGTTACTTCCGGGTTTCGCTGCTTGCACATGCGCAGATGCTTGAAATGATGTTACGCGCATGCGCAGAAGCGGCGAAAAGCGACGCACGTGTGCGCAGACGCGCCGTCGCTAGTTACGTTTAATTCTAGATGTGAACGGGGCTCCGGAACGGACCCCGTTCGTATCTAGAGGTACCACTGTACATAACAAAACTTTGACCTGGAGATCTTCCCAGCAACATATTTCACAGATTTGTCTCTTTCTTTCTTTTATTGTTTATACTTAGCTTTGTTGGTCATCAGAATTTCTTGTAGCAGTGTGTTCCAAAGGTGGATCTGTGCTTTTGTATTTTCTTTTTCTTTTAAAAAAAATTCTGCATGGTTAGTTTAATTGGCCATCCACTGGTCTTGGGTCTATCTGCTAGGGAAAATGTTTGCCAATATTGAGAGTGTTGCATGTACGTAACAGTGTATAGAATTGTATACAGTACTGCAACATGACAGAGTCAAAGGTTAAAGCCTTTCCTAGGCCATTTCAAGCTCACAGGCTTATGCATTTTAATAGTGAATTATTATTCACTTTGCTTTTCAAATCCATCTTGCTTTGCTTCCTTATCTGAGATAGCCATTATACCTTTCAGTATTTCAGAAGTTCTGAGAGCCTAGCAGAATAAATTAAGGGGGAGCGGAGAATCCAACACTGTCAGATCCTTATGTATGAGTCAGTGGCGTAGCGTGGGGGGTGCAGGGGGGGCTGGCCGCACCGGGCGCAACCCGGGCGGGTTAGGGTTAGGGAGCGCAAATCCACGGGTTAGGGGGCGCAAATTACTTGCCTTGCCCCGGGTGCTGACAACCCACGCTACGCCACTGGTATGAGTGTTCCAGAAGATGTAATCCCACAGCTTTGCAGAGAGATCTATCCACCCCTCTTCTTTTCACATGAACATAATTGGGTCTAGCTTCCTTTCCCACTCTTGCTTTGAAATTTTCTTCCCAGTGCTGGAGTACTATCCCACTTCTCCATTCCATCTCCATAGCGCTGATGTACTGTATCTCCAGCCCTGGTATAATTCCAGGATAGGATGTTCTGTTTGTTTAGAGGAGGAAGCTAAATGTCCTGTTTTGGTTTTTTTGGATTTGTATGGTCCTTTTTGGCCTCTGCACTTCCTGTTGGTTTATAGTGTTCATTTTTGGCTTTCTTTAAGTTTGAAACATATCATTATTTCTGGCAGTAGATCTGAAAGGGAACTCTGGGAACAGAGTATTTATTGAAGTTGTGTTTGGGGAAAATGCTCTTATGGCCTCTAACCCAAAACACTGTCCTACAGGTGTTCCATTAGCCCATGAAATGTTAAGATAAACAGGTCTTCTTTAAATTCTGCTATAAAAACGTTACCTTAGTTAAAAAGATGATTTGGCCAAAAGATGGCACTGCAACAACATTCCTTCTGCTTTAGGTGTAAGTGAGCTGATTCTGTTCTTGCATTCCCATTCTTTTCCTACTCTTTCAGTTAGTTGTAAGTAAGGATCATATGCACTGCATGTAAACTTTCATGTCTGAAGCAGCTGCACACATCTGTTCCACTGCGTGATAGGGATCCATGTTTGGCTGCAGTTTCCAACATATTTTTACAGTAAAATTGTGTGTGTGTGCTTCATTAAATGTGGTTCTGTATGCATGCTTATATGCACAGCACACAATCTTAATTCATAGTGTATGAAGTCTTGTAACTGGAAATTAATGTAGTTTATAATTTCTAAAACATTGTAAAAGTAACTATGCTGGCATAAACACTTCAAAAAAACATTTCAGAAATGGAGAGAGGGGTCATCAAAGCAAATAAGTGGTATTGTCTGCCTGCCAAAATGTGCATATGTTAATAGGAGATGCTGACAACATTTTTTTGCTCCTGAATGGTTTGTTTAAAGCAATCTCAAAACTGATTTTCCTTGATGTGGGGGGAGGTACTGTAGGGTCTGGCCTTGCAACATTGAAAGAATAAATGATCTGACTTTCAAAAGTGCTTAGCATAAGCAGCTACTAGATAAGTTAATGGAAGTCTCAGATGTTCAAAACCTCTGAAAATCTCAAATCATAGCAGTTTTTGATATTGATTTCAGTGGAAGCTGGATTGAGGCTTAGCTACTTCAATAACCTTACGTAATGGAATTGCTTCTAAACCATTATGGAAGAGGTTTGATAATTTCCTTCTTTATCTGTGCTAGTGAAAAGCAAACCTTCCAAATCAAAATGACACATTTGATCAATTTTTACTAAAATACCCTACCAGATGGAGTTACTAGTAATTCACCTCTAATTAGAAAATTTGCAGTTGCACAAAGTGTCTTTTAGTATGAAATATCTATTGATCACTACGCAATAGAGAATAGATTGCTAGTATCATAATCTATGTCAGTGATCTATGTCTTCCACAAGTATCTTCCACATTCATGTGAGTCACACACAGATCCACAGATTCTCTTTTACAAAGTGCGCTATCATGTTCTTCCACCATTCATCTCCCCCCCCCCATGTACATCTATACCATGTATACCTAAAGGAGCGTCTCCACCCCCATCGTTCTGCCCGGACACTGAGATCCAGCACCGAGGGCCTTCTGGCGGTTCCCTCACTGCGAGAAGCCAAGTTACAGGGAACCAGGCAGAGGGCCTTCTCGGTAGTGGCGCCCTCCCTGTGGAACGCCCTCTCACCAGATGTCAAAGAGAACAACAACTATCAGACTTTTAGAAGACATCTGAAGGCAGCCCTATTTAGGGAAGCTTTTAATGTTTGATGTATTAGAGGATTTTAATATTTTTTTGGAAGCCGCCCAGAGTGGCTGGGGAAGCCCAGCCAGATGGGCGGGGTACAAATAATAAATTATTATTATTATTATTATTATTATTATTATTATTATTATTATTATTATTATATCTACCCAACTAGCTTTTATATAGCCGGCAGGGGATTAATCCCCACAGATGTAGAGTGCTTCCTAATTGCATGTCCTAGAAGGCTACATTTTTACTGGGATGTGACCACAGAGATGAATCAGTCCTCCATTATAGTGGGAAATACCAAGCCTTCCAGATATTGCTGGACTCCAACTCCCACCATCCCTGATCATTAGTCATGCTGGCTGGGGCTGATGGGAACTGGAGTTAACAACATCTGAAGGACCCCATGTTTCCCACCCCTGATCTATAGACTGCATATTCCTCAACAAATTACAATGGAAGGAGCTATTTTTTTGTTTCCTACATTTGCATGACAATGCTATACAAGGCTACTAACAAGAAAATCCCACTGAGTTAGTTAGGACTTACCCCCTGGTGTGTGTATAGGATTGCAGCCTTAGGCACAGTGGTACCTCGGGTTACATACGCTTCAGGTTACAGACTCCGCTAACCCAGAAATATTACATTGGGTTAACAACTTTGCTTCAGGATGAGAACAGAAATCATGCTCCGGCAGCGCAGCGGCAGCAGGAGGCCCCATTAGCTAAAGTAGTGCTTCGGGTTAAGAACAGTTTCAGGTTAAGAACGGACCTCCAGAACGAATTAAGTTGTTAATCCGAGGTACCACTGTACTACATTTCTAACTCACTTCACCCAAGTATATCAGAATGTCACCCCTGCGAAGTAGATGACACCAAGGCTACACTCACATAGCTCAATCAGGATTTTAACTTCACTTCCCTGCACCTAAAACCAAGAATCTGGTTTTTAGGTAAATTAATAGTACTTCTTATACCAGCCTTCACCAACCAGGTGCCCTCCTGATATGTTGGACTACAATCCCCACCATAGGGAGTTGTAGTACAAACCATCTGGAGGGCACCAGGTTGGTGAAGTCCACCTTGTAGTATTTTGTTTACTAGGGTGCACATGTCCAAGTACAAAATGTACTTAGCCCTTGGTGGGAAAGGGTGGGATAAAATGTAATAAGCAAATAACTGTTTAAAAAATATGAATGGTGCCTGAACATATTATTTTCAGCTTTCCTCTCCCAAGTCCATCTGAATGGCAGGAGGTTTGTCGGGGGGGGGGGATGATTGTGCTCACAAGCAAGCATTTGAAAAGAAATGGTGAATAATATAAATGTGCACCATTCATATTTGCTACACTTTGTACTCGTGTTAGCTATGCACAAAAAGTAGCATGGTAAGTGATTGAGTATCTGTTAGCATGAGTCCCGTGCTATGGTTTCTCAAGGTAGATAGTGAGTTTCCTTAAAGTATAAGCGAATGGGAAACACAAAGTATTCCTTGATTCAGTTTTGGCATATGTCTAGACCTAGCTCTAGCATGCCAACCTTTCCCTTGCAGTTACTGATATAAAAATAAGTGTACACACAGCCCTGGGTCAGTGGTAGCCTCCAGATGGTGCTAGACTACAGTTCCCATAATTCCTCACCACCTGCCATGCTGGCTGGAGCTGATGGGAGTTGGAGTTCAACAACATCTGAAGGGTGGCAGGTTCATGAAGGCTAGCCTAGATAACCCAACCACCTTTTCCTAGGAGCAGTTTTTTTGGTTCCAGGTAGGACAGAATAACTCAATTATTTCCTGTCCTTCCCAGTAGGGATTGGCTTACAACATGTGCCCACAGCATGGGGATACCTGATGCTAGGTAAAGGTAAAGGACCCCTGGACGGTTAAGTCCAGTCAGAGGTGACTATGGGGTACAGTGCTCATCTCACTTTCAGGCCAAGGGAGCCAGCATTTGTCCACAGACAGCTTTCTGGGTCATGTGGCCAGCTTGACTAAACTGCCTCTGGTGCAACAGAGCACAGTGACAGAAGCCAAAATGCACAGAAATGCTGTTTACCTTCCCACTGCCGTGGTACCTATTTATATACTTGCACTGGTATGCTTTCGAGCTGCTAGGTTCGCAGAAACTGGGACAGAGAATGGGCGCTCACCCCGTCACATGGATTTGAACTGCCAACCTTCCGATCAGCAAGCCCAAGAGGCTCAGTGGTTTAGACCACAGGGCCACCAAGTCCCATGTACATGGTGTACTCAGTGTACAGTTCCATGTACTGATGCTACACTTAACCAGAGTAAAGCAGAGTTTTTCAGTGTACTCAAAATGCTGGATCCCAACAGAGTTTCTCAAAATCACAAATTCTATTCTGTGCTTTTAGTTCCTATCAGCTTATTTTTAGGAATAAAAAACCTACAGCAAGCACCTTTTTCATTGAGCACAAACAACTGCCAAACTTTGTCTAGTTACAGAGGATAGCTTAAGTGAAGTCTACTGCCAATGTATATTTCAGCTACCAGTTTTGGCCAGCCAGGCATGTGAATTCTTCATACTTTTTAAAAAAAGAAATAGAAAAATAATATCTAAATAGTTTTAAAAACTAAGCACATATTACATATAACACCAACACTCACTTTAAAAATCTGTTTTACAATGCATTTCTAAAGACCACTATTCAAATGTGCAATCCTAGTACATTTACTTGGGAGTAAATCCCACTGTATTAAATTAAGCTTACTCCCAGGTATGCGCACAAAGGACTGCAATATAAAAGTGAGAAAAAGCTAGCTACTGGACAGCCTGTACCTTGAGCTGTATTTTTTATCTTCTGGTCTTTTCAGTCCTACAATTTCCTCCTTGACTTCCATCCTCTCTGCTTGCTCAAGCTCCCCAGGTGCTGCAATTGGGGTTTTAGCTAGATGGTATATAAGTGGATGTGAAATTAGCGCGCGCACACACATTTTTGTTGATCAACATGTTAGCCTTGAAGAACACTAGTGAACATGTTAGCCTTAGTTTGTGTTTTCTGAGGAATGTGACAGAATCGACCCATGAAATGCATTTGGCATGTTCAGGCATTCTACAAAACCATGGTCTAGCTCTGTGTTAGGGCTGGAAAAACCTGTAGCCCTCTAGGTGTTGCTGAACTATAACTCACATCAGCCCTGACCAAATGCTGACTCAGAATGATGGAAGTTGGAATCCACATGATCTGGAGGGCCACATCCCTGCTTTGTGTGAACAGGTCTAGCCTTCTCATGGGCTTGTATGCTTCTCCTCCCTTCCCTGGTGAAGTGATATTTACTTCTGCTTTTAATTAACTGCAGCTTCCTGAACTGTCCAAACCAGTTAAGCTATGGTTAACATTATGGTTTGCTTCAACAAATCAGTTGCATAAACTATTCTTTAAGGGTGGCTTGCTGTAAAATCAACCAGAATAAGTGTTAACTACAAAGTCACACCACGTAAAATCATGGATAAGGAAAAGTGAAAGTGAATTTATCCTGTTCGGTCTTTACATTTTATCGTTAAAATAAGGGATTGACTTCATGCTCACATACACCTAAACAAAATGCATCATACTTTTTCAAATTACTTTTTTAAAGAAAGCAAGCTAGTAGGTAGGGCTGGGTGATATATTGATATATATGACCTCCTTTCTCTCATCTTTCTTCTACCAGCCCTTTTATCAATTCTAAATTGGATTTCTTGTACCTAGAGATCACAACTGCTGATGGTCTAGTACCAATGTGGTGTCTTTCGGATCTTGTTGGACCCCAACTCTCGTCAGACCCAGTCATGGCCAACAGTCAGTGATGGGAGTTGTAGTCTAGCATTGGGAACAGGTTACCACGTTGGCTACCACTGTTCTGGTGTCTCAGGAAAGTCTCTTTGACAGACTACTGAGATACAGCAGGCTCTGAGAGGTCTGGGTTCTTTTGGGTGAGTGGAGACCTGTTTATCATGCCCCCTGTATCATGCTCAGCAATGACAATGCTGTCCCCTGCTCAGTGGTACAAGGCTCACCATCTCACAGAAGTAGGCAAGAAACAAAAGTTGTTGCTTGGATTTATTTACCTGCTGCTATCTCACTTTGGTAGGTGCAGTGCTAAGGATTGTGCTGCAGCAAGGTAAGCAAGCTGCCTAGTTGGAGCAGAGTCTGTTGCTCATCCAAGGAACAGCTGCCCAGTGGCGTAGCGTGGGTTGTCAGCACCCGGGGCAAGGCAAGTAATTTGCGCCCCCTAACCCGTGGATTTGCGCCCCCTAACCCGTGGATTTGCCCTAACCCCAGATGTTGCGCCCGGTGCGGCCAGCCCCCCCTGCACCCCCCACGCTACGCCACTGCAGCGGCCTTAATGTCTCTTGTGCGTCTGTACTTCCTTTTTGTGGGTGGTGCAGCAGAAGAGACTGAGCCCAACCCCTTCAACTGTGCCACTCAAAGAAAGAGGGAGGATGTTAGTATTAGAGCTGACATAAATTATTGTGCACTCAGTCTGGACTGCCCTGCTGGGCCCAGTCCTCCCTATTTCGCCTCAGAACAGGGTGAGTGAGCAGTTCAGTGGTAGCGCACATGCTTTCCATGTACAGTGGTACCTCGGGTTAAGTACTTAATTCGTTCCAGAGGTCCGTTTTTAACCTGAAACTGTTCTTAACCTGAAGCACCACTTTAGCTAATGGGGCCTCCTGCTGCCGCCACGCCGCCGGAGCACAATTTCTGTTCTCATTCTGAAGCAAAGTTTTTAACCCGAGGTACTATTTCTGGGTTAGCGGAGTCTGTAACCTGAAGCGTATGTAACCTGAGATACCACCGTAAAATGTTGCAGGTTCAATCCCCAGTGTCCCTGGAGTGAGTGATCAGAAGTAGATGTGGCCGCTCTTAAAACTTGCCCTGTGCTCTCTCTAAACGCCCTGTTCTGTGTCCAATGAACCACAAGATGCCTGGGGTTGTTGTTCACTCTTTAATGTAAAGTTTTGATGGTACTTTAACCAATAAAACACACACTTTTATAAACAAAACAGCAACTGTCACTTGCTTAACCCTTCCTACCATACTAGAACGGGGGCTATCCATCCAACAGGGTAAGCGCCGGGGGCTCCTGCAGTCTCCCTGAGTGCAAGCAGAAGAGGGAGATGTGGACCTAATCGCCACCCCCACAAGAGAAAGTGCAGGCAGAAACAGCCTTCACCTCTGTGCATTTGGTTGCCCTCCAGGCGGCGCAATGGGGAAGCCTGGGCTCTCTGCGCCCAATCCACATTGCTGAACCAGCCGGGCACAAAATGAGCCGGCCGTGCCCCGCAGGAGGGGCTGACGCCTGGCCACTTGCGCACCTGCCCTCTCCAGCTGCGAGGACGGAAGCGCGGACCAGAGGCAACGCGGCAAGGCGCCAGCTACACTCCACGAGGAGAGAAAGCGCGCGCAATTCGCAGCCTCAGCCCACTCGCGGGCTCCTGTCTCTTCGCGGAGGAATGCGCGGGCGAAGGCGAGGCGACAAAACGCCCGCTCTCCTGACCGGGAGGAAGCCGCTCTCTCCGGACAACACCTGGCTCGTGATTAGTCCCGTCAGGGAATCTCCTGCGAGCCTTCTGGGCGAAGGCGGAGCTGCTGGAGAAGGCGGGCTTGCCGCCGCCTCAGCCGCCTGAAACTCCGGCCTCCCTCGCCGTCTTTTCCGCGATTGGTTCGGGGCCGCTCCATCCCGCCCCGTCTGGCCCGCCCCGCCGAGGGGGCTGGGTCACGCCAAGTTTCATTGAGGTGGAGATATGTAGGCAAAGCCCCGGGCTGTGGCGGCTGGACGGGAGCTTCGCGGCTGGGAAGACGCGCTTTTCTCGCCTGAGACCGAGCGCGCGCGCAAGGGAGAGCTGGCCGCTGGGCAGCTTCCGACGCTCCCGCGATGCCTCCTGCCTAGACGCTGGGGACAGTTTGGTGGCGCCTCGCTCGGAGCGCCCGAAGTTCTGCTGGTCCCCGACGGGGCGGCTCTTGTTATGTCTGGGAATCTCGCGCGTGAACTGTGAGGGATCCGGGACAGGCGCAGCCATGCGCGACAGAGACGGCTCGGTTTGAGCTCATCTAAGGCAGCGCTCAAGGCGATAACCCCCCTCCCCACCCCCACCCCACGCCCGCCCGGATGAGGGCTGGAGCAAAATGGTTCTCAAGTGAACAAACTAAAGACTTTCCTCTGCAAGAGAAACGGTGCGCCTTGAGTTGGAAGCCTTAAGAAGCGGATCTTGCTAGCCGCGCTTCGGAGTTGTTGGGCTTTTTGTTGCTTTTTGGACAGGCTGCTCCGGAGATGTCGAAGGGCTCTTGAGAAGAATCCCGCAGGACACGCAGAGAGAATGCTCGTTTGCTCCAGCCCCGGACAAGGGTGGACCTCAAAGACAGGAGCTGGCGCCTGGTGACATTGCAAGTGATCCTGGGCTCCTTTGTTTCGCCAAGACTCGAAGTGGTCCCATCTCCCAGCGATGGCAACAGAAGTGGTGTGTGGATTGATCTTCAGACTACTACTTCCCATCTGTCTAGTCACTGGTATGCGGAGTTTTTCTTGCTGGGACAGAGGGGGTGATAGTGGGGTGCGGGCAATGTAAGACCGTTATTCTGGAAGTAGGTAGTCTTAAGGTCTCTTTCTTGAATGTAATGCACATCTTGGATATTTTTTCTCTAAAACTGAGGCACCTTTTGTTCTACAGGGATGAATACTGTATCACTTACCCCATACAGATTATTTAAGAAAAGCCTTATTTTAATGCTGTGGCCTTTGCCTCTTCTCTTCAGACTTTTCAGTTTTACTCCACCTGATCTGAAAGAACCATTGCACCCCACGTATGTCAAATTAAATAGAAATTTACGCACTTTCAAAACTGATTTGTAGTGTAACCCTTTCCATGTCTACTCAGAAGTAAGTCCCCTTGAGTTAAGTTGGATTTACTCCCAGGTTAGTGTGTAAAGAATTGTAGCATTAGTATTTAGTTTGCAGGGCAGCACTGGGTGAAAAGATCTGTTCAGCTTAATACAATCCTACACACGTCTACTCAGGAGTAAGTCCCATTCAGTATAATGGGACATTCCCAGGTGTATAAGGCTGCAGCCTAAACCTGTACAGAATTAATCTGATTTGCTGGCATACTCTCCTACAGCCTAAAGCACAGTTGCATATTAAGAAGTGAAAAAATACATTTTTGCATTTACTGGGAAGTATGCATGCACCATTGATTCCCAAAGATCATAGTTCTGTTTTAAGGCCACACCTTAAAAAATGGCCTTTACATGAAAAGCATATTTTACATATGTTTGGGTTTTTCTTACCTGAAAACAAAATCTAGTTTAAACAAAAGCAAGTTGGTTATGTTTCAAGCAGAGGAAAAGTTGGTTCTAGTTCCCTTGTATGACCAAGGGGAAATTATTTCTAGAGTGCCACCAGAAATTAATATTAATCTACGTCCACCTTATTGACAAAACAGGAATCGGAATGAATAAATGTTCATCTTTTAGGTTGAAGTCCTTAGCACGCTTACTGTGGAGTAAGACCCATTGTACTCAGTGAGTTGAGTTTAGGATCACACTTCATATATTACAGGACAGATATACTGCATGCAAGAGAATGAATCAAATAACAGCTGGTGAATGAACTTCGACTAAAATTGAAATACTACCAGGATTATTGTGGCCTGTTAGTACAATGCAGAAAAAGCATTAAGAATGGTGTCCAGGATTTAAGATCATGCTGAGTCTAAATATTCAGATGGAGATTAACACATGGAGCACTGATATGTTACAGATTAAGTTTAATTTGGTAGCTCATTCTTGGTTCCTTATTTACCATTTATGGGTCAAGGCATTCATGGACATGGTAATGCCTGTGACTTAAAGTCTGTGGGAGCACATTCCATTCACTTGGCACTCTGTAATTATAAATCCAGTTTAGATACTACGTTCTGTTTCGAAGTATTGGTGTCTCAAACACATTGCCCACATAATTAGGTGGTGCCACTGATTTCCCTGTTGGTTGGGAAATCTGCATAGTGATGCATCTATCCTGAGTAACTTCTTCTAACTTTCTGGATAACCTCCTCTAAGAGTTGAGGAAGGGAACGTCCTTTGAGGCATGTAGAAGCTGCCTCCTCACACCCAGTCATCAGATGCTTCTTCACCTTTCTAAAAGATTTTGTTTTGACACATAGGAAGAGAGCATGAAAAATTCTGTGCCCTCACTAAATTTCACAGTAGTTCAGTGAATGGGCAAATATTCTTCAGTGGATGATACTAACACCGGCTAAATGCCGCATCTTTAATAGAAGGAAGAAACAAACATTTTATCCCTCATCCCAGTGCCCCAAAATCTTGTGGTTTCCATGAGCAGGAACACAAACTTGAGGTCAAGCTGCCTGCAAAACCGTAGCATTCCATAACCGTGTAGCTTGGTCAAGGCATGATTAGAATCATGAAAGTTTCGGGGTGGTGTTTGTTGTTGTTTTTTGCTGCTTTTAAACATTTGCTTTTGTATCTCTGTGGCGCAGAGGGGTGGAGGCCAGAGTGTATGTGCTGTGCTGATAAGCTCTCAATCCTTTCCTTTAGAAAATAGTGCTCTCAGTGTCTTCAGTACAAGTGTAGATGAATAGATACTTATTAACACAGGAATTTGGTTTTCTAGTTAAATAATCAACTGTATTCATTAACAGGCTAAAAACTACTGTGATATGCCTGCTGTTATTATCATCTGGACTCACTTGCAACTTAACACCAGTGTCCTGAACTGCCAATCATCATCTTTTTCTTACAGATTGTGTGAATTGCCATCTGGAGAGTTTAGCATCTGAATATTGCGTAGTTTAGAACCCTGTACAAGGTGATTATAATATTAAGGAGGGTGGTTCTGACTCTAGTTTGGCAGCATAGTTTCATGGCGCAAGCATGGAGAGTCATTTTATTTGAGCCAACCACTTCTCAGGAATGACTTGGCGAAATGCACCCTTGAGGTGGAACTCCTGCCACAAGAGCCATGCTTCCTGTGCCTGAAGTAGGAAGTACAACCTTGCCTTCCTCTGACCAGGGATTGCAAATCCTGATGATCTGGATCTCATTAAAACGCCTTCCTAATCATTTCTGTTCACTTGTGGAAACCATCCCAAATATTACAGGCTTTCAGCAGCTGAAGCAGCTGGATGAGGTTGTCAAGGCTGTTGCCCAGGTTTCAGAGCTTTTATTCTCCCCAAGTACCTTCCAAATCAAGTCTCCAGGATTCCCCATAACTCATACATAAACCTTGGAGGCTGCCCAAAGCTGCTTGCTATTAGCCTTGGACTTAATTGTAATTGTTGTTTTATTCATTTGTTATCTGGGAAATGCCATTGCCTGAAGTACTCCTGAAGAAATCATTCATCTTCAAAAGGCACTTTGTCTTGCATGTGCTTCCTTTATAGTAAAATGATTTGTAACATCTACACAGACACATTCCTCCATTTGATCCCTTTTGCCTTTTCCATTTCTGTACGAGACGCACCAATTGTTTTCATGTCTGTTCTGATTTCTGAGCCAGGCAATCTTTTACATCTTAGCTCTGTCAACTCCAAAATGCATAATATTTCAATTCCCCCCATCTACCTTTCAGGTGTGAAATGTGAACTTTATGTAAACACACATGACCACTTTTGAAGTTAGGGTAGCTGATGTGGTTCCATAGTCTTCTGACAGTTATCTCCCAGTGAAAGAGACCACATTCACACAATGCATTTAAAGCATTATTTCCTAGCTCTGTATTCTTTCCTAGCTCTGTTTCCTTGCAGTTATCTCAGTCTTGCAGTAGTCCATTTATCTGGACATGAGCAACAACTGCTTCCAGGTAAGTAGCTTACCAGGTCCATCATTTGAGCTATGTTGTGATACATTTGTGCATTTTCTTGAGGACTAATTTACTTGTGATTATCTGATCACAATAGTAGTTAACATTAACATAACCTGCCTTTGTTAGTTGCACTGGAGGACATAGAAGTTGGAGATGCTTATGTCTCATTGGAACGAATGCAAGAAAGCAAGTTCAGATCAGCTTCTCTAGAGATGTACAGTGGCAAAGCTGTTCTGCATAAACTGGCTCCTTGTGAGCCTGTAAATAAGTTCTCTTAAGGACCCTTCAGATCCTAATTGCCCTTTCTTTGTGTGTGTAATTCCTTTTCACGTGATATTGCACATTTGGATTTTATCCGAATGCGATGGGGATGGGCCCCATTTCTATATAGAAATTGGTAATGAGAGGCAGCTGGCTACTCTGCGGAATAATGTATGTATCCAAGAGATTTAAACTGCAATTTTTGTTTATGCAGTGGGCCTGTAAACAATTCTCAGCTTGTGAAGGCAAACTCTAAGTTGATGGCAGTCCGATGTACAACCCAATTAAAGCCAAACTCTTTGGATTGGCGCCAGTTTAGTCCCACTGTTATAATGGAGACTGATAGGCTTTAAGACTTGCTGTACAAGAATAAAAGCAGGTAACATGTGGCATATGATTTGGAATTGGCCTTCTAAAGTGTGCGCACTGCCTGGTCCCATGTTTTGGGTGCTGCCATACTCTCCCACCCCTAGAAAATGAAGCTCTTTGTTTTACCGAGAGCCTGAAAGGAAGCTGCAGGAGGCATGGACAAACATAAAAGTAGAGACTGATTTATGGACAAAAGCCTCGGCCCTGGGTCCTAGATGCTGAAGATATGCTGTGGAGCAGATCGATGATTTATTAGTTCAAGTTTTTGTTCATGGTTTATTTAATTAACAGTTGCCTTATAAAATAGCTTGTTGGTTTTTTTCTTCCGGGATAGAGGGTTTGAATTTTCTTTGGTTGTTTTAGGAGGGAGTACAGCTTAGTAAAACAGGTACTTGATTTGATGAACATTTGGTCTTTCATTAAATGTATTTAATATTAGAGTTGCTGTCAAATTTTGTGGCAATTTTGGAGGTTCCTGCTCAGTCAAAACACTTGAGAAATTTAGAAGCAAAAGGAGTGTTGCTGAAAAGAGAAAAAAATATCATGGGATTACTGCACACCTGATCTTACTATAGTGCTGAAGATAGCCCTCAGCTGAGCCACTGATTTCCAGGCTATGTGTTTTAAATGTTGTGGATAAAGGCCATTTTTGGGTGTGTCTTCCCTATGTGGACATACAGGAATGTTGGAGGTGGGAGGGGTGCATTGAGTGGGTGGTATGCACAGGTGTGCTCTCTTTCCAGTTCCTCTTTGGGGCTGGGTTGACCTGATGACATTGTCTGCACCTGCTCAGGCTGTTCTGTTGGTATCATTATCTGCCTCTCATTAGCACTGGATTGCCTCTACACATTTGGATCTCATTAATAAATTCCAGTATGCAGTGGTAGTTATTAAGACATGGGAACTAAGTTTTACCTAAAGTTTGGAGTGACTATTAAAGTTTCTGCATCAGAGAAGTATCCAAGGAATTTTGAGGGAAGTAAAACAATTTGATAAGACCAGCAACACTTCTCATCATGGAGGTGAAGATTTCTTTTTAATCCCTTCTTTTTACATTCAGTTCATCGTTTTGGGAAAGTCCTAATTAGTCTTCTTTCTGACATCTTAGTCTTTTTGTTCTAATATGTAACCCACCTATCTGCATTCCACAGCAGTGATGTCTTTGCTGTAAGAGCTGTTTCATAAGATGGGTCTGAATGTACATCTAGGACAGGCTTCCACAACCTCTGCCCTCCAGATGTTTTTGGCCTACAACTCCCATGATCCCTAGCTAGCAGGACCAGTGGTCAGGGATGATGGGAATTGTAGTCTCAAAACATCTGGAGGGCCGAGTTTGAGGAAGCCTGATCTAGGATATTAGCCAATTTGGTTAGGTGTCATTTTCTTTGAATGTGGACTAGACAGTGAGACTGTTCATCATTGACTAGCAATTAGCATTGAATCCTGCACTTAGTATGGGATTTAAATCAGTGTTTTAATATGCTTTACTTGACTATTGACCTGTCATGTCTATTCTTATCCAGGATAAATTAATTTGAAGCTGCCCCCCAATGAGAGAACAATCTAAATTAAATTTTCTTGGCTTAATGCATATACTTCCCAAACAAGGAATGCATACTAATTAGTTGCTATATAACAGCTAAAACTAATGGTAAACAGAACTTTTCTGCTGTTTTCACGAGGCCGTTTGTCCCCTCTGTAAAGGGCCATTCTTCAATAAGTTTCAGGGAAAGTGAAATTTCTGTGAATTTTGAGCTTGAGTTTCACTTTCCTTTAAGATGAAGTGGGCATGGCTTGGTTCTTCTTCCAGACACAGCCATTTTTTAACACTTAAAAAACCCCATTAATATTGCTTTTGGTTGTTGCTGTTGAGACTCTCAAGTTTTCCCACCACATTTCTTTTCCCTGATTATCCCTGTGGATCCGACACAGGCAGGAAAGGGAGAGGTAGCAGGGAAACTACTGTGAGACTTTCCCAAAAGTCTCACAGTCTCGGACTGGCAGCCAAGATGGCTTTTCTGAAAGCATAAAAACCAGGGGTGGATAGAAACCAAATCTCAGCCATCTCGAAGGTTCTGGGTAACTTACACCCTCACATCTCCAGGTTGGGCTTGGAGGGAGCCCTCTGTGAAACTCTGGAAAGCTGCTGCCCGTCTGACTTGTAAAACATACCACCAAGTGAGATATTAAAAAGAGCAGGGATGACAGTCATCCCAGGTGAGCCCTGGAGCATACTATGCTTGAGGAAGCTCATTGAGCTGCTGGAGTGTGTATTCTGAAGATGGATTGTGGAGCTGTTGAATTGAGTACTGTTCAGAGAGCATTTTCTCCCTGGGTGTAATGGCATATGGGGATGTGGAGTGGATTTGTGCTGTCCTTATGACCATGGAGAGGACTCAGTGACAGAACTGGGAGATCCTGCATTTAATTGAACGTGGGAACTTCCCAGGCTTTGTGAGGCAATAAAACATATTTTGTGTAATAGTTAAGAAGGCACAATGTAGAATATGTTTTGGGTGAGAGCCAAGGAATGGGAGAAGTTGTTAATTTGATCTGTGCTTTGGGAGGAAATGATGGGGGCTAATAAGGGTTGTGGGATGATCTGCAAGGGGAGGATACATGTTCTTTAAGGACCATGGGAAGGTAATTCTATATGGAGAATAGGCTGAGAAACATTAACTCAACTATCATTACGTAGGGCGAGTTATGTTAGGAAGGGAAAAAATGGCAGGTGAGAGCAGAGAGAGGAAGGCTAAATGCCCCCAGATGTTCAGAGAAGTAGCTTTTTCATTAATACTCTAAACCTCACTCTTGGGCTTTTCTTCTAATAGCAATAAAAGGCATTACTGTATTTTGTTCCAAGCCATTTTTAAGAGGAAATAGACATGAAACTCATTTGCTATTTAAAAATGTTTACCTAGCTGAACTCCCCTTTTGATAAGAGGCTGAAGGCGTGCATTATTCTTGATATCATTATTATGATTATTTATTTACCACCCTTCACCCTAAGGTCCCAGGACAGGTGATAACAATTAAAACACAGCATTGCCACATTATTGACAAAATATAAACCCCAGAATGTGAGATAGCAAGTCCGAACTAGAAGTAAGTTATGTGTTTTAGATGTCCGTAATAGTATAAATGCCACTGAAATGAGATGAAGCTATTTGTTCTCATTTTTGTTCATGGCAATGAAGCTCTGGTCACTACCTGAGTTTTCCTGCTCTGTTTACCTGCCCATTCTCTTGAATTTGAATAACCATTCCAAATACTGTAGTGAAGCAGGAAATCTGTTATCAGACTTATTAGAAGAGATTACTGTATGTATCATTTCTTTGATGGATAGATAACTGATTGGGCACATAATGCTGCATCTGTTGGAGTGACTTCAAAGCTTATTGCTCACACTTGTGTATTATTCATTTAGTGAAAATATTTAATTGCCACAATTATTAGAGTGGTCATGAAGGAAAGAAGGTGGCCACTTAAATTCTAAGCTCTTCTCCAACACCCAGAAAAAACAGCTTGGAGCAAAAGCCCTTGATGTCTAAATAAACAACCCCAAAACCTTGAAGAAAGGAGATGGGAACACAAAAGGATTCAGAAAAGTTGGAAATAAAAGACTTCACTCAGTTCTTCCTGCTAGGTAATAGAAGGCTCACTTCAACATGGACACTAATGCAAGCCACAGTCTAGATGGCACCGCTCTCAAAAAAGGTCCTTTCTTGTTGGAGAAAGAAAATGGTAACAATATCTTAAGAAAAGAATTTGTAGCACAAGAATCCATAAAGGAGCTTGGTAAAAAACACTTTGGAAATAACTAATGCTTCCAATGAAACATGAGGCTTGACTCTTTAACATAAACAACTACAGCAACAAAAGAAGTATGCCGTATCTATGACAAAAAGAGCAAAAAATACAGAAAAGAAAATTTAGATATACACAACAAGTTTGAAGATGCAGAAAATTGAAATAGGAGAAATAATTTACGTTTTCTTTTCTTTTTTTGGAGGGAGTGGAATAGAATGTTCCTGTGCAATTTATTGCCTCATGGCTTAAATCACTGCTTCCAGACCTGATAATCTCTGCTGATGATTTTGAATGGGCATACAGAGTACTTGGACCCAACCTGAGGGAGGGATCTTTTCCCCTCTGCCCCAGTAATATACAGTGGTACCTCAGGTTAAGTACTTAATTCGTTCCGGAGGTCCGTATTTAACCTGAAACTGTTCTTAACCTTCATGAGAGGATTAACACAGCTCATAGCAACAAATGACATGAGAAGACTTGGTCTATTTATTTGTATCATTTATTATTCCTCTGATCCTTGATTATAAAAGTTATTTTTAAAAAGATTGTCATAATCTTTAGAAGACTCATGTTCCACTGAAGCATAGGAGCCAGCTCCTAGGGCCAAGGGGGCTTTGCCCTCCCCAATAAAATATTTGAGGGGGCTGGTACCCCCAAAGTTGATGAGCATTGCCATTCAAATGGTGTTTATGTGTGCAGAATCATGTAATCAACTATGTGGGGTGGGGCTTACATGGGCTCCCACAATATTTTATTCAAGTTGGCACCCCTGCATTGAAGCGGCAATAATATTACCAATTTTTAACTGAAGTGGCTTGCATTTGTACACCTGAGTGCAGATGTTTGGTGTCATATATCAATAATTTGCATGTGTGAAACCAGCCTCATAGATCAGTCATCAGTTGCTGTCTCTTACCACACTGTCCAATTACCTAACAATGGCAATCAAATTGGTAGGTGATAAAGCTATTGTGTTTGTATTCAGGCTTAATGCCAGAAATGCTATCATGTTAAGTGGAAGCAATCTCTCCACATGTTTTGGTTAAAACTAAATGAGCAGAGATGCAGTCGGACAATTGATACTTCTGTTGCTGCTTTTTCTTCTGCTTTTCTTTTGCTTTGTATAAATGAGTGGAAATCCTGATGATTACTTAAGTAGCCAGCTTCTATGGAAAAGTGAAAGGTAGGTATGGTAGAATTTAAAACTACCAAGTGCCATTTCTTATACCCATTTGATTTACTTTTATTTATTTATTATATGTTTATACCGACCTTTATCCGTAGATCTTGGTGGTTCACAACATAAAATACATGATAAAAACACGAACAAAAAACACAAACCTCCCTCCCCCCACCCCCTCCCACAAACACATTTTAAAAAGGGTATTGGATGTTAATCAGCCAAAGGCCTGGTTGAACATTTTCGCCTGGCACTTAAAGATGAATAATGAAGGTGCCACCTGAACCTCCCTGGGGAGAGCATTTCACAAGCCACTGCAGAAAAAGCCCATTCTCCTGTTGCCTCCCTCTGGACCTCTTGTGGGGGAGGGGACATGAAGAAGGGCCCCAGATGATGATCTCAGGGGCTTGTGTGTATATGTTACTACTTTCTGTAGCTCTCTTCAGGCATTATGTCTGGATATGCCAGAGGTAGGGACATTTTTCAGCCCAAAGGCCCTATTTTTGCATGGGCAGCTGCATCCATCTGCCAGCTGCATCCATGTTGTGGACATGGTCAGAAGCAAAAGTCGGCAAAGTAATCTGGTCTTTGTACAGTAGGCTACATTCCAGCAATACAAAAGTCAGAGGTTTCTAGTCACACACACACACACACAGACACACACACCCTCTTCATCCTCTATCCAGACAAGAAAGAAGCATTACTACAGTTCAACGGCACAATCCATCTGGGTGAAAGCACTTGGGGAGGGTGCAGAGAAGCCCGGAGTGCTGGCCAGAGAAGCCTGGAGGCCACATTATTTCTCCAGGCCTGAGGTACTCCACTTCTGGTGTAAAGGGAGGGGCTGCTCATATCGGTCTAACCTGGAGTATCTCTGAGGGTACCTACTCCACCTCAACTTTTGTGTGTTTAACACAAAGGCTTAAAACAATCATAATTTGCTAAAAACATGTATTCGGCCAACAAGCAGGAACACACAGTTTAGGGCAATGCTTCAACAGTAGACCAAAACCCCTATGGAACAGTTCTGTGTAGTTGCTGAATAATGCAGGGCACAAGATGGAATCCTGCAGATCCCCAGAGACCAGATATCATGGGGCTGAGCTGTAGTTTTACCTTCTACAGTTGTAAAACAGTATTTCTAGCCCCAACCTGCTTAGCTGAGGTGGAGGTGTGGGAAGGAAAGTGTGAGTTCTGAAAAGAAAAGGAGCAGGCTGTGTTGTATGTGAAAGAGGTGCTAGCAAAGGAGTAGGATGGATTACACCTCTTGTGGCTTTTAGCCCTTGAGTGTTTGGTTTTTAGGGCCATGATGTATTGATGATATGCGGAAGCCAATTATGAAGGTCTGTGAGCTTTTGCTGTTTTACGCTGCTCTTCTGTCAGCCTTCTGCCTTTGTGCAATGTTGCCAATTGATTTTCTAGATGCATGTAAGTGCATCTGCTGACATGCTCACTTTTGACATCCTCTTTTATGCCTTCCGTATCCTTCTCTTTGACATTTACAACTAGAATTTCTTACACCTCCCACACTGATATGTAGTTCAATGTACCTTTTGTCCTGATGAGAGCAGATGAATAATTCATGACTTAAACCCATCCTGCCTGCTTTCTCGGAGACCACATGTGAGGTGTAGTCTGGTCTGTGGATTAAAGTGCATAAGCAATCCGTCTCTGGAGAGCAATACACTTTTAACCATAGCAGGCGACTTACAATACTGTTTGTAAACTGCTTATATAGCACATAAGGCACTTTCAAGGCCTCTTCTATTTTATAAATATAAATAAAAGTTTGCTTTTGTATAATAGATAGAACAATGTGTGTTTGTTTAAAAGTTGAAGCACTTTCAGACAGTTGCATGATTTTGAAGCTGCTGTTAGAGAAACAAGGTAGGCAGCATGCAGACTACCTAATAAGTCTATCACTGACTAAAGCTTTTGAATAATCTGAAGGTAGTTTCTCCCGTCCTCTTCTTCCCAATTTCTTTCAAATATTTTATTTGAAGTTCCTGAGAAATTGAAATGGCAAGGTTTTGGGGCTTCTTTTTTGTTGTTGTTAATGGCAGTCCTGCTGTACTTTGCTATTTGATAAAATTAATAATTAGTAGCTGATATGTGAGGGTGCTATCCACATTGAAGCCCGTTTTTGTCTGTAAGGCATCACTGTACTAATATTTTCACAATGTAGTTGCTGCTCCATGGGACCACCCTGTAAGGAATACAGTGCTATATTGCCTTTGTTCATAATGCGATTCCCTTCTACATACTGCTGTGAAGGATACTGTGACATTTTTCTTTATCTCACAATGTGGGAAGTAGGTGGCACTTGAAAGGTCACTTTTTAAAAATCACATACATGAATGCATAGACAGTTAATTGTAATTACCGGTAATAGAGACAGTGAACTCTGCATCGTCCTGCATAGGGAGAGGTTGGATCCGCAGATACGGCTGTATGTATATGGATGGGCAGCTCCTCCCCCTGCCATGCAATTACTTTGCTGAGGGGGTGGGGTGTTTATGGAGATTCATACTATCCTACCTCTGAAGTTAAAAATGAAGTGGGGGAGGAAGGTGGGTAAAAGGCTACTGAACAAGTACTGAAGGATTCATCATTACTACTACTACTACCACTACTATCACTACAACCAGCATGTGTGTGTTTCACATAGAAATTGACAGAGAAAGATTGGGGCATGCAGTGCGAGCCTAGTATAAAAGCAAGGAACAGCAATACTGCAAAAAAGTGTTCATGTGGGTTGTTCCAAAGTCTTCACAAATTGTTAGGGTTAGGCAAAGAGGAGGAAATCCTTTTCAGTCCTCACACTTTATAACTCAGTCCAACAAAGGGGATTTATGTGGAGAAAAGGTGTTACACAAACCTGCAGGAATTGCAGGTCTGATTTGGATATGCATTCAAATGAGTCAGTGCTGCACAAACTATTGGAGAACAATGCAGTATCCTGGATTGAAATAAAAATCAGGTATAGGGTCTCTGCTGTTGCTTTTTTTAAAAAACAAAAACAACTACAAATCATTTATTCAGGTTACAATATAATGTATTTTCAATCAATATATCCTCTCCATCTGGGACGCGGGTGGCGCTGTGGGTTAAACCACAGAGCCTAGGACTTGCCGATCAGAAGGTCGGCAGTTCAAATCCCCGTGACGGGGTGAGCTCCCGTTGCTTGGTCCCTGCTCCTGCCAACCTAGCAGTTCGAAAGCATGTCAAAGTGCAAGTAGATAAATAGGTACCACTCCGGCGGGAAGGTAAACGGCGTTTCCATGCGCTGCTCTGGTTCGCCAGAGGCGGCTTAGTCATGCTGACTACATGACCCGGAAGCTGTACGCCAGCTCCCTCGACCAATAAAGCGAGATGAACGTCGCAACCCCAGAGTCGGCCACAACTGGACCTAATGGTCAGGGGTCCCTTTACCTTTTATCCTCTCCATAGACACCTCTGTGATGATGGTGGCATTAAAATACCCTGTTCTTCTTCAATAAAAGAGAAAAAGGGAGTCCAGATCGTGTCAAAGGTATCTTTTTTGGAGATGCCTTTGATTAGTCGCCAGTGGTATGTAAGGCATTCTGATAGAGCAACACTCCAGATGTTATTAACTCGAGCATCTATTGGTATTTTAGAACTTTCCTTCCATCATTAGGCAATAACTAATCTAGCTGCTGTGAACAGGAAGGAAATTAATTTTTTAGATTTAAGGGCAGAATTTGGGGTCCGATCTAATAATAAGGCAAGTGCCAAATTAGGAGGGCTAGATTGTTTAGTGATTTTGGAGGTCAGATTAAAAACTTTTTCCCAAAAGGCATGGACCTAACTAAACTGCCAGTCCTTAGTTTGGGAGTTTAGAAGGTGCTGGATTTATTTATTTATTTATAAATGCATTTATGCATTAGAATAATTTATATTCTGCCTTTCTACATATCCAACTTGATCACTATTCTGATCACTACTCTTGATCACTATAACTTTAAAAAAGTTATTATTAATATTTAAACAATTAAGAAAATTGGAAACTAAAGAAAAGAAATCATCTTGAAGGTAATTAAAACACCCAAAGTTATCTTAAGAAAAGCAATAAAAATCTCACTTGAACAAAATTATGTGGATCAGACAGATCATCACTGGGAAGCAACCACATCACAACATCCTTCTTTGGGTCACAAGACATTCTTCCTATGATCTGCCCATCCCACATGATTCCTTTGGAGAATTGTTACAAAGACAGTATGGGTTCCACTCTTTTAAAAGCAACTGTCTCACTGTGCCAGGAAACTACGAATTGAGCTTTGCTTGAGTCAGCAAAGTTGCAGTTAGTCCTCATTGTTGGAGGGAAACAACTTAATCACCTACTACTCACTGTTCCTAGCATGATCCAATTTTTTATCATATTGCATGTGTCATAAAATGGCCCAGCTGGCAAAGTAAAAAACTGAAATAGCTCAATATTTAGCAGGACAGTAGGAGCTGTTAAACTTCTTGCCACTGGTTGTGGTCCTCGTAGGAAGAGATTCTCTAGCTGGCTTCCCTTTCCCCTTTTTCTGTTCAGCACTCATACAGGATGCTGCCCACTTTCTCCATCTCACTGATTATTTGGCATGACTATGATGCTAACCGATGTTAATCGCATATCAGTGCAACAATTACATTGGGTTGAATTAAACATTGTGCTAAGTGGAGTAAGTGCAAGCACAAAATCTTCTTGAGCAATGAGACCTTCTTTCCTTCCTTCCTTCCTTTCCTCCCTCCCTCCCTCATTCAGTTTATAAATCCTGCAGACCAGAAGTGCTGCTGATACTTTAGTTGTGGACAACAATCCAAATGATGGAGGTTATTATGTACCATTTTGTGTTTGTTAAGATTGTGCTGATTTTAGCATATACACTTTGACAAAGCTATGCGGAGTATTTGGAGGTGATTCTCTGACTGTATATAGTTTTATCTTTGTTTAAAATAAAAAAATTAAATTAAAAAACCCGTAACGCACAGCATAACAATACACCATAATATAAAATAATAAAACAATCATATTCCCCCACATTTAACAAGCCATGGGTTATTTAACGGCCAAAAGCCTGGATAAAGAGGAATGTTTTCACCTGGTGCCTAAAGATATGTAATGATGCTTCCAGGCGAGCCTCTCTCTCTATTTACTACTTGATCAGAAGACACAGTTCCCAGTTTCACAATGGCATAAAATGACAGTCTCAGCAAACTTTTTGGGGTAGGAAGCATAGCATGATAGCGCAGGAGAGCCTTTCAGGGAGGCTTCAGCTGACTGTGACAGTCAGCACACAATAAACAGGTTTTAAAGGTTTAATTTATGTGACCTTTGTGTGGGTTGACTGTCCAAGTCATGTCCTTTGTTTAAGTAGTAAGTAAATGCTTATGGGTGGGAGTTAACATAATATAACTGTTTTGTAACCTTGCTTGTGTCACCGCATTTATCACATTAACTGTCACTGCAACTGCATTTTGGATGGATGGCTGATCTGTTTGCTTAGCATCTAGGAAGAAACAAATGCATGTAGTAAATCTGTCCTGGATATATAATGATTGCATTGGATTGGGGCTTATCAAAAAGTTGAATGCATATTTGGTTTTTTTAAAAAACCCAAGATATAATTGGATGATAATACTATCATGGCTTATTAAGACGGTCACAAAAATAAAATAAAAAGCCTCTATTGGTCATTGAAATGATTAGTGTATAAAGCACCTCTGAGAGAGAAAATCAGGGGAAAGGGCCCCTTTTAGCAATTGTTTTACTGCAGGGTTTGCTAGGGAAAATACATGAGTGCTATGACATTGTAGAAACTGGCTGGTTTATTCTGACAGGAGCTTTCAGAGACCAATCTCTAAATAAAGTTACCAGTTTGGAAGTTCAGGGGCAGTTCATTCAACTTTCATGAAATTAGATTTTCCACTCTTGGGCAAGTAGAAACCAATGACTAAGTTTTCTTCTGGATAGGCTTAACCTAGACATGAACATCCTAATATTAGGCAGGCACCTTCATTTAACTGTTTTTGATGTCAGTAAAAGCTTTTTTCTTTAGGCAAGCCTACCCAGACATGTAATTTTGTCGTGTATATTTGTTCTTAAAACTGTTGATTTTATCTCTATTTTGATCCATTTTATTATGTCTGCTTTTTAAAAAGTCTGCTTTTTTAAAAAAAGATGAATTTTATGTAAACCACTTGGAGATTTATTTTGATTAAGTGGTATGTAAATCTTGCTAAATAAAATAAACAGAACAAAAGCAAAACATTGATGACAAAGAAATCTCATCAACACAACTTAATATCTCTCTCTACCATCTTGGCAGTCTTACACTACCATTATGGATAGTCTGAGCTTAAATAAATAAATGAAACTGATGATTTTCTGAATAGTTGGCATAGACATCTACTATTGACATTGATACAAAATAAATAATGTGTGTGGAAGTCAAGGTGTTTATGAAACACGCCCTCCCCCCCATGAGCTAGCTGGCCACTAAATTCTTTTTCAAAAGAAAAAAGGGAAAAAAGCTCAATTTCAGCAAACATTTAATTAGATGGTAGGATTCACAAAACAGATGACTGAGATGGCAGGCTGCTGAAACAATTTGCCTTAATTAAAGACCAAAAAAAGATAGAGATGGCTTTGAAATGTGACTGCCATGTATAGTTTCTCCCCACCCTCCTAGTTCTACAGAGTACTTTCCTGCAAAAATCATGACAAGCATAACTGAAAGGTTTCCTCTGCATTTGCAGGACCTAATGGTTAAGTACCAAATACATGCAAACAGCATAGTTCAGAAGTGGTGGAGAAGTTTATAAATTACAGGGTTTTCCAGAAAAGTGCAACATGTGGTGGCCTCCTACATGTTCATTTTCCCAGAGAAGGCTTCGGTGTAGATGCATGCACCATTTATGTTCACACTGTTCATATTTTGTGCTTGGGAATAGCTTCCAAGAGTAAAATAAATAACCCAACTGATTTGGCTATTGGTCTCTTAAAATAGTCTCCCAGAGATACAGTAGCATATACATGTCCTGTCAGATTCCTCTGGAAGAATCGCTGATTAGGAATGCAGGAAGATTGTGAAAAAAGATTGTACAGAAGTTATTGGAAAGTCATAAGTTATCGAGACAGGAGCCTAGGGAGGGAAATTCTTTTTGTTTTGTTCATATCTGCATTACCTTTAGACTTACTTTAAGTAAGTAAAACCAATTTCCGGCACTTATTGAAGCGTTGAAGTTTTTTGTTTTTTAAAAAAGTAAAGCTTCTATGTCCTACAAAGAGCACTGCAACTCAAAGGCCATTTGCAATGCTGTGTTTGAAGAAAATGGTGAAAAATAATGCAGGGAACATACGGTTCCCCCAAGAACTTCTATGAGAGCAGTCCTATACTGTACAGCAGTAGAGCTTCTGCTTTACATGCAGAAGGTCCCAGGTTCAATTTCCAACATCACCAGGAAAGACAGGGAGAGGGACCCCTGCCTGAAACATTGGAGAGCCATTGTCAGTCTCTGAGCTGCACACTTCCAAGGAAGGCTTGCATTGATTTGTTTCATTAGCTGTTATGTATTGAAGTTTTCACCCTGGGTCAGCAGGGGGATACTCTAGATAGTTTTCACTCAGGTCCACATATGCAAATAGGGGATTGAAAGTGACATTCAGTGATTGGATAGTTACAGAAAGTTGTTACTGTTGCGTTGCAGTGGAGCTCTATATAAGCAGGCTGGCTGAACCCTTCAGTTCAGTTCTGGCCTGTGAATAAACAAGAGCTGTTTGAAGAATCGCTGTGTCGTCTGATATGTTCACCCACAACTTAACATTAGCAGTATAATGTTATTGGGTTTGTGTGAAATACTGATTTTTAAGACCAAACTGAAGAGAACTTTTGTAACGTAGGTATCTTTGTAACTGCAGCTTCCACACATATTTCAGGAGAGCATTCAGGGAAGCCACACTTGGTTATGATTGTCTAGGCAGAGTTCCACAGGATGCCTCTTAGTGTAGGTATGTGTTTAGAGTATCAGGGGAGTACAAAAGTAAACTCCAGTTTGGGCTGTAGTTAAATATATCTGCTTAGTTTGTTGTATTGCACTTCAGGGGGGAAAAATTGCTTTCATTGCTGCCTGATCCCATGCATGTTTTATGAAGAAGTAGATTCTACTGAGTTCAGAGGGATTTACTCTGATGTAAGTGTGTATAGACTCACATCCTTAGTTTTGCTAGTGATTAGTTAGAGCTTGTGTTAAGTCTTCTGTAACATTATTTGGTCAGTTTGCTAGCTTTCAGAGACATTTTGGTAATAGAATATATAGAGAGAGACATTGCCTTTGCCCATTCACATATGAATGGTATAATGCTGGTGAGATTTGAAATAACTTCTCTTTTATTCAAAACCACAGGGTACTTTTGGGGAGGGTGTTTTGGTAACACCATTACATTCATGCCATTACACTCAATATTATAAAGTTGCAGCAATTTTGTTACCTTGGGCTCATTAATTTTCAAACCATCTCATTTCCCAAATGTCACAGTTTGTTGACTTGCTGGTCATGAGTGTTGACCCAAACCTGGCATTCTGGTGTTGTAGTGAACAGAATGTTGGAGTCCAGTTCATGGCAATATCTGACAAGTACCCTATGTAGTCTGTGATCCCAAGAAGCTTCCCCTTCCTGATGTCTTCCACCTGCAGTTGCTTCTGGTCTGCCCCAGAGGGCCTCCAAATTACAGGAGAATCATTTTTGGCGGCCTAAGAAGCCTGTGATAGCCTCAGAGGGACCTGGATGTCTGTGGAAGTTTTCCCCAAAGTCCTTTTGGATTTTGCCCTTAGTTGGCAAAGGCTGAAGACATTTTTTTCACTTCTTAATAGGGTGTTAACAGCTATTTGTGTTGTGAGCTAAACAGAGACATGTTTATGCATTAATAAGCTTTCCATATTTTTCAGGAAGTTTGCTTGTTTTTGACAACATTTTATTTAACCAATCTAGTTTTTCTGTAGTAATGACATTTTTATGTTAATGCAGAAGTTATTTTCCTATAACCAACTTAGGAGTGGAAAATTATCTTCTTTATGTAACTTTATATTCCTTTAGCAAACATTGTGTTTCATATTGTATAAAAGTCAGATATAGATATAAAAAAAACAGTTCTATAACACAGAAATTTGATATCTCTTTAATTTTATTTTAGAGTGTTTGAATATGGAAACCAAGTGATCTTTTTATTGTTTAATAAATCTAGATAAATAAAAACTGTATGATTCATATCCAAGCTTTGTATCAAAACTTAGTCATACTCAGAGCAGACTGAAATTACTGGACATTGCTAATTTAGGTCCATTAATTTCAGTGGGTCTACCCTGATTAAAATTTAGTTTGCTTAAATCACCTCCTTTTTGAGGTGAGGAGACTAGAACCATACACAGTGTTCCAAATGTGGTTGTACCACAGATTTGTATAACAGTCTTATATCAGTTACAGAAAGGTAGCCGTGTTGGTCTGCCATAGTCAAAACAAACAAAAAAATTTTTTCTTTCCAGTAGCACCTTAAAGACCAACTAAGTTAGTTCTTGGTATGAGCTTTCGTGTGCATGCACACTTCGTCAGATACACATGTATACACACACAGATACACGTGTATCTGACGAAGTGTGCATGCACACGAAAGCTCATACCAAGAACTAACTTAGTTGGTCTTTAAGGTGCTACTGGAAAGAAAAAATTTTTTTGTTTGTTTAGTCTTATATCAGCAGCTTTACTTTTAATGCCTTTCCTAATGATCCCTGGCATAGAATTTGCCTTTTTCACAGCTGCTGCACACTGAGTCAACATCTCCATTGAGCTGTCCAAGCTAGGGCTCAGCAAGGTTTATCTAGCATGGGCCGGATTGGTCCCGCAGAGATCCCTCTGTGGGCTGGATCGCGTGTGCAATTTTCGGCGTCTGTGTCTGCGCAGGTGCGATTTTCGGCGCTGCAGAAGCAAGTCCCCGCGCCGTGCTGGTTTAGCGCAGCACGCAAGCAGGCTGCTCAGTTCAGGGGCAGCTCGTGGACCAGTCAAACAACCTCTGTGGGCTGCTTCCGGCCCATGGGCCTTAGGTTCCTGACCCCTGGCCCAAGCTCTCCTTCCTAGTCCATACAGACCCCATAAGTGGATATGTGAAATTGATATTTTTTTGCCCCAAGATGCATCACTTTATACTTTTTCTTGATAGGTCACTGCTTTTTAGAGGTGCCTCTATTTATCACAGAAACACTTTGATTTCTGGGGCAGCAGTTACATAAAAGCTTTATTACTTCATTTCAGACAGATTGTCTGATTCTCCCCCCACCCCCACCCCCCAAAAGTTGACACGACTATCATGATTTTTGTATTTCAGCTATAGTAACATACCCTGGTAAGGTAGAATGCTAAATAATACCATTTGGTTGTATTTAAAATTAAATAATCCAAATGTTGTTTAGTGTTTACAACTAAGTGCATCACTTTTTGCAAGCTCTCAAAGGAACAAATATATATTAACAAGCAGCCATGAAAAATGAATGAAGTGCCAGGAACCACTGCAAACAGAGTATGTGATAACGTTCTGCAATAAGAACAAGGATTTAGATTGTCTTTTAGAGTCTTATAATTTCTTTTATTCACTAAAAAGAGGCTTTTTCTTTGCACATCTGAGTGGCAGTTGTAACTGAATGTCTACACACAAACATCTTGTAAACATAGGAAGAAAGATTGGTCAGAAAGAAGTTTCCTATTTTTTTAATCTTCCAGTGGCATACATCTTTCAGGATATTCAAGCAACTCCCCTCCACACGTACATTCAGTGTGTGAGGATGCTTTCTAACCTTACATTGTACTCACCTACCATGTTGTTATGTTGAATGCAAGTTATATGATGAACACAATCAGAAGCATCTTGTGCTCTTTCTTTCTTCAGCTGTTCCCTGACTGAATCTGGGTATTCAAACCAGTTGCTGCAGGCTGAGTGGGGATGAGCCCTAGTGTAAATGTAAGCCTTGATCAGCCATGCCAGGGCAGGGATTTATTTCCTACCTACCGGGAACCTTTTCACATATTAGTTGTCCCTGCAATGCACTTTCTTTTAAGGACAAGGACAAAATGGGCAAGCTCAGCAACAGCTATGATTTCATATCTGTCTGTGTATTACCTTTTTAGGTTGATTCTGTTTTTGTTTTGAAAGCTGAGAGATTGTTGTATTGATGGAGTAAAAAAGTGAGTGCATTAAAGTGCATCCAAGTGATTTTTTCCCATAGTTGCTTGCTATGCCGTGGCTAATTCAGTCCTGTCTCATCTTTTAGGCAGATAAACTTTTTTTTTTTACTATGCTTAAATTATTGTGTTAGCAGTATAAAGACTAATACAGTTCATTGCTGCATATTTGCTGGGTAACAGTTATCAGTAGAGCTGTCATTTTTTTTCATTATGTAGCATATGTATTTTGCTGTCATGGTTAATTGACAACATTGCTTGGGTACCAGCTTCTTTGTAAAAAAGCAAACAGTAACGCTATAGCACTTGTACAAACTGGTGTGCCAACAGTTTGCTGAAAATACTAGAAGTATAAGCAGCTATAAAGCTCCTTCAGCTGGGACACAAATTAATGGTGAAATACTGGAACGCATAGTATTATACAGAGGAGCCGGCAAGCTTCCTCAGTATCTCCTGTTTTATTTCAAATATATTTTGAAAATCTGTCCATCACAAGTAAGGAAAATAAAGTTATTCATGATGTTGTTATAAAGAAAATTTAAAGATTACACAATAAGCTGCTTCTGTTGGCCTCCACAGTTACTTACGGACTCATTGTTAAAACCGTGTTTATGGAAGACAATTTTACTCGGCTACGAGTGATTGCTGAAGAAGAAGAAGAATTGCCCTATTGTTAATTGCACATGTTATGGTCACTAAGAATGGTTACACTGCATATACTATAGGTAGGAAACTGGTTCTTCAGATGTCATTGGACTCCCAACTTCTATGATTGTCATTGGTTACGCTGGCTGGGGATGAGACTGATGGGAATTGGTACCCAACAACATATAGAGAACCACAGGTTCCCACCTACGACATAAACTGGGTGGGTGCCCCTGTGTGCATGTGCACACACGTGCACATATGCAACATATATTTATAAATGCAGTATGAATGACAACAATAAATCATGCCAATTTTTGCATAAAAGAAATATCCAATTGTCTGCTATGCAGTGGGCATTGAGTGTTGCATGGAAAATTCAAACAATTATGGAACTTGGAGATTTTAACTATTTTTGAACATAATGTTTTTCAAGGGATGCCATGTTTTCTTTTAAATGTGTCGTCGATAAAATGGAATGGTAGAAAATATCTGCCTCCTATTACTTCAAATCAGCCATTTTATAAAAGTTTTACAAAGTGTTAAGTCATATGTACTACTTTATGAAGGAATTTTGTCACATCCAATAACTTTCAGAAGTGTATTATCAAAAATGAACAGCATTCTTTGTGTAACCAGACCCAAAGTATACAGTACATACACATATGTGTATTTATTTTAAATATCCAAATGTTACAGGGTTTTTGGATTTATTTAGAAAAGAGGACTCGGCTCTTCAGTCAACATATTTATAATGTTTGTGTAACTGGTTTTTATATTTTGTGAACTGCCTAGGAGCCTATTTTGGCATTAAGTGGTACATAAATCAATAAGTTTGTTAATGATAATAGTACCATTAAATAGACAATCCTCTTACCCAAGTCATATTATGCAAATGCAGTAAGAAATAAGAAGCTCAGGAGAATGTTAGAAATTGCATGTACTGATCCGGCAAGACCAACTGCTATAATTTCTTATTTATTTGTTTGTTGTGATTAGTTTATCCACTGGTGATTTATTAGCTGCCATAAGCATGCCAATGGAGAGTCAGTCAATCACTGTTAGGTTTTAGATGTGGAATTTCCCCCAAGGTGTATGGGATATTTTTCCTTCTGATGTATTGTCTCAGCAAGCTACTGGAAATTATTCTCTCTTAAATATTTTTCTGTTTGGTTTATAGGGGTGCTGCATTTGTAGGTAACCTAATCACCTTTCTGAACATGTTCACACATGGTTGCATAGCTCTCTAAGGCTATAAGAATGTTATTTCTACTGTATGACATTAACAAATGTTTGCTTAGAAAAAATGTGTTGACAAACTGCATTTTGACACTTCTGTCTAAGTGTGAATAGAGCATGTAGGACAGCTTCGTGTGGTTGTAATAATTTTTAATAGGGTTGCCAAACGCCTGGACTTTCCTGGACACGGCTGGGATTTGGCCATCGGAAACAGTGTCTGAGCAAAAATCACTGAAATGTCCGTGAAAATCTATATGTATGGCAGCCCATGTTGGAAGTGTAGATTTTGGCGAATTTCCTTAAAACATCTCAACTTTGTCAACCCTAGTTTCTTAACATTGTCTAGTTCTCCAAGAAATTTCAGAGTGAAGTAGGCCTTCATAATTGTCGAAAGAAAAGTGTATTTTATCTCCAGATTGTGTATAGTGAACAGACTAGGAGACAGAGTGCTGAAAATGTGCTGCCTGTTCCTCCTTACTCAGATAGCACATAACCTGAACTGTGTGTGTGGTTGTATGAGAAAGGAGACATGCACTCCTCAGTGGCGGAGCTGGGTGCTCCAGCACCCGGAACGGCACACATGCTGTACACCCGGGGCGGGGCGAACCTCCCCGGGGGTCGATCTTGGTGTGGGGGGCGCTGAATGTCACCCCTCTTAAGGCTGAAGGGGGTTGACATTCGGCATGCCCCCCCCCGTGACTCCCAAGCCTACAGTGAGCTGGGGGAAGGGGGAGAGCCACAGCAGCTGCTTCACCACTTTGCCCGCTTGCTGGGCTTGGGGGAGTTGCAGGTGGGGGGTGCGCGCCGAATGTCACCCCCCTTCAGGATTACACCCGGGGCAGCCCGCACCCCCTTCCTACGCCCCTGGCACTCCTTGCAAATATTTCGTGCCTGTAGGCTAACATGTACTGCAGCCAGACCTGCTGCCTGCTTTCCTTCCTTCCCTTGGAAGAAACCTTTCCTTTCTTTCCTTTTTGCCTGCCCAAAGGCAAGGGGAACTCCCTGTCTTGGCTTTGTTTAAGTTAAAACAACAACAACAACATCAGGTGTGTGTTTGACTTAGTGAAACATGCCATGGTGAAGTTGGCATGTTGGCAAGACTTGTATGATCAAGTCTTTTTGATTGCCATTGTTGCTTCTATTAGGAGCTAGGGAAGGCTTGCACAGCATGGTATTCCTGTGTTCCTGTATTGTATTGTGGCCTGTTGTGTGCTTGATAAACAAACAGACCAGTGTACTTTCTAAGCAATAATACCTGGTTGTTTGGTTGTTGAGCTGCATGTGGTTTGGGGTGGGGGGGGTGGCATGAGCTGTATGAGATTGAAATAGGTCTCAAACATGTACTTAAAAAGGCACATAGACTTCAAAAGTCTGGTGAAATCCACTTTTCTTTAAAGCATTAAGAAAGACTAGTTTATTGAGATTGCCTTGAACCTCACCTGCTTAATGTAAGTAGAGGTTTATACTTAAAGTTCCACATCCAAATCAATGCTCTATCCAGTTTTCAGTAATAATGATGTTTTTTTTTAGAGGGGATGTGTAACGATTGCTCTTAATTTCATGTTAAAAGTCTTTTGCATGCATTTAATCTTGTATGAATTCTTTTTTATTTTAAAACTGTTATTGAGTAGTTAAGTGGCTTTCTACGATTCATTAAAAATCTCTCTCTCTCATCCTCTAGTGTACATGAATTATATGACCCAGTTTACTCTTGGTTGTGGGACAAACAATTATGGTGTGAAGTGAAAATAGAGTAAAACTCCATACAGCATTAACAGAGGATAGTTGCTGCAGCCCTAAAGGTTCCTTGTTTAGTCCATGTTGCATTAATAGCAAGGACTTTTATTAATCCATATTGTCTCTTGAAGCAGCATGCAGGCTTATCGGACAGAACCTTCACACTTGTTTACATGTCATTCTACAAGGCTGAGATATTACATATACTTCTGAACATGAGTCACACGTTTTCCTGGCTTGTTAATTTTGATGTAACAAGCTATATTATGGGCCTAAATTAGAAAGTGATGACAAAGTAATGTTTTTTTTATCAAGGTTTACCCTATAGCTTAGGTTTTAAAAAAAATGCTTTCTGTCAGTTGGCTTGTTCAGCAAATTAAGTTACAGATGTAATATTCTTCAAGCTTCAGTTGAATATCTAAGTTAAATACTCAAAGCTTCTCAATATATTTTTACATAGAGATGTGATTGTGATGACTTGTATGCTTATCTGATTCAATATTAGTTTTCTGATTTTATAGGCTAGGTGGCGTCGTTAATTCAAAATCTAAATAACATATATGCAGAAAGCTTTTTTTTTGCATAAAAAGTGCTGTGGAACCTTAGATATTGATGTATCATTTGGTACATTGATACACTATGATTTATTGACATATATACATGAGCAGCAGTGATCTGCAGACTTTCATGGTAACAAGGTAAGATAAGAAGCACCTGCTTCTATCTGAACTGGGAAAACCCTGGCTATGGTTTGAGCAAACAAGTGTAGCATGTTGGCACAACACATAGTTTATACTAGCCAGAGTTCCCCGTGTTTGTAATTAAACTATGGTGTAACATTCTTTGAGAAACTGCCATAAGCTTTTCTGTCCGTCTTTGTCATTTGTACAAAATGGATTGATAAAGATATTAGTTGGGAGACCTGAAGAGGCTACACACCAATATAGATTTGCCGGAGCACTAAACATAACATGTATTCAATATGTAGCTGATAATGTAGCTACAATATGTAGCTGAGGCAATTACCTTTTGTAGTGAAAACCATATTTTACATAAAGTCTATAAATTTCAATTTTTGTAATTGATGGGCTCTCTCACAGGTGTCTTTATTATCGGTTTGTAACATATGATTTATGTATGCTTATTATTATAAATGTGCATCAGTACACTTGCTAATTTATGCTAGACCACAGTTTAGGTTGGCATTATGTGTGAACTGAGACAATGTACCAATTGGATATAATCTCCTATTTTTGTAACTGCACCAGGCTGTGTTGTCCTTATGTCTTTCTTCTTTGTCATGCCTATCTTTGAAATCCCACTCGCATATGCCTGAAATGTGTTGCTTTCACAGTTCATCTATATGCTGCAACCTGTTTAAATTCCATTAGAAGTAGGCTTTTCCTTTTGATGTAGATTAGGGCAGATCTACTAAACCAATGTTAAATTATTTAGAGCGTATGATTTCTAGATGTTTACTAGTTTGCCACTGAGACTTTATTGACTGACAGAATCTACCACATCAGTCATCCTGACATACTGATGTTTCTGTCTAGGAATCCATGAAATACCATAAATTTCCTTTTAGAGCTTATTGTAGATTTAAAGCAGTCAAAAAATAGGCATTATTTCCCCTACAGTACATTTTCTGGTGCTGTGTCTTGTCTAGTTATAAAAGCCTCAGGGAATATGACTTCCATCTAGCTGCCAGGATGTTGTTAGTAATAATCAATCTAAATTTTGTGTCTCTCCTTTTTATACCTCAGGCCATACCTCCACTCTCATATATGTGTGCGTGTGTGTGTGTGTCTTTTGGACTCTTGCTGAATATACTTATTTTGGAATCAGTTCTGCCCCTCTTTATTAACCAGCAGATGAGCTACTTCTTTTGGTTTCAGTCCACTAAGCTTAGACATGTTTTTTTCAAAAAGTATTGAAGGTGGTATGTTGTACTAAGCAGAAGTATCTGGTTGTCCACATGGAAATTAAACTGCCACTGTTTATCCAGCTTAAAATTTCATGGGGACAAACAATGGAAAATACATAGCAGTCACAGTGGATTATTACAGTGAACAATGGTGGTCAGTGAACAGTGGTGGTTTAGTTAGTATTGAAATAGATTAAACTGTTGCATGTTTGTTTTTCATTGTTTAGCACTTTGAAGAAGCATGTTGTTGTTGTCGTTTAGTCGTGTCCGACTCTTCGTGACCCCATGGACCAGAGCACACCAGGCACTCCTGTCTTCCACTGCCTCCCGCAGTTTGGTCAAACTCATGCTGGTAGCTTCGAGAACACTATCCAACCATCTCGTCCTCTATCGTCCCCTTCTCCTTTTGCCCTCCATCTTTCCCAACATCAGGGTCTTTTCCAGGGAGTCTTCTCTTCTCATGAGGTGGCCAAAGTATTGGAGCCTCAGCTTCACGATTTGTCCTTCCAGTGAGCACTCAGGGCTGATTTCCTTAAGAATGGATAGGTTTGATCTTCTTGCAGTCCATGGGACTCTCAAGAGTCTCCTCCAGCACCATAATTCAAAAGCATCAATTCTTCTGTGATCAGCCTTCTTTATGGTCCAGAAGAAGCATATAGGCTTAGTCAATAAAGTATAGTGTGTTTGTATGCCTGTACCTGCTGCAATTTTCATTGTGATATTGTAAAGTTAGCAACACTTCATTAGACAGCCTTCCTTCCACAGCACAAAGATGTTTCACATGTTTTTGCATAACATGTTTTTTATTTCTACTTAACAGAAGTTCAATATTCCTTTCCTTGTGTTATATTGTTGAGATTTAGTGCCGCTCCAAATGTTTAGGGGGCTGTGAACAAAGTGGTGGGCCATCTCTTCTGCTGTTGGATGCATGCAAGCTTTCCTGGTGGTGGTGCTGAATCTTGGGATCATTTCAGCTTGCAACAGTACCTTTGACAATGCTACATTGAGAGCATTGTGAAAATTAAAATGGTGGCTAGACCTATCCATCCAGTACTGCTTGGTGTGGCAGGCCATCCGGTCTTACTGATGAGCAGTGCTGGGACTCTGACATCTGTTTAAGGATGCCTAGTGCTGATACTGGCCTTGATGAAACCAATTAGGACAGTTTGCTCTTCAGTGTTACGACTGCACTTGCTTTCTTGTTGTGCTTTAGCACATTATTCAGCTAGAAAGCAAACATTGATACAGTATTGGAATGCTTACATATACATTCACAAAATTAAAATTGGATCTATTATTTACAACATTATCTTAGATATATGCACTCGGAAGTAAATTCAAAGGGACTGATTTGCCTTAGTCTCATTTACTATTGTTTTCAAAATACTAATCCATAATTTACCTTGACTTTAGAAATAAGGATAGTTCTTCCAGCACATTCCAGGAATAATTTAAGTGCTGAGATTGATTTTGCCTATTTATAAACTTGATGATGTGCCTTTTTCACATTTTTAAAAAAACCACCACTTAAAAAAGAGCACATGGTTTTGTTTTCATTCTCCTGCATAAACAAGATATATACTTGTGTGAAGGTTCAGAAAATTGTCTGCATGAAAAAGCAGTGCTCTCTGTCTATTGACCCCCATATCTACATAGTCACCATTATATATTCATGTAAGCATCACAGCTGACTTGCCAGGGATTAGGTATGTGTTTCATGAAGCCATAATCTGGATGGAGCCTTTGGTTGTGTTTCTTTTCATGCATGAATCCTTTTGAGTAGATGTGCAGTAGGCACTTGGATATAAATGACAGGATAAAAATAGAGCTCTAGAAGCTGCTGTTTTCTGACCTTCATGTCAATATTCTTTGCCCTAACTGTTGGAAGTGAGAGATGGTTGGATCTCAGGAGCATGCTCTTGGTATCTTTTTAAACAGGGGAATTTTTGTGTGTGTCAGTCTTCCTCCCATGTTCCACAGCACCTCCATGATGAGGTGTGAATTGCAGTGTGGTAACTCCCCCCCCCCGCCAGTTCCTTAATTTTGTGACAAATTATTATTTTTGCTCTTACGGTTTTTGGACTCAGTTCTATCCCCAGTTGGAATGACTGAGAGAACTGAAAAACCATAAATTGACCTTGCAAGATTCTGTTTAAAGTTGTTTGTTATTTGTCTGTTTGTTATGTCCCCTTCCTTTGAGAAAGGCATATAGAGGGTGAAAAACTAATGTTTTGTGTATTATTCTAATACCTTATCATATACCTCCCTCAACAATACCACAAGCAGCATCAAGGATCAATAGTATTCCCCAGATTTACAACAAAGAAAAAAGAAAACCCTGAATGGATCTGAATTGGGTGAACATTTTGTCCCTGTTGAAACCTTCCTTGTTACTAAGCAAGACTGTGTTTTTTCATCATACCTACACTGTGGAGAGTTTGCTAATCCTGCTTTTGGGGTCAATGAGACCCAATTGCATCTGCAAATGTTTGCAACCAACGCCCTCACATCAGCAATTGGCCACACTTAATGGCTACTTTTAAGTCAATGATACTTTGCTGACATTTTTCTTTGTTCATTGAAATCTTTGCAAAATGTGTTGGGCCATAGTGTCACAGGCCTTGTTCAAAATAATCAGGTCCTCATTTTGTCACCCTTTGTGAGTGGATTAGCAGTTTATATTGAGCCAACTTAAACTGAAGTGTGTATTCACTAATTATATAAAATACAGCATTTTTTGCTATTAGGCCTTGGAGAACAACCACTATATAGTGCTATTGATGTGGAGATTTGGGTGCATTGTATCAACATCACTTAGCCACGAAATAGCGAACACCACTGAATTCTACACGGTGATCCTAGAAACCACTAAGCAAAACACATCTGCTGTATAAAAACCACAGCATTTCAATTAGCAGTATTGGGTTAAAGTCTTTAATGCCTATGCATTTTCTAAAATAATGGGATAAAAAGTTATTTTTCATGGGTTTCACAGCAGTATCATGTCCAAACTATGACTTTGCTTATATTAGTCTGGAATGTTTTCCCTCTGAATGTTTCCTCAAAGCCATTGGAACTGGAGGCCTTACTTCCACAATTTTTGTTTTCTAGCAAAACAGATGTGTGTCATTGCCTACGTGCTCATGCTGGGAAGCAGCCAGGAGAGCCATGGGTCTGGCAGCTTGGCTGCTATTGCTTGTGGCTGTCACACCGTGCACAGTGAAATTTAAAACCTCAAGTGCTCCTGGGAAATTAGTGTCTGCTTCCAGGGCTATCATACAGAAAACAAAAAGGCATTGCCTATGAGCCCGGGGGGGGGGGCAGCCATTTTTTCACATGCAGTCCCCCTGGCAATGGGAATGACGAATTTTCAGGGGCATTTGACGTGTCAACTTAGAGGATGATGTGGTAGCAGGCTGGCAGTGGCAGATGAGCTAATGGCTTGCTTTCAAAAGCTTCTTAAAAAGACTCATCACTCTTCTCTATATCCATCATCTGCTGGTTTCTAGGTAGTTTGTGGACATCTGAACAAGGGGCTCTGGGTTTGGGCCCCAAACTCAAGTCCAGTTGGAGTCACTGCCTCAGAGCCATTTTTTATCTTGGCTCCCCCATGAGTGGACATGGACAGCCTATGTTGTTGGCCCTCAAGTGTTCCTTCTGTTCAAAATAGGGTCCCTATTTGTTTGTTTGTTTTTGACGTTGCTGAGTAGTGGCTTAGTTTGTTCTCTTGCTGGTTCAAGTGCAATGAAAAGTTCAAGTAATCAAGCATATTGTATTATTTATATGATGTTAGCCGCTCTGAGCCCGGCTCCAGCCGGGGAGGGCGGGGTACAAATAATAATTTATTATTGTTGTTATGAGGGTGGGGTACAAATAAAAATGTGTTGTTGTTATAAATTTATTACTTTACAACCATTAATTGCTGATTCACTGCTTCCCCTCCTCCCCCTCCCTGTAGTGCCCTCCATATCATTAAAAGCTGTATGACTGGCAGAAGTGCATCAGATGCCTCTTTTCCCATCTCTGCATTTCTGTGTTGGGAAATGATGCACATGTTACTTTCCAAATAAACCTTTGTATTCAACCTCAAACTTGCTAGTCAGTTAAAAGCAAGAAGGCATTGCTGTGTTCTTGTTCAGCGTATAAATCTCCAGCGTTTTTCAGGTTTGCCGCTGATTAGATGTCCACAACCTTTTTTTTAAAAAAAAAGTCAGGTATTATTTGGTGTAATGCACTCCTTCTGTAGGTTGTATTCCTGTTACAACCCATCCCTTTCTCAGTGTTTGAAACTCCCATTGTTCTAGGCACATTTTGCGACAGGGAATTTCATTAGGGCGAGCAGTTTTTGAGCTCTGGGCGCAGTACTGATTTCAGAGTAAAACTGCAGAGTGGAAGGAAAGGAGGACCTTTTTCTGGCTCCCCACTCCAGCTACCCTCTGAAGACTGGAGAAGAGACCCTCTTAAGAATATTAGGGGGACTAGACCATGTGAAAAATGAACATAAAATGAACACTGCCATTTCTATACACTGAGCAGGAAAGGGTCATGAGTTTAAAAATGTATGCCCATATCAATTTATCTCTAGTGGTTTTGGAATCATAACAGAGTTGTTCTTATGCATTTTAGGTGAGCTGCACAAGTATTTGGCAAGAAAATTCTTTGATGTCTTTCTCCTTTTCTGACTTAACTGAAATAGCAAGTTCAACGAGAGAGAAAGTGGAAATGACTGTTGCGTGAGGGATTAATTAATCAAGAGCTCTTCTGGTTTGTGTATAGTTCACTTTAAAGTCCAAACATCTACTAGCTTATCTTACTAATTAGTAGGCTGTTTGCATGTTGAGTTATCATCTTTGCTTAAGTCATGACCACCTGTTTCCTGAACTGATGAACCCATGTTATGATTTATGCTGCTTAGAAAGGAGTACACCATTTTAATGATAAATGCAAACCTACATTTGAGTTTATATAAGGGATACCTTGGCAGATCATTGTGAAAAAGTAATTTGGTTTTATTATTTTTTGATAAACTATATACCACAAAACCTAGCACTCACAAACATTTGATGAAACCTTCATGTAAGACTGTCATTGTGCAACCCCTGTTGGAAGATTCGTAGTGCCTCATAACAATCATGGATTTACATGAAGTCAGAGTGGTGTCAGGTATCGGTTAGCAAACAAAGAAGGCAGGTTGCACAACACCAGTGACCATGGCATGGGCGTGAGAAGAGATGAATATTGATGGGGAAAGTGGTGGTTTAAACAGCAAAAGTTTTAGTAAATCAGGGAGGAGGGACACAGAGGATAATGGCAGTTTTAAACACCAGCAGAGGTTTGAGTCAATCAGGGATGGAGTAAAACTGAGAGGGAACAAGTGACAATTTTAAACAATGGCAAATTTTTTGAGTAGAGGCAATATGGGGTGACGCTAAGGAGGTGGAATAAGTGTCTTTGGATATAAATAATATTCTATTCATTTTCAGCTTATTGCCAATTACTTAAAAAACAGCCATAAAAATTATTGCTTCATTTCTGAATCGTGCAAGTGCTGAACTGAGTGCATCAGAACTTAAACTCTATGGAACATTTCTGAGTGAACCTTTCATACTGAATTAAATAATTAGCAAAGTATGACATCTTGAAGAAAGCAGTCTCCTCCCTGTTTCTTGTTAAATGCAGATATTGGGATTGTGATGATAGCAAGTCACTGAAGCTCTTCATTGTGGTGGTACTCTCTGAAGCACAGTAAGTGGGTTTAGTTAAAGATCTACAGGGTCAGCTGGTATACATGAGCATGTTTGTCTTGGCAGCTGTGGAGTCTGATTTACAGTTGCTGCCAGTGCCATGAGGCTACTTTTAATTTATACCAGCTGGTTATCCAGCATTCTGAGCTCAAAACGAGTAATGGCTATTTCAGTAAAAAGGTCAGAATTTATGCATGGACAAAATCTGTGTAAAGGTATATTTGCCCCCACAGAGATTACTCGGTGGCATTTTTTTCACTAATCTCATTTTTCAAAAGTGTTAAATATGTTACCACATAGAATAATATATTGCTTTAATATTAAAGGACATTTTTTGCAAGGAGATGATGAAATATTTGCCGTGATTTTTTGTTTTGTTTTTAAGGGTGTGGGATTTTTTTTAATTAAAAAAAATGATCATGGGTGCTCCCTTGTGAGAGCTGCAAGCTCTGTGGGTGGGCTGTGTGTAATTTTGCCCCACTTTTTGATGGGAGCTTCAGTTGGGGAGATAGAAGCAGCACTCTCCTTTCTGCTACCTGTAAATACATGCTTATATATTTGGTGGGTGGGCTACTGATCCTGAAAATAGCACATAGTTATTGGAACTAGTAGCCATTGATAGCATTATTCTCCATGAATTTGCCCAACCCTTTCTTTAAAGTTATATGAATTGATGGCCACCACCATATATTGTGGAAGAATTCCGTAATTTAACTCTGTGCTATGTGAAGAAGGGAAATTTCCTAAAACAGCAAGTGATGAATATTAATCTTTTCTTTTTATTGTTTCTCCCAAAGGTGGAATTCCGTTATTGGTGTACTAAACCCTTCCACTATTTCCCTGAATTAAATCTCAGCCCTCTTATTGGATATATATAATGGATCAGGGGTTGTCAACCTGGTCCCTACCGCCCACTAGTGGATGTTTCAGCATTCTAGGTGGGTGGTAGGGGGTTCTATGGCACAAGCTGAATCCTCCTTCCATCAAGCATTGGTGAGCGGTAAAGAAATTTTCCCATCAAGAAAGATGCATTCATGGGTGGTAGGTATAAAAAGGTTGACTACCCCTGAGTTAGATTATAATGGCTTTGCTCCAGAGGAATATGTAATCAAGCCTTTTGCTACATGTAAATTTAAACAGATTAGAACAGAGCATTCCAAACTGTGTGTCTCGACATGTTTGTGTGTTGACTGCAGTGTGTGGGTGTGTTGTGCGAATGCTCCCCACGATCCTCCTGGGGCTGGAAAGGGGTAAGTCTAATCTCCTTTTTGCTAGTAAAACTGAATTAGTGTGTCGCGAAATAATGTCTAAAAAGTGTGCCACCAACATGAAAAGTTCAGAAAGCTCTGGATTAGAATAACAAATTCTGCAAGAATAATTCTCTCCATCTTAACATGCTTTGGAAATATATTGCCATGCACAATTCTGCCCATACTGGCAAGACGGAATTTATCTTTGTTTGTTTCCAGGTATTTTTACCCAGTTTCCCCATTTTTTAAACAATTGCTTAAAGTGACTTTATATCGGCCTTAACATTAAGCTGAATTGGGGCATGCATTCTGGTGACCAGTTACAAAGCTATGATCCTTACTTTATTGTAGCAGCGGTTTTCATAGGATTGGCAAATGACGTGGGGGGGGGGGGAGAGGATCCTGACTTCTTCCTTCCTTCACTATTAATGACTTTACTCTGCTAGGACCTATAACTCCCCTATCCTGGTTACGGTACTTCATATATCCTCTCACACACCATTATTGCATATGGGCAATAATACAACAGAGCTATAATAAGAATACTTTCCCTGCTCTTCCTTTATCCTCCCCCCCCCCCCGCATTCCACATCTCTCCTTACAATCTCCAGTCAGGTCATTTAAAGTGTCTGGCGTCTTTTGCAGAAAGGAATCAAAATTCACCATTCCTGCTTGACATACAGTTTGAGCCTGTTTCCTTCTTGTAATATTTGTTGAAAAACAATGCAGCGCATTATTCTGTAAAGTGTTGCTCACTTGAAGGGAGCTTCATTTGTGCTAAACGGCAAGTTATGCAGCTTATGATTTCTTGCTTCTTCCAGGGATCCCCATGAGGGTTTTTTTTTTTAAAATCTGCCCCTATGTGCAGTTTCTCATTTGTTTCCAAATCCTATAAGTATTCTTATGTGATAAGAAGACAAAGTATATTTGGAAACCTGTGTCCACTTGCAAATGCCTTTGTTGGCTGCTAGGCTAAAATAGGTAGTGGGGTGAGGGGACAAGTTAACTGTCTTTGCTCATTAAGAAAGGGGCCTTTATTATCATCATCATCATCATCTGCAGCCTGACGAAGTCTGATTTCTCCTACGTAGCTGGGTCAATACTTAAATAACCCAACCACATTAGTGCAATCAGAATGTATAGGTCTTTCCCATGGAATTAACACTAGGATGTTACTGTGTGATGTTCAGTTTTGTTGTCTGGACTTGCAGAATTATGTCCGCTCAATTTATAATTTAAATGTTGCCTCAGACGCTTTTGAAGCTGTTTCTGTGATGATCAAAATAGGTTCATTGCAAGAAGGAGAGTAGTGAAGTGGTAACACTGATCTACTGTTACTAAACATTAACAGAAGATGTCAACTTTAGTTTACCACCTCTTAATTTCTGCAAGGAATGATTTTTGAGATTTTCAGTTATGGGATATATTATTGATTTAAGTGAGGAGAGCTACGTTTTTGTGAAAATAAATAAAAATATCTATTCCTGCACGGACACTTCTGCATTTGGCTTATCTGACGAGAAAAGGCTGAATGTGGTAGGCCTCATAACATTTCAACATCTGCCATGTCATTAGATTGAAGCTGGCTTTTTTTCCTTCTCTTAATTTTTTTTTTCATATTTTTGCCATACAGAACAGCCCAGAGACACATATTTATTGATATACTGAAACTTCTGCTTGATTCAGTGTCTCACTGACCAATATTCTTAAAGGGAAAATACAATAATGACAATGAAAAAAAAAAGTTCTGTGGCTTTATGTATATTATTTTTGCGCAATACCGACCATAAAAAATTAAAACTTTGAACTGTCTGCTGTTTTGCCCCACTGTACAATTAACTTATTTCTTGTTTGTGAAGAAAAGGTTGACTTAGAATTGCTGCTACAGGAGAAGCACTAGTATACTGGGATCTACTTACATAATTCTATGTGGGTTAAGCTGTGTGTGTGTTTTGATTAAATGAATGTTGCTTTCCAACATGTAGAAAAAGAAAATGAAAATTGATAAAGCCTGATTTGTGTTCATATGTTTGCATGATTTTTTTGTGTGAGTATTTGCACAACTTTTGACTACAGCTAAAACTTTGGCTTCAATCCCAAGACCTTGCATGTGCAGAGGTTTTTTGCACATGAAAGAAACTTGTTTTGGATTTCTCCTTTCCAGTTGTAACCCCATCACGCCCGCTTGATGAAAAGTTTCTACAGTAGCAGTACTGAGCACTGCAGTCAGTAGAGAGATAAAAGGATGATCCTGTTGTGCATACGGCCTTTAGATTAAAAGCTTTGAGTACTAATAATGTGTTAAATGCATTTTGAGGCACAAATCACTTTAGGAGAAAGCTTTATTTAATTATCTTGGTGGGTGATTCAGTTTTCCAATTTCTCTAATAAGCCACAGGGCTTAATAACAACTCTTCTGAATTCATACAATAAATTCATGATAGAAGCTCAATGTGAAGTTATATATTTTCTCCAAATCATAATGCCATCCTTGCTTATGGTTTGGTCACTTCTGTTCTTTGGACTACAACCTAGCATTAATTATTGACCTGCTAGGTATTGAGCATAATTGAATGTTCCTAGACACAGAAGAGTATCTTCAATGGTTAGTGTAAATGTTTCGTCATTAGAAATTATGGAAGGTCAATTTACAGGGCTGCCTTGGCACTTGAAAGTTTGTCCTTGCAAAAACCGCTTAATCAAAATGTTATCTTCCCAGTATTTTGTCTACACATGGGGAACTCAGATGAATTTTCTTATAGCAAATATTAATAGCAAATTCCAACCCTACGATCACAGAAAATACAGTCAGCTTCTTGCTCTAGCCCAGGGGCCAGCAAACTTTTTCAGCAGGGGGCCGGTCCACTGTCCCTCAGACCTTGTGGGGGGCCGGACTATATTTTGAAGAAAAAAGAATGAACAAATTCCTATGCCGCACAAATAACCCAGAGATGCATTTTAAATAAAAGGACACATTCTACTCATGTAAAAGCACGCTGATTCCCGGACTGTCTGTGGGCCGGATTTAGAAGGCGATTGGGCCAGATCTGGCCCCCGGGCCTTAGTTTGCCTACCCGTGCTCTAGCCATTAATTATTAAATGAGAGATGAGTTCCAAGTCAAAATTACCTGTGTTTTTAATTGGTTGTTTGTGGATTTTGTTATATTCTCATTTTAAAAGGCATAATCTGTGTGCAGATATATTGTCTTTTTCTTTTCCTTTTGCTGCAGTCAGCTTGATAACCCTACACTGTGGATGGTAATGATAATAAGTTAGTTTATTAATCACTTCTGTATTAAGACTGTCTAATAAATTTACAAAATGTAAGAGCTCAAGCATAAAATACAATAAAAGAAAAATGCATTTCAATGTAGGTCAAATTAATGTAATGGAAATGCAATGTATGTCAATACACTGGTCAGCTGAATGTGCAATCATTTCCCTGAAATATTAGCATTAATCCACTTTCCCCCCTGCATTTCTCTCTTTCTCTCTACAGCATGTGCGTTCCGCTACAATGGACTCTCATTTGTCTACCTCATCTACCTGCTACTCATTCCTCTTTTTTCGGAACCTACAAAAACAACAATGCAAGGTAAGCCTGTTTCTGGCTTTTAAAAAAGGTACAGATAGATGCAACTGATGTGAAAAATTAAGTTGCTACAGAAACCCTTTTTTAAAAATAGTGGGCTATATATCTGAGAGTGAAATGAAACTATGTACAAACCAAACACTTCAGTAAGTAATTACAGTTTGATTAATCCAGTTTCTTTGGATGGTATTCAATTAAGTTTTCTCATAGTATATCCATTGAAATGAATGAACAAGACTTATTTAAATGTCACTTTTTGCCTTTAATTTCTATTGAATAAGCAAACTATTCATGTATTTTTGAACTAAAGGGCAGGATTCACTGGACAAGACTCATCAGCAGTAGCCTTGAGTAAATGACTTCTGTTCGTGCAATGAAGTTTTCCCTTCTCCTCCTTCCACACCTCTGAAATTGGGTTGTAGGTGGGAGGCTGAGAGAACCCTCAGAACTGTGCAGGGAGCCGGGGACAGTTCCATCTGGCAGGCTGAAATACATGACATTGAATTATACCCCCCGTTTCCTTTTCCACACTTTATGTTGTGTGCGCTGCCTTTCACTAAGAATCAAGGTACAAATGCTGTTTCTAAAACTTAATTACTGTAGTTCTTGTACTTTTTAAACCCCCCATTGGCTTAACTCTGCATGTTCATGTCTAAGGTAGAAAATAAAACAGTAGTCCTCGGGTTAAGTACTTAATTCGTTCTGGAGGTCCGTTCTTAACCTGAAACTGTTCTTAACCTGAAGCACCACCTTAGCTAATGGGGCCTCCTGCTGCTGCTGTGCCGCCGGAGCACAATTTCTGTTCTCATCCTGAAGCAAAGTTCTTAACCTGAAGCACTATTTCTGGGTTAGCGGAATCTGTAACCTGAAGCGTATGTAACCCGAAGTACCACTGTAATTGTCTGCCAGCATAACACTGGATTAAACAAATAAACAATTAAGGTCTTTGTTTAACTCACATGCACTCTTTGAGAAAGTATTGGAAGCTGACACACTGTAGCACACTGTATGTGTTTGCACACAGTCTACTATAGTAGTGAAGATTTGCTCAATTTCTTTTAATAACCTTTGTGGGACAGGCCCTGTCCTAGAGCACTCCCCACACTGCCAAACTCGGAAACAGCAGCAAGAAAATTCAGCCTTGAAAGATATAGAGTAGGATCATGCAGTCCATCATGGGGGAAACCTATACTTCTCCTTTTTTGACAATATATTTAAGAAGACCGATGTGAAGGAGGAAACAGTGTATTATTCTTTGTGTGCTTTGAAAAGTTCCTATAATAAATGTGTGGACTTAGTTCCTGGTGAGCTTTTGCAAGTAAAATACAGAAGTGAAAAATGAAAGCTTCTATCTGTTAGAAATTCACAATGTTGCTAAATCTGTCAGACACTTTTTATTACAGAAAAATTATAAGAACGGAGCAAAAAACAAAACAAAAATCCAACAGTAAATGTCTAGATGTGGGCTAAAGTGTCTCTTAAAATGGTAAATATGACAGATGAGTGGCTAGATTGAGCACCTTAAGGGGAATATGGGTGCAGTTTTCTGATTCAAAATCTTTTTATGATCTTCATTTTATGTGATTTCTTTTCTGGCCCTTTCTGTGCAGGAAGGATGATTGACATCCTAAACACCGCAATTCTCTTTTTTTTTTTTATAATATATTTATTGAAGTTTTCAAATAAAGCATATATTAGATAAGCACAACTTATCATTGTCCATTTAACATCTCTCAATTGTTACATGGGACTCCCCCACACCTCCCGCATACACTTACATCATTATTAAATTAATTTCAAACAAATTATCATTTAACTCATCTTAATTAATAATCTTAATTTGGTTTGACATATAATTCAGCCTTAAATCTAATTTAATGGTAGACAATTGTCTGCACTGGCATCCAATTCAACACTCAGCCAAATTACAATATTTTTGTAAATAAATCTTAAATTTCCTCCAGTCTTCTTCCATCCTTTCTTCTCCCTGGTCTCGAATTCTGCCGGTCATCTCGGCTAATTGCATATAGTCCATCAGTTGCATCTGCCATTCTTCCACAGTGGGTAGCTCCTGAGTTTTCCAATTCTTGGCAATTAATATTCTTGCTGCTGTTGTTGCGTACAAAAAGAATGTTCTGTCCTTTTTTAACACACTCTGGCCGACAATACCCAGGAGAAAGGCCTCTGGTTTCTTAGTAAAGGTGTATTTAAACACCTTTTTTAATTCATTATATATCTTCTCCCAAAAGGCCTTCACTCTAGGGCAGGTCCACCAGAGGTGAAAAAATGTTCCTTCATTTTCCTTACATTTCCAACATTTGCTATCAGACGAATGGTATATTTTAGCCAGTTTAACAGGGGTCATGTACCATCTATACATCATTTTCATCACATTTTCCTTCAACGCATTACATGCAGTGAAGTTCAGCCCAGAGGTCCACAACCTTTCCCAATCTTCAAACATAATATTATACCCAATATCCTGCGCCCATTTTATCATTGTTGATTTTACCATTTCGTCATGTGTGTTCCATTTCAGCAGCAAGTTATACATTCTTGAAAGTACCTTAGTCTTAGGTTCTAACAGTTCAGTTTCTAACTTTGACTTTTCCACTTGGAATCCTAACTTTTTGTCATTTTTAAACACTTCTTTAATCTGAGCATAGTGTAACCAGTCTCGCACTTTGTCTCTCATCTTTTCTAAACTCTGCAATTTCCAGTTGTCACCATCCTTTTCTATTATCTCCCAATATTTTGGCCAGTTGGCCTCCATATTGGCTCTTTTCCGAGCCTTAGCCTCCAGGGGTGACAGCCACCTCGGAGTTTTATTCTCCAGTAAGTCTTTATATTTTGTCCAGACATTAAAAACTGATTTTCTGACAATATGGTTCTTGAAGGCCTTATTTATCTTAGCTTTATCATACCATAAATATGCATGCCATCCAAACGCATTATTAAAACCTTCCAAATCCAAGACATCCGTATCTTCAAGAAGTAACCAATCTTTTAACCAGCAGAAAGCTGCAGCTTCATAATACAACTTTAAATCTGGCAGGGCAAAGCCCCCTCTTTCTTTCGCATCTGTTAATATTTTAAATTTGATTCTGGGCTTTTTGCCCTGCCAGACAAATTTAGAAATATCTTTCTGCCACTTCCGGAAACACTCTGTCTTGTCTACAATCTGCAGTGTCTGAAACAAAAATAACATTTTTGGCAATACATTCATCTTGATGGCAGCTATTCGGCCTAACAAAGAAAGTTTTAGTCTTGACCAACTATCCAAGTCTCTCTTAATCTCTGACCAACATTTTTCATAATTATCTTTAAATAAACTCAGATTTTTTGCTGTTATGTTTACCCCTAGGTATTTAACTTTTTTAACCACATTTAGTTCTGTCTCTTTCTGAAGCTGTTCCAACTCAATATCTGTCACGTTTTTCCCCAAAACTTTAGTTTTTTGCTTATTTAACTTAAATCCTGCCACTCGACCGAAGTTTTGAATCAGTTGTAGTACTCTTTTCAAACTAGACTCCGGCTCCTGTAATGTCAAAACTAGGTCATCTGCAAAAGCTTTAAGTTTATATTGTTTCGCTCCGACCTGAATCCCTTCCACCAACCGGTCCCCCCTAATCATATTCAGGAGCACTTCCAGAACCGAAATAAACAGTAATGGGGAAATCGGGCAGCCTTGTCGTGTACCTTTTTCAATTTTAAACTCTTCTGTAACCACATTGTTAACTATCAGTTTAGCCTTTTGTTCTGAATATATTGCCTCAATCCCGTTCTCAAACCCCCGTCCCACTCCCATTTCTTTTAAATTCCCCTTCATAAATTTCCAAGATATGTTGTCAAAGGCTTTCTCCGCGTCTATAAAAATTAAAACTGCTTTAGTGTTTATGTTTGTTTGTAAAAGTTCCAATATGTCTATGATGTTCCTTGTGTTAGTAAACATATGTCTGCCCGGGAGAAAGCCTGCCTGGTCTTTATGGATTATCTCACTTAAAACTTTCTTAAATCTTCGTGCCAAAACATCTGCAAATATTTTGTAATCCACATTTAAAAGGGAGATGGGACGGTAATTCTTGAGTTGTGTCTTTTCAGTTTCTGACTTTGGAATCAATGTGATAAATGCTTCTTTCCACGATTCAGGCGCCTTCTTCCCCTCCATTATTTCGTTACTGACCTCCAACAAAGGTTGTATCAAATAATCCTTCAATGTCTTATAGTAGTTAGAGGTCAGTCCATCTGGCCCTGGTGATTTGCCCTGTTTCAGACTCAGGATGGCCTGTTCAATCTCTTGTCGTGTTATTTTGCCATTTAAAATTGTTCTATTTTCTTCTGACAGCTTTGCTAATCCATTTCTCTCCAAAAATTGTGTAATCTCTATTTCATCTTGTGGCCCTTGAGTATATAACTTTTTAAAATACCTCTGGAAGCACTTTCTAATCTCTCCCGGGTTCTGAATGTTCCTTCCTTCAACCTCTAAGTTTGTTACTGTATTTAATCTTTGTCTCCTTTTCAACTGCCAAGCTAGCAGTTTCCCACATTTATTTGCCGATTCAAAAGTTTTTTGTTTCATTGTTTTAATCTTCCATTCTATTTCCTGATTTATCAGCTTGGAATATTGCGCCTGATAAAGTTTAATTTCTCTCAGAATCGGTTGGGACTTCGGGTTAGATCTTAACTTCTTCTCCAACTCTTTGATACTTTCCAGAATTTTATCTTTCTTTTCATTTTGCAGTCTTTTCTTTAAGGAATTCTGTTGAATCAAGAACCCTCTCATCACAGCTTTACTTGCATCCCAGATAGTTCTTTTTTCCACCGTAGTGTTCAAATTAATCTCAAAATAATCCTTTAAGGTTTTTTGAGCCTTCTTTACAATTCTTTGGTCTCTAAACAGGCCATCATTCATCTTCCATCTAAAGGAGCCGATTGGGATCAATGTCATATCCATTCTCAAGGCGTTATGGTCGGAGCATGTTTTGGGGCAGATTTCCACCTTCCTCACCTTAGGTGCCAGACTTCTAGTTATCCATATTTGGTCGATTCGTGTCCAAGTCAGTTGAGCTTCAGAAAAGAATGTTCCTTCTCTTCCCAGGGGGTTTCTAACTCTCCAGATGTCAACCCAGTCCATATTGTCAGTCATTTCAAAAAAGGTCTTAGGTAGTCTTCCCTCTTTAGTAATGTTCTGGTTCTGTGACTTATCCATATTTGTTGATACGACCCCGTTCATGTCCCCCATCATGATGACGTTGTTGTAATCCAGATAATCCAGCATGGTCTCGTGCAACTTCTTATAAAAATCCGATTTTCCTTCATTTGGAGCATAAATTCCTAATATCAAAATTTTTTCTCCTTGATACTGTACTTCTATTGCGAGGATTCTTCCACTTTCATCTTTAAAGAGAAATTTTGGTGAAAGGCTCTCTTTTGCATAGATCACTACACCTCTCTTTTTAACTGTATCCGATGATATAAATTCTTGACCAAGCCTTTTATTTATTAACACCTTTCTATGGAGCCTAATCACATGTGTTTCTTGTAAGCATATAATGTCCAATTGTTCCTTTTTTAAAGTATGAAAAATTTTAGACCTTTTTTCGGGACTGTTACAGCCATTTATGTTCCAGCTCAAAAGCTGCAGAGACATCCTGGATAGGTCTGGTTATTCTTTCTGGGGTGGTACCTTGTTCTCCGGTCCTTGAGGATCCGAGGGGGCGGGCTCCTCTGGAAGTTCTGGCGCTGGCAATCCAAGTCCTTTGTGGAGGTCTTCTCCGTGTGCTCCCAAAAACTTGTCTCTATCTTCCATTGTTTTGATTTTGATCTTTCTCCCTCTGTAGGTAAAGGATAATCCTTGTGGAAACTCCCACCTGAAGATAATTGCGTTGCTTCTCAACAGTCTTGCCAATTCCGTGTAGTTAGATCTAAGGTCCAGCAACTGCTTAGGAATGTCCTTGTAGATTTCAATTCTCTTGCCCAAAATGTCTAGTGACTTTTCGTAGTGCAGGCCCAAAATCTTGTCCCTTTCCTCCTTTGATCTCAGTGTTATCAAACAATCTCTGGGCTTCTCTGTCCTTCTGACTCTGCCAAGCCTGAAAGCAGATACAATTTTAAAGTCTTTTTCCTCTAACTTCCAAAACTTGGCAAATTCCTTAGTTAGAAATTCAATAAAATTATCTTCTTCCACCTCTGGTATTGACCGTATCCTCAAGTTGGTCTCCCTGTTTCGCAGTTCTGTCATCAAAAAGTAAATCTGATGTTCTCCAACTTGTTTGCTGAGTGGTCTTACTTCTTTCTCAAGTTCTTCCAATCTTTGACTAGTATCTTCAGCCAGTTTACGATTTTCACCTACAGCCTCCTTTAATTCTCCAATAGACTGGGCATTCTGTGCAACTTGTCCAGTCAGCTTATTCAAGCTTTCTGTGTTCTGTTCAATTTTAGCTGTATGCAAATCAGCCTTCTTGTCCAGAGCCTCCAGTTTCTCCAAAATTTTCTCCAAGACAGAGCTACTTGTCCCTGAAGCCATATCTCCCAGGTGCAGCTCCTCTGTCTCACCCTCCCCTGCCTGTATTAGGGAGGCCGCCTCTATGTCTGGAGGCAAAGTGGAAGGCAAGGCCGGCACAGAAGATCTACGCTGTGAGGCTGCAGATAAAGTTAGAGTTGTTTGTTTAGTCCTTCCTCTTCTCCTTGCGCCACTCATTCCAAAGTTATCTGTAATCCAAGGTCAATCCAAGTTGTTCCCATGAGAAAGCAGAGTCCCAGATACAATAGTCAAACAGAGGCCGGGAAAGGGAAAGTAAAACAAAGTCACTGCTGTAAGTCCAAAATCCTCTAGAGGGAGCTTAATACGTCTTCAGGGAAAAGATCAAATCCAAGTTAAACTTATAAATTTAAATCCATGTCCATCGCCTCCACAATGTATTATTTTTAGCAGAGTAAAACTTAAAGCGAAACAGTGTTTCTTACAGTGCCTTGACTGCAACAGTTTCAAAGTATCCAGTTCCAACTCAGAATGTTTCAAAACCTGAATTCAATGTATCCAAAGTTGCAAACTGGTGCTCATCCAGGCAGCTCCAGCACCAGAGATTCTTATTTATTTTATAATCCACTGGTGCCACAGAAGAAGGATATCAATGCACCCCGAATATGACCAGCAAAAGTCAATAGCTCAAAGTCTTTCACTCAGAAAACTGCTTTAACAGGGTGCCAGCATTTAGTTAACGCATAACTTTTTGTCTCCACTCCTCCTGCTCTTTGCTTAAAGTTCAGTATAGCGGGAGATGGGCTTCCTGCTTATCCTCACTCCGTTTTCAGCCAGATTTCAACTTTTTTAAAAAAGTTTTAAAAGTTTCATAAAGTTCTCAAAAAGTTTCAGAAAGTTGACAAAAGTTTCAGAAAGTTTTCAATGTCCAAATTTACTCACGGGTTGTAGTTTCCAAAGTTCAGAAAAGTTGCAGGAAGAAAGGACAGCGCTGACCGGCAACAGCAACGCGGCTTCACTTCGCTGTTTGCGCAACGACCCACAGCGCCGCTACTCCCTCCGCGATCCGGAGCCCCTTACGGGGTCCCTTCAGCGTTTTGGGGGCTGCTTCTGGCGCCCGCCGGGTCCCGAGACCACAGGCTTCTGCCACCTGTGGTTTTCCTGAATGGGTCTCCGCTTCGCCGTAGCGGACGACCCGTTTACAGCGGAGCTCCCTTCTCCTTACTCGGAGAGGGCAGCCATTACCGGTCGCGCCGCCTCCGGAAGTCCTAAACACCGCAATTCTCTGTAAGCAAAACACTACTAATGTTTGACAGCCATCCTTAATCTTCTAGCTCAGAATTTTAATACAGTACTATTTTCTTTTAATGTTTTATACTGGCTAACTGTACTTTCAGATAATCCATCTGGGCAATGCTCATCAGTGTTGAGGGACAGCTTTCATTTCTCTAGAAAGCTGTGGGCCAGATATCACTCATTAGTTACCGTAGTAACTTGGCATCCACACTTAACAGGAAGTCACAGGCAGCAGCAATTTTAGTTTTTTTCATAGAAGGAATATGCGCCACCCAAGCTTTCTGGTTCCTAATATCCCTTCAAGGGGAAGGGATTCAAAATCCAGTTTCAGCCCATTGTACCAGATTGTCTAGTGAATACTACTAGATCTGGACTTTTGTGCATCTGACTTGGTATTTTCAATGTCTTCTGTAGTGCCACATTTTGGGTGGAAAATGAGCATTCTTACTACAGTGGTACCTAATTCGTTCTGGAGGTCTGTTCTTAACCTGAAACCATTCTGAGGTACCACTTTAGCTAATAGGGCCTCCCGCTGCCGCCACGCCACCTGTGCACGATTTCTGTTCTTATCCTGAGGTAAGGTTCTAAACCAGAGGTACTACTTTCGGGTTAGCGGAGTCTGTAACCCAAAGCGTTTGTAACCCGAGGTGTTTGTAACCTGAGGTACCACTGTATATTCAAAGTAGCTCTCTAGCCAAAGTTGAATTGTACCCAATTACCTGCCCAATCCTAGGCAAGCCCTTGCAGAGCTTGTCTGAGGTACAGGGTGGGAGTCTAGTTGGAATTAAGTTATAAACTGAAACAAAAAAAGCAGCTGGTTCCTGGCAGGGGGCCCCAGCCACCTTAACCCTCCAAGGCAAGAATACCCTACTCTCCACCCCCTGCACATGCCTGTTCCTAGATACACTGCCAGTGTTTTTACATACTTTCTTTGCAGAAGCTCAAAGCTATTTTAACCTAATAACAATCCTGTGGATAGGGACGTGGGTGGTGCTGTGGGTTAAACCACAGAGCCTAGGACTTACCGATCAGAAGGTTGGCGGTTCAAATTCCTGCGATGGGGTGAGCTCCCATTGCTCGGTCCCCGCTTCTGCCAACCTAGCAGTTCAAAAGCACATCAAAGTGCAAGTAGATAAATAGGTACTGCTCCGGTGGGAAGGTAAACGGTGTTTCCATGCGCTGCTGTGGTTCGCCAGAAGCAGCTCATTCATCCTGGCCACATGACCTGGAAGCTGTACGCCGGCTCCCTCGGCCAATAAAGCGAGATAAGCACCGCAATCCCAGAGTCGGTCACAACTGGACGTAATGGTCAGGGGTCCCTTTACCTTTAATCCTGTGGATAGGATTACACTGGAAGTTAGTGACTTGCCTAGGGTAACCTAGTAAACTTTTTAGCTAAGGTTTGAACCTGTGTTTATTGCATCCAAATTAATATTACAGTCACTATTATCTCACTGCTTGTGTGACGAACTGTGATTTGGTTCTTGGTTTATTCTGCAGACTGTGTCAGAGATACTCGTGTGAAAACAGTTATTGTGAAGTCTTCCCATACATGTGTGTGCTTTTATAAACACATGAGCACACACATTCTGTCTGTCTCAAAGGGAACAGGAAGTGGGGTTATTTGTTATTGTTATTTCTGAAGTTGCCATACCTCAGTGGTGAATCACAGTCAAAGGTTCACAAAGCAAACTTGCTATAAAATAAATGAGGGAGGAAACACTGCTTTCCTCCTTCCTGACTTCCTGTGCTTTTCTGCATGCTTCTGTTTAGCCTTTGCACTATTTTTATTCCCATCACTCACTAGTTTATTCAGGTAACTAGGCTTTATACAGTTCACTTAATTTAATTCTTCCTTAAGTTATTTCTTTTTCCTCCAGTCTGATGTAGATTTTGGAAGGTGATGATTTCCCTGGGCTACTTAATGTTAAAACTGTACTTCGTTGCTCTTCACTTTTTCTCTTCCTTCCTGTGCCATTTTGTTCTTCTACAAACAGCTGTTTCTCCTCTTATTTTCCATTGCACCTGGATTTCTCATTTGCGTGCATGAATTTCCCCGTCTTCCTATTTACTTGCAACACTTCTCACATATGAAAACTACAGATCTGGCTGATTTAAAGAGTTTAAATACTCTGAGTTCTGTATTTTAATATTAGTATTTGAAACTGCTATTTCACTAATATTATAAAGGTAATAAGCAGTAAAACATACTGTTATTCATCTCAATATGATCAAAGGAAAGTATCCCTTCCTGTAAAACGTTGTTCCTAAAAGTCCTCTAGGCTGAGTGTGTGTGAATATGTTCTATTGCAGGAGTAGCCAATGTGGCAATCTCCAGATGTGTTGGACTACAAATTTCATCACCTCCAGCTGTTATGACCAACAACCAGGGATGATGAGAGTTGTAGTACACAACACCTGGAGGGCACCACACTGGCTTTCCCTACCCTAGTGAGCTCACATTTACAGTGTTGCCTGTTTCACCTTTCAGTGATCAAAGAAGAAAAGTCACAAAAATAGATCTAGCCACCCAGTAGAACAAATAATATCTATGAACATGGTGAGAGAGGAAGAAATCAATCTGTTGTCAAACTATGTTGTTTCCACCCACAAAATAAAGCCATTCCTCTTCAAACATTCTGTCAAATTAAATATCTATCTATCTTTATGGTGGTGATGTGGAATAGAGTGGAATGGTGAGCAAAGACTGCAGAATATAATTTTCTTCCAGATAAATCCCAGTTGCTGAAGTAATTGATTTAAGGGCAGATCTTCAAAAGTTTGCTTCACCCTGAATCTTTAATTCACATACCGTATTTTTCGCTCTATAGGACGCACTTTTTCCCCTTCAAAAATGAAGGGGAAATGTGTGTGCGTCCTATGGAGCGAAGACGCCATAGCCCTGCGACCCTCTCCCGGCTGGAGAGGTGACGTGCGGCTATGGCAGGAGCCTCCATAGGCGTGCGTCACCTCTCCACCCGGGAGAGCGCGCGCGGGGCTAAAGCAGCCCCCCGTGACCCTCTCCCGGCTGGAGAGGTGACGCGCGCCTATGGCAGGAGCCTCCATAGGCGCGCGTCACCTCTCCACCCGGGAGAGCGCGCGCGGGGCTAAAGCAGCCCCCCCGCGACCCTCTCCCAGCTGGAGAAGTGACACGTGACTATGGCAGCAGCCTCACCGCTGCGCCTTTCCGCTGCTCCCTGACCTGCTCTTTGGGGCTGGTGGTGGGCTTCCCCCCGCCAGCCCCAAAGCGCAGGTCGAAAGGAACCTGAAGCCTGGAGAGCAAGAGGGGTCGGTGCGCACCGACCCCTCTCGCTCTCCAGGCTTCCAAGGTAGCTGCCTGAACGCACCTTAAACGGCACCTTGTTTTAGAGCGGGAAAACAAGAGGGGGAAAATTCTCCCACTCTCTGCGCAGCGCCTCCTGCCACTTCGCTGAAGGGGCGCTGGGCAGAGAGCGGAATAATTTTTTTCCCTTGTTCTCCCCCCTCTAAAACAAGGTGCGTCCTATTGTCCGGTGCGTCCTATGGTGCGAAAAATACGGTACTCTCAAATTGCAAACCAACAGTGGAATAAAAATTACCACCAGGGGCAATTCACTTCACATTCAGCCCATTTTTTTATCACAGGTTCCGCTTTTAGGCAGCACAAAAGTCAGTTTCCCCTGTAAGTTTATATCTTACAGAAAAACAAGATGGAGATGAGGCAGTGAAGTCACCCCGGCCTTCTTAATTGCTTTCATAGTAGTACCTCAAATATTTGGGTAATTATTATTATTTAAATAAGAGTTGGCAAAGCTCAAGTCTGCCTGAAAGCCTCTCAGATAAGCCTCAGTCCATTCTGTGTATGTTTGTGTAGAGTTGTTACTCAGTGGTGTGGGAATGGTTCGTGTTCAGAGGTGTGTGTTCTTCACAATTGAGGTGTTCCATACCTGAGTGGTAGCAATATGGTAGTTTTGAAAAACAACACTTTTCAAAAATGGGTATGAAAAAATACTTTAAATGAATGTATGCTTTTATAGCAGTGATTCTTAAAAACGGATGTGGACCTTTTTAGGAAACTGTGAACAGTTTTCAGGGAAGGTTTAAGCTTTCCATCCATCTTTTCCCAGTGATTTTACAAGATGCAATGTGTCATCATATGGGTCCATTACACAGAGCTGACATGCTCAATGAGGTAGACTGAAGCAGCTGCCTTGGGCTTTGGAATCCTATGGAACAGCAGCCCATGGGCACCTTATCCTCCCCTGTCACGCAACCCCAGTAAGCTAGGCTTTGGCAGGGGCTGCCACTGCCAATACACAGTAGATTGTGTGTGATATCACTACAGATGCTAACCTACGCTATCAGCAATAAGACCATCATCTCTATGTGTATGATGAGAAGCATTTTCTGTTTTATTTTTACAGGGAAAGATTGATAGTACACAGCAACTAGTTATGTCCCCAGTAGCTGTGCAGCAGCTTAGATCGTACTGATAACACATGAAGGGCTCTTTGTATTTCATTTATCTAAAAAAGCAAAGAAAAGGAAGACTATCATTTGCATTTCAGTTAATTGTGCTGTGTTGGAAGGAGTCTGGATTGTGTGCTGGGGATGGTAGCATACTCAAGGGTGAGCAAAGGGGGAAGTTAATGTGGCTTGTTGGCATTTTTATATATTGAAAAATAAAATGGTAGCAGACGCAGAACTACGTACATCTGTTTTTCATTAGAACACTTTGTTGGGCCTCCCCTTTAAATAGTACTATAGTTTAAACAATTGTGTTTTATTATGTCATCATAAAAAGCGGGGAGGGTGATCCACTACATCATTAGGTATATATTTTTGTTATTACACTCAACATAAAGGCAAGATGCATTCCACTGTAAACTTTGCCAGGTTTTTAGTTCTTTCAAAAAAGTAGTTGCAGCCGTTTCCCATTATCTGGCTGTTAATATGGCCTTGCTGAAGAATATGCAAGAGTGTCTGGATTGACCATGTAGACAGTACTGTACCTAGCCAGGAACATGTCTGAAGGAGCTCTTTAAAAGGGCTCAGTACACTATTGGCAAGCAAGCTGAACTGTGACAATGCCACCATTTGTTGTCGCACTGCTTTCAGTGCCATAAATCTCTTCACTGTTAGAAGACTGTCTAGTTGGTGCTAGTTGAAATTTGTCTGCTGTGGTAAACTTCCTTCCTCTTAAATAAATAAATAGACTATATTTATTCACAGCTTATTTCTCTTGCTTGAAGGCTCACCTCTCCCATACTTTGTTGCAAACAACATTGATCTTGTTCTACATCTGAAGTGGGCAATGAAGAAAATGGCTGTGGTCACATCTTTATATTTCTCAGATGAGAAACTGCTCCTCTCACTCTCTGAAATGGTTCAGACATTATACCCTAGTGAAAATTCCCAGCCTATTTAGTTTTTGCCGTGAACCTCTCTTAGTTAGTTCAGAAGGGAACACTAATGAATGAAAGCTGTACTGTATTTATTTGACCATGGTGCAACACTAGGCATTTGATTTTAAGCACTCCCCTCCATTCCCCCCAGGTATTTAGGGAGATACAGCATTCAGATGAAATTTGGATATTCTAGTTAATTTGCTTCTTTTAAATCACATTGAGGAGGAAAACTAAGGCTGGATTGAAAGTTGTCTGCAGAATAGAATGCCCCCTAACCCTAATTAATACCACAAATTGTTACATGCTCAAGGCTAAATTAAATAATAGGTTTTGTTGTATTCAACTAAATTTCACTCAGAGCAGACCCACTGAAATTAATGGTTCAAAGTGAGTGATGGCTATTAATATCAATGGGTCTACTCTGAGTAAACTTTTGTTTAATGCAGCGTAAAGTTTGGATGTTGAAGTGCATGCTCGCATTTTGTGAACTAGGCCCACCAGCCATGTATTGTGTTCTGCCATGTGCTTAGTGATCACCCTGTTCTTAAGTGTACCAGGGAAGCAAGAAAATTGAGAGGTTTAGTGAGACCTTTTGGTTGGCTGCCATACACAGCTGGTGGGCTGCATTCTGCTTGGTGAGTTGCAGGTTGTACAGGCTTGACTTGATGCGGAACAATTTCCCCCTTTTTAAGATATAGATATATAAAACCAAAAAATGTAGGCTACAAGCGTAAGTGCACTTTGAAGTAGCACTGCTCATATAAATGGTGTGTATGTGCATTTCACAGGCATATTTGATAAAAGAGTCACATGCTGTATTGCATCAGAAAGGTTTGATTAATTTCCATGGATCTGCTCTGGAATTCACCATTTATATTCCACTTCTAATTATGAAGATGCTTTTAAAATTGTCATGTTCATCCACCTGCCAGGTCTGTGAGATAGATCACTATTATTCCTGTCTCATAGAAACTCTCCAGAATGTTTGGAATCCTGAATACACGTGTAACAATTTTCAGCCGTTTAGTTTCTGTTGAAGTTGTATAACTTGCAATGAGTTTGGGGAAATCTGGTGATCTTTGAAGCTCGAATAAGAGTCCTCTTGAAAATCATATGAGAACAGAAGTTGCTTACATGCTGCAAAATACTTTTGAAGGTTGAGATTGGCTTCCTCAGAGGTGGTAGCTGTCCAGTTCCAAGGCAGTAGGGGAGAATGGCATTTAAGGCTGTGGTCCTTTCTTTTTCAGCCTAGCATGACTTCTGCTTCCTTCAGAGCTATGCGGAAATTGCATTGATCACAGAGACGGTTGTTGTGCCCTGAAGCCCCAGAGGACAGAGACTTCTTGTGTGGGCTGTCCTGATTTCAAATATATCTATTTAGAGTCAGACCTATGTTGGACCAAATCTCAGTACATACACACAGTATGTGTGCAATTTTCTGACATAAGACTCTTCAACAAGGCTCCTTTATGAGAAAGAGCTGAATATAAATAAATAAATAAATAATCAATCAATCAATCAATCAATCAATCAGAGTGCTTGTGTTTTGCACTGTTAAAGTATAAAAACAAAGCAAAAAATAAATAAAACCAGAGCTTGTTATTAAGAGTTTCTGTAATGGTGCAGGTCCATTAGTCAATTCTGGGTAATAGTTACTAAAACAGTAATTGTTCTTCACAATCTGGATCTTCCAGAAATGTTTGAATTAATTGTCCTTGCCTTCATTGCTAAACTGATTGTTAAATGGTACATTTTTGGACGACTAGCTTTTCTGATTTTGGTGAGAGTTTCTTGAACTTTTAGCAAAACCAATAATCGTCTAATCTAGAAGTCGTCAGAGCATAGATGAGAGTAGCCCTGTCTGTCTTACAGCACTGAGTGCAGCTGGCAACCCAGCAGAAATTGATTAAAGGCATTCTAGGTCACAGCTGCCTTGTAGCATTGCTGGAGCCATGAATAGTCCCATACTGCAAACCTGACCCTTCAGGGTAAATGTGTCCATACCGAAGACCAACTGACTGTTTTATTAAACCCCCTCTGCACCAATCACTGTATTTTTTAGATTAAACTTTGTTCAAACTTATCCAGTCTGATCTTAATACACAGCCTACTGAAGCCTCACAGAATTTCTGCTGGATGGCTGAGACTGATCCTTCTATCATTGCTGTTACCAGATTCCTTTCCACTTACTTCCTTTTCAAACCAATCTGGCAATTGCACTCTCCCCTGGGTGCAGTGGATTGGCAGCAGCACTTGCTAGTGATCCTCCTCTCTGCCTGCCTTCCATTGCCATCCTATTGGGCTCAAGAGAGTGAGTGGGCAAATGAGCAAATGGTAGTAGTGCCTGTTCCTCATCCAGAAGAGAAGCAACTGGAGAGCACTGGTAATAGTAGTGGTAAGGAGCTGAACTGGAACAGGTATTGTGTTAGTACGTGCGTGCACGTGTGACAAAATTGAGCTACTGACAGCCCAACTTTCCTCATTTCCATCAACGTATTTTGGGGTGAAAACACTGAAAGTCTCTTGATCAGGTGTCCCAAACACCTAATTAGTCTTGGGTGAGATGGAATAGTGTTTCCTTTAAGTCACAGCAGGGGTGTGACTTTATAGTTGGGAATGGAATCTATAGTTAGAAATCCAGTTGATTAAAAGAGATCTGAGTCTAGAATCAAATTATTTAGTGTGTGTGTGTAACTCTGGCGGTTATGCAATTTTATAGCAAAGTACTAGCAGTTCTTGAGAAGAGAATCCAAAGGGAAGCAAAGCAATACGTTTGGCATCAGTTTGACTGCAGGAGTTGCATGAAGGAAGTGTATAAGACGCCACCCAACTGTCTTAGGGACTCTACTCTGGATTTGTGTAGGGTTTACTCCTTAGCCTCCTCCCACAAGATGTCCCACAAGACACCAGAAATTTAGGATCAGAGTTTTCCTTCTCTTAGATTGGTTATTTTCCAAGGTTGACGAACCCATCTACCCCTCATTTTCCTCTACAGCACGTGTAGAAACCACCTTCTTGACTTTTGTACGCACTATTGGTTTCATCTGCTCAGTCTTTAGGAGCCTGTCTGAAACCACTGTGAATTGGTGTAGCAAGTCCTGAAACAGATTGTATGACTGAAAGACAAATTTTAAAAACCTAGACAGTATTTTGTGCCAGAAGAGTATAAACATTATTCGGATGTTGGTGTTTTTTATGGCGAGGGGTAAAATTCTGATGTTACTGTGCTTAATTGTAAGTTCATAATTTGTGATAAACGTCTCTCGTCTTGTACTTCACTGGGAAGTCTTAGGAACCATGGGCTGTGTTTGCCCCACAGGATGATCTTGAGTTGCTAAGGTGAAGTCACTCTGATCCTGAAAGTTTTGTGGGTGGGAGACAACATGGGCTTTGTATGTAAGCCACTTTTGACTCTTTGAGGAAGGGAGGGTATAAGTGCAGTATATAAATACAGGTCTGGCATACAAAATTGTACTCCATCTCCCAGCTAGCAGTAGCCCAAATTGTTATACCTTGTGCTAACTCACTGCAGAAAGTACTCACATCCCTGTATAAAATCAGTAAACAGCAGCAAACACTATATTCTCAAAGTCTAATAGCTCACTTAAAAAGCTTAGTTGCTACTCAAAAAACAATGAAAGGGAATGAAATGAATCTTGCCTTTATCAATAAAAATCCTTTCTTTGTTCATTCATAAAATTCTCTGGTGAACTTACTGAGATCATTGTTTTGCCCCATGCTACACAGGGCTTTAACAAATTCTGAGGCTGTTCTTTAATTGATCTTTTTGGGTGCACTGTGATTAAATTCTAGGAAATTGCTAAGCTGTGACTCACATCATAAAATCCAATTAGTGGTTGGTTGACAGTTTGTCTCCCAGTTCATGCGTCCAAGTTTCTTTTAATACCACATCAGTATATAGGTTATTGCTGGCAAAAGTCTTGAGTTTATTTTGTAAAAGAATGTTACGCATAGTCAAAAGTTTACTTTGGACACTGCTATAACTAAGGCATTTTTGTTTTAGCAAAGCATGCTTTGGTTTTGTCACTTTTGGCTTCGTTTTATGGGTTCAAGTGCATATTTAAGTGTTGGGGTGAAAAGGTTTTCTGTAACAAATAAATAAATAAATGTGTCTTAAAAATGAACTGTTGTTAAATATGTTAGCCCCCAAAGAACCCAGGGCAGCAAACAGATACACAATTTAAAAATAAAACAAAGCAAACACATTCTAAAACAGTTAAAACTTTTTATAAACAAATACAATTAAAAACATCTAAAAGCAGTTACAATTAAATACCCTTTGCTATTATAAAGATTCATAAAATTGTGTGTGGGGAGGGGCATTCAGTCATGAATTGCCAAAGTAGATATTGTATAGCCTGAGAGGCTGATTTTGCCAGGGGACACAGTTACATGTTCCCATTTTTCATGGCTAAAGTATAGACAGCCATACTCGGGTATGTTCCCCCAACCTCTTTGGGTGAACAAAGTACACAATAATGTTTGGGGGTGTTTCTCCATCATATTTGGGCAAGTACTTAAAGTTTATGTGCCCAATATCTCATCACTTTGACTTTGTTTTTAGTGTGGCTGTTGGTGAGAACTACAAGTTATAATGGGCCTCAGAAAAGTAGATGTGTGTTCCTTCATTTTTTATTATTCTGTATTGCCTGGGAAGAGAATATGCTGTAGCGAGAAGCATGGCTCATATCCCACTATCACCTTATATACACATCTTCCCAATCTGAAGCCTCCCCAAATTGTGTGGAGACACTTGCACCAACTGTTGGGAGCCCGGGCACCCACAATTTTTTGTGCGAGTGTTTAGCACCCACACTGCTGGGCCTCTGACGCAACTTCCGGTGCCTCACGAGGCCCCAGAAGTTGCATCGGAGGCCTCACAGGGCTTCAGAGGTAATACTGAAGGCCTCACAGGGAAGTCACATCTGAAGCCCCATGGTGCTTTGGACATGGCATCTGAGACCTCACAAGACCTTCTACGCAACTTCCGAGACTCCCAAGGAGCTGCTAGAGTGCGTGTGATGTAATGTGCCGTCAGATGTCATATTACTTACGTCATGTGCACCACTGGGCACCCACAATCTGGGGCCAAGTCGGTGCCCCTGTGTGGAGATTATGTCTAAGATACCTATTTGAATGAGATGAATTACAGTGATACCTTGGAAGCCAAATGCCTTGGCTCTCGAACAAATCGGCTCCTGAATGATTGAAACCCAGAAGTGAGTGTTCCAGTTTTCAAACGATTTTCAGAAGCTGAATGTCCGGCATGGCTTCCACGGCTTCCGGACGCTCCTGCAGCCAATCAAAAAGCCACACTTTGGTTTTTGAACAGTTCCGAGGGTCAAACGGACTCCCGGAATGCATTCTGTTCAAGAACCAAGGTGCAACTGTAATGAAAAGCAGAGGAGTGAGCCACCTGCACTTTTACTTGTACCTCTCACATATATTTTATATGTGAAAGCGCATGGGGGAAGGACAAAATATGTATATGTATATGTATATGTATATGTATATGTATATGTATATGTATATGTATATGTATGCCAGGGCTGGCTGGACACTGCCAGCACTGTGACACTTGTTAATGAGAATATTAGAATGGGGATTTTTGTACTCTTTTCAAAGTTAATTTGTTGTTGTTGTTGTTTAGTTGTTTAGTCGTGTCCGACTCTTCGTGACCCCATGGACCAGAGCACGCCAGGCACTTCTGTCTTCCACTGCCTCCCGCAGTTTGGTCAAACTCATGCTGGTAGCTTCGAGAACACTATTCAACCATCTTGTCCTCTGTCGTCCCCTTCTCCTTGCGCCCTCCATCTTCCCCAACACCAGGGTGTTTTCCAGGGAGTCTTCTCTTATCATGAGGTGGCCAAAGTACTGGAGCCTCAGCTTCACGATCTGTCCTTTCAGTGAGTACTCAGGACTGATTTCCTTAAGGAATTGATAGGTTTGATCTTCTTGCAGTCCATGGGACTCTCAAGAGTCTCCTCCAGCACCATAATTCAAAAGCATCAGTTCTTCGGCGATCAGCCTTCTTTATGGTCCAGCTTTCACTTCCATACATCACTACTGGGAAAACCATAGCTTTAACTATACGGACCTTTGTTGGCAAGGTGATGTCTCTACTTTTTAAAATAAAGTTAATTTAGACCACCTTATAACAAAAACAGATGATAATGATAGTATATTGGCTATGCTAGCTTCCTATACCAGAAAATGCCTGAATCGGCTCTTAAGCCGTTTTTGGTTTTAGTTCTATACTGAAAGCAGTAGTTTGCTAGGGAACCTTTTTTTTATAAGTCTATTGTTAAGGTACTTGTTGCTTATGTATTTAATTATAAATGTGTGGTTCCACGAAATGGACAGATGCTGGGGAATGGGTCTTTCCCTTCCAGCTTGTTGGAGGCAGCCTATTATAACGATTGTTATTATTGATTAATTAAATTTCTATACTGCCCTTCATCTGAGGACCACCGGGCAGTTTACAATATAAAAATACGTATCATAGTAACAAACAAAAACAGCACCTCCCTATACAGTTTAAAAGTCCATTGATTGTTCAATTAGGCAAAGGCCTGGTAGAAGATTAATGTTTTTGCCTGGGGCCTAAATATACACAAAGACAGTGCCAGGCGAGCCTCCCTGGGAGGAGCATTCCTAGAAGATTGTGCCTGTATTCCTAGTCTTTCAACACTGGAAGACAGATACTAATCTGAGCGGTGCAATATTTGAGGTTCATTAGTGTACTGATGCTTGACTTTCTGGATCCAACACTGATCATATCTACTCAATTATTTCAACAGAGAATTGTGATTTGAAAAGCAACCTGCATATTTCTTAGACTCTATCAGAGTTTCTTATACAGCAGTATCTTCTCTTACTCTTTATTTTACCTATTTAGATATCATATCACCCACTATGCCCATGTCATATGTATTGCAGCCGCTGTTAATGGAGCAGCAAGTAGGGAGGAGGGGTCATGGAATCAGAGGGTTGGAAGGGGCCCAGGGTCATCTAGTCCAACCCCCTCCCCCACAGTGCAGGAATCACAGCTAAAAATTCCTGACTGATGGCCATCCAAACTCCATTTTAACACCTCCAATGAAGGAGAGTCCACCACCTTCTGAGGTCATGAACAGAGTGGACAAAATCCAAAAAGATTTTCAGGCCACTTTATGTTTGTGTATAAATCTTTCTTTCAAACTATCAAACACAAGATGTAAAACATTCCATTCTTACTTCTGACATACATTAGGAACAATGTTGTTATATTGGCATATTCTTGATCTTCTATACTGCAGCCCCCTTCAGCCCTTGTTGTGTTCAGCAAGGCTGGGAGTGGAGTGAGTCAATGCACATGCTGGCATTACAACAAATTCTAAATGCCTGAAGAGGGCTTAAGTCTATCAATATTATTTGTTTCCCTTCTAGTGAGGGATGATCTTGAATTGATGGTAAAGGCAGTTGGAATAAAGGAAACCATGAAGAAGGAGCTGAAGAGGAGGACATGATTTGAGACTTGAGAATGAAACATTTAATGGACGATACAGCTGTCACAAAAATAGTAAAACAGTAATCCAAAGAAGAATGCTTTGGATTGAAAATTGTCAAACTGAAGCTACTGTGGATACTGTAGAATGCTGCCTTTGGATTATGCTATCTGCCAATGGTTCACAAATAATGAAGATAATAGTAACCCATGTCCTTAGCACTATTTTCTCAAATCAGGCCCCCCTGTGGTAGGTCATTCTTTCTTCTGATTATGTGCTGTCCAAAGGCTTTTCAGGTGATAGCATTGCAACCTGCTATAATCTTTATTGGTGGAGTGCCTTTTCACATGCTATGTTTCCAACTGGGGTTTAAACCTCTGTAGTGGAAGTCAGCTAGATGAAATATTACTGCATCTGAATTGCCTCTCACTAATTGGATACCAGTACTGGAGACCATTGCCTACTATGTTAAGTGACCCCGATAGAGATAATTGACTTGGACACATTCTGCACTACACCTTTGAACTCCTTTAGCAACATTACTTGGACTCAATCTGAAACCACTGCTTTCAGTTCTAAGTACCCTTATGAATAAAATCCATTGACACCTACAGGAATTACTCACTAGCAGGTAGGTGGGGATGTAGTCTTTTACAAATATTCTGTGTACCTTGTTCTGTTCTTCAGTGTATAATTTGAAAATGGCAGCTTAGTTCCAGTGAACTATGTTTATTTTGACATTTGGATTGATAGAAGCAAAGTAATACAAACACCAAAGGTAGTGATTATGACTCAGTGTCTTGCTGCAGACTTCTGCTGGTAAATTTGCAGCTGTTACAGTTCAAAATACTGTTTCACAGTTTGTTTAAAATTGTACTGCATATTAGCCAAGTACATATTGAACAAGGAAGGTATATTACAGGCTTGTAAATTATCTCCTTGATAATTTTTTTGCCCTTAATCTTAGCTTTTTTGTGATGAGGCAACCAGAACCGTAAACAGTATTCCACACCATAGGTTTATAGAATGCCATTATGATATTGGTGGTTTTATTTTGCAATTCCAGGTAACCACAAACGTTCAGTGTATATATGAAACCAGCATGCCTTTCACACAGGGAGGACCCAACAAACAACTCTTCCTTTCCTGGCTCTTATTCAGCGAAGATCTATAGTAATACAACAAAGAGAGTGCCCTTACTACTTTCCCAAGGGCCCCTGCTAGAAGTGCCCCACCACCCATTAAAGAACCTCTTTTTTTCTGTGACTAAAACAACCAGTGCCTTCCCAAGGTAGCACCCAGAAATGGCTCATGGTTCAGGAAATCAAGCCAGAAAAGGTACCGTTTCAAAATGAATAGCAATATCTCATTTCTTACTCCTATGCTACCCCTGGTTTCTTACCTAATAACAAGCACCGAGTTAGCAGCAAGGGAGAAGTCTTTCTGTTGATATTATTCAATTATAATTTGACAGGTGCACAAAGAATTTATAAAACATGGTAATTATGTAAAGCACTGCTGTGCTGGCTTCCTTAGTGGAACATGGACTTACATTTTAGGAAATCACAGTTTGAAAGTCTAGAGATTCATTTCACCCCAGCTATGTTGTGCTTCCCCCAGGCATCAGGTAGATATGAAATAACGGCAAAGTGTGGTCTAAACCACTGAGCCTAGGGCTTGCCACCGGAAGGTTGGCGGTTCGAATCCCCGCGACCAGGTGAGCTCCCTTTGCTTGGTCCCAGCTCCTGCCCACCTAGCAGTTCGAAAGCACGGCAAAGTGCAAGTAGATAAATAGGTACCGCTCCAGCGGGAAGGTAAACGGAGTTTCCGTGCGCTGCTCTGGTTTCGCCAGAAGTGCTTAGTCATGCTGGCCACATGACCCGGAAGCTGTACGCCGGCTCCCTCGGCCAATAAAGCAAGATGAGCGCTGCAACCGCAGAGTCGTTTGTGACTGGACTTAACTGTCAGGAGACCTTTACCTTTACCTTTTTAATTTGTAATGAAAACAGTTTTTGTGTGTGTCATGACATTATGAAAGTGTGCTCAGAATCATGGAACTTCATTGTGTGTGTGCTCGCATGTTTGTAGGTACTGTATTAGTATCAGATGGCTTTTAAATTTGTTAATTCTGGAAAGATAGCTAATAAATATCTGTATGAAACAAATCAATATGTAATGCCCAAATGAATGCAATTTGCAGCACAATCCTTTGCATGTCTCCTCATAATTAAATTTCACTGAGCCCTCTGGGGCATCCTCCTAAGTAGGTAGGTATAGGATTGCAACCTTAATCTACTTTTCCTGCAGATATTTAATAAAACGCTAAGTAAATACAATGATAAGTAAATACAAAGATAAATAGACAAGATGTAAACTTTAAAAAATCTCTTATTTTTATGTAGCTACAGATAAAACACTGAAATAAAAATTGTGGTCAGCTATTTATTTTTGCCACACTTGATCTCATGTGTTTATTCAGGCCTGTGCCATTGCAGTATTTTTCTTCTACTGGATATTTGTATTTGGATTAATAGTGAAGTAAGCCTTACTTTATTAACAATATTGTTAACAGGGGATGCTGCTTTAGGACCAAAGTAATGCTGCATCCCAAAAATTCTCTTTCCTATTGAGCTGTGGGACTTGCATATTTTATGACCTGTTCCTCATATCCTGTTAAATGGGAAATGGATGTTATTTCAAAGGTGAGCTTGTGCTAACCACCCTTGTTGTTCAGTGACTGAGACAACCAAGCTGTCAGTCATAAGACTATGACCTCACTTAAGGCAATCTTTAGTTGCTTCCTTAAAAGGTCACCAAGCTTAAAGCACTATTGTGGATCAGTAAATCAATGGGCTGGCATTGTGTTGTGCTTATTCTGCTGTCTAGCAAATCCATGGATTTTTTTTACCTTCTGTCTTCTCAGGATTCCTTCATCCAGGGGACACATAAGAGAATGATGGCTGCCTTAAAGGGGGACATTAATTGCTTTATTGCGCCTACATCATATAGGGCTTTCTTTTACATTGAATTTTGGATTTGTGGTGAATGTGTGTGTGTAATGATACTGCATTCCTCTCCTTATCATGAGTTGCCATACTTGTTTTAGGTGTAAGATGCCTAAACTTTTGGAAATCTATTTACCAATTGTCATGTGCTTATATGAATATGTTCACTGGTACTTCTCCAAGCTATTATAGCCTGTCCATACGATCTAAGATGGACCAAAAGCATAGCTTCCAAGAAGCAGGAAAGCATGCACCTAACCTAGACAAAAGGGACGCGGGTGGCGCTGTGGATTAAACCAATGAGCCTAGGACTTGTTGATCAGAAGGTTGGCAGTTCGAATCCCCGCGATGGGGTGAGCTCCCGTTGCTTGGTCCCTGCTCCTGCCAACCTAGCAGTTCGAAAGCAAATCAAAGTGCAAGTAGATAAATAGGTACTGCTCCGGCAGGAAGGTAAATGTTGTTTCCGTGCGCTGCTCTGGTTAGCCAGAAGCGGCTTAGTCATGCTGGCCACATGACCCGGATACTGTACGCCAGCTCCCTCGGCCAATACAGCAAGTTGAGCACCGCAACCCCAGAGTCGGTCACGACTGGACCTAATGGTCAGGGGTCCCTTTACCTTTGACCTAGACAAATTGACAGATAGTTGCATGTTTTGGGAACATAAACTAATTTCAAATATTCTCTACAGATGGTATGATCTTTCCTCTGTATACCAGTCTTCTCTTTGTATTGTATACTTCAGTAATCCCTTTGAAATTTGCTGCTCTTTAAGAGCTTAATCCATCATTCTTTGTTTGTCTGGGATTGCTAATCTCAGTAGAACCTGCATGATTCATGTTAATGTTACATCAGTTGCCCAAAACTGTTAAGTTAGAGGAGTTCCTGGTTACAGTCTCTGAAACTCTTGCTTCTCTGGTTCTTCACCAGTGCTTGCTCCTGAGACTCCTATGCCCACACAGTGCCTTAGCTTCATGGCAACCAACATCATGTTTCCATGATGATTGGGAAGCTGTAGTGAGTTAAGAAAGCCACAGCCTGTCTCTTGGCACTGTATAAGCCACAATGGACACATAATTCTATTCTGGCCCAACTTCACTTGGCTGCTGTTTGTTCAGGACCATTTCAAAGTGTAAACATTAATTATTTTTAAAGTATACTGTAGTCTGTGTCCTGAAAAACTTTGGGAATGTCTCCTCCTTTATGTTTGCCTTCTCCCTTAGATGTGCAGGGAGAGGCACTGATCTGGGTCTTTGCTTTCCCATGAGATCTAGACATAAGATGATAAGGACATAGGAAGCTGCTTTAAATGAACTCCATCAAGCTACATATTGTCTACACTGATTGGCAAAGAGTCTTTGGCATTTTGGACAGGGTTCTTTCCCAGTTCTGCCTGAAAATGGCATGGATTGAACCTGGAGCTCTTTGCATGGAAGAGCATATGCCCATGAGGGCATTGGGTTTACATAGGTAAACTCCATAAGAAGTGCATTTCGTCATATATTTCTTGTTGTTTCAGCATTCCGGTAGGTAGCCGTGTTGGTCTGACGCAGTCTAGATAGATAGATAGATAGATAGATAGATAGATAGATAGACAGTCCAGTAGCACCTTAGAGACCAACTAAGTTTGTTCTGGGTATAAGCTTTGTGTGCATACACACTTCTTCAGATACACTGAAACAGAAGTCACCAGACCCTTATATATAGTGGGAGGGTGGGGTGGGGTTTTTCTCAGAAGGGTAGTGGGAGATTATTTTTGGTCATCTGCATACTATCCCTTGCTTTTCCTGTAGGACTAATTGCGGTCATTAACAGTCGTCAACAGGTTCACCATACCCACTGAGTCAATCACCCATCTCCCACTACCCTTCTGAGAAAAACCCCACCCCAGCCTCCCACTATATACACACTGAAGAAGTGTGCATGCACACGAAAGCTCATACCAATAACAAACTTAGCTGGTCTCTAAGGTGCTACTGGACAATTTTTTTATTTATTGTTTCAGCAGCTTATCAAAATGTGGCTCTTGAGGAACAACTTTAAAGTTGATTGAAGGTTTTTATTTTTAAATTTAATTTTATCTTTAACTTTTTTAGGGCTGGTTTTAAGTGCATTTATTTTATTGATTTTTAGAAATGATATTAATGTTTGTTGATGTGGCCTTTATTGTGTTATGTGCTGTGCTGTGCATCACTTGAGTGCTCTTTTGATGGCAGAGAATCAGTATAGAAATGCTAAACAAATATTTTTCTGGAGAAAAAGCAGGTAGTGAAAGTAATTGCGGGCAGTGGGGAGGAGCCCACTAACCTTTCTAAAACATGGCTGTTGGTTAATTTATCCCTTGACTGATCAGGAACTCTGCCACTTTGTAAAAATATGTACTAATTTGAAAATATTGTTTTTAAAAATACTAGGCATTGTCTTAAAAATAAAAGTGAAAGAAGGCTTGCCCATACGCTTGAAATTTATTCAAATAATAATATCATTAAATATTATTCTATGGTGCTGGGCTAGTTAAAGGACTAAAACAAAGTAATCAAAAATCTTTTCTAACCAAGGTTTGGGATTGTAACAATAGGGAGGAATTTTAGAATGTCTATTTATATAAATCTTTTAAACCACTTTCCAGCTCAAATGCCTCTTGAACTGGTATACAGTGGTGCCCCGCAAGACGAATGCCTCGCTAAACGAAAAACCCGCAAGACGAAAGGGTTTTCCGATTTTTTAGCAGCTTCGCAAGATGAATTTCCCTATGGGCTTGCTTCGCAAGACGAAAGCCCACAGGGAAATCTCCGGGGACAGCGGGGAAGCGCAGCGCGCCTTCTCCTCTGTTCCTGGACCTGTCCTGAAGGCTTGCGGTGGGAGGTCCGGGAACAGAGGAGAAGGCGCGCAGCGCTTCTCCTCTGTTCCCGAGGCTTGCGGTGGGAGGAGGGTTTTTCCTCCCCACCGCCAACATTCAGAACAGCATTCTGAATGTTGGCGGTGGGGAGGAAAGCCCTCCTCCCACCGCAAGCCTTCAGGACAGGTCCAGGAACAGAGGGGAAGGTGCGCAGCGCTTCTCCTCTGTTCCCGACCTGTCTTGAAGACTTGCGGTGGGAGGAAGGTTTTCCTCCCCACCGCCAACATTCAGAAGGCTGTTCTGAAGGCTGGCGGTGGGAAGAAAAGCCCTTCTCCCGCCGCCAGCCTTCAGAAGAGTTCCCCCAGGGCTGCCTAGGCTGTGGATAGCAGCCTGCTGCCCCGCGCGAGGGGCGCTCTGCTTAAGAGCGCCCCTCGTGCGGGGCAGCAGGCTGCTATCCGCAGCTTGGAGAGCCCTGCAGGGAACTCCTGCAGGGCTCCCCAAGCTGCGAATGTCTGCCCCGCGCGAGGGGCGCTCTGCTTAAGAGCGCCCCTCGCGCGGGGCAGCAGGCTGCTATCCGCAGCTTGGAGAGCCCTGCAGGGAACTCCTGCAGGGCTCCCCAAGCTGCGAATGTCTGCCCCGCGCGAGGGGCGCTCTGCTTAAGAGCGCCCCTCGTGTGGGGCAGCAGGCTGCTATCCGCAGCCTAGGCAGCCCTGGGGGAACTCTTCTGAAGGCTGGCGGCGGGAGAAGGGCATTTCTTCCCACCGCCAGCCTTCAGAAGGCTGTTCTGAAGGCTGGCGGTGGGGAGAAAAGTCCTTCTCCCCCCGCCAGCCTTCAGAAGAGGTCCGGGGACAGACTGTCCCCGGACCTGGTCTGAAGGCGGTCTCCATAGGAACGCATTAATTGATTTTCAATGCATTCCTATGGGAAACCGTGCTTCGCAAGACGAAAAACTCGCAAGAAGAATAAACTTGCGGAACGAATTAATTTCGTCTTGCGAGGCACCACTGTACAACAAAATCAAGAGTAAAATATTTGGCCACCAACTTAGATAAAAAGAGGATTAGGCAAATTCATGGAAGAGACTGATGGTTACTAACCATGATGGCTATTGGTCTGCCTCCAGAGTCAATGGCTTCTGAATACCAGTTGCTGGAAGAAGTACTCTTGTGCTTGAGGCCTGCTTGGAGGCCTCCCACAGGCATCTGGGTGGGCACTGTGAGGACAGGGTGCTGGACTGGATGGGCCTTTGGCTGGGTCCCCACAGTCTCTGTATTCTTTCAAATACAGATTTTCATGATGTGGACAGGCAGGCAGGGTGGGTGGGGGAGCAGTAGGCAGGAAAACCATTTTTTTGGTGTAAATATATCCAAGTAGGACAGGGAATGACTCCAGTCTGAAACTCCGGAGAGGCAAGACTAAGCTATATATGGGCCAATGTAATACAGGGCAGCTTTCTGTGTTCCTAATATACAATAAGATGACAATATGTTGCTTACTTTATATGCTATAAAGCAACACAATATGATATGTAGACAGAAAGAGTATTCAAACCAACAGTGGCTCTTGATGTAACCTCTAAATCCACCAAGCCACTGCTGACTCACTGACATGCATTTTCCAGTCAATAGTCAGTATGCATGCTAGTTCAGGAAATAAAATGAGAGGGGTTGATTTTGAATCAATGGTTTCAAATCAGCCTATTTTTCTTGGGTAATTTAACACATTTATTTAAATCACCCGGATGTCAGATCAATCCACTCTCAACGGTATTAAGTGTAGGACCAAAATAGAAATCGGTACAACACTGGATATGTAATCTAAAACTTGAGTAAATATTGGAACATGTGTTGCTGGCATGGTAGAAGCAGTGGTATTGTAATTCTTCATACCAGAATAAAGAACAAATGTATAGAAACCACAGAATATTAGCTTGGCTTCCCAAACTGCTTTGACATGCTTACTTCTTCCAAAAAAATTATGGCACAGCACAATTCAATATTTAGATTTTTGTCTTTTTCAGTAGCTGCCTGGACCTACTCCTAACTTGCAGCCATTTTTGTTAGAGTCAAAAGATCAGGTGCCATGACTTGAGGCCTTGGTGCTTGTAGGTTTGATAATAGTGTCATAGTACAATAAAGAAGATCAGGGCTTTAAATCAAACTTTCAGTAACACATTTCATATTAAATATTCCTAATAAAGTATGTTACCTCCAGAGGAAATTCACCAGGCCAAAATTGGATAATTCAGACACATTCAAACTATAGTGAATGAAGCAGATATCCGAGTTTCTGTGAGAAGGAAAACTGGTGTAGCATCAGAATAGAATTCAAAAGTATTCATTTGTAGCCGATGTACTCCATTTGAGAGATAGCAAGAAGCCTAGGGTCAAATTTATTTATTTATTTATTTATTTATTTATTTGAATGTCTTGAATTCCTGTTTTGGCTTGTATTTGCTTTTATTCTGTTTTACTGGGTTTGTTGTATTTTTGTTTTTATTATATTGTTCATTGCTCTTATGCTGTACATTGATTAGATTTTTAAAAAATATTAAGTCCTTTATAAGTGCTTTTAAATAAATATATATTTCACGAAGGCTTTTTGTCGAGTTCCCAGCATAGCCCTTGATGCCAAGATGCCCTCCCACAAACACACCATTATACATTTTCAGCTCCTTTCTCTCAGCTAAGACTTAGGCTGTGTACACATTACTGTTTACCCTGGCTGCAGTGCACTCCCACTGCTGGATTTTGAATCCTTGTACACATTATGTTGCCCATGAATGCAGAGCTATCCTGTGATTTCTTGAGAAATACTTGTGTTTGGTGCATTTTCTCTCAAACCAGCTGCAATCTGAAAGGAAAACGTAAGCCACATTCAATTTGCAGTAGAAGCAGCAACATCGTAACAGAGGTAGCAGTGAAGTTAATCTGCATTTGTCAGAGGCCAGTCAGAGAAGTCAGATTATCTTGTGTTTCAGGAGAACTCTGCTCTCTGCAGAGTACAGTCAGCAACTAGAAATGGCCTGAGGTGGTCTTCTCCAATCTGATGCCTTCTATAATCTCTGATTCAATAGGAATGCCAATTATGACCTATTGCCTCCACAGGAATCTTACTGGGAACCATTGGATCTTGTAGTTTTAATCCAAATTTTCAATAGCTTTGCTTGTAAGGTAGATAAGAAGTTTCTGTCTAGACAAGACAATCTCTCTTTGAATTTTTCAGTGTGGTATTCTAGCTATGTTGTAGCCATGAAGTCAGTAGTCTCATTAAACATTGGGTTTATTTGGCCCCCTCCTATCCTCTCTTGTGATGTTGCCATAAGAAAATAGGTTTTGTTTCAATTTTTGATTAATCAGTTTATCATTATCATTATTGTTTTCCTAGGTCATAGTTACATATAAACCTAAACTTAGGTTAATATAAAGCTTGTGATCTGTTTGCAGCTGTGTCTAGAGTTGCGTCGGAAACAGAGTGTCAATTTTATTATAGAACCCTCCTAATTGTTTTCAGGTGGCCAAATACATTACTGGCCCTTTACCAATGACTGGAGAATAGTTGGCTGGTGGTGGATACTGTGCTCACACTTCAAGTCCGACCACCTGTGATATGTGAACAGGCTTTTTGTTTCCACTCTATATTGCACACCAAGAACCTTTATGGATCTGAAGTTGCAAAGGCGTAATGATAGACTTCATCTGAAATCTAAATGACTTATCATTTCTATACTGTAGTTGTCTTACAACTTCAGTCATTGGAGAACATGGTAAAATGAGATAAAACAGCAGAGCCTTGCACTGTGACATTTAAAGACCTAACACACATACTTTCTTGGGCCAAAACCCAATTAATAGATGCACAATGATATGTATTGTATTAATCGTGATTATACACCTTTGGGAAAATATCTAAATATGTGGGATGTTCATAGGAATGGGTTTTACTTGTTATGGAAAGAGTCTGGGATTTTATTGGTGTATGTGACAGGGAAGCTTAAATCTTTTCAGCAATTCTTGGAAGTTGGAAAATGGGAACCACAGTAAAAATTCCTTTTATTTTTGTCATCCTTTCCACAGATCTCTTAAAGTTAAATTACTTTCTCTTTCAGTTTTTATATATGTGCTTGAGGATATTTTTCCTGTTGTCTTTTTTCCCCTCTTTGAATTTGAGTAATACTGAAGCAGTTAATTATGGTCCAGAGAACTGATTTCTTTTTAAATATACTTAGCCATGGGAAACCTACTTCAAATATTGCATAACCTGTGCACTCTTGTACAAGTCAAGTAATGTGTGTCATCGTGGTTAGAATCAATGAGGAAAGGACTCTAAAGCACCATGAACATTGTATTTGCATATCAAGATGTTCTGTGCATTTGGCATCATGCTTCTCCTGTTACACAGTTTGATTAATATTATAAATTGGCAGTATATCACAAGCAAATCGGCATATCATAAAGAACTTGATAACCCATTTTATGGTCAGGCTTTGTATATGGCAAAACTATCAGACAAGGTACAGTAACTGCACTGTTAGTGTAATTATTATTGCTTTTTGGCTTCATAGTTAGAATTTTACTCCAAATTCTGTCTTGGTGGTTTGAAAAACTGAGTACAGTTAGTATGACTGGTATTTAGCAAACTGTCATTTTAGAAGTGTATGTGGATAGCAAAGATTAAAAAGCCCTCTTTTCTACCAACATATATTTACTTAACTGTAGATGAAAGCAGTAGCAGTTACTTTTATACCTTTCTTGAAGAAGCATTTTGAAATTTGAAAATTGCTCTCCCTTGGGAAAAAATCCCTTTCTTTTTCTTTAGAGTCTTCTCTTTTTAGATTGTTAAACCCTTTTTCAGATTGTTAAAGCTGTTCCTTTCAGCACAATTTTTTTACGATACGTGTTCTTTGGAGGTGCTTTATAGATAATAAATATTATTTAGAATGATTTAATTTTAAAATGGAGATACGGAAAATATGAATGGATTGGTATGTAGCATATGGAAAGACAGATTAGATGCTGCTGTTTCTGCCCAAGAAACACCATATTTATTGTCTGTGGCTGCATGGTTGGGGGGAAATGGAGGCGCATCCTATTGGCCACAAATGGTGGTTGTTGTTTTTTTTAAAAGTGTATTTCTGCTGAAACTCTCATCAGCATTTTATACTCTTATCCATGCTGCTTTGGAATATTTGGCAAGTATGAGAATAGGAATATTCTGCTGCAGTACTTTTATCTTGTATGGTAGGACATTCCAGAAGGTGGCACTGGGAGACTATAGTTTAAACCCTTCCCACCAGCTTATGGGGTTCTGCAGGGTTCTGCCCTTTCCCTCATGACATTTAACATCTACAGTCATACCTCAGGTTGCGTGATTTCGGGTTGCACACCGTTCTGAACTCAGAAGTACCAGAACGGATTACTTCTGGGTTTCGGCGCATGCGCAGAAGCACTGAATCGTGACCCGCGTGTGCGCAGACGCGGCGCTGCGGGTTGCGGACGTGCTTCCTGCACGGATCATGTTCGCAACCCGAGCATCCACTGTACATGAAACTTCTGGGTCATCTAGTGTTCTGGAATGCTATGTCAGTAATATACGGATGACACCCAACTCTGTTTCTTTTTTTCAACTAATGCCAATAAATCTGTTCTAAATCAGTGTCTGGGTGCAGTGATGGATTGGAGGTAACAAACTAAGACGTTATTCAGAAAGGACAGAAGTACTAATGACTAGTTCTGTGGGTTCTCCCAAGTTCTAACCCTCCGGAGCAGATTTGGGGAGAGCATGAGAAATACATGGGGAGAAAAGAAGGAGGGGGAAAGGAGAAATATTGTGCAGCTATAATAAGTTGATTGGATAACATCCTATATTATTAATTTAAAATACTAAGTAGAAAATAAATGGTTGGAGAAAGCATGAGCAAATGAAGCATTTTTATTTATTTTACTCTATTTTCAAATCCTCTTCTCAAACAAAATATGGCTAATGTTTGACATCCTGGAAGGCAAATATTTTTTCTTATTGGGTATGTCCATCCTCTGTTTCTTGACTACCCATTAACTACTGTATTGCCTCAGTGATTCTGCTTGTTAAAATGCAGAGAACTCCTGAAAACTTATTTCATGTCTGAAACTCTTCTGTAGGTTGCCCATGTCATTGTTCTTCTGGTCCTTCATGTTAATGTAAAGGAAAGACCAATATTCAGTTTCTACCTTTTTAATAGGATCCACCTACATATAAACATTTTAATGATAGGATAAAATTGCCTTCTCTTTTTCGTATCACACTCACAATTGCTCTTGGCTTTTGAACTATCAATATGAAAAATGAATTATCTGGCAGGCAGCTCCCATCTAAACGGTGATGCTTTTGCATGACCCCAAACAACAAAACATCTTCATTGCAGCATATACATAAATTTAAAATCTATACTTTACTAGTACAAACCTTTTATTTCCAGATTTTACTGTCTTATTTATAACTTTATGTATTTATAACTTTATTGGCTGTGATACATGGATTGATATTTAATAGTTTATTCCAGGGGTTCCCAAACTGTGATTCAATTCTTTCAGGTGGCATGTTCATAAAAATATAAATAAAAATCATTCAGCATCCAGCACATCTCATTACAATTGCCACAACTACCATGACCCTTAGCATTCTTCAGGTGGTCCATGGGGGAAAGAAAGTTTGGAAACCCCTGATTAAGTCTATCAATACTGCTCTATGCTGTGTGTTATTAAATTGTCTACATTATACTTACAAGTTGTCTACAAGTTTTCTACTGCTGTAATAAGCATTTGAATAATTATGATTTCCTGATTTAATTTAATTATGTTCCTGATTTAATTGTAATGTTACCGCAATTGAAAGAAATCTTTAAATGATATGCAGTTGGTTTTATCTTTTTATCACAACTGCTGTTAACCTTCCACATAATAAAATATGTGGTTGACTGTGTGCATTTTGTGTTGTTTCCCTTGGGCACCAGTATACCTTGTTCTAGCCCAGATACTGATGTAGTACCTTGTTTCCTTCTTCTTCTTCTTTGGTGATCACTCATAGCCGAGTAAGATTGTAAGGAGATTCTGATGGGTGGCTATTAAGTAATACCAAATATTTCCTCTGCCACCACCCCCTCTACATTTTCTATATGAGTGTGAGCATTTTCTCCAAGGAGCTCACACTGGCTCTCGACATCTCCATATAATCCCCATAAGAACCTTGTGTGGTAAGTTAGGATGAAAGGCAGCTACTGGCCCAAGGTCACCAAGTGAACTTTGTGATTGAATGGGGATTTGAACCCTGGTCTCCCAGTATTTATTTATTTATTTATTTATTTATTTATTTATTTATTTATTTATAAGAATACCGTTAAGCCACCAATTTGTAAAAAATATCTAGTCTGTGCACACTAAAACAATTCAAACATTGTTAAATGGTAAAATCTAAGACTATAGAGTCATAAAGTACTAAACAAATGACCAGCACTGACTCAAGTGAAGGTTGTAGTTCATCACCAAAATCTTGTGTGATTGACTAGCGCATGAGCCGGATTGTAACCTGTTGTGTCTGGCTTCATACAAGGGTAAGATGCCATAGATTAAGTCATTCTGGGAGAACTGATCACACGCAGATGGGAAGTTATTGATCAAAGTATTCAGGTTAATTTGTGGTCTTTGTTTCCTTGCATTGGTAGGTTGAGAGAATATTCTGCATTGTCTCAACACACCACACTGTGCTTAGCATGCACAGGGCCTGACTAGGTATAATTAATTATTGTTGGGAAAACATGTCTGCATATTTTGCATGTGCTGCCCTGCTGGGCCTTTCATGGACCAGTGTTTCTTGCTCTATTAGAAACCTTCTCCTAATTATGAGTTCAAATAAGTTAATGTGCATTGTGTATTGAATATGTTCTCTCTTTGACCCATTTAAAAGATTCTGGGTCCCTTGCTTCCTGATACAGACCCACCTTGGAGATGCCAAATATCCTGAAATCTGATGGCATTTGATCCAGATCCCATAGTCTATGTTCTGGCATATGCAATTATTATGTTTGCTGTCTTGGTCATATCCTTTTGTGTGTGTTGTGTTGTTGGGTGGGAGTAGTGTGCGTGCTTAATCACTGCTGTTCTCTAAGCATTATGTCCAGAAATTCAGTTTGGCTATACAGCTATCTCCATTAGAATCTGAAGATCCCCTGGGGACAGGATATGGCACCACCCACTTGTGCGTCTGCTGGGAAGCAAGCTGTCTACAAGGCATTGATTCTTTAATCATTGTAGTAAAACCCAGTGAAGCAGGCCATCGAGATAGAAATGTGGCAGTGCCAGGATTTCCCAGAATGCCCATGGGATACTTTTTATTAGCAGAAAAAGTTTTCTTGCCAATTCATTTGTGTCTGCGGAGGCAACCAGCAAGAGTACTTAATAGTGCTTTTACCACATTGAGTTCTTCTGCTTCAACTGTTCCTTTGAAATAGAAAGCATAATGCAAGTCTTGTTTGCTCTTCTTACCTCCAGCCATCTCACTGCTTTCCTTAATTTAGCATTTAATGTCTATGTTCAGAGTTGAATGCCAAGCAATAGTCTGACCATACTGTGGTAACTGGTCATTTTATAATTAAAGCTGGAGGCAACAGGGTCATCAAGTCCAGTAACTTCCAAGAGATGTATGTCTTTGTGCATCTATCCCAGAGATCAGCAACCTTTTTCAGCCATGGGCCAGTCCACCGTCCCTCAGACCATGTGGTGGGCCGGACTATATTTTGGGAAAAGAAAAAAAAATGAACGAATTCCTATGCCCCACAAATAACCCAGAGATGCATTTTAAATAAAAGCACACATTCTACTCATGTAAAAACACCAGGCAGGCCCCACAAATAACCCAGAGATGCATTTTAAATAAAAGTGCACATTCTACTCATGTAAAAACACGCTGATTCCCGGACCATCCATGGGCCGGATTGAGAAGGCGATTGGGCCGCATCCAGCCCCCGGGCCTTAGGTTGCCTACCCCTGATTTATCCCATGAAGCCTACTCTATATAATTCAAATTCTAAATTCACACATGTAAGTCATTCATTCTTCTCCTTTTTGCCATACAGTACATCAGTTTTTCTTTTCCATCTGAAAACTAAGGATTCAGAAGTCCATTGACCTTCTTTCCTGAGATTTTGATTTGTTGTCTTCTGTGAGTTTTTAAAACAAAATATTTTGTACTTCTGTGTAACACAATAGTTTTCCTGAATATGTTGATATGCACCTTTTGTTTCTTAGTGACCCTGTTTTGACTTGAATCCTGTCAGCACTCAACCTCCTGAGTTTGCTGCTAGAGGGAACATGTGGAATCTGCACCAAAATGTTGGTGGGGGAGGCGTTGTTTCCAAGAGAGGGATCTTATTATCCCAGGACCTCCATAGACACTGCTCAGGCTTGTGTCCCAGAGAAGTCACTTTGCTGCTGCAAAAGTAGTCATTTGACTTCACGCCTGGAGGCACACTCGATTGTCTCTCAGGACAGACGGATGCCAACAATTCTAGCAGTGCGTTTGTTTTCATGTGTCAAGGTTCTGACGCATGAGTTTAGAATTTCCCCAAGCTTTTATTCTGTCAAATGCTGTTAATGTTTATCTTTAAGTGTTGAAAGTATGAATACTTTGTGAATATAGAATGCCAGTGTAACAGCTCATCAACAGTCTGATGAATGAATGACTATACTGAATAAAGACATAATTAGCAAGGGTGGGAGCTTTATGTTGACACTATTCTGCTTATATGTATGCCCCACTTATTTTCTTCAAATGATCATCTATGCATGTAAATAAAAATGGCACAGTAAAAATCACAGAATTTACAGAGGCAGTTGGCATCCATTCATATGATCATATCTGCAGTTTCTCCAGCTGCTACAATCATGATCATAATTGCTTTATCCCAGGTAAGGGGCTTTATCTCAGGCAAGAGTTCATAGGATTGCAAGCCACAATATACAAGTATATATATATATATATCATTTCCCCTCTTACATTATGTAGAATAAAGTATGATATCCTATGTGAATGCCCGTAAGAGTCTGTCTACTGTCGTTTGAAACATAGCTTCAGTGAAGAATATGGCACCGTCTGTTGAACTTCTGCTTCCTGTTTATAATGCTGACTAATATTTGAACTGAAAACGTTGGTTGTAATCTGTAGCAATGTCATGTACTTCCATGTTGACTTTACACTCTTTCCACACATTTCTGGAGTTTGTCTGCTTGGTTCGGCCTGAAGAAGAGAGGCAAATCTGCTATCATTGAAGGCATAGAGAATAATCTGTGAGGAAGCTAAACAACTATTGTCTCTCTACAACGAAAACAGAACAGTAACTGGATACCCCTGATTCTGCAAAGATGCAATTTAGCCCAGTGTTACTTTGTGACTAAGCGATATAATGACACTACACACCCAGCGACTATATCAGACTTCTTCAAGGGTTAGGTTTAAGAATACCATACTGGATCTAACAGCAATGCTTCTTTATTCTAAAATTTACTTGCCAGTGGTAGCAAGATTCCAGGGGCTCCAGGAACTCACCCAGGGTCGTGTTTCCATTGTGAATTCAGGGCACAGCAGAGGCTGTAGCTTTTTAAAATATATGATTTATTTTACATCTCTATACACTTGGAATTACATGGAGAGGACTAGATTTCACAGAATTACATCTCCAGGGTGTCTCTTTTTGCTTCTCTCACAGCTTCAGCCAACTTGAGTCAAGAGCAGTCAGCCATGCTGCCCAGTCTCTGGGTTGCAGCCTCTACAGTCAGCAGCGCCTTCTGTTCTTTGCAAAAAACACACACACACTTTTCCTGTTACCTCACTCCCAGCCCATCACCTTGGTAACCTGTCAATTCTCCTGTCTCTGTCCACTCCTCAGAGCTGGGGTGGGGAAGGACAGTTCTTTTGCATTGCCAATAGCCCTCAATGGCCCAGTATTGTTTCTTGATGGCTCTGCATTTAACTAGCCCAGCCAGGCTGGTTTGCATGAGCCCACCCAAGGATTCCTTGTCTGTCACAGGTCTACAGTTTGCATTTTCCCTTCCTATCCCAAATATTAGCTACATTCTGACATTCATTAATTTCCTGGGTTTAGGGGGGTCTCCCCACAAACCTATATCAGTATTTATTTTTGTTGTTGTTTTTGTTTAGTCGTTTAGTCGTGTCCGACTCTTCGTGACCCCATGGACCAGAGCACGCCAGGCACTTCTGTCTTCCACTGTCTCCCGCAGTTTAGTCAAACTCATGCTGGTAGTTTCGAGAACACTATCCAACCATCCCATCCTCTGTCGTTCCCTTCTCCTTGTGCCCTCCATCTTTCCCATTTATTTTTAGCATGGCTTATATTCCAGTGGCAGCAGTATGCCTGCCTGTACCCAGTCTGCCCACCAGACCAATCTACTCCTGCTTTTATTCCTGTACTGCACATGTACCTTCCTGCCATAGTTGCTATTGCCACCAGAGAGTGCCACCGCCACAAGAAAACAATGACTGTCAGCCACACAGTCCTGCATTTGCATGACCAAACCACAGGGCATGGGCCTGGAGTAAAGTTCTAAAGAGCTGTGCTATCCACCGTATTTTGTTTCTGGCCTGTGCCTGCCTGCCTCCACCTACTCTGGTGGAGGTAGAAAGGCTTTGGGGGCCCTAAATGATTGAGACATAGGGCTGTGTGGTTTGCAGGAAAACCAATTTCGCAGTTCACATACTAATGGGTTCATGCTATGATGCCATCCAGTGATAAGCATGCATTATATTACCCCTAGATTTTATTTCATTCATGTGCCTTACTTGATTAGAAGTAGATACATGACAAGTTTGCTGTTTTTATGTTTTGAATTTTGAAAACAGTCCTCTGGAAATAATGAGAATGGTGCAAGTCCTGTCTGACATAATATTTTGTTAACAAATTGGGCAGCTTGCTTAGGCCAACTTATGAGTTAGAGAGTGTAACTGGCTTGAAGGGTGGAATTGTCTATTGATGCAGAGGATGCAGCTTCTAATACTATTCTGGGCACGAAAAGCTCTCAAAAAAACAGGAAGTCCTGCAAAAGGTTTAGAGTGAATAGGATTTTTCCTCTTATTTAGCTCCTGTTCTGTTTGGATTTCTGAATCTAGTTGTTTTTTTAATCATGTGTTTTTTACTACAAATTTTATCCGAGCTTCCTTCTCAAGAAAGAAAGAAAGAAGATACCTTAGATTCATATTAATTATTCTTTTTTGAATCAGTACATTATCATAAGGAATGGAAAAAGGCAGGCTTAAAGATTTGTTATCATATATTATCTGCAGCAAGGAAAAAGAAATGTATGTGTAATCACACTTTTATGACATCTGAAGGCGGCCCTGTTTAGGGAGGCTTTTAATGTTTGATGTAGTACAGTATTTTAATATTTTTTTTGGAAGCCACCCAGAGTGGCTGGGGAAGCCCAGCCAGATGGGCGGGGTATAAATAAATTTTATTATTATTATTATTATTATTATTATTATTATTATTATTATTATTAACATATAGAAACAAATGTGTGGTTTGTCTATCATCAGAACAAATGTTTTATCCAATATTTAACTGAATTTGAAGAAGGCTTGATACCCATTTAGCCTAATTTATCCCATAGGCATAATGTATAATATGAATATGTGTGTGTGTGTGTGTTTGACTTTGGTGGAACAGGGTGCTACAACTGTGAAGATAACACTGATTGGAACATTGTTGGAAGTATTTCTTATTTGTGCTTTTTTAAAAAACTTCATCCGCCTTTACAATATATTTTATATGCATAAATATTTTAGCACTTCTTGCAGTTTTATCTGTGCCAATGTTTTTTGTCACATTAACTAGCTCTGATTTGTGTTTTGTGTCTTTTAGGGCATACAGGCCGGTTACTAAAATCCTTGTGCTTCATGAGTCTAACATTTCTGCTTCTGCACATCGTATTTCAAATCACAATAAACAGCCTTGAAGCTGGTAAAAGTATTAAACCTGATTATAACTGTGAGTATCCTTTTTATTTTTCTAATGTTCTTCACAGCTCTTTATGTAGGAAGGATATTGTGACTATCACCAATACTGGTTTTGTTGTCATGGTTTCTAGGATTTGTCGTAAAACTGCTTCAGGAAAGTGCTTTATTTAGGATTATGGCTATGTAATTTGTAAGCAAAATTAAGTTTTTCAAACTTCTCAAGATGCATTTCTTTCACTTCCTTATTTAGTTTTCTACTATGTGTAAAAAACAGCTATGTGTAGTTGGAGATTTCTTCTACAGAACCTGTTGAAACTGAGCATAACTGCTGCCCTTTTGGTAGACAGGGGCCACACTTCTGCAGTAAGTTCCATGACAACATGTTCTAGGGGAACAGTCATTTAGGGTGCCTGTAATGTTTGCCTCTTTGTCATGACCAGAATATGCATTTATCCAGTGTATGGTTATCGGCTATTAAAGCACAGTTACCTTTGGATATTCCTCTGATTCCTTTCTCCATCGAAAGATCACCTGATAGTGTATTCTCAGTATGAAATTTTAGGGTCGGTTGTTGCCACTTACAACAATTAATTTGAGATTTCCAGTTTGTTTGACTCCATGCCTTCACTGTACGCTCATCCCTGCCCTTTCTGTAGAGTTTATATCAAGAGATAATCATATGCGTGGCTTGCAGTTTTCTACCATTGTCAGATAAACACCAGCACATGGTATTTCTTTCCAAAAGCCTCTAGGTTATGCATGGTGCCCTTTGGCCTCTTTTACAAGTTGCCATGCCATATTTTAGATTTGTTGCCTAGTTCAGTCTTTGCTGCTTGGTGCCCTCCATTTTTTTTTTAATTCACTCCAGTGTTAAAACACGATGAGAACTGTAGTCCAAAACATATGGAAGGTGTCATGCTGGGGAAGGCTGACTGAGTGTTACCCCTGATCAGATACAGTTTCACTCTTGTTCTAGAGGAATGATTCATTCTGAAACAGATGTTTCCCAGCTCCTGTTGACATTGACCCTCAAAAAGTTGTTTTGTAACCTTTTTGATATTAAGGTACATTGTAAGAGTGCATGGTCTCTTAGCTAATAGAATGGAAGAGGGAAGTGCAGAAAGAATGGGAAACATGCTCTCTAGTTACCACTGAAATTTTAAATCTGTTTTTAAAAAGGTAAATGTAAACATAAATAGAGCTCGACTGCATTCATTTTTAACATTTGGTTAACTAGCAAGGAAAACATGAACTATTGGTGCCCTACTCTGCTGACAGTTAAGTAAACTCAGTCCAGCTATTTAGAAATATAGATTCCTTTGAAGGAAATCTTGTTTTCTTTTAAACCATTAAGGATTATCCATCAACAGTAAAAAAAAAGAAAGAAAAAGTAATGTGTCTTAAAATGCTTAGATTTGTAACACATTTCTGGCTTTCTAAATTTGGATTTATTGTTTGGATTTAATATTAAGCATCATTCTTATAAACTAAGTGGAATGAAAACTTTATAGGTAAGTTAGGAGTAATGAAGCATACGAAATCTTTCCAAAGCTGCAGTCTATTTCAGAAGTTTTCTTAGAAGAAAAGAAAGCTGTCCAATCTAATATTAGCCTGATTTTGTTTTGACAGTTAAATAGACCTACCATATATACTCGAGTATAAGCCAAATTTTTCAGCACATTTTTTATGCTGAAAAAGCCGCCCTCGGCTTATACTCGAGTGAGGCAGCAGCGGTGGGAGGAGCGGTCCGAAAGGAGCCCTTTCTCGCCGCTGGTCCCTCCGTCGCCGCCCGCCTCTCGCAAGGACAGGCACAGGAGCCGTGGTTGGGAGAGGTGCTGCGCTGCGCTATGCCTCTCTCAACCGCGGCTCCTATGCCTGCTCTTGCGAGCGGAAGAGGCAGTGGTGGAGGGACAAGTGGCCCGAAAGCAGCCATTTTGGGCTGCTTCTTCTTCCTCCTCCGCTGCCGCCACCACCAGGTTTGTGGTGTGGTGAACCGGCTTATACTCGAGTCAATAAGTTTTCCCATTTTTTTGTTCTAAAATTAGGTGCCTCGGCTTATACAGTGTATAAAAATTGTCATGTTATTACTTTTAAAAATACACTACAAGTATGTAACCATTAAAATTGTTTTTCAGTTTATAAACAGTGAAATAGCAAAAGTTGAACAATATTGGTCCTAGTGATTAATAGTGAAAAGAAATTTTCATGAATGATTTTTTCCAACCAGCAAATTCCTAAATAAATGGAATGTGTTTACTACCCGTCACTATATATTTTTTTGATGCAAACACATTTTTTTTTAGATTTTCAATATGTACTATGAATGGCTTCTATGTATACTTATTTATCTTATAAATAATTTCCCTTTTATTTACATTATTGCCGTTATAGGGATATCATTTCAATCACATAAGAAATAATTTGGAGATAAGCTTTTCCTTTTGTCAAGTATAAATATAATGGGTGATGTGTCCAACTAAGTGATACTCTGAGTAGACCCTTGAAATCAATGGACAGGTCCATTTCTTTTAGTGGATCTCCTCTGACAAACATTAAATATCACCCAATATAAATGTCAGTCAAAGTTTATTTGGGGGTAAGATGCATGGGTGTGGGTGTGGGGGGGTGTACGTACATTTGCCAGTATATTCCATTTGCATGTCAGTCTTGCAAAGGAATGAATAATAATTGCAACACTTAGATTCCTTGGTTAATATATACTTTTAAGGATAGTGTGTGAACTGCAGAAAGGAGAGTGAATTGAAAGCATAAAAAAATTAAAGGGCTACACGTTGAATGACAAATCAGGGAAATTGATAAAATGAGTGGTGAACAAAAGCATGAAAGTTGTGTGGAAAGAGATAATTGGAAAAAGAGATACTGGGCGGTACCTGGCTGAACAGTTCTGCTAGTGCAAGGTGTTTTTGCTGTGCAATAGAATTTCCTCACCACCTCCTCCCTCCATGTGCACTGTAAATCTTCTCTGGAGGGTTAGGAGAATCCCCAGAAGTGAGAAGAAGAAGGGTTTGGATTTGATATCCCGCTTTATCACTACCCTAAGGAGTCTCAAAGCAGCTAACATTCTCCTTTCCCTTCCTCCCCCACAACAAACATTCTGTGAGGTGAATGAGGCTGAGAGACTTCAAGGAAGTGTGACTAGCCCAAGGTCACCCAGCAGCTGCATGTAGAGGAGCGGAGACGCGAACCTGGTTCACCAGATTACTATGAGGCTTATTCGGTCCTAAAATCTATTTTTAGTATTCATTTTAAAGCATAAAATAATATTTTAGGACTGAGATGCTATTGCAAAATCAGGAAGTACATAATCCGGCTGATAGATCCTCAAAGCAAATTGAGGAATGCCTAATTAGGTTGGTCTGATGCAAAAAAAAAAAAAAGAGAGAACAAATTTCTTTTCCATTCTTACACTTTGCTCAGAACCAAGAATCAGAACACACACAAAACTATATGAAAGAAAGCTGCTTTAAACTTCCAGCTGTCTAAAACTAGGAGCAGTGGATGTTTCCATGTTCTCTGCATAAAAGGAAGGAGGGAGTATCTTCTTTTAACGCTTTTCTATTGCCACTGGAATGTAACCAGATACCATAAGGTCTGCTCTGTTGCTTATAGAAATGTTTATTCCCTTTGGGGGATTTCTTGCAGGCTGCTTTTATGAAAGCGTTGTATTACAATTGTTAACAGGAAGTGTGGTTTTACCTGCTCTTGATCCTATATTTGTGTGCTCCGTGGTTGCTGGTAAGGACTAATTTCATCGATGTGTGTTTTCCCCAAAACCTCCTGTTTAGAGATAAATAATGTGAGCTTCCACACCCTGCTTTAGTATAAGAAACCATTACTGAAACAATATGATCTCTTCTATAAAGGAGTGATATGTCTTGTACTGGGAAACAAGCACATATATTTATCCTTGCCACACTGTTATAGAATATTAAACCATATGGAAATTTTATACTTTGGGATATTTGTACATTAACCAAATTTCATGAATTTTAATTAAAGGGAAACAAACTCCAACACTTCAAACATTTAAAAAACAATATTCGAAACTCCTGGCTGGGTTGGGAAGAGTTCCATATAAGAATTTGTAGCTGGATTTTTCAAACATTTCTTTCAAGGGTGGCCTCACGTACATTATGGTAGTAGTCCAATCTAGAGGTCTGCAATACAGAGCTCAAAATACTTTTACTACTGTCTCATTAGTCTTTGGCAGAGAGTCCTCGTCAAATTCTGCAACTACAACAGCATTATTGACTCTCTTCTCAGAAGACAACTCAGAGAAATTGTAAACACTTACTGCCTCATAGGCAGCAATTATTATTATTTAATTGATTTCTGCTGGCTTAGTGACTTGCCCAGAAACAAGTGCATTTGTTGTTAGTCAAACCGCTGTGTTAGCAGCAACTAATTGACCTCCCTGGGGTGGAAACCTAGACAGTGTGTATGGAGGTCCTGGGCCGCCCAGATGACAAGACCTCCCCCCCCCCCCTCGGCCTCGCTGATGTGGTCCAAAGGAAAGCAGAGCAATACGTTTGGCACCAACTTGGCTGTAGGAGTTGCCAGAAGAATAATGTATCAAACTATTGTAATTCATCTGGAGGCAGAAAAAGTGTCTCATTAGGGTTTAAGGGAAGAAATTAATACTAACAAAACTCAAGGGCTGTCATTTTGACGTGTAATGAATGGCTCACTATTTGCAGACTGTGTTTGCTTCTGCTTGTTCAGTAATGACAATACTAATTTTGATGGTACAATACAACTGTGGTGTCGGTATGAATCTGTGTCAGGAGACTATGGAAGAATGTGCCTTCAGGGGTAAAGTCAAACTGTTGGAGAGTTACAGTGCCTGCTATGGCTGTAAAGACTGATGCCGAAGATACATGTTTGGGGTAGACGAAGGTATCTAATTTTGCATCATGGCATTTCTTCTCTCTGCAGTCCTCCCAGAGGTCATTCCTCCTCTGGTCTCTGCTGTGGATACACAACCTGACCTTCTCCAGGCACTGCGATCATCCCATATGTTGCTAGCCTTCATGTCACATTTGCAGACACCTTTGTAATACAGAGTTGGTCTGCCAAGAGGCCTATTGCCTGAAACCAGCTCCCCATAGAGCATGTCCTTGGGGATCCTACCTTCTTCCATTCTGTGTACATGACCAAGCCAGTGTAGATGTCACTGAGCCAGAAGTATGAACATGCTGGGAATATGGGCTTGGGAATGTGATGTAAGACTTTTGAATCAATGCTAATAGTCTAGCAGCTGAGGCTGTTTGTACTCGGTGCAGATAATAAACTTACCTAAGCCCATTGCGGGCATTCCACTTATGCAGTTGCAGTCGCATCCAGGGAAAACACTGCTGTCAGGCGACAACAGGTTGTGTACTATCAGCTAGGCCTCATCAAATTATCTTAGCACTCCACTGGGCCTATATGAGGAAAGCCAATCCTTAGCATCCCAGGCATCCTGATAAATATACTGCACATCCCAGGACTCCATGGGCATGCATGCTACAGCAATGCTGATTGCACCATAGAGAGAGGCCTCACTCTGAAACCTCTAGCGAAAATGTCATGCCAGAGCTGACCCACTGCCAGGAAAGCTTGGAGGAAGAAAAGCAGAGTGGGTTAGGGTTGAGGAGGTCATAGTGAGATTGCTTGGATTTGCAGGGGATGGTAGCAGGTGTTCAGACCATGATTGGGATATGCTATAAGTACAAGATATGTAAACATGACAAATGTAAGAGGTGAGGGTGGTGGAAAGAATATCTAAACACATCCCCTAAATGCTTGAAAACTCAGCTAAGTCTCTCATCTTGTTTATCATGTTTACCTTGTGGAAGATGTAAGCAGCAGATGTTTCAGAACATGTTGTGCCTGACCACTGACCAGCTGTTGTTGTTTTGGGTGCTATTTGTATGCCTTTCGTTAACCAAATACACACGGTTTTTCAAGAAGAGAGTGAATGCTTTTAGAAAGTCATTTTACTACTAGGACTACCTATGCATCCTTCAGATTCCATTTAATGCTAAGAAATTCAGTCTTCAGAGGTACTTCACATTCTTTCTCTCCCAGCCTTCTTTTTCCTTCAAGGCAACCTTTCTCCAGCTATTTCCTAAGCTTAATAGCAGCATGGTGGTGGTGGGACACTCCATCAGAATTGTGGAAGAGCAAGGGAAGCTTTATAAGAGAACCCTGAGCACATATAGTTTACTTGGATCACTGCCTAAGAATCTCCTTGAACAAACCTTTCAGAGTTGCCATTTCCCTTGTACTTGCTCAATCATAGTAGTTCGGGTATGGCTAAATATGTCTGCCAATATGGCTGGATTCCTTCTGTGTGTTGTTGTTGTTGTTGTTTAGTCGTTTAGTCGTGTCCGACTCTTCGTGACCCCATGGACCAGAGCACGCCAGGCACTCCTGTCTTCCACTGCCTCCCGCAGTTTGGTCAGGCTCATGTTTGTAACTTCGAGAACACTGTCCAACCATCTCGTCCTCTGTCGTCCCCTTCTCCTTGTGCCCTCCATCTTTCCCAACATCAGGGTCTTTTCCAGGGAGTCTTATCTTCTCATGAGGTGGCCAAAGTATTGGAGCCTCAACTTCACGATCTATCCTTCCAGTGAGCACTCAGGGCTGATTTCCTTAAGAATGGATATGTTTGATCTTCTTGCAGTCCATGGGACTCTCAAGAGTCTCCTCCAGCACCATAATTCAAAAGCATCAATTCTTCGGCAATCAGCCTTCTTGATGGTCCAGCTCTCACTTCCATACATTACTACTGGGAAAACCATGGCTTTAACTATACGGACCTTTGTTGGCAAGGTGATGTCTCTGCTTTTTAAGATGCTGTCTAGGTTTGCCATCGCCTTTCTGCCAAGGAGCAGGCGTCTTTTAATTTCGTGACTGCTGTCTCCATCTGCAGTTATCATGGAGCCCAAAAAAGTAAAATCTCTCACTGCCTCCATTTCTTCCCCTTCTATTTGCCAGGAGGTGATGGGACCAGTGGCCATGATCTTCGTTTTTTTGATGTTGAGCTTCAGACCATATTTTGCGCTCTCCTCTTTCACCCTCAATAAAAGGTTCTTTAATTCCTCCTCACTTTCTGCCATCAAGGTTGTGTCATCTGCATATCTGAGGTTGTTGATATTTCTTCCGGCGATCTTAATTCCGGCTTGGGATTCATCCAGCCCATCCTTTCGCATGATGAATTCTGCATATAAGTTAAATAACCAGGAAGACAATATACAGCCTTGCCGTACTCCTTTCCCAATTTTGAACCAATCAGTTGTTCCATATCCAGTTCTAACTGTAGCTTCTTGTCCCACATAGAAATTTCTCAGGAGACAGATGAGGTGATCAGGCACTCCCATTTCTTTAAGAACTTGCCATAGTTTGCTGTGGTCGACACAGTCAAAGGCTTTTGCATAGTCAATGAAGCAGAAGTAGATGTCTTTCTGGAACTCTTCAGCTTTCTCCATAATTCAGCGCATGTTTGCAATTTGGTCTCTGGTTCCTCTGCCCCTTCGAAATCCAGCTTGCACTTCTGAGGAGTTCTCGGTCCACATACTGCTTAAGCCTTCCTTGTAGAATTTTAAGCATAACCTTGCTAGCGTGTGAAATAAGTGCAATTGTGCGGTAGTTGGAGCATTCTTTGGCACTGCCCTTCTTAGGGATTGGGATGTAGACTGATCTTCTCCAATCCTCTGGCCACTGCTGCGTTTTCCAAATTTGCTGGCATATTGAGTGTAGCACCTTGACAGCATCGTCGTTTAAAATTTTAAATAGTTCAGCTGGAATACCATCACTTCCACTGGCCTTGTTATTAGCAGTACTTTCTAAGGCCCATTTGACTTCACTCTCCAGGATGTCTGGCTCAAGGTCAGCAACCACACTACCTGGGGTGTACGAGACATCCATTTCTTTCTGGTATAACTCCTCTGTGTATTCTTGCCACCTCTTCTTGATGTCTTCTGCTTCTGTTAGGTCCTTTCCACTTTTGTCTTTTATTATGGTAATCTTTGTACGAAATGTTCCTTTCATATCTCCAATTTTCTTGAACAGATCTCTGGTTTTTCCCATTCTATTGTTTTCCTCTATTTCTTTGCATTGCTCGTTTAAGAAGGCCTTCTTGTCTCTTCTTGCTATTTTTTAGAATTCTGCATTCAATTTCCTGTATCTTTCACTATCTCCCTCGCATTTTGCTTGCCTTCTCTCCCCCGCTATTTGTAAGGCCTCATTGGACTGCCACTTTGCTTTCTTGCATTTCCTTTTCACTGGGATGGTTTTAGTTGCTGCCTCCTGTATGATGTTACGAGCCTCCATCCATAGTTCTTCAGGCACTCTGTTCACCAAATCTAAATCCTTAAACCTGTTCCTCACTTCCACTGTGTATTCATAAGGGATTTGACTTTGATTGTATCTTACTGGCCCAGTGTTTTTTCCTACTTTCTTCAGTTTAAGCTTGAATTTTGCTATAAGAAGCTGATGTTCTGAGCCACAGTCAGCTCCAGGTCTTGTTTTTGCTGACTGTATAGAGCTTCTCCATCTTTGGCTGCAGAGAATATAATCAATGTGATTTTGATGCTGCCCATCTGGTGATGTGCATGTGTAGAGTCGTCTCTTGTGTTGTTGGAAAAGAGTGTTTGTGATGACCAGCTTGTTCTCTTGACAGAACTCTATCAGTCTTTGCCCTGCTTCGTTTTGAATTCCAAGGCCAAACTTGCCAGTTGTTCCTTTTATCTCTTGACTCCCTACTTTAGCATTCCAATCCCCTATAATGAGAAGAACATCCTTCTTTGGTGTCATTTCTATAAGGTGTTGTAAATCTTCATAGAATTGGTCAATTTCAGTTTCTTCAGCACCAGTGGTTGGTGCATAAACTTGGATTACTGTGATGTTAAAAGGTCTGCCTTGGATTGAGACTCAGCACATCCATAGCTTAGGTCATCCGTAGCTTGCATGCTTGTAAATATACTGGAAAGCTAAACCATGTGGGTAGAAGTCTATCAGTGTACCTGGGCTGGTATGGGAGCTAGGGGCCATGTTTCCCTTAAGTGACACTGATCACCAGCACTTGAGTGTTTCATTTCCACATGTTTCTCTGAACATTCCCACTCAGCTAAATGTTAAATTGTTTATAGCATAAAAGTAATGCAAAGCATGGAAACTGTGACCCAGATCTGGTTTTAGTTCATTAACAATACGTAAGCTTTATACAGAAAATACATGTTTCTGCTATGCAGTGTATATTTCTTTGCATTTTTAAGACTTGCTTAAATTCTCTTCCCCACCCCACTTATTTTTTGCCTCTAAGAAAGTTGTACAAACATTAGTATGACAGGAGTAGAGGGAAATTGTGAAAAGGATGTATGATGTCATTCATATTGTTATCTGGAATGACACAAAATACATGTGCCGACACATCTTTGACATTTACCAGAAGGCGGGGGAACTCATTTGGCATTCTAGCTTTGTTTTATGCAGCTGTATATCTGATTAACTTCCTTTCTTAGGTATTTTTCACAGATGAGAGATTTCAGCCAACGTTTCAGACAACACACCATGATTAATAAAAACATGTTTGAAAGCTCTCATCATAGTGCTTTTTAGGAAGATGATATGAGATAGCGGAATGGGCAGGTGTGGCACTAGGCAATATGGTAACAGGAAGATAGATTTCTTTTACTATTGAAAAGTGATTGAGAAGTTTTGTTCTGGTAGAACAAACCTTTGAATGCCAAATGCTTTTTTATTAGAAATATTTAGAGGCAGTGGGAAGTGACATCCTTTTTTTAACAGAGATTTTATTTTACTTACTAAAATATTTATACACCATTCTTAATCTAGGCAAGATCACACAGGGCTTTACATAGCCATCAAAACAAATTTCAAAAAGTGATTAAAATATAACTTACCATCAAAATATTATCACTTTTTGATAAATCTCTCAGAAAGCTCTCTTGTAAAGAAAGTTTTAGTCTGAAGTTTCATGTACAAGAATTTCACATGCATTTGGAACTTTCTTGGCTGCTTAAGCATTGTGTTTATATTAATATTGGTTTGTGGTCATGATTTTTTTTTTAACTACCATCTGCTTTGTACACATTTACTTTAACAAAATGTGTCCCGTATTTATATCTGGAGGGTTGCAACAGAAGGGCAATTTTCTCAACTTGATACAACAAGTGAAGGCCCCTGCCTTAGTTAATAGTACTAATTGGGTAATCGGATCTGCTTCAAACTGGAAATGGGGTGTAGGCTGGTGTTCAAAGAAGCAGTGAAATAATGTGAAAAAGTTCATTTTGTAATGAATGAAGGCATTCATCAACTGCTGAGGCATATTTTTGATACACCTTTAGAAGATATTCTTGGCCACTCTCAGTATGTCACCTTGAAGTTGATTATTAAACTGAATTATTTCAGATGTTGATGAGCACAAAATGCTCATATTCATGCCTTATGCAACTACATGAGTAATTGCAAAATAAATATAAATCACCCAAATGATTCTTCTTAAAAAAACACAGTAGATTAAAGCAAACCCTATCAGGGTACCTCCAAGTACAAATATTTGCTCCTGTTCTCTTACTTGTACACACATAGGGATACCATTGCAACATTGGAGAGCCCTTTTTTCCACATTGGGTTGTATAAAATCTACTTTGACACACATATATATATTTTTTAAAAACTCCTTTATATAAACACTGAGGCAAAGAAGCCCAGACATGGAAATAAAATGTATAATAGTATGTCTTGTGGAAACGTAAGTTTTATGTCACAGCTGTGTGTAGTTAAACACTAGACCACCACACCCTACAGGTGGAAATAAGAAACCAACTTTGACTCCTTAACTGTAGTCTATGTTTTAAAGAATGATGGCAGGTCACTTTACTCTTTGACTGAATCTGTTCTTCGTGAAATTTGAGTCTCTGCACTAGTGAAAGGATCATGGTTGTGTGTTATGAAACTTTAGATTTGTCTTAAACCACCACCAACCTGTGGGGTCTTGAAAAGCAGGAATATTAATCCGGGAGTTCTGTAACCTGTGTCTGTCTTTTTCTAACAGTAGCTTTGCCCAACAAACCCCAAATATGCATTCCATGGTAACATGACCATGTGAGTGCATGAAGAAAATATAATGATTTTATATCCATATGTTACTTGCTGCATACTTGAGCAGGCATTTTCCACTCTAGCATGATTAAGTGATTGATCGTTAGTGCAAAATAAAAGAAACTAGAAAGGTGTGTCCATGTTTTATGGCGTTTAATAACCTGTTATAAAGAATAAAATGATGATTCAGGTTAACACATCTGTGTTCGTAACGGAGACCTTTCCTGAACCTATAATGGGTCATTTGGACTGCCCAAATCAGCAATGAACTATAAAAATATTAACTTGTATTAATAATTGATGGGGTCTATAATAATTTTCGTGTTGATTCTTATGGGGTCTCACATTTTCTCATTTATAGTAGGTTGCTAAGCACCTGGTCTAAACCACTGAGCCTCTTGGGCTTGCCAATCGTAAGGTTGGCAGTTTGAATCCATGTGATGGGTTGAGCTCCTGTTGCTCTGTCCCAGCTCCTGCCAACCCAGCAGTTCAAAAGCATACCAGCGTGAGTACTGAGTAATAGGTACTGCTGTGGCGGGAAGGTAAATGGCCTTTCCATGTGTTCTGGCACTCATCAGAGTGTTCCATGCGCCAGAAGCGGTTTAGTCATGCTGGCCACATGACCCATAAAAGCTGTCTGCAGACAAACACTGCTCCCTTGGCCTGAAAGCGCCACACCCCATAGTCAGATTCGACTGTCCAGGAGTCTGCTACCTTTACCTTACCTATGTTAAAAAGTGCATTGAGCATAGTCTCATCAGCCCTCTTGGGTTGAAACACCGCAGTTAATATACTATGAAGTGGTACAGGGCAAGGGGACAAAACTTTACATTTTTATGCCCCGTTGGGGTTAGTTATAACATCTGTGTGTTTAGGAACTTGCACACAAGCAGTCAGGAAGAGCTGCTGTTTGCCTCTGTACCTTGCAACCATTGTCACATTGAAAGAAGAAGAGTTTGGATTTGATATCCCGCTTTATCACTACCCGAAGGAGTCTCAAAGCAACTAATATTCTCCTTTCCCTTCCTTCCCCACAACAAACATGCTGTGAGGTGAGTGAGGCTGAGAGACTTCAAAGAAGTGTGACTAGCCCAAGGTTACCTAGCAGCTGTATGTGGAGGAGTGGAGACGCGAACCCGGTTCACCAGATTACGAGACTACCACTCTTAACCACTACACCACACTGCCTGGAATCTTATCCTAAATGCTGGAGGGGGGGTACACTTCTGAATTTCCAGGGAATTATTTTAATTACCCCTCATAGTCAACTGCTTCACTCATTCATTTTTGAGGAGTTGAAATGGGCTTCAGCCAGTGAAATGCTCTGCATGTAAAGTATTACAACCTGAACAGCTAATGCTCAGTTATTCATTGTCTGAACCACTGGCTGGAACTATGATGCAGCTGCTCACTATTACTCATTGCTTTCACTTTGAAAAAATATATTGCTGGTAGCAGTTTTTCAGAAACCTTTGGCAACTGAAAATGAAGTTCAGCCACTGGTCACATTCAACATGCAGGGTATTTTATTTCTTTTGTTTTCAGAGTATTGAATTGATGAAACACACTTCAGTATAGTCCTGTTTAAAACAGCATTTGATTTGGTGGTGTTGAAAACTTCGTTTTGCTTTAGATGACTGCAGTTCCTTTGAATAAGCATTTAAAAACAAGAACATATAATTATATTAGTGCAAAAGGCCAGATTAAAGATATAGAAGCTGCTATGTTGACGCAATATCTTAATAGCAAAGGCAGCCAATGTGGTGTCACCTATGTGTTGTTGGACTCCAGCTACCACCATCCCTTACCATTAGTCATGCTGGCTGGCGCTGATGTGAATTGTAGTCCAGCAACTTCTGGAAAGCACTATCTTGGCTACCCCTGTCTTAAAGCTTCAGCCCCAAACAGCAAGTCATAAAATTCTCATTCGAGAACTCTACTGAGGAATTGCAAAGATTATATTGCTTCATTTTCATAGTCCAGACCTGAATGTTCTAAACGTCCTTTTAACTTGAAAACACAGCCAGATATTGCATGTCCTTGAATCTACCACTTATGCTTAGGATATAAAGTTCAGAATTGTTTTGCTGCTTTAGTCAAAGACTTTTCCAGTGCAGCATATTGTTTTCAATAAATGCACCTGATAAACTCACAAGCAGTGCGAATAGTGGTGGTTGGTGCTGTTTGTTGGTTTGCTATAATAAGTGTATATTCCCTCTGAACATATAGATACCATGTGTGCAGTGTAGATATTAATGAACTTGTGTCATCAGCTGTGCTCTGAACTGCAGAGAACAACATGGTGAGAGCATTATGATGCAGATTTGAGCTAGAAAAATGAACTCTTAAGAGTGGGTGTTTCCACACCCACACACCTTGTGTAATCAAGCCCTGAAAAGATAGCTTGTGTGACAGATTTTAGAGCCTCTGCCTTTTTCTTTTTGCTTCTAAAGATACTGTATTTAAAGATAAATACTAAAGCTTGTTTATAAAAACATTTTTTAAAAAATATCAGTACGGTTTCTTCTTCTTTTCCTGAAGTTCATGATGCTACATTCTGGAGTATTAATATTGAAATTGAAATTTGCTGCATTGTTTATGTTAAAGGGGCAAGCATAAGTTAAAAAGCTCATATCCTGCTTTAGTATTGATTTAGACTTTTAAACATCTGGCAGGAACTAAAAAAAACTTGGTTTTTTTCTTTTTGGTTATTTTTCTCAATTGGAAGCCAAGTTCTTAAGTGCGCAATACATTTCCTGGAAAAAATTCGTTTGAACCCAATAGAAAACCACCTTCCTTCATAGCTGACTTGATTTACCTCTGTAGTTATTATTACATAGATAATGATAATCTTTTCACTATTAGCAATAAAATATAAGGAACTACGGTGCACAGTGCAGTTAAAGTTCATAAATAGTTGCAAGTGGGATACAAAAGTAGAGCATAAAATGCCCAATATCAATTTAAAAACAGAGATACAACATAAAAACCAGTAGAACAATATCACAAAAACAAAGTAGGGATTTGGGGATCACTGCTCTGATATTCTGTAGGATGTGGTACCACAAGTAAATTTACCCCAATGATCTTAATTCTTACAGGTCTATATGGGGAAAAGCAGGCTTTCAAGTACCTTAGTCCTGAGTTACTGTCTTAGTAACAAGATAATTGAACATGACCCAGCAGTTCATCTCCAGTCAGCGCAGTTCCATCATCACAACTGGTGTGTGTGTGTGTGTGTGTGTGTGTGTGTGTGTGTCCAGATACCCCTCTTGACAATCTGGCTGCAGCATTCTGCACCACGTCAAATTTCAAACACATTCAGATATTGACTGGGATAAAAATCTCTACTTAGAAGGCTTGTTGAAAGACAAATTTATTTAACAGGCACTGGAAAGACAATAAGGATAGAACTTACCTAATATTTAATGGGCGGGGGTTCCAAAGGCTAGATGCCACCACATTAAAGACCTGGTTCCAATACCATGCAGAATGGACCTCCTGTAGGCTGCCCTCTGCTGCACATTGCAGGGATTGGTCAACTATATAAAGGATGAGATAATATTTAAGGTATCCTAATCCCAAACTCTATTGGGATTGTACACCAGTGCTAGTACCTTGAATTTAGCCCAGTAGCTAATTGGCAGCCAGTAAAACTCTTTTAACAGTGACTTAATATTCAGGCTGATGCATGCTTCGTACATGGGTTGGATAGGGCCCCCCACTTTTCTTCCTTCTGCCATCAGTGAGCAGTCAAGCTGCTGCATTTTGCAGCTTCATGTAGATGTTAAATAACATTGGAGACAAGATGGTCTTTGTGGCACTCCACAACTGCCAGAGGACCAAGAGATTAACACTGATTAACACTCAGTGTTAATCTCTGAAACCACCCCTAGAGACAGAACCAGAATCACTGTAAAACATTGGCCCCAATGCTCATCTCACAAGCGGCAATAGCATCGAAAGCCACTGGGCAGCTGAGCTGAAAAGTTAGAATTTTTCAATAAGATTGTGGGGAAAGGGACCTGTCATCAGACAGCAGGAAGAGAGACATTGTGTGAAAGCATCAGTGAAAGACTCTTGGAAGTGAGTCTTGATTATTTCAGTGGAGGTTATTTGCAAGTATCTGTTATCTGGATCACAGAGAGGGGATATGAAACAACTGTAGTTCTGCTTGCAGATTACCACAATTTAAGTGTAGTTATAACCTAAAACAATGGAAACTGAGAAAAAATTACTATTTTTATCCTTCAGTGTAGTTTCCTGTATTGTATTGTTTTTGTTGCATTTTGCAGTGATGGCTTATACAGAAGTGACTGTATTCAACATTGGTTATTATTTGTCCAATTACTCAGCTTGCTTATATGATCCAAAAATCAGCCACTGTGGTAAAGATTCTCTTTCACTGGACTGCAGTAGCTTACAAAATGCTAGAGGGTCTGCAGCAGAAATGTGACTCTTTTTCTGCTCCCACAAGTGTGTTTTTCACACGTATATTAAATATTTCCTTGGAAAAACTGGGCCACCCTTGTGCTTTTTGTTGATCCCTGATTGATAATGTCTGTATTGGGTCTCAAATGTACTGTCTTTCATATGAGACTGGCTTCTGTAGGTTCATAGGACTTTTTCTTTCCATTAAAAATATTACTAAAATCATCCCAGGAGAACAGGATGCAGTAGACATTCCAAAGAGAGCCCCTCTGTTATAAATCTACCAATAGTTTATGAGCTGTAAAGTTTGCATTATGAAAAGGGAATTGGTGCTCTTGCAATTTCCAACTCCTGATGCAAAATCCATCTATATGTAAAGAAATAAACCTGCCAAAAGCACTTCAGCCTATAAAACAGCAGTTCCCCAAGTGTTTTAATAAATGGTCCAGCAATTTGAAAGTTCTCTTTTTCTTTTACCCTGATAGCTGCCTCCTCCCTTCCTTTCTTCTTCTCCCTTATGACGATCATGGTCCTAGTAACTTCTGAATTATAAATGCTTAATCCGCATGTATTCCAGGCTTTGCCAGCGCATCCGAATTCAGTATTTGCAAGCCATGGGGTCTGACTAGATGTGACATTAATTGTGCTATATAAATGTCATCTGGGGTGATGCCTGAGCAGCCACCAGCGCATGGGGGTGGGAAAGTTTATTTGGTTTGTTTCTGACCCCAGTGAGAGGAATGTCACAGAGGTATGACATTTTTTAAAGAATTTTTTTTCTAGAGTTATGTATCTCTTTGACCCAATGCAGCCATTAACATCCATATCTTGTAAGAGTGGGAGTAGAGGGGCTGAGGTGAGGAGTCAAATGGGCAGATGTCTTATCTTTGCCGTGTGCTCTTTTGGGAGGAAGGGCAGGATATAAACTTAATAAATAAAAACTGACAACCTCCTGTCAAGTTTCCATGGAAGAATAACTTTATGATTTCAAGCAGTGTACCACCACTTTCTCTTGAATGCTTGTGAAGAGGCATGGCAATGCACAGCTTACTGAAGTTTTGATGATTATAAAGGTCACACTGCCTTTAAATCTTCCTGTTTTGAGCCTTGCTATGTATTCTCTTTGCTAAATGGGAAGAATGGCAGTGTACTTGAAGCATGAGGGTGGGTGGCATTTGTTAGTGTTTTTATAGACGTTTTGAGGGACTTTAGAGAAAAGTTAATGTTTCTCTGTTGCTAATGTTCATTTGGAGAAATGTGCAAGTGTTGCCTAAATTAGAAAAGGGGCATAGGATTGTATATCCAGTGCATGAGTTGTTTGTGTTATTTCAGGGATATTTCACAAACATATGGACAGTGCACACTAGCCACCCACTAACCTGATGCCCCCCAGGTGCTTTGGACTAAAACTCCCATCAGCAGCAGCCAGCATGGCAAATCTTCAGTGATGATGGGAGTTGTAGTCCAGTAACTTTAAGGGAGCACCCACCTGGGAATGACTAAATATGGATAAACTATTGGGCTACATCTGACCAATGGATTGACTCTGTGCTGGCTCGGGTTTGTGGGAGTTAAGGCTGATTAAAGACTGTCACATCAGTGTAGGCCAGGACTCAGGTGGAATACCATTGCAACAGGTAATACTTTTACAATGAGGTTTTAGGGGTGACTAAGACAGGACAGTTCTGCTTCACTTATCTGAGTCAGCTTGCTGCTTTACCTGTTAGTGTATGTCTACACTAGTCGTGTAGCAAATAAGGCAGGAAAAGGGTTGTATGACCCATTGTTTTATAGAGACCGATTTGCTTAAAATATATACTCTTAAAAGTTTATGTCTCTGATTTTCCCAGTGCATGCTGAAACACTATCATTTAGAGATATATAGTCAATATTTTAAACAATATGAAATACATTTTAATGGGTTGTAGCTGGCATTAGCTAAAACCTGAGAAGTTGTATTCATTTCAGGAGGTATTGCCAAATTTTAACCAGAGAGTACAATGGAAATAGTGTTCAAAACCCTAATATGAAGAGAGAATATTTGATATCCCAACCATTCCCCATAAGCTCTGCATACTTTCTTCACACAAATCTTGTGGAACCAAAGAATTTGGGGTTCCTTTCTCTTGCCTTTTGTAAATTGCTTTTGTTTAGTGTTTCTAATTTAAAATAAACCACAAATGCTTTCAGGACTTGGATCATGTATGTGTTAGAATTTCTGATCTATGATTGCAGTCATGGGATTTTTGTCTATCGCATGACGGTATGTGTTTTGACACCACAGAGTGGGAAGTGACGGAAACAGGATGTTTGTGTTACTGTGTTTCGTGATGTGGGACTATTGTCCTTTGTTCTTTTTCTCTTTGATGTCTGATGCTAGAGAGAGAGGGAGCCATGTTGCAGTGCTCCGTGCGTGTTTATATGTAAATAAAGTAGATTAGCCAAAATGCTGAGTTGCTGAGGTCTGTCACACAAGTTGCGCAAACTCTGTGGATCCCTAAGTGTGCCGGTGTCGGTTGGCATTGGTTGCTGTGATGTTCGGGCTGAAGAAAGCTTATGAAACTCCCGAATGATCGACCAGGAGGGAGGGAACATGCCAGTCGGGCATGTGTCTCTGCCAGAGTCCTACTCGAGTGTAGGCTGAACTCCTGACAGTATGTACCAGTAGTTAACTATTCATTATCCATGCTTTTCTTCACTACTGAATGCATTCATTATTCATTGTTCTAATTGTTACCATGACAGTCCTCATGATCTTCATGCTCGCAGTCAAGAGAGCTGCCTATTCTTAAAGTAGCCAACCTGATGACCCAGAGGTTTATAAGAAAAGGAAGTCATCCCACTATGGTTATTCACAGCCATGTAAAAGGTAAAGGGACCCCTGACCATTAGGTCCAGTCGTGGCCGACTCTGGGGTTGTAGCGCTCATCTCGCTTTATTGGCCGAGGGTCATGTGGCCAGCATGACTAAGCCGCTTCTGGCGAACCAGAACAGCACACAGAAACACTGTTTACCTTCCCGCCAGAGTGGTACCTATTTATCTACTTGCACTTTGACGTGCTTTCGAACTGCTAGGTTGGCAGGAGCAGGGACCGAGCAATGGGAGCTCACCCCATCACGGGGATTCTAACCGCCAACCTTCTGATCGGCAAGTCCTAGGCTCTGTGGTTTAACCCACAGCGCCACCTGCGTCCCTTCGCACAGCCATGTAGGCAATGGTATATTAACCCTGTATTACATTGACTGTTTTGAAAATGGAATAGTTACACTTGTTCTACATCAGCTGACATTTTATTAAGTTGGCAAATAATAATAATAATAATAATAATAATAATAATAATAATAATAATAATAATAATTTATTATTTGTACCCTGCCCATCTGTCTGGGTTTCCCCAGCCACTCTGGCCGGCTTCCAACAAAGATGAAAAATACACTAAAATGTCACATATTAAAAACTTCCCTGAACAGGGAATTAATTTTAGTTACAGAAAATGGTGTCATTTTGGCTAGCCTCTCCGCTAATTTCAGTTTCTTTCTGAAGTAGTGCAAATTTAAGTGTTTACAGTTTCTCATTGGTATTACAATTCTTATTGGTATCTGTTTTCTTATGTTCCAGAAGTTAGTTTTAAAACTTCTTATATGTCTGCTTCTGGCAATCTAGTTCCTATACTAATTCAAATAAGGCTATGCTTTTTTTTCCTTTCTTTGCTTTTATACAAGACCTCCCCCCTTTATTTCAAGCTAGTGGTATCTTTATCTTTCTTGCATCTTTTCGTGCAGAAGTCTGATGATTTAACAGGCTCTGTGTAAGAGATTGGATGCATTTCCTGTGTTTCCATTGAAATGCTCAATTTAAATGTATTCACTAATAATATGTCAGGATTGCACTTCCGGATTTCATCTGTTACCCATACCAGCAGTATTTTTCCTCTATACCAGTTGAGTTCTGTGTAGCATTTCAAAATGTACTGAGGTATTCACCATTCCCAGATGCATAGGCAGACATGATCTTTTCAAAATCAGGAGTGGAGAACCTGTTATCTTCCAGATGTTGCTGAACTATTGGCTTTGCTGGCGGTGGCTGATGGGATTTGGAAGTCCAACAACATCTGAAAGGTTAGAGGTTCCTTATCCCCAGAAAGGATTAGTATCATGCTAGAAGGTTGGGTAATTGTTAGGAGATGGATCTGTTTAAAGGTTTGGCTTTTGCCATTTAATTTCTTCTTCAAGTCTCATGAAATGTGGAAGACACTCGAAATTATTTTTTTTCCTGGCTGTTAAGGCGCATGCAAGATGAAATTCCTAGATAATTTTAGATATGTCTGTTAATTTATCTATTCACTTGTGCACTCTCCAGATATTCTACTGATATAACAGCAATAAAACTTTCCCCCCTTGACAAGCGCATACAGGATGAGATTCCTAGGCAGTTTAATGTGCTTGGCTGTGGTTAATGTTGTTTGTTGTATACTAATAGAAGTTATGATCCATTCTGATCTTAATATTTCATCATTTTATCAAGACAGTTTTGTTCTGGCAGGCATTTAGCTTGTTGGCTAAAATACTTTAAATACGCAGATCCCTTGCTATTTTACTTATCATCAGCTGCTCCTGTCTTTGTTGTTTAAGGTTTTGTGGTATCATTAACAACTTTTTTCTGGGTGTTTTTAAAATTTTCACTGTGGCTACTTAAATGGAAGACTGTCATGTGCGTGGTCTGGAGTTATATGGTCTGTTTTGGCTGCCAGTGTGGTAAATACATATTAGCAAAAAAGTGCTGCGCCGGATATATTTTGGAAAGTAGGCATAATATCAAGTGCTATTACTCAATTGTTGCTATATATACTAAGTATATACTGAGATAGTATATACTTAGTATATCTAGTAACTCCTGAAATCTTATGTGATTTAGCCTCTCTTTGTCAATATATGCGCCCAACTTAATGCAAAACAGAAACATGGAAAACAGATGGGAATTATTTAGCAGCTAAACAGTCTGCAGCAAGTTCCTGAAACAAAATTTTAATCATAGAAACCTTATATTTTAAGTACAGCAACCTAACAATTGATGATATCATGCTACTATATGAGCAGCTTGAAGTGAAAAGTTAAACCAATGACCATCAAAATACAGACTCTAAACATCTATAGAGAAAATGGCAAGAGTTAAAGCAGTGATGTTGACTGGAAGAGGCCCAAAATGATTTGTTGTTTGAAAAGTATACAGGAAAGTTTAACTAAAGTTTAGCTTTCTTCAGGATTTTTAAAAATCAATGTTCTGCAGCTTGTTAGCAACATTCTCCCAAGGTTATTCCTTTAATTTGTAGCTGGGAATGGAGCAGAGGGAGATATACTCCTTGAGGGTAGGGAACTTTTGGCCATCCAGATGGTGCTGGACTTCCAGCTTCCATCAACCCTGACCATTGATACACGTGGATGCAGATTTCTGCAAACAGATACCTTGTCTGCATTGGACATACGCATGCAGTGTTATGTGCATCAATCCCTTGAATGCATGCCTGCTAAATCAGGTTGTGCAAATGCAGTGGTACAAACCTTGACACTTTTCCCAGGTTGATTGACAGCCTGGCTGGGGTATCGACTCCATGTGTCCACCCCCCCCCCAATAGGTGATGCTGTTGTCACATCCAACGTCATTGGTCAGGGCTGACCTAGCCATTAAGCAGAGTGGGGCAGCTGCATTAGGCAGTAAATGGTGGTGAGCAGCAAGGAGGTATTGGGCAACAGAGCTATGGATGCCACATGCCCTGTGCTATGTGGCCGTTTAAGCTTGCCTGCTGCTCCCAGGTGTGGTGGATGATGCTGTCCCACTATCAAATTAAGATTCAGTTGCTAGTACAGTCCAGTATATGGAATTGGGGGCGGGGTGGAGGGCATGGCATCTTAACCTTCACCTCATGCAACCCACTGTTTTGGATCAACCTCAGATTAGTCATCAGTTGGGCAGATGCATGCATGCAGAGTTTTAGATTAAATGTAATTGAGAAAAAGAAAGAATGGAGGGCACCAGGGTAAAAATGAAGAAAAATGAGTCCCTGAAGATCCACTGTAAAATGATAAATTGAGGGAACATGTTTAAACTAAAGCACCCTACTCTTCAGAGAAACTATGTTGGGTCTAATCATTTTCATTTGAGGGTTCGTATTTTTTCATTTATAATTGCGCATGCTGTAGAATATTATGAACACCAATTTGCACATACTGCAGAAAACTACGAGCACCAACATTCTCATTATATATGAGGCATGTTTATTTTCTAGCATTAACTGAAACCAGGTTATCTGCTTGTGATATGATTATCCTTGCTGCACTCTCTTTTGATTACTGATTATTTAAAATATTTTCTTATTAATATGTCATTAATATAGACAAATATGTCTATTATTCATAATAGCATTATAGGTTCTATTCCAATGTTGTATTCCATTTCTCAACCATCGATGTCAGCTATCTAATTTTGTCCCTGCAATAGATCTTATCTGTTGACTGTATCTAATATTTAAATTAGATATCCCTTAACCAAGACTGCAGATTTACAAAGTCTTGCATGTGCAATCTTTTGCAGTCAAGTAGAAGGCCAGCAATTATCCTCCACATAATTAATTAAGACAGTCAGAGGAACCATTCTAAAGTTAACCCCAGTTGCTTGATAAACAACAGTTTGAAACAGTAAATTTGAGCAGGATTGAATGAATGTTTATTATTACGGCCCAACAGCCAGCATACTTTGAGCAGGATTTTATACTCACTGAAACGGCAATATTCTGCTTAGCAATTCTAGAACTTGATTCTATCTCTGACAAACATCTTGCTTTTTTAAAAAATTGGCTTGAGTAACATACCTGTGATACATCATTTTGTAATGGACTTCCTGTATGCTATAACCAATTGAGAACATTGTAATGGACCAAATGCAGTAAAATGGTAATTCCTAAAAAACCCTTATCCCCCCTTATATTTTAGTTTGTGTAACGTTAAAAGAGTGCTCATTTTCCTATTATTATTTTTAGACTCCTATGCAAAGTTTCTTTAACTTGATGTTATTTCCAGTTGTAGTTAGTACAAAATATTTTACCTGAAATCTTTTGAATCTGGGGGTGAGAGGGAGGAGAAGCAGTCATCTGCTCATGCTCTTATTTCTTCATGGGTGGGAAAATCTGTGAATGTAAAATTTCTATTTTCCCAATCAGAAAAATAACCTATAACCTAAAATATATATTCAAATTAAACATGGAGGGCAGGAAAGTTACATCTGTTCTTACTAGACTGCTAGTAAAACATATGGGTTTTTTCAGTTTTGTTGTCTCGGGACTTGTTCCACAGTTATCCTAACATTGGACTTAACTCATTTGTTATAATATTACCAAAGCAAAATGAACCACATCTATCCATATACCCAGCTCCAAGGGTGTATAAGGCTATAATCCTTATGGAGCAGGAGTATAGCTAACCTGCCAGCCAGTGGTGAGTGTGGCCATTCCACGCTCTTGCACACAGCCACATTCCTGTCCGCAGCATCTCTGTGCATATCTGCTGAAGTGGACGTTATCACCCACTTCTGGCTTGTTAAATGTTTGGTCCAATAATTTAGAGAAGGGGTGATTTGCATCCCCATCAGTGTGCTGGGCTACGTGTCTGCCTTATTTCTTCTTCTTCTTCTTCTTCTTCTTCTTCTTCTTCTTCTTCTTCTTCTTCTTCTTCTTCTTCTTCCTCTCCTCCTCCTCCTCCTCCTCCTCCTCCTCCTCCTTTCTTTTTGCTGCTTCCACCAAAACCAGTGGAATTTGGGAAGTCTGGGAAATATCATTTGGAAGCTAGATCAGGCTTCCAAATTTGGGGGGCGGGGGCTTAGCCACTCCTGTACTAGGAAATAATCCCTATTGAACACAGTAGAATTTAACTTCCCAGTAAACCTGCATTGCATAAAATTTCACTGTAAAAGGTTGCTAGTAAGTTGGTATGAATGTAAGAGAGCTCCTATTAGGAAAACAAGTGGAAGCCAGGGGTGTTAAATGAAAAATGGATGAATTCAAAATGCAAGGGTACTCATTTGTGTTTGAGCAGTGACGCCACAGCTTGTTGAATAAAAATTGGCAGAATAGTGTCCTCCTGCTGTGCTGTTGGGTTACCATATTGTAAACTGGTATATTGAAAAGGCATGTAATTTGGGCTGTTTACCACAGAACCCCGTGTTCCTGCTTCTACAGTGCTATGGGTGTTGCTCCTGTACCACGTGGATAAAATGAGAAGCCCAGGATTAAGCAAGAGAAGCCCATGCTGTGGCTCTTTCCTATGCCTATGGTGATACTGATTAAACTGGATGGGCATGGGGCCTATCACTGAATGCGCCTTGGCTTTTCCAGCTACCAAGCCACTTGAGGACTAGTACTGTACACTTTTCATTCTAGCAACTGTGGCATAAGTATCAGGCTGAAGGTTCAGCTGCCAAATAACGGTAATAAATGAATGGAAAATAATTAAATGAAAAATGAAAAAGGATGTTAATGAATCCCCTTCCTTTATGTTTTTCTATAGGCTTGACCTGGGAAAAAACACTCCGGCAAATTGGATTTGAAAGGTAAGCATTGGGTGTTGATGTTCTATTGTATACAAAACCGAATTTTGAAATGGAGAGAGAGAATAAATAGAAAAGTTAGCAAATGCTCATGTTCAGCAACTGAGATTTACTCTTGATACTATTTGTAATATTTGAATATTTCATTGTATTCACACACATTTGGAACCAGTGTGGTGTAGTGATTAGCATGTCAGACTTGGACTTTGTAAACCAAGGTATAAATCCCCGCTCAGCCATGGAGCTCACTGGGTGATCTTGGGCCAGTCTCTGCATCTCAGCCTAACCTACATCACAGAGTTGTTGTGAGGCTTAATATTTTGTAATTAGATAATACATTCTTATTTTGGACACTATTGTTGTTATTTCTAACCTTGGAGAATAGTAACACTGGCCATTTAGATTTTCTATTTCACATGAGATAATCTTTCAAAATGTTGTAGCTTGAGCAAAGTAGCTTAATATTCAGGAAATGTCTTGGGTAAAGAGCATTTCAGTTAAATGGAAGGTACCTAGTGTCAGGGAACTGTCATCTGAGACGAAGGAGGTGAAAGGGCTCATGGAGGGTGAGAGAGACCACTCAGCGGAGGAGGGGACCAGCAGGGGGAGAAATGGAGTTACAAGGGAAAGTGAGTCGGAGGGAGAGCTCAGAGATACTTCAAGCGGGAACAGTGGAGAGGTTTCAGGACCTCCCGTAGGCACACCCACTCCTCGGCGGAAACTGTCACGCCGAGAGTCCAGAAGACGCGTTTCCGTCAAGGAGCTTTTATGCTGGAAGAAATTCCGTAAACGCCCACTGTCCGATTCAACGAGCGACTGATGGAGCCATGCTTAAGGAGCTCCATCACAGACAGAGGTTTGGGAACTTAGCCAAGCTCTGAGGGATCAGGATTTTACGCACAAGCAGCTCACCATCCCATCACAGCAATCGGACAGTCCCTGAAAGCAGCTTGTGCAGAGAGGCATCATGAGCAACCCAGCTGGAGCCGGAGGAGCAGCAGGAGCTGGAGAAGGTCCAACTCTGGAAGAAAGGTGCAGAGTTTTGGAACTCCAGCTAGCAATGCAAACGGCGAGGCTAGAAGAAAGGAGGGCGCAGGATGCAGAAAAGGCAAAAGGCGCTACACTAGCAAGAAAGATGCCAGGAATGGTGCAGAAGTTTGGGGGGGACCCCAGGAACTACCAAGCCTTTAGGACAGAGATGCAGTATGCTCTTGAACTGCAGTTTAACGACTTTCCCGATGAGGCATCGCGAGTGGCGTTTGTGATTGGCCATCTCGAAGGAGGGGCGAGAGACTGGGTCCGGCCCCTGATGGCAGGGAATAGTGACATGCTGAAGGACGCGAGGAAGTTTTTTCGCGCCATGGATTTGATGTTTTCCAGCGAGATTGAACAGGGACTGGTGCGCAGACAATTGATGGCTTGCAAACAGGGGAGCCGATCGGTTCGTGAGTACTGGACTGAGTTTACAATGTTGATACATAAATTGGGGTGGGACCTATCGGCGGAACCCATTCGAATGCTCTTTGAAGAGGGGCTTTCTTCGGCGGTGAAAGACGAACTTTCCTGGGCGCCCAGGGCGGAGTCTATGGACCAGCTGACCAAATCAGCGTTGACCATTGGAGCGCGCCAGGAGGCAAGAGCCTTGGAGAAGCGGGAGGGGAAAGAAGAGCGTTGGAGGGAGTTCCGCATTCCAGAGATTCCAGAACCCAGTTTCCCGCCCGGAGAGCCGATGGAAGTTGGAACAGCGCGCGCGCGCGCAGTTTCAAATCCCAGTGAAGGGAGGAAGAAGGAGGGAAAGAGCGCCAAGAAATGTTACCTCTGCCAGCAGCCAGGTCACTTTGCCAGAGTCTGCCCACAAAGAAAGGAATGGCAAGGGATGGCGGGAGCTGTTGGGGGGAAGGAGGAGGAAGTCCAGGAGCCAGTAAAAGCCAGCGCCTGTCTGCCGCTGTCAGGGCACTGCAGACAGGCCAAGGAACAGTAAAAGTGCCCACTCCGGAACCTCCAAGACCAGCTCTAGTAATAGAGGTGCTGCTAGAGCTGGCAAACGGATACCCACTAAAGACCAAGGCGCTGTTGGACTCAGGCAGCTCCTGTAATTTTATGAGCAAGGAGTTTGCAGCTGAACACCAGATACAGACACTCCCTTTAAGCAACCCCCTGCAGGTCACCACGATCGATGGGAGGGAGCTGTTGGGGGGAGAAGTTAGCCTACAGACCGTCCCAATGGTTATGAGGGTGGCAAGGCACACTGAAAGGATAGCATTCAATGTAGCCACCCTGGGAGGGGCGCCAGTCATTTTGGGAATGAGCTGGCTAGCGTTGCATGACCCGCTAGTGGGCTGGCATCAGAGAGTGGTCTCCTTTGGGTCAGCACATTGCCTGGAACACTGCAAAGAGGGAAAGGTGCCAGAAGGGGCAAAAGCCTCTCTAGCAGGGATGGAAGTGGCGGACAAAGGGAAGGTGCCCAAACAATACGCTGACCTGAGCAAGGTCTTCAGCGAAAGGGAAGCAGATAAACTACCACCGCATAGAGACTTTGACTGCCAAATTAACCTGGTCCCTGGGGCTCAGCTCCCCGTGGGCAAGCTGTACGCCATGTCAGACAGGGAAATGCAGGAGTTGAGGGAGTTTATTGACAAAAACCTGAAGAGAGGTTTCATCAGAGAGTCCAGAGCGGTGGGGGGCAGCCCAGTGTTTTTTGTGGACAAAAAAAACACGGATAAACCGAGATTGATCGTGGACTACCGGCGGCTGAATGCCGTGTCAGAACCAGTGACTTTCCCCATGCCCAGAATTGATGACATTTTGACCAGGGTGAGGAAGGGAAAGATATTCACGAAACTGGACCTGAGAGGAGCGTACAACCTGATACGAATAAAGAAGGGGGATGAATGGAAGACAACGATGTTCACCCCCCTAGGGGCTTTCGAATATCTCGTTATGCCCTTTGGATTACAAGCAGGCTCCGCCTGTTTTCAATCGCTCATGAACCATGTACTGGGACCTTTGCTCTACAAGAATTGCGTGGCCTTTCTCGATGACGTGCTGATATATTCAGAGAATGAGGAGCAGCATGTAAAGGATGTCAGGGAAGTGCTGAGCCAGCTGCAAGCAAACCAGTTGTGGGTGAAATTGGAGAAGTGTCAGTTCCACGCCAAGGAGGTGGAATTCCTGGGGTACCGCCTATCAGACAAGGGATTAGCCATGGATCCAAGCAAGGTGCAGGCGGTGCTGGAATGGAAGACACCAAAAACGAAAAAAGATGTGCAAAGGTTCTTAGGGTTTGGGAACTTTTACCGTAAATTCATCAAGAACTTTGCCCACTTAACGGCTCCCATCACGGACTGTCTGAGCAGCAAGAAGAAATTCGTTTGGACGGCGGAGGCGGAGCACGCTTTTGAGGAATTGAAAAAGGCATTCGCTTCGGAAGAACAGCTCCTGCATGTGGATTTACAAAAACCCATGAGAGTGGAAACTGATGCCTCAGACCGCGCGGTGGGGGCGGTGTTGCTTCAGCCAGGGAGCAATAAGTCGGAATGGAGACCGTGTGCCTTCTTTTCGCGTAAGCTGAACAAATCCGAGAGGAACTACACGGTATATGACCGAGAACTACTCGCCATTCACGAAGCGTTCCGGAGATGGAGACACTTACTAATTGGTGCACAGCATAAGGTACAAGTATGTACGGACCACAAGAATTTGGAGTATTGGAGAACGGCACGAGTGCTCAACCAACGACAAGTGAGATGGGCCCAGGAGTTCTCCAAATTCCATTTTGAAATCTGCTATGTGCCAGGTCCAGAAAACATCAGAGCGGACGCTCTCTCTCGCAAACCTGAATATTTGGAGGGGGAGGGAGCGCCAGAAGAGAGACATATTATCCCAGAGGACCACTGGGTGTGTGGTGCGGCCTGGGTGGGGCAAAGAGAACTGGTAGAGGGAACGGTAAATGATGAGTACGCCCAGGATAAGCTCAGAGGTTTAAGGGGAGAGGGAGAAGACCCCGGAGGTTTTGAAGAAAGAAACGGGGCATTGTATTACAAAGGGGCGCTATATATACCTGAAGGGGAATTGAGGGGGAGAGTACTCAAACAGCTGCACGACAATCCCACAGCGGGGCATTTTGGGCAACACAAGACCATGTGGTTGGTGACCAGGGAGTTTTGGTGGCCCAAGGTGAGGGAGGATGTACGGGAGTATGTGAGAAGGTGTGACCAATGCCAGAGAGCCAAAGGAGAAAGGCGGGCGCCAGCGGGGTATTTAGAACCGTTACCCACACCAGAACGACCGTGGGAGGCGGTGTCGATAGATTTTATGACTGATCTGCCCAAATCCCAGGGGAAAACCGCCATACTAGTCGTAGTAGACCAGTTAACTAAGATGGGTCACTTTGTAGCTTGCTCACATGCAGTCACGGCGGAAGAGACAGCAAAATTGTTTGTAGAACATATTTTTAGGCTGCATGGCGCCCCCTTGAGGCTGGTTTCCGACAGAGGGAAACAGTTCACGTCCAGATTCTGGAGGAAGCTTATGAGCTTGTTGCACGTAGAGGTCAACTTTTCGACTGCCAGGCACCCTGAGACCAATGGGCAGGCGGAGAGGGCAAACGGTATCCTTCAACAATACCTGAGGTGTTATGTCAATGACAGAGAAAACGATTGGGTCGAAAAGTTGGCACTAGCGGAATTTGCTTACAATAATGCAGAGAATGTGTCCACCGGGATGAGCCCCTTTATGGCTAATTATGGGTGCCACCCCAGGGCGTTTCCAGGGGAAGGAGGAGAGAGATGGAGTGTTCCGGCCGCTGAACTTTTTGTAGAAGAAATGGAAGCGATCCATCGTCAACTCCAACACAACTTAGAAAGGGCCAAAGAAGAATATAAGAGGCAGGCAGACAAGAGCAGAAGGGAAGGTGAAACAATTAGGGTGGGGAGTCGGGTCTGGCTATCAACCCAAGGGTTGCCGTTCAAGGGTAGTTGCAAGAAATTGAGACCCAAAAGATTGGGACCATTTGAGGTCATCCAACAGGTCAACCCAGTGGCTTTCAGACTCCGGTTACCGAACCACATGAAACTGCACCCAGTATTCCACAGGTCATTACTGTCACCATACAGGGGGGAAGGTGAAGGGGTATCCACACGGGGGCCAGCCATAGAAGAAAGGGAAAGCCGCAACTATGTGGCAGAAATCATCGACTCCAGGTGGAAGGGTAATCAGGTGGAGTATTTGGTCGCGTGGGAAGGGGAACCGGAGTCGGAAAACACCTGGGTGAAGGCAGAGGAGGTGCATGACGAGGTCTTGATCGAAACGTTCCACCAAAGGTTCCCCAGGAAACCTCAACCAGTAGCGAGGTTCCGGAGGGAGTACTTTGGCACCACCGACGATGAGGAGGAACTGGAGGGATTCAGGGAATCGGAGTTGGAAGAGGGTACAGACTCCGAGGAGGAGGAGTACTTGGAAACCGGGAACAGCAAAAGGTGGAGGGAAGTGTTCGAAACTTCGGAAGATGAGGGAGGTTCCTTCAGGGGTTTTGCTCCCTCGCCTCCCGCAGAGGAGGGGAGGGAAGGGGGTGAAGGGGGCCCTAGAGGGGAGGTGGATGTCAGGGAACTGTCATCTGAGACGAAGGAGGTGAAAGGGCTCATGGAGGGTGAGAGAGACCACTCAGCGGAGGAGGGGACCAGCAGGGGGAGAAGTGGAGTTACAAGGGAAAGTGAGTCGGAGGGAGAGCTCAGAGATACTTCAAGCGGGAACAGTGGAGAGGTTTCAGGACCTCCCGTAGGCACACCCACTCCTCGGCGGAAACTGTCACGCCGAGAGTCCAGAAGACGCGTTTCCGTCAAGGAGCTTTTATGCTGGAAGAAATTCCGTAAACGCCCACTGTCCGATTCAACGAGCGACTGATGGAGCCATGCTTAAGGAGCTCCATCACAGACAGAGGTTTGGGAACTTAGCCAAGCTCTGAGGGATCAGGATTTTACGCACAAGCAGCTCACCATCCCATCACACCTAGGTTTCATAGATTTAAATGAAGGTTGTATATGTATTGATTTATGAGACAGTAAAAGATGACTGTAACACAATGTACTGTAATAGTAATCACTCTTAACAGAATCTCTTACATGAATTTTCTTGGTGCCAGTAGAGCTTAAACTTCCCTTCCCCACATCTGCCCCCTATGCCTGGCATTTAATTTTAAAATAAAAAACAGAATTTGCTAATCACTCTTTTAAATTTACATCTCGTTGGCCCTGAGTGCACTCCTGAAATGCAGTGATAATCCAATTCAACACAAATATTGCTTCAGACTAGTTTATGGCATGCAAGTATGTACCTAAAATTGTAAATGTTTGACTTCTCTTTCTCCCGCTCCTGAAGTCAGATATAAATTTTAAGAGACCCAAACTTATGTCACTGTATGACCTAAAATTAAAAATGTATGTGTGAAAATGACACGCAGACTGTTGGTCTGTATCTGCGAAGAGTTTGAAGATGGGATGTGGGAGGAGTTAGCAGGTATTCAAATTAGACTCTGCCAGATGCTCTGCAAGTTTCTGGTTGCCCCAAGACCTATTGGGAAGGTGGAATAATCAATTGCTTGTCTCCCATCTCTGGAAGCACAACATTTCTAGATTTTGTGCGAGTCTAGGTTTTGGAGGGCCCCTTTACCACAGTGCTACCTTTTGTTTGATTGCCAGGAAGCAAGCCAATGAACAAGCAGTAAGCGGCATCTGCCAATACTTTTTGTTTATTTCTTCACCATTGTCAGGACCAGAATGAAAGGCAGCAAACTAGTAGGTCGTAATGGTGAAAGAGGAATAGCAGGTCTGGGGGCTCTGGTCAATGTGTAGCATGGGTGTGAGCCCAGTTCCTTGATGCTGGCCCTGACTTAAGGTGGTGCTTAACCTGGGCAGACTGGCTCTTCTATTGGAAATGAGAATTGAGCATCCCATGAAGTTCTGGCCTTTTTACACCTGATCATGGGATGGTGGGGCCTGAGGCTGCTGAGGTGTTGTTGGGGAGGGAGTTGTTGCTCTTGTTGCTGCTGGAGTTTTTCTCTTTTTTTGTATCTTTTGCTGTGATCTATGTGGAAATTGTTCAGTTTGGTTTTGTATTTTGTATTTACTACTGATGGCTACTTTTGTTATTTTGTAGTTATGTATTTTTTCATTATGTAAGCTGCCTTGAGCATGGCTTGAACTGTTGAAAGGCGGCATACAAATAAATTTATGTAATGTATGTTAACTGATGCTGGATTGCTACATCTAGTCCAAATTTAGCATCTAGTCTGATGAAGAGCTCTGGAGAACTTGAAAGCTTATAGTATTACATTTCACCATATTTTCTCTATATTTTGTATGAAACATATACAATCAAGCTAAAACGCCTGTGACTTTTAGCATAATAAAATAGTGGATCTGGTTATTTTTGTATAGCAAGTAAAGCACAACAGCGTCACAGGACATCACATATTTAGAGTGTATGGGTTGCTGAAAGTAGTACACAGACCTCAGTGCGTCTTCACACTTGTTTATTTAGGATCATAGCTGGCGACGTGTACAACTGGCTTCCCCTGTTTAAATTAAGATGTTTCTAAACTGATTTAGTGATGTTCTGGCAAGTTTATACACAGATGAGTCATAAGACTGCTCACTGTTAGAGATGCTGCATAATCATAGGATAATTAAAAGGGACATGTGAAGCACTCATACAGACAAATATATACATATATATATTTGGAGGCAATCAACAACTTCTGCATGCGATATAATGTTTATAACAAGTGGGATTATAGGAATATAAACAGGAAGGTCATCAGAAGTCCTCTACAGTTCTCATCTAGAAAAGTCTCTTTCCCCAACTTTGATTTTGCAGAATGTGCTGCTCTGCCCACAGGCCTCTCTTTTCTCTACACTCCCGCAAAAATGCTGCAAAATATTGCAATATTGTTTCTGTGCAAGGACAGAGTGAAGCACAGGGGTTGGTTTGCACACCTGTGATTTGTGAACTAGTTCACACTGACAGCAAGTAAAGGTGCAACTTGTTTGTACACACATTCCTTCTTTGAGACTCATATGCACTTGTTGACAGTAGGAAAGCAATTTGCTGTGAATTAGTCCTCCAAGCAATTACTTCTACTGTGAGGGCAAACCTGCTTCCACAATTGCCCTCTTTTTTTTTTACAGGACACTCCCACTGGGGGAATAGATTAAATTCACACAGAGAGGATATATTTCTGTTTTGTGTGTGTGTGTGCATTTGGCTGTCTCAGCAGGCTGCAATTAATCTTTCCTTCTGAAAAGTAATGCATTGTCATGATACTACAAGTGCGTGTTCCCTTCCACATGATTCCCATGGTAGCTATAGTGCCCACACCCACTTCAATAGTCAGGTGTTTTTTTAAAAAAAATATTTTTTTTCAATAGTCAGGTGTTTTCACAAAGGATAACTGGGGGGAGGGGATAGTATTCTTTCAAATTATGTACCTACTAAGTGGAATTTGATAACTATGGCTAAAATATGTTACAACTTTTGCAACATGCGAATGGATAGTTTATAGATATATATTGTGCATGGACAAATATAATGGCATTTGGAATGCATTTATAAAAAATATAGCAGCTTATAAATAAATATATATGATTAGAATATTGCACTTATATACCTTTGTATTAGACAAATATGCACAGAACTGTAGTGCTTTTTCTTTCTTCCTTTGTGTTTTTATGCACTTTTTGTTTCCTTTTTATTTTTTCACTTTATTTTGTTTAAATATTTTCAATAAAAATAAAGATAAATCACACTCAAAAAGAACGCACAAACGTCACCAAGATAAAACTTTGCCACACCAAGTTCAGATACCTAGGGGTACAACTAACCAGAAACCTCAATAAATTATACTTCCAAAACTACAAACCCTTGTGACAACAAAGACCTAAAGAGATGGAACAACATGAACTTCACTCTCTCAGACAAAATAGCCATGATCAAAATGATCACGCTCCCAAAACTAACCTACCTATTCCAAACCCTCCCAATCTTGATTCCCCCAACCCAACTCCATAAATGGCAGAAAAAAACTACACTTATATATATATCTTCTCACACAAAAAACCAAGAATAAGCCCCAAATACCTGCACCTCCGCTCCTCAGAGGGAGGATGGGGAATCCCCAACATAGAAGCATATTACATTGCCAACCAAGTATGCCACATAATCCCATATATACTAGAAGATGAGACAAAACAATGGATACACCTAGAGAGGGACACAATTGAAAATACCTGCACCACAGCATACCCATTCCTCCCAAACAAACTAAGGAAAATTCCCACAACACTTAACAGGTACACACAGACCATGCTTAAAGCATGGAAAGCAGAAATAGGCAAACTATCCCCAACCCTATCCCCACTAATTCCCCTGGCATACCACCCATTATGCTACCACTCAGCACAAAACATCCAGATAAAAACCTGGCAAACCAAAGGCCTATATCGCCTAACAGATTTCTATAAAAATAACAAACCCTTATCAACACAAGAAATACAAGACAAACTAGAAGACACCCAAATGCCCTGGTTAACTCATCACCAATTACATGCCCTTTTAAACAATTAAGTAGTAGAATCAGCAGCAACTAGGCCCCTGACAGCCTTCAAAAACCTCCTCCTACAACAAAGGGACACGGCAAAGGGATGGTATCTGCAATATACAAAATACTACTCCCAAACCCCACGAACCCCCTAGACGTAATCAAAAAACAATGGGTGGATGACATAGGCTATGAGATTAACCCTACTCAGTGGACCAGAATGTGTTCTAAACCCCTCTTTAAATCCATATCAACGAAAAGAAAAGAACTCACTCTAAAACTCACCTACAGGTGGTACATAACACCAAGGAAATTAGCACTAATATGCCCAGGAACCTCACCAAAATGCTGGAGAGGGTGCGCCTCCATAGGCACATACCGTATTTTTTGCTGTATAAGACTCACTATTTCCCTCCTAAAAAGTAAGGGGAAATGTGTGTGCGTCTTATGGAGTGAATGCAGGCTGCGCAGCTATCCCAGAAGCCAAAACAGCAAGAGGGATTGCTGCTTTCACTGCGCAGCGATCCCTCTTGCTGTTCTGGCTTCTGAGATTCAGAATCTTTTTTTTCTTGTTTTACTTCTCCAAAAACTAGGTACGTCTTGTGGTCTGGTGCGTCTTATAGAGCGAAAAATACGGTACTTCCACATGTGGTGGGAATGCCTCAAAACCCAACTATTCTGGATAACAGCCATAAAAGAAATATGCAAAATAACTAAGCAAGTATTAGAAATCACCTCAGAACTGGCCCTACTAAACATATTCCAAGACAATAATGCCCACTCACATCACAAAGAACTCATAACCCACCTGCTCTCAGCAACAAGAAACATCATAACCAGACACTGGAGAGACCTGTCTGGAGTAAGCATGGACCAATGGTACCAAATAGTATGGGAAACAGCCTTACTAGAAAAATTAACCAATAAACTGAAACTGACATGGGGACAAATAGAAGAAGACGCTTTCACCCCAGTATGGTTCCCCTTTATCACATACACAGCCCAACAAGACAATGACAAGAATCCACCAACAGCATACAAATCAATATGGTTAACCTGATCCAAAACATCCACCCACCCCACTCACACATGAAAACAAAGCTCACCACAGCAAATCACAAACAAGCAACCATACCCTAGGCCAACCCCAACCTCTCTCATCACCAAAGGAACACAAGTGAATAGCAAAGAGAACCTGCACAAGCGACGCTGACAGAAAACCCCATACATACATTAAGTAAAATAGAGACATCGTCACCCGACCCCACCCCCACTCACGATTCCCGCCCACCTCTTTCCCACTTTTCTTCCTAATGTAACACTCATGTCTCAACAAATGAAACTGATCTGTAGAAAATGTAACTTGAAAAAAGAGACATTGCATATACTTTTGTAAACCAAGAAATCTTTAATAAAAATACATTTAATAAATAAGTAAATAAATATAAAAAAACACCACAATACTGCATTTCACTCTCAAAAACCCAATAGTTTAACAGTAGTGTATGTGTGAAGGCATGCTTGTTATATCTGTGGCCCAGGGGAGCGGGGAGAGAAGCAACTAGGCAACAAAAAGACGCATCTGGAAATTTTATATTTGCACAATAAGAATATCATTCTGGACAATTCAGTGAATTTTCTGTGTTCTTCCACGAAAGTAATTTTTTTGTTATTAGCAGTTTAAACACAACTGATAAGTTGCCAAGTGAAACATAAATAATAGCTCTTGAGAAACTCTGATTTAACAGCCCAGATTCACGATGCATCATTTTAGATGACATAAAGAAACATTTTTGCCAAGAGAGCTGCAGCATGTCTAATACCAAAAAAAAATTCTTGGCATTTAACATGTGTCACTTGTGTTGTGCATGTCACTGTGGTTGTAGATGTTGCAAAACAGCTCATAACTTGTTTCTCTGACGGCCAAACTCTTGTTACAATACTATTTTATTTTGTGGGATCAGATCTATGAAGACCATTTTACCCACTGACGGGGAAAAACTCAGCTCTTTAATTGTGGGAGCTTACCCTTTATTGAAATATAGCTGTATCAGCTCATGCTAGACTTGCTATGGTTTGTGCATGAAGCTCATATATGTAGAGGTGCAGCAGTGGAGTTGAATATAACAGTCAGTGTCCCAGAGGAAACCATTCACTTGTTTGCCATTGGTTTTTGCTAAACTGGGTTAATAATACACTGTCTTTAATTACTTAAATCTGTCAGCTGCATCTTATGATATATGCACTAAATGTCTGTGGTGTAAATACCGATTCACTTTTGCTTCACTAATGCTGGTCACATTATGGTCTTGCTATTTTACTAAGTCTATCACTTACTGCCTTCTCGCACCAGGGCTGGCTCTGGTAAACTGAAAAGGGCAAGTCACCCCCCCCCCCCCCAGAAGCATTGTGGCAGATGATAGGATTTGGTGGGGAAGGCTTTTACATTGCTTTTTAATTGCTGACCTAACTTAACAGGTTTACAGCTGACACTCTGCATCCACTGTAGCTACATTTATTTTTAAGCTAATTTATACCTCCACCACTTTTTTAAAAATGCCCTTTTCTGCCACCATCTCAGTCACTCATGGCTCTGTCCAAATCCATTATAGTAAGGTTATTAGAGATACTTTTCAGTCCTGAGATTTTGGCGAAACATCTTCTCAGTTACGTATTTACCAACATTTACCGTTTTCTCTGATGCTAAACTTCTACTTTAAGCAGTGTGTGTGATTGTGTGTATATATATCACATCAAAGCAGCCAAACAATGTGGATGCTGAAACATTTTGTTATAAGAATTCGTTGTCTTAGGTTTTCTTAGTCACATAAATAAACATACAGCTTTAATGATTGACTTCATCCTACCAGAATCCAGAGTGAACGTGTCTGAAGTGTTGTTTGATGCTTTACAAACAGTCTCTCTCTCTCTCTCTCTCTGTGTGTGTGTGTGTGTGTGTGTGTGTGTAGAATTTACCACAGAGAGATACAGCTGTATAACACAGCCCTTCACTAAATGGCAGCAACAAAAATGCTACATCATCTGAGGCTCTTGCTTGTCATCCACTGAGGTGTATATATGCCATGCTTCATTCATAGATCTCAGGGCGGTTCACAACATAAATATTCAATCAAAATTATTTTAGAAGTCAATTATGCAAGCTTTGCTAGTAACAAAAATCATTTTAAGTACAAAAGTTAAATGCTTTCATGACCTACATATTTCCTAACCTTACTATGAAGTTTCTAAGGAACTTAAAAACCATTAGATGATTGTTTCTGCCAGATACCTCGGTACAAAGAAGTTCTACTACGAAACATTTGCCCGTCTTCATTTGCCTGTAAAGCATTTGGCAAATATTTGCATATGATTTCTTAAGTGATACTGGTCCTGCTGATCCTTGTGCTTATTTTCCTTTCAGCTAAATTAATTTCAGGAATATTTTTTCTGCCGTTTAATTCAGGCCATGGACAGAATCAAGTATCTGATACATGCTATTTTATTGCTGGTGTTGTTTTGAGCAGTGAATTGTTTGACTGTTGCCAATGTTTTTCTTGGCATCACCTAACCTCCTGTGGACACCAGTAGCTAGGGAATGTATAGTGATTAACCAGCAGCAGCAGCAGCAGCATATGAACTGGTCTTTGTTTGAATCTGGAGAGCAATTTGGCGTTGCAGTTTGTCCAAAGAGCTACAGCTTGCATGCTATAATAATTTGCATTTGTCTTTTAAATTTTGTTCTTTATCTTTTGTTCATGAATAAATAATAAAGAGACTTCAAAGAAAAACTGGAGCACAAACGAGCAAGGATGATCATGTCTATTGGTATACTGTGGTTACATAATATGTCCAGGGTTTCTGAAAAATGACACTGCTCCATGTATTTATATACGTCTGTGGTGTAAGTTATTATTGCAAATGATTCATATTTCATTTATGCCTCAACAATATAAACTCACTTGGCCCTCTCCAGCAACCCATCAGTCTCCCAAACTCTTATGCTTGCTTCCCCAGAAAAGTTGCTTTTAGCACACCCATGCCTGCTGTTAATTTCTCTAGCAGCTGGAGGTCCCAGTCAGAGATTAGTGGTCCAGCAACATAGATCAGTGATGCCTGAGGAAGTTGATGTTTATGAATTATTATTATATGAACCTATCTCATCTGCATCTCCCAGAGTAATGTGTAAATTAGAACTTAATTACAAGCTAGCTTTTACAGCTCCAGAATGTTCCAATAGAGTTCTCAGCTAAAACAAAACAAAAAAATGCACTAAAATGCATACCCGTATTTCACTGCATCCTGTCACCAGTGCGCAATACTTGCATCCCCCCTTTCTCAGACCGCAAACGTGGTCCCGGAGCATTCCCCATATGATAGTCGTAGGATAACTTCTGAGGCTTCGCTAGGTCCCAGGCCCATTCCTTTCCTCCTCCAGCCCCTGCCGCCCCTGCTCCCCTCATACCTCGCCATCTTGGCCATGAGCTCCTAGGCTGAGCGCAGTGGGGGGGGGGCGTTTCTCCCCATCCTCCAGCTGCTGCTTTTTTATCACTGTTTCAGCGGGAACTGATGCCAGGGACGGTTGGGCCACGTGGGCTAAGGGGAGATGCAGCAGGCATTGGCAGGCCTGGCTGCAGGTGCTGCCGTCGCCGCTCGTTTGCTGTTCCCACGGCATTCCTTACCGGAACTTCCTATCCAAATTTGAATGGCTGTTTTGCTCTTGCAATGCAAAGTATACAGTCATACCTCTTGTTATGTTTGGTTCAGGTTGTGTCCCGCGGCGACCCGGAAGTACCGGAAAGGGTTACTTCCGGGTTTCACTGCTTGTGCATGCGCAGACGCGCAAAATGACGTCACGCATATGCGCAGAAGCGGCGAATCACGACCCGTGCACACGCAGACGCTGGTTGCATTCTGCTCATGTTGCGAACGGGCCTCTGGAACGGATCCCGTTCGCAACCAGAGGTACCACTGTAGATTGGTTTCATTCACCATAGAGATTCTGGTAGATGAGTGGTGCCACTGCATGTAAGTAGGTTGGACAAGAGAACATATTTACAAGGGAGGCTTCATTTTTACAGAAAGGTATGCTAGTGTCTTTCCGTTTTATCTCCCTATGGTCCCAATAACAACAGTTACTTGTCTCTGGCTTGCGCTCTCCCAGCTTCTCTGATCCACCTGCTGTTGTCCCCACTTTTCCCCCTTGCATAATGGTTGCACGTTCATATTTACCTGCGTAATAGTCGCACTCCCCCTTTTTGGAAAGGAAAAAATGGGCACAAAAATACAACCATTATGCGGTGAAATACAGTATTTCCAGCAAACATGGGACAGATATCAAAATATATTATAAAATGTCTGTTATGCAGCCTTTTATGCAACCTTTTTGCATAACCATAAATTTATGTTTATTGGTTATAAGAGCAGAGTGATCCAGAAGCTTTGCTGGCATAATAAATGAATGTAAATTAATACCAGTGGCTGAATTGCTTGGTAAAATGGGAGAAAGAAGCCATTTGTGATCTCACTATTGCTGGTTAAATAGTTTCTGGTCTAAAAATTCAAAGCATGGAAATGCTGATGAAATATTGATTTTGTGGTGTGTAGGTTAATTAGCCAAGGATTCGTTATTAATTACAGGAGAGGAAAGTAAAGTGAACCAATTGAAAATGGAGGAAAATGCCAGGTATAAAAATTTTGGATGATCAGTGGAAATGCATTTTTTGTTGATGGTTCAAACATCTCTCCATGTTTTCTTCCAAAAGAAAATGACTACAAAAATATAGTCTGAAGCCAGGAATATTTGTCGGAAATTTGAGAGAATTATGTCAGTTTCATTCATATATGGTGGACTTGTTCAAAACTCAGCATAGAATTACTTGTTGTGTAGTCACTGACCTCATATCTTTTGTTTCAATTGTCTTAATGGTGATGGTTTTGATTTTGCTGAATCGCCATAGACTAGTCATATCTTGGCTTCAATGTAAAACAAGATCTGTAAACAACTGTAAAACTGTATAAATGTTTTCTAGTCTGACTTTTCCTGCTTAAATTCCTTGATGTGCTGTGTATATATTGGCATGATCACATGTAGTGATCTGCAGACTATGACTAGGCTCATGTTCTTGAATTATTTCCTCTGCATGTATTTTTTTAGTTATTGCTTTCTGCTTGTGGCACAGCTTCAGAGCCCTACATAGAGTACCATGAAACCCCAAGATGAGCGTCCTTTGTATCCAAATGTTAAGGAGGATTTTATCATACATCACATGCTGATATGCAATAGGCTGTTGGGAAAAATAGTAATATTCATCCATAGTTTGAGTAGTGTTAGGTTGACCTAATATGTGGATTGAATGCACTGGTTGCTGGAATGGAATTTCTATGACCATGACTGTTCAACCTAGCACAACAACCCCACCATGTGGCAGTCTCCTACAGATGACTGCAGTGCCTGGAGACAGTCAGGTTGTGTATCCATAGAAAGATCAGAGGAGGACTGACTGCTGGCAGGAGTGTAGAGAGAGAGAAGAAATGCCATGGTGCATCTGCAGCAGCACAACTAAACGCCTTCATCTGCCCCATTAATTTCACTGGGTCTACTCTGAGTAAAAGTTAGTTGAATACAACTCCATGCAATGTACACTTTCGGTGAAGAGATACTTTTGTGGTAGACTTTGCCTCAGGACTTCCCAGAAACCACCAGCAACTACCACATGGTCCAGCCTAGGTCCTTGAATTCACAAATTAAAAAGTGCTGCCAATATCTCAAAGACCAAGCATGCTTATCAGCAGATAAAAGAGTTAGATTCCACATTAGTAGAATCTGAACAAATATCTCCTTGTCAACCAAGTCCAACTCTTTAACCGCTTCTGTCATAAATAGCTTCCCATGTTGGCTTGCTGCTGCCATAAATTTGTAAAAACTGGCATACAGTAGACTATAAATCTCAGTAGGAATGCTCTTCTCACTCGTATTTGTTAGTGCTCTCCAAGATTTGAATGTTCTTTCCTCTGACATGACCATACCCTTTGCCCTTTCCAACTGGAGGCTTGGGCTCTTCTTAGGGTGATGGTGGCAATGGTGGCTTGTTCATACCAAGTGTTAGTGCTTGTCATTTTTATCTCCTTTCTGTTCCTTCATCTTGGAACTGCTTTTCAGGTTACAGCAGTCCTCCTCAATATAAGTTTCCAAATTTATTGTTAAAGCTATTCCTCCTTCTTTTCCATAGCTCCTTTGCCCCCAAGGTTACCCAGGAACTTTTACTGTAATGATGAATGTGTTCATCGGACTCTGCCAGTTTCAGTTTCTCTGTCTACCCTCTCCTTTGTATGTCGTGGATCCCCCCACTTTTTGGGCAGGTTTTATTTGCAGTTTTTCATTTTTACCCCTCCAGGTGCCCTGCTGGTACATGAAGAATAAATAGGTATAGAAACAAATGCACAGCTTCAGGTGTTGCACAGAATATAGGATTGGCATTGAATTATCCAGGATTGTGATGGTCAGGAAATCAATGCTCAGCATGAGGTCTACCATTAAAAAAATAATCTGGGCAGTGCAATGAACACCTAATTTGGCTTGTATGGGAAAACAGATGAAGCATAAGAAATAGCATGGAGGGGAGTGTCCGAATTTACATTTGGCACAAGTCTGCTTTTTGTATGCAGCACAGTCCTATAAATGTTGCATGCTTTATGTCAGTAATGAGGCTGCCAACCTTGGCACGTGCATTCAAGTTGTTAAATAGCATAATGATGTTTGGAAAGCAAACATTTGGCAAATGTTTGGTTGATATGTGGGTGAACACTTTTGCCAAACAGACACCCCCCCCCATTTCACAATATAGCTGTCTAGAGAGAGTGAGATGTGCATTTGGTTTGAAAATATATGAGTAATTATTAAGGCTTTGCATATTTTTCAAGAAACTTGGAAGTTTTATGCTTGCTAAAGTCTGCGCCAAGTTTTTTTTTTTAAATGTTATGCATTTTATACTTCTCTGATTTCTCCCTGTACTTTACTTCAGAAGACAAAACTTTTTCTACATTAAAATATGGGGAATTTAAATATATTGTTATGATGCATTAAAAAGTTTTCATCACCGCCCCAGTACTATATTCTGTGTGGTGGTGGTATGGCTTTTTTTGCAAGGGAGAGGGGGGAGCATTTGCTTGTTCTTGTGCCCATGTTTTGGGACTGTCTTGCAGACAAATGCAGAGCACAATGTAGTTAGGTGGCGGATCCTTACTTTCTTATTTCACCCAATGAATTGTGTTCAGAATGTAACACAACAACAACGTGTGGGGTATGCATGGTGAGAGGATGGGCTAAATCCTTTTGTGTTGGTGTTAATCCTTGTGCTAGCCCAACCAGAATAGCACCCAAGATTCCTGTTCTACATCTACCTTCTGCTTCCCCCGCACATCACTCTGCAATCACATCCACTGATGCCAGAGTGTCATCGCACTGGCAACACATTTTTTTTTCTGCTGATGAAGCACTGTGCTTCATTGGCACAGGGAATGTAACTTGAGCATAAGATTGCAAATGGCTGTAACTCTGGAAAGATACGTGCATGAACCCTGAGTGCAGCTTGAGGCATCTTTGAAGATTCTTCTGAAGCCATTCATATAGCTGGAGGGGAATGCAGCCTGCCAATTCAGCAGCGTGAGTGACTGTAACATGAAGTCCAGACGCATCTCCAGCTACATGTACAATTCTACCCTGTGTGCACGCACTGGAATTGCAAATGAATTAGAAGAAGAGTAATTACAGCTGAAGACAAAGGAGTCTTTTTCTCTCTCTCTCTCTCCTCTTTTGTAGATATGAATATGTCTAGCTCAACAATCTTAGGAATATGTTAATGATGTTAATTGAACCCAAGTGAACAAACAGCTTTATACTGTATGATGAACAGTTATAGTATCCAGTTCTTAATACAATTATTAAAATATCCACATTGCCTAGAGCAGTGTTTCTTAAACAGTGTACAGTGGTACCTAGGGTTAATTCGTTCTGGAGGTCTGTTCTTAACCTGAAACTGTTCTTAACCTGAAGCACCACTTTAGCTAATGGGGTCTCCCGCTGCTGCCGCGCCACCGGACCATGATTTCTGTTCTTATCCTGAAGCAAAGTTCTTAACCCGAGGTACTATTTCTGGGTTAGCGGAGTCTGTAACCTGAAGCGTATGTAACCTGAAGCGTATGTAACCCGAGGTACCACTGTATTGGGATCTGCTGGTGGACCTTGGACCATTTTCAGTGTCACAGCCTGCCCAGTGCTTCCTTCCTTGCCTGCCCCTCTCTACTCTAGCCAGGCCACAGCACTTTAGTCAGACCAGTTACCAGCAACAGCAGCGCCTTGCATGTTAGTGAAGGTGGCTGAGAGACAGAAAACTTTATGAATGGGGGAGAGAAGGAAAGTGGGTCTCTCTCATTTGGGGAAGGAGATGTTGGAAGGAAATGAGAACATCAGATAGAAGATTGCTTGTCATGTGATTTTAGTTTCAAGATGGCATTGGTGTCTGGGTTGGCGACTGAGTTCGCCACTATTTTCCCTAGAAAAAAGCACTGAGGAAAGGTATAGGATGAAGAAGAGAATGTAAATGGAAGAGAGATGAAAGAAACTGGTGGTTGGGGGCGGGAGATAAAGTACAAGTATAAAAGGTGTAGGGAACTTTAAGAGAACTCTGAGGCAAAGAATTTAGAAATTTCCAAAGATAAATTAGGTATCAGTAGAAAATGAACTGATTCTGATTTGTAGCTCAAAGGGACAGGGGTGTGTCTGTGTGATGTATGGATTTTTGCCTAAATCAGTCTAAAACAACCTGTGGGCCAATCTCCCCCTCCAGGTGTCCCATGAGGCCCACTTGTCAATCAGCTGATATCCCATATAACATCAGCCAATGGACAGAAGCACAGGGTTCAAGGAACTTTCATACATTCCACCTCTTCTGTTTGAGCATCAAAAAGGAGCATTGGGGGATGCTTGAAAGCCATTTCAAGAAGGTGCCCATTGCAAATATTGGCTACTTGCATGCAGGCAATGTTTTCAAAATACAACTTTTTCCCCCTTCTCCCATTCCAATTGGGGAGTGGAGGGATTGGGTGGGATGGAAAAGCTGCCCTTCAAAAGCACTGCCTGCATGCTGGAATTCTCCCTTATGTGCAGTTTTCATACATCCCCTTGACAAATTAGGCTCCTAGGGGAGGGGAAATAAGGGTCTAGCCTGCCATCCAGAAAAGATTCCCCACCCTTGCTCTGAAATCCACTTTGTAATAAATGATTTGAAACTAAGAGCTAATCGGAAAAGGCCATAGAACAGATGTAGTGTGTGTGTGTGTGTGCGCGCGCAGACACATACACACACAAGAGAACTTAGATGCACATGCATAAATCTGATTTAATTTAAACTTTTTAAAAAAGAATTTCCTTTTACAGATTGTGTGAACTGACCCTTACCTTAAAGGTTCTATTCTGTCTAACTGTAGTCATTGACAGTAAATCAAACCACATACAGTATGTCAGCTGCTGCAAGAGCAAAATTTATGCTCTGTTACTTATTAAAGTACGTGTGAGGCATCACCCAAGATCATAAAGATAACATTCTCATTTAATTCAAGTACTGAATTGCAAAGAATACCACAGTATCTTCCAATAAATTTCCCAAGCCCTCCAGGTAGTTTGGGATGAGATTTGCACCTAGTCAGTTTTTAACTATTCATTGCAACAGAAGTTATACACAGAAGGTTCAGTGGCCTGGTCAAATAAAATGCTTCTGAAGATTAAAACAACATTCTGAGGCCATATCTGAAATGCATATGTTCTCTTTGAAGAGAAATTTAATAGGTAAAGAAAGTGAAATCTTATGTACCGCATAACTTTACATTGTACCTTCCCATATTTATCTCCCCCCACCCCCATTTTACGAAGCATGTACTGAATTGACCCACTATGTTTTTTAATTGGTTGGCAAATAAGAACATGGAGCCTTGGTATAAAACTGGTTTTCACACTTAAGGTTGTATGAAGACTAAGCTAGTCACGCTTGCTCCCATTTAAATCAGCGGGGACAAAAGTGTAGCTAACTTGCTCTTCATCACCTTGTGGTTTCTGTAAACCATGGCTTGGTGTGACATCTGAGCTGACAAACAGTGGTATCTATTTCCCAATGCAAGGCAAATAACAACTTAGAGGGAAGTTGGAGAGGGTATTCGCACAGTGCTTGACAGTACGGCCCTTTCCTACATAAATCTCCATGTTCATCCTTTCTCCCCAGCCTGTTCCCCCCCCCCACTCCCTCCACAACATGTTTCTGTTGTGAAGGCAGAGCTCTAATCTCCCTTTAGGTGGTTTTCCTTCTCTTTAGAAGGTGTGGGGCTTTTGTTTGTTTTTTTGCTGCAGCTCTTGCAGCATAGTGGTGGAGAACCTCCATCCCATGGGCCAATCTTACTTGTAGCATCAGCAGCACACCTCTAATTCCACTGGTTTCCAGCTGCCATGCTGGTTTCTTCACAATGTGCCAGTCTCTGTGGAGAGGAAAACAAGGTGGGCAGTTGGAAGCCTGTATAATGAAAGTTCTGCTTCTGCCGTTGCTGCCATTTCACAGCAGCAAAAAAACTTTTTGAAAGAAAGGCTCCTGGTGATTGTTAAGAACTCTGCTGCCCCCTTATGAGGTAGTGAGAGCAGGTAGCATCAGACATCAGTGGCGGCACTGAAAATAGTGTTGGCTCCAACCACCTGGCTCTTTTCTCAGCTTTACCCAGCAATGAGAGGGTAAACCAGGTGACCAGAGTTGCCACCATGTAAATTTCCCAACAATACTGCCTGACCCTGACATAGAATCACCCTACAATGCCATGTCAGTGCCCAGCCCAGAGGCATTCTGGAGGAGTTAAGATGATGGTGACTCCTCTTATTTCCTTCAATGTGGCACGTTAAAAATAAATAAATTGAAGAAATACCAGGGTCAGCTATGGTTGGCTGTCTCAGGTATTTGGAACTTTATATTTGCCCTACATATACTGGTTCTGTGCCTGATCAAATAAAAACATGGCAAAGTGGTTTGGGAATATTATCCAGGATTCGTGGAGGGGGAAGGGTGAGGAGAGTGGACAATGGTTTGCACGTTTGTTTGGAACACATTTTATTTCATCTCTAAGTGAAGATTAGTGCAAACAATGGTGGCTCATTTTAGATTCTTGGGATTCTTGGTACCATTTCTGGTTTCCTTTTTATGTGACTTCTAAATTGGGAAATCATGGTTAGGACTAATGGCCAAATCATGGTTTTCAGACTCTCTTCAAACTGTGGTTTCAATTATAGTTTGGAAAAATGAAATGTGACATCTGCACTAGTGAACCAGGTGTCCATAGGTATTGTGACAGCATTTGTAGGACTTCAGAGGCTGGAAATTATCTCTGAAGTTAGACATTGCTGCAAGCCAATATCACTTGTGTTACACTTTGATTACATTACTGTGAACTCAGAAGTGGTGGGGTGTACCTGTGAGAGTAAGCAAGGTAGTATCTGCACCACAGCCTTCTCCACTACATATTCCAAGGGAAGAAACAAAGCCCTGCTAGTTCAGGTACAAAATCATGAAGAATAATGCAAAAACGTATCAAGATTTTCCTTATATTGAAATGTTAAGCTAGGTTTGAGTAATGGAATAAGAACTAACATGCATTTCCCCCCTCTTTTAATTCTATACAGTGTCAAAGGGGCAGATGCTGGCAATGGGATCCGAATTTTTGTTCCTGATATTGGTATGTTCATTGCCAGCCTTACCATATGGCTTGTCTGCAGAAACATTGTTCAAAAAGCAGCGCAAGAGGATGCAGGACAGTATAACACACAGTTTGAAAATGAAGACATGGTATGTTTGTATATTCTCTATCCTATATTTTAAAATACCTCTTTTTCTTGGAGTGCAATTAAATTACAATAAAAGAAAAGTTTTTCAAAACACTGATTCCCCAAGAAAACCCAAGGGACAAAGTATATAGTGTATTGGTAGATGACTTCCTAGCAGCACCAAAGGATCAGGTTGCCATGATGTGAAATATCTAACCTAAAGAGTTGCTTTGGTCAATTTAGACTTACTCAGCTAGATAGTCCCGTGATCTGACTCTGTATCAGGCAGCTTCTCATATTCCATTGGTCCACATTGCCTGGCATTCATACTTCTCCACCTGGTGCAAGGGTGGAGAAGGAACATATGAAGAGCAGGAGAGTATGCTATGTAGTCAATGACACTCTTAGTTGAGGACATAACATTTTATCCCTAAGGTTTTTGAGAGATGGATGATGAGACCAGCTTGCAACCTAATCATTGGGAGCCTTTAAAGTTTGAAAGGTCAAAAATTACGTTATAGGAAGCATAAGTTGTGGTGTGGCAATGTGCGTTAAGTATAATTAATTGGAAAATACTGCCTAAAATAGGAGAGATTGTGGTTTTAAGTAGGATCTTTTATTTCTAAAGTAGCTCAAGCAATCTGCAGTGCAGCTGGCTGTACCAGGATTCATGTGGTTTTACATGAGATTGTTCATATATAAATGCCTTAAGCATTTATTAAAATGGCAGGATATTGTTTAATGGAATCATTGCATTTTGACTTAGAATAAAGTTTACCTTTAAAATACTTTTTTGTGTCACAGTGGAGTTTAGTTCAGTTTCACATATCCATTTTTAATAGGTAATTTAGGCAGTATTTCAATTTATGGAACTCTGTTCTACTATAGTGTGGCATTTCAGTGAATGTGGGGAAAGCAGTTGTGTAAATAAAAAGATCTTCACATTCTTCCATAAAACTCCTCACTGTAAGTATTTTTAAACGGGATTACATAAGCATGTTTCCTGGCTCCTGTGCAAACAAATAGCCCATAAAATGGAGCTTAAGGGGGCAGTCGCTAGCCTCATCCCTTCTGTGTGTGCTGCAGCTGTGCTCGCTATGAGAAGCTCTTACGCAGTTGAGGAAATGGCATGAGCTGGTCATGTGGCATGCAGGTTAACTGCCTTATGCCTGGTCCAACAACCTGTTATCTCATGGCAGAAACTCAGCTGGACTCTTAAAACATACGCAGTTATAATGCAGGCACAGAAAACCTTCCAGCCATGGCCCAATTAGCTCTGCTAGAGGTCTGTGTTTTTCTCCACAACAGCCACCTGCCCCACAAGCTGAATTTAAGGTGGAATGTAGTATGCTTAACACTTTGTATCTCTGTGGGAAGAGAGTATCATAGGAAGGAGAATCATCATAGGTGAAGGGGGACAAGGGGACAGGGAAGAAAGGGCCCACAAGATTGTCACAGGTAGCAGAAAGGAGAGCTGGGGAAAGACAATAGGGAGGTCAAGAAGGAAGAGGAAGCATAGTGCTAAAGTAGGCCTAGTGCTTTGTATCCACCAAGCCTACTTTAGGAAAGCCCTTTCATTCAGTTTTATGAAAACCTATGTATGCTATATTAAAAATCCCAGCGTTTTTACTTTTGTGTATGTTTGGAATTGCAGCCCCCGTGACTGATTTAGCACAGCTTGAAAGGTATAAAACTATCAACACAAACACAGTATAATCAGTGAAGTAATTAGGCACATTTACACTTTGTTTTAAAGCAACTGTCCAGTATACATAGAATATCACTACAATTCCCACATTATAATATTTGTTTTAGCTTTAAGGAGGGAAGAGAGTATGGATAAGAGGAAAGAGTGAGACTGGAGTGGCGGGAAGGAAACAAAGAGGTGTGTTGTTAGAGGGGTGAGGGGTGGTGCCAAAGGAAGGCACTGCGTCTCTGTTGTCCAAGGGCTGTTGTCCTTCATTGGATTCTTCAAGAAAGAGATTTGGGTTTTGGCAAGGCTTTGGGTGAAAACGCCCTTCACTTATAGACAGCTATTAATAACCCCTTAGTAGATCTCATAACATAGCTGACAAGACATAATGGTGCTAGTCCCAAGCTCTCTGGTGAATGTTCAGTGGGAATATGTAGGTTTTCATCCCTGGTGCTTCATTTTAACCACAAGGAAAGCATACATTTATCCAGAACACATATGAGCTAGACTAGAGGGAGCGGGGAAATTAGTGGACAGGAGAAATGCAGTCCTGCAATGAGCCAAGGGTGTGTTTTTAATTAGTATTGAATTATAAAGTTTTAAAATTCTACATGATCCTAGGCTGCTATCCAGTTCATTACCACTCTTAAATGGTTGCACATTTAGAGCAAGCTTGTCTGCAGGCCCTTTTTATTAGGGCTTAGACAATTTAAAGCAGGTGAATTCAGCTGGAGAAATGCCCAGACTGCAGGCTCTGTGAAGTACAATGCGATTCAAAAGGTGTAAAAGGTGAAAAAAGCAAGAGAGAGAACATTTAACTTCACAGCTGCAAGCAAGAATTAAGATACTGATTTGGTGCAGATGTAGTATTAACTGTTAAAGGGGTTTTTGGAACAAAATTAGCTTTCTTTTACAGCCATATGGATAAATAGCCCAAATTAGTAAGAACCTTGAAATGAAGACAATTAATCGGATAAGATTTCATATCTTTAACTTTCTGTTGATCTTAACCAGTAATATGTGCTTTGTTTTGTATTGCAGTTTTGTTCATTATTGTTTAGTCTTACTTTTTAAGCTTATTCCTTAAAAGTTCTGCTCAGGGCAAAGTAGATATTTTGGCAGCACAACACATTGTCAGGATATGAGTTGCATATTTCCTATAAAGTTAAAGCACAGCATAGATAGGTGGGAGAAGGCAGTGAATCTTTCCTTTTCTTGCATGCTTCATCCCAAAATTACTTCTTTTTCTGTTGAGAGTTTCATTCTTGTCAAGGGAGACTAGGGGAGCAGACTTATTCATTAGCTGTGCTGAGAGAAACATCTTCAACTCTTCCTCAACAGTCCCTTAGCAGCAGGAAATCTATCAAGCAGTCCAAACTATTTCCATCTCAGTTGGTCTTACTATGAACTGTAAAGTGACCCCGGACTATAGCAGGTCATGTATATAGGTGTGTTCTTTCCTTATGCTCCTAGATTTTTTTATTCTGCACCTAATTTGGGCTGCCTTCCTGAATCCTTGCTGTTCTCATTGTAATTAGCGTAGTGGCCTCACAGGTTCCTGGTTCTCTCTTGTTTTGTATACTGTTTATTTCATTTGGGAGAGGGCTACGTACTCCTCTTTGGTATTGAAACCATCAATATAGCTCCACTGAATTCCATACATACCATTACAACTTGAATGCAGTAGAGTGGGCAGTTACCCAATTCTGAAAGACACAGTTGTGTTCTCATCATGTCTAGACTGCTTCTTAGAAAGAGAGCCGTCTGTGAACAGGTCCAGATGTCATCTCAGTTTCACATCTTGGTATAATTGTCACATACAATATTCCAAATCCATTGACTGGGTAGTGTTTGTAGATGCTGAATTAGCCATCTCAAGGTTGTTGGGTTTTTTATCAGCATATGATAGAAGTGTATTGTGACCGGTTTTCCTATAAAAATGGCAACAGTTGATGATTACATGAATTATAATAGCAGCAGCAACAACAACGCAACACATACTGCTTTCTGTTTAACCCAAGTAGTCTGGATCAAATCATCATGTTCTCCAGTAAATGTGTTTGTGTTCACAAGTAAGTGTGAAAGTTGATTCCATATTACCATATGAGGCTTATGAGGCTTTTTGAAATTACTCCTATTTTATTGCAGGTAACATTCCAAAATATGCACAGGGAATGATCCATTACATTTTGCCAGTATATGTGTGTCCAGGGCTGTGCACTGATGGCCTCTAGTTTCTCCCTCTTATTTATGGAGGAGCCATGTCCTGAATTTCATCAGAGGGAAAAGAATTTTTCTTAATGGTTTGTTGGGAAAGGAATTCACCACCAGCAGTTTCTTTTCCCCCCTAAGGTTTTTTCTCCTGTTGCAAATGGCAACAGCAGCAACCGTGCTGGCAGACCAGCTGCCATTTTGCATCCTTCACAATGCCTGGGCTGTAGTGTAATTGCAGCGTGGTGGCTGGTTGGGAACGGAATAACAAAGGCCTCACACACACACAAATGTGTTAAGATTCTACAAAGTGGCTACCTTCTCCCAGGAAGCTGACTAACTGAAAAATCTCAGAAATCCCCCCCCAAAAGTATATTCTAAGAAGTTTCAACTCAGCTATACATACTCTTGTGCAGAGAAGACGGTGAGGAAGTTCATAGAATGCTCTTTACCACGCACAATAATTTAGGTCAATAATACTTCAAAAAACAAAGATTTAAAAATTGTAGATAGGCACCAATCAAGCTTTGCTGCAAGGAAAGAAGTAAAATACTGAAATGGTTTAATATTGAAATTCTATTCCCACCCCCCAACATATTAATGAGTTTCAAAAGAGTGTAGCTTTTGTTTTGTTTTTTGTTTTCACTTTGCCCTTCAGAAGCTGTTCCACTGAGTAAGGATGTGGAACTGATAAATATTGCATTTAGGTTTGGCATTGATGTATGCCCAGCATCCTATGGTTGCCCTTAATTGATTTGGGTTCTGAAATGAACATGCATTAGAGGCTCCTAATGCAGCATGCTGTTTGGGAGACTGCTCCTTCATTTGTGATTTACAACATTGCTGCTAAATTTGGGAGGAGAGGCGGGAATCAGCAAACAAAGCTGCACATGGAGCTAGTATAAAAGGGCCTTTATGCTGGTTTAGAAATATCATATTCACTTCCATTCCTTATTATTTCAGTGCAGTCAAAAAGTGATGTGGGGGGAAACACTGCCATACTTGTGTCAAGCTTCTTTGGGAGTTATTTGGAGAGAGCCAAAGATTCTTTAAATATTCTTCCTCTTTCAAGAGGGAGCTGATTATTCTCCTGCACCCGAAGGGCAGTGCTCGTCTGAGTCTGACAGTTTAGAATTTTAAAAAAACTGCTGTGGATGGATAAAGAGCAATCTTAATCTCTTTTTATTTAAATAGATGGTTAACCAAAGACAATAGCACACTGCTTTTTAAAGCATTTTCATTTACTGACTTTTCTGAAAATGTGAGCCATTCGTCTTGATGCCCAGAGCTGTTAAACTGTCTGCTGTTCAAGGCACCGGGCATTCTGTTGAAACACTTCCATGTCAGTCATCACCGTCCTGCAGAATTCTACGCCATGCGTACAATTTTCTGTTGAATTCTGCCGCTTTGTAAAACATTGTTATTATATAACAATTTAATAGAAAACATTGCTTTCTATTAAAACAGTGTATCAATCTGGTGATTTGTTTAAAGCAATTTGTTTCAAAGGCATTTTTACATATAATTCTTAAATGCATTTTAAAATTGCCAGTTCAGCTGTCAACACAGTTTACAACTGTAAATAGGTGGACAGTAAGTACAAGCTGTGCCTGAATTATTCTTTGGTCTTGTGGCTATTTTTTTAAAATTTATAAACAGAAAAACAGAAACCTAAAACCCATTATCAAGGGTTGAGAATAATTTGCAAAGATTCAATGCTCAACTTGTATCTGGAAGGAAATGCAATATCTTCAAAGAAGGCAATTTGTCTAACATGAATAAAGCAGATATCTTAAGGAAGCACCTGTATCCCTGAGAGAGCCTGTTGTGTAAGCTTACCAGTCCAGCTGTGAAAGCTCATGGAGTTAAAACAATTAGTATACTATGCTAGACTTTTTTGTTTGATTGATTCATTGCAGACTGTAGTGGTTCAACTGATTCCAACAATAACATTGTTGACTCATTAAAATGTTAATGATGATAACAACGTATTTCTATTTCTTCCAGGCAATCCAAGTTTTATTGTATGGTATGTTTATGGATGCCCTACTCAAAGCACTCAGTACAACACAAGAATGGATTGCATGAATGGATTTTAATTCTCACCAGGGCAGCTTGCTGGTGCATGTGTCAATGAGATCTGAGAGGCTATCTCAGCACATCAATGTTTATACAGTATCAGAGGAAACATTAAAAGCTGGATGTTAATAAAGCAGCCTCAAACATAACTAATGGACATTCTGGCTCTGAGCACAGTAGTAGCAGTCACAGCTGCTATAGAAGTAGTGATGCTTCCTGTCTGTACTTTATCTGCATTTGACAGGTTTTTTATTTATTTTTTTAATGTTGAGTTTCCAGGCTTACCCCAGTGATTGAAGAACCAAATAATACATGTAATGTTCTTTTTGCCATCTTGTACCCCAGTGCTGTGTAGAAAGACATATTTTGGCCATTGTAATTCAAAGAGCAAGACTTCTACATATAGGCGAAATGAATCCATGTTATAATATCACTTAATAACACTGTAAAACAAGGGAAGGGTTTTGTTAATATCAAACAATGTTTCTGATTTACTTCATGGGAGGCTTGGGACTTAGCTGCACGATAGAATTTGGAGTCACCCAAAAAGATCCTTCTTTGGGGCGTTGTTCTCAGCCAGATGCACTTGCCCTTTTATCCCTCTTTTTTATTTGTATGCGCTCTAGATAATGTGGCCTAAGGTAGTAGTATGGCATGGACTAGATAACAGCTCAGTATATTAGGCTCGGAATTAAGAGGCTCTTCCTACTGTAAGAGAAAGTGTGGGACGTCTAATAGGTGAAAGGAGAGGCAAAGAGAGGAAGGATTTGGGTAGGAGACAGACATGTAAGATGGGTTTGGAAAGTGCCCCAAACAGAAGTGGGAAATAGATGCCTGTTACACACACATATGCATACATGCACATTGAATCAATTTCACATTTATATTTTGTGTTTTTGTGGGTATACATTTCCAATTTACATGTCTTTGTACAATTTTGAGGAGTGATATGGAGAATGATTAATAAGGTGTTGCAGGGGTCAAAGCATGGACAGAGGAAGGCTGTTGTGTTCCAGAGGCGCCTCAAGGAAAAAACTAACTACACTATCAGAACATCTCAACAGCAGAACATACTAGCAAGTACCAGTAGTGATGATGTCATGATACTTGGATGGTGGAATTGCAACAAAGTTGGGGTTGTAGACAGACATGAAATTTGGGAGGCTAGTCGGGAACTCCAGCAGCAGACTAGGAGAATGAGACAGAAAGATGAAATGAAACAGAATGGATTTTTAGGAGTGAGGATATCTCCTTGATTCAGTTGAATTTGAACTGAATCCTTATACAAACCTGCTGAAGCTTCAGTCCTTGGAGTCTGACAGCAGTAGTGCAATGTCTTAATTTGCTATGATTTAAGTGACTTTAAAATACAATCTTGCACATGCTCAGAGCTTTCATTTTTTAATCTGGGTTGGTAAACTGTATTTTGTTTGTCTTTTCCTCTAATATATCAAATGTAGAAGCATTTATGAAACATCATGTGGCAGTTACAGGATGGGAACAAGGAAACAAAACAACTTTATTTATAATAATATACCGTCTATATATCTGTCTGATCTCTCTCTCTCTCTCTCTCTCTGTGTGTGTGTGTGTGTGTGTGTGTGTGTGTGTGTGTAGCATTAAACCATTAAGTCCAGGGTCTAAAATTACCTTGCACCACTGGAGTGCTCCTGGCATGTTGGTGACTTTAGCTGTCTGGGTAGTACATAGAAAGGACTAAAGCTGCAAGCCAGTGCCGAGATTTGAAAGCAGGAAGTATAGCAAAAGAAAATCATTCCTCATTTGTAATTTTCTCTTATTTTCAGAATGAAGGGGAGAGACTAGAGGCAGATGATGCATTAATATATGAAGACTTAGATGATGCAGAACATGGGGAAGAAGAATCTGAAGAAACCACAAAATTAAAACTGCTGCGTAGAATTGCCTCAATAGCTTCAAAAGTGAAGGAGATTATTGGCAATATTATAACCACAGCTGGAAAAGTTGTTGTTACGATTTTACTTGGTACAACAGGTGGGTTCTCCTCTTTTGAACAATTCCTCAAATCCCACAGGGATTTTAGCCCTTCCATAGTTAAAGTAAATATATTGCTGATTTTATTTACATGAAAAAATAATTTTTGTTGCTTAATTTGTTACATTAGATACAGTTGTAGAGCCATTACTTCTAGCAATTTTTTTAGAACCAATTATAGACAAATTATGTCTATTTAAGAAGTGAAATGTCATTAGATGCTGTGGTTTTTTAATTTACCTTGGTGTTTACCTCATAGAATGTATGTCTTTAAAAGCGAATGATACCCAATAGAATATTTAATATTTAAACTCAAGTGGTAGTGACAGAACTGAATGCAAATGTTCAGATATTCAAACCTCCTCCCCCCCCCCCGAAATGCAATATAGGTATGATTAACTTAAATTATCTCTGGTAGCCTTTTCAGTTGACACATATAAATCATTCATATAAATGCCTTGGGGATTTTGTGGTGATGGAGGGAACCTATTGATATCAGTCCACAATCATGTTTTCACCTACAGTGGTACCTCGGGTTACATACGCTTCAGGTTACAGACGCTTCAGGTTACAGACTCCGCTAACCCAGACATAGTACCTCGGGTTAAGAACTTTGCTTCAGGATAAGAACAGAAATCGTGCTCCGGCAGGGCGGCGGCAGCGGGAGGCCCCATTAGCTAAAGTGGTGCTTCAGGTTAAGAACAGTTTCAGGTTAAGAACGGACCTCCGGAACGAATTAAGTACTTAACCCGAGGTACCACTGTATTTTAATTAAATAATCAGTTCACATTTTGAGATGGAATGAAATGTACTTACCATGAATAATTTTATCCAGCTACTTGCAGGTCTCCCATAAACTTCAATAAAAGTAGAAAAAATGTATTTGATTTTAGTTAAAGTGACCTTAGGGATTTTTTTCAACAACTAAATTTTCAAAGAAGTTGATTTTAAGTCATCTTGTTTAGCTTTCACATTGTAGACATATCATGAGTACAAAAGAGAATAATTGTCCTCCATTTTTTCATGTAGGAATGATGTTGCCATCGCTGACTTCAGCTGTGTATTTCTTTTTATTCTTGGGTTTGTGTACATGGTGGTCCTGTTGCCGAGTGTTTGATCCGCTGATATTCAGCTGTCTCTGTGTGTTAATGGCTATATTCAGTGCAGGCCACTTAATTGGACTTTACCTGTACCAGTTACAGTTTTTCCAGGAAATTATTCCACCCGATGACTTTTATGCCAGGTAGGATATTCTTATTCTTATTCTTCATTTGCATCTTTCAGTAAATGGGACTGTGACAAGAAAAAACAGCAAAAAGATTGAGTCACGTTGTGTGAGATATGCAAAATGTATAAATGAAGTAGTATGCAGTGAAGTATTTGAAATTTATATGTCAAATGCTGGGTTAAAGAGACATACTTGGTTGTATCCAGTGGTTGTGGGAACGGGAGGCAGCTCCTGCAACTCATCTTCCCCTTCTTTCCCTGCAGCTGCCTGGACCCTCCTGAAAAGCATCTTCAGAGGGTCAGGGCTGCCTATGAAGCATTGTGGGCTGTGCTTTCCACGACTGCAGTGGGAGGGGGAAATTGCCTGAAAGTGAGGAGCAAGGTGGGGCCTAAGCAAATTTCTTACAGGAATTAGAAAATGCGTCTCTCATAGGAAAGGATGGTGTCACCTGAGCAGATTCTCTGTGTTCAGCTACTGTTAAATTCTTCCTTAGTTTCTTTGATTTCTCATGTTTTACATTTGTTGACACTTATCTGTCAAATTTGCTGTTTCTGTACTGTGGAAGTTGGCATTCTCAGCAGCAAGAAAGTGTTTTCATCTGTGAATTCGAGAAGGTGTGTGATGATATAAGTGCTTTTCTGCCATCTACAGGCCAGAAATTATTTTTGTTACTCTTTCAATGAGGTTTTTAAAAAGTACTTAATTTGTTTATATAAGAATGCATGGTGCAGTTTTTCAATAATCTTCTATATCTAGCATAAATGTCATTTAAAGCCTATGTATGTGCTTTAGCTAGTATTTTTTAGGAAAAAGTAAGGTAATTATAACTAGCCATGCTCCAAGGATAATATCTATTTTGTAATACCCAAACGTTGTATCCAAAAGTACACGTTTAAAATTGGGACCCAATTTCATAAACCATTTCAACCAGGGAAGGTGATCAACATTGGATAAACGCCACACATATCTTCTGTCTTCTTTGGTAGGTTTTCCCAAATAATTTTCTTAAGTTTTACTTTAATAACAAGGTAAAGACAAAGAGATTTGCCAACTTCAATCCACAAACCAATGTCATAACTACATTATAGTATAATGAAAATATAGAAGTCATTTTTGCTCTGATAGTACTATTGAAATTTATATATTTTATTTAACAAAACGTATTTCATTTAACATTTGATGAAAAATTGTGCAGCAGTGTTGCTAGAAGATCATAGTATCCAGGAAGCATGAAGGCACCAGCAATGGTGTCTCACAAGAGGGAGAAGAGGCACCTTTGCAAGGTGAGCTGATTGCTCAAAGAAGATTAGAAGTCCCTGATTTTGGCAGAGGGCGGGCCAGCTGCTCCAAGTGGTGTCACAGGCCAGATCTATGTAGCTTGTGAGTTCACCACTGGTTTAATCTATCTGAATATGCCAAAACCATGGGATTAGGATTCTGCTTTGTGGATGCAAATGGCTTAGTCTCCCTTAAAGTCAACAAGATACTGTAATTCCCTAATAAGTTGTTGGTGACTTTTCCATCTCTCTTTTTAAATAGTGTAATCCATCTGGGACATGACTTTTGAAATTATGTTTGGAATAAATAATAAAGCTTTGAATCTGTACAAAGTGAAATTAGTTTACCTTGCCTACCTGAAGAAATTTGTCAATCCCTGTGCTTTGTGGAGTTGCTGAAAAAAATAGTTTTTTTTAAAGTAATGCACTCCAGAGTATGAAACTACTTACAATAATCCTAGTTTGCTGTGTAGAGTAAGACTGCTGTCTTTTTAATTGGCTCAGCTACTGAGAACCTGTAACAAAACATCTTGAAAGAATCCTACCTTTCAGAACAGCACATGCCTGAGGCTATTGAATATTTTTTTGAAAATAAAGGCAAAAAGTAAAGGCAAGAGATTAACATAATAGTGAGGATAATTGCTTTCTTTTGTTAACAAAGGGATAAACTTACATTTCCAACTACATTGTCCTAACCAGTGGCGTAGCGTGGGTTGTCAGCACCTGGGGCAAGGCAAGTAATTTGCGCCCCCTAACCCTCGCTCTCTCTCCGCACCGCACCGCACGCCTGGCACGCCCCCCCCTCCACAGTGGGCGGCGACCCGGCGGCTCGGATCGGATCGGATTCTCACAGCCAGCACTGCAGTGAGAGAGAGTGAGAGAGCCAGGTAGGGGCAGAGAGCTGCAAGTGCGAGCGCCCCCCCCCAGATGTTGCGCCCGGTGTGGCCAGCCCCCCCCCCGCACCCCCCACGCTACGCCACTGGTCCTAACCAGTTTCCAAAAATTTAGCTGCTACAAATCTCCTAGGCACCCTTAACATATATTTAGATATGCTGGTCACCATTTTTTAATATAATGATATAAGTGCGTTTCAAGCAGGTTTTCAAAATCCTAGTATTCTTACAGATTAGTTCAGCAAACATGAAATATACTGCCATTAAATCCAGCAAATGACTGGCACACTTCTGAGAAGACACAGTATTTTACTGCTTGGCTCTGAATACATATTCCACAAGCTGCAGAATAGGTTTCCATCATTATGCCTGCAAGATTTTCTACTGTTCTGACTTGTACTTTAAATACTAGTGTCTGAGTTTAATACAAATTACTTAAGTTATTGGACCAAATTATATTTGCATAATTTATTTTATATTTGATGAACTTGCAGAATTTGGCTTTCGGTGTTATGGAATATTTGTTTAACTATTGACAGAGCAGAAGCAGCACTGCCAACCTAATGCGAAGCTAGTGGAAAGTATGCAAGGAAAGAAAGGTTGTTGGAAATTTGGAACTGATGCGGAAACATTTAAACTTGACTGATGGAAAGCAATCCTCTTCATTTTGTCAAACTATAATGAAAAGAGAGGAAAACAATATGCATTTAATTATTTGTATAACTAGATGTCTTGTACGAAGACCAACACTTCTTTGGCTGAAGCACTGAATGAAATTTCATTATAAAAATGCGATTGCAAGAGTAAGATGATCTTGTTCACCTATACTAACTTTTTTTTTTTAAAGATGTTTCTTGATTTTTGAGAATATAGATGTAAAAGGTCAGAAAGATGTTCAAATAAATGAAGATAAAATAAAAAACTGTGAGTGAAGTACAGAGGTTCTTTACATCATCTTCAATATTAAGAAATAAATATGGAGAGATGATTTTACATCAGAATGAAATCAGATCAGAAACAGAATATCATTGGCTATTGACAATCATACCCACAATTTTATTTACGTTTTTTTAAAAAATTAAAAAATAAGCTGCTTTTGCAGATAGGTTCCTCTCAAATCTGCCAACAGCAATATAAACATTAAATTAGAATAATATAAAAATATATTACTATATTAAAATTTTGAAAATACAAGGTGGGGAACAAAAGTCACCACAGTTACTCAGATCAGTAGCTACTGCCAGGGGAGAGAGGATCAGTCTAGCTGTTACAGGTTTTTTCATTAGAAAAGTACTTCAGAGTTAGCTGATAACTGCAGGTTTGGAAAGAGACTGAGGATGCCTTCAATACATTGTCAGCACTCAGCTCCCTAGCAACTGCTCAATAACTGCAATTATTCAATTTCTTCACCTTTTTTGATGGCTCTATCCTCATCTGACCAGTCCCAAAATCCTCAACACTTAAACTGAGCATTGTAGATGAGAAAAAAAGAACCCTGTTCAGTTGTTTATCTCTGGCACTTGTTGAAGGCAGTGAGCAAAAGTAAAGAAAGCAAGTGGGAATTCTTATATTAAAAAAACTGGAAATTAATTGTAAATGATGCAATAGGTGTGGAATCAGTAAAAGCCAAATTGGGTAATACCAGCTAATGGCTGAAAGGCTTTCCTCACCCCCAGTCTCTTGCTCATGTTTCCCATGACTATTTCAGAACTAGAATAGTCCCACACAGTCTCAGACTGGTCCTACATTATGAAGATCCAAAGTTGACCCTATCTAGTTGAACCTCAATTTGTGATGCTAAAGTATTTGAACTAAACACATATTTCTCTTAACCGTTGTAGAAACGTTTTAAGGCACTTTCCTGAGATGTACCAGAAATAGGGATATTTTGCTCTGAAATAGATCGAAATTAGATAAATGTTCTGTGGTATGTAGCCACCAGCCCTAATAAAGGAAAAATACCACTCACATTTGCAGATGCTTCAAAGCTTCAACCTATTTGACGTGTTTGTACAATTAATAGCAAAGCAGACAAACCCTCCCATGTGCCATGTACTGGTGTACCTTTTCTTCTAAAACAAATTGGCTATAGATCATGGGCATTATTTTGCAATGTTCAAAGAACACTGACCCAATGAGATTAATGTCTGTAGCTGAAGAGTTTAATTTGCTATGCAGCCTTGAAATTTGATGCCTCCAGTTTCTTTTGGATGACAGTTGCTAGGCTCTTCAGTTGATTTTGATTCATTATGCTAGGACACTCCAGGATGTACCTCTTAATTCCAAAATACACCTCCTAATATAGCTTTCCTGCACGCTTCATTTGTGTTCTTTCTCATAGTCTCTCCTGTGTTTGAGGTTTATTGTAGGAACTGCCTGTTCATCATTTTGTAGAGCAGAAATAATGCTCTTTGACACTTCTCAAACATCTCAAAGTAGTATTTTACACCAGCTTGGTGGGCTTTTTGAGTTAACCATGTAAGGCTCTGAACTACTTTTCCTAAAGGCACATAATTTGCACCGTTTTTTTAATTTGCCCACAACCTGATGTCTCAGACAGGTTTCTAGAAATTTATCGAGTCATACTTGGAAGTAATTCAAAGAAGATAAAAAAGCTCTTTCAACTCACCGCTTTTTTGTAGCAACCTTTTGGCTCTTAAAAGAATATGTGCCTTTAATCAGCTTCTGCTGGTACAACAGCAGCCATTACCAGGTGGGGATAGCTTGCTCACAATAGTCCATGCATTGGTAACTTCAAGACTGGATTACGGCAGTACATTGTATCTGGGGCTTTTCTTGTAATTGATCCATGAACTGCAGTTAGTACAGAATGCTGTGGCATAATTGCTGACGGGAGGTATATTTTCCATGAACCTGAACTAGATCTAATCTGTTTTTTAAAAGATTGTCGTGAATGTTAAGCGGTATTGAAGCAGCCATTATACTGAGGCAGCTCACAGTTGCCACCTCTGCCCCTCCACTGCCTTTTCGTCTCACCTCCTGCTGGACTGTTTGTTTGCTACAATTGCAACAAAATGGTGCAGACACAGCCAGCTGAGCCACATTGCCTTCCTTCCTCAGTATGCAACATTGATGGGTGAGAATGGTACTGCATTGGAGGTGGTGACAAAGGGGTGTAGCAGTAGTGAGGCAACAGCAGGGAGGAGGAGGAAGGAAAGGGCATCCCAACCACAATGTCTCTATACAACACTTACATAGCATAAATTAGGCTGGCATGAGGCATGTATAAGACACCTAAGACTGCTGCCTGTCAGTTACTTTGGAAAAGCAAATTGGGCTAGCACTGTATGGTTAAACCATGTCTCCTGCAGCAGTACCCTTGAAGTCTTGTTAAGCAAGATTTTTTCTGATGTGTGTTGGGTGCTTCTAAACCAGGAGTGAGAAACTAAATACAGCCCTCTAGTTTTCTCTATCTGGCACCTGAGACCTGAGGCCAAGCCACATCTCCTCCTCAGGTGACATCTCTTGCTGACTTTCCTCTTAATTGTAAAAATCATATCTCATCCAACCCATTCTGATGAGTATATTTATAGAAGCTGAAAGATTAGGACCAGCTTGGACATAGTTCTGTTAGCAAGATGCACTCTCTTTCTTTTTCTTTCTCTTTGTGTAGGCTTTTAAAAAAATAAAAATGTGGAGCCCACTGCCTACAAAAATCATCAACACATTTTTGATCAAAAAGAAAGTGGATGAAAACATATACCCATTATCCTAAAATCTGTTGAAGCTCGATAGCCAGATTTCCATTCTTATTATTTTTATAGAACATCTGGAAGGTGCTCTCAAGTCATTGTAATGGTGTAGCCCCTTGTAGATCACTTTATTTATCACTTCCTCACTAAGTTAAAATAGCTTTGTAGAACAAATTTTCAAAGTATAAAAAAATCTGGATTAGTTCTTATTACCACTCTTCAGAGCTTTACTTAAGAGCCTCAGGGAACATAAGATGGCACTTCACTAATTGCATGATTTGATATAAAATATATTTTGTGTTGTTAGTGCCTATACATCTAGGTAGCAATAAAATGCTAGTAATGGCTTGAGATAACCCTTTGCAATCTATATGGATCCCTGTGCTTGCATGTTTTAATCTGGGTGGTCTTCTCTCTAGATGATAGCAGGGAATATTGTTCCTTGTGCTTAATATTTCCTGTAGGGTATAGCAATAGAGGGAGCACCTCCCATCACAATGTCTACTCAGAGCCAGAACTGGAAGTGAGTGTGCATAGCTGCAGGCGATCACTTGCTGTGCTTCTGGGTCAGAAGAAGGTGGTGACACAACCTGGTTTGGCTAAGCAGGAAGGAAATAGGGTATGCAATGTGCTTGCATCGCAACAGAACTACTTAGGGTTATTTGACAGTATAGATCTTTTGCAGGTGTCAGAATCTAAGAAGAGGACATTTTTTGTTGTTGGCAGATTAATACTGCTTGAATGAAATGCAACAGCCAGACAGCTAATTCAAGAAATATGCTGTCTTGATATCCTGGATCTACACAGCCAAAACAATCTATTATCTTTTTTAAAAGTTGAATATTGAAATCTTGCTGTAACCATAGCAGGTTTGACGGCAAATAAAAGTCCATGGTTGATTCTAGTTCATGTTAAATAAATAAGTCTTGTGTGTTATTGTTGCCTGCCACCAAGTTTGTTAAAACAAGAGTCATAAAAAGTTAACAATGAATAAATGCATAAAGCAACACCAGCCTCTATAGAAAACATACAAGGAAAACAAACTGATAAGTAACACTAGATAAGTTTGTGACTGAGCAACATTTGGGTTTGGTTAATGCTTATGTTTTGCAGCATTTTCAGGATGTAACAGATTTTCTTTTGCAGTTATCTCTGAAATAATGGTTCATATTTTTTTCCACTTCAAAACATGACACAACTATATAACTAACTACTTGCAACGCCCCCCCAACCCTGCTAACTTCAATTTTCAGAAACAAATGTCCTGTAGAAAATGAAAAGCACAAAACTTGAAGCTGCTAAAAAATAATAATTGTAATAATAAGTAATAAAGCAATATTTGATTATCTTTCTCAAATACAAAAGAAAAATTAATAAAGCTGTGCCTGTCAAAGGTCAGTACAAGGAGCATGGATGGCGCTGTGGTCTAAACCACTTAACCCTCTTGGGCTTGCTGATCAGAAGGTTGGTGATTTGAATCCCCGTGACGAGTTGATATCCCGTTGTTCTGTCCCAGCTTCTGCCAACTTAGCAGTTTGAAAGCATGCCAATGCGAGTAGATAAATAGATACGGCTGTGGCGGGAAGGTAAACAATATTTCCATGCGCTCTTGCACTCGTCACGGTCCTCTGTACGCCAGTAGCAGTTTAGTCATGCTGGCCACATGACCCAGAAAGCTGTCTGTGGACAAACACCGGCTCCCTCGGCCTGAAAGCGAGATGAGCGCTGCACCCCATAATCGCCTTTGACTGGTCTTAACCATACAGGGCTCCTTTACCTTTACCCTTATTACTGTGCCCCTCTGGGGTCTGTAGCCTAGGCTGCTGCCTAGTTGGCCTAAATAGCATTCTCCCTGATTACATGATTGACATTTACCCACTGGCTTAAAATTAGAGTTTTATGTTCAGCCCCTCTGCATTTCAGATTAGTTCTGTTTAATAGAAAAAGTGTTGCCAGAAGGAATGTTATAATAGTGCTGGTTTTACCATTGCCAGCAAAGCTTTGATTCGGTTAAAGCAATGGAAACTAGGACTCAGTAGAAAAGAGGTATAGAGGAATCTGGGAATGAGCAATAAAAAACATGATATTTAAACAAAAGTAACAGTGTTTGTGTGTGTTTGTGTGTGTGTGTGTGTGTGTGTGTGTGTGTGTGCGCGCGTGCACGTTTGTGTGTGGACACACGCGCAGTATTTTCTTGACTGTAACAGTGTATTTGTATAGTGTTACTATATACACTATAGCAAGCATCCCCAAACTTGGCCCTCCAGATTTGGTACCACAACTCCCATCATCCCTAGCTAACAGGACCAGTGGTCAGGGATGATGGGAATTATAGCCCCAAAACATCTGGTGGGCCGAGTTTGGGGATGCCTGCACTATAGTTACAAGAGGGATAGCACTTTTGATTTTTAAAGTACAAGCACTGTCACAGCGAGCAAGAACTCTTTAGTTATGGCAGTGATTTCACAAGTGATTGAAGAAAACCTTATACAGACCCTAACATAGGAGTTTTTGTAACCTGTGGGTATGCGTTTCTTAGTATGTAATGTAGAAGAAAGTCAATAGAGGTTTCTAGATTGCTGCTGTTTAATTATGGTTAACTGGATTCCAGCATTGTGGACAAATGCAGTCATGACATTGCATATGTTTTATAACAAAATGCATTTTTTATCATAGATAAACATTGTATCCATACAATGTCATGGGGATTTAGAGTTTGTGGCTTTTTATTTGTGGAACGTGGTGATACTTGTCAGAGTATAATGGTTAACAACATTGGATGACCTCAGTCATTAAGTAATAACGTACTCAAGTGACTTGTGATGGATGTTTGCGTATGGAGACAGTCATTCTGTTTTGTGAAGATAAATTCTGATGAAAGAAATGTATCAGTAGTTAATAAGAGAATTATACTGACATTGCCTTGCAGGATTGTTCTGTACATATTGACGTAATAACCTATGTATCTGTGTGAAATCTTTTCCATACTTACATTACAGATATATTTATATACAGTACCTGAAACATACGATGTCATTTAGAAAGCATACAATCCATGTGTCAGAAGTGCTTGCACAAATTTAGAAAACTGAAAATTGAATGCATCTTCTTGAAGTAAAGCTGTGCTGCTTTTCATGTATTAGAACTGTTAATAATTTCTTTCTTCAGTGTCACCATTTTTTATTAAATTGTTTATAATTATTGCATTTGAGTATTTGACATAGAGGATACATAGCAGGTGTTACCGTATATGGGAAGAAATGTGGCAGTACTAACTAGATTATTCTTGAGCAGGATTTGCAAATCTTCAACCTCTTGGTTAAGATAGAAAGTATGGTTAGCATTGATACATGTGATCCCAAAGCTGGTTCCCCCCAATCTGTGGCTTTTAAATAAGATTTCTATGTGAACCTTTAATTAAAATTTAAATTCTGGGCTGTAATTATACACTACAAGAATAAGACAGCAGAAGCAGCAATAATAAATAAATAAAAATTGGTGTGTGGGGTTGGTACAGGTGGGCACCTGCTGAAATCCACATTCCTGTAGAGGGCCCTCTGCCAATAAGCCACAGCTAAGGTGAGACCCACAAATGCATATCATGTGTGGGAGTAAGCCTTCTTTTCTTCCTGTTACCCCCCAACACCTCTTATCTCCCCAGTTTAAGCCTTTTTTTGGGATGGAACCTGCAAGGAGACATGAATATTAGCAAAAGTAGGGTGCATGCCTCCATTTTCAGATGAACCCATCTTAAAGTAGTCTGGTCTTTGCGATGATAGCTATATCCACAGTTGGCTACTCTGATGTAGGTGGAAATAGAAGAAAAACGTTTTCCTGTTTTTTTAGAGAACAGCAATATTTCCACTCTTACATCATTATGCACTTTAATGCTAAATCAGTATCTTGCATTTATCAAGGTCATAGGCTGTGAATGTGTCAGGAAGAGCAGATCACAGCACATATACACCAGAGACATGATTGCATTAATTCAGTAAGCTTTTGCTGGGGAAATGAATTGACAGAGCAACAATGTGTCAGCCACCTGTTTTTTTGTTTAGTTTTTACTATTTTCCAGTTTGATGTTTGTTTAATGTTCCTCAGAACAGTAATAAAGTTATTCGTGGCTTGTATAACCTGAAATACTGCTCATGTTATGGCCGCTCTGTAGATTGGTTATGAATATTCATTTACCCTTGGAAAACACAAAACTTTTCCTTTTCTGCAAACTTACAGAGATAATCACACACACAAACTAATTGGGGAAGAGCAGGAGATCTTTGCTCAGCCAGCTCCCTTAATTGGGTCCTGCAAGCAGCCATCTTATTGAGAAACTCTTTCAAAAGTTTAATGCAGCTGCATGAACATACATAGGGCACGCCAACACCGAAGTGACTGCAGAAGCCAGCTGGTTATATGGTGGCTGTGCATCGTCATTGAATCTCTCATAGGCATGAACCTACTGGATCAGAGTGCAGCTGGTAAGAACTTATGCCCATGACTGAGGGCAGAGGCTCACCATACAGTTAAAGCATATCCAACACACGTTTAAAGCACATGACTTCTTCAAAGAATCCTGGCAATTACAGCTTGTTAATAGTACTGGGAATTGTGGCTCTGTGAGAGGCAAGACTACTGTTTAGAGCAGGCTTCCTCAACCTCAGCCCTCCAGATGTTTTGAGACTACAATTCCCATCATCCCTGACCACTGGCCCTGCTAGCTAGGGATCATGGGAGTTGTAGGCCAAAAACATCTGGAGGGCCAAGGTTGAGGAAGCCTGGTTTAGAGGGTTCTTTGTAGGAAGTCATGGGTTTTAGATCTGCATTGGATGTGCTTTAAATGTAAGGTGTGGACGAGCTGTTATATGCAACAGCTTTGCATCACTACATACGCATTAAAACAATTTGCACATGGGGACCAGTGATTTAAATCTAATTGACACTAGAATTGGTAAAATTACTCAGAGGCATCTCTTAGAAGGTTGGCAAACTCTAGTTTCTTTAGTACACCAAATAAAACAAAGTTTTAAACAATGAAACTAAAGAGAAATGTTTCCCAAGAAAAGAAGACAAAGCAGGTAATATCTTCATGCTTAATTATATTCACACACAAAAATGTAGAAGTTGAATGAGGTCTCAGTTACCAAAGGCAATAGCCAGAATGATTTGCTAATCCGAATTCCTGATACAATTGTAGGGACTTTGTGCTGACTGAATAAGAAGCCATGAATTCAGACAGTCAGAATGTCTTGATAATGATAATCTGTATTGTTTATGTAGTGCCTCCTGTTTTATCATTTCAACAGATTATTTGGTGTCACTTCAGTTATTCAGACCAACTGTTCAAGCACTTGGAAAATTATAACTAACCAAAAGTTGTTTTGGTATCACCATACTAGCCCCATCTTGGTGCTCCTGTTATACTATACCCTAGCAACTCTCATTCGACTTTGGCTCCATGAACCTATTGTACAGGTAAAATAACTCTCTTCATTCTATGTAGTAATGAGAAAATCTTCAGGAAAAGAGTGTAGACATCATTTCAGGAAGCAGCAATATTTGTGCATAAAATTTAACAAATGTGCATTGTGAATTACTAAAAAGAGATGACCTGTTGTATGTAATTCAGGGCAGAACTACATGTTAGTAGAAAAATTATTAACCCAGTAATTTCCTTATGATGTAAATGCCAGGGGTGGGCACTTCAAGGAAGACAGAGTAGGCTAGAGAGAGTGCTTTGCACAATGGAGGGTTTGTTCAGATGCTCACTAGCTCAGTAATAGCTTATATGTGAAAAAAGTAGTACCTTAGAGACCAACTAAGTTTGTTCTGGGTATAAGCTTTCGTGTGCATGCACACTTCTTCAGATACCTTATATGTGGTGTGACATAACATGGCCTTTATGAGTGCATGCTCTACTTATTCATTGTGGTGATGTATGCTCTGGATGAATATTCTTACACACTCATGTGTCATTTGCCTGACCCTTGTAACCTCCCTGTCTTCTCCATGCCCATGAGTGAAGGGGCAGTAAACATGTAGTAAGTATATTGTGCTGAGCTGGTCTGCCCATGAGGCAAGGTGAAACAACAGCCTCAGACAGCAGGATCCACAGGGGTGGCAGGTCCAGACGCCAAGGAACACATTGTCCACCACTGTTGGCCCTGTTACTGTGTGTGTGTGTGTGTGTGTGTGTGTGTGTATGTGTGTGTGTGTGTATATATATATATATATATATATATATATATATATATATATATCCATTGGTGGAACAGATTCCCCTTCTCCCTGCAGCCTGCTGCAAACATCCAAATTCTTCTTTAGAGGGTTGGGGGGAAACCCTGGAGGAGATGGGGAGCTGCAAGGGGCAGGTGAGTAAGAAGAATTGCAATGTTGCCCATGAGTAATGTTGGCAAGATGAGGTTACAATTACCTGTTGATGTTTGCAGTGTTGCTTAAACCTGTCTACCCAAAAATGTGTTGAGATTGATTAGTCTTCATACTTGTCTGAAAAGTTCATATGGGCTTGACCAGGAAAGAAATATATTAAGCTAAACACTGCCTAGATTGTAAACTGCCCTGCAATCCTTGGATCAGGCTTCCTCAACCTTGGCCTTCCTGATGTTTTGAGACTACAGTTCCCATCATCCCTGACCACTGGTCCTGCTAGCTAGGGATCATGGGAATTGTAAGCCAAAAACATATGGCGGGCCGAGGTTGAGGAAGCCTGCCTTGGATGAAAGGTGGTATATAAATTTAATCCTATTTATCTTGGCAAGAAAATCCCCCTCCCCCATTTTTAAAGCGAAACTTAGCAGCTAAATAACTGGTTATTCTGGAGTTAACATAGCCATTTGTTCTTTAGCATATACCTGATGATGATGATAAATCTGGTAACAGGGAAGAGGAAACAGACTGCATTCATGTCCAAATGACTGCAGAAAGAAGGCGCAGTTTGTGGTATACAAGCCGCTACACAACTGATGAAAGAAAAGTAAGGTCAAATATAAAGTAGTTGGATTATAATTATCCAGTTAATGATCAGGAGTGCCATGTTTAATGTTTCTGACTTTGTATGATGATACAGTTTGTACAATTTTAAGCACAACATAGGAGCGAATGTTGCTACAAGCACTTAAAAAATACAAATATTGCAGTATAAACATACCACTTAGCATATCCTGATTTTACCTAGTCTTTTGGTTTTCAAACATTTGACATAAAAGCTGCATAAGAGTTGTTTTAGGTGGGCTTGTGTGCATCTAGTGGGAATTTTGACTGCTTTTCTTTTAACAATAGCCTTCTATGTAGCTTTGCAGGATTTCTCAAAAGTAGTTAGCATCATTATTGTGTTTCAGCTCATTTGAACCTTTGACTAGAAACAATGTTGTAGTCTGGGAAATATATGTTAATAATAATAATAATAATAATAATAATAATAATAATAATAATAAAGTGGCAGTGGCGGCAGAATAGTAGTAGAAGATATGCATGCAGTGATTAACACATTCCTCAAAGCAAATGGTCCATTCGGAACCAAAGCCTAAAGCTATTAAGAATATTTTACGCTTCAGCTATAATTCTTAACTAATAAGCTATTCTTGCCTTGCTTTTGCAGCTTCTGTCAATGACTCAAGATGATCACAAGCCATCTGATGTTAGTACCATTGTCTCATTTTTGGAGTTAATTTGCACTGTGAATTTTTATTATATTGTTGAGAGATAAGCCTTGTTCACACATTACTCACACAAAGGGACAGAGGTACAGTCCAAAGGGACTGTGGGGACATGTGGTTCACCCCATCCCCAAGGCTATGCTCCTCCCAGCCCTCATGTGTTGAGCAGCAACATCTAAAGCAATGAGACCTTTATATCCTTTTAGCCCCCCAGCACATCTTCTAAACACCTGCTGAAAAAAATATCTTCCATTTGGCTTATGAGGCTTAATAACATGGTTTGCTGTTGTATCACTATGTATTGTACTACTCAGTTATTCTTACAATATTGTGATTATATTACTGATTTTTATTTTGTATTTAATAACAATTATTTGCTTCCCTGAGACGTTTTGTTAATGGGAAGCCTACAAGTTCTGGGTTGTATCCAATACTGCTCCAGCAGAGTTTCACTAGCACAACAGAAGTTCAGTTTCCTTTCCTCCCCCTGCACATCCCCAAATCTGGTCCTAATGGTCTCCCAACTGTACAGGGGTTAGAGGAAACAGGAAGTTCCATTGTGTGCATTGAAGTATGTTGTACTAGCAGAGCTGCAGTGTTGGATACAGCCCATAATGAATAATAACAGGCACAACAACAGCACCATCTGGCTCAATAGAAGATCCTAGCCTTTCAAGTTATCTGCCTGCAAACAGCTTAGAAGCAGAAGTAGATGTGTGACTTCCTGCCAGACTTTGAGATATTTTGAAATAGCTGGGTGCCCACAACCACTCTTTCTATTATTTACAGTTACAGATAGGTAGCCGTGTTGGTCTGCCATAGTCAAAACAAAAAAATTTTTTTTCCTTCCAGTAGCACCTTAAAGACCAACTAAGTTAGTTCTTGGTATGAGCTTTCGTGTGCATGTATCTGAAGAAGTGTGCACGCACACGAAAGCTCATACCAAGAACTAACTTAGTTGGTCTTTAAGGTGCTACTGGAAGGAAAAAAATTTTTTTGTATTATTTACAGATCATGGGCAGCATCCAAATAAACAGTTCTGCAAGTGCAAAGGCTTTTGACTATGCAATGGAACTGCCTCTAAACCCCCTAAACTTATTCTGGGGGTTACTGCAACCCTCTGGAAAAGATATAGGTAGAGCCTGGGGACAAGAGGGGGTCGTTTACCTTTACCTTTAGGACAGTAGTGTTAGACCAATTTGGATGTTGCATTTTGTAATGTGTGAGAATTGTATCATGTAATAGTCGATATTTAATGTGTATGGCAACTGTGGATAGATTACTATGCGTCATTGATATTTTTGACAATAAAAGTGATAAAAATGTATTGTGTTTATTTTAAAAGGATTCATTTTCTCTAACTTTAATTAAACAGGTTCTTCTAGTAACAGTGAATGGTACACCTGTAGACTATCAGAGCATACACCCATTGTGTCCCATGGAGAATGGGCCTGCGAGGGTAGATATGTATTCAAGACCGCACTACAAATGGGACCCAACAGTTGATGACTTAGGTAGTAGTGAAAATTGTTTGGGAATAAACACTTGTTCTTTTTATGTCCATTTTGTTCTGTCCCACATGCCTGATACGAATACATTGTTATAAGAAGTGTGGTTGGCTTGGCTATGAGCAATGAATACATGATTTTGGTGGGCAGAAAAAAGTCCTGTTGTGTGGCTCAGTGATGATCCAAACACATGCCAATTAGCACCTGCTTGAATTAATTCTGGGATCTACTGGGAATAAATGAGTACCCACCAGCAAGCATACCCCACTTACACTAAAGTGCCCTTTCTGCATTTCCTGAGAAGTCCAAGCCCCTCCTCTTTTCAGCAAGGGGAAGAACACATTGCTAATAGATTATGTAGAGAATATCAAGAATGTTCCTTTTGGGCATTTCCTGAGAACTTCCAAGCTCACTCACTTTAGGATTGGTAAGAGTGCCTTGCTGAAAGCAGAAACACCCCAATGACTGTTCCTCCACCATGTGACATGACAGTTCATTAACTCAGGATGTCCTAGGAACTCCCCACCCATGTCTTTTGTTGTGAATTGTCCCTCATGTCCTTGTGAAAAAGCCTCTTTCACATTTAGAGTGAGACAGTAAGATAAGTTTTTCCCATGAGTTGGAGCAGAAGGCACCCCCACTTTCTTCAACCTGTGAAGAAATATATTTTTTTGTATTCTGGCTTAATCTTCCCCACCCAGAGTGCTCCACACTTCTCTGTAGTTCAGTCCTCTGCACAGAAGATTGCTCCACAAGTTGAGATTTTTGAGATGCTTCCAGGAGACTGATACACAACACACTTTCTCAAATCATACCACCCCAAATATAGACTATAAGAGCATGAGTCTTTCTTTCCTCAGCTAAGCCTTTAGTAGAACTTCCTTTCTCACCTCTCCCTGTGCTTTCCTAACTCCAAGCCATGTTCTTTATTTTGTTTCAAGACTAGTCAGGAACCCTTTGCAGAGAGACAGCAGCTAACAACTTTCTAAAGGACAAGGCTTTTCTGTTTTTGAACAATTTAGTGACTTTGGCTGAGCTGCCACCTTATTGGCCAGCCCACCACTTCCTGAGTCTTGTTAAAGAGAGGGATTCCCATTGTGCACAGATATAGATAGATATAGATATAGGTATAGGTATAGATATATAGATATACACAGTACTACAAATTTACACATCCAATTTTAATTACCAAGCATCTGAATATTCTATACTATGATAGCCACTTCTACCATTATCCTTATGAGAAAAAGAGGATTTGGAGCCTCATGGTCGTACCATGAATAGATCCAAAAGTTCAGTTAACAGAAATCTAACATAAATAGAAATCTTCCATGAACAAGACAATCCCCAAAAGGGAGCCTTTGAATACAATTCATGTAGAGTTTTGCAACTCATGCAGTTCTTTTTGTGCCCTCAGAAAAGAAAGAGGAAGAAGAGGATGAGGAAGAGGATGAGGAAGAAAATGTTGAGGAAGAAGTGAATCCCAAAGTTCATGCAATGGTCACAGTTTTCCATTTTATCATGAAGCAAAGTTATGTTTGTGCTCTGATTGCCATGATGGTAGGTTATATAACATCTTTGTTATAGCTCTGATAACAAATGTCCATTTTGGTAACAAGACTATTTTGTGGTCAAAGTCCTACAATTGATCATTATAATTGTTACTCCTTTTAAATTTGTAATTTTTCACTCAGCATTAGAAACAAACATGCTTAATCTAATGAAATATTTCCCTCATGTTAATGCTCTTATTCTTCAACCATTTGTGTATTGTCCCTTGGAATCCTTTATCTGCTGTAATGTAGAAATATTACTTTCATTACAACTTCCGTTTGGTCCTGAGGTAGTAAAGAGCAGGAGTTTAAATTTGTTGTTAAATATGTTGTAGTCCTAAACAATCCAAATAAAAGTTACCCTGATTCATGCTTAGGGTTGTGCTCAATTATGTCTTTGTGCAAACCAAGAAACATGGTTTAAAGCAAACACTGATTAAATAAGCCAGCTTTATAATTCATGGTTTTAAGTAAGCTTATTTTGAAATTGTTAATTGATCTCTAGATAGTATGGGACAGCAAGCTGTGATTCTGTAAGAATAGGATGCTGAAGTAACAGGATGCTGGCCTTTGATCAAACAGGGCTCTTCTTATAAAAATGAAACTAAATGATGCAGAAGTTCTCCTGACCATGTGGAAGAAGGATGGTGGGGAGCTCGCGAACCTGAGGCTTTCCGATTATGTAAAACTCGGAACTCAAACTAGGTCATCTTTTTTTTAACAATCAATCAATTTTAAGCTAACAGTAAATCATGGTGGTTTTAAAAAAACCCATATTAAATTCCAGTTATTAGCTATTTATGCCATTGTCTATATTAATATGAAAACACATGTACATTGCTAATCTTTGCTGGATTTTCAGATGACTGGACTGTTTCTGCTGTTGCAATATAAAGACATAAAATAAAGGAGAAAAGTGCCTCAGTGTTAACTGTAATTCTCCTAGAAAAACTTATCAGTTGTGAAAGTTTATGTCAGCTTTACAAACAGCAGCTTCCCAGTTCTCAATAACTAATGGGAATAGGATACACCTCTGACTTAGAAACTTAGCACTGTTAATAAAACCATATGCTTTCATGTTTTCCTTTTATTGGACATAATACTTCCATTTCTTTTTCTTTTCTCTTAAGGCCTGGAGTATTACTTACCATAGCTGGTTGACATTTGTGATGCTGATATGGTCCTGCATACTTTGGATGCTGCGTGACCGAAGAAAATACGCTATGATCAGTTCACCTTTTATGGTGGTATATGGAAACTTGTTATTAACATTTCAGTACATTTGGAGTATTGATCTGAATGAGAATGAACTTCCAACGGTTTCAGGATTTCTAGAACGGAAAGCTCCTACAGAATTAGCATCAAAGGTAAATAATGTTTTAAAATGGAATCAATCTGAAGCCAATGAGATCCTCAGTTCATACAGGATTTTACATTAGAAGTAAAAGAAGTGAAAGGATTGTTGTTGAAAAAATACAATGTGTGCAAGCTATGAGCAGGATCTAAAAAGTCCTGTATGTGTATACCTAAAGCACCTCTGTATGGGTATACCTGGTGTGCATTCAGATGTGGGGAATATTGCATTAGTTTCCTTGATTTTAATGCTCCTGTTTCTGTCCCATCTTCTAAAATTCCTTTCACATAGTACCCGTTGCGTTAAGGAACTGTGACTTCTTGACCAATATAACGGCATGTCACACTGAATTTCATTTACACTAATGGGAGTGGAATGGCAGAACAATGGCACCATCCTTGGACAATGTCACTATAGCTCCACTCTTTCCACACATACATGCTTCTGTTCTCCCATTATTGATCTATGAAAACAGCAGGAAATAAATTCATACTAGTATACTGCCCAAGTTTCATAACTTTACTGCTACAATTTTTTGGCTTAACCAGGGTTGCAAACAGATTATTTCTGCCACTAATTAACATGGGAACGAATGCTAAACTTTCACTATGTTATACTAGATTTCAAGAAGTGGCTTTTATGTTGTGTGAAAGCTCAAATATATCACATTTAGTAGTCTTTTTTTCTGAAGCAAAGTAGGTACAAAATGTTTCATGAATCCCACTATTGCATTTCATTATTCCTTTGTCTCACTAGCCTAAGCACCTTCATTATGATGCACTAGATTCTCTCTCAAAGTGAATTCTGTACTACTTATTCCCTGCTGGCTACTCCTTAATTTATAATGAATGTGAAAATGAGCAAACACTATATTATCTTCTCTCAAAGGCAGCATTAGTGCTCTTAAAACAGATTAAATGGTCCAGAGGTTCTGTTGGATATGTTGTACACTTTCTCTCATTGATGCTATAAATTTCTCTCAAGAGATTTAACTGCTTTAATATGTTGCCAGCAACTTTGCCATAAACTTTGATTGGCTGCTTTGTAAAATGTCTTATCTAAAAGTAGTGGCTATCAGAAAAATGAAATTATGGTATCAGCAAAAAAGATAAATGTATACACCATAGTAAGTGAGTGACAAACCCTAGATATATTTCACTGAATAAAAGACACTCTGTGGGTTTAGACATAAATTTAATTTTGCTTTCAATAGAAAATGACAGATAAATAGAGCATAATGCTCTCCGTTTCGTTTTTCAAAGTATGTGCTCTTAGATAGAAAATGAGTTGCTTTGTAGAAGAGACTGCTCTCCAGAGAGATTTTGAAAATGGAAGCACAGTGAATATTCTGTGTAGGCATTTGTATGTGTTAGAAAATGCAAAAGAGAAAAAGGAAGAACCATGAGATACAGAACCTAGTCAGGCACAGAGTAAATGTGCTTATCGCTGTCTTTGGGAAGGGAGAATAAAGTGCTGTTTCACTTATTCTTTATACATGAAGGCACCACCTAAGCCTCTGAAGATGAGGTTGCACAATGCTCTATTCTATTCTATTTTTATTTTATTTTATTAATGTTTATATACTGCTTAACTACATTAATCTGTGAATGTTGTAACCACCTTAAAAGTACATAATCCTACATGTTTTAAAAAAAACTGTTGACAATCAGTGAAGAATTAAGATAAAGCATTCTAGAGGCAAAGTTGGGTAGGAATTTGGCATGGGTGGTATGGTTCTCACTGACAATGCAAGGCACAAAACAATCAGGGAACGACAATTTTTTTAAAACACTACCTTTTCCCTAAGTAGGTGAGAGTGCTGCTGGCTCAACAATCCAGGGGATTAAGGGAAACTGACTACAAATCAATTCTCAAAGGACAGGACATAACATAACATAAAACATAACATAACATAACATAAGGGAGAGTGCAGGCACTGGATAGTTGTGTAGTCTGTTATCAAAACCATAAGTAGAACCTGCAAATCACTGAAAATAGAGATTGTGTTATTGTACGAAGTACATCAAGGATATAAAAGTATCTCAACATAACTAGAAGATGAGGACCTGTTTTGCACCCATAAGCAAGCAGAATCCTGCCCTCTTTGTCTTTGTCTCTGTCTCTCTGCCTCTCTGCCGCTCATAAAGAAAAGGAAACTAAATTAGAAGCAAAGTAGAGGACTGGAGAGTTATCTACATTTCTCTTCTTCCACCCGAGGCAGCCATGCCCAGTTGGCTGGCAAACTGAAAGCAAAAGGCACAAACAGCACTGAACAAGGAGTTGTTCACTGAAAGTCATTTGTGTCCATGGTTCATGTCTTGTTACTGGAGTAGAGCTGAAATTTCTTATGGAAAAAAGGGTAATTTTGCAAAATTTTCTCTAAATTTAGTGACCATCGCACAAAAAATGGTGGGGAATACTTAGAGAAAATTCTGTAAAATGAAACTAGATCTAGAGCTTTGTGCACAATGGTGGCCGGGTCACCAACATAGTTGTTGCAACATCAAAACAACAACAAAGCAAATCCTTATAAAATGACAAAGAAGCTAATGGTTCTCGCAAATTCTTTGCCCACAAATCAGGTGGAGAGTTCTTGGAAGGAATTTGTGTAGAGTTATATTAGTAACAGATGAAAAATGGAATGAAAGGTATATAGTTGTCTCATTTTACCATTCATCCCCAAATAAAAGCACAGTCTTAGCATCAAGATGGCTCTAGAGACATTTGGGGGCCAGATTATGTTGGCAAATGTCTGGAAGATGTTCAGCAATATCATCCATTTCTCACAAATTATTAACAGCAGGAATGGAAACCTGTGGCTCTCCATATATTCATAAACTCTTAGGTGCCATCATCCCCAAGCAGCATAGAATAGCATGATGGAAGCGGTAATCAAACATCTATAGAGGCACTGTTGCCCATCCTTGAATTACAATGTCAACCAGAGTGTGTCCATCTCGTAAGTACAATGTCGTAGGTAATTCTATTAGATAATGAATATTAAACAACATATTAGGTGTTCTAACTTTCCCCCTCTGTCCTCCTCCCCATTTCCCCATTTCCCCTTGCAGATTCTTTTTGCAATTACATTTTGGCTACTGCTCAGACAACATCTCACTGAGCGGAAAGCTTTTCAGTTAAAAGAAGCTGTTTTATCAGAGGTAAAAGTTGAAGAAGAAGAGAGTGAAGAAAAAGGTAAATGCAGATTACATTTAAAAGATATCTGAGTGCTTAATGCATTCTGTGCATTCTGAACGCAATCTGTGAGCCCAAAAGGGATGAATGTGAGAAAGTGTGACAAAGAGGGAAGTGAGACAAAGAGGAAAGTGAAGTGGTAGTAGAAGGTGCAAAGGGCAAAGAAAGTGACTTTGATGGAAATGACATTGTGTGGGGAGTTCGGCTGATAGGAAAGTGAAACAGGGCAAATGAGGAAAAGACAGTGTGAAGTAACGAGGTGGGACATACAGGCAACAACTGTTTTGCGTGGGGTTTACATTTAGTGTTTGAAACTCCCATTGTTCTAGGCGCATTTTGTGACGGAATTTCATTAGCGCGAACAGTTTCTAAGTTCTGGGTGCAGTACTGTGCCTAAGATTTCAGATTAAAACTGCAGAGTGGAAGGAAAGGAAGAGCTTTTTCTGGCTCCCCACTTCCAGCTACTCTCTGAAGACTGGAGAAGAGACCCTGTTAAGAATATTTGGGGGGTGGGCAGGGGAAGGACTAGACTATGTGGAAAATGAGTCTGCTCTGCCCTGTTATGTCCCTTCCCCCCACCCCTTTCCTGGCCACTTCCGAGTTGTGGTGATGCACACGTGTGTGGTCGCGCACATATTGGACAAGCATAAAACGGTCGTTGCCTTACTAAGTGAGGAATTTAACTGAAATTTAGCAGGGAGAATTAGGGAAATTCTGGGTCATTTTGCATGTTGTGCTTCTGTTTATTTTCTGAAGTGTAAAATGCTATTTTGAAGATCTTTTGCCAGATAATGAAATTTTACCAAATGATATTTAAAATTATATAGAACATATTAGCTGTATATGAAAATGAAAAATGAGTTCACAGGTTCGCGTTTTCATTGAATTACCCAACTCATATGTAGATCAGATGATTCAAGTGAGGCAAGTTATAGAGGTCAAATCTCATATACATGCATCTTATAGTAAAAGTCATCAGTATCTAGAAAACAATGACTCAATTTCAGTTGATTAGCACTGAAGCTAAGACAAGGTCGGTGAATGGTTCCATGGCATAAAATGCAAATATAGGGAATTCAAACATCATGTGAATCAGATCCCAGTAATGCAAGCCTTCCATTCTATATCATTGTTGCGGAGCCCCCTGCAGTGCTCAGTCTGGGTGAACCAGTTGCGCTCCCCTAAACTACCCCTGGTAACTTCCCAGCCTCTACTCATCCTCTCCTTTACCATGGGATGAGAAGGAGGCTGGCAGGTAGTGGCCTAGCATTAGCTCACCTCACATGAGTAGTTTCTCTGTGCTCCCTCACCTGCTTTAGCTTTTCCTGTGCTCTGTGTCCTGCCCAGTGTAGTTGCACTCTCCCCACAGTAGTCATGTTTTTACCAACAATGCAAGACCATGTAATATGAACTAAGCAAAAGTCAAGTTCATGACATTTTGTATTTACAGAAGGGGAATCCCAAAAAGATGAAGAAGAATCCCAAAAGGATGAACTGGAGCAATTGGAGGGAGAGGAGGAAAGAGGGGAGGAGGAGGTGGAGGAGGAAGAGGAGGAGGAAGAAGATGTAATGAAGGTCCTGGGAAACCTGGTGATGGCTATGTTCATTAAATACTGGATTTATGTCTGTGGAGGAATGTTCTTTTTTGTCAGCTTTGAAGGGAAAATTGTCATGTACAAAATCATCTATATGATGCTCTTCTTGTTCTGTGTAGTCCTATATCAGGTAAGTTAAACAAAATGTAGGGTTTTTTCAGCTTGTTACTTTTTAATTAATGTAACCAGGGTATATGTTTAATTACCCTTACTATATTTTTAAAACAGCAATTGTTTGTCCTAAGCAATAGGGTTGGATTAGAAGTAATTTAAGTCCTATAGTGTGGATTACTCTTTATTGTGGATTTAACCATCTGTTCAGTGTTTTTGTGATTCTAAGAGTAAGGGTACAGCACAAGACAATGGCAAGCACACATTTCCTAACCACCAAGAGCCTTTCAGCTCTGCAGTTTGCTGGCCATTAGGGTGAAAGCTGCCTCATACATTCTCCTGACCCCTGTACATTTCCCTGGGCATGATGGCAATGAGAGACTTCTTCTTATACTCCCCCTCCCCCTGCACAGATGTGACCCTTTATTAGCTGCCCCTCTTAATTATTTTACATCAAAGTCAGTTTTTACAGAGTGATGCCACTCTCCATGCTTTCCTGCAATAGTGAGGTTATGTAGCAATGTCAGCAAAACAATACAGAATTCAGTAGAAAAACATGTGAGTCCTAATCAAGGGGGTTTATAAAGGTTCAGCAACATGCCCTTGCATACAATCTGTTTAGCTCTCAGACAATGTCTTATGCCAAATCTCCCCTATTAGCAATGCTTAGCTCCAGTTCCTCTTTTATGAACTATGTTCTCCATGCCCCTTATTGCCTAGAACGGGTCTGCTTTACAGTGTCCTCGGCAGTTAACATAAACTGGGGGACATCACCTACTGAAGGTGATGTCTGAAGAACTAGCCTATTGACAAAGTCAATGAAGTTTGTTAACAAACTCTGTATAAAGAACTTTTGGCAGACTGTAGCTATGCACTCATTCACATATTCTAGTATAGGCTTAGCCTTCAATGGGATAGAGACAGATTTCTTAGATTACTGCTGTAGTTTTTCACTACCTCATAGTGTTGTAACTGAAAAATAGTCATGGTTCTTCAGATCTCTTTTTTCTGGATATAAAAAATTAATAAACTTGCTAGTTCCTTATCTACTAAAAGAAGGTAATAGATCAGAGTAACTTAAAAGATAAAAATTTAAAATTCTGTGAATATATATATATAATAAAATTGATGACTGCGACACCAACCATAGCCAAGAGAAGCTCTTACACTGGTGGTTAGAAAGAACAGGAAGTGGTTTGATGGGCCTTCCTGGGCATATAATTCTGAGTGCTCCCATGGAAATAATCTTCTTCAAATGCTAACCAATTTCATGTCAAGCAAAAGGGAACTCTAATCAAGAAGTTTTTCTTCTCTTCCTCTCCCCCCCGTTTCTACTCACCTATACAGCAATTAAAATGGTGCATAGTGGAGTTCAGGAGGGTTACTGCATGCAGGGAGCATTAACTATGCCACTTTAAAGACCAGACAAATTGCAACTTGTTTCACAGTCTTGGCAGTTTTCATTTAGTGCAGGAAAAGTTAATTATGACCCTTCAGAATTTGGGCTACAGCTTCCATTACCTTTGAGCACTGGCCATGTTGACTAGGGCTGATGAGAATTGTAGTGTATTCCCTATCCCTAGTTTAGTGTCATATTTATCGCTGCAGTTCACAATTGCCTTAACAGGCCTTCATATGCCTGGCAAACAAGAGGCAGACCACAGCCCTTCAAACAGTATTATCGACCTCCTCAGTAAACAAGAAATCCAACCACAATCCATTGAAATCGCCATGTCCAAATTGAGTTGAATATAAGCAATTATATTTATAAAAAGCTAACAATTTGTTTTACAACATGAATTTCTGGTTCCCAGGTGCACTATGAATGGTGGCGGCGAATTTTGAAATATTTTTGGATGTCAGTGGTGGTTTACACGATGCTAGTACTTGTTTTTATCTACACATATCAGTTTAAATCATTTCCTGGGTTGTGGAAAAACATGACAGGGATGAATGAGAAACAGTGAGTATTTTCTGTTAACATAGTCTCACCTTCTATTAACAAATACATTATGGATTTGGGTGTTGCCAGTCCTGCACAGAAGTCCCACTGATATGAATGCGGGTTAAACTGGATGGTGATGGATTTTTCTTATTCATGCTATCTGTTCAACCACACATATAAGATGTCTGCAGACCAATATTGGTTTTATATTTTATTTCAATTTAAAACATTTCTTAACTGCTTAATATTTTAAAGATCTCTTAAGCAGTGTCCACTATGTACAATGTGAAAACAAAAATATGGCTATCATTCTATTCCTAGCCCAAAAGTGGGGAAGTCCCATGTTATGCACGTGAGTCAAAGTTGGGCAGAACAGTGTTTCCTTTGTGAAGTTGGCTGCTTGTTTTCCTCTCAGCCATATTTATTTAATTTTTCCTTAGCTTTATCTCCCTTTTTTTTTTTCCTCACCATCCATTGGCTACAGTTTTGTTCATTTTTCTGCATCATAAAAACAATGCTGTTTCACCCTTACCTAATTTTGAGTGGCTCATGGATGATCATTTTAAAATTGCTGCAGTTGTGGGGCTAAACTTCCTGGCTGATTGTATTTTATTCATTACACTATATTGTATTTCAAGACAAGCTTTCTTTCCACATGATGGTAACACACAAACAATAGCTTACCATTCACAGTAGATTTCATATCTGCTAGCACTGGGAGGAAACAAACCATGATCCCTGGCTTAACATAGGGATAGTGATAAGCCAAGGTTAGTTATTAGCTTGCCAGTTGTGGTTTGGTTAAGCAAACCTCACATCCTGGCTGGGTGGGTGCACTTCACTCAGACACTGTAAGCCATGGTTTTAATCTTATCATGATCTTCAAAGGTAGCCGCTGTGATTCCAAATGTCATGTTTGATGTTGTAAGCTGCCCAGATGGCTTCTCTTGTTGTTTGACCTATGAATAGTATTTATTTAAACTTATCGGCTGTTCTAGCAGGAGCCCAGTTATGTCACCCCTTCCCTGCAGAGCCAGCAGCCCCTCACCCCTTTTTGAACACACTCCCTTGTGGAGTGTTTCCTCAGCCTCCTCTCCCTACTCCTTGGGAGTCCTCTGGGCAGCCACCGCCACTGCTCCTGGTCTCTGAACTACCCCTCTGGCCCAAAGAGAGGCGCCTCCTCACACTGCGCCACAGGGGCCTGGGAAGAGGATGCCCCCAGTGTTAGTGGCCCAAAGGAGGCTGGCTGAAGGTGAACATGAGGCCACCATCTTACCTTGGGTGGCAGCAACAGGCACTGCCAGAACTGCATGGTGGAAAGGCTCTCCTTCAGTGCCGGGTACTCAGCTCTCAGGCAGGCCTTGCACACAGTAAGCACAGGAAAGGCCAGTGTGGTGCCTGCCTGCCTGCCCTGCCTCCCACTTGTCTATTCCAAACAGCAAGGGCTGGTGGGCTGGCTGGCTGGGCCCTCTCATGCGCTTGCCTGCTTACTCCAAGGCCACCTCAGCTCCTGGCACCTAGCACCTCCTGGCCAGCCCCAGAGGCATAATTCATCTGCAGAGCTCATAGCTAGGGCTGCTGCAACAAACAGCTGTGCAAGCCTCTAAAGGGGAGGCAAAGATGCGAGAGGGCATCAGAGGAGGGATGGAAGGAAAGAGGGACAGAGGCCAGTGTTGCCTGCAGCACCCTGACCATCATTCAAGGCACCCCAGGGTGCCACGGCACACTGGTTGAAAACCACTGGCATAATGCATTTTAAGAACCATAAAGACTACTTATAAAAGTTCTTTTTGCAAGCCTCTTGTCACTATAATAGATATGAATGAATGAATGAATTATTCTGGCCATAGACCAATACAGTGGATATGTATATTATTAGTTTTCTGTTGTATGTGGAACTAGTATGATTCCCAAAACTAGTCTTTATAGCTGCTCTGTTTTACAACCAGCTAAGAATGTGCTTTCTGCCAAATATTAAACATTGTCAAATTCATCCTGACCATTAACTTAGCTGTCTCTTGTACTGCTTTATATTTCAGACTAGAAGATCTTGGCTTAAAGCAGTTTTCTGTAGCAGAGTTGTTTACCCGCATCTTTATTCCAACCTCCTTTTTGTTAGTGTGCATCTTACACCTACATTATTTCCATGACCGTTTCCTTGAACTCACGGATTTGAAAGCCATAATCAGCAAACAAGATAGTGCCATTTACAGGTAAAGCAAGCAGAGAAATGTTATTTCTTTCAGTGTCACCAGGTTCTCAGCTTCTACTTCCCCAACTACCATATGGTTATATAGCTCTGATGTCTAAGCATGAACCTTCTGTTGAAATCTAATCTGGCTTGCAGTCACCAAGAAATTGGGTAATAGACTGCTTAGAAATCTTGTGTTCTATAGACTTCCGTTGGCACAACTCACATACTTTTTTCTAGATCCTTTCTGTTTGGTTATGCTACATAGATAATGTTTTATCATTTGGTATTGAGTGGGGAGACATCGAACAGGATTGTTAAGGAGGTTGGCCCTTTTAATCCATGTAGCTGGAAGTCTAATGGTACAATGGGAACCTATATGCTGACAAGTGTTTGATACTGAATGTTTTGTAATAATCCTTCAATAATCTTACTATTTCATTGGGACTGTTGGCAATATGTTCTTCCTCTGGTAAGACAGCTATGTTCCTTCATTCCTGTTTAACACTATTCTTTTCTCTCTCTTTCTCTAACTAATTTTCCTGCTGCCATCCCATGCATTCTTGTGCTTTCATCTCTCCCACCAAAGCCATGCCAAAGTCAATGGTCGTGTTTATCTAATAATAAATAGGTGGGTATTCCAATCTTTCCCTTCCTAACAAAATGTTTCTTTTACTTGCTTGCTTACATTTTCACTCAGAAGCGAGGGCGAGGGCGGGGGCGGAGAGGAATATCAGGCTATATATTAACCTCAAATAAAACAATCCTAGTGCTCAATTTTTCCAATGAACAAAGAGCTTATTGGTCAACACAGTGGAGTTCTAACTCTGAGAATTCTCCCGTTTTTAAAAGCTGTGAGTACAATGATACACTTTAAATGTTATCCAAGTTGAAACAAGCTCAATTTTATTTGCATCTAGACATGTAAAACACAATTGTCTGAGTAAACTAGTTCATCAGCGCACAGTAATGTCTGTGCACACTTTTGCTCATCTCAGTTGGCACCAGACTTAGGTGAGCCCTTAGAACAGTGCTGTTGATGGGCTCCTGGCCAATGTAAACCTGGCTCCCCATGTTTCTATCCCTGCATCCCCCAGCCCCAGCATTGTTGCAGCAGGTGCTACTGCCACCCACCATTCACCTCCACTTGTCCACACACGAGAGAGGTGGGCAAGTAGATTTGAAAACTACAGCAGCAGTAAATGATAGCAAGACATTAAATGAGACACTCCTCTTTTATCAAAGACTACAATTTCCAGAGTAGTTTAACAATCCTTCTTCCCAGACAGCTCTGGAAATTGTAGCTCTAGGAGAAGAATAGAGGCAGCCTAATAACTCTCAGCACCCTTAACAAACTACAGCTCTTAGAATTCTTCGGGGAATCCATAACTATTAAAAGTAATAGCATAGTGCTTTAAGTTGTCCTAATACAATGCGAAGAAGCAATGAGAAGTATCAGGTTTGGTATGGGCATCTAGGAATTTGTTTAATGCTGAATGGTTCCTGTTTGGGGTAATTTGGGAAATGGACCTTGAGGTGTTGTATGACTGCCCATGTCTATTGGCCAGTGATCCAGCAGGTGTATTATGCACTAGCTGTAATCTCCAGTCATCCCCCTCTAGCTAGCTTTTGGAAGCAACAGTAGGCAAGGTTCTAGAAAACAGATAGTTGGTTGCACTCCTGCATGTGCCTTGTCCACATCTCGAAGCCCCAGTGATAATAATGGATCCCAAACAATATGACATGATGGTGTGCTAGACACCTCATCAGACAACTGAGGTGTAAAGATTGGAGCAAAAGCAAGTGACTATCTTCAAAGTGCCTTGTAAATTTGTCGCAGCAGGCCTGTGTGGGTATGAGAATTAGGAAGTGGTGTTCCTTTTTATACAATGGCATCTCAGGAACCTGAAAAAAACCTGCTGGTTTTGGACACAAGTCTCTTCTAAATAAAAGTGACATTGATTCTGATGTTGGCATGTATATCAGTATAACAATAGAGCACAATATGATGGGCTGATGCTCATAGCTGAATAAAATACTTTTAATATCCATGTCATAATCGGACATGAATTGAAAAACTTGAAAATAGTTGAACATATGTTGACAGCTACTTTAGGACAGCATTTTTATTGCTAATGGTTTTGGCTCATATATAGAACAGATGGAGGTTTTTTCGCTTCTATAATTTGCATAGTAATTGTACAGATTTGCTGAAACTTCTTTGTCTGCCAATTACCTTGCTTAGTTATATGCCTCCTTCCCATTGCAATACCTCTAACCCATGACCCCCTCCTATTGTCCTGAATGTTAGGGACCCTCCAAAGTGGAATTCAACGTGACTGAAAAGACTGTTGTTGAAAAGGAAAATTAGCAAACCCCCTCCCCTTTAGAGGAGAAGCATTTTGGGGGCATTTTTTACTCTTTGGATATCAGCCTGTATTCTTAATATCTCTCATCATGATAATTGGTCAGAGATAGAAGAAAGAGAAGCTTGTACTTCTAAGGGAAATACATATAATTATGAATTATTAATACTTCAGAACTCTGTTACAACTCATATATATAAAATTACAAATGCAAGGATAGAAAACCATTCCAAGAGGAGTTCTTTAAACATCTGCTTTCTTAAACTATCTTTACTCCGTCAAATATTTTATGTGTTGCATTCAAAAGAAAATGATGTTATATCTTGGCTACAAGAGTGCATCAAAGCAACATCATTATGATAAGCTTACCCTAGCAATATTGAAGAATTGTGGAAGGCAGGAACGGGACAGTTATAATGAAATATCAAGTGTAAAATCTCTTATGAACTGAACCTGACTTCCTCTGAATTTGTACTTGGTACCAGCATTTTCATATGCCAGTTTCTCCTCTCCCCCATTCGTACACTTTCACATGCTCACTAAGTTGCTGAAGAAAAAATGATGGTAAGGGTTTAGGCTGTCTGTTAGTCGTTCCTGCAGATGTCAGATCTTGGAAGTGTATGTTCACACACACACACATATATAAACTGAACCAAAGGTAGCATCTTCTAAGCAGTTCCTCACTCTGCATGGTGAGTACTTCTAAGCATTGCTTGAGTCTGCTTTGCTGACTCTGGGGAATGTAATACTTTATAAGCCTCCTGGCTTAGTTTCTGTGATTAAGAAACTGCAGTTGACAGACTTCCTGTCGACAGTGGAGGGGTCAAGGATTTCCAGAATCATTTATTGTAGGAGGGAAGATTCCTTGTTTTGGTTTGGTTTTTGGAAACGCAGCTGCTGTCTCTTCTCTACCACACCACCACACAACTTTTGACTTTAGGAAAAGTGGTAGGAGGGAAACTAGTAAATGAGTGACAGTGAAGGAGATCTCCCAGGTTGGGTTTTCCAGTCTTTGGGGGGATTTGGAGGGGGAAATTCAGAATTTTATTGAGAATTCTTGAGAAAGGTTTGGAAAGACCTGGTTCATTTTGAACTGAGATAGGTGGACTTCACCTGATGCAGTGCTGAAAATTTCCAGGTGTTGTTATGTTTTAAAACTGTCCATCATCAATTAATGAGAAAATAAATTGCATTTAGAAATTATGTAGCTGCGGCAAGAGAGGAGAGAGGTTCGGTGAAATGCTCACGGGTTGGGTCTGGGTTTTTGCTTACCTTAATTTTGAGATGGCCAATGGATTATGTGAGTGTCCTTTCTTTCTACAGTGCATCTCCCTGTGTTTCCTTTAAAAACACCATGATGTCCTCAACTGGGCTTTCCTGTAAGTGTGGGAAGCTGAGCGGGCTGTTGACAGTGCTCCTAAGTTGTTTATTGTTGATTTTTAAATGGCATGTGTGTTTGCTTGGTGTAGTTTTTTGTTTTTGTTTTAATGGTCAAAATGACATCTCTTAAAAACAAAGGCAGTGAGCACACCAATCCAGGGGCACTTGGTAGCCAACCTTCCCAGCTTCCCGCACTTTAATTAAAGCTCAGGGGAAGGCGTTGTAAGGTAACTCCTCCCATGGTGCTTTTTCAGATCAGGAAACGCAGGCAGCCAGGGATGCTCCAGAGCACTGGAGAAGTGTTTAATGGAAAGGAAATTACACACACCACTCTCGGATACCTCACAAGGATAAGGTAAGCTCAATCCCACAGCCAACAAAATTATAAAGACATTTTAAAGGACTCTAAGAATAAACAGGGTAAGAAAGGTTTTGAGAAGGTGGAGATTAGTCTAGTCTCTCCTAACTAGCTCCAACAGAAAATAGTGCATTCCACACTTTAGACAGTAAGCAAGCTACATAAAACAGTCCCTTAAATTATTTGTATTTCACTAAATTTACTTAGGTCTACCTCCTTGTTGGATACTGTTAATGTGATGGAGATTTTGCCTTGGAGCCTAGCACTCTGTTGTTTCTCAATCATTTCATACAAAGCAAACTGCCGGTGGTCGTGGTAGATGGGACATATGAGGTCTTTAGGGGCAAGGATGTTGCGTCATCAGTGTGCTGCAATCTGAAGTTCGTAGCTCAGGAGATTTGGCGTGTCTCTGATTCTGTTGCTCCTTGGTTGCTGGGCTCTAGCTCAGTGTTGCGGCCCAGATCTGGTGATTTTGTGAGTGGTCCTACTGACTCAGCAGACCCCTTATCCTCCTGGGTCAGTGTCCAAGCCACTGTTGGTAGTCTGGACAACAGTGCTCTCGATAAATCCAGGTCACTAGCACTTGTATTTTACGTCTTGCTAGATCAGTGCGACAGCTTTTGCTTAGTAATTACAACCCTTTCTGGTTTGTTTGTTTGTGTGTGTGTGTGTGTGTGTGTGTGTTCGTGTTGCTCTGAAATTAAGATATTTACATAATATTTACTTAAGTAGGCAGTGTGGTTAGCATGCTGTTCTCTAGGATCCTGAGCACATGTGATAGTAAGTGGCACAGAAATCAGTCAATTGCTTTTGTGTAACATCAAAGGTGTCCTTTAGAATATTGACAGTGCCAACTTTTGGAATTAGGAGAATTGGGAAAAGAAGTCACCAAGCCATTATGAGGTACTCATGACATTCTGGCCCAGCTCATAATAGGCTTTCTATGGCACCCCATTCTCTGCCTTCAGACAGTCTTTTTGTTACTGGCCCTACCATTCTTACAGAGAAGGGAGGTCCAGTTGGAGGAAAGGCAGGCAGCAGCAACAAATGGCTCAACATTAAGAACTGAAGACTCATGCACAGTTTTGCCTATGGGAAACCTGAGCAATGGTGTTTTCAGTACCTTTCTGACCCATCCTTTGAGCTAGGAGCCCTTGGGAATCCTTCCCAAGGTCTCTGGGGCACACTGAATAATATTTAGCAGGTATTTTTTATCTCTCTTGAAAATAGTTGTCATAGAAAATTACTTTTATGAGAATGATTACTAAAATTCTGAATACATTGTATGATCTTACGTACCTTGACAAACTGAATAAAGTTCATAAATAGAGATAAATTTAATGTTTTGTTTCAAGTCTTACACTAGTTCATTATTTGAAAGGGATCTTGTGTTCATTTATAGATATGTTGCAAATTTAAAGTATACTGTTCATGTTTTAGTATTAGCATTTAAATATAATGGTTAAATGATTAGGTATTTTTGAAATAAGTAAAAAAAATACAACACATGCTAATTTTGCAAAAATGAAAGACAACTTTGGCTTCCTAAATAAAGCTCAACAACTTTGACAATGGGTAGATCACTGCCAGTTTTTTTAGTATTGTGAGTAGATCGCAGACTCTTGGAAGTTGGACGCCCCAATATATATCATATCCAAGGATTTGTCTGATCCTGGCTGCCTTAGCCCATTTACTTATTTATGGCATTGAGTTGTCCTGAGTCTTTCATAAGGTATGTAGGCAGCAGAGTAAAATATCAAGGGATATCTTTAACTCTAAAGGACTCTGTAGTTGAGCTGAAAGGACATCCAAGCTTTCTTTTAGAATCAAAAACTAATAGTACAACATCACCTTCCTGACTGAAATATCTTCAAACTGAGGTTTGGATCAGGGTCATCTGTCATCTGTCATCTGTATGGCAAGTTTACTATAATTACTAACATAAAAATAAAATGTTTTCCTTACCTTTATGTTATGCTGAAACTAGACAGCCAATCCCATTTTCTTAGGGAAGAAGGTAAATTTGATCATAAGTAGTGTTTACCAGAATGTACCTCCAAAATACTTTATAGCTTACTAGTAACATTTCCATTTTCTACATCAGTAGAAACACCTTCAATTGGTGTTTCCTGTTTTCAACTCTTTATATAGATTTTTAACCATAGAATTCTTGAAAGTGTAGCTGAGACGATGTGAAGAGCTGGTTCAATATTATATGCTACCTGAATTTTAAACTGAATAAACAGACTTGCTTACTTGCAAATGGAAAATTTTGCCATTTGAATCTTTTGTTTTTTACATCAGCTTTTGTTTTTTACAAATATGTAAATATGTAACTAGTGTAACTTATTTGAAAGAATTTGCTTGCATAATGTAAGAATGGTGAATGAAAAGTTTCTTTGAAAATGTAGTAAGCACTTTCCATCTTGTTAGAAGCACTCTTTTAATGCCAGGATGGCATGCTCCTGGCATCTGAAGGCTGACACAGATGGATTAAGAGAATGCTAGTGAGTTATATGGCATGATGTCTTTATCTCTGACCTTCTTCTGTAACTCCTCTGTTCTCATTTCCTTTTTTTCTTTCTGTTTCAATTACTTTGAGCAGCATCAAGAAAAAATTACCAATCCGCCAAAATGAGTAAGTCCCCATGTGAAGTCATGAAATGCTTGCTGTTAAAACATGTCATTTCATGCTTCTACATCTTAAACTTTGACCATTTTTTCCTCTGCGGGGGAAATGTCAAGTTTAGGTGGCAATATCACTAATTACTAAAGCAAATAATTAGCATCAAAGTGACAGATAATTGCTTCTATGGTTTGATACCATGTGGAGTTTCCTAAACAGTGTTTGACCCATTTATTCATGTGCTCCTTGTTTGTTTTGCTGTATGAAATCAGAAGATTGTTTCTTGTATTGCAACTGCTTGGTTTGTTGACATGCCTACCTGCATATCTACCAATAGGCTGGTTCATCAAGATGGAAGCCTGCCTGATATCACAATGATGAATTTAAATGCCAGTTTTGGAAAGGAACAGGAGAACATTTTACGAGAGCAGGAAAATGTGTTACAAGAGCAGGAAAAAAATGACCAGGAAAATGTTTTAGAGCAAGAAAACATTTTACAAGGGCCAGAAAAAATGTACCAAGAGCAGGAAACCATGTTCCAAGAACCAGAACAACGCATAATGGAAAGGAGGGAGAAAAGAGATAAGGAAGAAGGGCATGAAAAAGAAGAGGAGGAAGTGGATGAGGAGGAAGAAGAAGATGATGATGATGAATCGGAGACAGAAGATATATCAGGTAGTCTGTGGAGAGAGTCTCAACTTGGTCTATTTTGTTTTACTTTTGATTGAAGGTGATTCACCTGGGATACATGTAATTCATTCCCTCTATTTCTTATTTAAGTGTTCCGATGCTCACAGACTATACAAATGGGGAGAGGGGAAATAAGCAGACTTGGGTTCACCCTGACGTTTGCAGGTGCTCAAGAAGTCTTTTAAAAAAAAACATTGAGAGGGAGACAAAACAACATTAGAGACCTGTAAGGACTCAAAGGTTATCCCAACATGATTAAGTTGTGTTGAAACTTGGCTCAATATACTTTGGTTCCTAGTGCCTTTTTCATTGCAGGAGTGAATGGCAACTCTTCAAACCTACTTCTTGTCTTATGCTCTGGAATTCTGTTTCTGAGGAATGTCAACTGCATTCCATCATAAAATTAGGAATAAACACATTTGGCAGGAAAAATTGACACTTTGGGGATCTATGTATGACTTCAAATGAATCTCAATCACATTTTCCCTTAATTAAGAATTATAGCTGGTTTTAATAGTGTTTTATTCTGAGGAAGAAAAGTTATATTCAGAGGAAAAAATTGCCTCCCCCTTTATATTTCCAAGAGAAGATAAAAGTAGCCCTGTTCACAAAGCCAAAAATAAGCTTCATCATTATGTTTGACTTGTCTTTGCAGATTTAAGAAACAAATGGCATTTGGTAATTGATCGCCTCACCGTACTTTTCTTGAAATTTCTCGAATGCTTTCATAAACTGCAAGTTTTTGTGTGGTGGCTTTTGGAACTGCACATTATCAAAATTGTCTCATCATATATTATCTGGGTCACAGTCAAAGAGGCAAGTAAATAATGGATGTGTCATCAGTTTCTCTTTCAGTATCAACTGAATTTAAAAACAATGATGTTTTTGAATTTCTGAAATGTTGGTTTGGTTGGTTTATTAAATGTGTATTCCTCCTGTCCACTAAATGATGTAAAACACTAGGCTTGTCCTTAAAAGGTGCACATGAAACATAATTCAAACTTCAAAATGTAAACTTCAAAACTATAGTTGATATTTTGAAGTTTTGCATGCAAATTGAAATTCAGTTTGTTCCAGCTCTATCCGATTCAGTAAACCAAGCTACCCAAATTGCTTAACTACTATAATATACTATTGCAAAAATCCACCCCTTCCCCTAATCATCTTAGCCCAAACTTGGTCTTGTGCTCTTGCCACGGCCACCCTTTGACTACTGCACCTTTTCCCTTGCTTTCCTTTCTTGCATCTTAGCAACGTTGAGCTTTCCCCCCAAAACGCCACTGATCACATAGAACATTCCCTTCAACATCCAGCACAAGTAGCTTGTCCTTACTTCGGAAAGCACTCCACACCTTTCTCATCTTTATCTTTATGCTACTGTTTCACATTAAACCCCAGCCTATAATTCTTGATTCTTCCAAGACTACCACCCTTAGCCGATCAACTCTCCTGCTATCTTAAACGTTTCAATGCTCTCTCTTTTGCTGCTTCCTTATGCTTTGAATTCCTTTTCAGAATGTTTTAGCACAAGGTAGCATAATAAAACTTCTCAAAATGTTGTCAAGTAATTAATATATTTTCTCATTTTGTGCTTACAGGTTTCCCTCCTTAACTATGTGTTTGTGATTGCCTGGGCTTTTGCTTTGCCATATTCTCAGTTCCGCCCACTGGCATCCAGTGTCTGCACTGTTTGGACCTGTGTAATTATCATCTGCAAAATGTTGTATCAGCTTGGAACTATTAACCCTGAAATGTTTTCTGTCAACTGTACAATGGCAAGTAGTAGCTATCTAATATTTAAAAAGTAAAATAGAGTTGTTTAAAATAAATAATTTAGCAATTTGTGGATAGTGTGGATCAACAAGAATGGAGACAGGCTCTTTCTCACGTGAGAAGTTAATCAAGTTATTCCCCCCCAAATCAGGATATATCTCAGGGAATTTCTGAATCAATCACACATCCTGCCAAGTATTCAATTTGTTCGCTGTATGTATATTTGATGACACTGATGTTTCCTGTAGCATGGAGAGGCCCCAGTTAAACCTCTCCTAGCACTGATGGAGCTACTTCTTGTCTGCTTCTTTTCAGTCTCAGCTGTTAGTGGTAGGTGCCTTAATGTTGCTTTATAAAGTCGATGATGAAACCTTTTTCAGGTGCCTGGGTTGCTCAGCTCTGTTCAGTGGCAAACTTACATTTTGGGGGCCCTTCACAACCAGCAAAGAGGTCTGGATAACCACCGTTACCTTCCTAAGTGGAGTCATTCCATGACATATCACTACATTTTTATTTTTTAAAAATTAACTACTACATCTCAGATTTTGAATAAAATTGCTGCACTGGATTATCACTGGTTTGAATAAAAATTTCCTATGTCTTATAGTTTTTAAGTTATTGAGGGGGAGATGAAAATTATGGGAATGTTATATACATGCACAATGCATTGTAGAATGATTTGTGTCATGTGACTCAAGTTGGGTCTACTAGACCTGAACTTTTTCAGCAATGTGGACTAAAGTTGCTTCTGGAGCCCCTCTGGGATTAGGGGCCCTAAAGCTAAAGCTTCATGGTAGTTTCATAGTAGATCTGTCCCTGGCTCTGTTCAATCAAAGCATCCTCCTTGAAGAAGTCAAACTAAAATTTATCTCTCTTTTTTCATTTTAGCCTAATACAACTAAGCCTCTAGAAGACATAAATGAATCACTACTTTACAGAAAGCCCATTGATCCAACTGAGTGGGTTGGATTGAGAAAGTCTTATCCACTTCTTGTATATCTGAGGGTAATTATTATTACTTGTTCTCTGTTGAATTTATTTTCAGTCTCAATAAATTATTTTCAGACAGTACAGTCGCTGAGTTGTCAATGTTTTTAGGGAGCATATTGCAAGTTGCAGTATGCTTGCTTTCGAAAGAATATTGGCTGATTCTTTGTAGCTCATATGGTTTCCTTCTCTTGCAGAATAACCTGCTGATGTTGGCAATTCTGGCCTTTGAAGTAACCATTTACCGGCATCAGGAATACTACAGATGTCGAAACAATCTCACAGCTCCTGAGACAAAAACAATTTTTCATGATGTTACCAGATTACATTTAGATGATGGAGTACTTAGCTGTCTTAAGTACTTTGTCAACTACTTCTTCTATAAGTTTGGTTTAGAGGTAAATTTAGTGCCAGCATGTTTAAAACAAGATTTCCTATGGTGACTCCAGCTTGATATTATTTATTACTTCTTTATCTATTTTAGGGAATTATATATTTAAGGATTACTTGTTTCTGTATTAATGCTCTACTCTACAAAATAATTATCTTTGTATTTTAAAGGTCTATACAATTAAAGGCCTATACAATTCTACAACCCCCATTATCCTTGATCACTGGTCCTAGTAGCTGGGAATGATTGTAGCTGTAGTTCAACAACATCTGAGGACCCAAGGCTGAGAAAGGCTGATACAGAGCGTAGACTCCAAACATTTATCAGTGACACTATTACTTCTTTTTGCAAAAAGAGGAACTTTTATCCAATTATGTATTAGAATCATAGAATCATAGAGTTAGAAGGGACCCTGAGGATCATCTACTCCAACTCCCTTCAATGCAAGAATATGCAGCTGTCCATTACGGGGATCAAAACTGCGACTGTGGCGTCATCAGCACCACACTCTAACCAACTGAGCTATCAAAGTAATCCAGAGATGGCCAACGTGGTGCTCTCTGATGTTGTTGGATTGCATCTCCCATTAGTTCTAACCAGCCTGGCCAATGGTCAGGCATGATGAGTTATAGTCCAGCAACATCTGAGCGGCACCACATTGGCTACTCCGAAGTACTCACTATTGGTAAGCTAAGTATGAAATATTGATTGAGAGAGAACCTGTTATATGCCAGTAAGCAAAGTGTTACATTGATTTTCAACCATGGAGGACGTTGCAGACAGCTGGGTTGGTGCCTCTTACACAAACCTTGAGGCAGAGCCTAGAACTTTCAACTGGAGGAGCAGCTGTGCCCTGACTCACAGAGTTGAGGCTTGTTTTTTTCATCCAGATTTATATTCCTACTGAACTGGTCTGGGAGTCAGGGAGCAGCTCCTCCTGCTGTTGAATGTTCATGGGGCTCTGACTGTTTCTGTAGGAGGTGTCAACCAAATAGTTTGCGCTGCCCTCCAAGATCCCTAGTGAGCAGAAGTTCACTAAGTAAGAGACTTCAATTTTCTAAGAGTGAAGCAATATATCTGTTAGTCATGGGCTATCCAAGAGGATGTAAATTCTGATTTTCTTTTCCTTGTCACAGAGCTGTTTTCTCTTGTCAGTAAATGTAATTGGTCAACGAATGGATTTCTATGCTATGGTTCATGCCTTTGCGTTAATTGCTGTGTTATACCGACGCAGAAGAAAAGCCATTGCAGAGATCTGGCCAAAGTACTGCTGTTTTCTATCATGCATCATTACATTCCAGTACTTCATTTGTATTGGCATCCCACCTTCTCCTTGTATAGGTAAGGGGGCTTCTTGCTTTCCACTGATTGCGATTATCTTTTATTTTCACAGTAACCACTGAAAAATAGCCATGGCTCAGATCAGAGCTGCAATGAGTGATATGAATTACTTCCTGTAATTGTTCTTCCTTCTACCTTCATAGATTATCCATGGAGACATCCTAATGCCAACTTTAACTCTAATATCATCAAATGGCTATACTTTCCAGATTTTATTAAGGAACCCAATCCAGTCTTTCTTGTCTGTAAGTATTCTAATAGTAGCTTGTCCTCTTGTTTCATTTTTTTTTGTAGCACATGTTGAAATTAACGTTCTGAAGCGCATTGGTGCATACAAATGGATAACAGTATCTTATTGCTAAACTTGGTCACTCTGCATTTTCCAAGTCTCTCAGATTGGCTTTAAATCTGAACCAGTTTTGAGTCTTTGAGAAGCACACCTACTCATTTCCAGATCAGTCCACGGCTTAAGGTATTCACCCACCTCTAATATTCAGGCACTGCATATTTATTGGCCCCTCAAGTATAGCCTGGTCTCTCCCACAACCACTCACCACTTCCTAAAACCTTAGGATAAACCCTTTCCTGGGAACCCTGCTAAAGAGGATAAGTTGAGTTAACAACACCTGTGTGAAACCTGAATTCAGTAGTCAAAGTTGGAGAGCATGCACCCCACATAGGTCTACATGGCTTGTATTTTAATGGTTTTCCTACTTGTGTGTGTGTGTGTTTATGTGCATGTGTATGCTGCTGCCCTATTTAATTAGTTGTTTGTAGTCCTTACCTTTCTTATCATAGTTTTAAGGTTTTTTAATTAATAAGGGTATGTCTAACCAATGTTATTGGCTTGCATTTTAATTTGAGTGTCTAATTCCTGCCAGATGATTTCATGTTGCTGCTATGTGCATCCTTACAAAGGCAAACATTTGAAGATGAGAACAAGGCTGCTGTACGTATCATGGCTGGAGACAATGTGGAGATTTGCATGAACCTTGAGGCAGCATCGTTTAGCCAACACAACCCTGTCCCTGATTTCATCCATTGTCGGTAAGAACTGGATCTTGAATATTTCTAAAGGTCATACATCTTTCTAAAGATCTGGTTCATTTGTCCTCTTCCCAGACATTCAGACAAAAGGTGCTCTTTTCTTTTTATGGCTACTGAATTATGCTGTTCAAAATTGCAGAGCAATACTGATGGAATCAGGCACATAATATGTTTTTTCATATCATTATTACCCAAGATAAAAAGTTGGTGTACATTGCAACAGCCATGTAGATCAGCATGAGCAGCGGAAAATTTGCACTGTACATTAGCTGGTGCTGAAGCAATCAAGGAATAGAAGCAGGTCACACAGTGTTGCATTATATCTTGAAGGAGAAATGAATATATTAAGTTTATAGCTCGTTGGAGAGAAGTACACACAAACACATTACATCTGAATGACAAGCCTATTGTATGGGATTGGTTGCATTTTGATTTTGTTGCTTTCTAAACAAAACTAGATAGTGTATAGTACACATGATATTCTCATAGAAGAAGAAACCAGAGGAAATGACAAGAGCCAGAGTTCCTGCATTAGTGTCACTGAATCATCAATTTATTGATAAATTATACTGTGCCATTTGGGAACTCGTATAAGGTATAACGTCTGTTCTTTTGCCACTTGGCTCCAAAACAAAAGCTGTGCAGAAACACATTGATTATAATGATGCTCATGGAAAGACTTACCATTTTTTACTAATAAGCTTTAATGAGTTATGATAAAAGGAAAAGAGTTGTGTTATCCATGGAAAGTTTTAAAAGGGCTGTAGTCAATAGTAGAGTATTTCCTTGTATGCAGAAGGTCTCAGATTCTGTTCCCAAGCATCTCTAAGTAGGGCTGGGAATACCGTCCAATTGCAACCCTAGAGAGCTTCAGCCTGTCAATGTAGACGATACTGAGTTAAGTGAAGCAATTCATCTGACTCAGTATAAGGCAGCTTCCTGTGTTTCCATAAAGAAGACAGTGACTTGAGTACTTTTAACTGCTTTGAGGTTTTATTGCAGTCAAGCAGTATATAGATCTTGTGAAATAAATACTTAGTTTTCCTTCCACAAATAGAAGGGCTCCTTTTGCTTGGAGAAAGGACTCTGATCTAGGGGAGGCTTCAGCGGGTGAAAGTGAGGCAGGCAATTTTCAATTATTTCCCTTCCTTCTGCAGCTTAGCACCACCTCCCATGCTGTTCCTGATTTTTAGGGAGGACAGGGGCTGCAGTGGCAAAAAAATTACTCTCCCCGCCCCCACACTTTCCTCCAGTGGGAGCATCCTGTGAGCAGACTTTGGGCAATGGGCAGTTAGGATCCAAGCCAGTAAAGATTTGCCACCATAGTATGAGGCCAAATTTCTTTACCCACACAGGTAGTCATTTCAGCAAAATGAAAGGCATGCCAAACAGCTGACAAGAACAAGTAGCTCGTTTGTTCTCTCTCTCTCTCTCTCTCTCTCTCTCTTTCACACACGCACACTCAGACACACACAAACCCTATGAATGGAACAATAGATGCTTAACATTTTCCACTCCTGTATTCTCTTGTTGCAGATCTTACCTAGATATGGGTAAAGTGATAACATTCAGTTACCTCTTCTGGTTTGTCCTAACCATCATCTTCATAACAGGAACCACTCGGATCAGTATATTTTGCATGGGCTACTTGGTAGCTTGTTTCTATTTCCTGCTCTTTGGAGGAGATTTGCTACTCAAGCCTATCAGAAGCATTCTTCGCTATTGGGATTGGCTGATAGCATATAATGTCTTTGTGATTACAATGAAAAACATATTGTCGGTAAGTGTCTCATTAAGTCCAAAGCCTATTAATATTTACCTCTGGATTGGAGGCACTGTTTTTCTAGCCCTTTGTGGTTTCAGCAGAAGAAATATATATTTAAAAAATCAAATCAAATAAATGTATCCAGTATTTAGATATTGTTTAAATACTGCTATAAACACTGTTCTTATTTGCCACAGCCAGAACAGAAGAGCTCTTATTAGGGGCTGTTGATGCACTGCAGCATTTTGTTGCAAGGATCCCACTTGCTCCTAGATACCATACAAGATAGTAGAGGTCAGCTATGCATTGTATGTGCCTTCAATGGGCACTATTTCATGCAAAAGAGAGAAGGGAAAGCTTGTAGAATGGACCATGGAGTGAGGTTTGATTAATTTTTTTAAAATCTTGTTTTATCTTACTTTTATATCAGAGAAAAAAGAAGTGGTAAACTATTGCAGTGGAAAACCCTAGTAAAACAGTTATAGGTAAAGGTACCGGCACCCCTCACCGTTAGGTCAAGTTGCGGCCGACTCTAGGCTTGCGCACTCATCTCGCCCTATAGGCCGAGGGAGCTGGCATTTGTCCATAGACAGCTTCTGGGTCATGTGGCAGGCATGACTAAGCCACTTCTGGCAAACCAAAGCAGTGCACGGAAACGCCGTTTACCTTCCCACCAGAGCGGTACCTATTTATCTACTTGCACTTGACGTGCTTTTGAACTGCTATGAGGGCAGGAGCTGCTTTTCAAGGAAGACCATCCCTGGAGAAATATCATTCAATCTCCTTTTCGGTGGGGTGGGGTGGGGGGAGGCACTTTCTTTAGCTTTACACTGAGCAATCTAGCAGGGGGCTAGGCTAATGGACTTTCACTTTAATTGCAACATTGTTTTTGTTTTGTCATCCTGAGATTTAATATTTCCATCTATGTATTGCAGATAGGCGCATGTGGCTACATCGAGTCATTAATTCAGAACAGTTGTTGGGTGATTCAGACATTTAGCCTGGCCTGTACAGTTAAGGGTTACAAAATTCGTAAGTATAGACATCTAAATTCCTTTGCAATAATCTTAAAAACTTACTGAAACTTAAATAGCTTTTAAATAGCTATTATTTCAAAAGCAATTGCCATTTATTTTGTTTTTCCTTTGTTGCTTTGATGCTGAGAAATGAATATCTGAATACATTAATTAAGCATAGATATAATTCAACTTCTTAAATTAAAATGGATAGAATTAGAGTTTTTTGAAAAGTATAATGAGAAACATTTGATGGGAAATGACTTTTTTTCTTAAAAGATAGCACAATGGTAGTATATATCACAACAGTGATCTTCTCCAATTACAATAAGATGACTATAGTTCATTGTATTTTTTGGTAGTAGTACTCATGAAGCAGAAGATTGTACCAAAGCCAATATGTGGTGGTGATGTTTGCTAGGGTCAGATCGCTAGATTCCCTACTTGTTTTACCAACTGTCTGTACTCCCCATTATTCCTGTGGCATCTCAGGCGGCATCCTACATTTCATTCTTTTTTTCTGCATCTTGTTTTGATTGCTGCATAACACTTTTAGCTTTGCATGTTATTGTTCCTTTCACAAAATACCAATCAATTCAGTACAACTAGAGTTGCTAGTCTTACAGCCACCATACATGGCTGCTGGTCTCATAAATATCAGTGTGTACATGAACTGGTGAGGAATAAAGCAGAAAAATAAGTATTTTAGCCACAAATGCCTTGAAACCTAAAGGGTTTAAAATGTAAAAGGTAAAGGTACCCCTGCCCGTACGGGCCAGTCTTGACAGACTCTAGGGTTGTGCGCTCATCTCACTCTATAGGCCGGGAGCCAGCGCTGTCCGCAGACACTTCCGGGTCACGTTTAAAATGTAGGAGCACATTAATAATAAAATTCCCTTCTTCCTACACACCTCTGTGTAATATACTTATTGGGTAGCATATAAATTTTGCAACACATAATAAATGATTGTTTTCTAGGTGGTTTACAATATTAATAAAACAATAAAATATTGTACAGGTAACATCATCACTATAACTGCTATTCAGTGACTCCAAGAAATAAATTATACAAATTTTAGAATGAAAATATTAAGTGTTGTATATCCAAATAAGTTCTACTCAGAGTAGCAGATACACTGAAATTAATGAAGCTAAATGAGTCATATTCATTAACTTCAGTGGGTCTACTCTGATTAGGACTATCATTGGATGCAGCCCTAAGAGTTTAAAAGGCCTGGGACATTTTTTAAAAAGTGATTACTTAGTTCTGAAAACTGAGTGGGTGCCAGGCTAGCCTCTCTATAGCCCCAAAGACTTTTTACCCAATAACCATCTGCTCCACCACACTTGGGGAAACCTGGAGAAGGGAAGAAATCGAGCCCAAGTTTTCTTTTCTTTTGCACCCTTTAACCTTTTAAGAACAAATATTGCAGAATATAATACAATACTGCTTACTATTCAGGAATTTTGTTTACTCTTATCAGCTTTAGATAAAAATCCAGACTGCAAACTACCCAGTGGGGAGGCAGGAATCATTTGGGATAGCATTTGTTTTGCCTTTCTCTTGCTGCAAAGAAGAGTCTTCATGAGTTACTACTTCCTTCATGTGGTTGCAGATATTAAAGCTTCACAGATTCTGGCATCCAGGTAAACTGAAGCATTTTGTTTAAATCTTTATATAGAGCCATATAATATAGCAACTCTAGCTACATTCTAGGGCAAGCTGTCTGGCCTGCATCTTACTAGAAAGCAGTGAAAAGCATTGTGCATGTATCACTGGAACTCGGACGTTTTGGCTCCCAAATGCCACAAACCCAGAAGTGATTGTTCCGGTTTGCGAACATTCTTTTGGAACCCGAACATCCAAGAGGGCTTCCACGACTTCTGGTTGGCTGCAGGATTTCCTGCAGCCAACCAGAAGCTGCGATTCGGTTTTCGAACGTTTTGGAAGTCTAATGGACTTCTGGAACGGATTCTGTTTGAGTTCCAAGGTACGGCTGTACTTGCGTGCTCCTCACTACCTCTTGCTCTTCTCCCTTGTAGCCAAGAAAAGGAGTTCAGAAGCTTTTGCTTCTATTTTAAGTCAACTTGTCTGGATCCAGAATTGTGGTTAACAATAACTATGAATAAGTTTTGTTGTTGTTTATTAAAAAAACACTTTCAGAAACCGTGGGTTTTTCAGAATTAACTACAGTTCATTTGGCTATATATAAGAAGTTGGCTTTAAAAAAAAAAGTTAACTGTACCGTAGTTGGTTAACCTGATTGCTACTTCAGACACATGATAAACTGAAGTTAGCCAAAAGCAAAAAACTTCTGAACACTTCCTCCCAGCTGCGTGCAAGGAAGAGGATAGGGGAAGGGATGGCTGTGAGGCTCCCTGCAGCTCATGCACGACATGCTGAACTATGACATGTGAACACAGCTGCTATATACATGTTTTGTGTTGCATTGCTTTGACCCACATTTGGGGAACTGATGGATTGTTTTCTTTTTTACAGAGGTGCTGAACTTTTCCAGGCCACAATTGTGAAAGCTGTAAAGGCAAGAATTGAGGAAGAGAAAAAATCAATGGATCAGCTGAAGAGACAGTACGCCTTTCTTTCTTCTTAGAATCTTAGAGTTGGAAAGGACCCAAGGGTCATCTAGTCCAACCCCCTGCAATGCCATTTCGCTTTTATGAGGGATTAACTATTAACTCTAGTGAATTTGCTACTAGATTAGTTGGTTAGAGTATAGTACCACTTCACTAACCTTATAAAATGTACTTTAGATTTACACCGTAGGCATTTATGTCCTTAGAATGTGGTTTAAACTGCTAGTTGGTAAACTAACTCACAGCTCCCCATTACAAGAAACTAAGCACATTTAGGTGGTAGACAAAAGAAGAATGCAAGGAAGGAAGTTGATAAGCTCAATGCTCATTCCTGGCTTGCTAAACTATGATTTGGAAACTGGGAATGTTGCATCTGACTTGGGACAGTATCTTTAACATTTTAGGGCAAAATTATGTTGTGTAAATGCATGGTTAGAACATACTTCATCTCTTTTCTTTTTCTTAAAAGTAGGAGTAATGGGGGAAGCCCAATCAGTATTCAGATCACAGTAGGTCTTTATGTCCTGGTCCTGATAAGATTTCCCCTTCCCCTAAAACTGTTATTGACTGTAGGAAAGAAACTACTGGATTTTACATGACATATAGGTGCACAGATGTATATTTATAGAGTTCCCTCTGTGGTAGCAGAATCCTGGTCATGATTCTAGTCCTCGTGGAGAGAGCCCTGCATAATTGCATCTATACTTGCATATAGACTGATGTTGAAGTTGTGTTGGGTGTGGTCAGTGCACATACCCAAGTCTAGGGGGCATCTTGCTAACCCTTTACTGGATTCAGCATTTGCTGGTATCCAAAGCCTGAATATGGCTATAGTTTAGCCCTTAAAGATGTCTTTATGTGCTCATTAGTTTACTTATCCCAACTAATGCACAACACTTCACCCCTTCCAACTGATGTACATGGTGGGAGACAGCAAGAGTGGAAGGGGAAGGCCTTGCATGATCCATGGAATTGGTCTCTTCTCCAGGATTGATTCCACTTTGTTCCCCATGACAAGACAAAGGGCCTGGGCAACTAGATCACCCATCTCTCAGGAGCATAAACAAGAGGCACTATGCCTTTTGCGTATGTGATGCAAACGTGTGTGTTTGCTGCAATTAAAAATCCATTTTGCTGTCCAGAGTAAATTACACAAGTTGAGAAAATTATACAAGATAAGAGTTTTGGAAGATTAGATTTGGTTTTGCTCTTGCTCTGGAAATGTGGATGGCACAGAAGAAAAAAGAAATGGATCAGAAGAGGAAAACAGTGTGTAGGGGGATTGTTTAAGATAAGTAACAAGAACAAACAAGTTAGTTAATGAAAAATTAATTGCGTGTTGTTGCAATGAATATACAGCCTCTAGGGAACGTACGAGCATAAGGTATTTTTGTTCTGCTTATAGTTTAGGGAGACCAACCCCACTCTTCTTTTCATAATAAAATTTAGTGTTGATATGCAGATTATCAGTAGAAAGAACTGGGAGGTGGCATGGTTTAAAGAACAGTTCCGGCATACACAACCCCATTGTATACAATGATACATAGCCTCTCTATATAACTAGCCTTTGTGACAAGGATTGGGGTGGGGAATAATGCAGTAAGAATACATTGTGATGGTTTTGAAAGCATTTGCACTGCATATGCACAAAGATTGTTCTGTGACTCTGACGATGTAAAATTTGCTTTTTCAGAATGGATCGTATCAAGGCCAGGCAACAAAAATATAAAAAGGGTAAAGAAAGGGTGTTGAGCATGAACCAAGAAACCTCAGATGGGCAAGCAATTGAAAAGGCTCCTGAAGAAGATGATGATGGTACTATTCCTTCAATATATCCAGTGTTGGTATTAATTGCTTGGACCTTGGCAATATCAACAAGAATGTGTGTAGGGAACTATTATATGCAATCCAACCATTCAAAGAAAGGGCCTGATCACAGCCTGATCTTATGCATATTTACACAGAAGTAAATCTCACTGCGTTCAATGGGACTTATTCCAAAAATAGGATTGATGTCTTAGGGCACATACGCAGCTCACTAACCCTTCCCATTTACTTTAGTGGAAGAACAACCTGAGATCTGCAGTCACATGATTGTCCCTTTCACTGAAATAAATACGAGGCAATCCAGGATTTTGGATTAGAGTACTAAAGTACAGTATACAAACAAATTCAAAATGAATGAATTATATTTTTGGAATTCAGAAAAAAATGGTTGCTACTGTTTTCAATCCCCCATATATTTCAGTTTATATGTAATAAAATTTAATTCATTGCAGATTTATATTTGAATTCATATTTCATATTAAGTAGCTATCAAATACTGATTGTTTTTTTTAAAAAATGAAATTTTCTCCCCACTCCCACTGATGACACAATTTCCCGCCAATAAATTGGGTTACATCCAATTTAGTTGTTCTCATTGTCCAATTAATGACATCAATGGGCCTGACTAATTTAGGTCCGTTAATTTATAAACGGCTCTACTCTGAATAGAACTTACTTAGATATAATCCATTGCCAGTGTGTGTGTTTTTCTCTTGGCCCAGAGTTCACACAGTGATACTGCACAGTGTCTCCTCAAAGCCTTTATGGGATACACACACACACACACACACACACACACACACACTCTGCCGAAAGTCTTAAATCTGTGAAATCTATTCAAGTATCTTGTATCAGTATTTTTTTTGGAGGGGGGTTTACTTCACAACAAAGTACTGTGTCTCTTATTTTAAAAACAAAAAAAGCAGCCATGTTTCTGAATGGGAAATGGGAAAAGCCTCGGGGGGGGGGGAGTTAGTATTCCCTGAATTTCTTCTAATTTGAAGTAAATTTCTAGTTTAACAGCATATAAAAATGACCATGTGCTATTGATCAGCTAATTAACAACAATAAATAAATGCCTGATTTGTGGTGGTGTTTTTCTTGAGTTTATTAGAATTGGATCAATTCTTACAAAGTGTGGAGCTACTAGAAAGAGAAAATATAAGTAGTAATGTGTTTCTCACTTTCTAAAATTAATTTTTGGACATATTTCATTTTAGGAGAAGCAGACAAAGAGAAAGCCAAGGGCAAAAAAAAGCAGTGGTGGCGGCCTTGGGTTGATCATGCTTCTAGTAGGTTTTTCAATAATTTTTAAAATACATGAATTTAACCCTTATATCCTTGACCAGAATGAAGGCATTCCCAAGACCTGTTTGTTTTATGCATGGTTTTAAAATTGTGACTTGATAGTTATATGAATGCAATGGCACGCAAGATAAGTAGTTTAAGTGTCGCTAAATGCTATATATTTTAATGGAATTGGTTGAAGTGCAAAGTTAAAATGTCCAAAACATATATATGGTTTTCTGTCTTTCAATCCAGCTTTAAAATACATTTTGCCCTTCCAGCCATATATGTAGTTTCTATGCATCCATATCTATACATCTGTGTAACTGTAGTATCTATTTGTGTATCTATGCATATGTGTATCTATCCAGCTATCCAGATTTTGAATGTTGATTTCTGTCAAGTCACAAGTAAACTGTGCCTATAGATATACAGTTAAATATTTCTGTTTACAAAGGGCAGGATGAAAATGTAGAGACCTATCCTTTTTTCAAAGTTGCTGAAGGGAAATTAATTATTACTGAAGACAAATTGCAAATAATGTGTTTTGAGGGTATAGCTGTTCAGAATGGACCTGGATATGGTCTCTGTTAATTCTAATTAGTTTTGATGCTACAGAATAATTGTTGAAATTAACGTGGTGAGAATGACTCGGAGACTAGCAGGCTCCCAGGTTATCTTTTGCAGTGGATCAGTTGAGGCAGAAAACAGAGAATAGCACAATTCCACTGTTTTCTGTAATAATCCACTGTGTGAGACAGACCTGTACCCATGCAACTTTTGTTAAATTATTCCAATTCTAATTCAGTATTTCATTTTACTCTCATTATATGTTTTAGGAAATAGATGCACAGTACCTATTGCAATAATGCACACACGTGTTGTGAACAGCACCATACAGCCAAGCCCTGAAAATGATTGCTATCCACCAGCTCTGTCTTTCTAAAACAATAGTTCAGTTTCAGGACAGTAGCTTGTGTAGTTGAATGAGTCATGTACTTTTTATAGCTCAGTGTTGTAATATAGTATTCAAAGTGTCCTGTAGTGTCACATTGACATCTAAAATGTGTTTTATCTGCATCACTATCTTTTACTTCTGTACCTCAGGGCTTCACTTCTTCCAAGGAAGGCATGGGGCTAGAAACATGCTTTCTCACACAGTTGTCTCTACCTGATAGTTTCTAAAATAACAGCAAAAATCAGTGTGGTGAGAAGAAAATAATATTGTGCTTTCCTCCTCATTGTGCTTCCACCATTCTGATTAATCCATTAAACTGATGTGAAGAATTGTTAACTTTCTTCTGGAGGAAGTGTGGGCTGTGGGTGGAGAGGTCTGATCCTCTTGAAAAAACGGCTACTGTTTTCAATTGGTTCATTACTTCACCACCATTCTAATTCATACCTGCAAGGGTGCATTATTGCAGTTTAATCATGCCTCATGCCCTTCATATCTCAGCAATTAAATGTTATATATGGTTCAGTAGTGGTAATGCCAGGGCCTTCTGTTTTGAAAACACCCAAGAAAAAGCATTGATCTGCATTGTTTTCCCCCAGTATAAAGTAACTCTGTCCTGGGAGACATTATTCTGTGAGAGATTATATTAAATAATAAATTTGTATGTTGTGAATTGGCCTGAGATCTACAGATGAAGGGCAGTTTACTACTACTACTACTACTAATAATAATAATAATAATAATAATAATAAGGTATTTTAATGGGTTTTTTGCCATTAGTGCTTATACCAGAGCAAGTGGAGAGTGTCACTATTAGCTTTAAAACTTATTTTTTTATCATCATTATTTATATTCCACCTTTTCCCCTAATGGGGAAAGTTGGTGCCTGTGGTTCATCTCAAATAGTGGCAAGTAATATGACCTTCCATCCTGTAACTTTCTCCAGTGTAGGTAAGATAGGGGAGAATTCATAACTCTCACTTTACTCCTGCCTTAAGATAAAGTGCTAATATGAAAATGGCTTCAGTGTATAATTGAGATAAAACAGAGGGTCAGGTATGATTGAACAAGAATGTTATATAATGAGGGTAAAATGAATTGCTGAATCTATTGCTAGGTAAGTTTAGTATTATAACTATACTAAGGGCTTTTAATTTATTTACAGATATTATGTTAATAGCCTTCTCTGGCAAATGTAATGCTGGCTTTTATTTTATCTTGCTTATTATTTTTCTTTTCATGTCCTTTGTTTCTCTTGTTTGATCAAGTTAGGCCTGTTAGCTTATTTGAAGTTTTTAAAAACTGTGCTTCTGTTCAAGGATATAAGGCCCAGTTCATTCACATCACATCTTGAACATATGGAGGCCTCTGAACTGTTTTAAATCCGCAGGGAAAAATCAATGTGTAGTTATGATCATTCATCTGTGCTGTTTCTATTTTCTCTGTTTAAACTTGAAGAATATAGTAAAAGAAAAGCAAATGCTATGGGATACCTGAACACTTCTAACAGCATTATATTTTGATTTTGATTTTCCTCCAGTGATACAATTTTAAATTTAGCTTACTCCCTGGATACCCAATAGAATTAGGATTTCTCAAACTGGCAAAATGGAAACTTTTTTTTTTCTTTTTAAGAATAATACTGCACATTTTTAGTAATACCCTGCCAACTCTTTTTGCATTCTATCTGTCCAGTTTCTTCTTATGATTTTTTTTTATATTTTCCCAGCGAAAATGTACACTTTTTCCTTTTTTTTCGTGCCTGCAAACACCAAATGATTTTCCTGCCACAAGTTCTCTTTATCTCTTTCTTTCTCTCCACTTCTACCTGTCCTTCATTGAGTCCCACAATCACAGAATGCTTCCATGTATTTTTGTGGTGGCTCGGGATAGAGCTAATGAGGGATCTCCCAGCCTCCTGCAAGAAATAAAAAAAAACCAAATATTTTATTTTGCTTAGTGGTCAGAAGTGGAGATTATTATTTGTTTGAGACGGACAGTGAAGAAGAGGAAGACGAAGAAAAAGAAGAGGAGGAAGAAGCTCCAAAAAGATCTGCATTCCAGGTACTGTGTTTTTGTGTATGCTGTGCCTCCTACAAAGGTATGATAACATGCTAACTTGAACTTGCTTGCTTATACTGTTGTCACATTTCTGCAATGTAAGAATGATACTGGAGATGGATTTTCATTCACTTGCACCTGTAGCATGTTTTTTTAAAAAAATAAAGCTTCATATCGAACTCTATTTTTCTGATGTTGCATTGGAGACAAGTGAATAAAACATCTTTCCACAGGCATTGCTTGATATTGCTTAGAAGCTTTTCTGTTTTGGAAATCAACAATCTGTTTATTGTAGTAAAAACCGTGTTTTATATATAGTGATGTTGTCCCAACAATTTTTTATTCATTGTAATAGTCACATGGGGGGGTCATGAGGTAATAAAAAGAAATTTATATTGTAGGTAGAGAAAGGTAAGTATTTAGCTGCACCAGCATCCGGCAACTTGATTCATGCATGCGTATACTGATTCAGAGTGAAGCATCTTGGTGTTCCTTTAGTTCTTCTGGATTAAGACAATAGAAGTGAATCTGATTTAATGTTATATTCTTGTGGGTTTCCTTTTTTCAGAGTGCTGCTATAACATGTACACGCAGAAAAACAATGTCACAATTATTAAGTTCTTTCACAATGATGCAACTATCTGTCAATAATAATAGCCATGGGCTATATCAGATTTTTCATCTAGACTCACATAGTATATTGAGCTGTCCGAATCCCTCTGCCATACAATGAGGTGTCTACATGCATGGTATCGCAATCCAAGATTGCAACTTCATTCTTTATGAGGCTTGTAAATGAGCAGAAACATTCTTTTCAAAAGCATACCACCTCAAGTAGCTCCCATGCAATGCTGTCATATACAGAAAGTATGGGTTTTACCAAAGTTTTATGTTGAATCATATTCATTTGTTTATATTCACGAGATCTAGATGCAAAAATAGGTTTCCACATGAACTTCAGAGACTAGATAGTGGCTGGTTTATATGCCATGGTAAGCCGAACTGTAGCTTAGCAGGCGTATGTGAACATGCTGGCTCCCAGAGAGGCACCCACGTTGCTCGTCCCCAGTCCTTTTAGCTCATGTTTGACTTACTGTGTCATCAAACTCAGGATTGTATTTAAGCTCTCTCCTTCACCATGGTCTGTAGCCCAAAAAAACTTTTAACTTAGCTGTCATGCTACACCAAACTAAAAATACAGAGAGGTTTGCACTGAGACCTAGTTTGGCCCAGTGTCATTTGTGAACAAGGTCAAGGTCTTCTTTGTTCTACCATAGATGTCAATCTGGTTTATTTGTTGCAAATAAGTTCTGTATTTGGAATCTAAAAATTGTGTCAAGATTTTCTGTTTATGTTGATCTTCCCTGGTGTCTTCTGTTCGGGAATCGTCGATTTTAGTCCTTGCGTCAGTGTTTTGTAGCATATACGTTTGTGGTGAACGACATCAATTGATAATCCAATCAGCAAAATTATTATAAAAATGTTTTTGGTGGCATAAGTAGTATGTTTTCATAAGAACAGCAGTAGGGGTAGGGATGGGAATCTGTAATTACTACTGTCTGTCATGTACTAAAAATTAACTTTCACTTAGAATGTGTCTTCTAATAAACATAACTAATTAGTATTTTTACATGTTTAGTTAATAACTGTTATACTAATATTTTATCACTAGTCCACTATTAAGTTGATTATTAACAGTTCACATTCATGAGCCCATGGTAAATTGTTTCTAATAGTGTCATGCAATATATTTCTTATAACAATAACAGTTATGTTTTCACTAATTTGTCTTGCTTTGTCCTTCTTTATAGAGAGCTATTGCGAAATTTGCTTCTGCCATTTTAGCCTTGCCAAAGTCTATTATTAAACTGCCCAAAACTATTCTTCAGTATTTAATCAGAGCTGCAAAGGTATTTGATGTTCCATACCATGTAGAATGTGATCTCACCCCATACTATTATGGCATAGGGTATCCCTTTTCTGCATTTTCCCTCTTTATATGAACTTTGTGAGGACTTAATGAGAGTCAAGCATTTGGTATGTATAAGATTTAAAAAACTAAATCATACAAGGAAATATAACTCATTTTAACGGTGATCCTAGAGAGAAAATGCAGACACATCTTGGCATAATCTTGGCATTTCTGCCTAAGCTGTGTTGAGAGGATTCCATGGGTTGCATGCATTTATAGGTAGTGGGTCAAATGCTGACCCTGTTTAAATTGCTGAATTGTAAAAAAAAAAAAAAAAGAGCAGGATTTCCTCTGGCATGGTAATCTTTCTCAGAAAGCTGGTAAAACCTTAAAATATTACAGCTGAGGATGCTTACCCTTCACACTTCCTGTCCATGTGCATCATCATTCTGGTATCAGTAATCCATTAGCCTGTCTTGGGACTTCCTTTAGTAGTATTTGTGATGCTATGCATAATGTATACAGTATGTCACTTATGTGCAAGAAGCACTAAAAACATTTTGGATTCACTATAACAGTTCAAATCCAATGAGCTTACTTGTAGGGTTTAGTGCTGAAATACAGAGCAGGAAGAAGTTAATGTACCTTAATGTTTAAATTTAACTGTTGAAAGATAAAAGTAGCATAATTTTTTTTAACATTTTCATTACTAGTTGCAACTAGTCGTCAAAACTATCTACAGTAACAAAATCTCAGAATCAATTGAAGAAATGCTTGGGATTTCTGTAGCAACTGAACTGCACCAAATGCAATGAATATTGATATTCAGAATTATATTTCTCCATATTTGTTTTCACTAGAGCAATGTTTGGCAAAATTTATGAATTTTATTTATTATTGGCTTTTTATTCTGCCCTCACATGAACTCCGTGAATCTCAAACTTTAGCTATTGGTTTGGATCCAAAGAATCATGAGCACCAAAGCAGCCCTTTCTGTTCATTGAATGGTGTTTTCCTGCCTGATCTGCTTCAGTACAGCCCCTACCAGTCCCCAAAAGTCAATTATGAAGATCAGGGAACCCACAGGAATGGTGTGGGTGATGCCACAAAGGCTGCAGATAGGGGAAGAAATCGTCTTGCATCATGAATCTGACTTACATGAGCAGGTTTTCCTGATTGCAAAAGACATCTCTGGATCCAGGCATTAATATATTTTAGTACAGCAATAACAGCTGTATTATGCATTACTTATTACCATAAACCAAGTTAGTGCCTAACAGGCACTCTCCCCACCATCTGTTAGTAACCTCCCATATTCACTGATAAAAAGCAGGTGGCTTAATGTTTTACAGATAATATCTTAATAAAGTGCCAAGGTGATTTCTGTACATCAGAAACGCGAGAAATGAATGAAATAAAACTATTTCCAATAATGGCCCATTCCAGCTTCCCTGAGACTGTGCATGCTTGTGTTGGTAGTGGTAACGCTTTGAATCTATCTGTTTCTCTCTCCCCTGCCCTTTGCATGTGGATGTTTGCTTGTTCCTTGGCTGTAGCTATTCTTTAATTAATGAAATGCATCAATGATGCAGTGCCAGCAAAACATGGTTTTCATTTTGTGATGAAAATCATACAGACAAAATCACAACATCTTTTGTCTCAAACTGCTATCATACAGTACATTTTTTTGTTCTTTTCAGCCATATCTTTGGGTGTCGGGGGGAAATGCACAATATGTGACGTTATAGCATTATGAATTCTCATGTGTTCCTACTTTAAAGGATGCCATCAACCAATTTGCTAAGAGAGAGTGAAACGTTTTACAAACAATGGATAAAGTCTAATGTTCTTATTGTATTGGAATACTGATTAATATTTGAGGCTAGTTGCAGGAAATAGTTCATATGTAAATCATATTTGCATTTCCAGAGTTCAGAACATAGCTTTTGTGGATTCATATGAAACTCACATGAATCCATCGTTCTGTTCAAATGTTTTAGTTTGTTTAGCAAAAAAAATAGCACAAAAAATCTCAAACTTTCATTGAAATGTTTGGATAGCAATTAAGAATGTTTGCTTAAACTCACAAACCTACATTTTTTTATCAAATATATATTGCATTCCTATTTACTTACTGAGGAGCTTGGAATAAATTGGTTTTTCCCTCCAGTTTGTTTATCAGGCCTGGATTACTGATCCTAAAACTGCCCTCCGACAGAGGCGCAAAGAGAAAAAAAAGTTTGGGAAAGAAAGGAGACAAAGACGGAAAGGATCTGGGGAAGGTACGTATGCGTCTGTAATTTTGTCAGTTATTTCTTGTAAACACAAATCTTTACTCTGTTCATTGGGTGAAGGGACCACAGCTCAGTGATTCAGCTACATGCCTTGCATGGGGAAGGTCCCAGGTAAATTCCATAACATCTGCAGTCACAAAAAAACCAGATAGTGGGTAATGGAAAAGACCTCTATCTGAGTAGCCATATTAACACAACAATTACCCTTTCATGTGTGGCAAGAGAAAGGAGATAGAAATTTATTTTTACCTAGTTCCTCCTTGCTGGCTTACTACTATAGGCAGATATAATAGGCAAAACATTGGTCCAGTTCAGACGCAACCATTTCAGTTCATCAAACCATGCTTTCTTGGACCAGGAACAAGGTGTTTGCTTGCATACTCTCTCTTCCCTTAACTCAGTACCTCCTAATTTGTTGAACCATAATTTCACCTGAAGTCCAAACAAAAAATCTGTTGTTTGAGTTACTGCTACAAACCAGGACATCAAACTGGAGATATTAGGGATGAGATGCACCTCACATAACCCTTCAGTGCAAGCCCTGCATGAGGGTGCCCATATCCAGAAAGGGCTTCTCCCCCTGCACCAATGGGGTCTTAAAGATGCTTGATGACCATTTCTAAAGACCACAGAGACTGTTGCTAACGCCAGCCTCTTAGGTAGCCCCAGTCAAATACTCCCACAACAGCTACTATGGGCAATCTGCCCTCTGAACTCCGAAGCTGCTCTGGTTGCACTTCTGGCTGCTTGGACAGTTTAGTCAACTTTAAAAACTTGCTTGTGTAACTTTCTTCTGGTTACACAGTGCAGCATCTCCTACTAACTCAATCACCATCTTACTTTCTCTGCTCTTCACCAGGCAAGTATATTCATACTTGGCACAGACATATAAAGGCTATAAAATGAGAATTCCCTGGATGTCAATATCCAGATTTGGGGCAAGTACTCTTTTGTGAGAGAGCCCCAGCAGATATTTAAAATCACAAAATATTCAGCAAGGTAAAGCATGGCTGTTAGACCTTTAAAATATGCCTTTCTAGGTGCCTTCCAAACTTCCCATCTTCACTTAGCATAGAAAAAGACCACACATTTGGTAAGCAAACAATTGCTTACTTACAAACTCTCCAAAGGTCACATTCATATGCTTTTCCATACAACAATCAGAAAACACAGGCAGTGAAACTTGACTTAGTTACAGTGGTGAAAGTTCCTGAGTTATTGATATAGGAACACAAGAAAAGCATGTTAGAAACATGGGGCTCAGCTGCAGCAACTAGCTTAGCCAGTTTAGCCTTTTCACATGCTGAGCTTAGGTAAACTGAGGTACAACAATGGGCTAGATTACCTTTCTTCCAAAGTAAGGGGGAGTGACATAGCTACGCCTGGCAGGAAAGCTTACTCTATGGCATCAACCCCTTCATGCATTAATTAATCTTAAGCATATTGGTTATATGAGTTTGGTTATCCCACAAATAACAAAGTATTAATATTCAGACCTCAGCTTTCCATTCATTTTCCCCCAGTCTTGTCCTCATACTTACTTCACCCATTATCTCTTCAACTTCACAACAGACCATTTTCAACTCTCTTCCTGACAGTTAACTCCCCAATGACAAGAATCTCCACACAGAGTCTGCTGTCCCACACAAATCACGATGAATTAACCTTATCCAGGTCCCGCCTAATAAATTCTGGAAGTTACAGTCTCTTTCCTTCACAGTCACCAAACAACTACTGCTAAATGTGCTTGTAACATAGTAACAGGACAAGGCTTCAAGCCTTGACAGTTACAAAGAAATCACTGAATACAAACACAATTACTGTTGCAGGGAAAGATATAGTGGAGGGTGACAGGAAAATGGGTTATTTTTAATTTGGGAAGGAGAGAGGTGGTAAAGAATAAATCCAAATGCTAGTTGGCCAAGCAATATTAAGGTGCTGAAGTCCACATTATTGTCTCAATTAAAGCAGAATAAAATCACTCATGGGCTATATCTCCAGTTAATTTGAATATAATTATTAGAGAGCACTGTATAATTTGAGGTTACTAAGCTGCAGCTCACTATATATTTCCATCATTTTTGGTTGAATAATTCAGATCTGTGAAAAACTTTTGCTCATTTCTTTAATATTGATTTGTCAGTTGGTATAGATGTGGAGTGTGAAGAAAGAGAGGAACCTGTCAAAAAGAAGTCCTCAGACGGACCCGGTAAGCAAAGATGCAAGAAAGGTATTCTTTTATTTTCTGATTAGACAGTACAACAGTGTGTTAAATAAAGGCAAGCCAACAAATCCTATGTCTGGTGTACTGTATAATTTCTTTACAATTCTATATCAACATTCATCACTCTCCTAGCACAAGTGATACTATTAAAGCCGGAAAGACTCAGAGGTCAGCAAACAATTACACTGACTGGTAATGAAACAGAATAATTCTGGTTCAAATGATTGGCCAATAATTTGGCTCCTTAAACTAGAAATGCCAGAAAAAGTGCTATCTTGTATAAGTCTACTCAAAAGAAAGTGGTAGGAAGGTCAACGGAGCTAACTTTCAGGTAATTGAATAGCGGTAGCAGTCAGAGAGCAACAATGATTCCTTAGGGGCTAGATTTTCTTCATTCATTCAAAAATATTTGTTATTGTGATGGTTGCTTATGTACTAAATCTCTTTTTTTTCCCTTTCTTTCTTGTTTCCTGCCCCCAGATAACATTATCAAAAGAATATATAATATTTTGAAGTTTACCTGGGTTCTGTTTCTGGCAACAATAGACAGTTTTACAGCTTGGCTCAATTCGATTTCAAGAGAGCACATTGATATTTCCACTGTGCTAAGAATCGAGAGGTGCATGCTTACTAGAGAAATCAAAAAGGTAATAGGACATGCTCATATCATGTAGTTGATGCCATTAGGAAGGCTTGGAATTCAGGCCCACCTGTTTCTAGATACTTGTCAGGAACCGGAGTCAGGTGTAGATCAGCAATTAAAAAACCACTGGTGTCAGTGAAGTTAACTCTTTATTCAAGAAACCAAAACAGCACAGGACTAGCGATCCCAGCCACTCTTCCCAGTAGGTCTTGCCCCAATGAGGCAGTGGTGAGAACTGAGGGTTCCCACCTCCCCACAGCTGCCTAAGTCCTCTGTTCTCCAAGGTTTTTTCCAAGCAATCAGATACTACATCTGCACACAACCCATCTCTCCTCTGCTCTTTTCATTTCTCTGTGAGTTCTGGGAGAGCGAGGGGAGGAGAAGGGGAGCAGGTCGCAGAAGGAGAGGGAAACTCCCTGGATTCTTCAGCAGCCTGCCTCATCTGTCTCCTGGCCCCGCTCTTCTCCAGCCTCTGAATCAGGACTGCTCTCTGCCACAGCCTCGTCCTGCTCACCTAAACCCTGTTGCCTCTTCAGCTTCTGACACCTCCTCCTCCCAGTCTGCTCCCTCTTCTCCCTCTGACCACTTATCATCATCATCCCACCACCAGTCACCTGGCTCAGTCTCCTTCCCCTGGGGGTTCCCCAGCTGGTGCCTCCCACCATTCCTCTGCATCCAGCCAGTCCTTGACAATATTTGTAGGAGCAGGTTTAGATTTTAGCAACCGTGGTTTTTCCTTATTTTAAAATGTTTTGGACGCATGATGTATATTAACAAAGACCTGCTAATTTTAGCTTATTGTTATAATTGAGGATGAAAGAAACCTTATGAATAGCCTGGCAAGGGAGAAAGAATGAAACACTTCTATGGTATAGTTCTGAGACTCCTCAATTTTTGATATGCTGCACAATTCTCACTAGTTTGCACCAGATAATCACCAGATCTCAAAGATTGTTGGCAGATCCTACTTAGACTTCTAAATTCTATCCCTTCCTTTTTAGGGGAATGTTCCAACTCGAGAGAGTATCCATATGTATTATCAGAACCATATAATGAAACTTTCTAGGGAATCAGGATTGGATGAAATTTATGAACCTGGACAGGCTGAGAGGACAGAAAGTCTAGAATCGGCAGTATCTCGTGACAGCGAATCCAGGTATTTTGTTTAAAATAAGCAGTAATTCAACCAATGCATAAAGGGTGATATCCAACATTATTCAGATGGAGGGCCAATGGATTTCCTATTCTTCTGTGCCTCCCACCCCATTTCCAAGTCTGCGCCAGACGGTCCGACCAGATTTTGGAGGTGCACAGAGATGGCTTGGTGGGTAGACAAGAGAGAAAGAAAAAGTCCTGTTTTTTCTGGCCTCAAAGTAACTATCTTCTGTGGGTAATAATATGTGACAAGGGTAGTATAAGCAGCACCTCTGTTTGAGCTATTTGTTTTCCTCATGTTAAAGATTTATGAAAGCAGAAAAACTTACACATCATCCACATTTTTTTAACAGTAGACCCATTGAAATTAAGGGACCTAACTTTGTCATGTTTATTAATTTCACTGGGTCTACTCTGAGTAAAACATAGTTGACTGCCACTCCTGGGGTTTTCCAGATATCATACATATAGTAAGAAGCTGCACATTGGTTTACATATTTTGAAAATAAGAAAACCTTTTAAGTAAAAGTAAAAAGGCTTGCATTTTGTTTAATGAATAAAATAAACATTTGTGTATTAACCTATACAGTCTGGATTTCTCTGAAAGCAGATTGATTGATTAATAAATAACAGGTAGATCTTGTGGGAAGAAGTTTGCCTCCTAGTTATATTAACAAAACAGTGCCAAAACAGCCATCTTTAACCAAATGGAAACTGTCTAGTCTGTCAGACAAAAGGCAGACCTTTCCTAAAGTTACAACACCCAATACCCGTTGTATCCAAGAAGCATTTGAGAGTCTGACAGTGCAGTCCTAAGCAAGTTTACTCACGAGCACATTTCTCTTGAGTTAGTGATCGGATTGTCTGAAAACATTGATATTGAGCTTATGCGTATGGATTTTTTCTAATTCCCATCTCACATGTTGAATCTTGACAAGAAGCATGTTCTGCTAAAGATAAGAACAATCCTCATATGTGCTGGAACATATAATATGCATATATACTCCAGGTTTCCTGAAGTGGCCATTACATTAACAGTTATATACAACAATGCATATAACTGCATAAAAATATTTATACAATTAGGTTGCAGAAATGCTGAACTGCATTGGGCTATTATACATATTATACATATAATATACATATTTATTCCAATTTTCATATAATTAGCCAAGCTTCTTTAAAAATAATAGTACACAAGCCAGTTAGACGCAAGAAATTCCAGCAAAGCTTGGTAGGGTTGGGACCCTAAAATTCTGGATATAAATCTGTTTCAAACTCAGTTGTTCCTCTGAGTTACTCCCTAGCAAACGAATTTAGGATTGCAACCTGAGCCACACTATGTGATTTTGCAGGCTGTAACCTGTAACTGTGTGACAAAATGGCTGAAAATCCTATGCCTTCACACCATGATTTCCCATTTAACTACTATTGATTCTGTGTGACTATCAAAACATTGTTTTGAATAAAAACCAGTGCATACTGGTAGCTTAGAATCTCCACTCAAAACCTTGTCTATGTGTCTCTGTATACTGCATGGCTAGCCTGCATGGTTACTATTGAACCACTTCAGGATGCTATTGGTATATAACACTGTTTTTGTAACTGTTTGCACTGCTAGCTGCTGCACTGAAGCAACCACACTGTTGTTGTCAAGGCAGTCAACCCTTGATGATTTAGATGGACCAGACCCTATTCCTAAAACAAGTGAGCGTGCGCGTCCTAGGCTTCGTAAAATGTACAGCATGGATATGTCCTCCTCATCTGCTGACAGTGGCAGTATGGTGTCAAGGTGCTTAACCCATGCATGCTTTGTTCATTGATTTACCCTGACCATTGTAAATTTTGGCACTGTGGATTTTGCCAGCGCAGGTGTGTTTTGTATGTATGTAGGTGTGCATGAGTACTTAATAGAAGCATATTTGTCTTGTTTAGGCTCATACCAATATTTCTAATGGGGGGGGCTGTCTGTCTTTTTAGTAGCCCCCGTTTGATCCTTATACTTTTGGTCTCAAGCTTCTAAATTAGATATCTATTTATTGATCCGTTCATTTTAGCTGAGAGCTTAGAATGCTGCCTTCAGCTCCTGGTTCAGATAGAATCCTGGTTAGTGTCAGCCACAGCAGCTAATATGATTGCTGGCCAAAAAATACCACACACACAAAAACCGAAAACCATAGGTAAGGCAGAAAGAGGCAATTAATTCTTAAGAGGAGAAAAGATGGGGAGGATATGACACATAACGCCACGGCCTGTTCCCAGTCTTTTAACTGTGGTTGAGTTTGTCTTCACTGGCTTAACATTGAAATTTAGCATAGAACATACTTTGAACACATCCGTGTTTCATTTGTGAAATAAGAAATTGACAAAATAATATTGTTCCCCCTGTTCTTGACAGTGAGGCTACCCAAATCACCATGCTGTATTCTCGTCAGGGGACAGCAGAAACTATTGAAGAAGTTGAAGGGGAGGAGCACGAAGAAGGAGGAGAAGAAGAAGAAGAAGAAGAGGGGGTAGATGCTGCATCGAGGCAGGAGCATGACATGGAAGTTTATTGCATAGATTCTGAAGGAGCTGCATATACTTCTGATACAGATATACCATCCTATTCTGGTTTGGATGGCATTGCTGAACCCCCTCCTTCCTACAGCAAAGCTGTGAGCTTGGAGCTTTTCCCCTTAGATAGTTCCCAAGATGGTTCCTCTGTCAAAAACCATATGATGGTGAGCCCAGATGAAAATCAGTCTGACAAACCAGAAGATTCTATACTTCCTCCTTTGACACATGAGCTTACTGCAAGTGAACTACTTCTAAACAAGTAAGAATCATAAAATAATTTCCCCACAGGCATGTAAAATAATGTGAATTCATTATGTTACAAAAAATTATATTGTAATGATGCTCAAGTCATTGAAGTGAATTTTAGTAAATTCACTGATCACCAGATCATTCTGATTACATTAGTTTTGTGCTGCTTCATGTGATGAATTCAGTTTATGGCACTTGTACCCTGGCCTTCCTTTCAGGAGATTACAGTAGCAGGGATGTGGTATTCAGTAGTGTTTACTGAATTTAGATATCTGGGGCACTGGCCATGGCTAGACCTGCTTACCTTCAAAAATAGAACTATGTCATGTGCTTTCAGATGAAGAAACTTTTGATAACATTTCCTTTACTTTTCACAAATGTAAGACAGAATTAGACTGATTTGCAACGGGGTTCATTGATTTTGCATACCATGAACATTGAGCAAGAACTTCATTAGAATTATTTAGTGGGCGGTGGTCATTTGCACATCGTAAAATTGTTACATGAAAGGCACAGTGATAGCTACACATGTATTTCATCATGGTGTATACCTGATGGGAAACTGCGGCTAATTATGACATTCTATGACAAGTACACACCCCAAGAAACACAGTCAAAATAATATCTGAAGAAGTGTGCATGCACACGAAAGCTTATACCCAGAACAAACTTAATTGGTCTCTAAGGTGCTACTGGACAATTTTCTATTTATTTCAACTGTGTCAGACCAACATGGCTACTTACCTGACCCAAGAAACAGATTGCATTTTAAAGGGAAAAAAACTGATTTGAAACTCTTTATATGCAAATATTCTAACTTTGGAAAAGGCCTGGATGCTGAACCTGATCTCTCAAAATATTTGGGTGACATACTGAAACTTACTTTACATGTGCCCATGGGTTTCTGTACCAGGAGATATTTTGTTTCCTTTGAACACCTTCTTTTGAAATAAATATGTGGTTAATGGAACTCTATGCCTGACTTTTGATAGCCCGCACTTCAGGTGCAAAGCAGGGCTCATGAGGTGTCTGGCCTTATGAGATTTCTGAGGGCCAAATACAGGGTCTCCATTGGAGGGCTGCATTCAGCCTCCCAGGCCTGAGGTTCCTCACATCTCTAGTGTGGCTGGTAAAGAAACACATCTAAAGCTGGGTATTGGAAACTTGTTTGCATGGTTCTTTGTTAAGTAGAAATATATTATTTGTTGTTACTTACAGATTATTCTGCAGTATTTAAAATATTGGCACATCAAGTTATGTGATCTAACTTTGTCCCCACAGAATGTTTCAAGATGAGGAACTGGATGAGTCAGAAAAATTCTACTCTACTCAGCCTCGTTTTTTGCTGCTAATTTATGCTTTGTATAATACCCTTGTGGCTCGTTCAGAAATGGTGTGTTTTTTTGTAATCATTCTTAATCACATGATCTCTGCCTCCATGATTACCCTTGTGCTTCCTATTCTTATATTCCTTTGGGCCATGCTTTCTGTCCCGAGGCCTAGCAAACGTTTTTGGATGACAGCTATAGTCTACACTGAGGTGTGTTAATATTCTAATGATTATTTCTCATTTTTATGGAATGTTACCAAATTTTCAGTGATTAACATGAAGCTATTTTTCATCTTTCTCTTTTTTCTTTCTTTTTTGCACAGGTAACAATTGTTATAAAATATTTTTTCCAGTTTGGCTTCTTTCCTTGGAATAAGCAACTAGAACTAAACAAGGACAAGCCTTACCATCCTCCCAATATTATTGGTGTTGAGAAGAAAGAGGGTTATGTTCACTATGACCTCGTTCAACTACTTGCTTTGTTTTTTCATCGATCCATTTTAAAGGTATTTTGGAATTTTAAAATGTATTTTATTGTTTTTAACCTTAGATTTTTGTATAGAATGATGTGGCTGGCAGCATGCTGACTTTCCATCATATCTGAATTGCGGTTTCCAAATTATAAATATTAAGAGTCATGAAGACACTTATTAGACTAAATGAAATGTTTTCACTGCAAAATCAGATCTGAATATGATTAGTTAGCTGTCTTAATTTCTGATTTAAAGTTATAGCATGGATTGCTCATAAGCTTTTGTGAGCAAACAGCTCCACAGGAATATCTGTTTGTGCCCTTAAACCAACTTGAAAGAACCAAGACTTTAAAACTGATCTTTGTCAACCAGGGTTTGGCCCTAAAACTTGTTTACAATGCTGTTGCATGCCTTTTCAACCATAACTAGCTCCAAAAATCTTGATGAGGGCTGTGGTATTGAAGAATGCTTGAACTAAAGCTCCTCTCATTTTAGAAATTAAGTAATGAACCAGCACACAAAGTTAAAATGATGTATTTCAGTAGCTTTATTCTTTAAATATGGTGCACAAGAGGTTAGGTGACTTGAAGATAAGAATGTATTCCATTAGCATGTGTATTTTATAAAGAGAAGGAATCCCAACAATAGCCAATTTTAAAATATAATTTTAAATATAATTGCTTAACTTTATCTATTTTTTTAGTGTCATGGATTGTGGGATGAAGATGATGGAGGAGACAACTGCAGCAGTAAAGGCGACTCTGATGATGAGTCAGTTGAGTCGGACAGGAGAGGTTCTGCTGGCTCTTTGACATCAGTCAATTTGGCAGCATCTGTTGAATCCATACATGTTCATTTCCCAGAGCAGCAGACTGCCATCCGTAGGAAAAGTTCAAGTAGTGGCTCACAGCTTTCTCACAGATCCAGCTTTTCCTCACACCGTTCAAAAAGAGGTATGCATTTGGTCCACGACCAAGACTCTAAAACAGAATGTGGCATTACACGTTGTACTTGCTTAGTCATTGATTTCTTGCCAGTGGCAGGAAACACCTTCTACTCTGAAGCAGCCACAGGGGAGATGGGAGAAGGAGACAGGGCAAGGCAAGGCAAGGCAAGCAGAGAAGGCAAGTAAGGATACTTTAAATTAAAGGCTAGAACAAGTGAGAGAGGCTGAAGTGGGGGAAAAGCACACTGAGGCAAGAGACAAGCGGAGAGAGATGAGGAGGTTGGTCAGAAGGTGCAGGAGGAAAAATGGAAGGACTGCCAAGCTACACAAGTGGGAGGGGGAAATGGGGCAGCTGGAAGACTCACAGAGGAAAAGAGAACTCACAAATATTGGAGGGAAAGATGTATGAACTGGACCAAGGATAAGAAATAATGGGAGCTTAAGAAATACGTGACTGTTTGGATGGAGTGAACTGAACTATGGGAGCTAAGATGGAGATGTTACCCAACCTGATCACTTCTACAGGCAATGGGAAACTACCTTTCAGATAACTATCAATGGAACTTTTTAGATCCTGCTTGTTCTTGCCCACCATTGTTTCAGCATGCCACAGTCTTCAAAGTTAAGACATCACAAGGAACTGTGGTTTATTTAAAATCAGAATTTGATTTCCTCCTTACAGGTACAAAGGAGGAGATGGATTACATCTGAATCATGCCAAAACTCTGTGAATTGCTTTTCAGGGTAAACGGAGGTTTAAGATGGATGTATCACTTTGTAATTTCTCCCTCCAACTGTTTTCTCAGGAAGTACCAGCACACGGAACAGCAGTCAAAAAGGAAGCAGTGTGCTGAGCATAAAACAAAAATCAAGAAAAGAACTTCTCATGGACAAGCTGCGGGAACAACTTATCATAGCTAAGGCATTTACCATTAAAAAGTGAGCAATTAAAGTTTGTATCAGTTTAAATGAAATCAGGAATTGATTCTGCAATGCTTTGTGTAGGATTTTTAGAAGATTGCAATTCCATAAAAGGCTAATATCTGAAGGTTTAGTAACAAAGCACTATTCAGTCCTGAGGCTCCAAGTAACAGTTTTACCAGTGCACCGAATCTCTCTTTGTTTGTCTTCATATTCTCCCACATTGTGTCTTTGTCCTTTTTCACTTGTCGTAAATGTTCTAGAGCAGGAGAGGGGAACCTTTTTCAGCTTGAGGGCCACAGTCCCTTCTGAGCAACCTTCCAAGGACCACATGTCAGCAGTGGGAAAGATCAGAAACAATATTTGGCAGAGCAAAACAATGGGCTTTCTACACACACATACACATTGTTCTTCATCTGAACAATCAAACTGCGTTATAAAAGTTCAAGGACATATCCAAGTCAATCGAAAACACTCAATGAGGGTGTGAAGTACAATGGCTGTGGGGTGTGGCCTGGGGGAGAATACCAAGGACCGGTGAGAGGCCTGAGTCATTATCTGCATTCTCTACACCTAGGAATGGGCAAGAGCGCAATGCAAGCCAGACCTTCAGGCTCACTTGGTTTCCCCCTTCATATGGGACCAAAGGGCCATCATGGTCCCCACGTCTGACTTCATGCATTTTGTAGTTATCTCTAAGCAAATGTATAAGTTCTTGGGAGTAGTAAATTAAACTGCATAGTTCTTTACATAAAGTTATTTGTAAGACTGTATTTTCTGTTATTTCAGGACCCTTCAGGTATATGTGCCCATCAAACAGTTTTTCTACAATCTTATCCACCCAGATTACAGTGCTGTGACTGATGTTTATGTCCTGATGTTCCTTGCTGATACTGTCGACTTCATTATCATTGTGTTTGGATTCTGGGCTTTTGGGGTATGTTATAAAGAATTTGATGTATTTGGAATTTTTTTGTCATAAATGACTATCTCTTATGACAAATGCTCCCTGTACCTTATTGCTCCTGTTTTTCTTTGCAGAAACACTCTGCAGCAGCAGATATCACCTCTTCATTATCAGAGGACCAAGTGCCAAGTGCATTCTTAGTGATGGTGCTAATTCAGTTTGGAACCATGGTAGTAGATCGGGCACTGTATCTAAGAAAGACTGTCATGGGAAAAGTCATCTTCCAGGTCATACTTGTTTTTGGTATACACTTTTGGATGTTCTTTATCTTGCCTGGAGTAACAGAAAGGTACGTGTTTAGGTTTTTGTTTTGTTTTTCTAAAAAAATATTATGCTTTTAATTTAGCAGTGATTTAGTCTACTGCCTTAAAAATGTGATCAAAGTATGTGTGTCTATATTCATTTTCTCCCATCTATTTTATGTTGCAGGAAATTTAGCCAAAATATTGTTGCACAACTTTGGTATTTTGTGAAATGTGTTTATTTTGGCTTATCGGCATATCAGATACGTTGTGGCTACCCAACTCGTGTACTTGGCAATTTCCTCACAAAAAGTTACAATTATGTAAACCTCTTCTTATTTCAGGGGTGAGTATGGATATTTCTTTTCAGTCACACATTTATTTAGCTATAGTGACATTCATAAGCTGCCTTTACCCCCAAATAGGGTCTTCAGGAGTGGCATACAACTTTTAATATATATTTGAGTTATTCAGTATGATTTGATAATCATCAGTGCATCATCAGTGACCACAGAGCTGCTGCATGACAGGAAAATTTAAATCTCCTTTGCGCAGTCAAAGCAACTAGTCATGTTGGGTTAGAACCCATGAATGATCAGAAATGTAACTAATCTTTTAGAACTCCCAAAAGTTAACCAAAACAATTAAAAATCAGCACACAAATCACCTGAAATCTTAAATGCTACAACATACTTGATTTAATATTCTTCAGTTAAAACAGAACCTTCACCTGTGATTATTTCTCTTTGTCTAGATTCCGCTTGGTACCATTCTTAACTGAGCTGAGGGCAGTAATGGACTGGGTTTGGACAGATACCACATTAAGTCTCTCTAGCTGGATCTGTGTTGAAGATATTTATGCTCATATATTCATCCTAAAGTGCTGGCGAGAGTCTGAAAAAGTAAGATTTTTTTTAAAAAAACAACCATTTATTTTCATTAAATGTTTTATGAGGGCATAGATCATAGTGTAAGATCTTGAAGAAGCACAAGATAGAAAATTCATATCTGAAAATCATGCCTTTATGCAAAACTATGATAGTATTGCTCTGCACAGTTCTATTCACCACATCTCATGAGAGAGATTGTGTAGGTGGGAAAAATTCAGAAAAGGGTAATCAAAAATGATTACGGGACTGGAGCAACTCCCTTATGAAAAGTTATAATAAGAAACTAAATTTTGGGTTGGACTAGATGTTGGACTAGATGGGTTTGATCCAATAGGGATATTTTCTTTAAGAAAAATAAAATTATTTGCTTTTTTGTTTTATCATATCATCAAAGCATACTGTGTTACAGTCCTTTATTACACAGGATAATAAAGAAAAATAATATATGAATATCAATGATAACATAATTTATTTCTCCAATTTGTTTCACTGTTATAAACCTTAACCTTTACTCCCATTCTTCCCCTGGTTTCCTATCTGCTATCGTTTCAGTTGTGTTTTCTTACTATACTAAGTTGTTTTCATTACCTTACTTACACTATCTCACGTTGTAACCTCTACTGCTGAGTATTTTTTGTCAGCCTGTTACGATTATTTTCTTATTGCAATATCTTTCCATATAATCTATATACAATCTATTTGCCATGCTGACAAATTCTATATATTCTAATATTTTAAGGTGCCATTCTTCTCGTGATCGTACCAGTACGATCCAATAGGGATCTTATGTTCTTACATTGATGGTGTTTCAAGTAGTTTTGTGCTCATCTAATTTTCTTTCAGGTACCTTCACATATAAATAGACAATTGTGTCTGCAAATGTAAACCTTGAATTGTATACACATATTCCAGAGATGGTTTAAAAGCCTGACAAGAATTAAAACTGAAGGGTCCCAGAAAACGTTATTTCAGCTCTTCTTTTCAGAAGTCTTAAATTTAACAGTAGTTTAAAAAAACAACTAAGAATTTAGGACCAGGGCATAAAAAGTTATAACAGCTGAACCTGGTTCAAATGCAATGGTCCAAAAAGTTCCTTATTTACTTACCTGAAACAGGAACTCTTAACCAAAAGCAGAACTGTTCAACATAAATTCATGTGAACTGCAGGAAATAGCTTCTAAATGGACCACTGCAACATTTCAACTATGGGTGCACTCCAGATCCATTAAAAGCATTTGAAATGTTGCCACTGACTTCAGTAGGAATTAGTTTGCAACTCTAATTTATTATTTTTGGCATGCAATCAGTATTTTGCATGCATTGTTAGCTTTTTTGAGCCAGTATAGGCCAATACTGTAAATTCCTGTATGTCCAGTTTATTTCCTTTTCGCTGTTTTTTTTTTTTAAGATTACAGTAACCCCACCATCACCTTTTTATGAGTTATGGTGTCTAATTTAATAACTCCTCTTCCTCAACTGATAGACCCAAGGCCTTTTCTCACAACTGCTTCTGGGCTTGATGCCCAAAAAACAGCCTGTGTTGAATGTTAGCAGATATTGGTACATGCTGAACTAGAAATATACTACCATTGCCCTGTACTACCTTAGACTTTAGTATGCCACTGCAGACTCCAACATGTGGGTGGAATGCCAAAAGCTGAATTCACTGCATGGCAGAATATATTCAGGATGCACAAATGGTTGTTTCCTGTGGCTGCCATATGCTGAAGTGATTCTGAAAGTAAGAGCCAAAGCAATCACTGAAGGAAGAGCACAAAAAAACTGGCTAGAAATCTACCCAGATAGATTAAGACAAGGAACTGCAAAGGGCTTTTTACATCAAACTCATTGCTATCCTATGCAAAACAAGTTGTGGTTTATGATGCCTTATGCTATTATACTAGGTACTTGGTTTAAGATGTTTCCAGCTCACTGTCTACCCCCATCCTTGGATGATAATGGTTTTCGTAAGGGTGACCAACCTATCCTGCAAGCTGCAGCCTTCTAATAACATTTAAATGATTAACTATGGATGGCAAGACAGGGGCTTATGGCTCCTTGAAATATGAAGTATATATATGGCTAAAATAAGTATACACTAAATTTTGGGAGATGCTTGTAACATATAGCATATATATATATTTAAAAAATACTGAAATAAGGTTCTGAGTTTAGAAGATTGCTCATAAAATCCAAAAGTAAAATAATGTTTAAAAATTCTAGAAAAGCGCAATATAGTCTCCTAATGTTTTATATTGCTAATTACAGCGATATCCACAGCCAAGGGGCCAGAAGAAGAAGAAGGTTGTGAAATACGGAATGGGTGGCATGATTATCGTCTTGCTGATTTGCATCGTTTGGTTCCCTCTGCTCTTCATGTCTCTAATTAAATCTGTTGCAGGCGTCACAAATAAACCTCTTGATGTATCCATTACAATAACTTTAGGAGGTTATCAGGTACAAACAAGAAACTAAAATGTCATCTTTCCCTTCATCTGTTTCCTTTAAATACTAAACGTTCCTTATATAAATGTATGTCAGGAGTTGCCAGCCCAGTGCCCATGGCTGTGAAGGCCCTTACTGCTGCCCCTGGGTTTTTTCATTAAAAAAAACAAACACCCAAGTCTCTTAGCCCTCCTAGAAGGCAAGATATGTGATTTCTGTGAAATAAGAGTGAGTGTGGGATGCCCACCTTGTATATTTTTCCTGGCACTGAGGAATTCTCCCAGTTGCTGCAGTGTGTGTAAAATCAGTGTTCTGTGAGCTCCACAGTCTGGACCAGCCCCTAAGGACATAGCTGGTTCAGATAAGGTTGGCTGCCTCGATAAATGCCTTGAATTTTGATTCTTTTTTTAAAAAAAAAATCCTGATTCTGTTATTAAACTCTGTGTTCTTACTCTCCAGCCTATTTTTACTATGAGTGCTCAGCAGAGTCAACTAAAAAATATGACACCAGCGGAATATAGCAGTTTCCTAAAGAGTTTTCGCTCTAATACAGTAAGTAATTTTATTTCTTTTAAGTGCCTGCTGAACTTTTAAGGTATCAAGCGATTTAGAAGTGCTTTGAAACAAACGAATAAACACAGTGAAGGCTGTAGTTCACAGCAACTGTAGTTGTAGTTTTAAAGCGACAAGAACTGAGACATTCTTTATGAGCGTTCTGTGAGGTAGATTCTCCATGTCATATTTCCAACTGATTTTATGATTAATAGAATTTTCATACTTTGTAATGGCAAAATACTGGGTGGAAAGCACTGGCATTAACTGTAGAGTTATTTCCATCTGCCTGTAATACCAGAATCTTTGTCATGGCATAAAGCATGTCAAGCTTTAGGATGCTGCACTGACAAAAATGTGTTGCAGTTGTTTGCTCTTCCTGGGTGAAGTTTGCTGATTCAGCACTTCCCCTTGCATTCAGCTATTGCCCTAGTCATAGTACATAATATTTTCTCCAAACTGCCTCTCCCTCCATCTTTTTGTGGGCTACTGAAGAATGATACCAGCAACAAGTACCAAAAAGAATTTGAAGGCAAAGGGATAAAAGCTTCATCTTCCTCCTTTTCTTTTTTAGGCTGCTCTACAGTTTCTAGAAAACTATGGTAATGAAGATATAACAGTTGCACAGCTAGAAGGCAATTCAAATTCCTTATGGACTATCAGCCCTCCCAGCAGGAAAAAAATGATTGATGAGCTCAATGCAGAGAATGCTGAATTTTCTGTAGTTATTTCATGGAGTATTCAAAGGTATGGCTTCCTTGCTAAAATATAGTGTTATTGTTGTTTGTCTAGTGACTGACACAATCCCTACATATCATCGTTTAGGGATCCCTTTGTCTAAGGTTCCCTGGCACTAGGAGCCAGCTAAAAGCGCCCCTGCCAAATCCATGAGCTCCCTGCAGAACACATACATTCTGGTACAATTGTGGTAAATCCGGATCACTTGTTTGTCATCTCATAGAAAATGAAAAGAAGCAAGGACAAACGCCTCCCATCATGACATTCTAGGTGCAGCAAAATTATTAGCATCAAATAAAAGACAGTTGGGTTTTCTGATAGTACTTGGATGTAGATGTTGCTTCAACGGGGGCAGGGCAATTATTTTTGAACCATTGCAGTTACGGGTCCAGTGTACATGAAGGAGCATCTCTACCCTCATTGTCCAGCCCGGACACTGAGGTCCAGTGCCAAGGGCCTTCTGGCGGTTCCCTCACTATGAGAAGTGAGGTTACAGGGAACCAGGCAGAGGGCCTTCTTGGTAGTGGCGCCTGCGCTGTGGAATGCCCTCCCATCAGATGTCAAGGCAATAAGCAACTACCTTACTTTTAAAAGACATCTAAAGGCAGCCCTGTTTAGGAAAGTTTTTAATGTTTAATGCTGTATTGTGTTTTTTTCGGTTGGGAGCTGCCCAGACTGGCTGGGGAAACCCAGCCAGATCGGCGGAGTATAAATAATAAATTATTATTATTATATTATTATTATAGGATTGAGTTGCCAATGGTCATGGAGCGGTAATTTGCCCAAAAGCAAATCTAATGCGGATTCACCCAATCTGAACTATCCTGACCAATGTACGGATTGGATTTGTTTCTGCTCTTGAATCTGCACATTGCTAGATCCTCCATTCATACCTCATACAGATCTCACGTGTTAAGACTGCCTCTGTGTCTACCTTGTTTTTTAAAAGGAGGTGCAGATGCCTTGTGGCTATTTGGCCAGCAATTCCTGCAATTCCCTACAATGAAAAGAAAGAAAGTTCCCTAGGAGTAATGAATCCTGCCCTCCATATTCCTGTCTGTTGCAGAACTGGGGGTCTGCCAGAATTGGGTCTTGGCCTTCATTCCTAGTTCTCAAAGAAATATAACATAGTCTATCACCCAGGGAGAATGGCATTTTGAATACAGCAAAGTCAGAGCAATTGTACATTCATGAACTGTTGCACCGCCTTACTCTTGTTCATACATTTTCTTAAAGAAACCTCTCCCTTGGAGCAAAAGCAGAAATAGCATCTGATAAACAGAGTCACAACCTACGAAAGCAAGCAAGAAAACTTATTGCTAAAATGATGGACAACCAAATGCAACCTGCACCTGTGTAAGTCATTTTCTATGCTTATTAATATGTTGATTTTTCTTATAAGCAGAGCTACAAATTACTGACTTGGGCAAAGAAAATTGCAATATTGCAACTCCTGTAAAAATGTGTTGAAACTGTTGCCTTATTTCCAAAGTGGCATTTTGTAGTTATTTCAATTTTCAGTAAGATCACCTCATTTAACTTTATTTATCCTTCTGCACTTTCTTATAATGAAGTGGGGAGGAGTCCTATCTACCATCTGCTGTGTGCATGCACATGCGCTACCAAACGAAGATGTTGATGTTGTCAGCTTTGGCAATTAGCTATTGGAGAAAGGCTGAATTATTGCAGGCCAGAGGCACCTGATGAGGTGCTGAAGGGGAGAGAGGCAAAAGTAGGAAGGGAGATGCTGAGAAATGCATACAATAAGATGCAACCTGAAGCTCTCATGTGGTCCTCATTCTACCCTAAGTGGAGAATATTTAGTGGAGGCAGGGCTAGCTACTGACAGAAAAATACTGTAAATTCCATTAAAACAAAGCTTTCCAAACTGTGTTGCGACACACTAGTGTGTTGGTGTGTCATGTGAACACTTCTCCTGGGGCTGGAAAGGGGTTAGTTTAACCTTCAGTTTGCTAGTAAAACTGAATTACTGTGTTGTGAAATAATGCATGTCTACAAACACCAACTTGAAAAGTTTGGAGAGCTCTGCATTAGAATCCAGTGCCATGAAGAATAATTCCCAGGTTTGACTGTGGTCTCGTTGTTTAGGACTTTCATGTTGTAAAAATTATATCCAAGGCAAATTTCAAATGACCATGTATTGGTATTTCCCTCAATTTATTTTTCTTTTGCAGAATACTGCATGAAGTGTATCCACGCTATATCAAGGCACCTAGTGATTCTGTTGCAAAACCCATAAAGCAGCTCTTGACAGGTATGGAGTGATCCACTGCTCATTTCTAACAGGAATATTATTTCATAATGCACCCTGATTCAGACACTTTATTGTCTAGATTGCATGACTGCCTGTATAGGGTGGAGCTGAAGCAAAATTCCTCAGATAACAGCTGAAATTAAGATAATTTGCACATGAGATACTGACAAAATGGTTTGTTTGGTTTTTGTAGATGGAAAAAATGAAGACATCACTGTTTCACTGTCCAGGCATAATGAAACTGAGTGGTGGGTTCTAAACCAGACTAAAAAAACTCTAGGAGCAGGAAACACAAGTCTGGAACTTATTGTGTTCAGTGACAAAGTTAGTCCTCCTAGCCTGGGATTCTTGGCAGGCTATGGGTAAGCAACCATCTTCTACAAATATCATGTGAGGGGTTTTGCAGAGAAGCAGTTTAAAGAAGCCACCTTTGCACCTGGTGACCTCTAACTCCTGGGAGGAAGAGGTGGCTTGGGCTGCCCTTGCCTCGCGAGGAGCTCTCCCCCTCCTCCTGCCGGAAGATGGGCTCTAGGGTGGGTCTTCTGAGGGTGGTGCTTTCCGGCACTTTTTGGTGTAGAAAAAAAAGCACTGGGTATCAATATATCTGCCAGAATGAGGGGCAGACCATGCTGATGGCTTCACTTGGCGATATTGTGGGTGAAACTGCCACTGAGTCCCTCTGCCTCCAGCACGCCAAGGGACAAAACAAGCTGCAGCTGAGTGAAACTGCAGTACAGCTTGTTTCTCCCTCCACTTCTTTAAGCTGCCTGGCTGAGGAGCGTGCGGCTGTCCTTGCCTCAGCCAAGCAGTATTATGGAGCCCCTGAGCCAGCAGCAGGGTGGGGGCTCTGTTAAAGTGCTCCCACTCACCAGCTGAGGGAGCCCTGATCCTTCTCCTGCTTGTATGCTGGGGAGCAGGAGGCTTCACACTGCCCAGATGAAGTCTAACATTGCCTCTGGCTTGCGCAAGCTGGAGATGGGGGGTGGGTCCTCTGTTAGACTTCTCCCAGCAGAGTCAGGCCATCTCTTTTCCTTGGAGAAAGAGGCAGCCTCTCCTTGCGCTTGTGTGCCTTTGCCTGGGAGGGTGGGCTGCATCTTTCCTCCCGGGGTGAACAAGGAAAGTGGCACTGCACCCACACAGGCAAAGGCAGCTACCGCCACCCGGTCCACCTTCAGGGAGTGGGGGGCAAGCAGGCTGCCTCTTTCTCGCCCACTGCCTGCGCTGGCAAAGGTAGAGAAAGCACTGCAAATGGAGCCTGTCCAGTTCAGTCGGCAGTGCCACTTTCATCTTTGGACAGTGAGGGGAGGGCGAGCGGCCTCTTTCCTGGGAGAAAGAAGCAGCTCGCCCGCCTCAACGCAGCAAAGACAACTCCCTCAGGTGTAATGGAGCCCCCACCTCGCCTCTGGCTTGTGTGAACTGGTGGCACCTTTAAACTTCTCCATTCAGGGGCACGCAGCTGCCTGTCCCTCAATGGAGACAGTGGGGCTTGCTCAGCTGGAGGGTGGGAGCTTTTTTGCCTCCCAGCTGAGCAGCAGGCACCTTGGCCCTGGCCTGCGAGGCACTGGGGTAAAAGCACCTCAGCTCCTGCAGTGAGAGCTGAGGCAGTTTCACCCCATGCCTTGCCAGCTGGGGCCAAAACAACTTGTTTCAACATCACGGTGTATCGCCAAACTGCAATGTTTGGATGGTGATACATCGTGATGTTGAAATCCTAATATTGACCAGCCCTACTCCTAATCATTCACCTTGCTAAGCCTTCATTTGATGAAACCATGTTGATACAGGCAGGCTACCACAATCCTAGATTTTAATGACTTTGTAAACATCTGGCATAAGTCTTCTATCCTTACGTTTACAGAAACTACATTCAAGCATCTGTCATAGTACTTGCATATTCTTCCCCTGTTACTTGTGCCTCTGTCTTTCCATCTCTTTCCTAAGTCTTTCTTTATGTTGTATACTTCCCTCAGGACAGGGACATTTATTTTTGGTGAGGTAGGAAAGAAAAGTAATTTGGATGAATTAATCTATTAAAATGAAAGCGGATTATAAATTGGCTGTATTTTTATGTTTTACTTTCTTCTCAGTATCCACATTTCATAATTCTGTGATTACATTTTAAATCTTTTCACATTTTAAAATATTATTACCTTTCCCCCCCTTGTTTTGCAGCATCATGGGATTATATGCTTCGGTCGTCCTGGTAATAGGAAAATTTGTCCGTGAGTTCTTCAGTGGGATTTCCCACTCCATAATGTTTGAAGAGCTTCCCAATGTAGATCGCATCCTCAAATTGTGCACCGACATCTTCTTAGTGCGGGAGACTGGTGAACTGGAATTGGAAGAAGATTTATATGCCAAATTAATATTCCTGTACCGCTCCCCAGAGACTATGATCAAATGGACTAGAGAAAAAACAAATTGATCTTTTCGGGATTTGCATTGTAATTCAAGATGACTTCAACTGGTTGTCGTTTTTTTAAAAAACAAAACAAAGCACAACATTCTCTTAAGAGGGAAGCCTTTTATAATTAGGTAGCAATGAATTTTCTGTTTGTGGAGTCCATTTGGCTCCCTAGAAATATATGCTGCCTTTCAAATCAAAGATGAAGAAAGCTAGCCTTTGTTTTCAAATACAACTCCTCTAACATCAGAGAAATCTGCTTTTCATTTTAGTGAACAAAATATTCTGCATCCATGTCTGACTTGGGCTTCAGCTCTCATTCTCAAGGGAAAAAGAAGGATATCACAGCTGAATTAATCAGATCCTCACTTATTCTGGAGTGGTGTGCAATATGCTGTTTTGCATCACTTTCAAGGGGCAGCAGTGATCTGAGGAGTTGTTCTAGAAAATCCAAGACAATGGATTACAGAGGGTGCTGAAGGCAACTTTGTTATGTGCATTTCTAGAAAACCAGATCTGCAGATGTACTTCTGGAAGGAAAAAAACTTCACTGACATTATCTTTAACTGCCTTATTTTATTTGAACAATTAACAGGAGGCATTGAAAACATCAGTGACTTTACTCAGGAAAATAAAAACTGTCAAAAGTTTAACTAGCGAATAATGATTATGGTGAAGCGTTGTAATATTTTGCTGGGCCAATTGCTCCCAAGTAGCCAGGTATTTTTTTAAATAAGCCAGTTGAACTTTATGATGCCTTTGGCTTGTTCAAATATAGTATGTTTGGCAAAACAAATTATCGTTTGTTTTAATATCTGAACTCAAGCCTCTCCAAAAACAATGGTTGGCTGGGAGCTGACGAACTCGCACCTGAAGCCACAGTTTAGAGCTGGTTTACAAACCACAGTGCGCGCCGACTGTGGTTTGCTGTTATGTCTGAATTCACAGACCATTGACAAACCACAGTTAGGGCCATTGCTCTGCTTTAAGAGGCTGCTGCACCATGGAAATTAGATTGAATTTAAGAAGCTTGAGTCTTGGCCAGCTGGGAAAGGACAAGAAGCTTTAAACTGTTGTATTACTGTTGTACATTGGAAAGGTCAAAACCATGGTGTGATTTTTTTTAAACGGTGAATACCATTAATCATGGTTTTGCATTTCATTTGAACCCAGCCTTTGATTTCTTGGAAACATTTAAAGACAAAATAGGGGAAAGCATGTTGTAGGAAGCAAAAGAAAAAGATCACCCTATACGGACATTTAAATGTAAACCATCTGACTTCTACCTAGTATTTCCTTCCAGTGTTTCAGGTATACAGAAATGTTAACATATGCAAATTCTCGTTTTTATGTCCAGGATGTGTTTTTAAAGTTCCTAATTATGATAAAATATATATATAATGAGCTTGAAAAAAAAGGGGCTTTTCTTAAATTATTGCTATTGGTGAACACCGGCTATTTAGCAGAGGACAGTGTAGCATGAACATTTAAGTGTTGCAATGTAATTTGCATTACATGGTTTAGAAAATGCAATTTCTCAGCAACAGAAAAATCACTGAATGGATAAGGTATGTTAAGGGGTTTTACTGTGCAGTTTTCACTCCATACTGACAAATAAAGCACATGCTGCAAAGTCATTTCAGAAGTATTTTTTCATATGCTTGTTTACATTGAATGATTTTTTTTTATAAACTGAAAGTGTCTACGTAGTGAGATTGTCAGTAATCATTGAACTATCATAACTATTTATTGTATTTGATAATGTTACAAGTCACTAGAAGGTAGATGGGAACTGAACAGGAAACTGTAAAATTACTTGCACATTTTAGTCTAGGTTTTATGTTAGGTAGAAGAAAATTGTGACATGACATGCCCACACAGTTGATCTGTTTCCATCAAAACATTGCTGGTATATTTCAATACTGTGAAAATTAGCATATTGACACTAGGAAGTGCACACCAAAATAAACCACTTTGGGATATTGCACCAATAAAACGCATGGTGACTCGACACATATTCAAATCTTATTATAATTTCCTAACAAAGCATAGTTAGTCTAGCTCTCCTTGTAAAAAAACCATTGACGGAAGCGACATAAACAACGTCCTTTAAAGACTTAAATGAAGTGTTTACAAATACCGTATGTCCAGACCCTAAACTTACACAAGATGAAAACTTGCATACATTAGACTTCACTTAGAAATCAGATGTTTCAGGGCCCTTTGTTCCCATTTTTTACACATTTTCCTCCCTTTACCTATGTAGCTAAATGCGCCTACTTCTTAAGGAGAACTCTTCATGTATCTGACAACGGCTACAGTCCACAAAAGCTTGTGCCAGAAAGCTAACAAAAATATCATTTTCCTCTGCGACTGTTTTACTGCAAGAGATTTAACATGGCTCCCCTATGGAATTTGAATCAAATTTGTAAGACAGATCCAATAGAGAAGCTGACTGGTATAGAATGGCCCTGCTAGATTTAGACAAAAGTCAGGCACCCCGTTTCCCCATTGCAGCCTACCTCACGTTTCCATGAATCTCGCAAGTAGGCCATGGAGGGAAGAGTTTGTCCCTGTTGTTTTCCCATCAGCAGCTAGTATCCAGGAACACCTTGCTTCAGAATTGGGCAGTTGCGTTTAGCTATCAAGAATTTGTCTAAATACTCCATTTTAAAGTTATCCAGAATCAGTGGCCATCACCTCATATTGGGGCTGCAAATTCTATGAGCTAATTATGTGTTATGTATGGCTATCCTATTTCCATTCAATTTCATTGAACGGCTTCATGTTCTAGTACTAGGAAAGAGACGAAAACTTCTCTGTCCACTTTCTGCACACTATGCATGATTTTATAAGCCTCTCAAAACTTTCCCACTTTAGACATCTTTTTTTCTAAAGTATAATGTCCCAGAAGGTGCTGCAGTTCCTGCTGACTTTGTAATTGTTAATATGTCTCTGCCTTCTTGACCTCTGCTAGTTATTTATTACTCCTCCATTCTCAAGCCATACTTGTCACTTTGGGCCAGTAATCATCATTTTAAAGGAAATGCTTCCCACTGAAATTGTAACAATACGTGAGGATTTGTGCAGTCCTCAAATGCTATCTGCTAGGAAATAAAAGTCCTTTGTACATGTCCTGTGTCCTCAAGGTGCTGTGTACTTCAGTACAGGACTGGACATAGGAAACAGCAGATTATTTGAATCTTCCAAAACTCTACTGCCTTTTTCTGATCAAAGCTATATAGGGCTCTAAGTAGCATGGTTGAGCTCTACACAACCACCAAAGCAGATTAAAGTCTTAAATCACATTTAAATCCTTACTGAATGAAAACTGTGTGTCTGATTATCTCTCCTGTACATGCATGTTATTTATAAAGCATAACTTTTTCAAAGAAATAATTATATGTATCTTCTCGTTTTTTTAGAACAACGTTGTGATACATTACACCTAGGGATCGGCCTTGATTTGTACCAGGACCATGTCCTGGAACATGTGAAGTAATAAAGTACCTCCAACTTTGTGCAGAGTGCTTTTCTCTTGCCACTGAGTAACCAACTGCAGTCTTTCCCATCACATTAGGATTAAAACTTTAATGACCAGGCAAATGGCATGGCATCCAAGTATGCCTGAGCCCTGGTGACTATTTCTTGAAGATAAGCACTATCCAATAATGGAAGTGTTTTTTCTGTTAGAGCAAGAACTTCTAGAAAGATGGCTCCAAGAATGGCTTAAGCTCATTTCCATGGTAAGGTTAAACACCATGAATGTCTGTGGGGATCATTGCAAGTCAGTCAGCAAAAGTGATGAAGTGTGCTTTCTATCTGATACTACGAACCTTGGGGTGGAAGTATAGCTATCTATCTAATGTACCTCTAGGCCCCAGCCTCTCATTTAAACAAAAATCATGTACAATGGAATCCCTACTTACACAGGGTGAGCACAAGTGGGGATTCCCCTGTTCCACCCCCTTTTGGTGATGAAAAAGGTCCACACAAATGGCACACATGCAAGTGAGGTGGTGCCTATACTTGAGCTGTGTAGGCACACTCAATAAGGCTAATTGGAAAAGAGAATGTTGCACAGAATAGATTTTTAAGAAAGCAGGAATGCCATGGTGTCTCAGCTCTGGTGGTTATTGATCCATCCCACTTTCAACATCTTTCCTTGCAGCTAAAACTGTAAATACATGTAAAAAGCTATGAATGCACTATGTCAAGCTATGGTTTAGTGTTTGATTTTGTTGCCTGAAATGCAGTGTGAAAAAAACAGTGGCAATGTGACTAGCAAAAAAAATGTTAAAATACTAATACTCTTTGTATAATGTAATTATAATATGAAAAGGCCTTTTTCTTGATTAAAGTTTCTTTTAACAATAATACTTCTCTGTTGCCATTTTTCAATCACTGATGTCATCAGCGCAGCAACCAAAATTTATGAGCACCAAAATTAGTTTTTTCCATGATCTCACCACTATGTCCAGAGCGAAAGGGACAGTGTCATTATGCTGGGCTTGAGTTCGAACATAGGTGTGTTAAGTGAGGTCCTTCCCTCCTCAGAAGCTCAGAAAAGGGATAGGAACTTATACCCAATGCACTAAGGGCACTTATAGATGGCTGATAGTTTTGGGTGGGATTCAATCAGATATTTAGCAGATTTGGGACATGCAATTAAAGTTGATTTAGAGGTCTTGTGCAACAAATGCGCTTCCCCAAAAGATTGTACTTTTTATCTATTTCATTAAATTTATATATTGCTTAACTGTAGTAAAAAAAACCAACAACCTCCTAGTGGTTTATTTTTTGTGGTAAGTGAAGTATGTCATCATCATCATCATAATTTATTATTTATACCTCACCCATCTGGCTGGGTTTCCCCAACCACTCTGGGCGGCTTTCACTGAATATTAAAAACAGTACTGCATCAGACATTAAAAACTTCCCTAAACAGTTGTCTTTTTAAAGTAAAATAGTTGTTTATTGCCTTGACATCTGCTGGGAGGGCGTTCCACAGGGTGGGCGCCACTACCGAGAAGGCCCTATGCCTGGTTCCCTGTAACCTCACTTCTCACAGCAAGGAAACCGTCAGAAGGCCCTCGGCGCTGGACCTCAGTGTCAGGGGTGGAGACGCTCCTTCAGGTATACAGGACCGAAGCCGTTTAGGTCTTTAAAGGTCAGCACCAACACTTTAAATTGTGCTCGGAAACGTACTGGGAGCCAATGAAGATCTTTCAGGACCGGTGTTATATGGTCTTGGCGGCTACTCCCAGGCACCAGTCTAGCTACCGCATTCTGGATTAATTGCAGTTTCCGAGTCACCTTCAAAGGTAGCCCCACGCAGAGTGCATTGCAGTAGTCCAAGCGGGAGCTAACTAAAGCATGCACCACTCTGGCAAGACAGACTGCAGGCAGGTAGGGTCTCAGCTTGTGTTCCAGATGGAGCTGGTAAACAGCTGCCCTGGCCAAAGAATTAACCTGTGTCTCCATGGACAGCTGAGAGTCCAAAATGACTCCCAGGCTGCACACTTGGTCTTTCAGGGGCACAGTTACCCCATTCAGGATAACGCTTCATTTGTTGCCTTCTTCCTTTTCAGCCAGGGAGTCCCTGTCTCTCCACCTTCATTCACCTTGTCCTTGCTCTCTCCAGAGATTTTCCAAGCTCACAGCAGTTTTGCAACTACAGAACATATAGGCAAGCGGAGGCAGGGATCAAGTGAGGGAATGGGTGACCAAGGAAGAAGTAGGAGGTGGCAAGGTGGAAGAGGAAGCTATTGCCCCACTACTGCTTTCCACATTGGCAGTGGCAGGGCGGCAGCTTGCTGCTCTCTAGGCAGCTTTGAATAGGTTTGGTGCTCTCATACATAGTATATGAAAGCAGCATGCCTATTCACCTATTCTGCATTTTTTTAAAAAATCAGTGAACAAAGAATGACAATTCAAAAGTGGCTAGCAGATCAATCAAAACCAAGGCTACTCAGAAGTAAGTTCCACTGAGTTCAATGGGGCTTACTCCAAGGTTAGTGGGTATATGGTTGCAGAATAGAAATGGTTAGGAATGTGCTGTCGGTGACTTAAGTAGCTCGCGTGGAAGCACCTGCAGTCACTGCTGCTTGGTTATCAACAAATGCAGACCTTTCATTTTTTTTTTTAATTTATCCCACAATACATGTGGAAGCCTAAATTATACTTGCTGGAGTGGGGAAGATGTTCCAAAAAGATGCCCTAGTAGCAGTTTACTGTGCTGCATCTGTGGAAATTTCAGGAAGTGAAAGCCAAACCTATCAGCAGAAAAAGTTAGACATACCTCGCTTAAACCAAACCTAGGGAGTTATCTGTTGGCCTAATGGACTGAAAAGAATGATGACATTGCTGTGCACAATTGTGGGACACAAACAAGACCTGCTTCATTGGCTTTCAGACTATTAAGAATATGCTCTTTGGGGTAAAAGTGATCACGGTAAGATATTCAAGGCAGCAGGCAATCAATGCAGCAAAAGTCAGTCATTCACAGGTTATGGGTGTCTTAGAAGTGAATTGAATACCACATGCATTGTATGTTAATATGGCCAGTATGCCCACTGGTGATGGTTGCGAGAACTGTAGACTATGGGAGTACTATTCAGCACATTCCTCAGATCGGAGAAGCCCAGATTTCTTTTCATAAAGAAAAGTACATATTTCTGGAATGTTGGGCTTTTGATTTCCTTTTATCAGAAACTAAAATGTGAGGCATGTTGGCAGCAAAAGGGCTATGTCAACGCCCCATCCCAGTCAGCCAAATGATTGTTGAATTTCTGGCTCCCTGAGGTATGAGTGCTGCTTTCTGCACTGTGCAGCGTTAGTGTATAGCTAAAGGGAGAGGGGAAAGTTATCTACCACCTCACTTGCAGAATTAGATAATGAAGGAATGCTTCTGAGAGGTCATCTGAAAACTACCCATAGAACTTTGCCTGGCTCCATCTTTATGGTCTTCTTGGTGCCAGATGAAGACCTTTTTATTCACCCTTTAAATAACTCATGTTGCAACTCCAGTAATATAGAATTGTAGAGTTGGAAGGGACCCTGAGGATCATCTAGTCCAACCCCCTGGAATGCAGGAATGTGCAGCTGTCTCATGAGAATCAAACCTGCAACCTTGGCATTATCAGCACCATGCTCTAACCAACTGAGCTCTAGCTGGTGGCCACCACTTTTGGCAGGGGTAGGGGGGTTTGGCAAGCAAAGCAAGCAGAGATAGCAGCCCTAGTTTATCCATAAAAAGCTAGCCACTGATTACAGAATTGGCTCACATGAACTAGGATCCCCCATCAGTTGCCTAATTCACCCACAGGACTTTGCTGCAATGAAATATAAGAAATGTTATTATTCTTCATTGCATTTCTTCATCAAGGTCTCTTGAGCCAACGCCTACACTCAAAGCACGCAAGTAACATAACTACACAGAAAACAGGGATGGGAATTGAAGCAATATGATCTGTGCTGTAGGAGCAGCACATCCTGCTATATCTTTTATGCCACTGGGAAAAACCTCTCTACTTGGGGACATTCACACCAGATGTGATCAAATGACCTATTCCCCCATAGAATCCTGGGAACTGTAGTTTGTTAAGGGTGCTGAGAGTTGTTAGGATATTCCCTTCCCAAAGGTACAATTCCCTGAGTGTGACTTGACAGTCAATCCCTTTCCCTGGAATTGTAGGTCTGGGAGGGGAATAGGGAGCTCCTAACAACTCCCAGCATCCTTAACAAACAACAGCTCCCAATATTTTTTATCGAAGCTATGATTGTACAAATGGTATAATGCTGCTTCAAATGTGACCTTAGTTATAATTAACAATTGTACTTTACTTGTTGGGAGTTTAGAACAAGGGCAAGTGAAAAAGGTGAATTTTTAAGAAGTCGGCTGTGTCAAACTGTGATGTTAGGAATGCTTGCTGCTGCTAAAATAGAAAAGCTATTGAATTGAAACACCTGGGGTGCTGTTTTCCTGTGTCCTGACCAGAATGGGCTTTCTGCTCCCAGCTCAATTAATTTAGACACTGCTATAAACCACTCAAAGGATCTGGTGAGCCTCCAGACGCCAATGAAAGACTGAAAGCTGTTAACATTTTGTCCATTACAGTTAAAATCCAGCTTTACTGCTTCAAGTGAGAACAGAACCCCAAATTCCTCCTGCTTCCTGACAATTTATAATGTTGTGGATGTATTTCCTTCTTCTGTCAACATTTGAAATCATGGGAAACTACTCAACTGTTGTCATTTACTGCACAAAATCTTAACTGCTCTGATGAAACGTTAACATGGCTGTTGGCATATGTGGATGTGGATCCGAGTGAAGCAGGGGCTGTCGATTTTCCCCTAAATAAAAAGTAGCTACTTATGCTTGAAAGGTTGGGGACAAGAAAATGAGGAAAAAATCATGTCCCTTAAGGGAGATTCTCACCATCCTTTCCTTTTCTAATGTTCAGCCTTTGCTTAAAGGTAAAGGGACCCCTGACCATTAGGTCCAGTCGTGGACGACTCCGGTGTTGCGGCACTCATCTCGCTTTACTGGCCGAGGGAGCCGGCGTACAGCTTCCGCTTCATGTGGCCAGCATGACTAAGCCGCTTCTGGTGAACCAGAGCAGTGCACGGAAATGCCGTTTACCTTCCCGCCGGAGCAGTACCTATTTATCTACTTGCACTTTGATGTGCTTTCGAACTGCTACGTTGGCAGGTGCAGGGACCGAGCAACGGAAGCTCACCCCATCGCAGGGATTCGAACCGCCGACCTTCTGATCAGCAAGCCCTAGGCTCTGTGGTTTAACCCACAGCGCCACCCGTGTCCCTTTGTTTATATAGCCAAAATAGCAATAGCCATGCAAAAGAGGGACGTGCCACTAGACTCTGGGACCCCAATGCTTGCATAAATACAAAAGACAGCAACACAACACCCTAATGAATGAGTGATCCCCAAAAATCAGCCCAATGACCACACTCAGTGGCCACAGGATGACTTGTCAGGAGAGGGAAACTGAATGGAGGTGGCCATGGCTGGCTGGAACAGTGCAAACTTTTTGTTGCAGGTCCTACTTGCCTCTTATTAATAACCGTAACCAAATCAATATATCAGACAGCATTAATGGGCCCTCTGGAGATTACAGAGCTATTTAAAAACTTCAGCCAGGACTTGTTCTCCAACAACAGTATGATGTCTGCTCTGAGAACAGAGCTTCAGTATGCAGACATATCAGCCAAAACAGCAGATGACTCTGAGCATCTGCATTTGCCATCTCCATTGCTCTATAAAAAGGAGTGGATAGAAAAGCATATGTCAAGTATAAATTGGCTAGAGGCACAATTGTAAAGGAGCCAGCAGCCAGACAGACTGCAGGTGCTAGGCATATGAAATGAATTTACTCATCAGTGAGTGTGGCGTGCATAATTATTTCATTATATATTTTCAACGCAATGTTCATAGCTCACGTTTGACTTGCCCTGTCTTCAGGACCGTGTCTCCTTTCAGAAAAGGGAAATATTTGTGATAGGATGCTGCCACTGCCATCATTACTCTAGAGGAAATAAACCATAGCCCCCAGATCATATAGGAGTTGCAAGCGTGGTTCTGCGTGAGATAACCATAGATAACGGTTGCAAAATGTAACCAGTGCCTGGTCAAAAGGCAACACCAGATTCAAGGAGTAGATGTCTCTCAGAAACAGGACCAGCTTCAGACTAGTGAGGGGCAGGCAAAGCAACCCCCGTTGGCATACTCTGCACCACCCCTGCAAGTCTAAAGGTGGTAAACAGCAACACCATGATCTAAGTCAAGCCACCTGCCATTCTCACATTCCTACAGTGACTTACTGGAGCATTATGGGAACAACCATATGGCAGTTCACTAATCTTCTGCTGCCATTCCATAAGTCCATGCCAGGGAAGATGGGTTGACAGGAGAGCCTGATTCACATAGCAGTGTGTCTGCCCCAACTCCTGCCCCCACGGAGGCCCTGCTTAACAGCGAATCTGAGGTTACATTGTCACTTTCCTGGTTTTATATTACAAAGCATATGTAAAACCAGAAATTTTAAAAATATAATGTGATTAAATTATATTGAGGACTTCATTTAAGGCAGGCATAGGCAAACTCCAGCCCTCCAGATGTTTGGGACTACAATTCCCATCATCCCTGACCACTGATCCTGTTAGCTAGGGATCATGGGAAGTGTAGTCCCAAACATCTGGAGGGGGCGGAGTTTGCCTATGCCTGATTTAAGGGAATATTTAATCCTGAGTCTAAGGCAAAGACTCTGTGGCCCTCCAAATATCTCAGACTGGTGACTCTCAGAGCTTTCCAACTATCAGCTGACTGAACTCTCAGGCAGCATGACCTTATCAATAATCTTATCAGCAATCATACTCACATGCCCCCTAATTCCTTACAGAATGAAGTGTGACTAACTGTGCATCACAGCATCCAGACTATTGTCAACAAGAGTGTCTTGTGGGGCCTTAACAACTAACAGACTTGTTTATAGCGTAACCTTTTGTAGACAAGAGCTCACTTGTTTTATAAATGAAACCAACTTTAGTTCCTGGATGCTTATGCCACAATAAATTGGTTAACTTAGACTAATTTTGCATAGGATTGGCTGCTACTTTGAATTCAGTGTGCCCTACTTTCAAGTAAAGCTTCACAGGAGTGGGTTCTTACTCTGCAATACCATTCTGCCCTTTCCCACTGGTTCTTAACATAGCCTCTTGGAGAAAATATCAAGTGCCAGGATTGCAGAATGGTAAAATTAAAATTTGCTTGCTATGAAAATCAACATCTTTTCACTCTGCACAGCAGCATAGGAAAGCTACTATGTCTTATTTTCAAGAAAGAAGAATGTGTACATGGGGGGGGGGGGGAGGAAGAATCTACGATCCCTGAGCAGCCAAAATTTAGAAGGCCCATAGAGAATAAGTAGTCAGCACCTTGATGAGTTAAGGTATATTGCATAGCAACAAAACAGAAAAATTGGAAATGGTTAGACACCCACTGTGGTGCTCCTCCTGACCCAAGGATGAATAGCAATTCCAAGCAGTTAAAAATCTTTGTGAAAGAACAAAAGCCAGCAAAAGGCTAAACCCATGAGCTTTGACTCCTAGACCTTTGTTCTAATGGATCTAGCAATCTACTCCTGGTTTGTTTGGGTTTTTTGCCAAAATCTTACTAAAGTTTTGGCAGCTTTTACAAACTTCTCTATACAATTTGATGAGTCTGAGAATCCAACATGAAACTTGGTGTATTGTTCTGGCTCAAAATGCATCTGTCTCCGATTCTGTGTGTGTACATTACATGTGAACCTGAACAGAGATTAGAGTACTTACAGAATTGGAGGTGAGTGAATGCAAGTTTGTCCAGATTGCCTGGCAGTAAATTCAGCTCTTGGCTTAAAGAAAGCAATCCTTCTTTGCAGGAGATGTTGAAGTTAGTTGAATAGTTCAAGATAAATGTACTGTCTATATTTAGTTGGGAGAGAGATTCACAATGTGTGTCTCATAAAAATCACAATACAAACCACAAAGGGGGGTCGCCATAATGCCTGTAACTCCCTAAGGAAGTGTCTGCTTTCCTACTGTTCTTGATCTAGGTAGCTTTCTATCAACAGCCTTCTCTTTCTAGTTTTTAGGAACAGGCCTCAGACTATCATAAAAACAAGTATAGTCCAATGGTAAGCTTCTTTCTGCACAGTCAATAAATAGGCAACACAAAAAATCAGGTTCAGATCTTCTAATTATTTTGTAGTAATTGTATATACCATGAAGTGTGTCCATTCAGGCAAACTGGTAAACCATGGTTTAGATACCATTAGCAAGTCCTAATCCTGGTTTAGCATCAAACCACAGTCTGCAAACCCTTCTAGCCAAAACCACAAACTATAGTTTGTGCAAACCAAAGTTTGTCCACAAACCAGGCTCAAATAACAGTCTGTAATCTTGGTTTGCCACTAACTCAGAATCATAAGTTTCTACTTATCATGCACAGGGCACAAGTAAGGGAAGGGAGGAGTATACAATGGAACTCCCTCCCCCTGGAGGCACAGAGAGCGTCTACAAATTCTACCATGGGGGCGGTGGGGGGGGGGGACAAGCTTACCTAGCTTGTGCATAAATCAGGCACTAACTAATCTTGTTTACTTGGTGCAAATCCCAAACTAAAACTAATTTTGATTAGCCCAGACTTTTTTTGCTTGACCAAAACTTCCAGATTCCTGTATTGTGAGTCTTTCATTAAAGAAGAAAAGAAATTATTGACTTTAGGTCAGAAGGGTGCCTAGAGGTCACAGGCCATGAATATCCAATATAACTAAAGGGATATAAATAAAGGGATATAAAGTAAAGGGATATAAATACATCCTTCTGGAGCATAGTCACACTTTTCCAGTATTGAAGGCCAAGCCAGAAAGGCAGTAAGAGTTAAAAGCCCAAATGTTTGCTAACGAATTATCTACTCCCCAAAGGTGGGGAGCTATGCCATTACAGGAAACCCCCATCAATTTTATTTACTTTAAAGTTAAACAAATGTTTTCTGTAGTATGAGGACAGCAGCCAAAGCAGTGTACAACACTATAAAAAGAGTGTTAGGAAAAACACATCTCAGCAATAAAAAAACACTTGAACAACATACATTAAAACATTAAAACTTGTCAGCCAGCGTGGGAGACAGTTGTTTCACCAAATAAAAGGGCTTTTTTTGGATTCAATGGCAATCACAACACAAATGGAAGGAGGTTTAGTGCTTCTATTAAATAGTATAGAAAACTGTACAGCATTTAAGCAAAATCACACAGCATGAGGAAGATAGTAAGAACAAGATAATGTACCTCCACGTTCTGTTATTGGGAGCGTCGGGAATCAACGGAAAGATTCCAGCTGGCCAGTACAGTCAGGACCCCCACTGAAGCTCAGGGGTCAGGCCCCATGTGAGAGATGCATACGCTCCAGCCCCCTGCTGGCCTCTTGCTGGCTGACCTATTATGTCAATCCCTCCCACCTGCTAAGCTAGGTCAATCTACTGAGGCAGCATAATTAATTAGTCCTGCAGCTGCACTGCTGCCTACAGGCACTCAGCCTACAGCTGGCCCACAAATGAATCTTCCACCAACCTGCTTCTCCATATCCCTGGAGCCCACACAGTAAATAAAACCAAAAAACCTTGCTAAGGTACCAATAAGGGAGGAAGAATCATTTAAACCAGTATCTATTTCCTCAGGATACAAAAGTCTTCTTGCCTAGGTTTTATCTGCAACAGTGAACCAAGTTCCAGATGAGCCCTGGCCAGATTTAATCTCTCTGTCTCGCATCCACAATAGCCTACAAAGAGCCAACCTAGTACTACTAGGAGCAGAGTTAACAAGCGGTCATGACTCTGCTATCCATAAATTCACGAGCCAATCCCTCACAAATTGCAAGACTGGAAAGCATTGAATTTGGCCTTCTTATCCGTTTGAAATTGCAGAACTTTTAATAGCTGCAGATATCAAACTTTCATGTTTTAGTCTTTGACAAGCCAACATTTCTCACAGCAGCTTGACTCCTAACCAGCCCCTTTTACTGCAGAGCCAAGCCAGGCCAAGGTTAGTGAGGAATGGAAACAGCTTAAGCATGAACCTGTGTTAGGATGACACACTAAGATTGGCTTAGCTCAGCGCAGTGAGGCAATAAAAAAGACAAGGGAGGGGCAAAATGGCCATGAATTCCCTCTAGGCAAGCCATAGTTTGGGCTTACCATGAAATACAAACCAGGCTACATATATCTTGCTACATATTAGAGTTTAGTTTCCAAGTTTCATATTCTGAAGTCATCAATCCCCAATCACAAATTGCTTGGGGATGCAATTAGTCATCTTACACTCTGTTCTCTACAAACACATTGTTCATGTTACTACTGCTTCTCTTCTGCTCCCCAGCAGAGGCAACACAATTCTTCATATCTATTTTTATTTAGTCTCTGATTTAATACCGCTCCTTTCTATATTGGCCTATACTGAAGGCAACTGACTATGATAAAAATAATACAGTAAAGACAAAGCAAAACAAATCAGCAGCAGTAGCAGGATAGACTTCAAAATGTATGCTGAAACAAAACAGGATTGTGGCTTATATATGGCTCATTCAAATGCACACCCCTAGCATTTAGGGTGGGAACATACCTTGCTATAACACCATCTGCTTATGCCAAAACATAGACAAGCCACTAATATTTTATGTGATGGTGCAAGTCTCTTTGTAATACCAATACAGGATGACATGCGTGTTCAATGTCCCACTTAAAAACTTCAAATCAGCAGGATGAGATTCTTTCAATGAAGGAAGGCAAGTGTTCTTGTGGTAAAGGTTTGACATCAAACACACACACAGGGCTCTGCAAGGAACAGGTTTGATGGGCTCCTACCCAATTTGCAATTTCAAAACAGATGCGACAGGGAAAGCAGAGGGAGGAAGGGGTGGAATGTGCAATTATTTCAGTTAATCATACTTGAACTTACATTACAGTAGGATATTTGGACTAGGGGGCCATTCCCAAGGTTTCACAGAGAAACCCCCTCTAGCAGGGAGGGTTAATATATTTACTATCAAAAGCTTATAAACATGCTGTGCTGCTCTTGCACACAGGCTTGAGGAATTCACAATCAAAGGGCACGTGGAGGTTAACCGCTCTCTCGCGACCTCTAATAAAATGTGTCGTGAGCTCCAGCACAGAGAGCAAGTCACCATAATTCTTTCTTCGGAGCTGTTCCATTTGGAAGCAGTTGCTTGGAGAGGACCAGGGCCAGAGGGGAAAAAACTGGAGTCAGTAAACCGTTAAGGCACTTGGCATATCCATGAGCTGTGAAGTTCTGTAGGTGTTTTAAGCTGAAGAATTTTCTCATACAGTACTCCTAAGGCTTAATGCACATGTTTTAAGCACTCATGGCTTTGCCACTTTATTTATGGCTAAAATACATGTGATGTGGAAGATCCATGATTGGGATCTTTCACTTTAATAATAATGAAAGATTAAACAGGCACCATAAGGAAAGACCAGGATCCCCTGCAACATTTCCCCAGTTTGAAGCTGCCCCTAAGCTGTTTGCACAAGCAAAAGTAAAAACTAAAAGTATCCGTATGGATAATTGTTTGTTCTGTTCCATGTTTCATACTGTGTGGGGTTCGAGGCGATTTCAAAGTGTGCCTACCTTTGGCCACCCATAATTGTCATCCCTCTAAGCAAAGAAGTCAACATTGTCTCCCAAAAAACATGTAGTGCACAGTGCCCAATATTTCTTCATGCTACATACCCAAATCTGTGAGGTGCAAGTCATTGGCCACAGTGTTGAATACCTTATTCATGTCACATCTGATGAGGTCACCGTCAATGCTGAGCTTTCCTTTGAAGACGTTGACAGGCAATTCATGTACTCCCACTTTCAAGAGCCTCCAAGTTGCAAATGTCCTTGTTTTCTCCTGCTCCAGAGGGTATGATCTGAACCAATGGCTTCAAGATACAAGGAGATTCTGACTAAACATCAGGAAGAATTTTATGATGGTAAGAACTGTTTTGACAGTAGAACCTTGGAAGGTAGTGGACTCTCCTTCCTTGGAGGTTTTTAAGAAGAGGTTGAATGGCCATCTGTCACGGATGCTTTAGTCGAGATCCCTGCACTGTAGAGGGTTGCACTTAGATGACTCTATGAAAGTGGACTATGACTTGTATCGAGGAACTCATACCTAGCTACTGCAAGAATCTCAATACTGACTCAGCCTCAGGTCACTTTGAAACTCAGGAAAAACACACTTGATCTATGCCTAGGGATTGTCTCAACTAACCATTTCATTCTTTGTAACCATTTTGGCAATTCAAGCCGCATGGCTATTTTATTCTCTGATGTGATGTTGGTGCTGTATAATGCACACATTTATTTGGAGTTTGAATGGAGACTGATCTTCTGCTAATTGAAGTGCAATGCAACATCCCAGTGGGACATCTCCATGGCAACATGTGTTTATATACATGCCATCATGTAACCTATGAACATATATAGGATAAGTTGCAGGTGGAAGGGTAGTTCTGCATTGCTGCAATCTGTTAGAAGCAGATATTGAGGATCTTTTGATCCAAAGGCAAGGTATAAATCTTGATTTAAGATAGTTTTTCATGTTCACTGCATTCACAGAGAAGGGTAGAGTAAAAACAACACACTTTTGTCTAAACCACAGCACCATCTAGTGGCAATAATTATACTATACTGCAAATCTAAATCCATAAACTGCCGAACAGAAGCCCCAAATGGGACATTTTCTTCTGAAAGCACCACAGGTCAACTCAGTTATTAGAATAAACAAACGCACACCAAAGCATTCTTAAAGTCAATTGGTCATACCCAAGAGCCAGTACAATTTTGTGTAGCCTATTACAAAGTGTTCATTCTAGGTCATTCATTTTATAGTTTGTATGTGACCTTCCATATACAGAAGCAACAAACTTCTCATTATTTACAAGACCCCTTAAAAGAGAAACAGTTGAGAAATGCCTGATCTAGCTAGTGACTGCCAATATTCAAATTACTTCTCACTTGGAAGATTTAAAGATTATACCGTAAAAGCATTTGAGAAATTCTAGTGACAGGATTAACAGATACTGTAAACAGCGTAAGTAACTTCTGTTCATTGAGTAACACTAGTTTTTCGCCTCAACCACTGAGGTTTGATATTTTCAGTTCCATTAACATTTCAGCACCCCAATGGATCCAACTGATCACAATCATCATAAAAGCACACACAGAAACTTCTTGTTTTAAGATTTTTTTTACAGCTGAATTACAGAGCCTCTTCTCAGGGAGGCTGGATCTTGTAGAGAATTACAACATTTTTTATACTCCACTGCATCCCACGGAAAGGCCAGGCAGAATTACAATTAAAGTACAGGTTTCACATTGCATAAAACACAGTTTACACAACATCTGGGTGTACAAATGAGCAGTACTCAATAATTTATAGTTATTTACTTTCATAGTATTGGACTACATTTTAGCATCTTCATGCAAACCAACACATGCTTTGGCTCTTGAAAAGTTGGCATTATTCCTCAAAACCTTCCTCCTTGCTGCATTTTCTCTCTTAGTCAGAGGAAGTGTGTACAGTGCTTTGGGAAACAAACACTAAAACACATATTATCAGAAAGTGCTGATTACTGTTTAACATTTAGTAAAGATACTAGGGTTTCCATTACATTTTTGCCAGCTAAAATAAAGGTCATTAGGTCAAAAAATATAGACATTACGCATTTTAAGTTACACTCAACTTCACAAATTTCAATTCTGAAAGTGTCATTGCAATCCTTTGTAAAAATGTTGTTTCATTGCACACAAATTCAGTTTTATATCCCTGAAGATTTCCATGTACCATGAAAATAGGAAGTGGGCCTAGTTCAAAACTGTTATACTCACTGGGTTACAAACATCTCTCCATAAACGTCTGAATGTGTGATTTAAGAATTTACTCTCTCTTTCTCCCCCCCCACCTCAAAAAACAGCAGTGTTTTACAGTCATGTTCCTTTCCTCACACAATACATAATAGTGCAAGTCTATACTTGACAAAAATTGAATTACCCGTGAAAGTAAACATTACCCTATGGCAAGGGATGCGATTAACAGGGAATTGTGTTCATGGTGTTGAATAAACACAGCTGAAAGCTACTAGGAATGTTACTGAACACATTTCAAGATCCTTCTCCTGTGGCATATTACTTCTCCCTGGAAAATCTGCAAGTTCATAATGTTAGATATTCTCTGAATATGAAAAGCATATCATTTGCATACCAATGAGTGTGGGGTCCTTTTTTGCCCAGAAATGCTGAAGATTCCATAGCTAAAGTATGTGATATTCAAAAGAAAACAAGGTTTCTTTTCCAGTTTATCTATAGAGGTGTTTTGTTACTCAGAAAATTAGTTTTCACTATTTATGCTTCTAAAGAACTGATTATGCCTTCCCGACACTGGCCCATAAACCTTCTATATACATTATGCATATATTATGTTTCAGAAAATATTATGGTCATATGGGAAAAGGGATAGCCAACATAGTTTAAGGTGTTCCACACTGTTTAGTGAGTATTGTTCAAAAAAATTGCTTAACACTCCTTTGCCTGAACTCCAACCTTGCCCAGGAATATCGGAGCATGAAGCAATAGGCCCTGAAACTAGACATCTAGAAAGAATTAGCGGAAGGTAAATGCCATCATCCAAACCCACTTCCCCTTTTGAAGGGAAGACTGTAATACTCAAAATTCTTTATTAAAGCAGATGCACTGCAAAGATGTAGGACTGTAACTCAAGAAAACTTTGAGATGTACAACCATGCTTTCCGTACAAGTTTCCCAGAAGCAGACAAATATTTATATTTCCAATTTACTGATTGCAATGAAGTGATGGTAATTCGGCAGCTTCCAGAATTGCTCATTGCCAGAAACAGCTAGGTTGATATTTAAGAGTAGAGTTGTACTGGAATTACAGCAGTCCACTTGCATAATCATCATCTTCCTCATTTCCACGGGAACCTACTTCACCTGGTTCACCCACTTTGCCCTGTGGAGTAACTGGGGATTTCTTCTTCACACCTCCTCCTGGGACAGCCAATGAGAGGCCAAGCTTGGCATACTGGCAGAGGGCAAGAACAAGATGTTGAGCACACATGCCCTGTTTAACTTACTCTGCTGCAGTCAATATGAGTATTTGCATAAAGTAACAGAATGGTTAATTAGAAAATGCCAGCACCCCACTAATACTACTCTAAGGGAAATTAACAGAATACAAAGCAGTGGACACATTCAACTGTGTCCCAGGGCAGCGTGATTATTTCTCACTATTTTATCTCAAATTTTTAATCTACAAAGCCATTAACAATTGCAATAATAAAATCATAAGACATTAAGTCATTAAAAACACAAGCAATGTAAAGGAAGGCCCATCTCTGCAATCTGAAATCAGTATTTACAAACCTATGTTACAGCCAATCTTTTTCTAGAAGGAAAAGGCCCTCTGAAAAAAAAGTTGTACGACCAAGGTGACAAGATACTACCCACAGCCCATTCAGACTTTAGCTTTGGCAGTGACTTGAATACTCGTGTATCACAGGAAATGCCACATTCATGCATAGCATTGCAACTTACTATTTCTCAGTACAAAACACCCTGTGGATCAAAATAATCAGTTAATATATTCTGCTTAAGAAAATAAACTGAGACACCAACTTACATCATTGTCCATGTATTTAAACAGTGGTGAATTGCAAACATCTGATACTTGGTCCTGGTCTTGCTGATCATACCCCTCTAGGAGCTGCTCCAATGCGGCACAGTCTTCACTTTCACTGAAGCCTGGTATGCTGAAGCAATTGCAGTATTATTTAAATTACTCCACTCAAAGTAAAGAAACTAAATTTCCATATAAGGTACAAACAAGAAAATGGAAGACACGAGAATCAGGGCCTGAGAAGTACCTAAACGACCACTTCCTACAATATGACCCTGCCTAGATTCTGCATTCTTAATCAGAAGCCCTACCCTGGTTTCCCACACCATCTGAAGTTAGATGGGAAGTGACCAGGAAGACAACCTTTTAGGTGGTGGCACCCTATCTTGGAGATGTTCTCCCTAAGGAGATTTGCTTAGTGCCAACTGTACCATTTGTAGACCCAGATATACCAGCATGCATTGACCGATTTTAACACTGCTTTTATCTGATCGTTCTGCGCAAGTTTTAATTATGATTAAACCACTGGGATCTTGGGAATTAGAGCATAGTGTCATCTGTATGGTGCACACAGCTTTATCTCTCCATTCCCATCTGAATCAGGAGAGGCTATGGAGGTACACTGAAGCAGAGAAGGCGTGGGTGGGGGCTAATAAACTGAGGCTCAATTCTAGTAAGACGGAAATGCTGTAGGTGGGCAGGTTCCCATATCTAAGAACTAGGTGTTCCACCTGTAATGGCAGGAGTTGATCTCAAGTGGTTCCTGTGGCTAGGAGTGCTTAGGCCTTGTGTAGGCTAGTTTGCCAGCTATGGCTGTTCCTGGAACAGAATAGCTTGGCCTCACTTAGACTAACGTAATGGGTTCTATGTAGGGATGCTCTTGAAGTGGTCCAGCTAATGCAGAATGAAGCTGCTAGTTTAGTAAGTGGGGCAAGCCCAATGGAATCTTGTGTCACCTGGTTCTGAAAGCTCTGCTCTGGCTACCAGGCAGCTACCAGCCAAATTCAATGTGTTAGTATTATCATATAAAGTCTTAAATTGTTTGGGACCCAAATGCCTAAGAGTACCAAATGAATGAATGAATGAATAAGCAACTTACTTTCTAAACCAACAAATGAGTTTTATAGGTGTAACAATTTGATATTAAGATGAGGAACGAATTTATTGTCACTCTTTTATAAGCAAGGAGCGTTTCTCAAAAAGATGGTGTGCCAACGAACCCTGCATTCAGCGCTTATGCCAGTAACAGAAATACAGAGCATAAGATAATGAAGAACACAACTATGCTTTTAAAAAATAAAAACAAATCAGGCAAACAGATAACTTACCTACAACTTTCCCTGACACATTTTTCTGCAGCAACATAGTCATTTCTGTGAAGGTGAACTAAGACCTGAGCAATAGTTTTCTAAAAGGAGAAAAAAATGACTGATTCACTATCTAATAACAAAGCAGTATTAATTTCTCTGTTTAACGGATTCAATAGAAAAAAATATAAATGTCAGCATCTCAAAAAAAGAAAAACAGAGGTACTTTGAAGAATTAAGGGTGATTTTTTCTTTCTTTCAGAAAAATGACCAGGTCTTTGGCAACAGATGTTTGGCCTGCCATTTTCTGAGCCAAGATTTAGAAGTTTAGCATTAAATAACTCTCCATAACTGTTTCAATTATACAAAGACATAAAATAAATACACCTTTTGCTATTTAAGAAGACTTGGATCATTACAGATTATGTACTTTGGCCATTGGGCTACTTTGCCTCTTCTTCATCTTTTGAAGATGCTCCTCATACATTCAGCAGCAAACATTGAACACAATGATCACGTCGGTACACAGAAGATGCTTGTAGCTTAAAATAAACAGGGTCTCATGAAAACTGAACCTGAAACCCTGATAGCACCTAACAACAGACTCTGCTAGTCACAAACAAGTGAATTAAATAACCAAGGCATGGCACTAAAGTTATGCAGGGTAAAATAAGACTTACTCCACCCAATCCCTAGATATTCGGGATTTTCAAAGCTGTGTCAGATTTTACAATTATAACACTGCATAAAATATGGAGCAGGCCAATATTTTTTTAAAAAACAGCTTCCAAGTTTGATGGTTGTTTTTTTAAGTACATTAAAACAAAAAACAAAAACATGAACCAATTTTAACATTCCCAACTGTTTTAAGAGATTAGTGCGTGTATGATTTCTAGTGAGGAATACATCTAACACTGTTCAATTAGATGTGAGCTTACAAATTAGAGTAATTCAAAAGAAAAGAGAGCACTTTTTCAGAAATAGATAAAGAGACCACCTGGTTTTATACCTTGTAACAAGTTGGATAGTTTTCAATATCTTTATAAAGACTCTTTTCCTTCTGAATAGATACTGCAGCCTCATCTAGTCTGAAAGACAATGAGAAGGATTGGTACATTTAAAGAAAGGAGCAGCAGGAATCAGGAGAGAAAATCCCTCCTCAAGTGTCCATTTTCCAAAAAGGCAGCTCAACACCCAAGCAAGACATGAGCTCATGTGCAGTTACAGTGAGCCCATACTGGACATAAAGCTGAAGGAACCACTTCCTTACAAAACACATGCTGGAGTGTAAGGAAATGGTGAAAAGCCAGGATAGATTTATACTACCTGCTATGCACCTGGATGACTGTGTCTAATACAGCCACATGAGCACTGGGATATGGAATGTATGGCTTACACCATTACAAGTGTACAGGAAGAAATGATTATGATCTGTATGTTTTAGTGATGATAGCCCCAATTGAGTGCCAGTAACAATGAGAATGACCTTTATCTCCCAGAAGGATAACAACAGGAGGATTCAGAGAAGGAACTTTTGGAAACTTAAGGCAATAGAAACATAAGATGATTGGACCCCACTGAACTTGAAGCATGGAAAGCCCCAACAAAAATTTACAATTTGGCAAAATATTTGGACTTTATGATGTGTATTTGTATAATTTGGAATATTTAATGTGATTTGATTAGATTGTTAAAATGGAAAACTTAATAAAAATTATTATAAAAACAAAAAGAGAATGACCTTTATCTCCCAAACCCGGACTAGTTTTGCTGCTGGGAAGATGGGATTCAATGGGCATATACAGCTCTAAAGAAAAGGCAGTAGAATCTTAGAATTGTAGAGTTGGCAGGGACCATGAGGGTCCTCTAGTCCAAACTTCTGCAATGCAGGAACCTTTCTGCCCAACATGGGACTCAAACCCTCAATCCTGAGATTAAGACTCTCATGTTCTAGCAGCTGAGCTAACTGAAACATTACTGAGATAATGTTTGCCCATTTTCAACGTTTGTTGTATTTTTTTAAAAGAATGGTAAGTGGACACGAAAGGAATGAGTTTGTCTCCTTTGGCTTCAGTGACTTTGCAGTTACCAGCCAATAGATGCCCACAACATTTTAATTCTTAAATGAAATATCTGTTTCATTTGAAAGTCAGTTACAGTAGATGCCATTCTACAGGAATAATCTATCTCCCAAGAAGAAAATTTAAAAGTTTGCAAGCTAGGAAACTGCAATTCCCCCACCCCAACATGGATGAATGTCATCTAGATATCATGCAAGAATTTAATGACCAACTGTGAATTTATGCAAAAGCTTCATCAGCTGGCAGTGCCATGAGAATGATTTCATTTTAAAAAAGGAATACAAAAGTTAGGATGCCCACCTGCGACCTCTGACTAAAAGCCTTGAAGCTTTTCCATACATTTCAACTGCTTGTCGTAAACGTTCTTCATTCTAGATAAGAAACCAAAATCATATGAGAACATTAATGATTTGTCAGGTAAAATTCTCTCCAGTTTTACTTGCCTTAATACACAGCTCTATCAGCTGGGTGACCCAAACCTCTCTGAGTAAGCTTAACTGGAACATGAAATTCCAGAAAAGTTGCAGCATTTAATGGAATAAATGCAAGCACTGCAAGGTAAACATTGCATTTTAAAAACTGTCGTGAGTTGAGAAAGTGAAGACAAATAGCTTGCCTGTTTACCTGCTTGCAAAGCTTGGCCCCAATTTTCTAGCCCCATTTAGGCTTTGTTATCTACTCTTATGGCATATATACTATACAAATCAAATGACATTTGCTGATGAAAGTAGTAAGACTCATGTAAAAAAGAATTCAGCAACACCAGTCTACTCAGCAGTGCTGTCAGAAAGACCAGACAAGAAGACATTTAATAAGCACACCTGAAGTTTCACCCTTTTGCAATAGGACTTGACTGCTGTTCACCTTTTATATTTTATTCTCTGCCATTCTCAACACATTTCCTGGGGAACATACTATATTGGTTTCAGGCAACTTACTTCAAACACTGCTGCTGTCTGCTGATAAAGTTGTATAGCCTTGTCTGGATTTATATTTTCTATTACTCTGAAATAAAAAGTCAACATTATTATTTAGCTTGATGGCTTTTTTTTTTAAAGCAAACTAGATAAATCTAACTTCTTTTCCAGAAAAGAAACCAACGCTTTGAGTTTGCAGACTTACTTCCCAGCCCGATCCAGGGCTATAGCTGCTGTGTCAGGTGTTCCATTCTCCAGGTACATCATGCTGGCTCTCTGAATCATTTCCACTGCATCATGATGTTGTTTCATCTCCTAAAGGAGAAAGAAAGAGATTCACGTTTGTCAGGAAAAACGGCAAATCAAGGTCTATCTAATACTTTCATTTAGTTTTATCACATCATTGCATATTTGAAACTATTAAAAGTTTTGTTAAACCCTTTGATAAAAATCAGTACAACAATCTTTAGTAGATGGAAACATTAAAAAGGGAAAGGAATTCCTGCAAGAATCGTATAGTTTGCAAAGAGTGAATGACTGGGGCAACTGCAAACACCCATTTATACAATTTTATTTCAACACTTTATGATTTAAATCTAAATGTATGTATTTCACGAAGATGCACTGCATTTGAGGCGATATGAAAACTTCCTATGTTGTTGATCTGTGGTGGTTCAAGCATTGGCTATGTGTGTGAGAATCACCTGGAAAAGGTTTATTTAATGGGTTAGCTAAATGTCCTTCCCTCACTTTTATCCTAACCAAAAAGTGTAAATTTCTTCAAGCTGAAAAGATACAGCTCTTAAATACAGATTAGCTGACTTCCACGTCAACAATGGTTGAAATTCCTTACCAGGAACCACCTTCCTATTAAAATTACTTTGAAGTAAACAGGGCAATTGTTAAGATGTTAGGAGTCCTTGAATTTAAGACTATTAAGTAGTACTGATTGAGATCACAAGTACTGGCTTCGCTGATAAATGGATCATACAAGCAGCACAATTGAAACCCAAGAGCCAGCAGAATGAAAAAGTTTGGATTTGGAGGACCTTGGGCTTGCTACCCTGGCTCAGTTGCACTGGTAGAAGTACCGAAAAAGGAGAGCCAGGTGCAGGGAAAGAAACTATCTAAACTTATTCCAAACCCCTTTTCAGCGTGGTCATGTGACCTAGCAACCTGGCAAAATCTACTCAAAATCTCAAAAAAACAAAAACAAAAAAACCCACAAAAAAACCCAACAAGTTTATTAAACTACAGGATTAGCACTGCACAGGACAAGCACCCAATAATTAGTTGTAACCAAATCAAATATAGATGGTTTGACTGGAAATGGCCATACCTTTAGCATCATGCCAACTTGTTCATAAGCTCTGAAACGCAAAGCAAAATTAAATCAGTGCTGAAAGTGAATGAATTTAAAGTGTATCATACCAAAGAATATAGGACAGACAATCCTAAGATGCAGGCATCTTGGAGCCTATTCACTCCGCTGCAATATGTAGAACAGAACCAGACATCCAAATTACATGCGCTTTGATTTTTGCTCCATGACTTGACTTGAAATGGGAATTCACAGCTCTCTCCCATGAGGACACTGGCTGTCCATGGGGAAAAAAGCAAGTCCCTTTTTTTAAAAGAGTAAAATAAAAAGTAGATGCATAACCGTACATCTCTTTTTACTACCTAATTCTGCAATATGTGAGAAAAACTCACAAGGTGCCGTATATACTCGAGTATAAGCCGACCCTAATATAAGCCGAGGCACCTAATTTTAGCACAAAAAACTGGGAAAACTTATTGACTCAAGTATAAGCCGGTTCACCACACCATAAACCTGGTGGTGGCGGCAGCGGCGGAGGAAGAACAAGTAGCCCAAAAGGGGTGTTTTCAGGCTGCTCGTTCTTCCTCCACCACTGCTGACAGGGGCAAAGGCAGAGGAGGAGGAACCAGCAGCCCGAAAGGGCTCCTTTCGGGCCGCTTGTCCCTCCACCACCGCCTCTTCCGCTTGCAAGAGCAGGCATAGGAGCAGCGGTTGGGAGAGGCACAGCGCAGCGCAGCACCTCTCCCAACCACGGCTCCTGTGCCTGCCCTTGCAAAAGGCGGGTGGCAGCGGAGGGACCAGTGGCGAGAAAGGGCTTCTTTCGGGCCACTCCTCCTACCGCTGCCACCTCACTCGAGTATAAGCCGAGGGCGGCTTTTTCAGCATAAAAAATGTGCTGAAAAAGTCGGCTTATACTCAAGTATATATGGTAATAAGGATTTGGGGGGGAAGTATAAAAAAACCCTGCGCTTTTTGATTATTTGTTTTGTAACTGCTCCAGAAACAGGTTTTGCCTTGAATCTTAATTTTGTTTGCCCAGGCTTAGGCAGAGCAACTGCCGCACTGCTGAATGGGCTTTAGCTCTGGTGCAACTTTACACTGGCTTAACTTATTTCAGCTTCCTTTGTCCCAGCTTCCTGTGCACTGAATTGCTGAATTATATTTTGATGAGTGTCAACCTCAATTACATTTTCCATATACTGAAGAGCTCTCAACAAATTAAAACTGCATTCATACTTACTTTGCAGCATGGAAGAGACTGGAAGTAAATCATTTTGAGTCAAGGATACAAATTATACCATGTCTTCCTGAAATAAATACTATATTCAATCTTGAACTGTTTTTAAAGAGGGTATATACTTGAATGCTATTGGTACAAGTTAACATTCATATATGGACCAAATAATTCCACAAAGATAAGACAATCATTCCAAAACTACTACTTTTGGTTGTGGAGCAACGGACCCTTCTGCATCGTGACAAGCAGCTTTTCTAGCTCAAACTTTTGATTGAAAAAGGCAAAAGATCCAATGGAGATGCAAAAGCTAGTGTGTCAAGAAGCACTTGTCAAGAGTCGTGGTCATGAGTCATGTGGTAAACAAAGAAACTTCTTGAATCCCCCCCCCCCAATATGATAGAAAACATTAAGTATTTCACTAAAAGTTTGGAATAAAAAAAAAAAGGAGTATCAGTCCAATAGTCATGTTTTCAAACCCTTAAGCAAAGCAAGAATTAATGAAAGGATACGCTTTATTGTTTTCCTGGCAGAGAGCTTCTTTATAATAGGCTTCTTTTGCCTGATCATATTGTTTGGCATTTTTAAAAGCAACAGCTGAAAAGAAATAGAAAAGAAACCATTAAAAATATATTATGTTCTGTGTTTGCATGTACATAGTAATATCCATTTACTGCACCTCAGAAATAATATTTAGAAGGGAACTTTTAAGAGACAATTTGGATTTTTACTTCAGCAAAGTGATTTCCCCCTAGATCCTGTCAAGTTTATTATCACATTCATTAATCAAATAATGCCATACATTTCTTGCAATTTTAAAGAAATGTGAATTACTTTTTATTATTTGTATTAATCTTGAATAATGATATGAATCTTAAAGAAAATCACATTTTAGCATCAAAGGCTTTCACAATGTTATGGCTACAATATTTATGCACGCATATTTGAAATTAAGCTTCATTTCACACTGCAGGGCTTACTTCCAAGTAAACAGGCATAGCATTAGGCTGCAAGAGACATACTTTGGCCTAAGAAGATTAAACAACACTCCAAGCTCTAGCCACTAGGAAATACTGTGCAACCTGACATCCATCAATAGTCTAAGGTAACCTCTAGTTTTCTTAATATAATGACTGCTGGGGTTTTTTCCCTTGCCTGGGTCCCCCAGAAATGATGGCTCCCATGAATGCAGAAATATACTTTTCCTAGATATTCTGAAGTGTTTTGCTCCTGAAAAGCCTTTATAAATTAAACCAATCTATCATTTCAAACAACCCCCAGAATATATCACCTGTCTATTTTTACCCTATGTATTTATTCAGAAATGCAGCACAATGGCAGGTAGTCAGTTACCTACTGCTGCAAGAATACAGCACTGTGGGTTAGAGGAATTTCAACAAGTTAATCCACAAACTGCTTTAACTGCCAATAGAAGTTAGCTTTGCCAGGGAACATATGAAACATATTTAAGGTTGCAAAAACGAACTGCCAACGTTTTACAGAACATACCTGCTTTTGAATATTCAGTTGCTGCACTGTCATAGTCTGGCTTCCATTTTAATAATCCAGTTTTCAAACTGAAATGTAGAATAAACCAAGAAATTAATAACAATTCATTTTATTTAAAAAAACCTCTTTATTGTAAACTGCATACTTTTCTTACAAATAGTAATAACAACAATGATATGCTACATCATTAAGGAATTTGATGCTGCAACTGTCATACCAGTGATTGCCTACTGCCTAATAATTTCACTAGATGTGTCAAAATGGTGACCAGGTATCAGGTCTTACAGTCAAACCTTTTTAATTCTACAAAGAAAAAGAGATTTATCTGGTTCAAACATAGCTGAGTTAGAGGGGACATGTATGATCTTTGCAGCTTACTGGTGCCACAGCACAGGCCTCTAGTTTCAATCTCTGACATAGCGTAACAGGATCTAGGAAGAGTGGTGATGACCTCTACCTAAGTACTGCAACCAGTGCAGGTCGGGTGGCCCAGTGGCGCGACTTTGTATTAAGGTAGAGTCCACAGAGGTTGGGGTGGGGGAGAGAAAGGAAGTACGCAATACTTCAGGGCTTGAATATCCTGGGTCAAGCAAGCCCCATTAAGGGGACGACGCACTGATGACGAGGGTATGCCTGAGGGATGCAAAGTGTTGTCTGCGCATAAGCGCAAAACCCAAAACAAGAAACCGCCCCCCTCTTTTCTGGCGGGGGAGCTCCAGCAGAGCCGCCTGGAGTTGCTCTCAAGAGACGCGGGTCCGAGAGGGGCTCCTTCCGCCCACAGCTCCACCCGGGGGAAACCGCCCCGTCTCCCGGCGCTGCTCCATGGGGAGCTGGAGGTGCGCAGTCAGCCACAGCCCCCGCGTACTGCCTCCCCACTCGCCCGCCTGTTCCCCAAGGGCTGGCAAGCCGGCTTCCCTTGTCCCTCGCCGGCTTCCTTCGCCCTCTCCCCCTCCCGCCCCCCCTCGCTCACTATTTCTCCGCTTTAGCGATGTGCTCCAAGCCTTCGTTGATCTTCTGGGCAGCCATGTCGCCCAGCAGGACCTGCAGGGATTCAAGGCCGTGACGTTAGCGGAGGTAAGGAACGCCGCTGCACCCAAACAACTGCGAAGGGCGGAGTCTCCGCGAAGGGCGCTTGCGCGAAGACAGGGTGTTCCGCCCAGGGGCGGATCCGATTCCTTAGCCTTTCTCTCCTGCGAAGTCAATGCGGATTCTGCCAGCATTCCACAAATGGGTCTCTTGAACGACAGCTTCAATTAAAAAAAATAAAAATGTGCCTAGTTTCAATACATGAAAAAAGCACTCAATTTTTCAATAAAATGGCTATGACGTTGCCTTTCTTCCCGGACCCTGACAATGCTAGTTAATTTTATCATTTGATCTGCTTCCCAAACCTTTGATATCCAATCCTCCAGTGATAGTGCATTAGTTTCCCCAGTTATATTAGATTGCCATGCTTACTGCTGTTATAGATGTATAGCCATTTTTCTGTCTTCTTATAATACATTATTCTTTAACATTGCAAAAGATTAAAGCAGAACTTTATCTACCATCTCAAATAGGTGACCTACATTTTGGAGGGCGTGTCTGCTCTTGCCATCTATTGCTAACGGAATGGAAATATACTTTGATTTGTGCGTATATGACTGAACTGGTCAAATGAGTCTTTTACTTCATACAGATTATACTGTACTGTATTTCATTTTAGGAAGGCATCATAGCAGGTTATCTTGCAAGCACTTTATATTTTCCTAGTGACAAGCAATCTGTAGGAACAAACCAGTACTTAATATGCACTACTGTACTTAAATACTTGAAACAGAATCACAAAAGGTCATGCTAGAAGAATTGGTAAATAGACTTATTTGGTAACATGGGTTGTGGTGAGCTACAATGGTCATGGTTCAGTTCCCACCTTAGCTGATAATCATTGAGTGTTTTGAGCATAGGTGTCGCCAGGATTTATGTTGCAGGGCAGGCTTCATGTTAGCTTAGATTTCTGCCTGCAAATGGGTATAGTACAATCAAAAGTCTTGCACAAATACTAGGAAATTAGTACTGTAAGAATCATCAAGGGTTTTGCTTACTGAAAGTGAGATATAAACTCTTGCAGAAGTTTGTGATTGAGATGTATATACATTGACAGCGAAAACCTTTAAGAATTTGACTGTATTACAAAGGATGAGAGAGACTGTGGCCTGGAACATTTAGGATGAAACAACAAAAATTATCTAAAACAGAAACAGATGCAAAAATATATGGATACTGTTTTCAAGCCCAACAATGTTAAATAATAATATATATCCTGTGATTTCTGCATTAGCACTGCACTAAAACTTCTCTTATGTAGAGATCAAGTATCAGAATACTTTTGCTCAATGCTCTACTACTTTATACTTGTACACACATACCCAGATATTTGGGACAAATTACAGGTCCTGGGACATCAAGGGTTCTACTGTAAAGTTTTTAAAATAAAATTCTGGTTTAACTTACATTGTAACAAATGCTGTCCAGCAGAGGGCTGTATATGAACATATATTGAGCAGTTCCCCGGTATCATTAAACAAGATGGCTCTCAAAACTGAATTTATTTACAGAGTAATTCACTGCATCCTGTTTCTTTCTCTTGATATTTATTGCTTTTATACTACACAATCTATGGAATCAAGCAATGTCCTACAAAAGGTGCAAGATTTTGCTTGTGTGTGTGTGTGTGTGTGTGTGTGCGTGTGTGCTATTGCAGTGTAAACATATGCTTGTTTACTAGGGCTGTGAAGTCAGGATGCACAATTTATGTCTAGGAATCCTCCCATTCAAAAAGTCTGCCCTGGGTCACCTGGCAGTAGCTGCACATCACATCCTGACCCTTCTCTGCTTGGGATAGGAATGGGACAACTCAAGAAAAGTGCAATGAGAAGTGAGGGCTGGGGAAAGTGATCAATAGTTTATCTTGTTCCCTCCCACTGGAGTTAATGGGAAGGGAATCTGAAAAATACAAATATTTAGGTTACAAAACTATAAAAATACAGTCATAACTTGAGTTAAATACGCTTCGGGTTGAGCACGTTCAAGTTGCGCTCCGCGGCAACCCGGTAACGGAGAGCGTTACTTCTGGGTTTTGCCGCTCACGCATGTGCAGACGCTCAAAATGATGTCACACACATGCGCGGTAGTGGCGAAACACGACGCACGCGCAGACGCACTGCCGCATCTTGCGTTCCGTTCGGGATGCGAACGGGGCTCCGGAACTAATCCTGAGGTACCACTGTAAAGAAAAATTAGGTTTGCAAAACAATAATTACCATGTGGTTAGGACAAAACAAAAAAAAAAAATTTCTTTCCAGTAGCACCTTAAAGACCAACTAAGTTAGTTCTTGGTATGAGCTTTCGTGTGCATGCACACTTCGTCAGATACACTGAAACAGAAGTTGCCAGATCCTTCTATATAGTGAGAAGGTGGGGAGGGGTATTACTCAGAAGGGTGGTGGGAATGGGTGGTTGGCAGATAGCTGAGATGAGCCTGTTGACGGCTCTTAACGACTGCAATAGGTCTTACAGGAAAAAGCAAGGGGTGAGAAGGTGAAAAATGGCTTTGTCATGTATAATGAGATAAGAATCCAATGTCTTTGTTCAGACCAGGTCTCTCCATGGTTTTAAGTTTGGTAATGAGTTGCAATTCAGCAGCTTCTCTTTCCAGTCTATTTCTGAACTTAGTTGGTCTTTAAGGTGCTACTGGAAAGAAATTTTTTTTTTTTGTTTTGACTATGGCAGACCAACACGGCTACCTATCTGCATGTGGTTAGGGTAGATCAATGTGTCAGTGTCCACTTATCCCCAGTGTAAATATGACATATTGGCAAAAGTCAGAAATTGAAAGATAACTATAGCATGTACATGGAAATCGATTTCAGATTTGAGATCAGCATTGAAAGAACATATAAGAACAGTTGAAAAATCTCATGCAACAGAAAATGGAAAAAAAATTGTTCCCCAGTGATCTGTCTGAAGTCTCACAATATTGGGTATTCAGCAGTGCAGGGAAGAACAGTGTCTTTGATGTAGAGAAGAAGATAAAAATATAGTCATTGTTTTGCAAAGAATTATAGGATCTATCACTTGGGAACAACTACCTGAACCAAAGGCATTCATTTTTACAGCAAACTGAAATAAATGAGTTGTTTATATTAGATACATCATATAAAACCAATGCAATATGTTAGAAGAGAGTTCTCATTATAAAAACCGCTGCATGAAAATGCCAGGGGAACTTCATTTGACCTTCACTGGTTTCTTAAGTCCCCAAGATATGCAAGATAATTTTGTTTGACATTTATTTAATGACCAGCTTTGATATGCAACATTCACTTGGCCAATAGGTTATAAATTGCTTTTGGAACACTTGTGGGAATTTACTTTTGTTAAGAGGCATACACAATTGAAATTGAAGATAATATATTCATTACTAGAAACTCAAGATCATAAAGCTATAGAGAGATAGAAAGCAACATTTTCATCTCAAGGCCTTTGGGGAAGAAAAAATAACAAGGAAATGTCTTTGTCGCTATTGCAGACTATAGTTTCATCATTCTTTAAAAGGAACTGCAGTCAATTACTCCACTCAAGCTCTTTCTGCATCTCCTCCCTACAACTTCATGAACTGAGAAGAAGGCATCAGAATGCTGCTGGAAGGAGATAAAGAAGTTCTCATTCAGGTCAAAGCTGCAAGATGCAGCAAAAGAGCAAGAGAAATTAATGTGTTATGCCATCTTACAAATGATGCTTGTCTGGAGGGTTATGATTAATTTATAACCATTTGCCTTGTTAAAAAACACATGTCACATGTAAATGCATAGAAAGATAATAACAAGGCTGCAGTTCTTTAATCATAAATACTGTGATCTGGATTCTTTTCTAATTTCCACAGTGATAGTGGTAGAAAAGAGAAAGAGGGACAGATATTGGATTACAATAATTTAAAGATCTTTAGGAATGGTGCATGCTAAGCTTTTTCTTTTTAGCTTCCCAGACTAATGTACCTCAAATCATGCGTGTAGACTGCATTATAACAAGATATCAGAGGGCATCTGCTTAATCAATTTGCACAGGTTATTCTGAATGTGGTATTTGGTCTGCAGAATTCTGAATGGTATGTCAAGGACTGTCAAGGACTGGAAGGAGGAATAAACCACAGGGAGAGGGTACAATTGGTAGACAAAGCATCTAGGATATGGATGCAGGATTTCAAACATACCCTCTGATCCGCAGAAGTCCTGCCCAACAGCTATGCTGTACAATTTGGTTGGCACTGTCTGCTTCTCAGGGCTTCAAGCTAAAGGTAAAGGGTAAAGGGACCCCTGACCATTAGGTCCAGTCGGGGCCGACTCTGGGTTGCGGCGCTCATCTCGCTTTATTGGTTGAGGGAGCCAGCGTACAGCTTCCGGGTCATGTGGCCAGCATGACTAAGCTGCTTCTGGCAAACCAGAGCAGCGCACGGAAACGCCGTTTACCTTCCCGACGAAGCGGTACCTATTTATCTACTTGCACTTTGACGTGCTTTCGAACTGCTAGGTGGGCAAGAGCAGGGACTGAGCAACGGGAGCTCACCCTGTCACAGGGATTCGAACCGCCGACCTTCTGATCAGCAAGTCCTAGGCTTTGTGGTTAAACCACAGTGCCACCCGCGTCCCTAGGGCTTCAAGCTAGATGAGCTCAAACAAAGCTGTTGGGCAGGACTACTAAGGATTAGAAGGTATGCTTAAAATCCTGCTTTTGTATCCTTAAATTGCCTTGCCTACCAACAGTGCTGTGTATGTGTCTCAAATGTATAAGATCTCCTTCATTTGGTCAATTCTATTGCCTCTTTCCCTCCACATGATTGTCTTAGGCACATGTGAACCTACAACTGTGTGAAGAAAGCACCACAGGAAACACCAGAAGTAAGAGCCAAAGTAGATGTGAAATAAAATACATCTTTGTATTTAATGCCTAGGATTTTGTTTTGTTTTTTTAATGCAAATAGGAGCAGGTGTGTAGGGAGAGGGAATGTAATAATTTCTTCCCTGCTGCAGTCCTGCCAAAAATCCCTCCAATGATGCTGGTATTTGCCTTGGGAGGAAATCCCCTGCTGGCAACCCCCACCTAGTTAATATAATTTAAATATTAGATTACTGCAATGTGTTATACATGGAGCTGCCACTGAAGAAGGTTCGGAAACTTCAGTTGGTGCATAATTCAGTAGCCGGGTTGTTCACTGGGACAAGAAGATTTGAGCATATAACACCAATCCTGGCTGACTGCACTGGCTGCCAATTAGTTTTTGAGCCCAATTCAAAGTGCTGGTTTTGACCTATAAAGCCTTAAATGGCTCAGGATCGCAGTACCTCAAGAATTGCCTTCTCCCCACATGAACCAACCCCAGACCATGCAACCATCACCTGAGGCCCATCTTCGTGTGCCTTCTCCACATGAGGTCCAGAGGGTGGCAACATGAGAATGGGCTTTTCTGCAGTGGCTCCCTGTTTGTGGAACACTCTCCCCAGGGGAGGCTCACTTGGCACCATTATTATATATCGAGGTGCCAGGCAGAAACTTTCCTCTACAACCAGGCCTTTGGCCTTTAACTATCTGTGGCATTTAGAAGTGGATGGGCTGCATTCAGTGCATTTTCCCTCACTTGGTTTTAATGTATCTGTGTGGATCTTGGTTGGTTGGTTGGTTGCTTGGTTTGTAAGACACTCTGGGTTGCCTTGGACAAGATAAAGCAACTAATAAATTTAATAAATAATATTTTTAAAACAAACAGTAGGTTAAACGCAAGGATGCATTTAATATCAGATCTAGTTTAGCTCTAAGTAGCCATTTGCACAGCAGTATGCTTTTGAAATGGCTGCAGTTCTGGGAAAGGCTGGCCGAAATAACTAGTTCAGATGATATGCCCCTTCAAATGATTTATTTCTGGATATTATTCTTGTGAGGAGCACAAGCTGGAACAAACTGTTAAAGGCTGTGGCTGTACTTGTGATAGACTCACTAATTTATCAGTACAGCTTGTGATGTAGCGCTGAGATTGTCAATGGGGAACTTAATATTTCTCAACCTTCTTCAGAGGGTTACTGTAATGTGAGGCAGACCCATGTATGATTCTGCAGTCTGGTACATAGGCACCAGTGTTTGGAACCATGACATAAATCTCCAAGGATACATTGACAAACACCCATTTATCCACTCAAATGAGGACTAGAAACAGTTTTGTGAAAGGAAGGAAGGAAGGAAACAGAAAAGCTTGGGAGACCCCAAACTTTGTGCTGTAGGCCAGGCGCATGCAGAAAGCTGGCATTGCTTTCAGCTCAAAAGTGTCTGGCAACAGTGAAGAGAAAATGGGCACATCATTTCAACACTGCTGTAGATCTGCTAATTAAAAGAAGTGTACAACTGATGACAATACAGCTGCCCAAAGTTAATCCATTTTAACAACATAGAGAGTGTTTTGACACTCAACCTTTTGCAGCATGTCAGCTGAATGGATCAGAACTTGGCAGGCACTGCTAGAACCTAATTTGCTGCAATGATTAATGTTTTCTTCTACTTTGCTCTTTTATATTTGGTGTATACCTGTGAACGTATCATAAATCAGAGCTTACCTGTCATGAACCAGAGCGTAGCAGTCTTCATTCTTCAAAAATCCAGTAATCACAGGAATTGGCAGCCAAATCCTCTCGCTCTTTAGCTGTAATGAGGCAAATAGCAATGTATTAGCTGACTCCCTTCTTCCCGATATATAAAAAAATTCACACAGATGGCAAAATCCTACATAATACATTGTGGTTGTACAGGCATATTTCCTTGCAGTTTGGGGACTGCAACTGGACAATAAAATATTGCAATTTGACAATAAAATATGGTCCATGCAATCCAGAAAATGCCACACACCAATGTAAGTAAGTAAGTAAGTAAATAAATAAATACCTGAGATCTCAGCAGTTAATTCTGCACTTAAATCATACTGGTTGTATCAACAAGTGTTGCTCAGCTGATGGTGTAGCTTCCATTAACAAAATGGGGAAGAAAGTCATTTTCAGCTATTTCCTCACCCACCCACCCACCCAGAGCAGATTTAGGGTGGTACAGGGGCTGCAGCAGGGAGAATTAATTGCCAAAAATTGTTTACCATCATGTTCTGTTGACAGAAGCCTTACCACCAGACAAACAACACTATTGGACACACCCCTATCCTAAATCTGCCTAAAATCTCTATCTTTACTCTAAGGTACCTATTATGTTTGGGTACTTTGATTTAATAAAGGTTGTCTTTTCTTCCTTTCATTGCAATGTTATTCTTTGTCTTTTGAGGGATGCCTGAGAACTCATTTGAAACAAAAGGCAAATTATAAATCTTCAGATAAATAGGAATGGATATTTTCAGGGAATTTCAGAATGACTTTTTTGCTAACAATTACTAAGCTTCTGAAGCTTTGTACACTGCACTTTTTCTAGGGCAAAAAACCATGACGCTTTATTGATGTCATCCTTATAATCTGACCTTTCCTTGGTCCTGGTTCAAACAAAGTACTACAAACTGTTACGGCCTATTTCTGACACAGGTAAACTTGATAATTCAAATTCTTGTGGGATTGATTTTCTCAAGGTTTTTCCAAGAATCCACATGGAACACTTGAAGACCCCATTCTTACCGTATTTTTCCGTCTATAAGACGCCTCCTATTTGGGGGGGGCAGATTTTAAAAAATGGGGGAGATGTATCCATGCATAAGACACCCCCTAATTTTTGATATTATTTTTAGGGGGGGGACCTAATCTTATACACAGAAAAATATGGTACTTTTTATTGGAAGCCACTTTTCAGTCTTTATGAAGAAAAGTGGGCTAACAGCTTCTCAAGTAGATGAATAAATAGACCAGTGCATAAATGAGGAATCTATGACTGAATAACTGCTGTCACTCTGCTGAGTTGCCTTTGCTGGCAAGACTTGGAAAACAAGTTTTTCTACAACACATTGCATTTCATTGTCAAGCACAGATGAGTAGAATATTCAATAGAAGGGCAGCATATGTTAGAGAACTATATTGCTACAAGAAAAATGCCTTTGAGCAGAGAAATCATTTTAAAAAGTTTGGGTGGGGGGAAGAAAAATTGTTCTGGATATGCAATGTTGCTGGCACAGAATAAAAAGCATCTCCACCTGGTTACTGTAATGGAAAATGAGAGATAATGCCAAAGCATGACAAGATGTGTTTTTCTCTGACATGTGCCTGGGAGGAAAAGGATAAAATTGCATGCTATAAATAATGTCTCTGAAGTGAGTGCAAAGTAGTTAATCCTGCCTATATTTCATCTTTAACCGACCTTGGAATAGTCTATGCAAACTAATTAATCTGAGCAGTTTAGAAAAGCTAAATCTTGAAGGCATGTGATGCCCCAGTAAAATACTACTGGATTCTGCTATTGTTGTACAGAATGAATGGTGCCTCCTAGTTTGGCTACTGCTTAATTCAATGAGCTGTTGATAGAATATGACATTCTTTTTTATTCAGTTGTTTATCATAAATTTCTGTGTCGCTCTTGGCAGAAAACCTTACTGACATACCTTCCCTGAAGACTTTCAACCTGTAGGCCTGACTTGACCTTGAGGTCAAGAAGCCTTTGGTATTTTGCCCAAGGCCTCAAAACAGGTCATTCCACACTTGTCTTATTGCCAGATGCCAATAGGGACACTATCAATGGAGAGGACTGTAACTGAAGCATGAAGTCTAGAAGAATGTTTGAGTGATTGCAATCAACTTGCTCAACTTAAGGAGCACTTGAGCATACAGTCGTACCTCGAGTTATGAACACTGTGGGTTGCGCGTTTTCAGGTTGTGGACCGCGCCAAATCCAGAAGTACTGGAACAGGTTACTTCTGGGTTTCGGCGCTCGCGCATGCACAAAAACACAAAATGATATCACGAGCATGCGCAGAAGCGCCAAATCGCATCACACACGTGCACAGATGCAGTGCTTCAGGCTGCGAACGCTGCGGGTTGCAAACGTGCCTCCCGCACAGATCACATTCTCAACCCAAGGTATGACTGTATATATTTTAGCCCTGGCCACTTTTTCATGCCATGCACTCTTATACCAAAGTTCCCACTTGTGTGATCTTAATTCACTAAACCTGAGGAAGGACCAATATAGCTACAGAGTGTACACCTGGCTGGGTCTATTTTACATCTAGTGGTAGGGTGTGATTAGCTGCAGTTACTCAGAAGTCAATCCTCCATTGTAGGTGTGGCTATAAAGGAAGTGGGGAAGTCATTTTTATGTCTATTGACACATGTCGAAAGGAACTTTTAAATTTACTCCACCTCTTCTGAAGGCATATGGTGAGATTCACCTAACGAGTCCTGTCAGAATAATCCTTGCACATGGACTTCTGCTTGTGCAATGGAGCTTTCCTCCTCTCCTCCCTCTGTATGCCCCTCCTCCTTTTGGCTTGGCGGGGTGTGTGTGTGTGTTGTGAGAACTCTCCGAACAGCACATGGAGAGAGGAGAAGAAGAGTGTTCTATCTGGCAACCTGAAATGCTCGCCCGAATTTTACTGAATTCAAACTGAAAATTTTAAAGAATTCAAATTGCAATACAATAACATACAATATAAGAAATAAAAGAAGCAATTAAAATACAAAATACAGCATCTAGCACAGTAGGCTGCAGTTGCTACAACAGAAAAAAACAACAACATTAAGTGGTCTGCCAAGATCCTCTGCAATTTTGAAGTGGTCCTTGAGGAGAAAGTTTTGGAACCGCTATCCTAGACGTTTGACATTTCGTTATTTGACTCCTAATGTTAAAAAATATTTTATTGTTGGATCCTCCTTCCTTTAATATCACTTATTACTAAACAACACAGGAAAGACAAAACACCAGGACTAAAAATTGTCTTCCAGATGTACCCTGCAGTCATGACCAAAGTTGCTAAACCAAGGCCCACCTTGGAGACAAAAACCAAAATCAGCAACAATGGGGCCAGCAGGTTCCAGAATATTAGCAGTACTTATTATACCAAAGGCACCATGTTGGCTAAATTTGTTTTAGGCCATTTTGTGGCCTTAAAATGAAAGGACACTCCTGGAGCCTGTTGTCTGGTGTGGGTGGGGAGGAAGGAAGGTGTCAGTGCAATGCTGGGCTTTGCCTTGCTGTTGACAGCTCCTAGCGATGTTTCACCCCTAATCCTATATTGAAGGGGGGTGGAATCTGCCCCCTTCTCACCTTTAGCTACATTTCTGTAAATATGACAGGGTGGTCAAGAAGTGACAAATCAAAGTGGAATGTCAAAAGCAGCTGTAAAAAGATGCAAAACCACACACAAAAATGAGAAAGATACTGTTGCTCATCATTCTTAGCAGCTGTCCTCATTTTCATAAGGAGCCAAAAAGAAACCCACAACAGTGAGTCATCTCGCATTTGCATCCTTAGCAGTGAAGGATGATAATTTATAGAATTACCATTTTGCATTCTGCATATTGAATATGGAACAACTTCCAGTCACTAGTTCTAGTCCTTCTTCTGTTCTCACATATTAAAGTGGATTAGAATCTCCACTATATGTGTAAACATGTGTTCAAATGATAACTGAAATCCACTTTTTCCTATCCTTTAAATTAAATTTTACAAAGAGAATAGCTGAATCACATTAAAGGGAAATTAACTGTGATTAACTTCCATCAGGTTATATTGTAGTAAGCACGCCTACAGCTTGATCCTATGCATGCTTAGTGAGGAAGACATTGGTCAGACTCTACCTTAATAGTGCTTACTCTCAAGTGTTCATAGGATTGAAGCTTTAGTGGGTAAAACAGAATTATGGAAAAAGTAATCATTTGGTTTGACTATTAAGAAGTCTGTAGTTCTATACCCTATGCAATGACAAGAAGAAGGACCCATGACTTACAATGGGAGATACAAGGTACTGAAAAAATTATGTGCTTACTTTTGACACAATGCGCATACACTAGAAACATGTGGTCTTTACTCCTCAGATGGGCGGGGTATAAATAATAAATAATTATTATTATTTGTATGAACTTATCCGATTATCTGTTTGATGAATGGGTATTAATGTTGTACATTTCCCCATGAATTAAAAATGAAAGTGTTATGTACTGAAGTTCTCACTCTGGGCCAGCAGGGGGATACTGTAGATAGTTATGCAAATGAAGGATCGAAAGTGACGTTCAGTGATTGGATAGTTTTAGAAAATTGTTACAGTAACATGGTACTGGAGCTCTATATAAGCAGGCTGACTGAGCCCTTCAGCTCAGTTCAGTTCCGGCCTCAGAATAAAGAAGAGCTGTTTGAAGAATCGCTGTGTCGTCTGATATGTTTGCCCACAACTTAACAGAAAGAATAACTCAAATTTGGTCATGAAGGTCAGTGTTGCCAGCTTTACAAGTGAAGATGTACTGTTTGTACTATTTGTATCAGCTGTTGAATGGTTAGTCAAGTAGATAGTCTATGACAGGTGCCCCTTGGGGTTTGGTGCCCCAGGCATCTGCATGGTTCATCTATTCCTAAATCTGGCCCTGAACATCCTGTCTTGCTCCTTCAAGCAGCAAGCTGATAGGGGACAATTATCCCCACAATATCTGAACATCGTGAGGAAAACTGCTGGAGTTGTTATGGAAAAGATGACACCTCTTTAATGAAAGTCTGACTCACTCTGTAGGTAAATTCAGAAGCAGGAGACCATTCACACTAAGTTGTACATGGCACCAGCTATTATTGGTATATCCCAGGACAAACAGCTGATGCAGCCACATCCTTAGAAGATACTAACAATAGAAAATCAGCAACTGGGTTAGTTTCATGGCATCCTACATAACAGCCAATGCAACTGAATGTCGTGTTTTTGCTGAAAACAACTCTTCGTATTATATCTCTCAACAAAGTATGTTTTAATAAAGCTTAATATTCTTGTCTGCATGCTTTTGGCTATGCATGGAACTTGTTTACGAAAAATTAAATGCATTTTGAGGTAAAGTGAGCGCTTTTGCCAACATTTCCATGGCTTTTTGGCTGTTGTTGTTCTGATGTGGGAAGACCTCTTGGCCGCGGGCATAATCTCCCACTTTACATACAGCTGGCAAGTGAAAACAATATCAGAGCATCTCCGTGACACATGCGGCTTTTATACGGCAACCCTTTATACTTTCCTGCAGTTTCCTTTGAAAATGCTTAGAACAACTGTGTCTGTTTCCTTTCATTAAGAATACGTGTTGTTTGAGCCAAAAGAACAGGACAAAGCCCATTAATTCTGTTCAAAATTGCTCTGCCCTCCACACACATTGTTTGGCTAGATACCTCTGTCTCTAAAAGGAGTTTTATCCACTAGAAACCTGTAACGTGTTAACAGCTATTAATTGGAATGTTCCTTGGAGTTACAGGAGATAAATAGGCTGTTAGATTGGACCAACATCACATACATTTTTTAAAAAATCACATTGTCAGTTGCTATTAGATAGGTCAGATTAGTTGAGGCTGCTGGATTTATTAATATTATGTATGGATCTATCTCCCTTCATTTACCCAGAAGAGATAGTTTCCATAATTATGGTATTTCAGATTCATTAAATTTATTTCAGCTAGTCTTGTCTCATCACCAGAGACACATATGAGAATAATCACTTCATACATTTCTGTATTTTGATAAATATTAACCCTATTAGATCAGACCAAAGGCCCATCTAGTGCAGCATCCTGCTTTCACAGTGGCCAATGAGATGCCTATGGGAAGCCCTCAAGGAGGTCCTGAGGGCAACATCACTTGCCCCACTTGTAAGCTTTATCATACTGCCTCTGGCATAAGTACTAGAACATATCTATCATGGCTATTAGTCACTGATAGCCATATCTGTTACAAATTTGCTAAACCCCCTTTAAAGCCAGCAAAGTTGTTGTCCGTCACATCTTGTGGAAGTCAATTCCATAAGTCAACTATGTGCTATGTGAAGAAGTACTTCCTAAATTTCCAACATTCAGCTTCTACTACTATGAGGGAATCTGCAAGGTTGTGGCTCTGGACACTCGTGAAAAGTTAATGTTGCTTAAAGGAAAATGCAGGAAAGACATGAAAAACCAGGTGGACTGCTCACAGTAAGGGCAAAATCAGACACTACTTTAACTGCCTCATTAGCTCCCAGGCCTGGATGCTTTAGCTAAGAGGACAATTTTTATCAGGGCCACAGTGCACAGAGTGGGGAGGGAGGCTGAACCTTTCACTCCTAACCTGTAATTTCAATCACACACACGCTGAAAGTAATAGCCATTTTTAAAAGCTCCCAATGAAGCCAGGCATGGTTGCTAACCACCCAATAAAGAAAAATACTGTTTGTCCCATCCTGCCTCCCCTCACACATTTTTTTTTCTGAAATAGAAGTTATAGAACAGCACAATCTCTCATACTTAACAAAAGTGTGTTTATGCATGGGTTGCTATGTTTGGAAATAAAAAGACCTACAGGTTTCAGTAGATTGGATCTTCCATCAAGTGGGGCAGAATAATATATTTTAGTTTTGCCACCTGTGAGTTAAACCAATTCTCTATAACTGAAGGTCTGGGAAATGTTACTGAATGTTGTCTCTCTGTGTGTGTGTTAACGAATATGTGTTTTATAGTCTTTTCTCCCTCACCTTCTCAGGCTCTGCCGTTCCTTTAGCTTGTAATAATGCTAGTAACTTCACCACCCAGGTCTGGCCCTCTGTTTTCCTCCAAATAATTTGTGTTGATAAACTCCAGTTCCACTTGACAATTTACCACTGGAAGAGAGAGAGAGAGGCTCAGCCTTTCTGAATGACTAGCATGAAAGCAGCACATGAAAGCGATGTATGTCATCAATGAAAGTGGCCGCCCTGGCATTTTATTTCCTTCTGGCATTAATACAAGTTTCTAAAGAGTTAAATATACTTTATTATATGCTGCAGGCAATGATTGGTACATAAAGATCAGACCACATGGTAACCCCCCCCCAAAGGAAAACCCTCCTTCGGGGCTGCACATTTGTTTCTAATTTGGTGGTTAGCAAAAATGCTTCTATTTATGCTTCTCATTAAGGACCATAGTGCTTCAGATCCAGGAAGATGAGGGCTCCTTCCTTCCATTACATTTTAAGAAAAGCAGTATGGTCTCAGAAATGCATCTCCTTTCTTCCTCTTGCTTTCCCCTCCCCACATCTTAGCACACTTATTTTCAAAACAGCCATCAGTAGCCAAGCTATTAGTGAGTCTGTGAGAAGTGAGTCCTGTTATTCCACTGGTCCTATAAGCAACAAATAACAAGATGGGATAACAGCCCTTGACAATAGTTTTCCAAACATTATCTTTAACAGTATGAACTCATGGCCCAGTTATATACTCCAAGGTACACTATTAGTGACATATAAGAGGTAGCTAAGGACCCCACCACCCCTTTCCCACCAGCAGCTGGTAGAAAAGGCTGTGCCACTTGGCTCCATTATTAGGACTTGGCTCTGTGTCCATCATGCGAACCGTGTTCCTTTCAAGCTGCAGGTAGCTATACTGTACTAACCATGGGATTTCTAAACATTTTTCACAACACCTTTTTGACCTCAGACATTGGGGGAAGGATGGAAGAGGAGGCAGGCCCACTGACAAATTATTACACATAGGATTGTATCCAGTGTTAGTTTTACACAGAGTAGAGCATGCCTAGTTTTCATTGATTCTTTTCAGTGGTCTACTCTGTGTAGAATTTCATTTGATACAACCCAATATCTAACAGGTTTTCATAGCAGCTTTTTGTATCAGTAAGTCGTCCAGACAGAAAACTGTTGTAAGTGGAAGTATAATATTGTTTAGGTGGTGCAGTGGTACTAAGCACGCACGTGGCTCTGCCTCACTTGTCTAATGTAGAATGCCATGTTAGCCTCTGCCCATCTGGTGTCATGTGTGGCAAAATTGGTGGCTTCATTGGACATCTAAGACCAGTAGATACAATTACTCCAGAAGAAATTGTATGAATAATGCTAGATTAAAAGTATTCTAGGTACTGCATGTACGTATATCTTCAAACCCTTATTAATAATAGTAGCCTTACATGCATTTGTTTTTCTCTGAGCGGTTATTATTATACCTAAGATTATCTGCATTTTTGTGACTGTTTCATGAGAAAAATTAAGACTGGGAATGTGAGATTATCTGTAAACGGAGGAGTTTCTTGTGCTGGAAGGATGCCAGGGATGAAGGAGTCTAAAGCATGCTTGGATCAGATAATCAACATACAGAGAGTGGGAGGTAAGCAACAACCAGATACACTTGGCAAAGAGCTTTACAGAATCCTCTGACAACTCTTTCTTGCTATTTGGATCTTCAGTTGCTCTACAATATGGTTTTCTGCTTTCTAAAATCAATTACATTGTGTGGTTCTAGGGTGGAGATTGGGATATGGCATATACGTCTCTCTTTCTCTCTCAACTTAGGGATCGGTTGACAGTGGTTTGTAAAAAGAGCTGGTGCTCGCAATGGGCTTGGAAAAGAATAAAGAGAGACAACACCCAGCACTGGAATGGAAATAGGCCACAGCTTCATTAAATCCCCGAACAGTTTGGCAATAGAAGGCAAGGACCCAAATGATGGATAATGAAATGGGTGGGACAGTGACTGAGGGCAGAGTCCAATGCAGGGAATTATTGCTCTTATCCAGTCTGGGTGGAAGCACTTGCTCTCAACTTACTTTTGAATTTCAAAATAGAAAGTACTGGAACAGAAGAGAGAAGTCCTCACCATTCCCCAAATCTAGTCGTCAGAGCCCAGCTCTCCCCTTCCCTCCTGGAAAGCAGAAAGCCTCATTGGGAGCTAAGGAGGACATCAACCAGTTTTCTCAGGATGGATGAACAGGAGTTGAAAAGAAAGGACTCAGCCTTGTTGCCTTGGACCAGGCAACACCTTCTCAGGTGGGGACAGATTCCCCTTCCCAACTGCAGCGCGTGCCTGCAAGCTCCCACCACAGCACAGGGATTTCACAAGTAACCTTTGCCACACTTTGCCTTTGAAAGCTTTGTGGGTGGGTGTTGAAATCTATTGGGATAGCTCCATAGCTCCTGTGTAGTCCTGAACTCCTTCGACTCTTGAATTTTAAGCTCTGTTTCTATTCTGCCCAATCAAGCCCTTTTGTTGCCTAGTTTGAAGTTGTTATAACTTAATGCTTGGCGCTGAGCCTGTATCATGTTTCCAGAATAAAGATCCTTTTCTTACTACCAGGTAATCATCATACTTGAGGTGGTAACCAGGGCAGACCCCAGGAAGCAACAGCTTTCTGGCATTGTCAACTGACAGCCAACCTCCATCCATAGTGATTCTTGTGTAGTACCACCAGTCAATTGGCAGATAACTTAGTGAGAAGATGTTCCGTGAGTGACTCTTTGCCTTCTATAGCCTGGGAGCACTTGTAGGAATGTAGCTCTTGCTCATGTCCACCCCTGACAGACAAGATTTAGGGACAGCCATGTTCCTCCCCCCTCTGTAAAAACAGTATATTGTCACATAGCATCCATTCCTAGAGGTATTCTCCCAATTTAGTTTGATTGTACACCAGTATCCAATTACATAACTTCTGACTGGAGATGAAACATTAAATATGAGAAGAAGAAATGAAATGAAATATGAAGCATGTATCATCAGAAAGTGCTCATATATGAATCTTTATAGATAATATTAATTGACGTGTTAAAGATCTATCAGAATGTTACAATTTTCATTTTTTTAAACATTGACAACTTTTGACTTTTTCAAAGAAATTCACAACCAAACATGTTCACAGCTATTCCTGAAAGCCTTCTCGCACTGTTGTGTACCTAAAGTATGTCTCAAATCAATGTTAAGTTTGGAAACTTACTATGGCAACAGGGATAGTTATAGATATATATTTTAAGAGCATTAAAACTATGCAGATGTCATAGAAGTTTAGCAAGAGAATGTTTGGGGTTTTTTTAATTTCAGAGAATAAAAATATAAACAAACTTTATCATACAACTGCCATATACAATGAAATTATTTTATATGATAATTTAAGGTTTCTGTATTTGGGGGACCACTTAGAGCCTGTAGGCCCTTCATGTACCACACACCCTATACACCCTACATTACTGCCCCTGGCCGGTAACCTAGGCTTTATCGACAATGACCTTTTTAATGTTATTAGAACTATATTAGCTATACCGTTCTAAAACATCACAGGAATACTGCCAAAAAAAATGTGTCTTACCTTAAACGTTCCTTCAAAACATCAGTTTCCTTTACTGCCTGGTACCTGGTTGCTCTGCAGTGCCCTCTGGTGTTACATTTTAATAACACATTATAGTTGTATCTTGGCTCCCGAACACCTTGGGAATCGAACGTTTTGGTTCCCAAATGATCGAAAACCGGACGTGAGTGTTCCGGTTTTCAAACATTCTTTTGGAAGCCAAATGTCTGACAGGACTTCTGCGGTTTCTGGTTGGCTGTACGAGCTTCCTGCAGCCAATCAGAAGCCATGTTTTGGAAGTTGAATGTTTTGGAAGTCGAACGGACTTCCGGAACAGATTCTGTTCGACTTCCGAGGTACAACTGTATTTTAATAACACATTATTAACATTACCAGCAAAACATAATGTGTCCATTACATTTTGAAAATTGTTCCTTAACGTTATAAACCATGAGTGTAGATCCACCCCTAATATACAGACTTCGAGCCCTGAATACAGTGCTGAAATGGTGCTGAAGACCCCTCAAGCCAAACCAGGCATATTTTCCTCCGCTACTGATCCAGTCTACTCAAACTGTATTTCTAGAGTAAAGGTGACCTATGTCCCAAACCCATTCACTCCAGCTATGCCTATTTTTCCACCATGCTGCTGCTGCCTGGTGTTCTAATATTTCTAATATAGATATGGGTCTGGGCTCTCAGAGCATGAGACAAGCCTTCTTAGGAAGGCACAATCATTGCTAGAGGAGGTATACTAGACTTGTGTGTGTGTTTTGCCTAGTTTTGTGTGTTTAATTTGTATGGGCTCTGTATTTATATTTTTATTTATAGAATTATTTATGGGTCGCCTCAAGGCAGCTTACACAGTATTAAAAAAACCCACATAGAAAAAGAAACTTACAATAGCTGTGATATTAACAATCCTTTAAAACAGAGGCCAGCTAAAACAAATAAAACAACAAAAACATTCCTGCAGGCATAGAAAAGCCATCCATCTTAATAAAGCTTTCTAATAATGAAGGCTTTATTTAAGAGAGGGTGATCCAAAATAAATGAGCTTTTAAAGCCTGCTGAAAAGTTCGCAGCACGGGGCCCAAATGAATTTCTGGACAAACCTGCCCTTCTAAAGACCAATCCATAGATCACAGTCTGCTGTCTCCATTGATGGTGCTGAGAACCAATCACACTTCTCCCTGACTGCAGGTGTTTTGGGGTTCAGTGGGATCTCCCACTTGGATATCACAATGAATGTGTTATGGCATCTTCCCTTTTTGGTTCATGCATGAGGTAGGAGACAAGTGAATTAACTTTGTACTGCCTTCCCTATAATTTCTGATACAGCTTCTGAGCCGGGGAGTTGAGTGTGTTACAGGAATCTCCATTTTGTCCCTGGAAAGATGGGAAGCTGGAAATATTTAGCTGAAGTAGTTGTGTGTGAGACAAGGAAGCATTTCATATTTGAACAATTCATATTGATCAAAACATTTCATATTGATAAAAAGCTGAATTCATGCCAATCAGCTACTTTGTATACTAAAATGGCAGTTTTCTTGGTGCACAGAAGTCTTTGCACATCTAGACATTTTGGTTCCAACAGATATTTCTTAAATTATTAAATTGAATCTGAATAGGTTGATTCAGGGGGTTTCCAGTAATTTGGAAAATGGGTATCACTTAAATTTACAACTGGGGTAAGGTTAATACACTTAAGAATAATATTCTGCCATGAATAATATATACTAAATGGTATTTCATTATATATTCATTATATATGTTTTCAAAAGGTTAATGAGACATTTAGGAAATTTATTTGGGGTATTTCTCTGCCTTGTTTTTCACTCAAGAGAATGCTGTTGCCAGTATCAGAAGGCTGCTTTAGTTTTCCAGGTCTTAATTTCTATCAAAAGGCATATTTGTTAGTATGTACAGAAGGTTGGCAAGTTTCTCTTGTGAATTAGCCAGCTTGGGTAATTTTAGAGATGGTTTATTTAACACCTTTATTTGGATGACAGGGTTTGTGAATAATAAAAAGAAAGGATCTATAACACCTTCAATGTTCACAGCTAGAGAGATATTGCATAGACTGGTGCTCATCACTTTCAATTTGACCCACATACTCACACTAAATTAATGTAATCCACATTTGAAGATAAAACAGGTTGAAGATAGATTATGCTTGTTGTTTTGTTTTTATTATAGGTATTATTCACATACTGCTTTTTCTTTCTTTCATTGTTTTTACAGCATTATTCTCCCCTTTTCTTCTTTATTCTTTGTTAAATTTGCAAATAAATAAATATATTTTAAAAAGAACATGTAGGGTGAATAAAACTGCAAGAATTTGATATAGCTTTCCTCACCCACTGCTATGTATTTTCCCTCCTTTTGCTTTTCCCTCTCTGAGGTTCACTACATTTTCTTGTTTTCCAGCTTTGCTCCAAAGCAACTGTGTAGACATTTAGCTGCTAAAACAGATTATATCTATGAAAAAATCCAGTGCTAATAAAATCAACATCCTGTTTCTTTATGACTATAGTGAAAAGGGTGGTGATGGCATTTAGAGAGTGGTGGAGGGGTGGCTCTTTGCTTTCTGCTGCTCATTCTGAGTTATTTCAGGTTACTTGACAAGCTTCTGAGCATTCAAAACTACACCAGCAGACAATAAAGTCTAGTTAATATCCTGCTACAGGATATTAGAAAGGCAAACAGCTTTGTAAGATTAAAAATAGGATTAGATATGTAGGAGGGTACAAGAATAGTATCTGCAAGTACACCAGGCTAGAGAGAAAAACAAAGAGGCAACAATCTTTATTGCTGGGTTTAGGAAATAATTTCCTCTTACACTGATAAAATAATACCCAACTGTCAGGTGCATTATGGGGTTGGGTTGAAACATCTATCAGATGATGCCAAGCTTTTGGACACATTCCAGAAGACCAGCATCCCATTTTGGTATACTGTACAAATGTTTACGGCGATTAGTGGTGCAGCAGTAAATTCAAGTTGGCAAATACTAGTCAGGAGTGACATGTTCCTGCAGGTGGGACAGACAGGAAAAAACTAGGAAGAGGAAAGCTGGTTAAGTGACAAGGAGAAAGGTGGGAGGGTGGAGGTACATGGAATCTCATTGGCTGAGATTCCCAGCACTGTGTCATCACAGTCTAGAAGGTGGTGGGGATTAGTAGAACCCAAAGGATTTGTTTGGTTTGTGCAATCATGGAACCTAAAAGGATAACCATACTAAGTATTTATACAGCACATAAGTCATAGCTGTCAACTTTTCCCTTTTTTTAAGGGAAATTCCCTTATTCCGAATAGGATTCCTAGCAAGAAAAGGGAAAAGTTGACAGCTATGACTTAAGTGTGTTCAGAGCATCTTTTAAAATAATATGAGGAAACCAAAAAATGCCATAAACTGATACAAGTCAAGTAAGCATAGTATAAAATCAAGGCAATGCTTTTTCCATTTTTGAGTTCCAATGGGCATTAAGCCAACAGGTTAATAAATAGTTACAGATAGGTAGCCGTGTTGGTCTGCCATAGTCAAAACAAAAAAAAAATTTTTCCTTCCAGTAGCACCTTAAAGACCAACTAAGTTAGTTCTTGGTATGAGCTTTCGTGTGCATGCACACTTCTTCAGATACACTGATTCTGAGATTATCTATGGCTCTCCTTTCAGCATGGTTTAGATTTTGTTGTAAGCGATGGTGTTTTCTGGTCACATCTGTTTGGATTCTGTGGCGGAAGCAGTCAATGTACAAGTCCAGTGTGGTATTGCGTCCATCAGAAGGGGTCCATGTGGAGTCCCTTTTTGTGTAACACTTTTTCGGTGGTAGTTGGTGGTCAGTGTTCTGTTGGGAGGGTGGTTGTTGTTCTCCAGTGGGTTGAGAGGTGTTGTGTTGTGGAGTTATTGCTTGTTCTGCTTTGTCTTGTTGTTGTGTGTGTTGAAAATACTCCTTCAGGTGTAAACGGCGGAAAAATGCTTCCAAGTCCCCGTAGAACTGAATCATGTGTGGGGATTTGGCAGGGCAGAATGACAGTCCACGTGAAAGGACTGATTCCTCAGCTGGGCTGAGTGCTTGCTGTGAGAGATTGACAATATTGTTGATCTTGTTTTGATTAGTAGCCTGTAGGTTGGAAAGGTTAGAGAGTTTCTTGTTTTTCTGTTTTTTCAGTAGCTCCAGTTGAGAGTGGTAAATGTTTTGTTTTTCCTTTTGGAACTCTTGCCAAGCTTGGTGGTTCCTGATAGAGTTGTCCAATACAAGGAGTTCCTCCTTTATTAGCTTCTGTTTAGAGTAGAGAACGCTGATCAGATGTTTGAGCAGCTTCTTAGAGAAAGTGTTGCATAGTTTTCTTGCATATTCAGTGGGATACGTGGATTGTAGAGGGTTCTTAATTCTAAGACCCTTGGGTATAATGTCCAGGTTCTTGCATTTAGTAAGAAAGAAGATATCAGTCTGTACCTGTGCAAGTTTCTTGGTGAGGTTGATGGACTTCCATTTCATGCGGCTCAATGTGGTGCCTTCCATAGTCCCAGTTACAGATAGGTAGCCGTGTTGGTCTGCCATAGTCAAAACAAAAATTTTTTTTTCCTTCCAGTAGCACCTTAAAGACCAACTAAGTTAGTTCTTGGTATGAGCTTTCGTGTGCATGCACACTTCTTCAGATACACAGGTTAATAAATCTCACACTTTGATATATCAACAAAAGCATTACTGAATAAGATCAGAGCCATACAGTAGGCAGTAGAAGACTTCCATTAGGAGGATAAATATCAAACCTGAACTCTGAAAATCTGATCTCAATGGGAGTTACTTCAGGCATGTATAGGATTGATCCGTGTTAGAGCCAGGCTATAGATGAGTTAGGAGCAGCCATGAAACAAGACAGTGGTCAGAACTGATGAGTAATCAGCACCAGAAAGCAAACCTGAAGGCAAGACCTGTAGAACAAGCCAGGAGTAACTCCCTTTAAAAAAAGCAGGGCCAGAAACACACTTAAAGCTCAGGTAGGTCTTCTCAATCAAACAAGGATCTGCTGAAAAAGGAAGTATTTTACTGTCTACTCCTTTCTGTCAAGAAAGTTCCAGTTGTTCACCACAGGGGGCAGCGACACAGAGATGACAGCAGCTTCTGATGTACTGGCAGTTGTACATAGCACCATACATTTAAAGCACCCGACTTCCCCCAAAGAATCCTAGGAACTGTAGTTTATCTATCATAGAGCTACAGTTCCCAGCTTTAACAAACTACAGTTCCCAGGATATTTGGGGGAGAGAGAAATGTGCTTTAAAATGTGCTTTATAGTATGAATGCAAGCACAAAAAATAGTAGCAGCACTGGAACGATGCTCTTGATAGCAGAATACATAGTGAATGGCATTTTTAAAGGGAAAAGGCAGTAAAAAATAATACTGTTTGCCAAACTGAAAACTGGATTATAGAACATAAATTCTATAAATAAATTGAAGGTATTACAGATAAAATTACTTTCCACAATACTAAAGTCTTAATCTGTAGTTCATATACACTGTACAGAGAACACCAACAGTTTGAACAATAGGTTTTCTTTCTGTTGTAGGAGACATAAATTCATAGTATAAAAGCAGAAAGAAGAGCAAATGTGAGCGGGGGGGGGGGATTTCTTTATTTTTGGTTCAGAAACCTGGGTGATTATTGTTTGTTTGTTATCGGACATCCTCAATGACCCTGGTAGAGATGTACTGTATTACAAAATTGTCACTTTCCCACGTATTGCTTAAACTTCTCAAAGTCTGCTGTCTCTGGATGGTTAAGGGACATTAAGAAAAGAAAATTGTCATATGGACTGTTCATTTAGCCAAGTCTTTTTTAATGGTTCCACTTGAGGGCAGAGTTTCACTGCCAGGCGTTGGCCTGTCCAGAATTTCACACCCATCTGGAAGTTTGTTTCACCAAGTCAATATTTCAAATATAAAAAATTGCACAGGAAGTATAAATAGAGATGAAAATGCTAGAAATAGGCTAAATCAAGCTGATGAATTCAGCAGATAAATCTGTTTACCCAAAACTGGAGATGAATTGCCACGTACCTCTGGTGGGTCCTATTTACTTAATTTCATTTTGTAAAATAACCTTCCTACATTACTTTACCCAAAGTGGTTTGCACCCCATAAAAATGATATATTGTAGCAGTGTACTTTATACATACTAAGTTCATGAACAATTAGTAGTTTCCATAGTTCAGTAAGTACAGTAAGCCCACAACTTGCACTCGCTTTACTTGCCCCATCACAACCTTATGTTGGTCGGTGTGGAATAAATAAATAAATGGAGAGCCAGGGAAACCCACTGCTGTCTCTGCTCTCTATTTATTTATTCCACCCCACCCCCCCACCCCACCCCCGTGCACCCAGCAGGTTTTTCTTGCTTACTGAATTTTAAGGGGGGCGGGGCTCTGAAAGCATCCCTGAGCCCTTGGATGCTGCCTCCCCAAAACCAGGTAAGTGAGACATGGGACTTTGGGAAGGAGGCACAAGGGCTCTGGTGGCATCCCAGAGCCCACACGCCTCTTTCCCAGACCCCAGTCTAGGGTTGCCAGGTGTCTTCTTTTTCTAGGGCGCATCCTCTTTTTCATGGGTATGTAAAATGAGAGTTGTCATAGTGATCCATAGTTAAAAGTACAAGCCGGCAAATGTGTCCTCTTTTTTTGCTCTTCAAAATATGGCTACCCTAAAAACAGTCTTCCACCTCGCAGGGAAACAGTTCCAGGTGGTTCTTGACTTTGCAGAATTTTGCCTTTGCATGCGGACCCCCGAAACCAAACCCTTGCACAAGTGGTGGGTCCACTATACCTTCAAATCTTGCTAGGCTCTTCGACCTCGGGGCCTCAAATCTGGCTGGGCTCCAATCAGTGGTGGAGCTTCATGCTCTGGCACCAGGGAGCAGAGAGCAGGCACGGCGGGGCTGGTGCATGTCCTGGGGGTGGGTCGCGCATCCTGGGGAGTCGTGGTGCCCAGCGTGGGCGGGGGGGCAGCCATGATGGCACCCTGCCACGATCGCGCTGCCAGGGGTGGTGCGTTCCCCCTGCACTCCTCCTCCTCCGCCAGTGGCTCCAACACTTATCTTCCCTAGTAATTTTATCCAATAACATCTGCAGACCCAAGAACATTGGTCTAGATACCTTCTGGTTCTTGCATATTTACTATGTCAACTAGAGGCCAGTGCCAGGAGACTTCTTCTGGGCAGTCTGTAGTTTATTTGGCACAGACTGCACATTCCCTGCAACCAGCACCACTTGTGAAGACATCAAAAAGGGGCGGCAGAAAGGCTGCAAAATGTCAGAATGTTCATGGGGTTAGCAAAGGTCCTGGAAGCATTCAGAGTCATGTCAGTCTAGGAACAAAAGTTCTTATGATACTATGGGACCGCGTGGATGTGTGGGAGTGTTGTGGAACACCTACTGTCCTCCATGTGACTGAGCACACAAAAATGGTGAGAGTGTGTGTGTGCTAAGTGAGCAGTCCAAGCTATGTAGGCTGTAGCTTGGCAGAAATCCATAGGCATCAACATGTGCCGATGATAACAGCAGTGCTGAGAGCCACAGGATTTTGATGGCCCAGCAACCAAGACAAAACATGCGGCCAGGGGCAATGTCCTGTTTCCTTCCCCAGTTCCAAGTCTGGAGCTGGAAAGGGTGGGAAGGGCTTTTGAGTTTGGTCCTGCTGAGGTACTTGGAGCTGTAGAGAAGGCAAAGACTGCCAGGTAAAGATGGAGAAAGCTTGCTCCCTCCTGCTGTTGGGAAGTAGGCTAGGGCTTCTCAAGCTTGAGCAAGGGTGGGAATACCCATGGCATGAGAAGCATATGAGAGGAAGTGCTTTTGTCCATTCTGATGGAAAGTTACACTGTGGATGGAGAAATGATTGCTGTGAAGTTGCACCATATATGGCAGTGAACTGAAGGAGTATAGAATATGGTCTGCTTCCTCTCACAAACAGACACACCATGTGTTGCCCATGACACAACCATGACTCTTCCCAAATGTATCTCTTCCTATATGACTCTTCCCAGTGTATCTTAGCAGTTCTGCTGGTGTATCTGTCATGGTGGCAGCATATCTGGCTTTCTCCTGGCACTGCAGGGCTTTTGTTGAAACCTATGGCTCTACAGCTGGCTATAAGATTGTATTTTAAATATGACTTATTACTTTAAATAATGACAGGTTTGCCATAGTAAATATTAATTCCCTTTTATCCTCAAACAACATATGGCAATGATCTACATTTATAAATGCATTAAATTAAATGAAGTTAAGTTGCCTCTAGCAGACAAATGTAATTTATTTATTTTATTTCATGTAAGCAAATGTGTATACTACTTAATTGTAAATCCAACCTCTAAGCAGTTTATAAATAATATAAAATGAACATTAAAATTGTCAATAAAATCTTATGTTTTGAAAAATCAGAATAAAATCAACAGTTAAAATGACACTACAAGCTAAAATTACAGATTAAAAAACATGTCAGGTTTACACATATGGTTAGGCATGCCTAAACAAGAATTTTTTTTGTAGGCATCAGAAGAGCTCAGATAAAGAGTACAGTAATGTGGAGGAATTATTATTGTTACTTTTGCCTATACACTTTTGTGCAGAAAATTCAAAGTGGATATAATCAAATAAATGTTACTGAAATTCTTGTATTTTTATCTGAAAGGATGCGAACCAAGTAGTGCAAAGTTCTGTTTCCACCAAATTGTAGGTTTGAGTGAGGGAAGGAATTCCTACAATACATTTATATTAATCATATGTACATGGTGTATGTGTATATCACAGACAATCAGTTATGACTATTTAAGGTGAAAAGGTGAAGGTTTTTTTTAAGCTAAAATTAACTATTGTCAATAAGAACCTGTGATTGCCTGCTGTCTCCATACCTATTAGCCAGCACATTTGTTAGTTACGGAAGAGGTGAAGGATACTCTTTGAAGAAAGACTCACAAATTCTCAGACACTTCAATATTTCAATATGGCAACCAGCCAGCTACCATGTTTTTTTAAAAAATACTGTTTTCCACCAGAGATTTGACAGGTGGCCTTTGCAAATTTTACACATGAGTGAAAGCCATTGTTAGGCTGCTTAGGGTTTTGCCTTTTAAGTTGCTTTTTCCTAGAACCAGGCAAGAGATGTATTTGCTTAACACAGCTGATAAAATCTCCTCTGAATGTGTTTGGATTTTATCTGTTCTCTGTATTACTATAATGGATTTTATGGCTGGCATCCAATTAAGGCATACTTAGATCCATTGAAACCAGGGGACTTAAGTTAGTAATGATTACCTTAAGTCCATTTGTTTGAATGGGTCTACTTGGAGTATAGTTTAGTCAGCTACCATCCTATATGTGCCATACTACACACATACATTTGACACAGATATGCTATGCTCTGGGAGGATTACAAAGCTGTATTCTTTCCCCACCCCCTGGCCAATGATCACCGTACTTCATTGTCTCCCCTTAACACCTATTGGAGACCAAAAGTCAGTGGTCGAGAACCCAGACTCAGCTACTCCCAGCAACATTATGCATTGTGTTCAAATTCCTCAGAGGCACTTTGTAAACCATATGGAAAAAAGATAGAGCATATATGGAAATAGGTCCCTAAGCCCTAGCTTGGAAAGCTTTGTTCTAGCAGGTCAGCAGATGCAAGGGATATGTAGCTGGAAAAAATCACTATGGTAGAGGTCATTTGTTCCTGACATTAGGCTCTATTTATTGAATAAATTTACTCCTCTTAACTAAATCACTGCAAATACATACTATGTAAATGGGGAATTGCAGGATTGGAAGACCACATTGGAATACACAGGAATTTGTATGATTTAAGCACATTTAAGTGCTAATAATCTCAGTGGGCTGCTAAACATATGCTTAACTTTCCTGTTGAAATCCATGGAACTTTAAGCTGGGTTGAATATAGAACTTCAGTTTCCTCTTTGTCTGCAAAGCTGCTTTTGAGTGCAGGATCACATCTGGTGCTAAGTTAGTTGTTGATTATTGTACTTGCCATTCCTTTGCACCAATATTTGCAGCATAAATGATCAAAACTGCATTATGATTTAAAAAATAAAACTCAACAAATAAGAGAAGTCAGTCTGTCCCACTCCTCCCTTCTCCCCACATTTATATTTTGGAAAGAATTTTAATTAAGAAACGCACAGCAAGAGGCTTTGAAATGATCTTTTCTCCTGTATCATCTTTAAACACCAGCAAGTAATTCAAAGCTTCCCTGCTCCCGCAAATCTGACCTTTTTTAAAGCTTGCAACACAACAGGAGGCAATGTTTTGCTCAGATTTGGTGACTTGAACTAAAGAAGAGTAAACAATAAAACAATACCAAAATAGGAGCCAGGCGGGTAATTATACATCTAGAGAGGGGACTGCAAAACCAACAGGGATTTATAAAAACTCAAAAGATCAGCCAAAGTTCTCCCTCCTGTCATTTTCTCAAGAGTGAAATGATTAACATAGCTAATGTTAGCAATAACTTGCAAGTCACAAGCCCAGATCCCAACAGTTCTTATGCTTGAGGCTTTTAAAAATCTGACAATACTTTGCCAAATTGGACTTGTTAGTTTCATTTATCTTGAAGTCAATGAAAACATCAGTCTTATTCCGAAATGTGTTAGATGGTAAGAGACTTTAGGGTTGCCTCAATGCTAACTGTAAACCACCAGTATTTTTGTTACTCAGTTGGGTTTCTTAGCTCTACTAAGTAAAATGCCGGTTTATTATAGGCAAACATAGAATTCTGCCCCCCCACCGACATAGGACTGCTTTGAAACCAGTGGCTTCCCAAATGAAAACAAAAGTGGCTTCAATTGTGTGGGAGGTCCATACCATCTCAGCAATGAAGCATGGGAATCTATCCTAAGCTGACATTAAGATCACACTGATGAATATATATTAGCAAAGTTGATAACAATCCTGCGTTTGAAAGGACAAATAAGTCTCCATAACTGTAATGTCTAAGGTTCATGATCTAATTTTAATATTACACACACCCCACTGTTGGCAAAGCTCATAGCATTCCCATATTTGAAAAGACAAATAAAAGTCTTCAAAGTTGCAATTTTTAAGGTTCTTGGTCTATTTGAATATTTGATGATACACTCTACTGAAACAATTTGAGATTCTCCCTCCCTTTAAGGGATTGCCGTTAAGCGATCACAACAGTGGGTCAAGTTAGTATGGCGCTGCAATGATATACATAGAGCATGACATCGTTCTAGTCTTATAGCAGCTGCTGTACACCAGATCCTTAACATTTACTTAGCTAGTATAGCAGGTAATAGGATCAGGCCTTTAGAATGTACTAAGAAAACCATAGGGCTTGGGTTTGAATATGCCAGCTATTTTGGCAAGTCAGTTGTTCTCATGATACCCAAGGGATACATAAATTTAGTGGAATCAAACTTGTAAGCTGTGGAGTCTCATTACTTGGCTGCTGTTTCGTACATTGGGGTCTATGAAATGCAAGCTGTTTACCCCACACATCCATGCAAGGTTCTCACATTAAGGAAAGCCCAGATCACGTTCAATGCTGAAAATCTGGCCCAAGGCTCTGCTTTGCATATGCTTGAGCACAGCAGAGCCAAGGCAGGGAGCCTGTTCTGGCATTCTCATCTGGTGGTCGCAGTGACCTCATATATCAATGATGTATTTTCTTTTGAGCACTCATATGCACTTAGTCAGCTTCACCGACCTGACTCAAATTGTTGGCTTGCTTTGCTATGGTTTGGCTCCACCTTCAAACTGTCTGGCTTGCTCAGTTCTAGAATCACTCTGGTTATAAAAGGGCTATGGTTTCTTAACTGGACAACTACAATACATGTTGGAAAAAGCTGTGTTTCCCTTTAAATAAGCCACTGCTTGACAGAGTTTTTCTTCTGACAATCACTCAGTATGTGGATTATTAAAAAAACAAAAACACAAAACAAATACACTGTAGATGGAGAGCCTGTCTTGAAAAAAGAATTGCAGAAATCATAGAGCTGTAGAGTTGGAAGGGACCCTGCGGATTGCTTAGTCCAAACCCCTGCAATGCAGGAATATGCAACTGTCCCATCTGTCCCATCCAGGGATCAAACCTGCAACCTTGGCATTATCAGCACCATGCTCTAACCATCTGAGCTATCCAGGCTTGGATAGTTTAAAGTACCCAAAGAGGCATCTACTCCAAACTTATTCCCCAAATGCACATATTTACCTACTCTCCAAGGCATATATTAAAACTAACTCTTCCTTAAATAGTGGAAGTTTAATACAGTAATAGGGAGGCAGAAGTCAGTTGACCTTCAACTTTCAAACATGTTGGAATGATGAATGGATAAATGAGTGAATGATGAGTCAATGGTTGTTTCTGTTTACAAACATTACTGACATGAACCATGTTAGAAGCTACATCATAAATGTATCGAAAGAGGGTTGAAGCAAGAATTACCTGCCGTTCAACAAGTGAATGATTTTGTTACACGTTTTTTACCCCTTCCAATTCTATATTAATGTCAAATATATATGACCCCCCCCAAAAAAAACCACCACTGCAGTTCTTAAAAGAAAAAAAGAAATGTAGATTTACAGGCCAATCCTTCCCACACGCCCCACTGAGCTTCCCAGGTAACAACTGGAAGAAACCCCAATGCAACATTGTATGAACATATACTTTGTAGTGTACAATGCCAGCATAATTGTGTTGCTACAGCTGCATGTCACAATGAAAAAAGTGGGTGCAGAAATCAGGAGGGGAGGGGAACGCCAACCAGACATCATTAGTTGAAAGGTTAAAACACCACGGGTGGTCTTCAACTAAGTTGTACTCAAAGTAGACCTACTGAAATTAATGGACCTAACTTAATTATGCTCATTAATTTCAGTGTGTCTATTCTGAGTAAAGATTTAGTTGAGTGCTACTTTTTGCATCAGCTAAGTGCGTATAAAATAAAGCTGTAACTCAAAACCCATCCATTATCCCCAATAAAAAGTCTCAAACATCAACCATTGATAATAACGCAACAGCAGTTGCTGGATCAGACCGTCTAGTCCTACATCCTGTTCTCACAGTGGCCAACCAGAAACTTATGGGAACCTTGCAGGGAGGACCTGAATACAACAGGAGTGTCCATACCTGTGATTCTCAGAAACTAGTATACAGAAGCATACAGTCTTTGATAGTGGAATTAGAGCACAGTCATCATAGTTAGCAACCATTGGCAGTTGTATCCTCATGGTCTAATTCATATTTAAAACCACTGAAATTGGTGGCCACCAGTACATCTTGTGAGAACAAATTCAGCAGTTTTAACTATTTATATTATTTCTAGTTTTAACTATGAGCTTTGTGGAAAAGAAGTGTGTGTGGGGGGAATAAACCAATTTAATATATTAAAATCAGTTTTAAGTTATCCATGTATATATGTCATAACATGCCCATGCAAACAATGTTGAAATGTGGTTGCTTAAGACTGAAATAGCTGACTGAGGATGGTTAAAAAGAATGGTATTATTCCCTAACCACAAGCTACATTTCTTGCTTTGTATGCAAAATTTCTACTGAGAAAAACAACAACCCAGAATTGGGCGATAGGATATGCTAGGCAAGTGTTGACAACTGGGAAAATAGAACAATCCAGGCTTTAGACCACCAGCATCTCTTTGATCATTGCTAAACTATGGTTGAATGCTGTAGCTTGAGGGGAAAGAGCCTTCTCTTAACTCCATGTTTAAATAAAACAAAGACGATTCTGTACTTTAATGTGCAAAAGATTCAGAATGGGGAAATGGGTTCAGAAACTATTTCTTGCAAACAGATCCAATTGGCCATGTTAATACACAGTCTTCAAAAATACAGGCTTTCAAAAACAGCTGGCAAAGAAACTAACCAAGATTTGATATTTGATATTATTATTATTATTATTATCATCATCACCACCACCACCACCATTGATCTAATTATGCTCAAAGGACAGGTTCTAAAACAGCTGAATAAAAATGTACACATTTTGCAGCTAGTGAATATTTTTGAAAATGTTGTTTTATGAAGTATATGATTTTTAATGGAGTATCAGACAATATCACTAGTCTTATGGAACATGGGTACAAGGATGTGTTGAGTGATCCTGCCCCATAGCCTTCAAGCAAGGTGCTACCTGTATCGATAAAGCCTTTGTATGTACAACTAAATACATGATGCCATCGCACAGACACGAAAAGGTATAGGGATGTGGGTGAAATTGGTTCAGTTCATATTTTAATGCAAACCTACCTAATTTGCACTTCTTGAAATGATCCTTGAATTGAAGAAATCTTTGAAATTCACACTTTCGCAATGCAGTTCTCCAGTCCAAAATAATGTGTACAAAAAGTTCCATGTGGCCCAATTTTGAACTATACATTTGCTAAAAGAGATTTTTGACATATTTCAGATGAATATTCTGTATGCCAATTCTTCAAAATAACTTTGTGTTAAACAATCCAACATTAATCTCGGCTCCCATATGGCCCTGATAAGGGAAGAATGCACATTTTACTGAAGAAAAAGAAAATGTATTTTTGGCTAAGTAATATTAGAAAATAGTGGGTAAGTAATAAAACATGTTGTAAGCAAATAAGAAGGAAACTACTCATGCAACATACCTCAGTATCTTAACCTTCTGAGGAAACTTCTCAGGGCAGACATTAAGGCAGACATCTTATCAAATTGCATTTTACATAGCTATTTTTTACAACCATGTGAAACAGAATCTTAACACACCCACACCCAAAAAATGAATAACTAGACTCTGAAAAGAGGCTACAGAAAATCATACCATATTGCTTTGGAGGCTACAAGAGGTTTGTGAGACATGTAATGCCTACCCACGTACTTCTGTAAGTACAGATTCCAATCGCAGGCGATTGTCACTATTTGGGGATGACAGAAATTGAATCTCAGAATCTGAACAATATAGTTCATCTCCCCCACCCCACTCCATGGCAACTGCCTCCCCTTGAGTGTGTCATGTGGTACTTAACAATAAAGGTTTGCCAACTTGGTATGACAATTGTTTTTGAACTTGGAGATCTGCATTTGATCCCCATAGATCATACCAACCAGCCTTGTAAACGGTATTCATTTATTTGATTTCTATCTTGCTCTTTATTACAAGTGATCTCAAGGAGCAGGGGTCATATTGAAATAAAAACAATACAAAACAATACAGTAAAATCAATCAATAAAATATAATAAAACCACCTCACGCCTGAGCAGTTTTATCAGAATAGCCTATTTGGAACAATCTTATTGGCTTAACTAGATTAACTTAATTATCTAAACGCTGGTGAAAATCTAAACTTCTTCATGACTCAGTGTCCCTTTTATACTTTATTACCTCCCTTATCACACTCCCCCAATGTACCTCAATATACCACTGCCCTCATCCCACTGCTTCAATGTACCTTTTATACTTTATTGCCTCCCACTCCCCATGACCCAAGTTACTTACTCTTCTTCATACCTACTTACAGAATTTGCTTTTCCAAAAGTACATCCCCTTTTGCACCCTTGCTCATAAGTAATAGTGGCTCAGATATTTCATCCTCTTCTCACAAGCCAAGCTCATCATGCCTACTATCATTCCAGTTGTTTATATAGGTGTGGAATCACCTGCTGGTTTAATGGCGGTCTACATAGTGTATCTTGATTTCAGTAAAGCTTTTGACAAAGTCCCCCATGATATTCTTGTGGAGAAACTAGTAAAATGTGGACTGGATGTGGTAACTATGACCAAACCCAAGGAATGCTCACTAATGGTTCTGCATTATCCTGGAAAAAGTGACAAGTGGGGTCCCACAGGGTTCTGTCCTGGGCCTGTTGTTGTTTTACGTCTTTGTAAATGACTTGGATGAATGGATTGAGGGGATGCCCATCAAATTTGCAGATGGCAGCAAACTGGGAGGGGTAGCCAATGAGGGAGTTGGGTATGTTTATCCTGGAAAAGAGGAAATGGAGACGAGACATGGTGGGTCATCTCCAAATATCTCAAGGGCTATCACATGGAAGATGGAGCCAGCTTGATTTCTCCTGCTCCAGAGACTAGGACTCGAACCAATGGCTTCAAGTTCCAATAAAAGAGATTTCAACCAAACATCTGGAATAACTTTTGACAGTAAGAGCTGTACAAAAGTGGAACAGTCTCCTTGAGGAGGTGGTAGAATCTCCTTCCTCGGAGGTTTTTAAGCAGAGTTTGGATGGCCACCTGTTATATAAGATTTAGATGAGATTCCTGTATGGAAAGAGGTTTGACTAGATGACCCTCAGGGTCCCTTTCCAACTCTACAATTCTGTCTTTCTATGATTTAGCACTCATAAGCACTCTGGTACAACTCATCTCAAAGTCCTAGCGCATTGAATTAAAAATAGCATGCTGCCTTAGTGTGACCTACCTGCCTAAACGATTAATTCATTTACTTTCAGATTAATATCTCATGAAAAATTAGCAAGGAAAGAGGTTTGAAGAAGGAGGGGAGAGAAAGGGGTTACAGAGAAGAGCTACAAGTTAACAACCAATTTCTTTGCAATGGGAGGATGTAAAATCCAAAGGCAGAGATAATATTACCTCCCCAGGGCATTAGACGCTTGGTGGTTTAGAGCACATGCCTTTGATAATCAGCATCAGTATCTCTTTCATGTCACTGAACAGAAAGTGGGCCTCTTCAAAGAGCCTAATTCAGAAAAGGAATTGTTAAACAGGCCTGACTGGGTTGAGCAGTGCTGGAAATGAAGAACCCTGAAGGGCAGGATTAGATAGGAGGTCAGCACTCTCAGGCCACGCAAAGGAATAAATTAATAGGCGTCTGTGTTGCGTCTGAGGTTTTGGGAGGTTGTCATAAAATACTCACAGAATTTCTCTCTCCCCCCGCCCCCGACCTCTCTCCCTGCCTTCCTCTCTCTTCATGTGTTTTCATAATTATTAAGAATTGTACCTTCTTGTCAGAAAATAACATGAATAAGTTGGTGGCCAGGAGCTTATTGGCCTTAGCCTTTGAAGCGTTGCTACAGAGCTTCAGTTGTAGAACCTTATTGATTTTTCTTTAATCTGGGCTTTTTCCTAATGTTAATCCTCCAAAAGATATTTGTCCTTTATGTAAGACACTAGGCCATGTCAAAGAAGGGCAATATTTAGTTTGACATTATCGGACATAAGTGATGGCACTAGATGGAGAATATAATAAGAACCACCCCCCACCTACTGTTGCTCCCACACCCACTGGCAGAGGCGCCAGGTTGCGCCCAAGATTGAGAGGGCTCAGCGCACACTGCACGCGTGACACATTGTCTGGAGGAGCCAGCCGCTGAAGCTGCGATGTGCAACGTGCAATGCCCGTAACTGCACATGCCAGGCCCCCTCAACACTGAGGGGGCCAGACCCCTTTCCAACAAATATTGAGGGGCCCAAAGACACCTCGGCCCCCTAGTTGGCGCGCCTGTCCACTGACAACTAATATTCTGCAGTGAACTACTTATAGGGCATGGAAATTTCACAGGCGTAATAATCCTAAATACCAGCTGGGGAACAGTGGGGCAGAATAGAGCTACAGAACCAGAACTGCCTCCCAAGCCCGAGGGCTTGTGTTGCCAAGGGAGGAAATGGGGGGTGGGGAGAGCTTTTTTTGTTCCAACAGCTCCAGGCTGGCACATTCCCCAGAGCCCAAGGATTGGGTCTCTTAAGAGAATCCACACTTTGGATCCAGCAGGTCCCTAGCCTCAAACACCCCATTTCAGGGCTTTCTTGCAGGCTACTACTAAGCCTTAGAATTGCAGTATTAGTCATCATGTTTAATAGCTACTGAAATACGGTACCTGTCTTCTATGAATTTCAGTAATTCCCTTCTAAGCTATCTAAATTAGCAGCTATAATTTCAATGCTGTTATAGAAATAAATAAACCTTTGGTAGGTCCAAAGGCAAGTTAGAAACAAACATTCATTCAGATGAATTTAGAGGTAGAGGGATTAATAGAAATTTGGTGAATGTTATAACCTATTGAGAAGTTCTGAATATTTTATTTATATTTACAAAATTACTAGGCTAGAATAGATTACTTTTTGCTACAATAGAGAAAGAGACTTGTGCATGGCTAATGATTTCCTTCTGATCATGCCTCTGTGGGAGTGGTTCCTGCATTAGGGAATAAATATAAATCTAGTATCTGGAGAGAGGATCCTATATTTTTGGGAGACAGGCATGTTGTGGCTAAGAGAGATTATGAAGTTATGTTATTGAGATCTAACATAACTGAGAATGTGAGTCACAATATGCACTGGGAACTGGGAAATACTGCAGACCATAGTGAGCGGGAAATTTATTTCTGTAAAAGCTCATAAGAAAATGCTTAGAGGAGATTATATTTTTCAAAAGGGTATTAATTTATGACAAATGAAGGAAATTAGTGTGTTGTAGGAAACAATAGAGCATGTTGTGCAAGTTATTCCAGCTCTTAATATTGACATTTAATAGTTCATTAAAAATGGAAAAGAATATTGTGATTTGGGATACTGGGGGGAAAGTTCTGGGTAAACAACAAAGGAACTGAGCAGCTGGTCTGCTGTGGGAAATTCAGGGATTTCTATATCCAGAAGAAATCATGTATTTGAACTATGTATAATTTAAGCATTTTGTGGGTCAGCCTATAAAATAGTTAAATCTTCTCAAACTCTAGCTAGAAAGATGCAAAACGAGAGCAGTTGCTTATCCTCACTTTAAAAAAATATAATCCTCAGGTGCTGCTTAAACATGTTTTTTAAAAATCCCTACAGAGAGGGCACTTGCATATATCCAAAAATGTGCATCACACATGTTCAGAATCTTATAATGATGACTGCATACATGGGCTTTTTCTTCGGGGAATACATCCTCTGAGAAGTGATCACTGGCCACAGCTTTCTTGGCATATGTACAGTGACTGGAAATATTACCACAACCCCAGACATGGGACTGGCAGACATGCTAAACTACACATGGGCTGCATCCTGCATATCAATCAATCATCTTATTTGTGTGTCACCTTTCCAAAGTTAAAACCATGCTCAAGGTGCCATACAACATGAAAAACACATAATTACAAACATAATAAAAGTAGTCATAAACAATAAATAAAACATCAAAAAGTACACAACCAAACAGAACCACTGCCACATAAATCATAAAATATAAAATAAAGATACAAAAAATTAATATCAATAACAACCCCACCCCCAACAAAACCCCATAAGCAATGCCCCAAGCCCAAAGGTCTGTTCAGCAGCCTCAGCTTTTTGTAGCTAGAGTCACTCAGGGCTCCACCCTCCTAGGCCCACATCCCTCAAGTGTCCTGAAAACCTGGGACATCCTATTATTTTGTGTGTGAGTACAGTGCCCATTTGACATTGATCTTGAGCTGCAATCTTGCCCTGATTTTCCCCCCAGAGACATGATCTCACATGGGTCATGTGACATGGAAGACGCATCCCCAGGTTTTTTACCTCAATGGGTTTGAGGATATGCAGGCCAGGTGGGGAAAGGCCTGCAAGGCAGGGAGCAGTTCCAGAACTCACAGCCAAGATGGTTTGTGGAAATGCCTTCTTTGCTATATTGCACTGTGCAAAGTGAGTTCAAGAAAATATTTAGAATCTGGGGACTATTCTCAGAACTTTTGCAGCTGAATGGAACAATGGGAAGTGGTGTCCAAGAAAAAGAAAAAGCTTGTAAGATACTGAATGGGCCTAACTACCTCAGAAGACATTGTTGGCTCTCCTATCTATGTGCTTGTTCTCCCTGGCTGATCCTCCAAATATCCTGGATCTGTGTTTAATGTGGGTATTCTGCACAGAAAGAGTGTGATTCTTAAAGGGCCATCTATCCAGATCTATCCTGACTTTACAACCTTATTTAGCAACCCTGGTGCACTGCAAGCAATGATGTTTTGCAAGCACAATTTGGTTCCTAAGCCTTATTATTCTTTACATGTCATTGCCTTTACAAGAAGGATGAGCTGCAGCTCAAGGGGTGCTGGCCTTGTAATGCACTGGGAATATTAATAGTTTCCAGATTTAAACTGATTCATTTGTGGAACTTTACGTCTGGAAATTAATTTTTCATGTGTATATTGTGAGTTCCTAATTTTGTTTAATTTAAAACTCTTTATTGCCATCTGTTCCAAGTGGGCTGTTTCTTGGCATTTCTCATCAGAGCTGTTGCGTGCAGATTAGTCCTTGAAGTCTGTGGCACCATCCTTACCAAATGAAAGGGAGGAATTTCACCCCCTAGACAGAGGGTTCTTTTTCTACAGCAAGAAAAGCAAAACTTTGGCAAGCAGCAACTTAAAAGGAAGAGACTTTTATATTGTTGTTTGGTTTTTTGTTTTGTTTTGGGGGGAGGGGAAAGGATACTCAGATGAATTACAGGGTGTTGTGTGTTATTTTCAGTGCATCTTCTCCCAACTTTATTTAGTTCAGTGACTCATGTTTCCTTACCAAGGTTAACCAGTGTGGGGAGAGGTATGTGTGTTATCTTAGCTTTTCCTCTACACCTTCCCCTCCTTACTCAAAGTATCAGATAGCTACTGAGATACTGTACATCCATTGGCTTTCCTTGTTATCATCGGTGTCCTGGTTTACAATTCTGCTGTCATGATTTACTATTAATTTTGATTAAACCTTGACACTTTTCAGTTACCTATACAACTCATATCCTCACAGCTTTGCATCTCTCTCTCTCTCTCTCTCTCTCTCTCTCTCTCTCTCTCTCTCTCTCTCTGTCCCCTTTCTCCTCATGTACTTTTTTACTCCCCATCTTTGCATGCTTCCCATTCCTTAAAACTTGATATGTCCTTTTGCATTTGTTAATAGCCATTCAATATAGCAAGAATATTTTCCAGTACAGTGGTACCTCGGGTTACATACGCTACAGGTTACATACGATTCAGGTTACAGACTCCGCTAACCCAGAAATATTACCTCGGGTTAAGAACTTTGCTTCAGGATAAGAACAGAAATCGTGCAGCAGCGGCACAGCGGCAGCGGGAGGCCCCATTAACTAAAGTGGTGCTTCAGGTTAAGAACAGTTTCAGGTTAAGAACGGACCTCCAGAACGAATTAAATACTTAACCCAAGGTACCACTGTATCTATCCCTTTGGTTTCTGTTTTAAATTCTTTCTTAATACCTATCTCTAATGTCTAGCTTTGCTTTATCTGTCACTGGCAATTCACACACACTGTCTGTAGAAGCGAAAACACTTTTGCTTACTCTGTATCCAGTGTGGTCCTACCACTGGTTTGGGAAGCAGTGAACTCATGAAGTTAGCCATAATCCATACTTATCCTGTATCTATCCTGGGTTTTTTAAATATGAAATACTGTATTTTGGTGCATCTTTTTGCTAAACCACCTTAGATCTGAGTTGAGAATAAGAACGGCTGCCTCTCTTGCCTCTAGCCTCTTCCTGAAGGAAGCCCTCCTAGGAAGCCCTTGCTTTGATCTCTTCTCTCTCTCCAGCCTTCCCTCTAGGGAAGACAGGTGATAAAGCAGAATGAGGTTATGACAAATTGTCGAGGCAAAAAAATTAAATTGCTGTGCTCAAAGCAACAGGCAATTGAGACATGGATTGTCACACATGGTGTTTGTGCATAGTATATCGCATGTGCACTTTGGAAAATTTATAGCTGTTGGCATCTAGTGACATATAAACACTACCATTCTCTGAGTATTCTTATATGAGATCTTTTTAAAAAATAAATAAAAATTGAATGCTCAAATGTAAAATTGAGATGGGCAATTGGACCAGAAGATACAATTCAAAATTTTAAGATGATACAATTCCACCATGATGTTATTGGGACTTTAGCTTTTTGCTTAAATCCCACTTATTTCAAGAGATCGTCCAGGTGTGCATATCTCTAGATTGAGCTGATTCATATTTTGTAAGTTGTACTGTGACATTGCTATTTATTCCATTTTATTATAGCTTTTTTTTTTTTTTTAAAGAGCTTTTGCATCTTATTTATGTTGTTGGGTGAAGCTTGCCCTAACAGCATTTTGGCTGATGGAAGTCTCTAAACCAAATACTTGTCAGTTGCTGTTTATGATGGCATTGCCAGAGTTGAGCCGTGCAGGATGCTGCTGCTTCCCTACTTGCATGCTTAATATGCCACCGTTAGCACATCAGCAGAAGACCTTTCTTCTTCTTCTTTTTTAGATGAGCCTCTGATATGTTTTACCTCATATATTTTTATGAAGATGTTGTATTATGATGTTTTTCTGTTGCTTATTTTGTGGTTAGATCTGTTTTTCCATTTTGTTGTGAGTTACGGTATATATATATATATATATATATTTATGAACTGCCTTGAGCTTGATTTCATCATAGAACAGTGGGATAGTAACATCCAAGTAAATAAACAAGCTCGGCACAACAGCTTTCAAGGATAAGTGAGATGTTGAGAGAAAATAATTGAGAAATTCATTAGTTTGATGTCCAGTCACAACATACCCGGCTGATCCAATCAGATCAAAATTCTAGGGCTACTAGAAAAAAGTTACAATATATTAGGAAATTATTACTGTTTAAAGTAAAAAGTACTTTTTTAGAAAAGGGAATAGTTTTGGGATATATGTATCTGAACAACTTGATTTTAACATGAATGAACTCTTTTCTTTGAGACTAAAAGGCTGTGCCTTTAATGTTTTCCATAAAGATTGCTATTTCTTGTTTTTATCACTTGCTGGCATGCCATAAAGGCATTTTAGCACCTCTTGCTTTAGATTAATGCAGAAGATTACTTTAAACAACAGCTGATTTTAATCATGTTAATATCAACTCACCCTCTTCTTTTATAAATAACATTTTAAAACACATTTGTATTATTTTCAGCTCAGTATTTTCCAAACAATTAAGCTCATCAGAGGCAGCATAGACAGAAAATACTGCAGTTTGCTTTGTTTACTTGATGATTTTCACCTATGAGTGGTATCTGGCTAAGTCAGACCCATGCACGTCCAAGCAAGACCACAAAGCTGGATGGGATCCAAAAGGCCATGCAGTCCAACTCCACTTGGAGAGGCAGGAGAGCTATCCACCAGGATACAACAGATAAAACAAACTATTATCAGATAATATTAGATAATGTATTTTTATGTTGTAAACTGACCTGAGATCTATGGATGAAAGGCGGTATATTAATTTAATGATCGCTTACCCATTTCTAAGGGACGCGGGTGGTGCTGTGGTCTAAACCACAGAGCCTAGGGCTTGCCGATCAGAAGGTTGGCAGTTCGAATCCCCATAACGGGGTGAGCTCCCGTTGTTCGGTCCCTGCTCCTACCAACCTAGCAGTTCGAAAGCATGTCAAAGTGCAAGTAAATAAATAGGTACCGCTCCAGCGGAAGGTAAATGGCATTTCCGAGCGCTGCTCTCGTTTCGCCAGAAGCTGCTTAGTCATGCTGGCCACATGACCCAGAAAAACTGTCTGCAGACAAACGCCGGCTCCCTCGGCCAGTAAAGCAAGATGAGTGCGGAACTCCAGAGTTGTCCGCAACAGGCCCTAATGGTCAGGAGTCCCTTTTCCTTTTACCCATTTCTGGTTGGTAGGCAGTTATGGTCCCTCACTGGTCAGCCACCATCTCTGGCAGACAGGATTTCAACGGGCAGGACTTCCGCCCAGACTGCAAAATTTAAATGGGCCAAACAGAGGCCTACTAGTGTGTGAAAGCATCCCTGGCAGACTGTGAGCTGGATGACTCCACTCCGGTCTGCCAGTGATGCTTAAAAGCCATCTGCACCAGGGTAGTATTTAATAAATAATAATAATAATAAGGATATTTTCAGCCGCGTGATAATACAATTCTACTACTATCCCCCATTTCTTGCAGTTTTGTATCTTAAATAAGAGTCAGACCACTGGTCCATCTAGCTTAGGGGTTTTTTTTTCATCTCTAACCCTGGTCTATACAGCCTGGTAGTAGCTGTCCACACATGAATCTTCCTGAGCTCTACCTAAAGATACCAGAGATTGTATGCAAAGCATGTATGCTATCACTAAGCTATGTCTCTTCCCCCACGGATATGATCTAACACTGTTCTCACTATCAAGAGTTGTTTAGGGAAAGTGGTTGATTGATGGCACCACCAACTATATCTAAGAAGCCTATTTTATTCAACTTCCATTCCCAGAAAACCAGACTATCAGTGATTTAAGGTCAGCTCATTCATCAGATCATAAGTTGCTTGTCATGTTCACATTTATAACCAACTACTAGTAACTCTATTAGGATGGAGGCTTTGCTCAGCACCAACCAAGACTTTCAGTGCTTTCAGCCAATTTATGGATTATGCCTCTGGTGGAGAAGGACACACTACGTGGCAGGAAACCACAGTTCACGAATGAATTCATAGGGATTTAACTGTTGAAGGATCGGTGAAAGTGATGGATGTCCCCACATACACAGAGCCAATTATTCAAATTGCCAGTATAGTCACATCATACGTAGTTGCTAACTATGAAAAAAGTAGTTTAGCAGTAGTAGTAGCTGCAGCTCAGGCAAACATTTTTTGAGTGGTGGCGGGAAACAATGTTCATTACAAAACATGCATACAAGCTGTTAAACCTATTACGAAGTGACTGGCACATTCATGATACACAGTGGAAAGTCTAAAACAAAAGTAAAATGTTGTGGAAATCACTTTAATAGCATGCAGATGAATATGATGGTCTGCTTTCAGACCATTCCAAAAGAAAGGTGAAATAACAAATTACAAAATATGCTACAAGAAAAATCATTGAGCTTGTAATGCTTACCTATACTGTATAATCAAGTGCCATTTCTCCATGAAGCTCTTCTCTAACTCAGAATGCATGAACAGTCAGCATTCTATAGGCTAGGACCCTCAAAGCCACATGCTTTTTGGGTAGTGTGTATTGACATTTGTAACATTAGCTAACACATAACTTTCAATAAAACTCATGACCCAGACCAATTAACCAAGCAGTCTTTTATTTGATGACTATTTTCTCTGCTGTCTTATTATTAACCTTTGTAAGCTCCTCTGGGAACTTTTTTAAAACTGAAGAGCAGGATACAAATGCTTTAAATAAGATTGGGGTCATTTCTTTTGTTTGTTTCTTGCAGTGTGTATGTGTGTTGGTACCCAGCCATCTCTAAAGCACTCTTTATTTTGGAAGTGTATTTGTCTGGAGGTAGGGTGGCTGAGCTTCCAGGTAGCTCCCTGCTATGGCAAATGAGTGGGATGAGTGCAAGGCAAATGAAACCAAGGGAACAATACAATAATGTGCCTGTGTGTAATTCTGCATGTATGAGCCAACGTTACAAACTGAGAAAGAACTACAATCCATTTCTGAATGCTAACCAAAAAAACTTATAAAGACCAAATCAATACCTAATCAAGCGGAGGAGAGTTCACCCATCACTAGGCTGATGCTTAACAGCTTTTAAATCAGCTCTCAAACACCTTTAAACAAGCACCAGGAATGGACAACAAATGAGCCAAATGCAGCCAGAGAGGTACTTTCTCTACAGGCTGCAGGGTCTGTCATTTCAAAATAATACAAACTTCTGCATGAGCAGAAATGCATTTGAAAACAATATGATTACAAAAATACCTGAAATATTAGAAACAAGAAGTTGAATGAAAATGAAACCAAACTCATGGTTTTCAATTCTCATGTGCTGCTAAATTTAATTATCTATTGTCTTTAAGGGTAGGCTTAAAGTAAAACATAATAATTACTTAAGATTCTAATCTAGAACATAATAGTAGCAGTAATGTTTTAGCATTACAGAAGCTTAATTGGAATAACGGCCAAAGTATAGCAAATTAATGTTGATTAACACTATGACAAATAAAACACTTCTCTCTCTCTTGTTCACTCTGGGATCCAGATGGATACTAGTTAGTATACTTTATTTGACAAAAGTCATATTTCATAACTGTGTTTTACTTGGGCTTGGTTAAAGTAGCTGTGACTTTTTCTTAGGGAAAATAGATGTTGGAGCCATAAGGTCTGCTACAGTCGCCAGCAGACAGCATATAAAAGAGTACTAGAGATTATACCGAGTTCAACATTAACAGTATGTTAAAGAAATGACAGTAAATTGTTAATGGTGCCGTAAGAGGTAGAGTGGAATCATTTTGTACTGCAAACATGTCTTCCAGAGAAAATGTCCCAACATTAAGAAAAAAAAGATAGCTTTCAGCTGTTATTAAATAAGAAGCTAATGTTCCATTTCTTCTGGGAAATTGGTACTTTCTCTTTAATGGGAATGAAAAATAAAAAGAAAGCAGAATGTAAGTATATGCATGGGTAGGTATATGCATAACAAACCCTACAAGACCATTTCTTAGGTTTAGCATCCTGTTGGCTACCCACAACCACCGTAATTGAGTACTGCCTAAAGTAGCCGTCATTAGTACCCAAGGTCACTCAAAGGTCTGCCCAAAAACATGATTCACATGTGAGACAAACCTGTTTTAAAAAATAATTCCTGCCTCAAACTAACTAATGAAAGGCAAGAGCAAGGAATGTCATTTTCCCACTGGAATTCAGTATTGTGCTGAGGTAAGAGACAGAGGAGCTATTGAAGATATGAGATAGCTCTCCTCCTGCTCATCTTGGATTAACACAGGCATGATCCAAGTATTTCTCCTCTCTCCCCCCAAATCAGGAATAGCTCAGAAGGATGAGCCTTCCATAGTGTGCTATTGCTTCTCACCCCTAGTTTTACCTTCAAAATAGCCATCTTAACAAAGCAATGGAAAAACATCTGCCGATACCTGTATTTTACTATTAAAATAACTATTGAACTGGGAAAGCTGCCGAGCTATAGAAAATAAATCCTTAAACCTTAAAAATGGCACTGCTGGATCAGGCCAAAGGCCCATCTAATCCAACCAGGACATGGACGCAACAACACTCTCCTCACTTGGAATTTCCAGCAACATTGTGGCTAGTAGCCATTGATAACTTTATTATCCATTCATTCATCCAATCCTCTTTAAAGCCATTGAACTTGGCGGTGATTATATTTGTTACATTTAGGGACACCCGCTGGGACGCGGGCGGTGCTGTGGGTTAAACCACAGAGTCTAGGACTTGCCGATCAGAAGGTTGGCGGTTCGAATCCCCGCAACGGGGTGAGCTCCTGTTGCTCGGTCCCTGCTCCTGCCCACCTAGCAGTTCGAAATCACCTCAAAGTGCAAGTAGATAAATAGGTACCGCTCCGGCAGGAAGGTAAACGGCGTTTCCGTGCGCTGCTCTGGTTTGCCAGAAGTGGCTTAGTCATGCTGGCCACATGACCCAAAAGCCATACGCCGGCTCCCTTGGCCAATAAAGCGAGATGAGTGCCACAACCCCAGAGTCGGTCATGACTGGACCTAATGGTCAGGGGTCCCTTTACCTTTACTATTTAGGAACAATAGGAAAATCTTACATACAAAAATTGATGCTGGGTAATGTGACTAAAGGTAACTAAGCTCAACTGCTATTTTTAAAACAATTCTGGCTCTACTGTAAAATATGGACATCTTCCTGAAGACATATCACAAATACTTCACTATTCAACAGACATTATAGATATACAGTATATAACTCTTCACTTACAGTTCTGAACAGCTGAACCAAGTTTCTTTTTTCAATCTCCAGAATCTGTTTGATGCAAAATCCTGCACAAGGGAAAGGGGGGGGGGGAGAGTACAAACAGAATGTTCAAGTCTATTGAAGTATCTTTTAAAAAATAATCAAGTTGAGAAGTTCAGCTTTTTTAAGAGGCCACATTTAACAGTCAGTGTAATCAAACACAATCTTCCTTCTGTGTTTTGTGTTCATAAACCTTCATGTGGAGGCTCTGAAACGAAGCCAAGGGAGAAAATGTTAGTCCTAACTGCACTTTAAAGTTGACCATTTATACTGCTAAATCTGCACTTATGTGGAAGTTTTTATAGGTATCATGGCTTTATGTGACTGAACTGCATTTTCTCTTTAAAAAGGAAGGGGGTGGGGAGAGAGAGCTTTCCCACATGTTAAATGTTTTGGATCAGATATCCTATTATCTTAGTTCTCTTTAAAATATCCTCAGGTTGCTCCATATTGAAAAGCTTTTGGAATATGTGGATGTCAGATAATATAAACAGCAAAGTCTACTCAGGATGCAAACTTTCAATAAAGTTTCTGAAAAGTGACTGTACATATGGGTTGGATATCCAAAAAGTTGCATAAAAGTCTTGCCCATATAGTTGCCAGCTGGCAAGGTGCTGCTCCTGTTATTAAATTTATCAGTCAATCCTCATGGAACTCTGGACAATTGAATGTTCAAGATCAAACTCTTCAAGCTTCTAAATATAGTCATTGAAAAGGGTCTGGGTCCAATAATACAGTGTCATTCCTGGATCACTTCTCAGTGCAATCCATTTTTACAGCAGGATCAATATGTTAATTTTTCCTGGACTGTGTCCTCAAGGAAAACATTGTGTGTTTGAATGTTGACTCACAAAGAAGAAGAAGAAGAAGAAGAAGAAGAAGAAGAAGAAGAAGAAGAAGAAGTCGTCCTTTGGCACAACTGTTTCCACCTGCAAGGAGTTTGTTATGGGGAAGCAATCCAATCTAGGTAGCACAGTTCAGGACAAAGCTTTAATATTTGGTTGTGCTGGTTCTGTAAACCAACTCAGGGCTTATTCACATTTCCTAGTGTCCTGCTGTTTCTCTCCAGGGAAAAGCACATTTTAGCTCTCAGTTGGAGCAAACAGCAATTTGAGTTTTCCCCAGATTGCCATTTGTTCTGCTCTATCGCTAAAGAACGGATTTTCCCTTGGAAGGGAGTGGCAAGGGGAAAGCCACTCTGACCTGTGCAGCACAAGCTAAAGTGTGGATGAGCCCCTACAATGGATGCTTCCAGACAGGAGGCTTAGAATCACAGAATTGTAGAGTTGGAAGGGACCCCGAGTGTCAACTCTTCAACCGTCTGCAATGCAGTAATCTTAAAATGTGGTTTCTCCCTCCAGTTTGAAACCATACCAGACGTTCCCTACTTAGCTTTGCAAATGTGCTGCAGGTAAAGCAGTGTCTAGGCCTTGTTCCCTTCCAGGTAAAATCCCCTAGAGTAATTTCTTTGCCCCTCATAGCCCTTCAGCCTGGATTGGATTATGCCCATGGTTCCTTATCTTCCATAAATTCAGCCAAATGTTACATCCTCACACATGTATCAATAGGTCTACTACTGCATGGCTAAAGGAAGATAAACAAGCAAAAAGGCACCATGATGGGCCCATGGTGGGACATGCATGGGATTACAGCACAGATCAGGAGTCATAGCTATAATCTAACACAGTGGCAGGCATAATCTCAGGGGCCAAATAGAGAGGCCTAGAAAGTCACATTTGCACTATGAGTCTGAGATTCCCCATCCTTGAGCGTCCCCATCCCTGCTCTAACATAAGGTTCCTTAAGATAAATCATATGTGTGAATGTATGTGCATTGGATCAAACTATTAGCCTGAAATAGAGCAATAGTTCACCCATAATTTAAATCTTACATGGAGCATTACATTAGTATTTGGTTCCTATTATATCTTAATATCTTGCAGCATTCCATATAAGCCACCTGTCCGGGCTAGAATAGATAGACCACTAGATGTCCTTTGTATATTGTCCCTGGGTTTCCTAGAATTCTCTTGGAACTGCTATTCAAACTGCTTCAAAGGTTATTGCTAATATCATTTGTTTTGTTTTCCGCTGTGTATAGCTGCACCATGCCTAGAAAGTCACCTAGAAACTCATGCCTAGAAACTCACCTAGAAACACCATGCCTATGCTTCTTCTGTGTGCAGCCTCTCATGGCAAGTATGATGACAAACTTCCAATCTAAATAGGTTTTAGAGCAAAAATCCTCCAAACACTACTTCTCCAAAAATACTGGGTCCCAGTCTGATTGAGAGAAAAAAGAAGATCTATCAGATGGTTTGTCTCAGGGGTTCCCAAACTTATTTGGCCTACTGCCCCTTTTCATAAAAAAGGTACTCAGCACCCCCTGGTAATCTACCTTCTTTAAGCTGTGTTCCACTTCCCGATGAAGCTGAAAGGGGTTCACCCAAGCCCAGGAAAACCCCTCGCCTCCAGAGCCAAGGGAGGCGTTGTCACCGTCCTGCAATGGCACTCAACCTGGCGATAAGCGTCATCACACAACAGATGAAACATGTATGAATGGTTTTTCAAAATTTTCTTCTCTTCACTTACCGTATTTCTTTATGCTTCCACTATCCCCTTATTTTTATTCAATGCCCCCAATTGCACCCGAGGCTACTACCACCCCTCTGGATCGTTCCAGCACCCCTAGCGGGCAGTATCACCCACTTTGCGAAACAATGGTTTATTTATTTACTCCACTTATCTCCTTCCTTCCATCCATCAAGGAGCTCAAGGAGGCATACAAGGTTTTTACCCTGCCCCTGGTTTAATATTCACAACAACCCTGTGGTGGGGGTTTGTCTGAGAAAGAGTCACTGGCCAAAGATCACTCAGTGAGATTCATTAGAATCTGGGTCTCCTCAGCCCTAGTTTGACACCTTAACCACTAACGTATATTGGCAACATTCAGATCCTAGACTGGGGTTTGTTAGGGGTTTGTACTTGAAAAATATAGCAGAAATCTGAAGGGAAAGATGAGGAAGCTGATCAGTAGGGAAGACCCATTAGTCAGACACAGTCTGATGGGTATAGACATCATCAAGGCAGCCAACTTCCTCTTACAACAGCCAGAGCCAAACTGAGCTCCTAGGTGCTGGAGTAAGCCCTGCTATCTCTGAACCAAGTGCTTCAATATACCTTGAAGGCACAATTATCTAATCAAGAGCTTAGGACTCCTTTGGAACTCCATGGTTTCCTCATGGGCCATTTGTCATCTCATTCAAGGAAACCCGTGTAAATGTGAAATCCAGGGGAAAGAATTAGGCATGACACTGATTTATTATTTTTTCAGTGCACTCCCTTATGTAAGATGTTGATATACATATGTGAAGATTGGTTTCTACAATTTATTGCTGTGCAGGACCCTCAACAGTTTGCACGACTGATGTTGATGGGCAGATCACATTAGGTCTTTCAATAATGATGTTTATTTATGGGTAAGAATTATATTAATACAAAAGTTAAAGATACTATACTGCAGTCTTGTATATAACTACTATTAAACACCATTATATATATTATTCCCCTATGTTATGTAAGAGACTATTAGAACTTTAAAGCAATATGCGCAGAAAACACTTTATAGCACAATCTCCTTTAAAAACAAGCTGAGATATGCATGGCATCCATTGTTATCAGATTTCTTGGCATACAGATTTAACAAATATTACACATGCCTAAAGTGTAGGCTTAACCAGCTGGTCCTTATCCTAATCTGACCCCAAGAACTGGGTGTGACTATTAAAAACCCTTTTCAAGGCAAAATTTTGTTTCTAGGATATTTATGAAGCAAGTTTGCCATATTTGCTAATCCTAGAAAAGAATGAGAATTCAAGATTTTGACTAACATGAGTAAATTTCCATGGTAGGCTTGTGTAGTAAAATATACCTACGGAAAATTTCTACCTTAAACTTTTAAGTAATTGAAAAGATTACATGAGAGAGAGATGAATATCTTTTAAGAAGACATTCAGTGGCTAATTAAAATCAGGTCCAGTGCATGTTGCATAGGCATAGAAAGTAAAAAGGTGATTGGAATGTCTTGGCTTCATTTTACCTTCTTGCACAGTAAGAAATTATATATTTATCATATTTGAAATATATGGCAGCTAACAGATTGAGGTTGAATCCTGACAAGACAGAAGTACTGTTTTGGGGGGTCAGGAGGCGGGCAGGTGTGGAGGACTCCCTGGTCCTGAATGGAGTAACTGTGCCCCTGAAGGACCAGGTGTGCAGCCTGGGAGTCATTTTGGACTCACAGCTGTCCATGGAGGCACAGGTCAATTCTGTGTCCAGGGCAGCTGGTATGCATCTGGTACACAGGCTGAGACCCTACCTGCCCGCGGACTGTCTTGCCAGAGTGGTGCATGCTCTAATTATCTCTTGCTTGGACTTCTGAAATGCGCTCTATGTGGGACTACCTTTGAAGGTGACCCAGAAACTACAACTAATCAGACAAAACTTTTCCCATGGACCCCTTTAGCGAAGTAAAAAATAGGTTCTAGTTTTGACTAAGGATCCAACTGAATGCATTTCCTGTCAAAAGCTGTGACTGTTAATATGAGATAGGCAAAACCTCCAGACATGCCCCATTTGCCTGCAAGCAAAGTCCTCCCTGGCCCTGAATATGGCGACCAATTAATTCCACAGCAAGGTTGTGCTACAGAACTGTCTGCCTACTTTCAGGCGCAGCCAAGAGATATGGGGGGTGGGGGGGTGGCATCCATTTCCAACTGTGCCGCTCACTCACAGCGCAGCTGGAATTTATACTATAGAGATGTATCTGAGAGAAGATTAGCTCCCCCAGTTCTGTCTCCCTAAACCACGTCCACTGAACCAGCCACAACTGGCCAATCTGAAGTTCATTTTTTGGCGATTTGACGCAGAAGACCCCAAGTGGCCAATGCTGTTAGTGCCACTGGCAGTCATGTAGGTGAGGACCCTTGCCCTCCCCATTTCCCCCACAGCCATGCCAAGCTACAATCGCTGCCACTGGAAAAAACAGTAAGCCGTCTGTATCAAGGAATCTTGTTCAGTAATTAGTGTGGTTCTAGTGCATCTATCTGTAAAAATAAATAAATCTCTAGATGTGGGATTCTGGGGAATATTTAAAGAAATCCAATTACTGCCCCAGTGAAGTTCATAATGGATTCTTCTAAAAAGCAGGAATTGGAAGTCACTGAGCATACCAGAATGAGTTTGCACTATGTTTACCCCCTGTTTCCTGGAAGGTAGAGAGCAATCAGATGAATCAATATTTATAAAAACAAGACAAAAAAATCCTCAGGCTTTTAAAGTTTCTTGGTTGTTGTTTTTTCTGGGTAAAAGAACATGGAAGGGACTCCTTTATTCTTTCCTTTGTAATGTAATTTAATGTGGCAGATGCTTTTACCCAATGTTGGAGCCACAGCTGGGAATGGTCATGTATGCTTTCTGGACTATATAATGCAAGCCAGTAATCTGTATCTATCAGTCATCAGTCACCTACTTCAAAATCAGTTTCATATGACCTATATAAATACATGAGGGAGCTTCGACTGTTCCAGTTTCACAAAACTTTCCTGAATTCAAGGGAAGCAAATTTTGTGCCCTGTGAGTTGGTGGTACATTTTATTGGCTTTTAAAGCAATCATCCACAATGTGTGACCCAGCAAACCCAAAATTATCACCAGGATACATATGATGGCCTAGTAAATGTTTCACTTGCCTTCTAGTAATGGTGGAACAGTGAAATTGTCAGCACCAGGCAAGCCACACAAGACTGCTGGGCTCCATATGGCTTAGTGGGTCAGACATTGTCCAGGCATGTTCTAAATGCTACAGAAATGTGATTACCCTTTTTTTTGGAAGGAGCTATAAAAGAATATTTGAATCAAAAGGTTTGAGATATAGTCTTGGTTGAAAAATTGACAAATAAAATTGGCTTGGGGGACTAAAAAGAGGGATAGATTGGATCAGAATGGTTTGATTTTGTACTGCATGTTAGTAAGAAAATGAATGTTGTAATGCCTCCATCTAATTATACTACTCTGTAGAACTCATAGCTGTTTATTTTTTTGGTGTCGTGACATTTCTGCTGTACTTTGAAGAGAGTAATTATTGTGTGATTCTTGCCATGCCTGTTAGTTTCTGCAACACAGTTTAATTTACGTTTTAGGTTCAAATTTTATTTATGCCTTAGGTATGTTTTTTGCCTCTGTTTGGCCCTCAGGACTCTGCCTGGACTACCTCTCCCTCCCCTGCTCTGTGTTGTCTTCTACTGACTTTACCTTGCTGTAATGTATTATTGAACTGTGACAATACCTCTTGCTAGGCTGAATAGAGGATATAGTCCACAGTGTATGGCTCATGGAAGGTTGCCTATGGTGGAATGTGGCTTTCAGGCTGAAATAGGTTCCCTGCTCCAATATAAATCTGTCGCAGGACAAAGACGTAAGCAATTCTTGTCCTCAATTTCACCACAAATATAGTAATACTTAAATGATCCCCTGGTGGAGGAAAATGGCTGATCATCGTGTTTCTAAGCAGATGTCCTTGAAAATAGTGTGCACATTAATACAGGATATTCGTGCAGTTTAAAACTCAGGATCAAAGCAGAAAACACTTCAAAAAAGCCACTCGATATATCCTTGCAGATACTGGGAGAACAACCTTTCCTAGCCTGATGGCTCACTCAAAGTCCAGGATGATCACTTAATGCTTCCTTAATTATAAGTAACCAATGGCAGCTTCCTCGTGATAACTAGGCATCTCTGTCTAGCTGCTGGTATACGATTAACATCAAAGTTTGAAGAACATGACATCCCTCTAGCTAAGAAGAAGGCAAAGAAATAATACAGAGCCAGATTTCAGTTTCCATTTGGAGAACAGAGAGCTGTGATTTTCCTGTTAGTTCCTTAAAAAGCAGGGTGAATGGAAGGGCGGTTCTGGGAATATGATGCAAAACCAGCAGATGTGCTGCTGCTGTATATTTGTAACTAAATGTTATGAAGATATTATAGGTACTTCCAGACAGCCACTATTTTCACGCAAGGTTCAATCACACATTGACAAATTCAGGTTGTGCAACCGTAGTTCATTTGGTGCTCCAGCAAAAGAAATCTGCTTCCCCAAAAGATTAGGCATTTTGCAATTAAAAAAAAAAGTTATGAGGGAAGTGTGGGGGAACACTTGCTTTGACACAACATCATCTAACGTCCCTGCAAACAAATGAGAATGAACACTTATTAAATAGCCAACGACTATTTCCCTGGAAACGTATCAGGATGAATCCTCAATAAACAGGTCATCTGGAGGTGCCTTCCAGTGAACTTTCCCACCCCAAGAAAACTATGACTATATACACATTACCAGCTTAAAGCACAGTAAGATCTTGGGGGAGGGGTGCATTTCAAGTCACATTTGCATATTGTTATAAACATTGGTAAGGTCTGATGTGTTTCTAAGTCACCCACTGTCTGTCCATGCCAATGGGTGGAGAGCAGGCAGGGATGCAACACTCCCTGGAACTCCTATTCATTAAGTTGTCATTTGTGCATGTGCAAGCACTGTGCCTTCGGCTTTCAGTTCAGATTAAAGCTGGTTTGAGGGATAATGCATCAAACGGCAATATTTTTCCAGAAACAACAGGATACATATAGATTGTGGCTATACAGTCATACCTCGGGTTGAATGTGCTTCAGGATGAGCGCATTCGAGTTGCGCTCCACGGCAACCCGGAAGTAACGGAGCGTGTTACTTCTGGGTTTCGCTGCTTGAGCATGCATAGATGCTCAAAATGACATCACACACATGCGCAGAAGTGGCGAAAAGTGACGCGCATGTGCACAGACGTGCCGTCGCTGGTTACGTTTGCTTCTAGATGTGGACAGGGCTCTGGAACGGATCCTGTTCGCATCTAGAGGTACCACTGTACATGGCTTCAAAAACCAGTGTTAGGAATGCACTGGATGCAGAGTAAATGGTAATGACAAAAGCCAGTCATTCCCCGTTAGAAATCCTCACTGTTCTTAAGCAGGGAAACACACACCAATATCATAGGATCATAGAGTTGGAAGGGAAGGGATCCCATGGATCATCTAGTCCAACCCCCTGCAATGCAGGAATATGCACCCCTAGGGGATCAAACCCATGACCTTGGCATTATCAGCACCACACTCTAATCAACTGAGCTATGCAAATATAAACAGTTATCCAAACTCTTGGTGAGAACTGCGGAAACTAATGCCATTTGTAAACACTGATTACCCCATTATACTACCTCAAAACACCCCCCTAATTTACAGCAACTGTGATACTTATTGATGGCCTGCTAAGTTTTGTTGCTTCTGCTTATAAGTCTTCCGGTATGCTTAGGTTTTCCCTTTCAAAATAGATAAGAAATTGGTTCAGTTCAAAATGTGTGACACTGACACATACTGAGTGGGTACAGAGGCCAGGCGAACAAATCCAAACACCTTTTATCTTATTCTGTGGTAAGCTGAGGTAAAGTTTTATCTCATTTTAGCCAAGACAAATATTTCTATCCCTAGAGGATCTGAGTTTCATCAGTGGAGCAATGTAACATGACAAGCCATGCCTTTCTGGAAATTTGCTTCTTTGCCTAGGGTGCTTTGTGAGGCACATAGCCAAAAAAGACTTCAGCTACTCCAGGACTGCACTAATGTATCCAAATGTGCCTGGAGAGCTTTCAAACTCTCATGTAATAGATGTTCAAAACAAAAAACACCCCACACCCCCAAAATGAGGTGGGGTTTGGTAGGGGAAGGCTATGTAAAGAGAAGTAATCTGTGTGCCTTGTTTGTACTCAAGAAACACCAGTTGGGCATAATGGGGGCGGAACAGGGCAAAACAGGGGTGAGGCAGAACAAGGTAGGGCGGTCTTATGCACGTTCCGCCAGGAACGCGACCCCCATGCAAATCAGGGGTTGCCTCTCTCTCTCTCTCTCTCTCTCTCTCTCTCTGTGTGTGTGTGTGTGTGTGTGTGACATAATGGCCACTGCTAACTCAAAGGTGCAGTAGCAGGGTACCACTTACAAAGTAAGGTAAGAAAGAAGCAAAAAATAATAAGAGGAACATGTGGTAACACACAAATATAAATCAAAACACCCATATTTCTTGAGTTGGTGTAGACGGTGAATGTTGAACAGCTAAGTCTGAAGCATAATAAATAAAATGCCACCAGATAATGTAAAAGTACTCTGGGTTTTCCATCCTCTTGGAGACACAATTTATATGTCATTTTTTTCTGTAATAGCAAAAATCCCTAAATTTTTATACCACAAAGACAAATGTAGATTTTTCAAGGTTTTCCATTGTTGGGTGGTTGAAATCCTGGTTGCAGCTAGCCTTCATGTAAAAAGTTATTTAGAGTGATAGGCAATCATGTTATAAGTCCACATATTCAGTAATGACATCTGTTGGTAAAACAATTTTTATACCATGCGCAGGATGACAGAAACACTGCAGGAGTGGAGAGTCTACTTTAGAACTCCCTGAAAAGTTGTAGAAATGCTCAGTTTGCATGGCAAGTGAACCATGCTGGAAGCAGCATAAGAGCCCAAACATCTACACATATTTATTCTAGATAAGGGATGTCTCTTTAACTGTCCTGGTTTAACTAGCTACATAGTCTTCTGGTATGGTAGAGCCAACCTAGCTTGTAAAGCATATCTCTGGCAAGATTGATGAGATATAGGGTCCATCTTGGGACTCAGCTGCTCACCATGACAAACCAGATATAGAAGTTCTACTTATCACATCATCACTTCAACTGTAAGGGCAGCTGTTGAAAATGACTTCACTGTAACAACAGAAGAAGAGCCCTGCTGGATCAAACCAAAGGTCCATGCTCTTTCCCATAGCGGCCAGCTAGATGTCTCTGGGAAACTCACAAGCAGCACATGAGGGCAAGAGCCTGCTCCCACTGCTGCTCTCCAGCAACTGGGACAGAGGGGAATCCTAACTGGAACACTTCCATACAGCCATCATGACTAGGAGTCAGACTTTATCCTTATTGATTTATCTAATCCAGTTTTAAAGCCATCTGAGCTAATAGTCATCGTCACATTTTGTGGCAGCAAATTCCTTTAAGCTAACCATCTGTTATGTAAAGATTGTTCTGAATCTATGGCCAAGTAATTTCACTGGAAGAATCTGAGTTCTAGTAGGATGACAGATAGAAAAACTTCTCTGTCCACTTTCTTCACTCCGTGCATAATGTTATAAACTTCATAAACATCCTTTCTCATGCTATGCTTCTCAGTGCCCAGACCCTAAGGATGAGGTCAAGAAAACATCTCCTGTCTCCACAAAGTCCTCCCTGCCACCAGTCTCGCCACACCTCACAAGAGTAAAGTCATTTAGGAACCAACAGGAAAGGTTGTCTAGCAGCAGAGAATCCATTTATCAGCCAGATCTGAGGTGTGTGGGTGTGTACTGGGGCTCATCTAATAAAGGAGCATCAATTTCTGAACTGAGGGAGACCACATTCTAAATCTCTATAACAAAAATGCAAATAAAAGAAAACAGCTCTTTTTGTGTTTTTTACCCTTATTTGTATGTCACATGGAGCTGCGCCCTTAGCTGCTCACATGGCTGCAGATTTTTAGTTAGTTAGTTAGTTAGTTAGTTAGTTAGTTAGTTAGTTAGTTAGTTGTTTGGGTGGAAAGCCTGCCCTTCTGTTGTTACACAATACAAATGGCGGCAGAGATTTTACATAGATTCCTATCTGTTGTTGTTTAAAGTCCTTCTACTATGATTTGCTTTCTTTCCCTCTTTCCAGCAGATATCAATGACAATTTAATGTCAATTTCCAGAAGGGTAATAGTGTCAGGTTCTCTGTCTTTTGGAACTCAGAGATGATGTTGACATAGCTATGAGCAAAACACAGTTTTGAAGGTTCAAAGCAGATTCTGCAAAACGAAATCTGATGTAGCCAAATGCCACAAGGAGGAATTATTTTAGCACCTTTTTCTTTTTGTTGCTGTTGGCTTTGGGGAAACATTATTGTACTGAGAGACATAGCATGTTACAGTTTGCCTGTAAGCTCTTCTCAAGTAAGGAATAAGAACTGAACATACAAGTTCCAAACTAAATATGGATTGCTTTCAACATCCATTCTAATGAGTCCTCTTACTTAAAAGCAGACAGTTGATCACAAACAATTTAGACACCGCAAGCCTGGTTGCTTTTTAGATATGAGGGGGAAGGCAACAGGATTCTCTTCCCTACTGTTATCAAGAAATCAGCATAAGTCAGTCAATAGAGTTTACAGGGTTTACAGTACATAAAGGATGTGCCTTTGATGATGGCTGAGTGTGCATTCTCAGCATGTTAAGAAAGAAGAAAGATCAGTTCCCAGAACTGTAATCAGGAATAAAATTTCCTGGAAAATAAGATCTGTAAATCATTAAGGTGGTTTTTTGTGCTCACCTTTTGGTGAACAACAACATGGGATGGAGTTGTCTCAGTGAATCTAACAATTATTGTGGATTTTAAAAAAAATAATAATTAAAAATATTAATTACATTTATTTATTTTCCACCTTTCTCTAGGGAGTTCAGGGTAGCTTATGTAGTCTCCCCATTCATTCTCACAACAACCCTGTGAGCTGGGTTAGGTGCATAGGAAGCTGCCTTATCAGACCATTAGTCCACCTAGCTCAATATTGTCCACAATGACTGGCAGCAATTGTCCATTTTCACAGTTCTTGTGGTTGGAGAGTTCCTGGCATCCCTGAAAAGGCCATGTCCAGGAGGAAGAGGGTAGAGACAGAGGCTGACCATAGAACCTGTTAAAACCTGCTTTCTGAGAAACTAAGCCCTCGAGTCTAACTGAAGACTGACCTCAAGGGTTTTTCCCCACTTTGAGGCCCATGTCTATGCTTAATGTTAATTAGTAATGGAGCAGTACATGCTTGTGTGTGACCAATAGTAGTTGTGATCACACATTTTTCACATGTAACGATGTATTAGAACCATATAAATATTTTCTGTGCACTTCAAGGAGCTGAACAGATTCTTTGGGTGTCAACCTACTCTGTGCCATCTGCTATAGTTGAATAAACAGTTTGAGCTTTCCTCCTCACTGTGTTCATTGGCTACGTTCACCCCACTCAGCTGAACACTTGTCCACTACAGTACCCTTGGAGCTGCTGTATGTGGAGAAATAAAGGAAAGTCACACTGTACACTGGAATCAGAGGCACGATAATGTGAAGAACACAAGATAGTCACGTGTGCTGGGCCTCACAATAATTAAAAGAGGCTGGAACTTCAGACCTTTCCCATGCTCCTTCAAATTCTATGATTCTAAGATTCTAAATTGTGTCCTGAAACAACAATTGACAAACAACACCAATTACAAACACATGTCCTGGGACAGACCAAGCAAAAAGAAATCTGGGGATGACATTTGTTGAGTAATGAACACTGTCACTAATGAAAGGATTGCTGCATCTTCTGTTTTATGCTAATATATTTCCTAAGCAGAAGAAGCCAATTTTCTCATAGAAGTGGCAAATGGAACCTATTAGGCTCAATAACAGCAAGGAACATTGTGGAACCAAAAGACAGGACAGCTAGCGTGAGAACAATTTTTGGACCAAACAGATCAAAGCTTTCAAATGCATGCATAGAAAGTGCCTTACACAACAAGGTTTTCTTTCCAACGCAGCACTGCCTTAGGAGTGTACTAATTAATGCATGTCAGTTCAGAAAACAATGCCCAATAATTTTTTGAGATCTAGAAATGATCTAAGTATGCATTAAGAAATGCTTCGTCTAAGTTGCCAAAAACTGAATTAGGACAAATTAATGTTGATCACAGGCATTTAGACTTACAAGCTGTAGAACTGTCTAGTGAAGATTATGCGGGAGTTCCTGTACCTAACATATAGCAGGGAATAGCTCAAGAGCCAGGGCTAGACCTCTGTGATTTGGTTTTTAAACCCTGTTCTATTTCAGAGAGGTAGCAGTGCTAGTTTGTCACAGTAAACACAGCAAAAGAGACTGGGGTGCCTTCATATTAACAGATTTATTGTGCAATGAGCTTTTGGAGGCTGGAGCCTTGATAAAGTAGACCTGGCAAAGCAGTCTCCAGTCTCTTAAGGCACAATGAATCTGTTGGCTTTTACAGTACCCCAAGCCTCTTTTGCTCTGTGTTTTGTTCTATACAGTTCTTTAGGGTACAAGAGTCATTTCAACGTGACAGCCATTAACAGCTTAGGTACTGCTCCGGCGGGAAGATAAACGGCATTTCCGTGCACTGCTCTGATTTCACCAGAAGCAGCTTAGTCATGCTGGCCACATGACCCAGAAAAACTGTCTGCAGACAAACGTCGGCTCCCTCGGCCAGTAAAACGAGATGAGCGCCGCAACCCCAGAGTTGTTTGCAAGTGGACTTAACTGTCAGGGGTCCTTTACCTTTACCTTTGCAGGTTTAGTAGCAATGCCATGAAGGGAGAAGCTTCACTTGTTGGAGCGTTTTCTATCTTGCACCTGTTAAAAGGCAGGCGACTCCCATAAGGAGGGAGGGAGTCTCACAGGGAGAGATGTATTGTGGTCACTGCAGCTTGTACATGCACATCAGTCTTTTGGCATGACTGCTCTTGCTTTGGGCTGATAGTTTGTAATAAAGCTATATAATACACACAAGTAATGCATTAGAGTTCCACAAACCATAAATCTTCAAAGCAAGTAATCCAGGGGGTAAAAGTCTGCCTGCCTCCTCTAAGATGCCTTTTGGCTGCTCAGAGACTGTTTACATTCCATTCACTGTGTCTGTATTTACTTTCCCATATTTTCAGTTCTCTTTTCTGAATCTTAGCTGAGAGCACTGACAATCCCACACTGCACACACACCCCTGATAAAAGGCAAATACTGTTGATTTCTATTCCTCAAAAGAGCAGCCGGTGTATGCTAAATCTGAAGTCTTCATTCTTGTTTACATTCCTTTTAGTGAGAAAGATCCCCCCCCAAAAAAAGAAAGACTGTAAAGGTCAACGAGTTCTTTGCATTTCAAGAACAATGTCATCATGCCAGGTGTGGTTGTCTATATTAGAAATGTGTTTGTGTGCTCACACACAAAGTGTGTGTGTGTGTGGTTCACATACACACTCTGTAATTGAAAAATTGGCCCTCTTGGGACAGTTCCCCATATATATCCGGTCCAGAACCGCTGCTTGTGCTCCTCTCCTAGCCCATCACATTGGACCCATTCACATAGTCATAAAGTCAACACTTTTCAATAGATGAAACCAGGCTCATTTAATGCATGTCTCAGATTACAACTCATCACATTCTTGCAGGGAGGGTAAAACTTTGCAAAGTATGCTGAATCCAGGCAATACATTTATAATCTGAGCACATCTTTCTGAACTTACATTACACACAAAGTAGGAGTGGCTGAGGGTAAGGAGTGCAGTAATAGCTATCACTTTTTCAAACAGTCCGGTGGACAAAATGTTAAAACTAAACTCAAGGGAACACAGGCTAAAGTCCTTTAGTAAGCCCATCTTAGCCGTAGTTCTATGTTTTAAAATGTGATCATAATATATATGTGAAGTGGACTCCACACATAAGAAATGGACATGGGCCCATATAGTGGCCCCTGTTGCTGTCCTGGGAAGAAATTCAGTGTTGTGTATTTCTGTTGGCCAGACAGAATGATCCTCCATCTCCTCACCCTCATGCACTATTATAGGGGTCTGCCCTACAGAGTAGACTTGGAGGAGGTATTGTTATAGGAAAATTCAAGCTCACTTGGAAGACACCAGCCAAGAGTATTGGAGCAAAACAGCAGCCTGTAGGAACTGTTGCAATAGGACTTCCAACTACCAAATGGAAGAAGCAGGAAGAAGCCCTGAACAAAGGATGGCTCCTTTTTTATATAAGTTTCCCTTTTTACCCACAATACCCTTAGTGAAAACATCACACATACATCATATATACATCACAGCTATGTCATAATATGGGAGGGGTCTTCTGGCAGAAACCTGAGTATCAAGTTTGCCCCCATCCCTCCCTTGATCTCCACCTCACACACATTAAGTAGAACAAAGGCGAGTATGTACATGTTCCTGTTCTCACTGTCAAGTTAAGCACACCCCTTTGTCTTGACCAAGATTCTAATAAACTGTGGTTGGGTTTACTATTGTTTCTGGAATGGCTACCTGTCTGGCACTCAGGGGCCAGGATGCCAGCAATTATCATCTAGGCAAGAAGGCTGCTGAGTATGTGGTCTCAGGCTTGGGGGGTGGTGGCTGCCCCTGCCCACGTCCCAGGCTCCCCCCTTTGGTAGCCATTCCTTTCCTGAACAGAACAAAGTTGGAACGGCACAAATCCGATACTGGAGCAATTTTATATGACTTTCTAAAGTTTCCCCTGATGTTGGGAAAGACTGAGGGCACAAGAAGAAGGGGACGACAGAGGATGAGATGGTTGGACAGTGTTCTTGAAGCTACTAACATGAGTTTGACCAAACTGCGGGAGGCAGTGGAAGACAGGAGTGCCTGTCGTGCTCTGGTCCATGGGGTCACAAAGAGTCAGACACGACTAAACGACTAAACAACTAAACAACAACAAAGTTTTCCCATTGAGCCAGCACATAGATTCATTTATCAGTGAATTGTTACATTTGGCAATGTGCAGCGACGGCCCTTTGAATAGAGATAGGAAAAAACTGTGTGATGAAGTGTTTTGTGGGAACATTTGCAGGAGTGATTGTGCTGATTTTGATAGTCAGGGGGGTGTATGATGTCTGCTGGAGGGGCAAACCTCCCCCCCCAACCTTTCCATAAATTCTGGTAACAGTATATTGGGGGGGGGGGAGCCGTGCTGCACTAGTTGGAGCCCTTGTGCACCAGGTTAGTTGAATCCAGGACCATGTATTGAGTGTGGATGGCTGAGGAAGATGCTCAGCGCTCTACATGCATAGGCTATGATCTGGAATACCGGAGTGACTGGGGTTCCTGAGTACATAAAAGGTTATATGCATGACAGCTTTCCTTCTCAGAATTCCACATTCAGCCTGTGGGCATCAGGGAGTGGGAACAGGGAGATATGAATGGCTCCCTCTGCAGGCATACAACATACAGCTCCCTCTATGAATGGAGCCCTCTGCAGGCATACAACACATGTAGGATGTCTTGATGGTCTTATTTATATTTTGATTATGTCAACCTTTTCTCTAATGTTTGCATTTTATCAATACGTATCAGTATTTTAGATGGTGCTTTGTAAACTGTTTAGAAGTTTTCTGTTGAATAACCAGTATACAAATGCTGTTAAATTAAGACAAGTTAATACTGAAATTCCTGTAACGTTGCAGGCCCTCTCTATAGCACTATCAATACTTCTGAGGATGACTATGGATATACAGTAATGAGAAATAATAAGTGGTCCCTATATATCAGGGTATGCAGTGACCTAAATCCCTTTTACTATATCAGAATAGTGCCATAGTTTGGCCACAGCTTGTAATCATAATGGGAAAATCCTTCAGCTTTGGTTAGTTATGCCCCAGTCCTCTGATTCATTAGTTGTTTACGGCAGGTTGTTAACAGCCCTAAGGATTGGCTTTAATCCCCAGCCAGAGTGTTTAAATACAATACATCATCAACAGGTAATCATTCACTTTGAAGTCTTTTGCTCCTTCTCCCTCCTCCTCCCTCCCCGAGGTGAAACCCAGGACTTTAAAGCACTGCAACAGATTATTTCCATCAAAGCATACAAATTAATAACGCAAATGTCAAGAAGTTAATTTACTTCCCTTAAACACAAAAGATGGCAAAGCCTTTTTCTTCCTTTTGATTTCCACTGCAGCCTTTTAAAGTTTCTGATGTTGTTTGTAGTGACAGTGTGGGTGTTTTCCCCCCCCCCCCCCACTTTCTTACTCAAGATGCATGTGTTGAAATTCAGCAATACCTTATGGCACTCATCCCAAGTTTTTTACTTCATGGAACCATCAATTATATTGTCTTTGATCAGTTCCCACCTTTTTATTCCAACGCTCAGACCATGATGTCCCTTTTTATCTCATGAGCTATTTGTAGTACTGGTTCTACCATAACCTCTTTTTTTTTCTTTTTTAAGTGATGGTTCAAACATAGAACAAAAAAAATTTTGGTTTTTAAAAGTTGGATTTTATTTTAACTCTGTTACAGATATATCAGATTTCATTAAAATTAGTTATATTAATCACAAGCAGAAATAGTACAATACAGTACTTTAAATAACTAATGTCATATAACTTAAAGTATATGTTTAATAAAGCAAATCTAAAGTTAAAATCCTATACATTCTTCCCTTTGGAGTAAGCTGTATTGAACTCATTGGACTAATTTCTGAGTAATCATGCATAGGATTGTGTTGTTATGAAACAAGTAACTGAAACTACTATAAATACATAATAAAACTCTCCAAATTACTGTACATTTCTTTTCAGGTTTATGTAAATAAATGGTGTAATGGTGTAGAACTGATTGTTTTTGCAGTGTGTGTTGGGGGGGGGGGAGGCATCTCTTCAGTGCATTAGGATGAACTGATAATTTCCTCCAAAAGTGAGAGTCATTTTTTCTCTCTTTAGCTCAATATAAAATTTATGAAAATGTTAAATATCCTCAACATGATCCATATTTTCAGGGACAAAAACAGTATTCCAAAATATATATGATTTTTTCTCAGAACTGGGTTTCCTTTGAAAACAGTTGATTTGTTACTGTGGCATACCCCATAACTTCTAGACCTGAGTAGTTAACCAGAACAACTCATCAAGCTTCACCACTAAATCCGCCATAAAATGCACTGGCATGAATCCAGTGATCTACTTTAGGTGGGTTCAGTGGCCTGGGCATGTACAGTGGGACTTTCCACCCACCCACTTTGAACAATAAACACAATTCCGTTTGCTGCTGTTTCCTGGGGCTTACTTTGAAGTTGTTTTTTAATTAGCTTTTGTTGTATCTATTGTATGTGTTTTTTATGCTGCACGATTTCTCTGCTGCTTTGAAGACTTCAGTAGAGAAATGGCTAATAAATACCAAAAACTGTTTTTGCAAATCCCATCCGTTGCAGAAGTTTGCCATGTGGTATAAGGAACTGCTTGGGCATGTAAACCTAGGGCATGTTCTTTATGGGCTAATAGCCGTAAATAAACTGTAAATAAAATTGTAAGGGCATGTTCACAGTACAGCTTGCTCCACATCCAGGGTGCTCCCACTGCTAATTGTTGAAGCCTCATCGCACAACATTAGTCACAGTCCATATGGATCCTGTATTTTCTCGACAAATACTGCAGTCTTTCCTCAAACCAGTTTCAATCTAGTGAGAAAACTGAATGTGGAATAAGTAGTAATGTGAATGTGAGCATACCCTAACATTCATCAGGCATGCACAGATGAGCACAGAATGACAACTTAGCGAATAGAATTCCTGGGAGGACAGGCTACAGATGCAGGAAACCGAAAAGATTATGCACATTGGGTGAAGACATCCCCATCCGCACTCTGATGTTAATAACAATGTGGCTTGAAACACGGGGGGGGGGGGGAGAGGAATGACCTCATTGCATTTCAAGCCACTAATGTGAACATATCCCTAGTTGTGTGGTTCTTTGGCTTTAGTTCACTATAAACTGCTAACTGCAACAACTAATTGGGCTACTTATTTCCCTCAGAGCAACAGGATTCTGAAATCACTAGTCAGAAACAATTGCTTCTCACTACAGACCAGTTCACTAAGTATCATAGAGTTGAAGGAAGTCTTGGTGACTATCAAGTCTGCTTATTGCTGGAAATCCGGGTGGTTGTCTTGTCTCTGCTTGAAGACCTCCACTGAAGGAGAGTCATTCCTGATAGTCTATAGCATGAAAAGGGTTGCCATGTATCAACGAGCCATTATGTAATTATGACTACAGATAAAGCTTTTTCTCACATCCAATGTCAACTCAAACAAAATAGCGCCAGTGTGGTATAGTGGTGGCCGTTAGGGAGACCAAGCTTCAAATCCGTCCTCAGCCTCAAAGCTCCTTACTCTGTCAGCCTAACTAGCTCACATAATTGTTTGGGGGTGAAAATTGGGAATAAGGGTCATTTACATTGCCCAAGGTCCTTATTATATATCTACATTATATCCCAAGGTGGGATATAAATATAACATTTTTTAAAAAAATGAAAATGATTTATCGTACTCATTTGGCTGAGAGTCATTTGGCTCTGAATATATAAAATCAATGTACAAACAGTATAAGTGTAAACTAGCTTAAATTATCTTACATGCTTTCATTACTAAATTTTAATCCCTCACATTTTCCAATCTCTTGTCACACTACTCTTAAGTGCATATAGAGCTGTTTCTCAGGAGCTTGGCCAAATGACAGACCCATTATTGAATTGCCTGAGGTGTGTCTGTGCATTTTCCTGGCAGAGACCCTGTTCTTTTAACAGCTGTGTGAAAGTTAGACAACACTGCATATGCCACACTTTCCAGGGCATCTTCCAGTCATTTCCCTTATTGCAAAAATCCCAGTTTTGGGGTGGGGGAAAACATCTTGTGCAAGAGCTTCAAATCCACTTCAACTGTGAAACCTGAAACTGCTAGAATGTGATTGAATGCCACTCAAAGACAGCACTCCTAGTCCACTGTGGATCACCTTCTACAACCTGCATGATATTTTTATATTAAGCTGCTGTGCGAAGTTATGTGAGGTAAGAAGCCATTGCTATAGTGATGATACCCAATTCTAACTGTCCTTTTTATCTACATAAGTAAATAACAAGTACAAATTCAGCTGTTGTGCATTGGAAACAGGAATGTAGCCAGAGGTTAAAAGTTGCAACTCTCAAGCACATCTTCATGCTAATTTGAAAAGATGGAAACTATTTTGGAAGGTTAAAGTTAATTTGATAAGATGGGAACTACTTCAGCTCCTTTAAAAAAAAATACAAAAGAAAGTGGAGAAAATAATTTGTATATTCTTAAACTCACACTTGAGTTAGGGCTCATTCTGGGCTTCCTGTTTCCAATCAGTACTTTCCTTTTGGACCACTCTTGCCCCCCATACACTTCCTTTTCTCCTTTGTGCCCTTTGCTATGACCCAGATTATCTGAATGCTTTGAGCTGAAATTCCATCCCTGCTCCATTTTCCCCACAGGGTTACTCTGCTGTTGCTCTTTTAACTTGGCATATGAACTTAGTTCCAACTATATCCCTTACTTTGTTTATGGGTAATATCCAAGTAAATCACAGAATAGGTCTGTTGAAATCAATGGACTGAGAATGGATTAGCTCAAATTCATTGATTTCATTGGGTGGGAGTGAGTGAGCATGACTTTATTGGATACAATATCATGTCTGAATTTGACTACACTTTACAGCCACCTCCACAAGTGACACCCCACAGGGAAACCTCTCTCTGACCTCACTGCAGCCCTGCCCTGCCCTAGTGTTGTCCAAATAAGATAAAGGAGCAAAAGTGTCAGGAGGGCAACTCCATTGGGCTAGCCCACCACACTAGCTGCTACTGCATAAGACTATGCTACGAGCAGTAATTTCACTGCTTTTATTTCATGGAATTTCTTCCATGGTAACACAGAGATTTTAGCAGTCAAAAATCCATACCAGCACAAACTTCTCAGAAGTTCCAGAAGCAAAGAAAATGGCTTCATAAAAAGATTTAGGACAGAGCCTTTTAATAAAGTAATTGCCACGGTTTTATTAAGAAGGAAAGAGGTAAAAGGGAAAGACAGGAGTGGAGACCCGAATGAGAACATTGAACATGCCCTCTTGCTGGGAAGATCTACACATCTTTAATAAATGAAAAGCACTTTACTAGAATCTTTATCTTTGGAAGCAATTATTTTTCAAAGTCACGGGCTTCAGACGCTGCAAAGATGCTGTCTTTTGCTCTCCACCTCTGCAAGTGCTTTAAGATTTAAGAAACCTGTTGGCTTGAGTTCTAATAAATCCAAATAAATGCTTTGATTTTTTTAATTAAATTTTTACTGCTATCTGCATTTGATATCTCAGCCAAATTGTATCCGCTGCAAGAGCAACAAAAAAGTCACATCAAAGGGGAGCTGCACCTCATGACCTGTAATTATGGGATTTATTGCTCCATGACATACACTATAAGATGCACCTGCTGTCTGATAGTCTCTACTATATGACCCACGGCTGAAACAAAGGTACTTTTCTGAAGTGGGGTGAGCCGGTACATTTTAAGCAGGCCTTTTCATCCCAAGAAAGTACTGGTAGCTACGTCTGGGAGTCATCTACCAAAAAACATTGCTTGTGCTGAGCTAGAAAAAGCCTGTGAAAATGAAGTTGTGATTTGGTAACAAAAATGAAGTCCTGTATAACAGAATAGTGAATGTCTCAGGTTATGTACACACTTCTGGCTCAAAACACAGCTAGGTTGTTTTTTCCTCCCATTTGGATCAAAGCTAGTTTGGGGGGGGGAATGCATCAAAATGCAATATTTCATAAGAAATTACAGGACAGATACAGGACAGATATGGATTGTGGCTAATAACATGTATACAATATTAACCAAACCAGCAGTGGAAGCACATTGGATGCAGAGTAAATGAGAGTGTGTACACGGCCTCAATGTTCTGTCTTTTCAGTACTACTGCTGCTGCTGCTGCTGCTACTGCCATTACTAACTTGGCTTAAATAAACTCATCTGATAGTGTGTATAGCATAAACTTTATATGCTCCATGACCTTTACATAGGCCTCTCACTTGAACTGCCCAAGTAACAGATTTTATTTATTTATTTATTTATTTATTTATTTAAAGTATTGGCAGCCTGTCTAGTAATAGCAGTGGTAGCCTTGAGAAAGGAACAGTGGTAGTTACTTTGAACAAAATAGCTTTCTCTTAATTGATATTGTTGAAGTTACAGCACAGCAATTTAACAGCTACCGTTATAGTTATTCACACATTAGCAAGGGCAGCTGCTACCATTTGTGTAGTGCAAAAGTTGAGGTACAGTGGTACCTCGGGTTACAGACACTTCAGGTTACAGACGCTTCAGGTTACAGACTCCGCTAACCCAGAAATAGTACTTCGGGTTAAGAACTTTGCTTCAGGATGAGAACAGAAATCGTGCAGTGGCAGCGCAGCAGCAGGAGGCCACATTAGCTAAAGTGGTACCTCAGGTTAAGAACAGTTTCAGGTTAAGAATGGACCTCCAGAATGAATTAAGTTCTTAACCCGCGGTACCACTGTACTGTGCACAGCCATTGCAAATACAGGCCCCATTCACATCAAACAACGTGTTCTACACGTTGTGGGGAATGCTGAACCAGGTTGGGGGTTGCTTTTGTGCCCTGCCATGAGCAGAATCTAGACACGGGGTCCTTGTGTGAACAGGTCCCATGATGCCAGTATGAGTAAGCAGCTGAGATTCTATTTGCAAGGCCTGTGGACATTTTACTCAAAAATAAACTGTTGCTATTAAAAGAGCCACTTGGCACATGTACTTTGTTTCTTATCAGTTTGCTCTCTCTCTACAACAAAGACTAGGAAAATATTGGCAGGAGTCATTGCTCTTGTAAGATGATGCACAAACCCTCCAAGCAGGATAGTCAACAGCCATATTAAGTGTGGCAATAGTGTGAGCAGTGCAATCTGTGACTGATCTATCAACAATAATCTATAGTACTCACTCACTCTGTTTCTCTCTCTGTTTCTCCCCCCCTTTTTTTAATGGGGTGACTTAAATGTTCTAATAAAATGAAGCAGTGGAATGTTTCCAGATGTCCACAACACTAGCAGGAAGAAAGTGCTCTAATCCTAATGTTCTACCAACCCAGCATCCTTTCCTTATTAAATCATTCTTCCACTTCAACTTCTGGGGCAGGAGGTTGAAAAGAAGGAAAAAAGAAAAAGCTCACAAAAGTGTTTTGACAAATCCTTTCAAAGCACACCAGGAAAACAGCAAAAGTCTGCTGACCAAGTTATTTAACTATGTGTTTACATCCCATTTATTTCAATGGGGTTTCTTAGTGCCAAGGCTTCTGAGGATGGCAGTTGTTTAACCTAGCAAGGACTGAATTGCTGCCCATGCAGCTTGCCCCATTTGTTTTAATAAAGGAGCAGCTATACATGCTCTGGTTCGCTAGAAGTGGCTTAGTCATGCTGGCCACATGAGCTGGAAGCTGTACACCGGCTCCCTCGGCGAGTAAAGCAAGATGAGCGCCGCAACCCCAGAGTCGTCCGTGACCGGACCTAATGGTCAGGAGTCCCTTTACCTTTATACATGCAAAGGCGACGTATGCATGGAGCTTTTCTCTCAGCTGAAGTGAATAACAGTCTATGTGGGTAGGAGTATATCACAAGCACCTCAAAATTCCCCCACCACCATGACCTAAGTGGATGAGAGCAACTTTCTTCAATTGTCTTACCTTGGAGAAGGCAGCACCAACGGTCAGGGAGGAAGGAAGGGCCGTGGTTCAGTGGAACAGTATCTGCTTTGGATTTAGATAGTCCCAGGTTCAATCCCTGGCTGGGAAAGACCAGCGGGGGGGGGGCTACTGCCAGTCAGTGTAGACAATACTGAGCTACATGGACCTAATGGTCTGACTCAGCAAGCGGTAAGTTAGAATCAGAATTGATGAGGCAGGGAATCCTGGCTGCCATATGTTCTTGGGAGTTGTCTGTACCTATGCAGGCAATACTAAAGTGCTGGATCACAGAAGCTCTTCACCATCTGCATTTGAGCCCTGGCTGCTGTTTAAGGCTGTGGTTAGGCCATCGTTGTTTTGAAATATTTTTTATGTGCATCTCTACTGCACATGCAGAGCATTTCACAAAGTTCAAGGTACTCTGGAAGTCATCCTTCCACCTGTGCATCTCAGTTACTCACTAACAAGCTATGTTCAGTAGTATATTGGGTCTCTTTTTCTCATATTAAAAGCTATTAGGCCCATGCCTGAACTTTTCCATTAGCATATACAGCACTGTCCACATCTTGGAGTGTATTGAAACAACCTATCACACCTTGATAGGCAAGAGCAAATGTCAAATTGACATCAAAAGATATTTTGCACTAATTACTGCCTAAATAAAAAAGCTGGGTTTCTGGACACCAATGCATCAAAACTATAGTGGATGACTGAAACTGTCTTGCTAGCTTAAGATCCGTTCAGTATATAAACATATAATTTGTCATTGCTTTATTCTCTGGAAAAAAAGCATTTCAAATAAATCTTAGGTAAAGTCACCTTGATGCTTGACTCCAACCTGTGCAAACAGGCCCTGCAGCTCTTTTAAAAGAAAATGGGGGTGCGGGGGGTGAGGCTCACTTAACTCTCTCAATTCTATAATTAGTTCTGCTGGCATTTGCTTTTCACATAAAGCAAGGACCAGGTTATATAGGATAAAGATTAACTAGATATTGACCAAGGCGTCTCTGATAGAGGTAAAAGTAAAGCTCTAATGTCCAAGATTAGACATATGTAGGAATGAATGTCTGTATTGACCTTTGAAATGCTTCAGTTCAGAAGCAAAAGTGTTCAAAGAAGAGATGGATGAACGGTGGAGGCCTCACAGGTTAAAATAACTAACCAGGAAGGTACATTTCTTTAAGGGTTACTTTGTTGTCACTGAATAATTTGCAAATGCAAATGGAACACTCACATTTATTGCAGAAACAGTAAAAATCTGTTTCAGATTGGACTAATTTCAAATTGGACTAATTTCAGATTGGACTAATTTAGGTTATTTTCCATGATGGATTTGAACTAATAAAAATTCTTTCCCATATTTGATTTATTAAAACTATCTTACAAGTTTAAGTAGTTTTATTATTTTTCAGAACAATTATATCCTTTTAAGAAAGATCTATTCAGAACAAACATCCCAAGAGGTTCTCTTTGGAGAAAAAAAGAACACGGTTTTTCCTCAATACACTCTGAGATTCTTATGATTTTACTAAGAATTATGATTTTACTAAACATTCCAATTCAGTATAAGCTGTAGACTTGCCATTTTTGCTGCTGCTTACCCCAGTTTGCAAACATTTGGAATGATTTTCAAAAAGCTGTTAATTGTGTAACCTTAAAGACTTAACAAATTTATTATGGCATAAATGTTTGTGGGCTACAATCTACTTCATCAGATACACAAAAACCTGTGCCATAATACATTTGTTAGTATTTAAGGTGCTGTAAGACTCTTTATTAAAGATTTCAGAAACTTCACATCTGGGTAATACTCTCACCCAGGGGAAGGATTTAAAATGGTAATTAAAATATCTGTGTGGATGAGAGGCAGGCAGAGACTAAAGAAAGCAGGAGAAAAATTAGGAGTGAAGGCATAGAAACCAAACTTTTAGAATACTTAATGATAATAATTACATTATTTATTTTACTTGTTGGTTAATGTGAGGAGACAAAAAGAGTGCAAAGAAAAAAAGAGCTTCATATGGAAGCAATCTGAATTTTCAGGGAATAAAAACAAGTAACATATTTATGTCAAGCATGATGCAGTGCATTATACTGTATTTAATTATAACTGGGATGGTCTGGTAGATTATTAGGCAAGTTGCAAGTTTCTGGCTTTGGCTGTTTAGGTAGATGCTTGTTTCCAAAGCTGCAAGCACAGTGTAAATCACATCAATGACATATCCTCCAATTTTGTATTTATATTTTTTCAGATTATAACATTCACCACATCCATTATACTTTTCAGCCACTCTTTAGGCTACAAGATTAATTATACTCTGCATCAATATAGACTGAGCAATGAATACCAAATCATTAAAATGTATATTCTTTTCCACTCAATCCTTATTCTAAATTCTTGTGTGCAGTGCAATAAACCCAGTGTAATAATCCTGGTAGGGAATAGTTTATCAGATGGGCACACAGGAAAGACAAGCACAGAGATTTGCTGGTTTCCTTGCACCGTACTAGCCAAAAACCTGTTACAATTTCACGTGATGAAGTTTTTCAGGGCTTCATGTCTTCTTTGATAGGTAAGTGTCTGCTTGTTGGTATGCCACTTATTATTCAGAAAAGACTGAAACACCAGGAATACTGAACAGGGACATTTGTGGATATATCACGAGTCAGTCACATTTCTTATCCTCTTTGTCTTGCACTTCCAGCTACACAGTTTGTGTGGAGCATCTGCAAAAGAGCAGTGTGGATCAGCTTCGGGGGGGGGGTCCCCAAAAACTTCTGGCAAAAAAGGGTGGAATCTATTTGATGGGGACAACTGACCTGCACCCAGTTATAGGGATTTATTTTTTTTTACAGTAAACCTTGAGATGAGTTTAAGAACACTTTCAGAAAAGTCCAAGCTAAACTTAAATATCATTGCATACAAAGAAACGCAGGTAAGAGTTTTCATGGGGCATCTTGAGTCAGACCCATTAAGTTTCATGACATGGGGCTAAAGCAAAAGCGCAATGGTGTTTAATAAGTGGGTCACTTGCAAGCGATGGTTGGTGTCCAACTGAGGAAAGGCTATAGTTCAGTGGCAGAGCATCTACTTTGCATGCAGAAGGTCCCTGACAAATCTCTGGAATCTCCAGGCTTGGAGAGAAACTTGTCTGAAGTCCTGGAGAGCCACTGCCAATCAGTGCAGACAGTGTAGATGGGCCAATGGTCTGATTCACTATAAGGCAACTTCCTGTGTTCCTAAGTTATAGGTGTTGCTTGCATTGACTGTGGTATTGAGTTCCAAGGAATGTAATTAAGCAGATGCAACCAATTGCTGTTTCGTTGTCACATACTGGGATCAAAGTTGGTTGCAACAAAAGGGGCTCCTTCTCTGCTTACCACAATGATGCAACCATTGCTCAGAGCAAATTCACATGTGCAGTCCTGAGACATGTACTGAGTTCCACCTGAAGCAAGCTGTTGGGTAACACCTCCTGTGAGTGTAAATATAAGAACCTTAATGGTTTCTGCCATCATTAAGAAACCACTTAATCCAGTAGCATGACATGTGGCTAAATCTTCAGGGCTTTAAAATGTTAGTTTTATCTAATAATGCTCTGCAGCTCACCTATGTAACAAGCTCAGGGCAAAATATATCTTGGTGTGAATGACACTAGAAAAGAATTCACAAGGCAATCACAGATAATAAAGATGTAGTCATTTTGCCAGGAAGTGATCTCACATCCCAAGAAAAGCAGAGGTTGTAATGCAAATGCAGACTATATTTGAAATGAATAGAAGCTTTGACTGCCAAGCAAAAATGAAGTTCAAAGCTAGAAAATGGGATTGTCTTATCCTTCATAAGTTACTGTCAGAAAACAGAAAAGATACAGCAATTGCCTTCAACAGAATGAAACACACCTGTTGCTTATGAAAATGCAGCCCATATGTCGGCCACAATTTTTCTTTCTGTCTTGACTTACAAACAGCAATCAACCAAGCTTTCTTTAATCCTTCCAGTAATGTTGCTGTGTTAAAGTTGCTTCTGTATAGTTCGCTTGCCAGTTGCTTATTTCAAGCAGAGGCAATAGGAGTGGGTTTAAGTCACAATCCAGGGAACGTTAAGCACAACTAAGGGCTTAACCACACTTAACTTTTGTCCCGCTCTTTGCAGGCAGGGGTCTGCACTTTAACACTTCATGCCTGTGTTTTGTTTCATTGGGTTTTTTGCCTCAAGCTTGCTCTGTGAACACTCGCTCTTTAAAGCTGAATTGGAGCAAACATCAGTTTGGGTTTTCTGCATATTGATGTTTGCTCTGCTTGAACTCTAAAGAGTGGGTTTTCAGATGGAAAGCTCTGGAGCAAAAGGGGGGGGCAGCACTTGGACATGGAGCTTTAAACTGTGGACCATGCCTGGAAAGAGCAGTGGAAAGATAAGTGTGGATAAGCCCTAAATCCCACTGATGTCAATGGAACCCAAGAATTGCATTGATGACAATGGCATTACTGCCTTCCTAACATTCTCTGGGACACTCTACACATAAATTCAGTGTTGTATTTTCTTCCCAAAACTTTTTTTTTTAAATTAAAACATGAGAATGTTGATGGCTTAGCTATTTATATCTAGCAGATTTCTAGCTAGATGAAACAATATTTTTTTTCCATAGAATATGACAGAATTCCTTTAAAGCTTGTCAACACACATTGTGCCAGCTATTTTGGTTTAGACCATTTTCCAGCACAATGTTTGGATAGCCTTCAGAGATTAAAGTGAATTGCAGTTGTTTTTAGTTTAAAGAGATGGGTGGGGAAATCCTGAGCAAGACTGGTTTCCTGTGGCATATAGTGAGACACCTGAAAGATAGCACATGAAACTGAATTGTCTATCAAAAGAAAGAAGTGCTGGCAAAGTCAATCCAAATTAAACCCTACAATCCTCTTTTGCTTTTCATTTCTGATGGATTTTGAACATAAACTTTATTTCCTTAAGGAGTGGGGAATGTTGGTGGCACGGCTGAACATCAAAATAAAATGATATTTATTCATTTATTTGCAACATTTATATACTGCTTTTAATCACTGGTTTCAATGAGATATTGCATCTGATAGTGGAGCATGCCTCTCCCTTAAAAAGTAGTGGCAACCAGAGCTAAGCTGCCTTCATCTGCCACCCCCAGCATATTCCCATCCTCTATTATCTACACATAGGCTATAACTAGACTGGAGCAGCTGCCTGGAAAACTTTTGATACATAAGAGATCAAACCCATGGTAGATTAAAAAGGAGACTCAGGAAATAACAGTGTGTTGAGGTCTCATAAAGAACACTGTAACCCATTCAATTCAAGAAACATGTTGACAAATAGATAATGACTCAGAAGAAAGTGACAAAGATACTAAAGGCAAAGGAGACAATTATTTTTTTCATTTAATATGAAAGAAGAAAATCAAGGGGACAGTATGTTGACAGTACTAATGATGAGCGGCAGCCCTTGTGTCACTCAAGCGCCAGGTTTGGTTTATGTAATCCCAATCTTAACCTAGACAGCATCCTAAAAAGCAGAGATATCACCTTGCCAACAAAGGTCCGTATAGTTAAAGCTATGGTTTTCCCAGTAGTGATGTATGGAAGTGAGAGCTGGACCATAAAGAAGGCTGATCGCCGAAGAAGTGATGCTTTTGAATTATGGTGCTGGAGGAGACTCTTGAGAGTCCCATGGACTGCAAGAAGATCAAACCCCTCCATTCTTAAGGAAATCAGCCCTGAGTGCTCACTGGAAGGACAGATCGTGAAGCTGAGGCTCCAATACTTTGGCTACCTCATGAGATGAGAAGACTCCCTGGAAAAGACCCTGATGTTGGGAAAGATTGAGGGCACAAGGAGAAGGGGACGACAGAGGACGAGATGGTTGGACAGTGTTCTCGAAGCTACCAGCATGAGTTTGACCAAACTGCGGGAGGCAGTGGAAGACAGGAGTGCCTGGCGTGCTCTGGTCCATGGGGTCACGAAGAGTCGGACACGACTAAACAATTAAACAACAACAACAACAACCCCAATCTTTCCCTTTGGTGGGAATTTATGTGTGGGCATACAAGCCCAGAGATACCTCTGTTAGGGAGAAGCTCTGCAGAGGCTAGACTGCAGGAAGTGCTGCATCTCCATCTTCAGGAGTCATGCCCATTGCTGATTGGGTTCTCGGCAATGAAAGACTGAAGGGGTGTAAGATCATGACATTGTTTTGTAGCTTTCTTTGGGCTATTTAATAAAACCTTTAGCCTTTAACCTTCACCCCATTCGGGTGTTCATTGTGTTCTGGATGCAAGAAAAACCACTGCACCTTTAAAAATACAATTATCATTATAATTAACTGTAGGTTGGGTTGCCCATTCTCTAGATCAGGTCCCAAGAGACTACGATCTACTACCAATATTAAAAAAAAACTGGCAGTGATCTACTAATTGCTATTGAGGATTGTCCAGAGTTGACTGAGCTTCTTTGAAGGGGGAATGACATGATTCGCTCACCTAAAACTCCACTGCTAAAAAACGCACGCAGCGCTAAAGCCAATCATTGTATTCCCAATCGCCAACAGAAAATGCCAAACACTGCCCACTTGACGCAACAGAGGGACAGAGAGAGGGGAGCGGGAGGACAGAGACATTAATTCCCCAGTTCTTTAAATTCCGTGATCGACCACGATCACCAGGGGAGCTACCTGTTGATCGCAGTTGACCGGTTGAACATGTCTGCTCTAGATGAATGGACAGACCAATAACCTGGATTAACATTTGTATGCATTTTCATGCCTACTTTTCTTATGCATCTTATATGCAGTTTTGCCGCATAATCCATTTTCTCCAAACAATATTCACTAATATAATGTATTCTGCTCATTAATTTCACAGATATACATATTTTTGCATGCATTTTTCCTGAACGCACAAATTGTTGTATGCATTTTTTCTTGGGGAACTGCAACATAAAACTCAGATTGCATTTTGGTTTGCATATTGGGTGTGAATTAGGTTCGTTTGTATTAAAATGAAAAACACATGAATTTCTCCCAATTCCTATTTAATATTGGCCACAACAATGGTGGTTTTGCTTCTCAGAATGGAATGGAATCAACGTTTTGTTGAAATAAATGGCAGATTTCCCACTACTTTTAATGGTTATGGATCACACCCAAGTTTTATTTGTTTGCTTGTTCATTTAAGCTCAGCATCCTTGTTAAACCCTTGAATTTTTGTTCTCCCTTTCATGGATTAGGTGGCAACCCCATGTAGATTCTTTCTCACGCTGACTGGGGAGCAAAGCACTTTTCTGAATAAAGATTGTATAGTGGCCCCCATTTCTGTTAAGAACCTTGCACATGACATACAAAGTAGCCTCTCTGTGATGAAAATAATTGTTCTTGGATAAACAAGGAGATTCTCAGAAAGTCCCAAGGCTATTGGCAGAAGATGTGTTGGCAGCTGTAAGAGAACAATTTTATTGTGGTGCAAGGAACTGTAAGAGGAAATGAATCTGGGATTCTCTAAGTCCCAAACGTTATAAGCTTATGCTATATAAAATTGAGGTAAACATTCTTTATTGCCATGGCTATGTTATTACAAATCTCATTTGTTTGCATAGGGAGATATGCTGTATTTATTGTTTATTTATGTCCACTGTTTCTTACCATGCCTTTTCAAACAGGATATTCAAGGTGATTCCCCCCCCCAAAAAAAGATGGAAGACAGAAATGTTTCACTAATTCTATGTGGGGTACAATAAACAGCTCTTTCCACAAAAGATAATCTAATTCTCAGTCTCAAAGAATACAGTCTTGAACACCTGGTTAAAGATGTGCTGACTTGGTTTTTTTCAGTTCAATTTTACTGCTATTACCAAAGATCGGGGTGGGATAGGCTCTCGTAATTGAGTTCACCAGTGACAAAGGCTGTGCATTGATTGTATACTGAGAAATGGAACTATAGAATCTTATTAATATATCCCTAAACACCATACATTATTAAACAGTTCAAAAGAGCTTAGCCACCATGCCATTATGCCATTGTGAAAGCCACCACTAAAATCAAATAGGCTGGTGGGGAAGCTTTCCAAAGAACACAATATTCTGTGGGATAAAAATAGTTTGGGGGCTGCTTCCCCTAAAATGCTTCTGTCTTGTAAGGCCATATTGCTATGTAAATGTGACTTTTAAGATTAAATCAAGTGTATTATGCAACTGAATCACTGCTTCATTCCATTTTATGGAGGCTTCTTATGGCAGTAACGTAATATTAATCAGTCCACAATGCTAACACTTGATATTTGGGGTTATGTACCCAATTTCTTATGTACAATCATGGGCTCCTTTCAGTTTTTGAGACCCCTAGCCATAAGAAAAATTAAAAATGATAACAGTAACAGAAAGAAAATAGGGCACACGCAAATCTTGTGCCACTAGAACCAACAAATTTTAATGAATATTTATTAATTTGCTATTATTTAGGGTAAAACATCCCAAGGAAGCTTATATCAAAAAAGAAAATTAAATCAATACTACAATATTCCCAAACACACACTCTCTCAATCAGAACCTCATGAATACATCCAGCATTAAAGCATTAAAACAGTAGCAGTGAAAACAATGCAAAGCACCACACACAAAAAATAAAAACAGCCTGAAATAAAAAAGTATTTAAAGTATTGTCTGAAATCCCCCACTCTTGCTTACCCCTGCTGCCACCCCAGACTGTTGAGTGACCATAAAAATGTGCAATTTGCTAAGCAACCTGTAAAAAATAACACTAACATCTATGTTTTAAGGAAATACTACGTACCTTTAGTTCAAGCTCAGGCTTGTCTGATGAAACAGCTCCAGCATGAAGTCATCAGACTATGGAAATATAGTGTCTGCAACCTGAAATAAATGAGAATGAGAGGTAAGCACCTAACTGCTATCAATTATAGCAGCTAATAAAAATTAACCCAGTGAATTCCATTCCAAAGAGAAATAAACACATAAAGCAGTAGTTCACATTTTTTAAAAAATGTATATTTATATTCAGGATCACCCATGGAAAAATATGATGCACATATGGTGACTTCGATTTCGACATCTTGCTTTCTTTGGCATTCCTCAGAGTTGTGCTAGACTCATAGAATGAATTGCCTTAATAAGTCCTATTTTCCCCAACCCCAAGCAAAGAATCAATTGGCCAATTTAAACCTTGACCTATTCCATTTCTATTCTCATCACTCCCTGCTTCTCAGTTATAAAGTACCCAATGGCTTTATAATCAATCTAATGTATGTGATGACAATGATATTGATTGATTTAATTTGTATACCATCCTTCGTCTGACGATCCCAGGGTGGTTCATAACAGAAAATCTGAATACAAAATGCACAAGAAAACAAACAAACAAATAACCCCCTCCCACAAATAAAACTGCTAGAAAGAACTAGACATATGCCATTTATTTATTTAGGAAAATTCTAGCGGACTCAATCCTGGGATAATAACATAATACACAATAAAATCAAATTTATATAAAACCAGTATCACCTTAAAACAATAACAACAAACAGGTGTGGCAAGGGTGCTTAATGCCACAAATAGACAGTTAACTAAAGGCCTGGATGAATAAATAGTGCCAATAACCCATCAATGCCAGCACTTGTTGAACCTTGCAGGTTATTACATATGTTTCTCACATGTTGCCACATAGCGCATGTTTGGCAGATGCAGCACAGTTAATTATGAACCCAGGGCTTAAATGCAGTTGGGTTTTCCTTAATTTTATTTATTTATTTGTTCATATAATTAATGGCTGTTTCAGCCCTAAAAACAGCTTTTTACCTTGTCACTTAATAGGATCTGATTACATCAAAAGTCATAAGATCCAATGGTGGTGGTGGTGGTGGTGTTTTACTATTTTAGTCTATGGTTTAGACATGCAGCTATCACACTGCTAACTAGCATTTCTATCCCAGGTAATAATCCTAACTTCCAGAGGGTAGGACCGGAACAAAAGTTACAAGAAAGGAGATTCTGACTAAACATTAGGAAGAACTTTCAGATGGTAACAGTTGTACAACAGTAGAACAGCCTCCTTAAGTAGTTGGTGGACTTTCCTTCCTTAGATGTTTTTAAGCGCAGGTTAGATGGCCATCTGTCATGGATGTTGTAGCTGAGATTCCTGCATTGTTGAGGGTTGAGCTAGATGACTCTTGTGGTCTCTTCCAGCTCTATGATTCCATAATTCTAAGATTCTAAGTTCCCCATTTGAACATTATGCCTGAAAAGGAACATGTGCAAGGTTCTTCAAACATCTACTTTTCAATGTTTTTTGCAACTTATAAACCCATCAGGAATTTGCACATGGTAGGCATAAGTTAGCTTTTCTCTTCTCCCCTCCCCTGTCAGTAGTGAGCCAATATCATGCCATGTTGAATTAGGAAAAGGGATACTTATGTTGAAGTCCTCAGATTCAAGCCACAGAACACATTTACTTGTCTTGGGATGCTAAGGAAGAGGAAGAGAAGGGAACCATGTAGGCTGCTCTGAGCTTCTCAGAGAGAGGGTGGGATTAAAATGTATTAAACAGATGAACAGAATTTCTCCAGATTAGCTACCATTCATCTGTCATGTTTCCTCTTCACACAATCATAATTTATGCATTTTGAGATGGGCAGTAATTTGCTACTAATTCTACCGTTATTGTTCCCTAAGAATAGTGATGAGGCTGAGGAGGAATCATTACTTTGCAAAACTCCATGGTTTAGGGGAGTTTATCAGAACAATAAATATTAGAAGCAAGCCATGTTGCAAATTTAGCATCACTCAGAAATTTTATATTTTAGTTTTAGATTTCAACAGCTTCATGTATAGAACTAATGCATAGGGCAGAGATGAGTGCGTCACATGCAGTTTGAATCACAGGAGGGGTGGCCAGATGCCAACCTCTGCCCTCCCAATGTCTGAATTTTCAAGCTAAGACAAATAATCCATCTGGACATCTTAAAGGGAAGGAAGGTGTATCCTAAGTGCTCTTCTCCAGCCAGTTGAAATTAACACTGAAATTGGATAGCTTTAAAGTCACCCGAATTATAAGGGAGGATGTTGAAAGGAATCAGCAAAATGCCTTCAAAACTATTTTTTCCTCTCTTGAACGTGGGTCTCAGTTGAGTATGTGAACCTTTCTTTATGCTGAGCTGACATTGGCTCCTCATGACCTCAGATCACAGTAGGTGTTAAGGAGCAGAGGTTTCTCCGGGAAGTTCAGGGGTGGTAGAAATGTTTTGATTCTGCAGCTGAAGAAAGGCTGCCAGGATCTTGCAAGCAAGCAGCGGAATATTGTATTTGTTTTTATAGTGTGGTCATTATTTTTCTCACAATGTGGTTCCTGCAATCTTTGAAGTCTTTTGACTCCTTTAGTCTCTGGATAATGGCTGACATGGCTTGTTTGCTTATTCATGATGCTGTCTCTTTCGGGAGAGGGGTTTTTTTTCTTCTGCTGCTGCTGGTGCTATATCCTGTTTTATACAATCCTTAGCCACAGCTAGCAAATAACAGCCAGGAAGCCATAAAACACTACTGAAGATCTTCCTTTCAGTTTCTGTAACTCAGTGATGGAAACCATCTGTGATAATTAAATAGAAGTGGACAAGGTTTGGAAGGTTTCTTGTGATTCGTTTCTGAGGGTCAATAGATACTGAATGTTTTTCCTTCACAGAGATGGCACCATAAAGGCAGGGAGGGGGAATGTATGTGTACTGTACTGCCACTTGTGAATTATTATTGTATGAGTCTTTATTTTACTATGAATTTACAACCTGAATGTTGCTATCACTGGGGAAAGCCTGAGGAGAACTAATTCAACAGTGGGCCTTCTCAGTTATGAGCTGCATTCTCCTCAGAAATCCACTTGGCACTACCTTTTGCTTACTTTTAGCAAACTGAAAACATGTATTTTATCATCAGGCTTTTGATGAATAATATTTCTGGACCTTAAAATGTAGTTAATGGATGGTTTTTAACTGATTTAAATTTATTATTGTTTGTATTTATTCTTGTAACCTTTACCTGAGGTCAATGGAGAAAGGGTGAGATATAAATTATAAAAATAAATAAATACAACTCAGAAAAATGCCTTTTTGTGGCATTCAGCAGCATCTCTGGTATCTAGTTGTGAAAAACATAAACTTTTCAAACTACATTTCTCTAGAGAGCTATTATTTTATTGTTGGCATGCACGGTCGGCTTAAGAAGACTTGGCATCTCAACACAACATCATTGAAACAAAGAAAATGAAAGCTGCCAAGATAGAGCAGATCCTGTGGGGACCTAGAATGGCCCATTGCCTGCCTGGTGTGTCCTCAACTCCTGGATCTCTGTCCAATTTCTCTTTACTTGTGGCAACAGTCACAAAATTCAGTATACAATTATCCTATTGATTGCCAGCCGCTCAACTAAAGTCCTTAAGCAAAAACATATTTAACAAATGTCTTAATAAAGCTAAAAGCATCTTTAATGATGTGAACCAACAGTTCCTGAAAAAATCCGTAGCATTACCCAGATTCAAGGATTAAGCATCAAACAAACAGAAACAGTTGCTATGTTGCTATTGTCTTTAATCCTTCTTGAAATGATGGCGTTTGTTTTTCAGATGTTACATTATGACAATATTGCCTTCTTAGCAATAAATTACAAAGAAAAGCATTAATTCAATATAATGACTAATATAAGACCCCCAACAAGTGGTTTTTTAAAAATAAAAAAGCTTGTAATTCATGTTAAAATTTCATCTCAGCATGTGTAGACCACACAATGTGTCAATGTTTGTTCTTTACATAAAATAAGGACCACCGGGGGATTTTAAATTGTGCACTAGTTGTAGAAAAATTACTTCTGCAGCAAATGTGAAGCAGACAGACAGACAGAGATTTTTGGCTGATCCAGTAGTCCATGGACAGGGACATCACTTAGGCTGCCAGAAAATGAATCTGCTAACTCAATTTTTGTTCTTCAAATCATTCTATGTTTCTCAATATATTGCCCTCTGCTGCACTGATTTTCCCACTCATTTTCCTCCATAATAGGCCGGCTGATCACTAATACATATATTCTGCTTCCAGACAAACCTAGAGACCCAAACAATTCTGAGGCAATGAATAAAAACATCTTAAATACAGTGTTCGGTTTAGCTCCAGAAAATGCACACCATGATATAACATAATAGATGGAGTTTTGGGACGATTTTAACATTATTTCACCACCACCACCAGTTCCAAATATGAAGGCTGCCAAAAGGCACTCACTCATGTCAACATTTCATGTGATGGGTTAAAACCTAAAAGCTTCTTAAGCCATGTGCCACCCATGTGCGTGCATTGTCAGCATGCCAGTGTGGTTGCTGACATCACTGGAAACATACAGTATTGGTGCAAGGACACTGCATACTATAAGCAATCATATGACATGAGAGCTTTTCAAAGTTTTATGCCCACTACATAGAGCCAACATGGACTGGTGCTTTTTGACAGCCTCTACAAACCTCTACCCACAAAACTTCTTATTCTTGTCTTAATCATGGTTAAAAGAAAAGAAGACCTAAGACAACAGTATCCTTTGGGAGCAAAAGCACTTTATAATATGAAGAGGATCATCTGGGGTTCCTATTGTACTGCGTTTTTGCTCCCAATGCATCTTTTTATGAACATTAAAAGAGTAATGGAAAGTTTTGTACAATGACTGTAGTAGTGAAACTCTATGTTGAAATCTTGGTAACAGTGGCTTCACATACAGGTTTTGTGCTCATTTAAACGGACTCAACTTGTGGCTGATTTGGACAGGCATCAAATTATCTTATTGCTAAACTTGCTGGCCCTCTAGTTCCCAAGTTCTTCTCTCGCCTCTCAAAAGTAACTAAAAACTGATTTAAATTGTAATTTCCAGATCTTTCTAAACAAGTAGACAGCATCATGAGTTTAACTATAGTAATGATTTATTCAGCACATCTCCAAACTTATCACAACCTTAAGGATGTGCTGAGCAAGGAAATAGAGAATTATGTGTTGGAAATACAATTTTGCTACCAGCTTGCAATTCAAGTTTTACTCCTCCTGATTTACAGAGGGACAATCCTAGAAAAATATTGTGGAGTGGGCTCCCACAACTACCACTGATGACCACATAGGTCACAAAGGTATAAACACATGTATGACCCTCATTCAAATGGGCACTGACTAATCCAGTTTATTTTCTCCAAGACCAGCTCTGATCTCATTCACTTAAATGGGAATTGCATATAAGGCAACATTTATAGGCAGTGTTCTTCCCCTGTCACTCAGTAAACAATCTTGTACTTGTATACAAATTAAAGATTGCATCCTCTGCCATGCAACGTGAATGAGCAAGAAAATCCAGTAAGATACCAAAATCATAGAAGAAGAAAAAGAATAAGTACTCGTATTTTTGCTCTATTTCCTCTCTACCACCATAGCTCTGATAGAAAGACACATAGCCATTGTCCCCTGAAGTCCTTAGGGTTTCTATTTCTTATATAAGCCTGATTCTTGATTGGCAGATGTGTTTGCATATATTACACACACACACACATGTGCTCACTTAATGTGAGGGTTGGAGTTCATAGCACTGGCCTAGTAGTCTGTTATTTTTTCCTGTGGAGACTGCACATATCACTCCTCTAACATATGTAATGCCTTGTGGCATAGATATCTCCATACATTTTTGTGGGTGGAAAAAAAAGCCACCAACTCATCCTACTTTTACTAACGTGAGCCCAATGGATGTCCTGGGCTGCCTCCCACAATCATCTAGTTCAAGTACCTAGTTCTGCAACAACACAATAGTTCTAGCTGCAGTCTCAGAAAGATTATTTGGAGGAGGGACAGAATCCAACTGAGGGAGACATGGTGAGAAAAAGACAGTGAAAGTCAGATGAGCTTCTAGCAGTATTCAGGGCCAAGGTTATGTCCTAAGATATGTGCCCTAACTCAGTATTTGCTAGTCCCATGCCTTCCAGATGTTGCGGAAGGGCACTGGGTTGGTGAAGGGTACCCTAACCCATTTCATCTTAAGCAGTAGCTATCACATAGGAATTCAGACACAGATGGATAGCTAAGTGCATCCCACACATTTACATGGCTGCTACTGAGTGGGAGATAATTTATGGTGATTAGTACAAACTGTGAATGGGAATTGTTCTGAGAAAAAATACTTGCTCTTCTTGTGGGCTCTTGCCACTTACGTCAGTATGGAAAAGATAACATTAATCTGCAATGATTTTACTACATACTTTTGCACTTTAAGATTTTGCATTTATTCCCAGGGGGTGCAGAATGTTTGATCTGGGAAACGACTGCAAATTAAAAGGATCACTTCTGAATGATTCAATTGGACTTCAAAATCAGATGTTCAATTCAAAGTATACATATTTTACTGCCATAACTTTTTAAAATGAAAGGGAAAAGAAACTGCTAGAATTCACTTCAGATTACAGTGGTACCTCGGGTTACATACGCTTCAGGTTACGGACTCTGCTAACCCAGAAATAGTAGCTCGGATTAAGAACTTTGCTTCAGGGTGAGAACAGAAATCGTGCTCCAGCGGCGCAGCAGCAGGAGGAGGCCCCATTAGCTAAAGTGGTGCTTCAGGTTAAGAACAGTTTCAGGTTAAGAACGGACCTCCAGAACGAATTAAGTACTTAACCCAAGGTACCACTGTACATGGGTATGGTAACTGTGAGCACTTGATAGTAGCAGATGCGGATGAACAACAGGCCAGAACCAGAATCTATTACACAGGAACATAAATGAGCTCCAGCAACTCCTATATAACTGGTGAATATGGGACTCTGGTTTGAAATTGTGGCATAACTAGTCAGAACAAAAGAATGGTAATATGCTGAATGCTGTCGGTCTTTGCCATCTAAGTCACCAGGAACTACATTGTGATAAATACCCTGAAATAAGGATAGAAAATGTAGTGTTCTGAATCTTAGATATGTAGGATGCAGTTTGCTCAAGCCCTGCATGCTTACAATGATGATATTGCCCATCAGTACTAAATACAAATTGCACACCAAGCAAAGCATTTTTCCTCAATTTAAGAAAACAAGGGAAAATGTGGGTGAAAATAGAATTGCTGTTGCAGTGTATGAGTCCCATTAATTACCCAAACCAACTGCTGTCAAAACGTGTTGGGTTCCTCCACACACGCACACACATTTGGAGCCTTCTTGGCCTTCATTCAGTCTGTCAACCTACTAGCAATAGAGACACATGAATCTGTCAAAACAGCTCAGAGAACTTCTGTATGGACTTTGCCCCCCTCAGCAGTCAGAAGGTTCCTGTGCCTAAAATAACTTGATCAAGTATGCCAAGTGTAAGCATTAGAATTGACTTTTAAAATGCATTCTATAATTTGTATATGATGGGAGCTTGTCTATCACTTTAGAAACATTCAGCTTTCAATAACAGAGTGGGGGTGGCAAAGTAAGAGCACAATAATTCTATTAAGCTTTTAACTTGTCACAAACCCCTGCCAACATGCCCTGCAAATTAATATAATTATATTTCATCCTATGGGCCAAAGTGTACTCCAGCTAACTGCACAATCCAAACCAAATCTACTCAGAAGTCAGATTGAATTCCCAGGTAAGTGTGGTTAGCATTGCAGCCTAAGCCAGACTGAACTAATTTAGAGTATTACGTAGAGTTTATTTCAGATTTCAATTCTTTGTACACAACCACCAACCCTTGAACAGAATCTGTCTTCTCTCATGGCACTCGTCAGTTACTATATTTGATGTTATAGGCTAGGCAGCAACACAATGTGAAGAGGCCAGTATTTTCAGAATAATCATGAGGCAGAATATCAATGCCTAAAATGAAGTTTATTTACCTGCTCACTGTTAACGTTACTTGATTAGACATTTATAGGGTCTGGCCTGGCAGTTCCCCCACCCCCCTTCACAGAGCTACAATTCCCAGCCTCCTTAACAAACAACAGCTCCCAGGATTCTGTGGGATGTAAAACACAGGAGCAGTCAATTACAACATTCCTAGAGTGTACATGTGTAGACATGGGGAGGGATGTTTGTCCAGCCAGCAGGTGAACTTCCTGGGACAGACTTCCTCCGCATGTGACCAGAGGTGGGTGTGGCCTTACCTGTGCAGGTAATGATAAAAGCACAGGGCAGGGCAGCCATCTCTCTCTCTGCCATCTGCCTTCGAAGAAGTAACATCTACTAAAGATGCTCTCTTGGCTCCCAGCCAAGAGAGCAGAAAGGGACTATCTTCTTATAAGATAGATTCTAAATGTATATTACCTTATTAAGCCTGTCTGCCTTCTGGGATCCGATTGTGAACAGAATGTAAACTCTTTTTATACTTTTATAAAAGACTGTGTCGTCCCTTGTATTTTAGGAGGGAACAAAGGGGAAATTACCAGAGTAATTGTTATAGAGGTTCTAGCGAACCTGAGCACATGTTACCGTTGCGAACTTAAAAGGGGAATGTCTTACTCTGCTGATATTTTGGGAACTTGTTAGCACAAGTTGGATAAGGATATAATCTCACAATATATCCTCTCCTGCATCCCTGAACATCCCCACAGATTCTTTGGGGAAAGTCGTGTGCTTTAAATGCGCAGTGGATGTGCTTTAAATGCAAGGTGTGGATTGTCCTTTAGGCTATCATCCAGAATGCTAACAGCAAAATCTGCATTGCCATAGCTCTTGGGATCACAGTAACATAACAAGCTGCCCAGCACTGATTCAGACCAGGGATCCATCTCATCCTCTACTGTTGACACGGACTGGCAGTAGTTCTCCAAGGTTTCAGGAAGGAGTCTTTCCTGAGTCAACCTGGAGATGCCATGGACTGAGCATGGAATCTGCCTTTGAAGAGTAAAGCAAGTGCTGTAACTCAGGGCTATAACCCTTCTTCATAAATATTGCAATGCTGCTTGCAGAAAAACTGAAGGGACAGAAAGAGTGATTTGCATATTTTAAATTTGGCCAAGATGGGTTTTTTAAATAGCTAACAGTTATTAATCATTTAGTAAATGGAAGTAGGTCTACACCACACGTATTACAAAGAACTCCTTGCTGCACGAACTGATCTCAGTTGTATATGCTCACTGCCCCTTGCGGCACAGCAAGTTTAAATGAGATGCATCCTGCCGCCGGTTTCAGAGCTTTGCACCAATTTTCAGCTTTTTGTTATACCAATCCCAGAGAGAAGTATCACAAATCCACGGTAATTTAGGCTACTACATGTGCAGTATGAACATAGTGCAAGCAAGTAGGAGCGAGAAACAAAAACGTATAGAAAAATATATCCTCTGCCGCAGGTATTGTGAGAAGCATGAAAATCTTATTACGTTTGGGTGTGAGGAATCAACAGGAAGGAGAATGCACCACCTTGCCATGAGTTTTTCCTTTAAAACAAAAATATGACTGTTGAGAGGGTTTTGTTCTTCCTGCTTATTAGAAGTAACCTACACTATGAGCAGAAAATCCACAACATGGGGTGGAGGAAGATCCTGTCTGAGCTGGGAAGAAATGAATAAGAAATATGCATTGCCAAGCCATTTAAAATAAAACTTCTAGAGCCTCTTTAAATTGTAACATCTTGAGTAAAGAAAAGTGCTGAATTATGTAAAAGCAGGCAGGGAGCCAACATCTGGCAACAGTAAAATTGTTTTGGAGGCGAGCAGTTTCCATCCAGCACGGAGACCTGGGTCCACGCAGCACAGGATAACGGATCTATGAAGATGTACAAGAGCTCTGGTTGCCAGAAGGATACCCTGGGCTTTGAGTGAAAATTTTTCTGTCATTTGATCTCCTAACACAGCCAGCTGAGATGAGTTATGCTTCCCCCCACCAGGAACCTCGAAAGAATTGTTCAAACCATACACTCATTCCTGCTGAATTGGAAACAAATGCCACAGCCGCACTGTTGGGCTTTGAAATCAAATTCACCCCAGCTCTTCCTAAACTTCTGTGAAGGAAACAAAGCTCTTTCCTGTGTCTGCCACTTTAGTCTCCACGGACAGGCCTCCTCTCTGCTGTGCCCCTCATCTCCTCCGCCACCACTAGCAGATTGCAATCTTTCATTCCAGAAGGCCACATCACAGACTTGCCCCATGTGTTAACTATACTCTGTTTGCTGCCATTAGGTCATGCCATTGGGAATGGAGTCTCCTAATTAAGCCCAGAGTATGGGGAACAAGTAGACTCCTCAAGACTGCACTGATCATGCTGCACTGATCATTCCGCTGCTTCTCTCCCCTGCAGGAAAGTAAACCTGATTTACTAGCTGCAGTGTTCATGCCAGGGGACTCATATACTCATTGAGCTGCACCTAAGCATTGGGTAAAGGTAAAGGGACCCCTGACCATTAGGTCCAGTCGTGACCGACTCTGGGGTTGTGGCGCTCATCTCGCTTTATTGGCCAAGGGAGCCGGTGTACAGCTTCCGGGTCATGTGGCCAGCATGACTAAGCCGCTTCTGGCAAACCAGAGCAGCGCACGGAAATGCCATTTACCTTCCCGCCGGAGCGGTACCTATTTATCTACTTGCACTTTGACATGCTTTCGAACTGCTAGGTTGGCAGGAAAGCATTGGGTACATGAACCATATACGCAGTAGCTATGGGTAATAGCAATGCACCCTACTCTGAGAGCTTCACTGCTAGAAACCACTGGGTTTCCCAGTATCCATGCAAATGGCAGCTGCTCCATTAGGATGAATGGGGCATTGCCCCACAAGCCTCAGCCTTCCCCTGCCTGCCTGCCTGCCTTCTTACAGCCAGTCTATGGAGTGTGGTGGCTGGGAGTTTCCTCCTTCTTAGTCTCAGTGTTGTCCTTGTAGAACTCTGCTGGGAGAAGGAGAATATGCTAAAATTGGTTTGCTTTCCCTGTCATTGGCTCTGGCTCCACCTGTTTCGGGGCTCCTCGCCTTCTTCCCCAGCAATCCCCTTGGGCACTAAGCCACCAACGAACCACACCAGCACTTGGCAATAGGCTGGCTACAATAACCTTTTATGTGGTGGAACCCCAATTTTGGAACACCCTTCCCAAGGAGATAGGGTGCTACTATTACACTCTTTCCGCGGCATGTTCTTATTTGTCCAGCCATTTAGGTGCTTTTTAATCTAGCCTGCTTTTTGTTTACTCCACCCTGGAGTAAGGGATAAAGGATGTCTAAGAAATATTTGAAACACATAAAGCAATCTCTGTCCCAACAAGGGCCAGTCTTGCCATTAAGTAGGGAAAAAACACCTCAGGGAGTGATGGTAAGTTGTGGGGGGGGGCAGAGCTGTACATCCCACACACCCTGTCCTGCAACTCCTATGCTAGCCTGGTGCCCCAAAAGGCAGTGGAGGGGGCTGCCCTGTCAGCAGCAGTGAAGTAAGATTCAACTGCCATTACGTCTGTGGAGTGATGAGACAGGCATCATCTTGTCTACCTTGGGTAGAACAATATCTTGCACCAGCCACAGTCCCAGCTAAGGGCTATCCCAAGAGTTCGCAAGCTTAATACAATAGAGAAGCAACCTTTGATAGTGTTGCACGTCAGCCCACTATCTGAGAGGTGCAAAATTCCAGGGGTTCCAGGCATTTACCCAGGTTTCAGGTTTCCTTCCGGAAATGAGACACAGCTGAGACTGTGGTGTCTTTATGATAATAATGGTTTATTTACACAAATATACAGCCTGAGCCTGTGATGGAGGGGTTCACAGCATTAACACCCCAAAGGGGTCTTGTTTCTTCCATAGCCACAGACTTAGATTAAAGCAGAAATCAAACTTAAAGCATCTCAAATGTTACTCTGACTCTCTCCTGCTTGTTACTTTACTTCTAGGTCACATCACTGCAACTCAACTATAAACTCTGGCTTCGTTCTTCTAACTAATGGTGTGCTGGGGGAGGGGCCATACCCATTTGCCATCTCACAGAGCCCATTTCCTTTGTTTTCCTTAATGACCCATCACCCAGACCTCAACACCTCAACACCGTAAACTAGCTTGGCTTATAGTCGAGTACTTGCTGGATCCAGGGGTTAGAAGAATCTCACATTCAGCCAACTTCCTCCCCCACTCTCCCAAAACCCCTCCTAACAATACACAGAGAGAGAGAGAGAGAGAGGAGAGAGAAATTGTCTATTGTAACCAAAGTTCCAACCAAATTTGGCCCTATGGTTCCCGATGTAAAGGAGCAGGTTTTTGTCTATGTTTGGATACAACTGGATGCTGTTGTGAATCAAGATGGTAGACTTAACCTTTCAAAGATTTTAACCACTGATTTCAAAACTGCATTGATATTTTTATTTATTAGAATTCTCAAGCAATGGCATGTACAAGGCTGCTTGTGTGTGTGCTGTGCAAAGCAGCAGTTGCATGATCTGTTGGGCATTATGGAACAATGGAAACAAAGAACAATAAAATTTCTGAAAGTGAGAATAGGGACATTGTTCCTAGCATGACCATAATACTCATGGTCTCCCATCAACCTAGAGCTGCAGGAGAACAAAGATCTTAGAGGACCTCTTCTCAGAAATCAGTATGATGTCTGGCATTATTTACAATTTATTCCAGAGTTCATTTACAAAAAACACAGTTGGTTCCTGTTAAGTCAATAGTGGGATAGCTTCACAGACATTTAAATGTAGAAGAATCCTTGCTGACATCTCTACATGAGTCCTTGACTTTCAGTGCCTTTTGGAAATAAGAAATGGCCAGGAAACATTCAAATGTAGAATATCAAAGCTACTCTATTGTAGGTTAAACATCTGCTGAAAAACTGACTTTGTTATTTAACTTTTATTAAGAAAAACACCCAATGTTAGTGAATACATTTGTCAATAGGTCTTCTTTCCCAACTGTGCTCTAAATTGTTAGACAGAATTCCACAGTGAATAGGAAGACACACAAGGCTCAGTCTGTGCAACAACATAAGACTAACCATACAGGTTCTTTCAAAGTTAACAAGCACATAGAATTGCAGATGCTTATCTGAACCATATCCAAACTTTCCAAAGCCCTTAAGACTGGTAAATTGGGCATGAAATCTCATGAGGCTTTCAAGCAAGATTTCATGGACTTCCTGCTTGCAGCCAAAAGTACAACAATAATGAGAATGGGATACATCAGCAATTTGTTTTAATGATCCTAGTTAAAAAGCAAACAGGTGAGCAGCTGTATGTTCTTCTTTGCTTCAAAATGTATTATAGTAGCCATATTCCTGTGCATGTAATGCTGAGTCTGGCACAACTGCACTGGCTATCAGTTAGTTCCCAGGCTCAATTCAAAGTGCTGTTTTTGACCTATAAAGCCTTATACAGCTCAGAACCCCAGCACCTCAGGAACCACCTCTCCCCACATAAATCAACTTGGACCCTGCAGTCATCATCTGAAGCCCCTTTGTGTGTGTTCCCTCCACAGGAGGTTTGGAGGGTGACAGCATGAAAACAGGCTTTTTCAATCATGCCCCTCCCTCTGTTTGTGGAATGTTCTCCCCAGGGAGATATGGTTGATGCCCCTCTCATCTATCCTTGGGCAAGACTTTTATCACAATGGGGTCATTCACGTCCGATTGGTCTGTATGCTTGACACATTAACTTCTGCTCATTCCCAGTCATAGATATTCATTGTGATACCACTGTTTGGCAAATATGTCAGTGGATTTTGATAGAATGTCTCTAGAACATTAAAAAGGACTTTGATAAGCTTGCTGCTCCATACCCAGACTTAACCATAATTTGGTCTCAGCTGTTGGAAAGGCGCTGCTGGCGTGCTTGCCCTGACCTATTAACAGATAGTGATATGGCACCCTGCCATCACCTTTGACCAGGAGGTCTTGTTCTGTAGCAACAGGGTACACCTTTCCAATGCTGGCATGATATCTGGTTGAATGGTATTACAAAGGGCATCAGGGATCGGTTGCAGGTGTGAGGGTGTTGGTGGTGAGCCCTTTGGGCTCAAGTGGCAGTTAGGCATTGGGTAAAGCAATTGGGTGTGGATTCTGTCCAATGCCCAGACATGGGATTGGGCCATGCCACAACCCCAATGGGGACTCCTTGGGGTGCCCCTATTTGATGTAAGTTATAGGGCTCCCCTAGTGGTGGTTTACCCTTAGTTGGACTCCCTGCAGATGGCGGAAGTCGAGATAATAGCCTGGCTTCACCCAATGCCTAAGCCAAACCGCTCGCATCTGTAACCCATAAAGTTGTAGCCTATTTGATCCCATAAACCTAAATACTCATGTCCGTGTGTTTATTAATCTCTAGGGAACTGCGAGTCACGGGGCCTTGGCACACAAGTCTGCTCACCTTTCTTAGTGGGCAGTGTTGCAGCCAGGCATCCGGGTCCCTGCTGTGATTTGGCTTAGGGGCCCCCTTGTGCCAACCCAAGCCGTGTCACCGGCACTGGGCAGAGCCATGCCAAGAATGGCTCTGCTGGCCAATCATTGCCAGCAAGGGGCGTGGCCATGGCAGTCTCCTCTCTCATCCCTTTTCGCCGGATCTCCCAACCCACCTGTAGATATTCTACTAGCACTTGTACAAGAGTTCACAAAAAAAGCAGCACTAATACAGTTCTCCTTTCCCACATGGTTCTTTGGATCCAAGCCATTATCTTATCACTTGCAAATTGAATAATGATAACATCCAGACAACCATTATCACAAGCTTGACAAATTTGGCATTTATTTGACTGTCATATATAATTTTGATGCCTATTACTTTTCTAACATTAACCCTGATGTCTTCCTTATGTAACGGAATTATTCTGTTTATTCCTATCGTCCTATACCATACATGCCTAAGACAATGTTTGCTTCTTCATGCCTTCTACATTTCCATTTCATTGTTTTTGCTGTTGCTCTCCTTGGTTTAGTTCCTACTTAAATATGTAATTAAAATTTTTTTTTTAAGAAAGAAAGAAAAAAGATATTATATTAAGGATAATATATTAACCCCAGTGTTTATAGTACATGAATAACCAGAATTTATAAAGATACTTAAGTAATCTGTGAAGACCTCTCAGCAAACACACACATAACTGTATTATTCTCTGGAAATAAAACAGTAAAGGAGCCCTTTTAAAAGCATTCATTTGGGATTATGTCCTTTGTTAGGAAGCTTGTTGGAATAATGCTGCTAATTGCTTATAATTTTATATCAAATCTTCCTCTGAAAAACAGCCATGTGCATCTTTAGATTCGTCTATTCATGGTAAAAATTTGTATATGGCTCTTCCTTCTTAAAAATTCATGAAGCAGAGAATGAAACAGAAGCATACCTACCATATCCATGCATTTTTAGCTTACACAACAAAATAACTATTGATTAAATTGCCTATATTACGGTCTATATTATGCCCCCACACCTAATCCAGACTGGCCTGGACAACACCCAACTTGGATACACCGTCAAATCAATTTGAGTAAACACTGCATCCCTCTCTGAATCTGGTGCACAGCCCTAATATATATGCCATGTCTAATAAATGAAATGTGGGTGTTTACCTTCTGAATTAGTTCAAATACATATAATTCTAATGGTCTAAACTGAACTGTGCCACTGAGAGAAATTAATTTAATAGTAAAACATCATCATCCAGTCTGAAAAACAAAAGGGAAATGCAGGCTCCTACAATTCAACTTATTTATTCGTTTAGCATTTTTCTTTATTTTACTTTTCTGCCAGAAGGAGGCCTTCAAAGTAGCTTACAGACATGAAACCACAATACAACATCACAAAAAATGTTTTAAAACATATGTAGGGGCAAGTTGTCAATAACTCTAATGCAGAAGTCTTTCTCAACCTGGTGTCCTCCAGACTGCCATGCTGGCTGGGGCACATGGGAGTTGTTGTGTGAGTTCTGAGGGACATCAAGTTGAGGAAGACCGTAATACAGTGGCAAAACCAATAATAAAGAGCTAAGCAGAAAAAAATCACTCAGGGTAAGGGCTCAGCAAAATGCTGTCTGCACAGTGGAGTGCAAAGTCTGCAATGTGGAAGACATATGAGCCTCTAGGGGAAGGGAGTTCCACAGTCTGAGAGTAGTCACTGCTAATTGCGCCTCTGATGACAGCAGGCACCAAAACAGCTGACAATTTCAACACAGAGGCAGGTTAGTATGGAAAGCACAGTCCTTAAAATATTCTGGACTCAAACTACACAGGGCTTTAAAGGTCATAACCAGCATTTTGAATTGAGATTGAAAGTAAAATTCTCTCCGCTAAATTAGATCCCTCCCCCCCTCAAAGCTTGACCTTTTGAAATATGCCTACATCCATAGCATCTGAGCAACAGCTAAAAGCTGTTTTTAAAAAATAACCAGCAAGGGTGCAACACTTCTGTACATTAGTCATATGGCAAGGATATCAAGCATGCAGCTTGATACAACGGTAGTGTGTTAGAACATTTAAATATCTTTTCTGTTTGGGGGGAATATCTACTAGCAAAAAGCTTAAGACAAGCAGCACTGTGTGCTTTCAGGTTTATCTGCTTCATCTACTACTCTTATTTCCCCCATATTTTCAGTTCAGTTCCATGTGTGTGGGAGCTTCAGTGTCATTCTCTAAGATTTCATTTCCATCCAATATAGCTGAGTGAGAAGTGAATGTTACCGTTGTCCTTTTCAGTAAATTATGCTCACAATATAGGAAGGCATGCTGGTTTCTGTCTTGACAAAACTAAACCAAAATCATTAGAAGCAGATGACTTCATTTCAATACTGGGGCACCAGCTATATTAGATGATGCCAAAGGTCTTAACCTTGTGACCTTCAACATAGTGCTGCAAAGCTAACTCAGTTGAACATCTGTGATACATTTCCAAAACCATTCAGTGTTTTTTTTTGTAAATTATAACCCTTGATTAAACAAGTGCCCTTACCAGTACAATGTATTGAAAACAACAGTGTCTTTTGAAAAGGAAATATTTACCTTAATTGTCTCAGAAAATAATATGTCATGTTTGAATTTTTGCAGTAATTTGACATTTATTATCTTAGATCGATCTCACAAAAAAACAATTAATGAAATGATAATCAGTTGGTATATTTACTAGGGGTAAGTGGGCTGTGCTCAGGAGAAATAGAGAGTGAATTACCATTAGCTGGACCTATTTCATACAGAAACTGGGTTGCTGAAAGATTTGATGTGAGCAGGGTGTTTTTACATGTGTGTCACCCAGGGAAGCTGAAGTAATGAAACCCAAGCATAGATAAACTGCCCACAGCAAAACAATTAGCAATTTTTAAAATGTTGATAATGGGATTTACAAACCTACATCTCTACCATTTTGAAATCTTAGCTACTATGGCCACTATCCAACAGGTTTTTAATGAATATTCTGGAAGAGTTTGCCTGCAAATTAAGTTCTATTTTATACAGTGTTTTAAGGGAAGTAGTATAAGGCAACAAATGGAACCTGTAATTAAACACTGCAGTGGAACATTATCTCCAGATGTGGTCCTGTTCAGAGCTCTGGCCAATTTTGAGCAGGAGCTTTGTAGAACTTCCCAGAACTCTCTGGAGGAGGGAGAGGTCAGGAGAAGGAAAGAAGAAGAAAGACTCCCAATGCCTTTCCTCCACTGTATTATATTGTGCTAAAGGACTTGTGCATGTCTGATTAGTCCTCCATGTATGTGGAAAGTGCTAATTTGTTTTTGGATGGCCCCATTTTGTTTCTAAACTGATGAGCACTCAATCACTTGAGTTTGCTATTAGAAGCAATTATATAAAAATGATTTAAATGGAACCAATAATGATTTGCATTTGTACTTAACTACTGCATTACTACTGTGAAATGTGGTTCACATAAGATTAATGTACAACAGTGTAAAACAATCACTCAACTGACGCAAGAACTATTCAGGTTCTTGCCTTTTTACTTACCCATGTAATATTTCTGCACTACTTAAAATGTATCAGGGATGTGGCTGAATTGAACACCTGCGAAGAGCCAGACTCTGGAGACGAAGTACAGAGCCAGTACAGAGGAAGACAGAGTCTGACTCTGGAGACTAGCAGGAGTGGGTTACCCTGGCCCACCTTCATCAGGAGTTCCCAGACACGGAAAGCTCGCAGACAGAGGGAAGGGAGGAGATAGACGGCCTTGAGGGGGTTGCTATGCAACTAGGAGAAAGGCAGCATTTAGAGGCTTCTTCTTTTGATAGCGGGGGGGGGGGGGGTTTCAACCACCTTCTCCCCGAACTAGAAGAGCTGAAAGGGTTAAAATGCAACAAAAGTGTAAGAAAGGAAGAACTGGGCTTTGGTGCCCTTCGTGCTGTGACAGGGGCGGAGACTCTGAGTGACCAACTTGTAGCTAATGGTGGCAGGCTCGGAGCTGCTCTCTGGATTTAAATTGTAAATAAACGTACATAAAACTGCCAGAGACTCATTAATTTCTTATTGGAGCTTGCTTGCCTGCCTGAGATTATTACAAAATGGCAGTTTGCTTTCACCCAAATACTATGGAATTTTCTAGTAAATAAATAGATACACACACACACCACGTTTAGGATTGTATTCAGTGGTGTCCCTTGCACAGATGGAAGGGCTTTTGATCCAGTGGAAGCTTCTGTCAGCAGAACAGGAAGGAAGGCCATTTTTGCCCATTTCCTCTCTCTTCACGCCACCTCCCAACCCTCTGAAGCAAAATTTGCTTCCCCTCATTTCTACTAATGGAAACCTCCTCTGAACTGAAGAGCCTTCTGTCCACATGAAATACACCATTGGATACAAATCTTTCTATGGAAAGCCAAAAATATTTCTTAATTGTTGAATCATTTAGCAGCCTCCATAATTTCAAGGTGGAGGTGAATGAACTAGATGCACTTCTAGAAGCATCTACATGGAATTTTTGCCCCAGAAGCTCCTGAAGAATGGTATGGTTTGTTGAAATAGTTAATGTATTTTCAGGAGAACTGGATGCTTTGAAATTAGAAGCAAAACAGCACCAGCTGTAGTAATTTGTGTGGCACGGGGCTGTGTCTCAGCTGAACTGATATGTTAAGTATGGATTCTTTGTGGTAGAAAATTTGGCAAGAGAATGAACAACACTTACTGTGACTCCCTGCTGGTACTCTTAGAATGTAACAGTTTATTCCTGTTCTGGGACACATTCATGAGGGGCAAAAAACTTTGACACAAACACCCCTCCAGATCACTGTGTTGTACATTGCTTGTCTGTCACTGGCTGAGAAATATTCACAAGATATACTTAGCCTGTCAAAATTCGGACACCATATATAGGAAAAGCAAAATGAAATCACATTTAATTATAATTAACTCACAACATGCAAACAGTAAATGCTTCTGATTGCTTGGTGCCTTTTTAGTGAAACTGATACATATTAGATCATATCCAAAGGACTGATGTATATTCTACCAATGTATTTTATCCTTCAGTTTCCAAGTGGGCAGTCACTTAAACAGTATGCTGGGGATAAACGGATCACTAACCGTACAAACAACCTGCACTTGAAGAGGTGCAATCTAGGTTCATGGTAAAGCTGTTAAATGCCCACTTGATCACAGTGTTGGCAAATTTTAAAATAAACAATAAATAAAATATCATTTAACCTAAACCTAGTAAACTGCGTTTGGAGAAACTCAAAGGTTTAAGTGAGTCATTCCCAAATCAAATTTTAAGGTCATCTTCCCAAACTGTAGGCATCATTTTCCATACCCAACTTTCTTTGGTCAATCTTTATAGAGCACATACAGTGGCACACACCTCTGAATCATGTAGACTATGTAAAAAAAGTTATGAGTAGGGATTTGCATTTGGGTAATCAATCAGCACATTCACTATTCATAGCTTGTAATGCAAATAAACTGTTGGTACAAAAATGGTCCCATTGCTTAACTTTAAGAAGCATACAGGTGAGATGAGGCTGGTAAAATGAAAGGCCATATTCTGGGTAACCTGGTTTATATCACTATAAAAAATTACACATTGAGCCAGAGATGAGCCATTTCTTCATGTAAGTCAAAAGACAAATAACAGCCACTGTGTCAAACTTTACAAAACATACTGATATATTTTTCTTTAAGATGACTATCCCATAAATTCTTCTTCTTCTTTGGCGATCACTTGCACCGGAGTAAAATTGTCTTCCATGAACATGGTCCAACAGTGAGTCCGTAAGTGACTGTGGAGGCCCATTCTGGATCCACACATCCTTCCACAGTGGGGACGTAGGTTTCTGGGACAGGGTTGATCATGGTGAAGGTTTGACAAACGTGCCTTCCCTTTTGTCCTGAGTTTAAGCATCTTCAAAGTCCATGACACCTTTGGTAAGGGCTGTCCTCCAGCTGGAGCGCTCACAGGTCAATGTTTCTCAGTTGTCGGTGTTTATACTACATTTTATAGATTCGCCTTGAGAAAGTCTTTAAACCTCTTTTGTTGACCATCAGCATTACACTTTCCATTTTTAAGTTTGGAATAGAGTAGTTGCTTTGAAAGTCGATACTCAGGCATCCAGAGAACATGACCAGTCCAACGAAGAATCATTGCTTTGACACTGGTGATTTTTGCTTCTTCTAGTACACGTTTTGGTTTTGTTTCCCTGCAAATGTCCCAAGAAATAATAGATAGTACAAGACCTGCTTTCAAAATCTGTGATTTTAACATTTGTTGGAGTCACTGCATGTCATAATGAAAGAAAGTGCATCTGTCTCGTTTCAATGAGATCATAGACTGATTTTTGTTGCACCATTATGAATTTTTAATCCTTTGTAACTTTTGGATTTCTAATCCCACCATTTGGCCTTTTCTATGACCCAAAAGGTATTGCAAGCCTTCTAAGTATCAGGGTGTTGATGAGTTAAATAGAACCCTTGAAGTCTTCAAACATATCAAGGTGGGATGAAACAGATTTCCCTATATGGATACAACTTTTATTTATATGTTACTTTTCCACACAAGTATTCTCAATGCTGTATGCCGAGGAAACGTTAGGACACAGAAAAATAAAAGGTAAAAACAGATAGTATTCAAGAACAAATAAGGAACAAGACCGCCAACAATCAGCAGTCTAATGCCCTAGCTTTCAAAGATATGACTTAATAAAAAGCATTTATGTTTCTGAAAAGAAACAAGTGAGGTAGACAAGCAGACTTCCCAGGAGATAGCATTAATTCCCACAGATCCAGGGCCACCACAAAGAAAGCCTTGCTCCTAGAGCTAATCTGGCACATTTAGGGGGAATATGACCATATCCAAGAAGAAGGTTTACTTTTCCTTCAGCTTGTCATTCCACTGAGTTCCCTGGCATCAGGATATTTTGTCTGGAAAAAGGTTTGTTTCTCTTCCTCTCCTAGTGTCAATCATCCACCAAAACAACAAAGGCAGTTTCTGTACCCAAACCAAAATCCAATCTATGGACCTTTCCTACACTGTCAGACAGGTGAATATACTTCCAAATATTATCAGCCCCACAAACTCTGTTGTGGAAATGGATATAGGCTCTTTCTATTCATTTTTCCCTAACAAGCAACCAGTACTTTCAGAGAAAAGATAATCATGCATAGCAATTTAAATGCTGCTGCATACAAGAAGTCCTGGATCGGGGCCAGTATGTGGTAAACAAATGTGTTTCCCGGCTAAGGAATGGGTCTTCTCTTTCTCCTGCTGAGTAACAGGGCATAAAATATATTCATGTTGCTATGGGGCTAACAGACCCACCCTGTGCTGTAGGAATTCCAAAACATACTGTTATCTAACCTCAATATTTTTAATGTGATTAAAGTTCTCTACATTTGTCTTGTGAAATCCAAGCATAGAAGCAAGAAATATTGGTTGTTCCAACAAGCTATGGCTTATGAAGAACAAATAAGACAAATATTAACTTGGGGGGGGGGAACCTCCCCATTTTAACAATTTTTATTAGCTTAACTTCTGCCTTTTTCCTCCCTTACACAAGAGATACATGGAGATAAAACAAGCACACCTAAAAAGGCATTTTGGTTCCGGCAAGAACTTCTTCCCTCCTGGAGACTTACCAATGGGATATGCATTTGAACTACCAATTTTATAAGTTGTCCTTGGACTGAGAACTTGATTGAGTGGACTGGAATTTTAGCATTTGTGATGTTTTTACTGTTTTAGAGGGTAGAGTGGCCATTTTTTTATCCTTTTAATGTACTGCTGCATTACGCCAAGCCTAGTCTATGTCAAGAGAAGGCTTATAAATTTCACAATACAAATTGTTTCACTTGCACATTCCTCTCCTTTCACTGGAAGAATGCCTTGCAGAAAGCAGTGATTTTGGACAGGCAGGTCTCAGTTTAGTTCAAAGCAGCTTACAGAGAAAAATCTGAAATGAAACATCATTAAAACATGCATGCCATATCCTCCAAGTGTCCTGATTTTCCTGGGACAGTCCCGGAATTACAAAAACCATCCTGGCTTCTTATTTGATCCCTGAATGTCCCTATTTTCCCCATCTCTAAACTTTTCAGCTGCAAGTTTTTGCATGTGTTTAGGCCACCAATTTGTTGACAGAAAACCCTGGTGCGTGAGAATCTTTTCAAGAGCAAAGCATTCGTGGTTCCATATCAAGGCATCTGCAGGCATTTTGCAAAACATCTGGCAATGAGCTAACTCTTTGAAGGCCGTGAGTAGGCTTGATTCTACAGTGCATGAAAATCAGATCTCTGGTTTCTGATAAATACCAATAAAGGTTTTAAAAAGTTGAAAACTATTTATCTGATCATAATTACAAAGGGAGAAAGTATTGTGATGAGCTCAGGGGTGCGATTAAAAATCAGTCCCAATTACAGTGATACCTTGGTTTTCGAGCATCTCGGAAGCCGAACGTTTTGGTTTTTGAATGCCAAAGACCCGGAAGTAATTGCTTCCATTTTCAAACACGCCTCAGAAGTTGAACAGCTTCCGCTGCATGTTTTTCAGTTTTCTCAATGGAAATTGCACCTTTGCACCTTGGTTTTCAAATGTTTCAGAAGCCAAACAGGCTACCGGAATGGATTACGTTCGAAAACTGAGATACCACTATATCTGTATATTGTCAGTTGAGAAGTAAATCCCACTGAGTTCAATGGGATTTTATTTTCAAGCAAGAGTTCAGAAAATGGTTTTCTAAATTTGTATGATATACTGATGCATATGAATAGAGTTCAAATCGCAAACATAAGTGTATGAGCTGGGATAGGGATTGTATACCATGCATTTTGAAAGTTTTTAAAGCTGTTTTTCTTTTGGTCATCTTTTTTCACTACTTATTTTCTGAAGAACCACTATCATTTATATCAAGAAAGTAGTTTTTATTCAATTTCTGTTCCTTTAGGTCAGGCATGGCCAAACTCATGCTTCCAGATGTTTTGGGACTACAACTCCCATCATCCCTAGCTAACAGGACCAATGGTCAGGGATGATGGGAACTGTAGTTCCAAAACATCTGGAGGGCTGAGTTTGGCCACACCTGCTTTAGGTAGATTTACCTTCTAGCCCCTTATGCTGCAGAATGGTAAATGATTTCTATGTAAAGAAATTTAAAGTGCTGAATAATTTCCTAGTTAAATTGTCATTCAGTGTGTGCTTCCTTTTTTAAAAAATTTAAAAAGCAATTCCAGTCAATTTTCTAACCAAGGCAATAGGTTTACTCTTAAAAGAGTCTGTGTTACAGAGATGCAAGATCAGTTTCAATATAGGCAGTTCATTAATTCTGAACACCTATGTAATCATTGCCATGCAATAAATTCAATGCATACTTTCACTTTAGCTGAAAGCTATTGACAGCATCACTTTGTTGATTCATATACCACTGCTGAAGAAGTTTCAATAAATCACAACCAAAACAGAGCCTCTTGTAGGGGGTCACCATAATCAACTCAGCCATGGGTTAAAGAGCAAAGAGTTGTTGTTGTTTCCACTAAAAAAGTTTCAGAGAATTACAATTGTGTAGAAAGTCTTCCCAATTAAGTAGATAGAAAAAACACTGCTAGATATATTTTAAGGTTATACTGACAAGATAAACCCTGACAAACTGCATTGGTTTTAATTGTTATCATTATATTTCTAACCCACCCTATATCAAATGTTCTCAAGACAGGTTACAATCAATAAAATGACAACACAATATGAACCATAAAATCACTACAGAACACATATCTATAAGAATTCTTAGGCTGGAATTAGATTTACAAGATCCAGAGCCGACGTAGCACTCTCATGGCTTGTTTTCATCTTTGCCTTGCAGTACCTGCAATTTCTGCTGTGAATGCACCTTCCAATTTTACTTCTGATATATCACATGATCACAGTTTATCAGACAGTTCATGACAGAGAGGAGGAAGGGGAACAGAGATGGAGGAGCTGCCTTTGACACCAGCCATACAATCCTCATCACGTCTTGTTCCAGACTTCTTACAGTCCTTTCAAAATGACAGAAATTAATGCTGATTCAGCAGTTTCAAAGCATGTGTGAGCTGAAACAAGTGATGCGCACACAAAGACTTGTGCAAGATGAAAGTGACCTTATTTTTTTCAGTAGTAGAGGAAGGTTTTGTGACATGTTATCCATACACACAAATGGAGGTTTTCCTAGGGTAGGGCATGACTGGGGAATCTGTTGTGTCCTTCACATGTTGTTGGACTACACCTCCCATCTTTCCTTATCTTTGGCCATGCTAGGACTGATGAGAATTGGAATCCAACACCTGGAGGACTACATGTTACCTGTCAATGGTGCTTCCCAGCCAAAGGAATGCACACGGCAGATAGTTAACTCTTTATTGTCAAAGATAACAACTCTGGATACCTACCCACACCAATCTAGCATCTAGGCAGCTATTACCAGGTCCGCACTCTATTGAGCAGTTGTAGCAACAGGGGACAACCACCCTTCCACCAGTTTATGTACCTTCCATCCCCCCAACGGTCTGCAGGCATGTACCCAAAGACTGCACTGGCATGGCAACTTGCTCTGTTCATCCCTTTTCAATCCTGGCTCTTCACTTGTCTGACCTGCTTCTTCGTCCTCTTCTTCTGACCCATCCTGTGCTCCACCTCCAGCTCTGAAGCTTTCCCTGCCTCTGTCTCTTGCCTCCTGGCCAGTGCAGTTTCCCACAAATCAATGACACCCACACCCCAGTCATTCTCCATCCTCCCTTTCTCCAGTGCACACTTGTCAGCATCCTGCCAGTCTCTGACATCATCCATCTTTGTTTTAGAATGGCACATTAAGCACTGAGCCTGTAAAAAACGTTATTCAAGCATTTCCCCACAAAATGTGTTATTTTTAAATTCATTTCTCATTACAAACGTCCATGGTACTGTAATAGCTTTTATGTAAGTTCTATATATTTAGGCTCATCTCTTGTTTATTTTCTTCCTCACGGTTGGCTAAGTAAAATTCAGGTGTGTATTTACTATGATTATGTCAAGGAAAATATACATACACAAGTGTGACATCTTCTGGATCACTCTCAAAAATTCCTTTGGACCTTTGTCATCTTGGCAGAAGCACTTGAGACTGTCCATTTTACAGATGTATGTACAGAACTGAAATCTTTCCATCTGCTTTTCTGTGTGTTTGGCCATATAACTTCAGCCAGTGTTTGGATTTCATCACAGGGGGTGCCAATTCCCTGCAGAGTCAGGAGGGGGAAAGTGTGTGAATCATCCTGAAGGATTCCAGATGTGATGTTCCCATTACCTGTTCGAGTGTATGCATTCATGCGCATTGCTCACTCCAGAAACAAGGATTGAATCCAACACAGAATTAGGCATACTTAATTCTGTGTTGTTGGATTGTAACCAGCATGTGTGTTTCTCCCCCCGCGCCCACTGTGTGCCTTTTTCAAATGCATTCCATAGTTTCTTCTCATCCTGCTTGCTACTAGTTCTTTCCACAGAAACAAACTATGGGCACCTCTAGGCAACCTGTGTACTGATCATTCATCATGATTTGCCTCCATAAATCTGTGTGTGACAGTGATGATCTTAGTAGATGACCCAATCTATGGGTGTACATGATGAAATCATACCAATGTGTATCAAAATTGTACTGTTTGCCTTTTATGTCCTTTCACCTGTCCATTAGCTTTTCAGGTAAGGCTATTTGCTGCGTGTTTGTGTGCTATCTTGGTTAAACCTAGGCCAGTTTTCTAATGCCTATTGATTAGGTGATAAGCAGCTCCCGTATAGAATATTTTCATGGTACAGCAGAATTCTGGTCATCAAACCACGAAACAGATTTCCCCCTTTCTTTAGGGGTGATCTTAGGCTAAATCTCATTACAGAAAATGCCTTGCCTTTCAAGCACTCTTTGCTAAGAAGCCAGAATTGCTAATGAAACCTGTTTTGTTTCATTGTGCTGTTTTCAATTATAAGAAGATTTGTAGCTTGTGAGGTGGTTTTGGAGACATTGTAAGGATTCTTTGCCTGGCTATTGCCTTCCTCCCTCATCTTTTTATTTTCACCCTTTTATCTCTATTCTGTTGTACCCCATCCCATCACGTCATGCTGCAATGGTTAAATAAACCCCTAATTCTGCCTTTTGTGAAGCTCTAATCCTTTTATTTCATAAATCTTGTTTAATCCAAAAGGCTTCCTTTCATCTTCTCAGTCGTCAGTTGGGTCACTACTGTTGTTTCCTATAAACAGACCCTGCAAATCCTGCATTGACTTGGGAGTTTTAGAAAAGCTTTCAAGTGTTTCTATATTGTCATTAGATCCTACTCAAACTATGCCAAACCCACTAAATGACATATTGCTGCTCTCTTGGGCTGTGTCCACATTACCAGCCAGGTTGTTCTTTTTCTCAATTCAGATTGAAACTAAATCAGTATTTTAGAAGAAATTCCAGGATAGATATGGATTGTGGCTAATGTGTGTACACCAGGTCCTAAAACAGTAGTTTGGGAACTGGGTGCAGTTTAGGCACTGGATGCAGAGTAAATAGGAGTTTGTACATAGCTTCACTCTCATGTTGGCTCTTCAATTACATTCACATTTCATCCCAGCTATGCAAGAATCAGATACATACATCCACACATACATACAACTCTCTATCCAGACAAGCAAGAGGCAATATAACATTTCAAGACCATGCAAAACTACTTGCAGAGAGTGCAGAGCAGGGCTAGTGAGAGGTTTAGCCTGGGAAGAGTCCTGGGAGCCAGGAAGAACACTGGAGGGACACATTCAACCCCAGAACTGTTGTTCCCCCACCCTTTCTCTACCATGTGATGTTAATAATACTATGCAGTGTCAACATTACAACTCTTTTTATTCCCAGTCTAAAATATTTTGTTAAAGTTTTTAATGAATGGGCGATTAAAAGGGGGAAAATTTTATGAAAATTTAGTAACCTATTGTTTCTTATTGTTTTAAATTATTGCTAATATGAAGGAGACGACTCCTAAAAAAAGATTAGTGAGTCGACTGAACACCCTTAACAAATCAAACAGCCTCTACAGGAGTTTAGAATAATAGATTCCCAAGAGAAAAGCATTATGTTGCTTGTTCTGGATTGACTCTGTAAGGCAAGATGATCCTTCAATATGATCCTTATTAATTATATTTTGTACTCCTCTTGTGGGCATCACTAGATAGGACTTCAAGGGTTGTTCTGACCTGCAAAGATAGCAAGGCTGATGGGAACTCAGCGTGACATGAGAAACACTAAAGCTTTCATTTCTGGCTTCTTTAAAAGAACTACATAGCACAGTACATCAGTCTCACAATTCCAGACTGCCCTCCACCACACACACACTAATGCAAAATGTTTGTTATAAGGGAGCTTTCAATCTAGGAATCTCTCACCTGTATTCTAAATCCCAAGAGGACTGTACCATTTGATTCTCCTGAACACAGAGTTCTCCCATAAACATTCATTTACAACTGAATTGAAAATTTGCAAAATCCACACAGTACTCTGGAGCAGGTTGGGCTTTTGTCTTTGTTCTCCCCCAGACAGCATACCGAACTCTGCATCACAAACTGCATTTTAACTCTCTTTCTCTGTCACTGTCTTTGTCTCTGGATCTTAGTCTCTCTCTCTCTCTCTCTCTCTCTCTCTCTCACACACACACACACACACAGAGAGAGAGAGAGAGAGAGAGAGTTTCATAAGCAGTTTGTGAAGCAAGACTGGGAGATCATTTAAGGCAAATTAAAGCCACCGCACACACACACCCCGTTTGCTCCCTGAATCTTGCATTTCTTTGGGTCCAGGCTTTTATTGTAAAGAGATACAATCACAAAGTAAGTCATCATTACATTACATGCTTGTTCTAGATACATACTGTGTAAGATATTAAAGGATCCTCTCAATCATTAAAAAGTCTGTAAGGCAATAAAATAAAAATAAAATAAAATAAATAAAATAAAAGGGGTGAAGAGAGGCAGTGGCTCAAACTTAGGTCTACCACAGCAAAAAATAAATTCTTCTCCAGACTACATAAATTGCCAACTAGATGTTTGTCTATATTTCTTTTGCCCACCACTGCCTGGCACTTGTATATCTGTACTTTTTACTATACTAAATGGTAGAGACAGCCACAGGAGGTTTCTCTGGACATTCTTGGCTGGATTCATCAAAGAAGCCGGATGTAGAGAGAGAATTGCAGGATTTTCTTGTGAACAGAGTACCACTTCACAGCTAACTGTGAAAAGGCTCAATCACTGCACTGTCTGCTTTGATTCTCTCTCTCTCCCCGGATGCATCTGGATAGAGCTTCACACAAGAGAAGCTTAGAAGAGAAGTTGGCTGATAGCCCTAATGTGGTGAAAAGAATTTGAAGCAGAGGAGGCAGAGATGGTGTTGCTGGTTACGTCCAATGAAAGGGAAAGATGTGGCTAAATAATGTCCTGAACTTGAAGGGAACTGTGTGAGGGTGTATTAATATTACCACCTTGCAATTAATTTTGTTCAAGTTTTTTTTAAAAAAAATGTCTGAGTCCAGGTTAGGCTAAGTTTAGAATTATACGTGTGGGAAGTATGAAGAAACTCCAAAGATATCTCTGGAAATATGTTATCTCTGCTGCTGATTCACACATACCTCCCAAATTTCTCTTTGTACTATGTTTTACTAACTATAATGCCTATGTATCTGGCGAATCTATCAGTACATTACAAACACTAGTCATACATATCAATATGACTTTTCGTAAATACATTGTTAATCCCACAAAGAACTGTATATATTACTTCTGTGTATACTGAATTAAAAAATGGGAGGGAGTGACTATACATTCTGCATCCCTTGAGCATTCAGCATGTAACACCAGCATAGAGCCCATTCAAATACTTTATGTTGAATATGCAAAAGGATGACCTGGACAGTAAACATTATAGATCAGCCATAGGCAACCTCAGCCCTCCAGATGTTTTGGGACTACAACTCCCATGATCCCTAGCTAACAGGACCAGTGGTCAGGGATGATGGGAATTGTATTCCCAAAACATCTGGAGGGCAGAGGTTGCCTATGCCTGTTATAGATCTTCAAGTTTCCCAGGTGCGCAAGTTTGTGTTTATAAATATACGCCTCACTTCATTGATCCTAGTTCTGATGAACTAGAAAGATGTCCACAAAAGCTTCCATCATTGTAAATCTGTTTTCCCCTTTCTTAATATCTGATTCTAAGTTTAGAAACTGACAGATTTTCCAGAAAGTGTCTTTATTTTTCACAAAGCATAGTCAAAGTGTAGAATGGGCATCACTAGGGAAAGGCAGTTTCAAGAATAGGCGTATCAACACTTATGATTGTGTGGCAGCGTGCAGCGTTTGATCATACCATTGTATTAAACATTTAGCAGGATTACCTTAAAACATTTTACCAAAAATGTATTTTTTGCTTATTTTGGCAACTTCTCTACATGTAGTAACCACAAATGATTTCCTTAGTCTTCTGGTACTCTTGGGCCCTGATTTTCTGCCTCTGCATTATTGTTTTTAAAATCTTGTCATCATATTTATTGACGCTTACCTAAAGCCATGGCAGCACAGTACCTCTCCTGTCTTCAGTGCTGCTGTTGTCATTACCTCTTAACCTCCCGTTGCACTGATTAACCAGTTTGGCCTGAAGCCACTCTTTTTCACATGCACAAACCTTTCACTTATGAAATTTACTTCTATAATAAATCCCAAACCACAGAAGCAATGGCATGTTTAGTTGAGCAAACTGTATTAGAGCCAAACAGGAGAATGGAGTGTCTTAATATTTTGGGATCTGAGTGAATGGTTTAGTCAGTTGCTTTAAAGACAGGAGCCCTACTTCTCCAAAGTTAAAGGAAAGAACCAGGTGAAGGGCCACCTGCAAAAAGTTTACACCAGCTAAATTCAGTGGCTTTGCATTTCATTAATGGCCGGTCAACGCAATCCAGCTCACATTTACCACATTAATCACCACTCACTTTCTGCACAGTAGCTTTGTGGTGGCCTGACAAATGTGGGTGTGAGGAAAAACCAAATATGGGTATGATGGCAAGTTGTGCTCAACCTACATTTATTCAATCCACATTATCACAATCACAAAATGCTTCTATGACATATGTGTCATCCTGCTGCACTAGAGCAGCTAGCCATCTACCAGAGCCCAATCTTCTTTAAGGTCCTTCAGCCATCAGCAGCTCTGTATAACTATCAATGTGCACGTGATGTCAGTGGCAGAGCCAGCAATGAGGCTCTGCTGCCCATGCAATGTGTGACCAGGGCTTACACGTATTGTATTGTACTCTATACTTATCAGGTCCTAAGTATTTTCACATTCTATTTCTGAAAGAAGAAGAAGAAGAAGAAGAAGAAGAAGAAGAAGAAGAAGACGACTAGTTCACATTCAGCATTTACGCAACATCGTGGTATGTGAGACAAGTGCATCAAGTATGAAAGCATTGTGGGGGGAAATGGAAATTTATTTCACAGAGAGAAACTATCGTTATTAAATGACTCAATTCAAGGCATTCCTTCGTATGTCTTAACTGCCATAATCAGTTACTTGTGACATGTTAGTGCAAGTGAAATAATCAAAAGTAGTTATTTTAGCTGAATCCTGGAAATGAGAGGGCTTTTTAAAATGTGTTTGTAATGATCTTTTGGATTCTGCTCAATTTGTTGATCTCAGACCTGGGAATGATGTATTGCATTTTTCCCCATACTAGAATGGAATGCAGTTTCATTCACAGTATTAAACTAAGAATGTCTTTTGTCTGTAGTTTTATATCATTTCTCTTCCACTTTATGTTTCACAATTTTTGTAAGGTTCCAGTGGTAACAATTCCTAGCCACTGTAGCCTTTTAATACTATCCTTAACTTCAAAAGTCTTCTTTGTTTTGTTAGGGATAATGTCATGTTAATCTTTAGGCTTATGCTATGACCCTAGCTTTTGGAAATCCATAATCATAGGTGAATTCATGAGATCAACACAATAATCCATAATTTGAAGGTAAAAACATTAATGGTTGTATAGCCATCTTGCATAAAGGTAAAGGTAAAGGGACCCTTGACCACTAGGTCTAGTCGTGACGACTCTGGGGTTGTGGCGCTCATCTCGCTTTATTGGCCGAGGGAGCTGGCATACAGCTTCCGGGTCATGTGGCCAGCATGACTAAGCTGCTTCTGGCAAACCAGAGCAGCGCACAGAAACGCCGTTTACCTTCCCACCGGAGCAGTACCTGTTTATCTACTTGCACTTTGATGTGCTTTCGAACTGCTAGGTTGGCAGGAGAAGGGACCGAGCAACGGGAGCTCACCCTGTCGCGGGGATTCGAACCGCCGACCTTCTGATCGACAAGTACTAGGCTCTGTGGTTTAACCCACAGCGCCACCTGCGTCCCTGCCATCTTGCATACTTCATGTCAAATAGTTGGAGAAAATGAAATGATTAGTAAAGTTTTACCATCAGTACAAATCCCAAATATAGTTTCAGATTCAGTGCAATAGAGCCAAAAACCGCTGGAAAAGTGCCAGATGGGTGGGACATAAATTATAAATTATTAATATGAATCCCAGCTCAACCAAGGAAATATTGGTGGGTTTTGAGAATGTCAAGCATGGACATAGCCAGGATTTTTGTTGGGGGGCAGGACTTTTGTTAGGTGGAGGAAAGAACCAATGAGACTGGTCAGTTAGTTAAGTATTTCTATTGTTTTACTTGATGGGGGAGCAGTGCCCCCCATGATGTCAAGTCATTTCTCCATGGGAATTAAGATCTCTCATATTCTTGTGGCAAGGACTGTTACCCATTTTGAGTTACAAATCTTAGTTAATAAATATAGAGATGGTAAGATTTATGATGTGTGGTAATAAATAATAATAATAAATTTATTATTTATACCCCACCCATCTGGCTGGGTTTGCCCAGCGACTCTGGGCAGCTTCCAACAAAGATTAAAAATACATTAAAACATCAGTCATTAAAAACATCCCTAAACAGGGCTGCCTTCAGATGTCTTCTAAACGTCAGATAGTTGTTTATTTCTTTGACATCTGATGGGAGGGCGTTCCACAGGGCGGGCACCCCTACCGAGAAGGCCCTCTGCCTGGTTCCCTGTAACTTGGCTTCTTGCAGTAAGGGAACCGGCAGAAGGTCCTTGGTGCTGGATCTCAGTGTCCGGGCAGAACGATGGGGGTGGAGACACTCCTTCAGGTATACTGGACTGAGGCCGTTTAGGGCTTTAAAGTTCAGCACCAACACTTTGAATTGTGCTCGGAAACGTCCTGGGAGCCAATGTAGGTCTTTCAAGACCAGTGTTATGTGGTCTCAGCGGCCGCTCCCAGTCACAAGTCTGGCCGCCACATTCTGGCTTAATTGTAGTTTCCAGGTTACCTTCAAAGGCTCCACATGCAGACGATAACTAGAGCATGCACCACTCTGGCGAGACAGTCCACGGACAGGTAGGGTCTCAGCCTGTGTACCAGATATAATATAATTCTTCAGTAGAGTTAAGGATCTATAGTTGTATCAAGACTGAGTTAGCTCACTTTAGTGCCTTTGAGAAACATCCTTCATTACTAAGTGCCATTAATTTCAAATTAGCTACCCTTCTGCCTGTGTTGCAACTTGTCTCATCTCGGCTGTTGTTTTTGGTACTGATAGCAAGGGGCAACAGTAAAGCTGAGAATGAGTGCAAAGAAAGAAATACTCTGATGCAAACTTTCATGCTGTACCTAACATTTCCATCCAGAAAAAAAGACTGAAGTTGAAATGTTGAATATGTTATTATTGGTTGGCTCACAACTAAACTCTGCAAGTGTCAAAACTCCTATCAGAATTTTTCATACCATCATAGAATGCAGTTTTGTTCAGGAACCAGGTGAAATATCAGTAAGCAACTGTGTCCTTTTTAGACTGAAAAGTGATGTGTTGCAGCCTTACCACCTAACCAAATATGTGGAAACTATTTGAGGGACTCAAATTTAAGAAAATGGGGGGAGATGGGCCAGAGTATAAGACGCCCCTAATTTTTGACATCATTTTAAAGGGGGGGAAACATAGTCTTATACATGGGAAAGTACGGTACTTCTTTTTGTTGGTCTGCTGCCAAGTTCTAATTCCCATGTTCTACTCCCAAGTTTTAGCTATATGAGCATGGGGGCAGGCGAGAAAATCTATTCTCCCAGTTTCTCAACACCTGTAATGATTTCTTTCCAGAAAGAGCTGTAGCTGACAAATGAGGCATAGGTGGAAATAGGTACTCTTGGCCTCCAAAGCTACCAGTAACAATGTTGGATCCAATAGTATTCCCAGGCTATAGACCTGCTCCTTTAAGAGGAATACAACCCTGTCCAGAACAGGCTGTTTCCCCAACTCACGTACTTGAGAACTTGAAACAGGTAACACCTCTGCTCTTTTAGGATTCCATTTCAAATTATTTGCCCACTATCAGCCCTTTGTGCTTCCAAGTATTGGTCCAGCACATCAAGCACCTTTTGTGATTCAGATAGAACTTGGAACTGTGACCATAGGGACAGTAGAGAGATTGCACCAACTTGCAAAAAACTTCTCTGTCATAAAGAAGCATAGATTTCTCTCTCTTTTTAAAATTGCCCCAGGTTTCTATGTTTATCTCACCATCCACCCCCAGTAAACAAACTTGCTCTCAGACTTGGGGGAGGTTGAAACACTGCTTCCCACAATGACTGAGTATCCTCTAACACAAATTCTCACCCATCCCTTCCTGTGTGCTGTGTGTGTTACTGTCATCCACATTGTCGCTCTTGTGGTGAGGTAGGGAGAAGAGTCAACACACACTGAGTGACCATTTTGAAGTTGAATGTGTTACATAGTTCTGGTTGGTAAAATTGTTATTATAAGAGCACATTGGGCTTTGATGGCTGCCATGGGATTTAGTCTCAGAAATAAAAGGACAAAAGATCTAAAGGATGCCTTTTTAATTTTTTTCATCCTAGAACAATACTTTGTGTCATCTTGGCCTAAGTAGATACATATGTCTGAAAACCCACAGGTTTTTACTGAATGCAAAATGTTACCATTTATACAAATAATTGCATATTTTAAATAAAAAAATTACCAATATACTTAAGCTCCTTCAGAAGCAGAAAGGAACGCTGCTATTTCTTCAAGCTCTGATCAAAAAGAATTAAAATCCTTTGTCTTACAGACTTTTCCCCCCAATGCAAATGATATTTTTTTGTTTTTAAAAGGAAGGAAATCAAAAGGTTGTTTTCTAAGTTTTCCATACTTTGCTTTACAAAAAAATACCAAAGTCATAGTAGGCCTCCCCAACTTTCTCTTTGACCAAGTTTTCTGTATCAGATTACCCTTTCATTTTCAATTTAGTTAATTAAATTAACTAATTCACGTGACACAATAAGAGAAACCAGGCCCTCAGCCCAAATTATTACCAGTACTATGAAAGAAACCTGGCTACTTATCAGATGCTCATCCCATGTATGTAATGTTTAGGCTATTATTAGGGCTTCCCCACATGATAGAAATTACATCCCTATCACATGATTCCCTCCCCCCCCCACAATATTCCTGCAAGTCCCTATCTAGTACCAGCAGTGCAATATCCAGTCCCCACTGTGATGTACCCTATTCTGTGCTAGCTTCCATACACACATCTGCAGGGTGCCTCTGGTTCCACCCTCCTACATAAAACTCTGAGAGGGTTTCTCTCCAAAACATAACAAGCCTCTTAAAGAGGTATACCCACACCCATCCCTAAGGCATGGATGGGGATACCCTTCTGGCAGGGTAAGGTGATTGCTTTGCTGTTATTTTGAACCATTTTTTAAAAAATGTTGTGAACACTTCCAGCACAGCCCTGAAGAAGCAACTCTCAAATAAATACATACAAGTACACAGAGTGACAGTAAAGGAATAGGGTCATAAGACTTGTCATAAGAAGAGCAGCAGCAGCTTATAGCCTCTCTACAGTTCTGGCACATATAGACATAGTCTGAATCCGGTAAGAAAATGAGAAACCTAGAAAACTAGAACAACGAAAATGATAAAAAATAGCCATTTGTGCTGGGGTTTTTTTTGGGGGGTAGGGTCTGTTTCTATTATGGTTGCATCATGACTTTGAATACTGTTTTGCTTAGGCTTAGCACAATCCAGGACTGTATTTAGGAGCAGGCAAGTGTCTGGCGTATCAGGCCTGTGGGGTACCAGGCTTGTGGAGGGCTATCTATTCAACTAACCACTTAACAGCTGAAACAAATAGCACAAACAGTTCACATGCCATTAATAAATGCAGATTTACAGGTCATAGCATGCAAATGTATCCTCTTACACGACAGGGGTAAATCATGCACATGTCATGAAATGGGCTACAAACGCAAGGAAAAGTATGGTATTTAAAAGTGGAACAAATGGAGGGTGATGCCAAAGAGCACCTTGTTCGGAGTGCAATTTGGTCTAGGAAGGCTGAGCCTTAAAACACAAATGGATATAGCTCATTTGCCTGAATCAACAGGCCTACATTTCTACAAGTTTAGCATTGCCCAGTGCCCAATATGAAAACAAATTTTGTTTTTAAAGAAAGTTCAGGTGAGAAAATAATAAAAGACTGGTGCAGCTTAAGCTGTTCAAGTGTGAATCAGAGGCAGTCAGGCGCTAAAGATATTAAAGCAACTTTCCGATCAAGTACTTTCTGGGCAAAATACAGATAATGAAGCTCGCAAATACATAGTTGGTTACGCCAGATCTGGAAAAAGAAAAACAAGTATATCTGGGATTTAATCCTAGATGAGCAGACTGAACATAGACCAGGTTGAACAAAACAACTGGGGTTAACTGTTTCAGCTACTGCTGTGCTGAAATCTGTCCTCCAATTTATTCACCCGCAAAAAGAGGCTTCCATTTTTTCTGTCTCATTTACAGAACACTTAAGCATTTCTTCATAGTTTTGTTGGATGTGGCTTATTTTATTGTTGTGTGGCAGCCATGAATAACAAATGTATTTCTTCCCATTAAACCTTTGTTCAACACCCTGCAGCCTAACCAGCTGCCTGTGCTTCCTGATCTGAAAGAGCCCCGTGGGGAGTGTTACTTCATGACGGGTTTTAATGGCCACATGGGAAAGGGGATCATGACTACCGAGCACCTAAGACTGGTGCACACAGCAATTTTGGGTTTTGCGGAAGTCCTTCCTTTTTGAAAAATCATACCTTGTACTGGTTTATTTAAAAGTAAAAGGAGTTAAGTTCCTAAAAATTGTTTTGCAATGGAACAGTTGTTATGGACACAGCAGACAACTTCCTTAACCTACAGAAAAGTCCAGTCTAGGACATGCTCTCCCTTCCTTCAAGACTGATGTACTTCTTTGTTTTAGCTTTCTGTCTTTAAAGCAGACTTAGACCAGGCAGCTCTTCAAGATGACACATTTTCTGTTTTAGATTAGAGGTCTGCCTTCCTTAAAGCAGGACACATGACAACTGGTACAGTCTACACAGCAAGTTGCTGCCCACAGATCTGTGGATGCAATCTCAATGGGCCTTTACATGGTGGCTGCTTCATGAGAAGTGGGCCTAAGTGTGCTTAGGATGACAGGCAGGAGGTCAGTAAGCATTTTATCCAATTACCACAGGAATGTTTATCCACCAGGTATTTTTAGATGCTGCCTTTGGAAGCAGAGCCGCTGCACAGAATTCAACTTTGGGCTAATACAATTGTTCTGCCTAGCAACAAACAAAAATGCTTGTGCTGACGGAACAATCTCCCATATCCTCCTCCATATACTGTTCTAGGGGGTTCTCCTGACCCTCCAGTAGATTTGGGGTGTGAGGGGTATGCAAGGAAGCAGAGGGGGAAGTCACTGTGTGCTAGTGGGAGTCCTTGCTCTGACTTCCGCTGGTGCCCTGGGTCAGCTGAATCTGGCCCATACCTTCTGTTTCAAATTATACTGTAACTTAAGATTTACTGTACTTTTCTTTTTTTTAAAACTTCTTTTTATTCATTTTCTATAACCAAACAACAACAGAGAAAAAGAAAAATAGCCAACACATACCAAAGAAAAAAGAAAACATCAACCAAAACAAAACACCTAAACCAACCAAAAAACAAACATTGATTAACAATAAATAACGTTTGACTTCCCTCCATCTCGGTTTTGGGTTATGTGAATATTAAATCCATTCTGCAGTTTTTCATTTTTTAACGTAAACACACCGCAAGGGTTATATTAAACCTACTGTGATTTTTATATCTCTAGAATTTGTTTCCATATATGTTATGAACTTAGACCAATCGTCAATAAACCTTGTACCTTTTTGCTGTCTAATGTTCTGCGTCATTTTTGCCAAATCCATATACTCAAATAATTTAATTTGCCAATCTTTTAACAGTCGGGGTATTTGGGGTTTTCCAATTTTGTGCTAACAGAATCCTGGCAGCTACAGTTGCATATTGAAACATTATATAATCTTCTTTCTTAATCTCCTCTCCGATCATTCCCAGAAGGAAGGCTTCGGGCTTTTTGACAAAGGTGTATTTAAGTATTTTCTTTAGTTCGTTGTAGATGGAATCCCAAAATTTTTTAACTTCTTCACATTTCCACCACATGTGGTAGAAGCTTCCCTCTTTAGATTTACACTTCCAACACCTTTTGTCGCCAGTCTTATACATTTTTTGCAATTTCACAGGGGTGATGTACCAACGATACATCATCTTTTCCATATTTTCTCTGAGGGCAGTACAGGCTGTAAATTTCATTCCTTTGGTCCACAACTTCGTCCATTTTTCAAAATCCAAATTATATCCAATGTCTATTGCCCATTTTACCATAACCTCTTTAACCTCTTCGTCCTTGGTGTCCCAATCTAATAGCTGATTATACATTTTAGATAGCAGTTTAGTTTTACTTTCAATTATCTCTACCTGGAACTTTGATTTTTTCTCATTCATTCCAATCTTTTTATCTTCCTTCCATAAGGCATTAATTTGATGATACTGCAGCCAACCTGTTAATTTGCTTTTTAACTCTTCATTAGATCTAATTTTCCATCCACTTTCCGATCTTTCCAGGAGGTCTTCATAGGTCAATCTCTCACCTTCCATGTTTGTTTTTTTGGTAGTTAATATGTCAATAGGGGATAGCCACCAGGGGGTATTTTTTTCCAGTAGTTTTTTATTCTTTTCCCACGCTTCTAACAGTGTTCCTCTGATGATGTGGTTTGAGAAGCCTTTATGCACCTTTTCCTTATTCTGCCAGAGATAAGCATGCCAACCAAATCTTAAATCGAAGCCTTCTAAGTCTAGCAGATCTGTGTTTTTTAAAGTGACCCATTCTCTAAGCCAACAAAGGCACGAGGCTTCATAATACAGTCTCAGATTTGGGACCGAGAATCCTCCTCTGTCTTTTCTGTCCGTTAACAGTTTAAATCTAATTCTCGGTCTTTTACCTTGCCATATAAATTTACCTTGCCATATAAATTTAGAGAGAATTGATAATTGTTAGCCACCTTGTTATAGAGGTGAAGATAGCTTTAAAATACTGTAACTGTTATAAATAACAAAAAATAAATAAATCTCTAACTCAACCATAAAGCTTCAAAGCACATACCATCATACTCAGAGGCTCTATAGCATGTGTGATACTGTGTGGGACCACTGGTGGGGGCATGGGGACTCTAAGTCTGATGACAATGATCCACATAGGCAGCCCTTTTCAGTGTTACTCATGGTGTCCTGATTATTCTTTATAAGGAGTCTTTTCTTTCAGCATCATGCCCTCAGAGTAATAATGTGCACACATGGCCATATATATCACTCAGTGACTGCAACTATTAATATGCTTGTTTCTAAGCACTGACAGAGCAGGTTTTAGCAGAAGACTAAAAAAGTTGTTCCCTGCCACCAAAAGAGACGACCACACAACTGCTGCTGCCACTCACCCTTTCTGCTGCCACTCACCCTTTCTGTCTCCCCAGGGACCGCGGAAATGTAGTGAGAGCAATCTATTACAGAATGTAAAAACAGGATCTGTAAAACTGATTTATCATCAGGGAAACTCTCTCAAAGTAACTAGCTATGCTTATTGAAGACCTATGAGGTTTGGCTGTGCAAGTATGAATCTCAACGAAGCCTAAAACAAAGAAAGAAAAAAGCTGGCTTGGAATGCCCACCTGCTATAAGCCATAATACAAATAAAACATAAACCTATCGTTCTAAATGTGATTCCAATATTTAAGCAGACAGAAACTATTCAAAGCCAAGCAGGTCAGGATTCTAATCCCAAAATGAACTACCGGTTCATTGTATGGTTTTAGGCTACATACTTGACGTTCTTGGGCCTTAGTCCACACAGCTGGAAAACTGTGTATGAAGAAGGGCTTCATTGAAAACCAGATGCTCCATCTGAGCTGATATGTACCAAAAAACAAAGCAGAAGGAACACGTGTTCCTTTTAAACATGTAGCCTTGAGTCAATAAAAGTGTACTGAGCTGGGAATGCAAAACTAATCTCTCTCAGAACATAAACTGTAATTTATTACTAAAAAGGGAGCATAAAGAAAGCAGGTGAATTAGGGAATAGTTAAGACCAAAGTGAATTTGTTCGCCACAAAGATTTGGATTTTGTAGACGTTTGTACATACAGGTAGAAAACAACAACACGCTATTTTATTTTATTTTTGAAGTTTCACTGAATCCCACAAGTTTATTCATCAGCATTTGGTTCTGCAGAATCAAAACAGAGGACTCTGTCTGGTGATGAAAGTGGAAGGAACAAATAGGAATTAGGGCATGTACCTAAATATTTCACCCACATTCATTACCAGGCATAGATTACTGGAAAATTATTGTGGGCATTCTGGAAAAGCATGCGAGCTGCTCTCATCTCCTCTTATTCAAAGCCTCTTAGATTAACTAATGGCGCTTACTTGATGCCCACAGGGCAAATGGGTCCACAAGTCCACATAGCTGACAGGTGGTCTTTAGGACCAATGAAGACAACAGGGTGTTGCCTTTGCAGACTACACAACAGGTGCAGGTATGTCTGGCTTAATCAGGACCACTCCCTTATCCAACTTGTTTGCTAAGGTGCCAAACAGAGTAAAGAGAACTGTTGTGCAAAAACAGAATTGAAGGAGATGCATCTTACATAACATATAAGAGGAGCCAGCTGAGTCAGGCCAATGGCCCATCTAGTATAGGCTTGCCATATTTCAAGAAGTAAAAACCAGGACACCTCAAAAATTGTTGAGCCTTTTTTAAGGAAATCCCCAAATCCCCATCAATAGCCTTCTAGACACTCCCTTTCCAAAGCACGGGTAAGACTCATCTGCTTTTACTGGTCTTGTGTATAAGATACGAGTCAGGACTAACCAACTCTATGTTGGTTTTATACACACACACACACACACACACACACACACCATAAAACCACTGATTTCTGTCCATCACAACAGAATGCCAATTTCAAAAGGGAAAGTAGCTACTTTTCTTCTCAGCATGGTGACAAAGGGGAGGCAAGAATGAAAAGTAATTTAATCCCATGTGATAATGCGGAACACACAAGAACTACCCACGCTGGAAGAGTGGCAGACGAAGGTGATTGACTATATGGGACTGGCCGAGATGACTGGCAGAATCCGTGACCAAGGGAAAGAGACGGTGGAAGAAGATTGGAAGAAATTTAAAGTTTATCTTAAGAACTGTTGTAAAATTAATGAGTGCTAAAATGTCATGGGTAATGTAAAACGGAATTGCAGTGATAAATAATTGGGTAAGAGGAAAAAGATTAGAAACTGAATTACAAGTATTGAAATTAGGGGTTGCTGGAAAAGTTTAAAACAGGGATGCAGAAAAGGGAGGTATGGGGAAGTCGTTGAAACAAGGTTCAAGAAAGAGAGGTTAAGAAATTATACGTGTTTATATGTTTGTTTGTTTATGTGTCGTTAATTGTTAGTTGTATTGTGTTTTAATATATGTTGTAAAATCAATAAAAATCTATTAAAAAAAAATAATCCCATGTGATAATGCAAACAGTATAGAAGCAAACTAGAATCTTTTGAGAAGGTGGGTGCAAAATGCACCAGATGTGCACAGTAGCTGAGGAAGGCTGAGGAAGGCCCTTAATTCAGGATTGTTTGGTCCCCCTCCCGCTGCTCCAGAATGGGAAGGCATAACCATATTACTTGGGGCAAGAAATACATGTCCGAGCAGCTCAAAGTAGAACCAGGATCCAAATGAATAATCAACCAAACCAAACTGATTTAATTCAGGACTAAATGGTACAGCAGAGTTAGATCACAGCCAGATCAGTACACTGCTGTGTGAAAGCTCTGATGCTGTAAGGTAAAAAACCACACAACAGTTTTCCCAATGCCCTGATTTGAGGAAGCTTCCTATGTCCCCCTCACAGGATTTCCAAGTGTTTCCCTCAATTCTGATACAGTTAGAGATCCCCTTGGGATCCTAGTGGCCCAGGGTCCCTCTTCCATTCTTAGACCGAGGTAAAGTTTGCAAACCGGGACACTACTTCCAGTTTTGCGGAGCTTGTAAACCAAATCGTTCATAAACAGGACTGTTCTTAAACCGAGGTACCACTTTACTAGCTTTTTCCTCACATGCAGTAAAAGCTCAAAGGTTTACTTCGCTTGCATAGTTTGAGTCCCCATTGAATAATTCCATATTAAAATATGTAATAGAATAAATAAATTATTTGAATGAAAACATCAGCTAGGGAAAAGATAAATTTGAAAAGTCACTTGGGGATAAATTGGTATGGGGAAAACATGAGGTGAGAAAAGGGTAAAATACCACCTTCCCCCCTTGCCAGTTTCATTTCCCCTCCCTGAAGCACTTCTGCTTTTAAAAGGGGGCATCAGGGTACTGTGTTCAAGTGTAACATGTCATTAGTCTCTCAGGTTTCTTGAAGTTTGAAGGCTATGTCAGTTGTATTTCCTTCCGCTTAATGTTTAAACTTTGGGTTTGGAGTTTCCGCTTGAGAACAATGGACTTGAGGGCTGCTTCAAAGCCAAACTGATAATGGCAAAAAACTGAAGTCTTTGATGTCTACACGGAACCACAATTTCTCAACAACTCCTTCTCCTTTCATATGCCAGAGGTTTGCAAGAATGGCTACTGAATGGCAGGCTACCTCTGAGGTCCTTAATGGTATAGATTTGGTTTAAACAAGGGCTTGCTAGTTCATAAGAAGGAAATCTAGACTAAAGATATCTGAATATGTTTTTGTAGAGGCAGTAATTCTATTAGGACATGTGTGTGTAAATATATTCCAAATAAGCTAGATAATAAATGACAATATTATTGGGCAATTATTTAAACACCAAAATCCATGTGTGGTCCTCACATTTCCTCTTCACTCAACAACAGACTAGGACATTTCAGCTGTTTTGGAATTACATCTTAATAATAAGTCATAGATGCATGAACTCTCCTTAAGGCAATCTGCTGATTCATCCAAGAAAGAATCAGTACTCTTTTTTAAAACCAATCTCCAGTCATTTCCCTAGGCACAAGAATTTAATACAGAATTCAAAAAACAAAACTGCACTGTTACAATATATTCATAACATTGTTTCACATATTCACATCCCAAAAAACTTAGTAGTACTTAGGTCCTATTGGAATCAATGTGAAAAGTTAGCTGTTGATCTGAAGGGGATCTAAGTTCAGCTAAATCTTCTTGAATAATTCTTCCTTTTGCACTAAAAATATTGTTGTCTACTCTGATATTATGGTGTACATCAGCCCCCTTCATAAAGTTCAGGAGGGTGCTGTAGCTAAGTAGCACAGCATCCGCTTTGCATGCAGGAAGAGTCAGGCTCATTTTCTAGCACCTCTGAGAAGGGGCTAGGAGAGATGCCATTCTGAAACCCTGGAGACTTGCTGCTATTCAGTGCATACACTCTTGCACTAATTGGACCAATGATCTGAGGCAACTTACTATGTCCTACATTCCACTGAATGTTTATACAGTGGACAGCAGGCTTGTGTTGCCTTGTGGCCACTGGTCCACCGTGCTTGAAGTGTGAAAGAATCTATATGCATACAACCACAGTAAACTTACAACAACCCTTTGATGAGGCTTGAGTAGCATCACCCATAATGGAAACTGAGGCTGGTGAAGAGTGGCTCCTCTAGGACCAAATAGTGAATTTGTGTTGGTGAACAAGCTTTGAACCAACAGCCTCCTAGTTTACAGCTCTGTCATTTAGCCACTACAGCTACATTAGATCTAAATCACCACCTTGTGTTAAAAATTGCTGTTGGGGAATCTCTGAACAACAACTGGTGGGCTGTTCATTTAATATTCTCCAGGATCATTTTTGTTGTGCTGTCATAGCTCAGTTATGATACTTGGCTTTACCCTGCACCATGAGAACACTATTTCATGTTGTGGGACCTAACTGTTAGAAGTAAATAATTTCCATGGTCTGTGCACTTCAAGTGCTGGTGCATATCAATCTTATTTCTGTGCTATTGGGCAAATATCAAGTGCCATTATCTGTCCTCTTTCAGAGGTATGTACATCCTTAGGTCTTACTGGAAGGGATACAGGACAGGTGTGATGTTGATTAGTTGTGTGCTGCTAATCGTGTTATAGTCTACATCCAATGTTTCAGCTGCTCTTTTCTTCATATCCATTGTAATATTTGAACTATACAGATCTGTTGCAGTCACTAGCACTACAAGTCCAGGCTAAGTGAAAAGCTATTGTAGGGTTGCTATGGAATCTCTCCCCCCCCCACCTCAGCCTGTTTAAATAAAGTAGCTCAAGGGAGAGGGCTTATTCCTCATTTGTAGTGTGTTCAAGTGGGACAATAGATCTGTGTGGCAAAGGATTAACAGGAAATGGGGGGGCCCATTGAGCTAGTATTGTGTTCTTTTAATCTGAAAATTAAAACTATGCATCCAGTGATCCCGTTGTACCACTGTTGCAAGACACTAAGAATGAGGTTTCTTTTTTGAAGGAAAAAAAGAAGAGATCACATTCAGACTGAACCCCTAATTTTCATTTTAAGCTTCCTCCAGCATCCTTTCAAGCATCATTTTCTCTAAAGCAAATGGCAACATTTTCTCTGAAGTCATACAAAACGTGTAAATCCTATTAGAGAAATTCTATAATGGCTTTTTACAAAATGCACAAACAACCACCCTATATTTTGTTAGTGAAAAGAATGGGGCTTGGAATGCAACATGATATTTTGAGGGCACAATTCTCACACAATAGCTTCCAAAGTAGTTTAATTCAAAGCAAGGTTTGAGAATTGCAGCCAAGGTCAGTAACAAGAATTTAAGAAGCTATATGACAGCCATAGCTTTGTCATGTTAGTAGTTGACTGGATAGAAAATAATTTGTATTAGTTTCACATTTTTTCAAAAATGGTTTTAATGCCACTTTTTCTTTAAAAAAATTATGATGGTTCAGGAGATCCAATAAAGGACAGGCCTAACTTTAGGACATTAAATGTGATGCAGAAAATTGAAGAGAAGGTTGACTATCCCTCTTAATGGAAAAATCTTAATAAGCATTTTATTTCTCAGTATTGGTAACTGAAAACTCCAAATCTCTATGGACTTCAGATTACAAACAGGTGAACATAAAAACCCCTTTGTACATTTTAATCTAGGCATCTCCTCCTTATCTTGCTTGCAAATGAATGGGAGGTTGCTTGCATAATCTTGGATTTGTATTTTAGCAAAAGTCCTTTCATATTCATTTGCAAAGGTGTTGATGTTTTGCACAGAGCTGTGCTTTGATCTGGCTGCTCACGTTTTTTGCCTGCCAAGGAAGAAAAAATGCTGTCTGCCTAGTCTCATGCTTACTATCATTACAGGTTCTGTGATACAGTACTTGCGTGCTGAGGTCCCCCCAAAACACCCCTACCCCAATAACTCACACATCACTCATAAATTTTTGTTTAAGGTTTTTGGCATCGTTTTGGCCACAACTTTATTAAACATACAAATTGTGAGTGGTTGCTTAGGCATTGGTTATGACTAGCTGTCCCCCCCGCCTTGGGGGACAGCACTGACTCCCGGATTCCAGCGAGAGCCAGTGTGGAGGAACAAGATCAGGGATAACTGGAGCTGCGACACAGACCCTCAGCTTCTCCCCGCATGCTCCCAGGAGCTTACGCGGCCCGCACCCGATTCCAGGGGTTTGGACGAGAGGATGGTAAGCCCCTGAATTCCTTTAACAGAATTCCCATGCAGCAGCAGCATTGGAGGGGCAGGCACAGCCAATCCATACCCCTCCACCAACCAATTTAAACCAATGCCTAACCGCCTTGCTTAGGCATTGGTTATGACTAGCTGTCCCCCCCGCCTTGGGGGACAGCACTGACTCCCGGATTCCAGCGAGAGCCAGTGTGGAGGAACAAGATCAGGGATAACTGGAGCTGCGACACAGACCCTCAGCTTCTCCCCGCATGCTCCCAGGAGCTTACGCGGCCCGCACCCGATTCCAGGGGTTTGGACGAGAGGATGGTAAGCCCCTGAATTCCTTTAACAGAATTCCCATGCAGCAGCAGCATTGGAGGGGCAGGCACAGCCAATCCATACCCCTCCACCAACCAATTTAAACCAATGCCTAACCGCCAACCTTACAAGTTGTGACGATTTGCTACGCAGTAGGCAAAAACCAAATGGCACACACTAATCAGCCAAATGGAAAAATTCCTACCAGGCCCCCGCACCAAGGCGGACGACCCCATGATAGGCATAGCAAGGTCAAAGCACAAGCCCAAAAGGGAGGGCGGGCGGGTGATCCGGTTCCCACATTGAAAGAGAAAGCAGCTTGCTGTGAACCTTGTTTAAATAACCTGTTCCCACCCCCAAATTGGCAACATCCATTTTATCCCAGCAACTCAAACAGCCAATCCTTGCCAGGCCCCTCTATCTTATACTGCCTGGCAACTATGGGGTGTCTTGCTAGGCCCCATCCGCAACACGTGCTCTCCTTTAGTGAGAACACGCTTTGCGTGCTGAGGTCCCCCCAAAACACCCCTACCCCAATAACTCACACATCACTCATAAATTTTTGTTTAAGGTTTTTGGCATCGTTTTGGCCACAACTTTATTAAACATACAAATTGTGAGTGGTTGCTTAGGCATTGGTTATGACTAGCTGTCCCCCCCGCCTTGGGGGACAGCACTGACTCCCGGATTCCAGCGAGAGCCAGTGTGGAGGAACAAGATCAGGGATAACTGGAGCTGCGACACAGACCCTCAGCTTCTCCCCGCATGCTCCCAGGAGCTTACGCGGCCCGCACCCGATTCCAGGGGTTTGGACGAGAGGATGGTAAGCCCCTGAATTCCTTTAACAGAATTCCCATGCAGCAGCAGCATTGGAGGGGCAGGCACAGCCAATCCATACCCCTCCACCAACCAATTTAAACCAATGCCTAACCGCCTTGCTTAGGCATTGGTTATGACTAGCTGTCCCCCCCGCCTTGGGGGACAGCACTGACTCCCGGATTCCAGCGAGAGCCAGTGTGGAGGAACAAGATCAGGGATAACTGGAGCTGCGACACAGACCCTCAGCTTCTCCCCGCATGCTCCCAGGAGCTTACGCGGCCCGCACCCGATTCCAGGGGTTTGGACGAGAGGATGGTAAGCCCCTGAATTCCTTTAACAGAATTCCCATGCAGCAGCAGCATTGGAGGGGCAGGCACAGCCAATCCATACCCCTCCACCAACCAATTTAAACCAATGCCTAACCGCCACAGAGCCTTAGCTCACCGCCAAACCACTCACAAATGCAACCCTTCCTTCAATCCCAAAGCAACCGTAGCCAACCAGGTGTCGTTCCCCATAGGGGAAAGATGTACCCTAAAGGGGGCAGCAGCCTTGAAGGCAATCACAGGGTGCAAAATCACGGAACCACCTGAAGCAAGGACCTATTTTATTTTACTTTATTATTTATTTTATTTTATTTTATTTTCCACTGCCTTATTAACATGCTTTCCGGCCTCTTCGGTGGTAGTTTGTCTAGGCATTGGTTCCCGACTAGCTGCACCTGACCTCAGCAGGGCAGCACTGACGACTGGGCCCCACCATATCGTCAGTACAAGCAAACATTGTGGGGGAGCAATGAATCCCAAAGCAACCGCATCCAGCCAGGTGTTGTACCCCATAGGGGAAAGATGCACCCCATCTGCCCTAAAGAGGGCAACAGCCTTGAAGAAAAACAGCAGGGTGCAATATCACAGAGCCACCTAAAGCAAGGACCTATTTTATTTTATTTGTTATTTTATTTTATTTACTTTATTTATTTTATTTTATTTTCCACCGCCATATTAACATGCTTTCTGGCCTGCTCGGTGGTAGTTTGTTTAGGCATTGGTTCCCGACTAGCTGCACCTGACCTCAGCAGGGCAGCACTGACGACTGGGCCCCACCATATCGTCAGTACAAGCAAACATCGTTGGGGAGCAATGAACCAGGATCAGACTCAAGCTCACCCCAAATGCTCCCAGGGACTCTTGCGTGGCCCTACCCCTCGAAAGGGGTTGACAAAAGCATGGCAAATCCTTGGATTCCTTTAATGGAATATCTTTGCACATTGGAGGGGACAGGTGCTCAAACCCCCCCTCCAGATCACCTTGAACCAATGCCTTAAATTATTTTGAGTCCAGGGAGAGCTGCCATCAACTCGAACCAAGCCCTCTTGCATGCAGGAATGCAAACTTATGCTGGAGGAAGACGGCAAATCATTCTCGCCTAGCTGTACCACCAGCACTGCGGGAGGACCTGCACAGGTCACACTTGACCGCACCAAAGGAAGGATCTCCTCCCAAAGCATTCCCCATCTGGACATCCAGTATATGTTCACATGGGCAGGAAGACTGAGATGGCGCCCCAGTCCAGACTCGTCAGCGCGCTTGCCAGCCGAGTGTATGCTATGGCCCAAGTGCGCCCAGCTGCTCCTATGAAAAAAGGAAATAACAGACAAGCATCAGCACAGACATCATTGTGACACTTCCTGATATAACCCTTGTCAGCGTCAGACTTCCAATGACCCGTATTCACAATCCTGTCTACTGACAGGCCCCCAGTGTGCAGCCTTTGCAGCAGCCCTATTCAGAAGGAATGAGGCGTGTTCAGCGGTAGGCAAGCCGCAGGCCATAATAACTGGTGCACGACGTAAGCACATTGATGCCTGGCTAACAGGAACCCATTTTCATGCACTAGGAGCAGGCCAGCCCCCAGGGGAATGAAAAGCCAAATATTTCTGGTATCCATAACTGGGCAAGGGCCCTCCTCACCTGTAACGGGAAGCCTGATTGTGGCACTCCTGCCCACTAAGTCTGTTTTAGAGTTCCCAACTCTAATGACAAGCTCCAAAGCAGATAAAGAAAAGTCCTGAAGCAATAAGCCTCCAGACTCTCAGCCCCGTGCTGGCTCCAACAACCATTTCCCTAACCCTCAGTGCACCAAAATGCAATGGAATACTGAAAGGAATCTCGCCTTGATCTTTTACCAGCAGATAAGCTTTAGCTTGTTGCAGATACTGCATAGGTAAAATTGACCGACTTCCTGCCCACTGTCCTATGAGGTTGGAGCCTATTCCAACCTTCCAAGGCCCTGCGCACTACAAACTTTATACACGGGTCTCTGAAAATTAAAGCTTCAGTATAACAGACATTGCAGCGGACTGAATTCTTATAGTTATAACAGCATGCCCAATCTGCAGCAGGTGGACCAAATACTGCAGGATCTGCTCAGAGGATGGGGGCCAGTTCATCTGAATGGCCAAGGACTGCCAGCTTAGGGCTAAGAAATCCATCCAGGCCTTCCCATAAGAGCTAAAAGCAGAAAGGGAAATGGAAGCTGCTGCTCTCTGTAATTACTAATTGTTGTCAAAATGCCACAGGTGGTCTGGAAAAGTCTGGCAGTAGCTGAGTGTCTGGAGCCCAGGATCCGAAGCACTCCATCTGAAAATGGGATAGAGTGTCAGTGACATCATTAGAGGATCCCGTAATCAGGAGAGCAGAAAGCACAATATTAAACCTTAAGCGGCGCAGCTCAAAAGCGTGAGCGGAGGGGCGGAGACTCTGCTGGAGCGTGAGGACTGTTTTGCCAAGACGCTCACCACTACCTGGTTATCAGACCAAAAGCAGATCTGATGTTCACTGAACTCCTCGGGCCACATGTGAACTGCTACTGCAATGGGGAAAACTCAAGAAAAGTTAGGTCACATGATTGCCTCACCATACCGGGCTTGAGGCCATGGCTTTGCACACCAGCAGCCCCTGAAATAAAAAACCAAAGGGCAAAGATCCAGCAGCATCAGCATGAACCTGAAAATCCCTGTGCAAGTTCCAGGTATCCTGCCATGGCCAACTACTATTGCATACATTTAGGAATTGCAACCATTGCATGAGATCCCATTGCATGTATGAGAAAGGTAAGGGGACCTCAGGCCGCAGGCAGCCTGGCCTAGTGGAAAGGGAAGGGGCGGCCTGGGGCAACCACTCTGCATGCAAGATTAATTAAGTGACCCAGCAAGATCGGATCTGATGAAGCATCACTTGCTACAGAGGAAGTATTACAAAATAACTTCCTTCAAGGCAGACAGCTTCTCCATAGGCAAGTGGTATGTTTTAGCAAACGATATCCATCTGGATCCCTAAATAAAATGGGAATATGGGCAAAAGGTATTGAGGTATTGCTTGCCAGCTTCCAGCCCCTGCTTGGGCAGGGGGCATCTTGTGCTGCCATCATAATACGTAAATTTACAGGGCTGACGCTGGCCAGAACCCCTAAAGAAGTCCCGGCAAAGCTGCTGCCGAGCCAGCTTCCTTTTCAGACACACACTCTGTGCAATGCAACTACACACTCCATGCAACACAACTACACACTCCGTTCAATGCAACTACACACTCCATGCAATGCAACTACACACTCCGTTCAATGTAACTACACACTCCGTGCAATGCAAAAACGCACTCTGTGCAATGCAACTACCCTCCATGCAATGCAACTATACTCCCTGCAATGCAACTACACGCTCCGTTCAATGCAACTACACACTCCGTGCAATGCAAAAACGCACTCTGTGCAATGCAACTACCCTCCATGCAATGCAACTATACTCCCTGCAATGCAACTACACGCTCCGTGCAATGGAACTACATACTCCGTTCAATGCAACTACACACTCCGTGCAATGCAACTACACACTCCGTTCAATGCAACTACACACTCTGTGCAATGCAACTACACACTCCGTGCAATGCACACACACTCTGTGCAATGCAAAAAACACACTCTGTGCAATACAACTACACCCTCCGTGCAATGCACCCACACTCTGTGCAATGCACACACACTCTGTGCAATGCAACTACACACTCCTTGCAATGCGCCCACACCCACACTCCGTGCAATGCAACAACACACTCCGTGCAATGCAACTACACTCCGTGCAATGCACACACACCCTCCATACAATGCGCACAACCTCCGTGCAATGCAAATGCAAATCTCTCATGCAATGCAATGCAAATGCAGCCCGTGCAGCGCTGTGCCCTGCAACGCACAGAGCAAACTGCAATGCGGGCACGCAAAGGTGCTTTCTCCCGCTTGCATATTGCAAACGTGGCGCCTGTTACATCCCTCGCAGTGAGGGAACCACCAAAAGACCCTCGACACTGGACCTAAGTGTCCAGGTAGAGCAATGGGGGAGCATGCAGCTGTCCCATATAGGGACCAATCCTGCAACCTAGGCATTACCGGCAAAAGCCCTGTCATAGTCCGCAAAAACTAAACAATGTAAGGAACCGGTGAAACCAATGCTTCATGGACCACATGGGGACACTATTCAGGCCGGAAACGCTTCCAGGCCATCGAATTCTAGGGCAAAGCCCTAGGATCACGTGCTAGGCCAGGCATGAATGTTTCCATCAGAGACTTAAAAATTAACTGCTACCTGTAGCAGACTTAGGCTTGGAAGTTATGTGCAGGCCAAATAGGCCTCCCTGCCTCTGCTCTTGAGAATCTTAGTCTCATAGCAATATTAAAGGAACTCAATATAGTGCTCCCGCCCAAGGCTAGATTAAAATTTGGCCAACAGCGCTGCACACACTCAAATAAAGCCAACCTTCGGGGTGCTATAAACGAAAGCGATTCCAGCTAAGCTGGGAACAGCCCTGACTAGCCCCACAATTTACAACAGGAGAAATGGGGGAAACCTTTTTTGCGAAAGAAAGCCCCTAACGGGGACTCTCTCCCTATTGGGAAAGGCAAGCCACAGATACAGGGAGAATCTTCCCACAGGGCAGGGTAAGGGATGGGGTGGGAAATCGAATAGGAAAGGGGAATTAAATTATTTAAGGGACTAAAGAGGATTAAAAGAAGGGGGAAATAAAGAAATGTAACCAGACAATGAGAAGATTGCATCACTGTCCTCCAGACAGTCCAAGTGCTCCACGTGATCCGGTTCCCACATTGAAAGAGAAAGCAGCTTGCTGTGAACCTTGTTTAAATAACCTGTTCCCACCCCCAAATTGGCAACATCCATTTTATCCCAGCAACTCAAACAGCCAATCCTTGCCAGGCCCCTCTATCTTATACTGCCTGGCAACTATGGGGTGTCTTGCTAGGCCCCATCCGCAACACGTGCTCTCCTTTAGTGAGAACACGCTTTGTAGAATGTAAGTTGGTTAGTAGAATCACATGCTTAACTAAAAACACCAGGTAGCATTTTATTTAAATTACCATAGCTAGACCATCTTGCTGAAGGAACATCTCATAAAAATTAATAATGCCACTCATCCTAACTTCCAACTGTTTCTGTCTTTTGAACCTGATGTATAACTCCAAAATATTATACTATGGACATATAATTTTACTTCAGTTATTGCTTAAATCATGTATTGAATCAACTGAATACTTTTATTTTCTTCACTGCCTTTATGTGATATGATACTTTCCCCCAAGTAAACTTCTTTCCCACAGTTAAATTAAGGAGAGCAAGAGAAGAAATCACAAGATGATCTACCAGCATATAAATGAAATTTCAGTCAAGCTGCACCTGTCAAAATTCCTACTTCAGCTTGCATATAAAGGAGTCCTTGACATTTCTGACCTCTGCAATGACATTTTCTAGTCTTAAAGAAAAGTTATTGGCCATCTCTATTGGTCATACATATATAAATGAAACTGTTCTTGATCCTTATTTAGAAGCAAGTTCTGCAAACACTAGTGTCACTGAAAATAAAGCCAGAATCTCAAATACATTTTGTATATTTTGTAGTGTATCTAGAAATGTATATATTAGCTTTGACATCAGTTGGTGTAAAAACTCGTGGCTGGTGTACTTTCATGATTTGTGTAGTATTAATATCAAATTCAACTGTTGTGGTATTATAGCTTTGAAATACGTACATTGGAAATTAATGGCTCAGTTTTACCCGTGCAACATTTATTACACTGAAAGGGCTTTCCAGATAATTTTAGGAAAAATATTCATCTTTATATTTCATGGGAGGATTTAAAGGGTATGTGTAGAATATAGAGGCTATGGAAGGATAATTAATGTGATCTTACACCAAAAGAAAGATACTTTTATATGTCATTGACCTTTGGAGGTCAAAGGGATTACTGGAGTGTTTGAAGTTCAGGAGGAGTGGAGGGAAGAAACAAGAGTGCTTTCATGGTGCGATGAGATGTTGTGGTTGAGATTTCAAGAGCAGCTAACATATTTTTCTTAACCCTTTTCTCAGGTGAAAAATGTCTCTTAAACAATTTTTTTTTTTAAAAAATCATCTTCTCCAGTCAACTGAATATGGTTCTTGAAATTCACCAGAATAGGCTGCCCGAATTAGGGAGTGACATACAAGGAAGCTGTCACCAGAGGGCTAAATGTGCTCCAGGACCAGGCCTGCTCCAAAAGGCTAAATTACAGGATCTTTTAGGTGAGGACTAACACAGTAGGAAGGTGAATTGAATGTTACCTACCTGACTGCCTGCTTTTCCCGAAGTAAAGTCAACTTGTTACTCTCAGCATCAATTAAAATGTTATTAAGGCATTTTCTTACATAAAAGCTACAAGAGAAGAAGGGGTCAGTAGGATCATGCTTATAGAGATTGTGTATGGCTATTGGCACATTGCTTCCCTCTTCTCCATGTGTAGCTTCTATATATGAATGCCAGGAGACTTCAGGGTCTGTTACCAAGGCGCTTAGCATTGCCATCGTTCTGAATATGTCCCTGAGCACTTTGACTCTCAGAGCTTCACTCTGTGGGACACTGTGCAAAACAAGGCTGTATGTAAATACAATAGAGACCTTCTGCTGTCCTCCCCATATCCTAGTTGTTCTTTTTATTGGCATTATGCTTACTGTCATTGGCTGTGACAGAGGTTATCAATGTGGTATCTACCGGCACACACGCACTCCCAAAGGCCTCCCTGGTGTCCCAAAGAACATGACACATACTAGTTTTTGTGTGTTTTTTTAAAAATAATTTTCTAGCCTTCTTTTGTGCACATGCACTAATTATTGCCTTTTCCAAATCAAGTGTCTCATTTCCTTAAATTTGGAGCCCTAAGTTGAGACGGTATGTAAATAGACCTGATTTAACAAAACTAAAGGAAGAAATTTTCTGTATTTGAGGCTCCCTTTGAGCTTGAGGCTGCGGGCAAATTTGCCCTTCTGCCCCATCATTGGCCCAGGGTCTTAGCCAGTACTCTTAAGGCAACACATAGCCTTACGTTTCCCGAACAGTATTTATTTACTTAGGTCACTAACCAGTTGAGTTTGCCATTTCAGCCATGGACCTATTTTTCACCCAACTGGAAGGGTGCAAAGTGAGCCCAAGTTGCTTGCTGTGGAAATTGCACCACTCAAGGCACAGTTGTGCAACATACCATATGGGGACTTCCTGCAAGGAAAAATTGCGGGTGCCACTGCAGCAAGCAGCTCCTGAAGCCAGCCAGAGCTAACTGTGCTACTAGGCTGGCTCCGGGCTGCTGACGGCCATTGCCGCTGCCACTACCGAAGGGGAACCGGGGATGCCCGGTAGTACAGATTCACCTGGTCCACACACCCTGCTCTCCTGGAGTAATATGCAGCTGGAGGGGTGGAAAGATAATTTTTGCGCAGGAAGAGGCAGAGGTGGGTCAAAGAGTGCAAAAGAAGGGCTTTGCACCTTGCCTGGCAGAGAAACCATGTGCCTTGCTCCCCTCCTGGGCAACGGCTGCCCACCCGTGACTCCCAAGCCTGCACTGCTCCAAACAGTCCGCCCACTGCCTCCCCCCAACTGTAGGGCGGCTGAGTGGGAGGGGGTAGGCAGTACTTTTTGTGAAACTGGCATCTTGATTTTTCTTAAAACATTCTGTTGTTGTTTTTTTGCCTTAACCACTTAACTTGACAAAATTATTTTTCCCCGTAGCATGGATACAAATGAAATAAAGAAAATGTGCTTGGGCCTCACTACTACTGGCTCCCTGTTGCTAGTCAGCTTTTTTTTTATATAAAAAAAGTGTCCCCGGATTCACTGAAAAAAATCTAGTAACCATAGCTCAAGGGAACCTATTAAACCAGGCATAGGCAAACTCGGCCCTCCGGATGTTTTGGGACTACTACGCCCATCATCCCTGACCACTGGTCCTGTTAGCTAGAGATGATGAGAGTTGTAGTCCCAAAACATTTATAGGGCTGAGTTTGCCTGTGCCTGTATTAAACCTTGCCTTACTGCCTTTTCTCTGGTTGTTTGCTGATAACCAAGAATGACTGGCATTGTGGTGCAGTGTAGTGGACCCTGCAGCCAACCAGCAGGTCTTGGTCACAGCATAGTGAAAAGGTTGATTAAAAAATGGAAGGAAGTTTGCATTTCATTCTTTACACTCACACATAAAGAGAACTGAAACCTTGTAACAGATCACTTCACTACTTTCACCCAGATTCAAATGTAATAATAATATGAAGACTTGTAAATGCTTAAGTTCCACAGTTTAGGCAATTGTACACATAAAATGGAACATCTTTGAGGAAAAAGAAATGTTTTTATAAAGGGCTAACATTTGTTATTGACAATCTCGTAGTGGTTTTGAGTGCACATTTAACAGGGGTTTGGATTGACTCATTTTATTTAATGACGTGTGTTATGTGTGTGCTAGTAAATTAGGGTTGACACAGCAAAAATCCAATCAGAAAAGTTGTTGAGCTTTGCCACTTTTGTGATATTTTTCTGGAACACTGGCAAAAATGACACTGCTGACATGGGCCATCATATGTTCGGATTTCCCCAGAGATTTCCACAATTTCCACCCGGACACTGCTGCTGACTGCAGTATTCTGGATATGTCTGAGAAATTCCAGACGTATGGCAACCCTACCATGCACCTTGTTTGCAACAAAATTAATGTAGCTGTTTTTTGACTGTTTCATTGAATGGTTATAGCTGAAAGGGGGATTGAAATGCAAACAAGTTCTACACAGAAGTAGAAATACTATTCTTTTAGACCAATGTTCCAAGATTGTCTCTCTTCCCTTGATGACTTTCAATAACTGGGGTGCTGGGAAAAGAGGGATGAGGAAAGGAGATGTTACTGCCTTCTTAACTATTTACCATGTCTAGCAAATGAGAAAATTGCAGGACAGTATCGCTTGGTTACTGTGCTGCTCTTTCCAGCTGGTTCAGTTTTCCTTTATGCTGATTGATTTTGAAGATTAACTCTTGCTTACAGAGCACTTCATTCCTGTCGACAACCAGCAGGTTGCTGCGCAGGAGAGACCAGAAAGCGAGCTAAATTAAGATTGCATGAGCAACTGTAAAGCTATCATTTCCTGACTTTGAAGTACTCAATAATCTCTCCTCCTCCTCTTCTTTTTTAAAAAGCTAGCAAGGCAAGCTCCACTGCAGAACAGAGTGCATGAAAGTGCTGGAAAACTCTTCTCCCATTTCTGAGGCTTTTTGCCAAATGGTTTCTCAGCACAACGTGGTCAAAATAATGTTAACAGCTTCTCCCTGTCACTGCCAAGCCAAGGAAAATAGACAGCTACAAACAAACATTTCTCCTCCTCCTCCTTTCTCAAAGATCACACTTTTTTATCTGCCTCCAAAAACACAAGTAAGGAAATCAGATGGGAACATATCTGTATCATTTGTATAACAAGGAAGAGTGTAAAGTTCCACAATGAGCATGTAAGTCAGCAATGTATGAAGGCAGAGGATTACTTTGCAAACGACTCGACTCATGAACAACAGTACAGTATGATATGGGAAAATAGGCTAGCCTGCTTGATTTTATGCATGTTTACTCAGAAAAAAATCGCATTGTGTTTAATGGTGCTTGCTCTTAAGTAGATGGAAGTACAAATGCTGCATTAGTAGAACAGACAGTAGTTTATTGCCCAGTCTTAAGATGAGACACCTGAGAGAATGGTGGTTACCTAAAAACAAAAGCAGACACTTCTGATCACGAAAGAGGAGAGGGAGGGGATGACGATGCAAGCCCAAGGCTCACAGTAGCTCATTCACATAGAGGAAGCCATGGTTTCCAGTTACGTCTGAACTGGGCTAGTTTCACTTTGCCTATGTATGTTAGCCTATGTATGTATGTTCCACAAATCACTTCTGTGATTCAAAGTGAAGAGCACAGAACTTAATTATGTCAATAAAAGAAATACTTCACAATCAGTAGCTTTCTGTGATACCATTGTTTCCCCAGCTAACATAAACTGGTGTTTTTAATCATTATAAACAAAGGCTCTTTCCATATCCGTTAGAATGAGTGTTGTGCTAAGGATATCCTGCTTCGCACTTGCCTTTCCTCATGTTCTGGAAAGAATTTAAAAAGCATTTTTATCAGTGGTGGCAGACATATATTTACAGATTTGCTACTACCTGTTCAGAAAAAATATTATCAAATATATTTTGTATGAATGAATGAATAAAAATTAAACATAGTCTAGGGGCCAATTTGTTAAATTATGTTTATAGGAAACAATCAAGTGGAAGATTCACATGGGCACGTCTTACCAAATGCAAGGTGGTTCTTTTGTTAAGGATACAGAAGCAATATGAAACACAAGTGAGGTTTTATTCCTAAATAGCAAGCAATATATATACATACCAGGACATGCACTTGGGAGCCCTGAAGAAGTGGCAAAGTGACTCCCCCAGGTAGCCTATATTGCACAGCCCTGCAGTCTGTGCAAGAGCTTCTAAATCACCCTCTCCAAACCATTTGATTTTATAGATAACCACCTCCTTTCAATGCCCCACCCTCCAACAACAATTTCCAACATTAAAGAAGGTTCCCAGCACTAATCTCTCAGACTGATTAAAGCAGCTGTGTGTGGGGCTTCACTTTCTCCCAGCTGATTAGGTAGGACATCAGAGAAGGTTCTCACACCTTCAAAAACTTAACAGCTGCCAGGGAGGGGGAAGGAACAGAGGCAAGAAGAGTAACCATGTTAGAATCACTGCCTCCTTGATATACAATTAGTCTTCCGGTTGGTTTTCCCATACAGTGCAAGTGCCACTAAATTTTGAGGAACGCAGCACAAGAGCCTAATTCTGCTGTGCACATCTTCCATTCCTTTCAGGACCATTCAAACGGGCAAGTTGAAAGCAGAGAGCATTTTTTATTTTATATAATATTTCTATTTTGCTTTTCCAACTACAAATATTGAGCTCAAAGCGGCTCACAATTTTGTGCATCTGCCAAGTGGCTTTGGAATGCATTGCCTCTTGGACTCTGCCAGAGCATAACATCGCAGATCTTTTGGAAAGATCTGAAGACTCACCTTTTTTAACATGGACTTTCCCCTGAAGGGTTTCCCAAAATTATTACTGGTCTGCTTTTGCTGATGGCTTTGATCAAATTTTAGTAATTTTGGAATGCTTTCCTGTTTTGCAAGTTGCTGATCTTTTCGTCTTTTACCTATGAGTGTGTGTGTGTAATTGTACTGCTCTAGTTTACTTAAAAGCTGCCTTGAAAGAGCATACCCTCAAAAGTGGTATATACATATTTTAAATACATAAGTAAAATCAGGCAAAAACTTTTTTAACCCTTATTATTATGATAACCAGCCTGTCATCAAATTGCGCGCGCTCTCTCTCTCTCTCTCTCTCTCTCTCACACACACACACACACACACACACAAAAACAACAACCACCTTTGGCTACTTGTAGCAATCGAGCTGTTCTCTTTCTTGCATTGATTTCAAATGTCCCTCTCAAGACTATGGATGAGGGAGAAATTAAATTTACTTCACATTTTAATATAAATCTAGCTACTTCGCACTTCCTAAAACAATAGACAAGTGAATTAGTTGTCCTTTGAAATTTGCACAAATTTCCCCAATTTTCTGATGCAATTCTCCAACAACAACAAAAATGCAAAAATATGTATAGTGGAGAGATGTATGCAAAAAGGAACATATTTGTGAAAATGATGTACAAAAATGCCTTCTGTTAGGCAAAAATGCATGCAAGAAAATTTAGAGAAATGTGAACTAAAATGTTGATCTCTAAGTTGGTCTCTAAGGTGCTACTGGAAGGAATCTTTTTTTTTTGTTCCGATTACGGCAGATCAACACGGCTACCTACCTGTAACTAAAATGTTGAGCAATTTTTCTGAGGACTTTTTAAAAAAGTGAACTGAAATGGGAGATCTGATCTTAAGACTAGAAAAATTAGAAACTGGATAATGACAGATTCATTATTGCTAGGCTCAGTTCTTTCCTGTTTGTTTCATTAGGTAGATGAATAGTTCGTGCTTCAAAACATTCCATGTTTTTCGTTGCCTGCAGCAAGAAGTTTGGACTGTTCTTGGGAAATGGGATTTGGGTGAATATTTCTATAGCCTAACACCTTTACTGCTATGTATCTGTGAAAGTACAGACAATTTTTTAAAATTCATATAGGCATGGTTGTATGTTACATAATCATTTTTCAAGATGTCACACAATAAGATGAATCATCTTATTTTCACTAGAAAATGATTATTTATAAATTATGATGAACCAGGGTGTGAGTTCCAGAGGACGCACCAGCAGGCTGGATGAGGGACTTTGCAAGGGGGAGAGCTGGCCTCCGCCGTCCTGTGAGCTCACCTTGGAACTTTCTTCAGCACGGGAGGGTGTGGGTGAACGCTGGAATATAACATTATACAATGCTGAAGGAAGAGGCCACGATCATCCCTGTGCGGGTGCCACTGAAGTGCAGCCCCCTTATTTCTAAATAACATTTTAAGAGTTGCCAGATGTGTTTGACTTTTGTCCCTGGAGAACAGCAGGTGGTTCTATGTACTGACAAAGCATTCACATATGATTATGTCTTCGACCCATCTACTGAGCAAGAGAACCTGTGTTTCTTCCCTTATAACGGGTATCTTGGAAGGGTATAATGGCACGGTTTTGGCTTATAGTCAGACAGAATCTGGGAAAACATACTCCATGGGAGTGGCTTACACAGCTGACAAAGAGAACGATCCCACTGTCAGAATCATTTTTCGGGCAATAAAGCTTCTCTTCCAAGAAATGAAAGAGAGGTCAGAGTAGCAATCTTCCCTGAAAGTCTCTTATTTAGAGATCTACAACGACGACATCTTAGATCTCTTGGCACCATTGAAAAGGAAGAAACCTTCAATCAGCATCCTTGAAGATCCCAGGGGAGGCATCAAGGTTGAGGGGCTAACCGAAGTCTGCTGAAGAGATCACCCAGTGCCTGGAGCAGGGGAACAACTCCCGAACAGTGGCTCCCATGGCCATGAAACCCAGTCATCACGCTCTCACGCCATCTTCACCATGACCATTGGACAGAAAAGCAAGAGTGATAAGAACACCATTTTGCATTCCAAGCTGCACTTCGTAGACCTTGCTGGTTCAGAAAAGCAAAGCAATACAAAAGCAGAAGGTGTTAGACTGCGGGAAGGGATCAGCATCAACAAAACACTCCTCTGCCTGCGGAACGTCATCTGCGCTCTTGGGGAGGAAATGAGGAAGGGCAATTTTGTCCCTTATAGAGACTGCAAGTTAACACGCCTTTTGCAAGATTCCTTGGAAGGCAAAAGCATGTGTGAGCCCAACAGATTTGAACCTCAAATACACTTTGAATACTCTTCGCTATGCTGATAGGGTCAGAAAAATAAAGAACAAGCTGATAGTGAATATGGACCCTTGGGCAGCAGAGATTGCCAGGCTAAAGCAGCAGGTCCAACAGCTGCAGGTCTCACTGCTGCAGGTTTGCGGAGAGACCCTTCCAGTGTCTATTGGTGGTGAGCCCTCAGAAAACTTACAATCTCTGATGGAGAAACCAAGTTGTAACGTCACTGAAACAGCAGGCCAGATGAGCCAGATACAAGAAATAATTGTGGAAGAAGATAGGAACACCATAAGAGAGGTTTTGAAGGAGAACCAGGAGCTCTGCAAATAGCTCCAAACCCTCAGACAGAGATTAACATCTGTTCAGACTGCCAGTGGCCAGAAGGCCCCTGTACCAGACAGCCTGGAGTCCCCCTATGACGCCAATCAATCTAAGACTCACAGGTGAAAGATCACAGATGAGGAAGACTCATCATTTGAGTTGGTGTAGGAGATAATCCTCAGAAATCTAGTCGAAGGGAAGTTGGGGAAGAACAAGTAGATCTGAAGGACCCTGAAGATCCTACTTCAATAATCAGAGAAGAGACTTCTTCCAGAACACCACCTACAAGAGAGTCCCAGGCGTTGGAGCAAGAGGTCAGTACCCACAAGAGCACTTCAATTATACATGGGCTAAAGAAGACTGTTAAGAATCTTCTAAGTAGGCGTCAAAAATGAAGCCTGGCCTTTTAATCATTGATTGCTTATTTTATATAAAATTTTATGTATTTTTATAAATATTTTGTTATTTTTATACCTTGTTGAAATAAAAAACATTATTACAAAAAATTATGCTGAACCTTAACTTCTTGGGGCGCCCCTGAGTGAGTCAACATCTCTGGACTTATTTTCTCATTTATAAAGTGGAAAGAATGCCAGCTGATGGAAAATATCTACCATTGCACTAAGAAGGTTTGCTCAGTTGCCACATGGGACAACAGTGGTATCAGAAAGTATAGATAACTTCAGGTGCTGACTCCCTGGGGCCATGGGTGCCTGAGCACCAACAAAATTCCCCTGAAGGGGCCAGGCAATTTCAATGCCAGGGCCATGTTTGCTACGTGGCACCCATGGCTCTGGGCCAAGCTGGCACTCCTGTCTCATATCTAATTCTATGCCATTATGATACTGATGGCGGAAACTGATAGTGAAGTATCATGTCACCTCTACTATTAAATCTATGATTCTTGCCATATGCAAATTCCTAACTGTAGATGCAAAGAGCATAACTTATTTAAGCACTGTGTATTTGATATCTTTTGATGCTTTTGAATTTTGAATTGATGCTTTTGAATTATGGTGCTGGAGGAGACTCTTGAGAGTCCCATGGACTGCAAGAAGATCAAACGTATCCATTCTTAAGGAAATCAGCCCTGAGTGCTCACTGGAAGGACAGATTGTGAAGCTGAGGCTCCAATACTTTGGCCACCTCATGAGAAGAGAAGACTCCCTGGAAAAGACCCTGATGCTGGGAAAGATGGAGGGCACATGGAGAAGGGGACGACAGAGAACGAGATGGTTAGACAGTGTTCTCGAAGCTACAAACATGAGTCTGACCAAACTGCGGGAGGTAGTGGAAGATAGGAGTGCCTGGCGTGCTCTGGTCCATGGGGTCACGAAGAGTCGGACACGACTAAATGACTGAACAACAACATTTGATATCTTTCTGTCCTGCCCTTTATCTAATGAGCATTGAGGAGGACTTATCTGCATAAGACCCTAGGTTCATTTTATGCAAACTGCTTCGAGATGTATTAATTAATTTTACTAAGTAATGTATACATCTTGCTAAATAAATATATCAAATGAACTTTACTTGACACTAGCCCTCCCACATCCAATGCGAAACTCTAATCACAATAGCACATTTCTCTTCAGGGTTTTTTTAGCCTCTATAGGGGTTGGCAGCAGCAAATGCATGCAAGCCAACTAGCTGGTCCTGAATACTCACGTGGTGTCCAAACTATATGAAACAAACAAACAAACAAACAAACAAACAAACAAACAAACAAGCAATGTCTACTCTACCTCCAGTTTTGAAAGTAATGACAATCTGAAGCACTAATGGCACTTCTTTTCTGCCCCCACCCGAATATATAACTGCAAGCATTGCTTACACACCAGCATCTTACCCCCTGCTTCCTCCTAGCACCCCTTTTATGGTGTGATTCCTCCCCCCTCCACTTTCATCTCCCAAGCCCCTTGTTTTATTTGCCAGATGTCAGATGCCACCAAAGGCTGGTAGCAAAACTCAAAATATCTGCTTTCAACGAAGGCTTAAAATGCACACATAAACATGGTCAGCACTACAGTTTATGGTGGGTTTTGTTTTTTATTAAATACAAAGATCTAGGCAGCAAAGTAAAATAAAAATAAGGAATTTGACCAGTAAAATAAATGCTTTCGCCAGAATGAGAGAGCCTGCATAGCAAATGTTTAATTCAAGGGTATGAATTTTTTTTTAACCAAAAAAGGAGTGAAGGACCGAAATACGTATGAACTTCCAGCTATGTGCTTACAAGGAGGGTTTCTTCACATTTAAAACATGTTGAGAGTTGAGATACTCTATCTTTAGGCGAAAATGTGTACACCTGCACCCACACTATTGTGTGAGAAATTGCAAATGTTTTAAGACAGGCATAGGCAAACTCGTCCCTCCAGATGTTTTGGGACTACAACTCCCATCACCCCTAGCTAACAGGACCAGTGGTCCGGGATGATGGGAATGGTAGTCTCAAAACATCTGGAGGGCCGAGTTTGCCTATGCCTGTTTTAAGAGGTCAAACAACAGAGGACCCTGGAGTTTTGTGACTGGAACTTCCAACTTATTTTTTATTTTGCAAAAGCAGGCCCCAGTTTGAACCGGGGCTGTAGCCAGGAGGGGGACTGTTCATCCCTTGCAATGTGTTTCCAATCTAAATCCCTCCCCTTAAAGTTGCTATTTGTTGCAATGGGTCAGAGAAATCAAATCAAATCAAATATCTTTAATACGGTCAGTGACCAGGAAGCAATTTATAAAAATATGACATTAAAAGTAGTATTGTGCTACAAATAACAGTAGAAATATGGCCAATTCACAGAATTGGTGCTTATATTTATAACCAGGTCAGAGAAACATACTTATGGGTATAGGCCCATAGCTTTTGGCTCTCATCTAGCTAATAGCAGCTTGGGGCAGAGGGAATTTAAATAGGGGAATCAGTACATAGGCAAAAGGTTCGAACCCCTTGCTCTGCAATGTAGCCCTGAAAGGGAGTGGGAGGCAGAGGAAGAAAGCATGGTTGGTATTTTGTGAAAGGAAAAGAACGTCAGAACTCCTGCATCATGTGCAGTTTGACCTTGTTGCCTCAGTTACAGGGGTTAAAAAGTCATAGTACACGGTAGCTTCCAAAAAGGGCATCTTCACATGTTTTCTACATGTACGTGAAGAACAGAGTTATGTATGAAGCAGCTCTAGTGCAATATAATTTGATAGTTTTTGTGAATAACATGAATCTAAAACACAGTCTTTCAGAAACTCAGCAACTTCCCCCACCCCACCCTGCATCTTTTAATGAATGCGCTTCAAAGAGTGCTGGATCAGGAAATACCAACGCTCATAGGTAGAAGAAACTATGTGGGTGGTTTGGGATTGATGCACCCATGCCTCTGGGGGAACAGATGTTGCCACTGATTCACTTTGCAAGCATGCAAGCTGAAGTCTACATCTGTGACAACTTACACAGAGCCAGTAAGAAACTGAGCAACTGCAAAATAAAAGACACAAAAGAAAAAGTCTGTCAAAATTCAAAAGGCAAGATATAGTTCAAAGCCTGAGAACAAAAACATTTGATGTTCTGGAGTTCAAAAAAGAATAAGAGATTGGCAAGAAGGTGTAAAATCATTGCTAATGAAGTCTATAAATCAGAATCTTGGTTATTAAGAGTTTAGCAACTTGCCTTTTCACATATAGTGTGTAGTGGGGAAAGTACCTATCCCACAAGCAGGACTTCTCTAGCTGTAGCCAGTCACTAAATTGCAAAGGAGGTAGAAGCATGGACTTATCTATATCATGTACAATGCATAGAAAATCAAAAGATTATCTTCTGTATATGACGAATATTCTTTCTTTCTTTTTTCTTAGCACCCCCCCCCCAACAAAAAACCCTATGTCCTGGGATAAAACATATCCAAGCACTGAAATAATTGCTCAGAATAGGATGGTTTGTTGTGTTGATAGAAGTGAGGTAATTAATCTTCTCCCAAGTAAAGCAGGAATAGACAATGTAATGTCATCTAGCTGTTGCTGAACTACAACTCCCATAATCTCTGACCACTGGCCATGCCCTCTGGGGCTGATGGCTGTTAGTTAGTTCAACAACATCTGGAGGGTACCATGCTATCTACCCCTGAGGTAAAGAGAGCCATTGTGATGGAGTGGTTAGAGTCAACTCAGAAGTAAATCCCACTGGGTTCAATTAGGGTTATTCTCAAGGGAATATAGAATCTCAGCTTTAAATAAAAGTGTGGAGATGCTCTGCATCTCTAGAGTTAGCAGGACAAATATGTCAAGAACAAAAAAACTTGCAATATGTTACTGATTGAACTGCCAGATCAATAATTTATCAATAGAGCTGGTGGAAACCAGACTTTTTCACACAACCAACGCAGTGTGCAAGACCATTCATGAACCCTTATAGATGGTCAGAAAATGGGCTTTCAGAAGGCAGTATAAGGCCCTGGTGATTGTGTTAATAGAATAGCACCATGTTTTATCCACGTGACACATTTTTAAGGGTCATATACCAAAAGCAGCATCCATTAAGCATTACTTAAGAATTTTACTTGTGTCATAGCTTTTACTTGTGAATCATGTGACATTTGTAGAACATTTGTATTTAAATGTTTTCTTCAACTGCACCAAATTTCTGTTTAATATTAATGAAGTAGCAGAGGAGAATCAATTGTAAGGCGTGGTTCAAGTAGGCCAGAAAATATTTAAAGAAGTCAGATTTAAAGAGATAAGCAACATCAGGGGAGGGGTGTTTCCAACCAGCCCACGCTTTGCCCTTGGAAACCTAAGTTGCTGAGGGAAGAGGGCCTGCGAACAACATCATGGGCAGGCTGCTGCTAGGAATAAGATGAAACTGAAGCTTCCTTGATATTTTTGCTATTGGATGCTGCATGTTTCTTGATATATTTATAGTATTGAAATGTGGTTTTTTGTATTATAGAGAGATAGATAGATAGAAGATAATTAGATTAGATATAGTTGTATTATGAATTTGTTTTTGTAGTGTTTGCTTGAAATGAATCCGTTTCTTTGTTGTGAGCTGCTTTGAGCATTGATTTTTGTGTGTGGAAAAGTAGCGTACATATTAAGTGAATGGATGAATAAGATTTGTGGCAAACAGAACAGGCAAGAAACATGTGATTGTCAGGAGGAGTTGATGCATAAAAAAAGCTAGTCACTTCATCCTGATGGATATGTATCAATGCAACAGAACATGCAGTGGCTCCCTTAAGTTACTTCAGGGTGCTATTTTGGATAAGTGTAGCCTGTTATGTTTTTTGCCAGCTGTGATACTATTATTACATCGCATTACAGCAGCTGTCCCCAGCCCTGTTCCAATTCAGTCAATCAATCAGTTTATTATTTGTACCCTGCTCATAGAACACTTACAGTAACTTCACAACAGTGCATATCAAAAAACAAACACAATAAAAACATTATAAAAATTAAACTAAAAGCAGTCATCTCAAACATTGAACCAGGCAGCAATAAACTTGAACATTACGTATTATCTGATGACATTGCATCACCATTGTCACCCCAAAGTTTCCAAAATACCAACAAAGGTTGCCAAAAGAATATCATGTAGTGCAAAGAGGCATACCCAGCCAGTTATACCATTTTAGGTGTTATATTTGTTCTTCGGAGTCTGGGCAGGATGTCTCAATAAATGGCAAACCACACTAGTTTGGGCCCAAGGGAGATGAAAGTTTGCTGACCTCCTCCTTTCTTGCCAGGAACCTGTGCTCCGAGGACCCAATAAGAGGAAGGGAAGAAGGTCCTTCAACAGGTTCCATTACAGGAGAAGATATGTGTGGAAGAAAAGATCTAGCTGATTTATTGAAGGAAATTGTTGATACTACAGTATTGCAACTCACAGCAACACCTCTCTAGCCCTTTGCTCCATGATGGATAATATCTGCACTTCTCTGTCTCTCACTCCATTTCTGACCTTTCCTTCTCCCCTCTCTTATTTTGGAACAGCTACCCATGTCTCTGCAGGCCAATCTATTTACATTTTGGTCTCTATCTGAAGCTCAAGTAGGCCTATCAGTCACCTATCACCTTACCATCTCTTAAGTATCACCAGCCCTCTGCAGTGTCTCCAAAATACTTGCACATTGCTTCGTCTCATTTGGACATTTTGTCCATGCCAAACCCTCTCTATGGATTCAACCAGGCAATTGCCTATCTCATTTGAACCCTGTTTATATAATCAGCCTTTCTATTTCTGTGATAAACCTTATAATCCAAGTTCCCAGCCCAAATTACTGCTGCAATGCACTGCAACTCTTGTTTGGACTTGAACACATATTCTTTCTGTACAGATGGGTGGTAATTGACACATATAGACTAGAGCCCCTAGTTCCACACAGTTTAGGTCCAGATGGCATGGTAACTGCTAAATGAGAAGAAGCAGCTTCAAATCTCCTCTTTACAGCTATACTAAAGGAGCATAGAGGAGGAGGAACATAAGACTTGAGGCTCACTGCAGCTTGCTCTCGTAACACTAAACCATGCTTCAGCATTACATCTAGACACATCCACTGCTAGGTATACTTAAACCACTGAAATTAGAAGTCTTAAAAAATTACTTTTTTATCACAACCTTCAATCCAAGGAGCTCAAGGTAGTAGATATGGTTTTAACAACCATCCATTTTATCCTCACAACAGCCCCAGGCAATCTAGCTAGGTTTGGACTAAGGTTTGTACATCCAGTCTTGTCAATTTATTTGCTCTCACAGCAAGCCATGGCCAGCCAATCTTATGGGCCAGGCTGGATTACATATGGATCTTGCCTAGGACTGCACAATGATTCCATGGTAAAAACATGCTATTCCTTATAGGCCACATTGGCTTTTAATAATAAAATAATAGAAATGATAGCAACTTTTAGTTCCCACAAAACAAATAGCTTCTGGACAAATGCAGTCTGAAAATGTTTTTGCCCCTTCTCATTTCAGTTATTCTTATTTAAATTAATTTCTGTGCAGATAATTATGCTGGTGTATTTGCAGAATAATTGAGCTTCAGTGCTCCTGATTTCTAACCATTTCTTGCTGTTATTGTTCATATGCAGTCTTCTTACTTCTTTGTATTGTTCTCTTTTTAAAAAATAAATATACTGAAGTATCACACTGCAATCTCCAGTATTACATCTGGCTTTTCTGAAAACAATTGCACTTTGTTTTATGGTCTCATTCCTCTCTCTTGTTTATTTTCATACTTTACCACTGTCTTTTAAAATGTCAAAATGCAAATATGAGTGAGGAAAAAAGACAGTTAAATTATATCCACATGGACACTAACAAGCTGCTTCTAAAGTCTTAAACAGTTGTTTAACCACAATACAAAACATATGAAAAATAAGCCTAGCTTGCATTCACTTTGATGATTCAGACTCCAGTCCTCAAAGTTCTCTGCCTGGGCAAGTCTCATTCACTTCAAGAATAATACTGGCAACAATTTTTGACAGCTAGACTTCTCCTTTATGGAGAGGAGATTTTACAGTAGAAAGTTTAGAAAAATATTTGTGCTTTTTATCCATATCCTATTTTAAATCCCCTGAAATCTCCTTCTACCCTATCTTTAAAAAAATTCAGAACAAATCACAGCATGTGTAGATTTGCCCCTAAAAATAGTGTTATCATTTTGTCCCAAAAGCCAAAGGAACATTTTTTTTTAAAGGAGGACAGAGTCTGAAGGAGCTGACTGAGCCAGCCTTCCCCAACCTGGAGCCGTCCAGATACTTTGGAATACAACTTCCATAATCTCTGGCCATTGGCCATGCTGTCTGAAGGTGATGAGAGTCGTAGCCCAACAACATCTGGAAGACACCTGGCTAGCGAAGGCGGCAAAGCCTATCAGGAAGAGCTGCCAGAACTCTCCATTCTGCTGAAATAGTAAATGCAAGTGCAAAGCCATTTTTCATGTGGATATAAATGCAGCTCGATTCTGGGCATATGTACATAGAAATCAGTTGCATTCATGCCTACCTGAAGGATTTTCATTGAACTTATTTCTAAATTCTGTTGAGTTCATGGAACTTACTCTAGTAAGAATGCAAAGGGCTGCAACCCTTTCATGTTAAAAACAAAACACCTTTCTATGCTCGTAAAAAAACTAGTATGACAAGGAGATGTTTTACATGAGCAAGGAAGTTATTTTGCTTTTGTTTTTGTTTTTTTTTTGCAAGGCAGCATACAACATGATTCCCATATCTAGATGTTGAAGTGGTGCACAGTTCCAAGAGAGCTGAAATATACAATTTGTCTGAATGTGTTGCTATCATCTGAGAGCCAGTGGTGTGTAATGGTTAGAGTGTCAGACTAGGACCTGGGAGACCAGGGGTCATATCCCTGCTTGGCCATGAGGTTCACTGAGTGATCTTGGGCTAGTCACTCAGCCTAAACTACCTCACAGAGTTGTTGTGGGGATTAGCTGAGGAGAAGGAGAACCATGTACACCAGTTTATGCTCCTTAGAGAAAAAGATATAAATGCAATAAATAAATAAAATCAGGGAGATGGGCAAAATCCTTGAAGCTAGAGAACTAACATTTCATTGGAGTGATGGTGAAGCAATAGTTATCCTGCCTTCCAGATGAAGGCTAAGAAGATTGTGACCTGACATCTGGGTACCACTACGCTCCTTATGCTTTCCATCCCCTGTCTGCACTGTAGCAGAGCAGAAAGCAGTAGTTTCTTGGAAACTAAGGTGCAGAGGTTCAAGTGGAATAAAATGAGCACTGGCACCCCCAGGGCCCAACATACTGCTCAGAAGATAATAATAATAAATAATAATAATAATAATAATAATAATAATAATAATAATTATTATTATTTATTATTTATACCCCGCCCATCTGGCTGGGCCTCCCCAGCCACTCTGGGCGGCTTCCATAAAAACCAAAAATACAGTAAAATATCACACGTTAAAAACTTCCCTGAACAGGGCTGCCTTAAGATGTCTTCTGAATGTCAGGTAGTTGTTTATCGCTTTGACATCTGCTGGAAGGGCGTTCCACAGGACGGGCACCACTACCGAGAAGGCCCTCTGCCTGGTTCCCTGTAGCTTTGCTTCTCGCAATGAGGGAACCGCCAGAAGGCCCTCGGCGCTGGACCTCAGCGTCCAGGCAGAATGATGGGGGTGGAGACGCTCCTTCAGGTATACTGGACCGAGGCCGTTTAGGGCTTTAAAGGTCAGCACCAACACTTTGAATTGTGCTCGGAAACGTACTGGGAGCCAATGTACGTAATGAGACAATAAAAACTAATTACCTTTTGGAGGGATGTAGTAGGCTTCCTTGTGTGTCTATATGAGCATGCATACATGTATGTCCCTGGGTGCCCATGAGCATGCTTAGAGTCCCTGACACATACACAAAGGCCCACTGATTTCCCCAGAAGTGTCAAAAACCTGGTGCTAAATCTACAAGTCGGTGAGCTTAGTATTTATTGTGAAATGTGAATACCTCTACTGAGCCATATGAAGTTATTCTGGAGTGTGGAAAACCACTGCTTCACTCCGAAGGATATTTATGTCTCGGAATGCACATTTTCAACCCTGAGCTAACAGTTGTAGGGCTGTTTGCAGAAAAGGGCACAAGGATTTATTTTATGATAAGGTTGTATGGCTTGGGGTTTTTTGCTCAACATTTGCAACTTCGCAAGCTTTACCCCCAGGTTTCATTTACAGGATCAAATACCACAGGTGTTAAGGGAATAGTACTGGTATTATTTCAGGAGGGAGGGAAGGTTTCTCAAGTAAGCACTTTCACATCATTATTGCAGGAATTTAATATCTTAAGCTGGGCAGACAGGAGTACTAATTGCAACCTATTGGTCAGATAACCAGCAATCTCCTATGCCATGCACATTGTGTTGCTCACAAACATGGAACATGGGTGCAACTTGTAGTTTAACAACATCTAGAGAGCCAAAACTTCACCATGCCTGCTCTTCTGTTCCAGAATACATAGCTAAAAGAAGGAGTCCTTCCTTTCTTTTCTGCTGAAAAAAAGAGGAAAAGCAGAAGGCTTCCCTGCAACTTGGGGAAAACTTTACATAAAGGTCCCTACCAGTATGGTATCTACAGGACAGAGGGTTATATTCGATATAACACTCAGTGGTGCTTTGCATGAGCAGAACAACTTCTCCTTGCATAACTGGACTTTCCCCTATTCTCCCCCCCCCCCCGCCATGTGCAGCCTAAATCTGTTTTGGTAGTTTTTTCCACGCCTCTGGAGCAGATTTGGGATAACCAGGGGGCACACGGTGAGGGTGAGAAAGGTGGAAAGCCCCACTGAGCAACTGTTAGTCATTTGACTTGTACATGTGTTTAGTTGAATACTACCCAGAAGGTAGGTTGAAGGGAATCCCTCGCCACTCAATTCAGGACAAGCCCAAGACATTTTGGCACCTGAGGCGAACCACAAAATGGCATGTGCCCCCCAACAGGGAAGAAGGGGGTCAGTAAACATCTACATCAGGAACAAAGAAGAGGAATCAAATCAACCTTACCCAATGGCTGAAGCGTGAATCAAAGGCAGTTGTGGGGCCCACTCTGAATCATGCTGGACCAGTGCAGAGCTCAGTAGACCCCAGAGGGCACTCCTCACAATTTCCTCCCCTGAAGTAGGAGGAGACCAGAGCCTCCTATTCACTGAGAGACCACTATGGAGGCAACATTGCACAGTGGTCTCTTGGCAAATAGAAGGCACTAAATGTCTTCTCCCGCCTCTAGGGCATGCCTCTAGGGGGGCACTGCCGAGGAGGTGGCAGATTCAGCCTCTGAGGAGTGTTCCACAGTTGTCGCTCCCACTACAGCAGCAGCAAGCAGTGGGGGATGAATTCCTCAGATCTGCTGCCCCTGTGGATCCTGCTGCCCAAAGCACCCTCGTGGGTGGCCCAGCTGTGCCCCAATGCATGCTAGAAACCCCAATTTTCTCACATGCACACCATACTTTTAAAGCATTCCTTATCACTTTACAAGTCATGGTCCATGTCATTGTCCCCCGAATCCTGGGAATTGCAGTTTGTTAAGGTTGCTGACCTCACATATCTACAATTCCTAGCACCCTTAACAAACTACAACTCCCAAGATTCTCCATGGCTGTTAATGTGACATAACCAAGTTTTAACTGCATGGTGTGAGTATAGGCAGGGGTGTTTTTCGCCTCTTTTCTTGCCAGCCCCATAGCTGTTTATGGTTCAAATCCAATTGCTGAATGGCCAAGGGTGTGTTCACATTAACTATGCACTCTGGTTGATGCATAGGATACCAACCATCTTGACAATATCTATTATAGCAAATATGTCATCATACATGTGAGGCTTTATATATGGAACAGTCATGGACATTTCAGTTCCAAACACTTCAGAAATAGACTGAAAATGGGTTTACATAGAAAAGTGTTAGGCAACCTTCATTTTGGCAAGTTAAGACAAGCACTCATTCACGCCACATGCATTTCTTTAATTCTCCATTTTACTAATTCCTATAAGACCATCTTTGAATTAAAATAATGTCGAGAGACTGCAACTAATGTTCATTAAATCCAGAAAACTTTCTGAACGGGTCTTTCAAAACAGATGGTTTGTTTTAGTTTCATAAAAACCCTGCTGTCTAATCTTGTGACACAATCTATGGTTTATGCATAAAAGGGATTTGGCTCTTACACATATGGGGTGAGGGAGGGAAGGAAACACAGAAACGGTATATAGTTTAACTGTCTCTTCTCCTAAAACATGCAAAGGAAAATATAATTTAGATGGCACTGTAAATTACACCCAGTTTGTTATTGTTTTTCTCCAGCTGAAACAATTTACCATCTGTCACACATCAGCAGATAAATATTTTTCTGTGCATATATATATATATATATATATATATATATATATACTTATTAGCATAAATCCTGCGGGGGGACGGGACCCTTTAATTCTTAACATGTTTCAACAACTGTCCCTTTACTGTATCAAGAAGAAACATTTCTTAACTCTATTTACTTTAAATTGTCTGTTTATTTCTTTTTCATTTGTCTGTTCTATCTAGCAAGTTCAAAATGCTAAATTTAGGCTGCAGTCTTATACAGATTAATTGGAGAATAAGATCCATTAAATTCAGGGTGATATTCCAACTTAATCCAGAAAATGTTGTGAAAGACTAGAGTAAAATTTATGTCATACAGCATAGGGATTCTGTATCCATAGATCAGGACATGGAATCCTATAGGCCTCCAGATGTAACTCGACTACAACTCCCATCATCCCTGAACTTTAGCCATGTTGGCTGGGGCTTATGGGAAATGTGAAGAACTGAAACTAAAAAAAACAAACTTTTGTTTAAACTGTCCTTTTATATATGGTTGAGTTTGGGAAGCAAGAATCAGACTTTTAAACATCTGGGCCAAACAATTAGCATGACAACTAGACTATTATGTATCCCCATCCAAAAGGCTGCATTTAAAACTTGGGTTTGAGCCACTGTGTAGATGGATATGATAGACCAACTTGCTGCACTGAGCTGAGTTCTGGCCTGTTGCAAGCAGTTGATATCTGACAAAACTAGGCAAAGCTTGGGTATTGCCCAACAGTTATGTTATTGCCAGAATTGCTTAATTGACTGGAGCATTTGCTGTAGCTCTGTATCAAGAAATGCAAGCCCATTGCACTCCCATTTCTCCCATTACCCAGTGCAGCTATGGCCAGGAGATGCTGCTACTGTTCTGAATAATTGCAGTAACATTGAGGGTTATTGCAGGGCCAATTCACATGGCATTGTAAGCCAGGCTATAGTTCACGGTGGTCTCACAAATGTGGTGCCTCCTGGAGAGATTAAAGCTACTTTGCTCCTCCCTGGGCCTTTTTACTGTCACATCATGCTAATATAAAGTTTGTCTTAGCGCAGCTGCAAGGTGTTCTCTTGAAGTGTGTACATTTGGGCAATCTCATTTTGTCTTACCATGTCATACAAACCAGATCAGAATCTCCTAACTCAGTTGTGCTTGGAGTTTGCTGAGTCTTGGTTTGTTCTTGGTATGATCTTTTGTGTGCATACACACTTCTTCAGATGCACTGAAACAGAAGTCACTAGACCTTTATATATAGTGGGGAAGGGTATTACTCAGAAGGGCGGTGGGAATGGGTGTGGCAAACCTGTTGACGACTGTTAACGACTGCAGTTGGTCTTACAGGAAAAAGCAAGGGATGAGATGGCCAAAAGTACCTTTATCATGTATAATGAGATAAGAATCCAGTGTCTCTATTCAGATCAGGTCTCTCCATAGTTTTAAATGAAACAAGGTTGTGTTTCACACTCCAAGACCTTAAACTACTGCAAGCTTGCTGACCTTAAAATATACTCTCCCATTTCCAAATACTTGTTTTAGGGTTATAGCTTATTGGAATGTTGGGGGGGCTGCCTTTGAAAATGAGGTCACTTTGCAGATAACTTAATATTCTGATTCTGATTCATTTGCACTGGTTACCTATTCGCTTCAGACCCAATGTGATGTGCTAAATACCTGAGAGAACACCTTCTTCTACATCTTTATCCTAATGCACTTATGTCTGTTGGGATGGCTCAGCTATGTTTCACAGAACATTAGTGAGAGCATAGAAGATGTTCCTGGCAGGCTGATGTAATCATAAAATGATATATTCCAAGCATATTTAGCAATTTCATTTTGATGCTGGGCTGTGTTTTGTTGTTATGTCAGATGTTTTAATTATGGCTGTTTTATTTGGACTGGTTTATAGAGATGTTTTATTTTGCATGCCACTTTGAGAGCTGCTTGTAGCAGAGACTTCTGGCCTAGAAATGTCACAGTAACAACAACAACAAAAGCACTTTAAAGAACAAGTAAAAATATGGAGAGACACATTGGTCCACTTTAGTATAAAAGAAACAATGTGTTAATTTTGCTTTTTGTTTCACGTGGAATAGTTCTATGTCTACTGAATTGTGGAAAATGTTCGATAACAGTACAATGGGCTGCAGTGGACACTTTTTGTAACATGATAGCTTTCTCATCACTCATTTATCTGCTAATAGTAAGCCACACACACAGAACGCTATAATTTTCTCTCCTTTTGAAATAAATTATCTGACAGAGAAAATATGCTAACATTCCTTTGAGAGCCTGTATGTGATGTTTGTTCTTGAACTCTTTTCAACTTCAGAATAAAGTGTCTCACATACAAGAAAACCCACACAATGCAGTGCACTGTACTTGCCCTCTAAGGATTGACTGTGGCCAGTTGATTATTCTGTATTGCCATACATTACAACAACTGAAGCTATTTCTTATACTTTTGACCTCTTGTACAAAGTTAAATGTGTTTTTATCAATATATCCAGGAGAAAAATAGATCACAAAAAACATATTTTACATGCATTTAGACAAAGTCACAAAAGATATTTAAATTTATTATGTGTTTGTGCAGATTTGATGTATTAGGGTTGAGATGCCCGCAAAACAGTATATCAAGAATAGGCAGATGAAATAACAAAGTATTCCTAAAAGTAGCCATGTTAGCCCAAATCCCCCCAAACCCAGAAGGGTAATTTGGTTATTAAGAACCGCTAAAATATCATGACTTTTTATAATATAATTTTTATCAAGAATAACATGAAACACTAATGGGTATCAGTTAACAGGTACAAAGCAAAATTCAATCTGGACACATATAGTGAAGGAAATAATAGCAGCAAGTTGAATAGCAGCAAGAAGATGTATGAGTCACATGGGGGTCTAGGTTCCTCTGTGAGAAATTTAATTAATTTAGTTAATAAATGAAATCAGTATAAACTATTTTTTTCCTTTGCATCTCTCTACATAACTGTGTAAGTTTATCAGAGAAAGCCAAGTAATATCACAAAGTTTTGAGATGATTCTATTATGCCCAGATTTGTTCCCTTTCCTCTACTTTTTTGTTTAATACATGAAGTATAGAAATTCTTCCAACATGAAGAAAAGTTATTGGGAACTCAAAAGGTTGCTAACTGCTTTATAAATATTTTATACAGCAGCCCTCAATCAGGAAGTTTTCAATGTTTGATGTTTCATTATATTTTTTATATTCTGTTGAAAGCCACCCAGAGTGGCTGGCGCAACCCAATCAGATAGGCAGGGTATAATTATTAATTATTATTATTACTATAGCTATCATCCTTATTTCCTTATCTGAATTCTTATTAACTAATGACACACCACAGATACTTTGTACTTTCTATAACTCCCTTTTATAGCTAGGTTTTGATATATTTTGCCCCAGTTTAAACTAGAAATTATAGCTGTGATTTTCTCTTCCCAATCCTTATGACCATTGGTGGAAAAGCTAACAGTTAATATCTAGGGAGGTTTGTTGCACTCCCTGCCTCCCCAATTTCTCATAAGAAAGTAATAAGCATATGGGACTATCATGTGAAGATTTCAAATCTACTATATATCAGTCAGCAAAGTTATATATCCTTAAGATTAAAAAACACACCAAATAATATAAAAAGCAAGGCATAGTCTGTGTTGGTTTTGGAATGTTATACAAAGTTTAAGCTCATTTATTGGGTTGTGATTGCATTACCACATTTGAAATGGCACTGATAGGAAATCATAAACAGAGCCTCATTTACGCAGCTGGCCACAGCAGTAATAAAGTCATTGTTTTCCTTTCTACACATGACAATACAGTGAGATATTGGTAATTCCAATTTTGCAGGACATAGTCCGCCAAGAATGAATGACAGGGATCCATGAAGCGGTACTGTAAAGTGAACTACTCAGATTTAAGACAAGAGTCACATTAAAGTTCAGAATATCTTGATTTAAATTAAAGGTAAAGGGACCCCTGACCATTAGGTCCAGTCGCGGACTCTGGGGTTGTGGTGCTCATCTCGCTTTATTGGCCAAGGGAGCCGGCATACAGCTTCCAAGTCATGTGGCCAGCATGACTAAGCCGCTTCTGGCAAACCAAAGCAGTGCACAGAAACGCCATTTACCTTCCCGCTGGAGTGGTACCTATTTATCTACTTGCACTTTGATGTGCTTTCAAACTGCTAGGTTGGCAGGAGCAGGGACCAAGCAAACGGGAGCTCACCCCCTCGCAGGATTCGAACCGCCGACCTTCTGATCGCCAAGCACCAGTTTAGTTCAACTAAATCCAAGTAGTCCAACTTGCTTGTGGACCAGGCTGCTTGTGTCTTTGTGGGATGAAACAGATTTAGGCTGTTGATTTATCTGCTCAGTCTTGTTTTGCACAGTTATGTCATTTGGTTTTAATTAAAAAGATTCCTTAGTGAGACTTTTATTAAATTTAATGGTTATTTGTTCCCAAGCCTATACATTAAGTTTCCAGACTGAATGCGCTCTTGAACTCTAAGATACAATTCTATGCTGGGTGAAACAAAGAATGCAATGCTGAACTTCAAAGTGGTCAGCAGTTTGGACTATTGGTGGCAGAGGCTTTCACTCACGTTGTGTTCCACTGCTTCCTATTTCTGTGGGAATTTTTCTCTAGACTGTGGAACCTGTTTGTTATCTATTATACATGGCTAAGTACCTAGGAGATAGATTCAGGTAAGTAGCTATGTTGATCTTATGCAGTCTAAAGAAATAAAAAAATAATAAAAATAGTCCAGTAGCACCTTAGAGACCAACTAAGTTTGTTCTGGTTATAAGCTTTCATGTGCATGCACACTTCTTCAGATACACTGAAAAAGAAGTCACTAGACCCTTATATATAGTGGGAGGGTGGGGTGGGGTTTTTCTCAGAAGGGTAGTAAGAGATGGGTGATTGACTCAATGGGTATGATAACCTGTTGATGAATGTTAACGACTGCAATTACTCCTACAGGAAAAAGCAAGGAATAGTATGCAGATGACCAAAAATAGCTTTAGCATATGTATCTCCCACAACCCTTAGCTTTTTTCTGCTGCTGCATCACACTGTTGACTCATGTTAAGCTTATAGTATACCCTCAATCCTTTTCACATGTACTATTGAGAAACCAGGTGTCCCCCATCTTATAATTGGTTCTTCTTGCTTAACTTTAGAACCTTACTTTTGTTCCTATTGAAATTCAGTTTTGTTTAGTTTGGCCCCAATTCTCCCATCTGTTAAGGGCATCTTGAATTCCAATTTTGTCTTCTGCAGATTAGCTACCTCTCCCAGTTTGGTGTCATCTGAAAATTTGATGGACACCCCATCAATTCCTTCATCCAAATCATTTATAAAGACACTGAACAACAATGCACCCAGCATCCCACTTGTCACTTTTTTCTAGCATGAACCCTTTGAGTTCAGTCAGTCAACCAGCTATCCACCTAAGAGTTACCTTCTCCAGCCCAATTTTACCAGCTTCTCTGTAAGAATATCATGGTGGAGTTTGTCAAAAGCCTCACTAAAATCAAGATACATTATGTCTGCAGCATTTACATGTATAAATATTACTTGGGGGGATTTAAAATTGTCAGATGATAATATTATCCTACACCACATACCAACTATATGTGGTTTGATAGCGGGTCAACATAAATGGACAGTTCGCGCGCTTACTCCTGCAAAAAGACTGATATTGATACATCAATACCCTGGTACCCTTTGAACAATGGATAGAAGATATGACTACTCTTGCAACATACCAATGGATTGCTTTAAGTTGTAGGTTGTGTATGGACAAATATAATATTTAGAGTGCATTTATAAAAAGCATAATGACCTGTTGATAATTTTATACTCATTAGAATAATCATGCTACTTATATACCCACATATTGTACTGTACCAGTTTCAAGCACTTTTGTTTTGAATTCTCTCTACCTTTTCCAGTTTATTTTTCTACTGAAAACTTTCATATATATATAAAATATACAGTGGTACTTCGGGTTACATACGCTTCAGGTTACAGACTCCGCTAACCCAGAAATAATACCTTGAGTTAAGAACTTTGCTTCAGGATGAGAACAGAAATCGTGCGGCAGTGGCGCAGCAGCAGCGGGAGGCTCCATTAGCTAAAGTGGTGCTTCAGGTTAAGAACGGACCTCCGGAACGAATTAAGTACGTAACCAGAGGTACCACTGTATATGAATTCTCTAAGATTATAGTCAGAAGCTCTGAGATTACACCCGCAAGCTTCTTTACTACCCTTGGGCACAGGCCTTGGAGATTAGAATTAATTTAAAGTAGCTAGGTGTTCCCTTACTATCTCTTTTCCTACCTTGGGTTGTAGCTCCCACCTTGCATCACTTATTCTGCTATCACCAGGTTGGGCACTGCTTCCTTTTGGGTGAAGACAGAGGCAAAGTAGGTGTTGAGCAGTTCCTCCTTCTGTCACCCAATAGCATTTCTGTCTTCTCCACACAGAGGACTTACTACTTGCTTGTCCTCTTCTTGCTTCAAACATTGCAGAAGAAACCTTTTCCTATTATTACCTCCGCACACTGCTATCTCTGTTCCGCTCAGTAGAGAGTCACCTACCACAAACACATGTCTCTTCCTTCTCTGGGGAGTGGCAGAAATTGTTCTGTACACTGTACCATCCACTGCCAAATCAGACTGTTTTGAGGTTTAGTTTACAACTACTGTCCTTACTCCTCTTGCTCCACCACCCTTCCCCATCACTGTTCCAGCACAGCCCACTGCTCTAGCAAGAAATTCCTCATCTTGTGGAGATACGCTGAGGGGAACGGGTGGCGCTGTGGTCTAAACCACTGACCCTCTTGGGCTTGCTGATCAGAAGGTTGGCGGTTCAAATCCCCTCGACGGGGTGAGCTCCCGTTGCTCTGTCCCAGCTTCTGCCAACCTAGCAGTTTGAAAGCAACGCCAGTGCAAGCAGATAAATAGTTACCACTGTGGCTGGAAGGTAAACAGTGTTTCCATGCGCTCTGGCTTCCGTCACGGTGTTCAGTTGTGCCAGAAGCAGTTTAGTCATGCTGGCCACATGACCCAGAAAGCTGCCTGTGGACAAACGCTGGCTCCCTCAGCCTGAAGTAAGATGAGGGCAGCAACCCCATAGTCACCTTTGACTGGACTTAACCATCCAGGGGTCCGTCACTTTCTTATTAACCTCTACTCACCCATGGGCTGCCCTGTCCTTGCCTAATGAGCAGGCCGGCCCTTGCTGCCAGAAACAGATTTTCAGAAATAACCAACAGTTTGTATTCTGAAGCGTATCCAAGGTAGCAGGTGGGGATAGCTGGTGTCTTATAGAGTCAACCCTGTGCTGGAATGAACACTGCTTGTATTATACAAATAAAAGCAAATAACTCCTTAATTGGTTGTGGTTACCTGTGGTAGGTACTGCATGCATCATTATGAGGGGAGCACACATGCACACACGAGTTTTCCTTGGGTGAAGAGGCCTTAAGGATGCCCCGCCTTTTAAGGAACAGCCCCTTAAACCACAAATCATCTGTGCAACCCGACTGAGTGGGAAATCTCTAGAACCCAGGGATTGCTGTGCGTGGAGCACGGCAGGCTTCTCCACACTTCGGAGCAGCTCCTTCCCTGCCAAAAGAAGCCGACAACAGCGACTGACACAACCGCCGCTCTTTGGGATTTCCCGCTCTTTGATCTGCCCGGCCCGCCTCTGCTGAGGCGCCTGATAAACGAAGCTCTTTGATGAGTCCCGACATTTCCCCCCTCAGCCCGGGCCATCTGACTCGCTTGGTACCCATGACTGAGGGGAAGGGCAGAGGCGGGGACCGCGCCCTGGGCGGGAACGACGCAATCCTCCCCCTCCGCATATCTCCCAGCCCTTTGTAGTCTCCTTTCAAGTCGAGGGTGTCCGATTTCGGGATCCGGAGGCGAGCAGCGCCCCTCCCCGACCCCTCCTCCTCCTCTGCCCGCTGGAAGGGGAAATATGAAGGGGAGTTTCTGCAGCAGCAGCAGCAGCAGCAGCTCAGTGAGGAGGAGAAAAAGCCGCGGAGGAGAAGCCGGCAGGGAAACAGGGACGGCCAGAGAGGTTGCAGAGGGCAAGGAAGGCGCCTGAGCAGCCCCAGACGCCTCTCTGCGCGCGCCCAGAGTCCTTCGGGGCGCCCGGCATGGGGCGCGCCGCCTTGTATTGAAAGCCCTCCGCGCAGGAGGGGGAGCGCGTGGAGTTCAGCCTCGGGCAGAAGCCGCCGCCGCCGCCGCGCGAGGAGCTGGGACTTGGCTGCGTCCTCCTGCTCGTGCCGCTGGCCCCGAAGAGAGAGCGGGGATTCTGATTCCGCCAGGTGGGTGCCCAGAAGAGGCTCTCCAGCCCGCCCCTTCATCTTCTTCCCGCACAAGGATTTTGTGTGCGTGTGTGGCGGGGGTTGGGGGATTATTGGCATTGCAAGGGAGGCACAAAGCTTCCCGGAGAAGAAAGTGTTGAGGGAGAGGAAGAAAGCGCCGGAGGATAAAAGGAAGAAAGAGGCGGAAGGAAAAGTGAGAGGCTTGGACGGGGGAAGCCGCTGGAGAGCTGGAAATGTCCTGTCTCTGCTGCAGCCTGGTGAGATACCTGTTCCTAGCCCTGCTCTTGCATGGTGAGTACTGCAGATAAACGCATTTGCAGTGTTTCTGTTATACTATCGTTATATCTGCGAGAAATTTTTATTGCTTTTCCTCTTAGGCAACTTTAAAAACTTGGGAAGTTTTTGACGTTTGACGTTTTATTTTGTTTTTATATTTTGCTGGAAGCTGCCCAGAGTGGCTGGGGGAAACCTAGTCAGATGGGTGGGATATAAATAATAAATTTATTAGTTGTTATTGTTATTTAGGTGGATCTTTCTTCGAAGTGGCAACCTGAATATTTTATCGTAGTAATGAGCAGCCTCACACGTTGGTAGTGCTGCACTTGTGGATAATAATAATTATTCTTTATGTATAGTTTCCCCTTTCTCGTGTCACTTTAGGCTAAGGGCTATCCGCAGTGAAAAGCTGTATTTTACCTGTTTTAGTTTTAGATATAAACGTTGCCACAAACATCAGTGCCTGGAAGCAAGAGCTTTCGGTTCTCCAGAAAAGCTAACTAGTTTGAATAGGCAAAAATTGTGTGGTGTGTTTTCTAGAGTCAGAAAGTACCCCTTCCACATGCAGAAATGTCTTGTATATTACTTGTGGTCGGCTGGGTGATTTTTGATGGTTCTGAAAGACACAATATAAAAGCAGTCTGTAGTGAAAAAGTAGGTTTTTGCCTATAAAGCTTTGAACAGGATACATTTGATCTTTATTAGCTTGTCCCCATTTGGGGGCTATATGGAGTGATTTTTCCTCTGTCTCTGTTTTCTTAATTGTATCCATGGGCATAACTTGGATTCTGCATGCTTGATCACATGGAAAGAGTTTCAGGCCACAGGCCCAAACTCTTTATTTCATTGACTTCAGTTACACTACTCGGACACAAGCGGATTCAGACCAAGGGACCATCTGATCTAGCATCTTGTTTCCAACAGTAGTCAGCTGGAAAGTCCACAAGAAGGGTAGAGAGCAATAACCTCTGCCCAGCAACCGCTTTTCAAGAGTTATTTCTTAACATGCAAGGTCCCCTTAGTCATTTATAGACATACCCTCCCTTAATCTGTTTCATTCTTTTTTAAAGCAGGCTAAGCCAACTGGTTATCATCACATCTTATGGCAATGAGTTCCTTAAGTTTATTATGAGGAAGTATTTTCCTTGGTGTGTCCTGAATTTGCTGTGAATTAATTTCATCAGCTGACCCTGCGTTCTAGTATTGTGAGAGGAAGAAGAAAAAAAAACTCTTTCTGCTTTCCTCACAGGGTCCATTATCTTAAAACGCTGTTGTGCTCATTTTTAGTTGCCTTGTTATCTAAACTAAAAAGCCCCAGCTCCTCATACAGAAGGTGTTTCAACACCCTTGATCATTTGCTTACCCTTTTATGCACCTGGCACACTTCTGCGTAAATCTGTATATTTTTTATCATATACAAGACTAGAGTTGTATAATAGATTCTAAATGCAACATCATCATACAATTATATAAAGTAGTGTATGACACTGGCAGTCTTGCTTTCTGTCCTTTCCTAATAATTCTGCCTTTTTTCCACTGATGCGGAATTTGTTAATGCTTTCATTGAACTATCTACCACAACCACATCATATCTTGCATAATCACAATGTTTCAAATCATATAAGGGTATATATAGTTGGGTTAAGGTTAAGTGTGCACCACTCTACACTTACTCTGTTGAAACCTGTTTGCCATTTTGCTGCCCTAATCCAATATGTGGAGAGCTCTCTGAATAATCCTTAGTAATCTGCCTTTGCATTTCCACAATCTGAATAATTTTACATCATTTGCAAACTTAGAAAACTTGAAGCATATTCCTCCCTGATCATAATGAAATAGCCCCAATATAGATCTTTGGCAGGGGGGACTTCTTAGTTCCCTCCATTTTGAAAATTGCTCATTTATTGCTACCCTCTGCTTTCTGTTCTTCAGCCAGTTACTGATCTGTAAGAGGATGGCCCCCCCTCATCCCAGGACTTCTAAGTTTACTCAAGAGATTCTGGTAAAGATTTTGTTGAAAGCTCAACTATAAAATATCTTCCAGATTACCCTGATCCATGTTTGTTGGCAGCCCCCACATCCAATGAATTATAAAACACTGATGAGGCAAGACTTCCTTTTGTAGGAACCATGCTCTTTCCTAGAAAAACGTGTTCTTCCATAGACACAATATTCAAGTTTTAATAATACCTAGTCCAGAGCTACTATAAAGTATGTAGCATTTCCTTCTAAGTGGTCTTTGAACACTTCAAAAATGTTTATTGGGATACTTACTCTTCACTGCTGGATAACCATCCAGTAGGAGATGAAGTGACAGTTAGGCAGATATGACCCCAGCACTGAACTCCATTGCTGAATTTTCAAACATGCTAAGCAATCATCAGTGGCAGCTGTGGAGAGTAAGCATATCTGAAAAGCAAACTCTGCATTATTTAGATACCTTACTAAGTTACATGCCTAATTTTATGCACTATTGATATCTAAAATCCCAAATGGTCATTGCTATAGTTTTTGGAACACAGGAATCACATCTTCCCCTTTATTCGGACAACGCAAAGTACATAAATGCCACATAGTAAATAATAAAGATCATGAGCATTCTGTGTATCTTTTGCTTTTATAGACAGAAGACTTGCTCATCAAAGGGTTTTTTATTCCTCCCCTTCAACTCAAACTACAAAATATATAGACTGTATAAATATGTCTGGTTGAGACAGACCTGCATGGACGCCAAGGTGCACTTTAAAATTCTGTGATCTGGGCGTCTAGAAGTCAAAACGGAAGGTTTGAAGTTAGAGGCTAAGTAAGGAGAGAAGGTATAATTATAGGGTTAGACTCTCAGGCTCATCTGCTTGGAATTACCCAGCTGTTTTAAACTTTGGCTGAAATGTGAAACAAATCAAGGCCAATAGTCAGATCAAACAAGCCGCTGCCAAGAGAAGTTGAAATGGGGAGCCTTGTCTACATGCACACACACACACAGACACACACACACACACACACACACACACACTATAGTGTCATCAGATGGGAACATTAAAAAGAAAAAGGAGAGGAGAGAAAATTAACTTGTTCAGGCCATAGTCACTGATTAACAACACAGGGATGGAGAGCTGATGTGGAAAACCATATGGATAGACAGTTGGATGCAATACTTGGACTTGTAGCTTTTTTCAGTGCATCTTAACTCCTAAACATGCTTAATGAAAATGATCTGTTCCTTTCAGGAACTTGTTCATGAATAAGAATCTGTAGGATTCAGCAACGATTATGATTGTGGTGCAGATTTGTGTAATACTTTATACTGGGGTTGTTGTTGTTTTGACATTATGACTACTACAGACTTTGTTGGATAGATGGGCTATAAATTAAACAAGCACAAGCACAACTTATTTAATTCTAGAACTCGTGGCTACCCAGTAAAATTTATTCAAGATAGTGAAGAGAAAGTACTTCACATGATGTATAAATTAACTTTTGGACTTCACTGCCATGGGATGTAGTGATGGCCACTGGCTTAAATGGCTTTCAAGACGATTAGATGAATTCAAGGAAGGTAGGTCTATCAATGGGCGTTAGCCACCTTGCTACATGGAACGTTTGTGCCCAAAGGCAATTCATCTTTGAATAACAGCTGCTTGCCAGCAAAAACACCAGGAAGAGTTATTGCTCTTCTACTCTGCATGTGAGATTTTTGATAGCATTAAGCTGGCTGCTATTAATAATAAGTTAGTGGGCTAGATAGACCTATCTAGATAGTCTTATCTCAGTTCTAAGCATGTACCCCATTGCCCTTTCCTTTTATGACTTCTTTTGTATATTTCTTCCTCTGTTCTCTTCTGAATCATTGATGGCAGGGTAGGGAACCTGAAGCCCTCCAGGTGTTGCTGGAGCACATATCCTACCATACCTGTTTGTTGACCATGCTGGCTGAAGCTTGTGGGATTTGATGTCCAGTAACATCTGGAAGGCCACAGGTTTCCCACCCCTTTACATTTCATCAGCATCCATGAAAACCAGTGCTCAAAAACTGAATTGAATGTCCCAGACAGATTTAATATATCACTGATGCATAACGCTAATATTATTTTCCACTATTTGATATATTGCTTCTGAAATGGAATTGGCCTTTTGGGCCACACTGTTGTGTATTGACTCTTACTCAGTTTAACCACACTAACCCCTTAACCACCCCTTAACATTCATCAGCAGCTAGCCAAACAATAACTGAAAAGAAATGCTGCCAAAATATCACATAGCTGTGTCTCAGCCAGCTGGACAGCATCTGGCAATCCAGAGGTATATTAAATGTGTTTACATAAATAGGCAATAAAATTCTAACACACCTTTTTGAAGTCAAGTTTGGTTGCTTATCAAATGGAAATATAAAAGTAAAATGCAATTCAAGATTCAGATCCATGCTAATATTGCTTCATAAATGTATCTCAACAACACAGGAATAGCCTTTTTAAAAAATCCTCCTTGTGTTCATTAATCAAAATAAAACCTGTTGAATGTCAAAAGAGGTTTGCAGCTGGAACTTGTCCATTATCGTGGTTTGCTCTGCTTATACAAAAAGCCACAAATGTTTCAGATGTCAAATGCTAAAATCATTCTGCTCCAGCAACTCTGATTAACAAGATGGGCAGTAAAGGTGGATTCAAAACAATTTAGCTAATTCAGTTTTAAAATGTTATTTTTCCACCTCAAATATCACAAATTATTTGAAGAGACATACCAGCCTTGCAGTATTTATATTTTTGTTGTTGTTGTTCGGTAAATTCACATTTGCTTACCTTCGGTTTAATTCTTCAAGGTAGTACTTGTTGCAGCCATATTGAGCTTTTCAAATACATAATGTAGAAAATGTGTACATAAAAAATATATTACCCCTTATAATTTCTTGGAATGTGTTTGTGTGATAGTGTTCCTGTTTTACAATATGATTTTTTAAATATTTAGTTTACAGCATTTATAGGTTGCTCTATCACAAAAAGTTCTCTATGTGATTTAATTAGCAACAGGACTCCACTCCTTTCCCCAGTAGGTGAAAAATGTAGCCAGTATTAAGAATTAGTACTTGGACCAATACTATACTACATTTATCACATGCATTTAGTAAACTAGGGATCCCACTTGAACCGTGGTTTGATATTTTTTCTTTCCATCTGTTAATTTTGAAAATGGAAATCTGTGGTAGATTAGATTAAAAGGCATAACTATTCCCTTTGATGAGTTAAAATTCATTTTCTTTTTTACATTTATCTGTTATGAAATATTCTAATTTCTCCTTGGCAATATGATACTTGAGTTATTATAAACCTGCCTCCTTATTAACTAAACAAATTTAACCCCCTCTTTCAGAATGTATGTTCTCATTAATTAAGTGCTGGGAGTGTGGGTCTTGAAAAAGTTTTGATACATACATTTATTTAAAACATTTCCATACACACTGTTTAAATCTTGGGAGGATATTTTTATTCCATTAAATATTTACGCCTAAGAATTTTTAGGATCTACTTCTGATTGCAAATTGTTTTAACTGATTTTAATATTATATTTTTATATTATAACTTGCCCTGGGGCCTTTTGGTTAAGGACAGGTAAGAAATCCAATAAATAAAGTTGATTAAATTCCCCCCATAAATTCTGTCAATTACTTTTGTAGCCTAGGTAGATCTAAATATAATTCTCACATTAATATTGCATGTGTGTATGCAGTACTGAATGCTGTTGACCAGCTTGGGTCAAATCCAAAGTTGAGCACATCGCGATGCTGCATATCATTGGCAATGGATTCATGGATAATAAAAATTGCTTGCAGTGCTTCAAATAATGGGTATGTTCTCACCAGTATAAAAAGAATCAGTGATTTACAGCACCTTTGGGGAATCACATGCAAAAAGCACACATCTGGATGTGCATTTGTACCTGATCTTTGCCAACAATGAAGTACATGCTGTGTGCCTGGCTGCCAGTCCACCATCAAGAACCAGAAGTGCAGACTTGAATGGGAGCCATCTTTCTTTCATAAAAGTGAATGGCTCCTGCTGAAAGACACAGAAAAGTCAGAGACACAGTTAAAGGGACAAATCCTGCCATCTGATTCCTGGAGACCCCATTGTTAGGGGAAATGGCAAACTGTGCCCCAAGCTTAATTATCTTCTCTGTCACACTGAGTTTGCAGCAGTGTGCTACAGCACCCCAATGTGATCTATAGACACTGGTTGTACAAGCATATATAATCATTACCTTTTACAGTGCTGCCAGTATTCTGCTGAGGCCTAGACTTTCCTGCTTAATGAATTTGGCGATTTTTCAAGACCTTAATCCTTTTGATGTCCAGAGTGACTAAAGCAGAGCTACTAACAGAAACATCTGCTTGGCAGTTAGAAATAATAATCTCCAATGTAATCCTTTTTTTTTTTTTTGCAGTGTATTAGGATCGGTAGTGGTGAGCTTATCTAGCTGTTTCCCACATCAATATATATCTATATATTTGTTTAGGGGAATTGATTAGATAAACAAAGGCTTCTCCTTTAAATAAATTGTGTTTTATTTGCTGGAAACTTTCAAAAGCTGATAAGTTTCACTTGAAACATTTGCTACACAAAATGAATTGTATTTATATTGTAATAACAGAGTTAATGTTTACAGGTTTCACAAGAACTCAGTTTATTGAGCCATTGTACCAAATGGAGCAAGTCTTAATTCACCCTGGTGGAAATATTAACTAACAGCCTTACAGAGGCATCCTATGCATGGTTACTCAGAAGTAAAGTCTAGAGCCCAGTGCAGATGTTATAGTTTAGTGTGATGTAAACAAGCCACAGCAATCATTGTGCTCATGTGCTCTCTGCAATCCTTCTCTGACACAGCTGGAAGGAGAAGTAAGGAAGTATTTGCTCCTGGCTTTGAACTGATAAGCTGGTTAACATTAACATTGTTTTGAACAAATCATGGTTAATGTTTATTAATGCTAATTTGGACAAAACAGCATATGGTTCTTTGGTGGTGCAGGAGAGGAAAGAAGCACGTGAACCCATGGCTCACTGATGTTATGCTAAGCTACGGTTTAGTGCAGTGTCTGAACATGACCAGTGTGTTCAGTGAGACCTATTCACTAGTGGGTGCATTCAGGATTGCAGCCTCAGTATATCTAATGCAGAAATTCACCTATATGCAAATACCATGTCTTTCTCTGATTCTTTCATGTATTAAAAACCATATGTATACATTAAATCTTGCATAATAAATTAGATTTCCAACAATTTTAAGATGGCAGGTCTGCAGCTTTAAAAATAACAGTTCAGATCTGGAAGTTGTTTTAATCATTACAGTACACTGGTGACTGAGCTGGAATTGGAATCCAAGTCTCAATCCTAATCTTTATTCACTGAATCACAGTGGCAAACTAGTTGTCCAACGCAACATCAGAATAAGGGAACTGGTGCATGCCAAGAATTATGTTTCTGCATGACTGCTATATGCATACAGCATCTAAGGAAAGTTTCAAGAACTGATGGATTCAATATTATTTTCACTTTTTAACATATCTTTCCATTCCACATAGCAGTCAACATATTGTACAGTTTGTCCAAATATACAAGTTATGATGCTGGTAAATAGCTTTTCTACTGCACAATTAAGAGTAGAATCCTAAATATATTTTGTTGTAAGCATCGTTAAGCTTAGTGGGACATACTTCTGAGTAAACTTACTTAGAAATGCACTACATGTATGTGTATATTTTCCAAATTTATTTATTTTCTAAAGTGAGCATTGTGTACATGCGCACATACACATGTGCACGACTGGTTGATGTTACCTCAGTCCTCATTTAACAGACTTAGCAGGTCTGTGGGGCACCAGAATAGCAGCTCATGACATGCAAATCTATGGGGCCATGTTAACTATTAGAACATGAAACAAATTCTGAAACTAAAGAAATGGTATAGAAAGATGTAGGGCCTGGCTGTTTCAGTAAATTTCTGGTCAATTGTGGTCAGTTGGGGACTTTGTTTAGTAAAGAAGTTTGAAGAGAAAGGGCAGGGGGAGTTTGACGCCTTCTGAAATGATAAACAGAATGCTGTTATTGATAATCCTAGAGTGTGTTTGTTGTTGTTTTTTTTAAAAAATACAACTGTTAAAAAAATAAAGTAAGTATCTGTGGCAACAAATAAAGCATTTTCCCTTGCATGAAGTTGTCTCTTAGATATATGGTTGTATATATTCCACTGTGAGGAGGAAGCTATTCTACATGCTTTCAATTTCTATGCCCATTTTTATATAATAAAATACACTGATCCTCCTACTTGAGTGCTTATGCACAGGAACATAATGTGGGACTCTACCCTAAATACATCAAATGTACAAAGCCCATTCATGAAAGGAGTCTTTCACATCTGAAGATTACTAGCAAGCAAAGCTATTTATTATAGTCATTATATGCAAACAGTTTTAGTTCTCCAAATTCACCAGAATTTATTTCATTTGCCATCTCTGATTTCTCACAGGGCTGGGAGAAGGTTCTGCACTTCTTCATCCAGACAGCAGGTCACACCCTCGATCATTAGAGAAGAGCGCGTGGAGAACTTTCAAGGAGTCACAGTGTCCTCACATGTTGAAACATCTTCATAATGGAGCCCGAATTACTGTGCAAATGCCTCCTACTATCGAGGGACACTGGGTCTCCACCGGGTAAGACTGCTGACAAACATGATGATGATACTATATAGAAAACATGCTACAATGCTTTGGTAGACATTAATGTCAGGAGGCAAGTACTTTAGATACATAGAAAAGTAGGACACCACAGTGGCGTAGCGTGGGGGGTGCAGCGGGGGCGGGCCGCACCGGGCGCAACATCTGGGGTTAGGGCAAATCCATGGGTTAGGGGGCGCAAATCCACGGGTTAGGGGGCGCAAATCCACGGGTTAGGGGGCGCAAATTACTTGCCTTGCCCCGGGTGCTGACAACCCACGCTACGCCACTGGGACACCATACTGTACAGATTTGTTACTAACTATATTTTGGTAGGCTATAATCCACTTAAACTCACAGCTAGTTTAATGTACACAGTGAGCTTTTGTCTTTTCTTTCTCTTTCAATATAGCAGCCTCCCTAAACTAAAAAATGCTTCTAAAGCAGTTTACATTGTGGGGGCGGGGTGGGGGGGTCTGCTATTGAGAGGAAAGCTGAAAACTTCTCCTATGGACACAGAAGCTTTTCTGGCCACAAAAGTGAGCCTTCAGAATTTTGTGGCTATTGTCCGTATATTAAACAGTAAGGCGTTTCAGTCTTCTTTACTTTGGAAACCACAGTGTTGTTGAAAATTGCCAGCCTATTCATAGGATGTTCATATGTCATCTGCTTATTCAGACCGCTTGCAAGGGCAAGTGAATAAATCCTTGCCTTTATTGCTGTATCATGTGACATGTGTATAAAACAAAGTTCATTAACAAAATGAAATTATGAAGCTTTAGCTGACGAGCCCAAGCATGCACAAGTGCTTATCTGAGATCACAAACATTCAGTTAGGCAGAGGTATTTATTTTGTAGTCTCAGCTTGCAAATATACAGCTGTGTACTCGCAATTATTTTCTTAGGAAGGCTCCTTGGGATATAAGATTCCCTTCAAGCCGAGTCCTGCAGTCCTTATTCAGGCAAAGCCATCACTGAAGTTAATAAAAATAGTGTTTGAGTAAGCAGTAATCCTTACTCAAATCCACCACAGATATCACTGGAAAGTCAGGGAGAAGATGTTGGGCTCCCATCACTTAGGAGGGATCTGTTGTACAGTACTTGCAGAAAGCAAGCAGACTAGGAAGAGCTCAGCTTAAAAACCCCCCTTTTTTTTTTGCAACTATAAGCCTTACACAAATATTTCAGATGTTCTAGTTTGGGTTTATTTTATAAACACATTAAAGCATGTTTATTACTTTGCTTGCCTGAAGCCAGGCAGGTGTGGTCATTCCTTTTCCTTGTTGATTTTATCACCATGGAAGTAGAAATATATTAAAAGTGTTGCCTATCTCTTAAGAAACATAACCACATTGTCACACAGAAATAAAACAGGAAGGGGCTCATTGAAAAGCTATTGAGCTTATGAGAATATTTATCTTCAGGGCTAGAGGCTTTGACAGAAGCTTATTCATGTTAGATATACATATTTAAGAAAAACTGAAGAAGGAAAAAAAGACGTTAAGTTGGATCCAGACATGTTCACGCTTAGGGTAGAGTCACTGAAGTCACCTGAAGTTCCATTGATTTGAATGGGTTTACTCTAAGCATGATAGGCAAAGCAATTCTAAACCCTGGCCAGGAGCATCAAAACAGCTGTCATATCTGAGGCACTGCCAGCTCATGCCAGCCATTATTTTCTGTTGTGGCAGCTCCAGGCTGGTGCATGTGGGGGGCCTGGAACAGCCTGGGGCTCAGCAGCTCCATGGCTAACCCTTCACTGCCTCACACCCATAATGCTCTATTTCAGGGCCTTACTCTGGCCACTGCCAGCAGTAGCATTTGATCCACCACTGCCTGCCTGGTGGCAAAAGTGAACTGATAATGGTATTGTAGGGGGAAATCTTTGTCTTTCTTGACAGCACTTGGAATAGAGTTGCCACAATTCTAAGTAGGGATGCAGGTAGTGCTGTGGTCTAAACCACAGAGCCTAGGGCTTGCCGATCAGAAGGTTGGCGGTTCGAATCCACAGCTGTTGCTCGATCCCTGCTCCTGCCAACCTAGCAGTTCAAAAGCACGTCAAAGTGCAAGTAGATAAATAGGTACCACTCCAGTGGGAAGGTAAGCGGCGTTTCCATGCGTTGCTCTGGTTCGCCAGAAGTGGCTTAGTCATGCTGGCCACATGACCCGGAAGTTGTACGCCGGCTCCCTCGGCCAGTAAAGGAAGATGAGCGCCACAACCCCAGAGTCGTCCGTGACTGGACCTAATGGTCAGGGGTCAGTTTACCTTTACCTTTGCAATTCTAAGTACTTGGTGCACTAAATGTGGAGAAAAGAGGAAGTCAGCAATAAAATGAAAATAAAAGTATCAAATGCAGCATAGAACTAATATACCTTTTAAAACGTCTTTTAAAAAATGAAACCAGAAACTTAATGTTAAATAAAGGAAGATGAGAAAAATTACTATTTTGGTTCACTATTGCGAATATTGTGGTGTTAATTAAATGTGTTATTAGTGCTGTCATCTACTCAGTGACTACTTTATATACTTCATTTCACACGTCACTAAGCTTATGCTTTTAATTTGCAATTTGGTTACAGTTGTGAAGTAAGGTCGGGCCCAGAATTCATCACTAGATCCTACAGATTCTACCACAATAATACATTCAAGGCCTATCAGTTTTACTACAGAGGTAACCGATGCACAAACCCAATCTATACCTTAGTTATCCGTGGCAAAATTCGCCTTCGCCAAGCATCCTGGATCATTCGAGGAGGGACTGAAGCAGATTACCAGCTGCACAACATACAGATAATCTGCCATAGCGAGGCAGTGGCTGAGAGACTAAGCCAGTTGGTGAACCGCACATGCCCTGGATTTGTACCAGAAGATAAAGCCTGGGAGCAGAATGTGAGCTACGATTTGTGGAGAGAAGAGAATGGCTACGAATGCACCAGAGCACTGAATTTTGCTATGCATGAGCTTCAACTAATCCGTGTAGAGAAACAATACCTTCACCATAATTTAGATCACCTGGTTGAGGAGCTATTTCTTGGAGACATACACACTGATCCTGTTCAGAGGATGTATTATCGTCCATCTAGTTACCAACCCCCTCTTCAAAATGCTAAGGTATGTGAACATTTCGGTTTTCAGTTCCAAGGCACTTGCAAAGAGTATCCCTTTATTGCAGGAAATGCCCCAAATACCTAAGCCAAAAACTCTCATGCAAAGATCTTCATATGCCACAAGCATGAGTCTTATTTCCTCCACAGCTTTTGCCCAGTGCCCTCTCACATCCCTTATTACTGCTGCTTCTTTATGACTTGCATCCCAGTTTTCTTTGAAAGCCGCAGCCTTACATGACCTGCACCTGACATCATAAAATGTCATGTGAGTGACAGGTGGGCATGGCAAAACTGCCCAACAGGCTACATTAGCTTGCCTAGGGCTCAAGGGCCAGAGCTTCCCAACCCCTGTATTACGTCTTTTGTCTTTCTAAGCTGTACTTCCTCCTTTAACCAAACTATAGTTTTTTGTTGTTAACACTTCAATATGTTTCTAAGTATTGTTGTAATAAAGTTCCCATCTTTTTCCTTAGCCTGTGCCCTTCCAAGCTTCCATGCACTTTGAAATGTTCCTGATAATAATAGAATATATTCAATTTTTCTTGAGTGTCTGGAAACTATTCCAGCCGACCAGCCAACCATCTCAGAGGCTATTTTGCTTTGCTTTTATGTTTTACTAGAAATCTTGTATATCTGCAGGTCAGGTAAAAGTAGCTTAAGGTCACAACACAGTTGTGTGGTCTACAGACGCTCATTAAAATCCTGATAAAAAGAAGCAAATAAAACTTTACCTAATTCATTGCTTTTGAGCACTTGCAGATTCAGTGTACACCCACTAAGATTTTTACTAATTTATATTCTTCATATTTTATGCTACCAAATTCATAGTGTATTATTTACCTGTTCATTTAAAATCCAGTAAACTGCTTCATTCAGAACTCTGGCAGCTTGTGGATCATCTTTAGGATAGCCCCACCTGGAATGCATTACAATAATCTAATCAAGAGGTTACCAGGGCATGGATTATTGTGGCCAGTTTATTCCAATCTGCAAACAAGGGGGAACTGGAAAAAGGCACTCCATGCTACCTGAGCCTCAAATGACAAAACGGTATCCCTATGCTACATACCTTTCCTTCAGAGAGAGTGCAACCCTATCTAGAACACAATTCCTGGACACAATCACCCACCAACAGAACGTCCATCTTGCTGGGATTCATTCACCCCATTACCACTTTCAGGCATCTGTTAAACACCTGCGCAGTTTTACCTGATTCAGATGGTAAGGAGAAATAGACCTGGGAATCATCTGCATAGTGATGGCACCATGCCCCAAATTCCCCCAATGACCTCACTCATCAGCCTCATATGTTAAAAAGTATGAACCCTGTGAGACCCCGCAGCACATACACATTGATAAGGGCCTGAGTAGGAATCCCCCAAATGCATATCTCTCAGAATAACCCTGCAGGTAAGCATGGAACCACCATACTGTTCAACTCCCAACCCATAGAGCTATTCCACGATCAGTGGTATTTGAAGCTTCCAAGCGATCAAGGAGAAGCAACAGGTTCACGTTCCCCTATTTCCCAATAAAGGTCAGCAACCAGGGAAACTAAAGGTGTTTTGGTGCCAAGGTGGGCCTGAAGCCAGAATGCATTGGGTCCAGATAATAAGATGAACTAGTGAGCAGTAGCTCTTTTTTTCATGGTTTTTGAGGTTGCAGCCATTGAGTGCATAATGGTTCACACTGAGATAAGCCTAACACTAGCACCTGGAACTTCCTTTTGTCATAAAGATGAAACTGGGTATAACAGAAGGACATAAGAATTGTCTTTGGAATTGCTGATATGATAGTGGTCCTGGAGTGAGAACCATGCCACTAAGGTCTAGCCTCCAATGTCCTGATCAAGATTGGAGGGAATAAAAATCAAGGAACACAGACTCTGGATAATATTTCTATCTGTCCAAGTTTGCAAATGACTGTTTCATACTTCATGGTTTAGATACATCACCTCTCTGCTAGTTGAATTCAAATAAGTCATTCCCTTTTGTCTTCCTTTTGTTGTTTGTTGCCTGAAGTACCTCTGTACCTCTAGAAGTAAGTTTTGATATGTGCCATGATATCTCTTGAAAATTGAAGCCAGAACAAAAGATTAATAACAATAACAATAATAATGTATTTATTTATTTATACCCCGCCCATCGGGCTGGGTTTCATCAGCCACTCTGGGTAGCTTCCAACAGAATATAAAAAACACAATAAAACTTCAAACATTAAAAACTTCCCTAAACAGAGTTGCCTTCAGATGCCTTCTAAAAGTCAGATACAGTAGTTGTTTATTTCCTTGACATCTGATGGGAGGGCATTCCACAGGGTGGGTACCACTACCGAGAAGGCCCTCTGCTTTGTTCCCTGTAACGTTGCAGTGAGGGAACTGCCAGAAGGCCCTCGGCGCTGGACCTCAGTGTCCGGGCTGAACAATGGGAGTGGAGAATTCTACTGAAGAAAGCAAATGTTGCTGAGAAGGTAGGCAAAGAAAGCATTGCTGGGAAATAGAATGGGGGTGATATAGCCACAATGAAAGAGCAGGGGTTATAGTTTAGAGCATTAGGAGAGAAACAAGTCATTAGCAAATCATGTGTAAATCTGAGGAATGGAGAGAGAGAAAGAGGGATTGAAGCAGAGTGCTGCAGTTTTGCAGTGGGGCTGTCTGCACATCTTTTCTGATGGCATCTCAAAGGAATGCCTATAGCAATTGGAACCACATTTGAGACTTTATAGCTGTCATCAATTAGTTCCAGAAGAAAAGTTTTGGGTCAATTCTAGCTTAAGAATTCTTCTTTATTTTTCAATTATTTTTTGCAGCAGTGACCGTGCTTGTAACCAGTTTCGCATAATTACTTAATAAAGCACCATTGAATGGACATGCAAAATATTTACGTATCTGTGGTGAAATAGATTTCTTCCGTCATTTAGGAAAGAATGTCAGCAAAAGAAATGCAATCTATTTTTCAACAGAATACTTTTAAATACTGTTTCACATTTTGTATTCTTTATTCAAAGTCACAATGGCTATGTTTTCATGAGAAACAAGCAGAAGAACCTCCTGGCTGGTCAGACCAGGTCCATCTTGACAAGTATTCTGTTTCCAGTAGGGCCTGTTGCAGATACTGATTTTAATGCAGACATGAATATACATGACTATAATATTTTGGGTCAAAACTACATGTTTCCCCTGTGGGTTTTTTTGTGGGGGGAGCTTTATTTAACCCAAAACCAAGTGGGGAGCATATTACTTCCACAGCAGTCTAATCTTCTCAAGCTTCAGCTGGTCCATTATGTAGCACCCAGATTACTGGCTGGAGTTCTGTTTAGAACTGATATCATGTTTAAACTCATATATGTTTAAAACAGCTGCATTAGTCACCAGTTAGTTTGGGGGCCTAAATACACTAGTATCTAGAGTGTTAAATGATGTAGGTTCTAAATATTTGAAAGACTGCTTCATTCCCTACAGAACATTTTGAATGTTCAGATCTGTGGGCGTGGGCCACCCTCATTTGGGGTGGGGGTGACCCAGCAGAGGGCATTCTCTGTGGCAGGTCCTAAATTACAGAATTTCCTCCCTACAGAAGTGTGTCTGACACCTTCATTATATAGTTTCTGTTTTATGCTGAAGACATTGGTCTTTGCTGCCTGTGACATCTTTCTATTACCCACCCTAGTTACTGTAATTTATTTTTAAATTGTTGTAATAATAATAATTTGCCCCCAAGTGTTTTTTTTTTGGGGGGATGCCATGGATGAGAAGATATTTGCATTTGTATATTCCCCTCTTGGGTGTCAAAGAGCTTGCAGAGAACAATTTGGAAAGGAAAAATATCTACTATGGAAAGAGATGTCCTCCGATGCAAACTTCCACATCAGTTTACAGCTTCTCACAACTGCGTTGGGTAAAGCAACAACAACTCTCGAAGAAACATTTACACATCTGAACATCATGTGCAGTTTGACCCCTTGTGTAACTTAGCTATAGGTCGTAATGGCTTTCCTAAATATATGAAGGATGAAAGCATAGGATGCATTTTGAGACCACACAAAATATAGAGCTATGAGGTTATAACCTTTCTCCTTTGAACTTCTTTCCTTTTCTAATTGTCAGTCCACGGGGACTCAGCTGAAAATGAGCTTAAATGCTTAATTGAGTTCAAAACCACTAGTCTCAGACTCTTCTGGAAACTGGACACCGTGCATAAACAGAAACATTAAATCAACTTGTTTTTTTTAAGGCTTTTATGGTCACATAGTGTGCTGGGTGAGGAAATCACCTCTGAAGTGAATCAGGTGTATTGTACAGAATCTGTCTGGCAAGGCTTGTTTCATTTCCTCTTTATTATTATTTTAAAATATAAAAACACAGCTAAAATAATTAAGGCATCTATGAAAAATAAGAGAACCTTGAAGATTTTTAAGTTGATAAAGCTGCAGAATTGGATGTGGAAGCCACATTTATACTACTAATATGGTTGAACTGAGTGGTAATTAAAAGCAAATGATTCCTGGATATGTTAGGAATGCTAAAGCTGAACAGAATTGATCTTATTCCAAATTCTTTACAGCAGTTTAGCGGCAGGATGATAAATCAAAGACCCAAAGTGAAAACCAGACAGATCTAAGCCAAGCTGCTAATTTGAGCACGTTTCCAAAGACTCAAAAGTTTGTTCAAGCACACAGAATATAGCATACTTTCCCTGCTAAAATGTCTTCTTTGTGGTCCTTAAGTAAATAGCATTTATTCACAATTAAATATAAAGACTGTCTTTATTCATAAATTCATATAAACTTCATACCCTTCAACAATATGATCCCAAATGCATGTGTGGCAGGGGAAACCCAGCCAGATGGGTGGGGTATAAATTATTATTATTACTGTTATTAACTAGTGTAGCTGCATTAGTTAAAGCAGCACTTCCTAGTGGGGTAATAGCAGCATTTTGATTGCTCTCATGCAAAACATTTATTTCCAAGTATCAGGTGGTTTTGTGAAGAAAAGAAATGAGTAAAGGTAAAGGGACCCTTCCCTGACCATTAGGTGCAGTCGTGGCCGACTCGGGGGTTGCAGTGCTCATCTCGCTTTATTGGCCGAGGGAGCTGGTGTACAGCTTCCGGGTCATGTGGTCAGCATGACTAAGCCGCTTCTGGCAAACCAGAGCAGCGCACGGAAACACCGTTTATCTTCCTGCCTGAGTGGTACCTATTTATCTACTTGCACTTTGAAGTGCTTTCGAACTGCTATGTTGGCAGGAGCAGGGACCGAGCAACGGGAGCTCAACCAGTCACAGGGATTCAAACCGCTGACCTTATGATTGGCAAGTCCTAGGCTCTGTGGTTTAACCCACAGCGCCACACGCTCTCATGCAAAACATTTACAGTGGTAATTAAGTTCTTAACCTGAGGTACCACTGTATTTCCAAATATCAGGTGGTTTTGTGAAGAAAAGATATGAGTACGGTAGGGTAAATGAGTATGCAGTATAGGCCACGTGCAGTTGCAGCCTAGATAATTTATTTACTTTGGGCATGCCAGGGGTGGGTGGAAACACCCCACAAACAGATCAGTTGGCAGTGCCTTCTGGTTGTTGCAGTCAGGCCCCTTCAGAAGTCTCCAGGGAGATCCAGGCCAATTCTAGCTGTTAAAGAAACACAAAGACAAAATGAGCCAAAAAATAGTGGTATGTTTATATAATCAATTGATTTGAGGACATATTCCTCATGTTCTGCTCTTGTGCCACCAGAACCAATATATTTTATTAATATTTATGAATATGTTAAGCTATTTAATATGACAATCTACAGCAATTAACAAACAAATTATGCCTTTACCAAATCATATATCTTATTTGCTTCAATTTGCATTCTTTGTTGGAATTCACACAAATAACGGTAAATTAGATAGATCCTGGAGTGATTCAATAACAGGACACTTTGTTATTTGTGATTCATTAACAGGACAGTTATTAAGAATATGCACTCTTAACACAATTTAATTGTGAAGAGGTTCTGTGTGTGGTCTGTCTTTTTCTAGATTTCCAATAGCCAAGGCTACAATTACAAAGCATTTTTTTACACACACTGGGGAATGCTGCACAATATTCAGTGACTCACAGCTGGCACATACTTTTAGGGATCAAGGAGACTGATTTAGACAAATATAATTCAGAGTAGATATTACAAACTTGACCGTGTTGACCAGGAAACTCCTAGATTTATGAGAAACAGCTATGTCTTACCATTTTTGGATCACTGTGTGTGTGTGAACTCTGCTTTTGCATACTGAAATAGTGTTTTCAAAATCAATTTATCCAGATAGAAATGACAAAAGAAAGTAGAATTACACATTATGACAGATGGAGCTGCTGTGTTGAATTCTCCCCTTATGTAACACACACGTTGCAGCTTGTGGCCAGCTACCTCCTGCAGTGACATCAGCCCTCTAATTCCACCCATCAAATGATAGGGAAAGAAATGGATCCTTACGGTTGTCAGTCAGTGAAAAGCCCTGGAATATGATGGCTTCAGGCCCAATCATTCCAGATCCAGGCTGTTGCTGCAGCAGCAGCCTGTCTGCGCCTCACTTTGCACCCTACATGTGTGGCAGGAGCTGCAGAAGCAGCAATGACCCAGCCAAGTTCTGCAGGGCTGGAGTCTTGATTGCTTCTTCTGTTTCTGATCATTTAGAATAGTTCAAAGCAAGTTAAATGGTTGACTTGGAAAAGTGATCAATTAAATAAGGCCTTTCAGAAGCATAGGAGTAGGTAGGATGCAGTTGTTATCCTTCTCAGTAGTTGCTCCCAGACTTTGGAATTGCCTCCCTAGAGAAGTTAGACTGGCTTCCTCATTGTGGTCCTCCTGCCAGCAGGTGGAGACATTATGGCTCCAGCAGGCTTTTGGGAACTGGCTGCTTTAAATGAAAGGGCTGGTGCCATGCTGTTTTTATTGTAATTATTTGTATGGTCTTAATATAATTTATGTATATAGTTTTAATTCTATCATTTTTTAATTGTTTTTAATCCCCCTCCCCGTTTTTAGCTGGTTTTTATGTATTTTTTAATATCTCTAAGCAGCCTTTTCAGGGGAAAAGTTTGGGGTGGATGGGAAATAAATAAATAAATAAATATAAACCTTTCTCGGAAATGTTTGCTGAAAGTATGAGAATGTATTCTTTTTACAGGCAAATTAGAATATGTTTTTTAAATACTGGCTTGAACGTTTTTAGAAAAACAACTCCCTTAAACTTGTAAAATGTACTCATGAATAAAACTGGCAAATACTATATTGATGCATATATGCAGACACTAAATATAAATATTTCCCTTTCTTTTTTGGTACCTGGCACTTGTGCTTAACAGAAATTCAGTGCCAGGATCTTGGAAATGTCTGCAGTCTGGGCCAGGAATCTCAAGCAGAGCTGATATGGAAGCTAGCGAAGACCAGGAAGTGTGAAATAGACTGAGGTTGAAACATGAATTCTATATCATTTCTGGGTTATAACATCAGCTCATTCTTTATGTTCAAATAATTTGTGTCCTACACAATTTGACAAATCAGAATGGTAATTTGATCCAAAGAAGGAAGGAAAATATGGAAATAGAAGATTAAAAATAAAAGATTAAAGAAGAGAGAACCTGTTTTAACTATTTAAGGCAAGGTAAATGGCTTAAGAGAGAGATGAGGGAGAACAGCCTCTTAAGAACTGATTTCAGAGAGTGGAAGGGAAGCATTCAGTCTAGATAAATAAGATGCCACAGATAGCACCAGAAACAGTTGATGAATCCTCTATCCACAGGAATGTGCGTTATATCCCACACACACATTCAAAGCCACTGCCAGTGGATGTTCTCAGATTATTTTAGTGTGATTTTATTTTTATTTTTGAAATAATGCTCCAATTTTGCAACTTGCCACATCCAGGCTCAATCCTCATGTCAGTATTTTCTATGGGATGTCAAGTTGCTTTCTTAAAATATGTCAGAACATCCAGAAAATGAATGTCTCGCTCCTGTAACTTTACAGCTGACTTCAGCCATTGGAAAATAAATTACAATCAAATGATAGCAAATGCACCACATTACAAAAAAAATTCATAGAGTGCAAAAAATTGTAGACTTGAGGTACAGATGAGCAGGAAACAAAGCATTTAAGAAAGTCAAATCCAGTTGACACAACTATTTCAGAGAAGACTTAGAAGGCAATGGCAGGCAATCCAGGGACAATTAGCACTTTTATAGCATTTAGATCTGCTCCTTAAACAAAATATTTAAAGACCAAGTACAAGTTTGGATCATTTATGAAAGTCTTTCAACTGCACAAAGCAGTCATTCAGAACATGAGAAGGAGACAGGCTTTATCAGAGTCGGAGAGGATTGCAGCTATCTTTGATGTTAATGCTATTTCCTGAAACTGGCGTTTTCAGTTTCTATACAGTGACCAGAGAGAAATAGAGGAACAGTACACAATTTCACATAACACCTCCCCAGTTTCTCTCACTCTGTGTCTGTCTTATTATGCCTCCCCCCCCCCCCACAAAATACTCAGGGATGCAAATGTGTGTTCAGGGGCCTGGGGCTCTTAGAAATAAGAATCTGGACTCAGACAATGCTAATTAGATAGGGCATGTTTATTTTATAGTTCCTTGCTTACAGTTATGCAGACCAGTGTTCTGCCGTCCAGAATTCCCTTTGCCCCATTTCCTAAGGTGGACTATCTCATGCTTAGCTCAGAGCATTCTGAAATCCTGGTCTTGATCAAGGAATGGATTGGTCATAAACATTACATCTCTCCTTTCCCCCTAACTATCAAACCACAAATATAATTGAAAACACAGAACACTTGAAAACACTTCTACAACTGTGTTACAAAAACTACAACTATAACAATATTATACAGCTAAAGCCATAGAACAAAACCAAATAATTGCTGTATGGTTCACAATGGAACACAATGGTTGGCCCTCGCTGGGTACCTTTGACCACACGGAAAGTTGCTGGACTTGGTACAGCAGGAGTACGCTTTTTATGAAGTTGCCATCATGCCTATGAGTTCTGAGTGGTGCTGTGAAGTAGGTTAATGATAGAAACATTTCTTGTTAATTTTGGGGGACCCCTTGTGCCGTGACCATTGTGCCACGTGCTGTGATTTGATATGGCACAGAATAGAAGAGCACTGAGAGTATATCGCGTGGCTTGAGATTGTATTGAGAGTATATCACATGGCTTGAGATTGTATTGAGAGTATATTGTGTGGACACAAAGGGCATCCCACTTTGAATGGCGTTTCTGTAGCTCTCTTACTCTGCTTCGTTGCAATATATGCCGTATCTCATTGGTGCAAATTCTTGTTTTATATTGCTTCCATCTGCGGTAGCAATATACTGTATAGAACTTCTGAATGTCCCTATAAACCTCTCAACCTGCCCATTTGCTTGTGGCCAATAAAGTGCAACGTTTCAGTGTTTGAATCCAGTATAGTCTGAAAATTAAGCAAAATGATGGTCCGTTTTTTACTTTGAGGATATGTTAGCTGCTTCTTGTTGGAATGTTTCTGGAGCACATGCACAGTTTCAGTTTCTTTAGTGGGGCTCCCTTTCTCAATTTTCTGGAAATGTACAGTATTTCTGGCATTTCATTTGCCTGAGCAGTGTCTATAGTGTTTTAGCAAGAGTCATCTGGGATTCTCATAAAATTTGCCTGAACATTATGTTGGCAGTGCATATTCTAAAACAGCTGAATAGCAGAATAAATATCAGTTGTTATATTGAATTAGTAAATGAATTAATTAAATGAGGTAGCTTTCAAAAATTGGCTCTTACAGTTTTTGAATTTTGTGTTTTGGGGGCAAAATAGACTAGTGCTGTTCAACAGTATGTATGTATGACTTCACATTTGTTAGCTTGGCAAAGATACACTTACTTTGGTATTGTGTTCCACATACCCCTCAACTAATTAAGGCCTCTTCAGCATCTTGGATAAGCATTGTCTGAAGAGAACTTATCAGTCAATCACTTTGATATTAAAATGTGGTGGGGGGTTGTTGTGATGGCCTTTCCTTCACATTCTATCCCCTGCATCTTCTAAGAATTTGCAAAACTCTTTTCCAAAATATATACATTTGTCATTGCAAATTAGTATTGCTTCGGTAGAATAGGTGACAGATGCAAGCATGCATCTGAGAAAGACACTGTTTGCCTCATTTCTCATATTTCACAAAAATGCTAATGTTTAAATTCAAAGGAAAATGAGCTATTTTTTTGCCTTCAAAGAGTTCTAAAATTGTATGGAAGCAGACAAGCCAGACGACTTCGGCATTTTACATTTATTGGTACAGAATGGTTTCAAAGGGTCACAAAGTGAGATGTAGTTGATTTCTTCCTAGTCTAGATACCTGAATTCTTGAGTGCTTTAAAAGAATGACTTTCCAGTATCATTCCCATATAATTATTTTGCAGTCTTAATAAACTCTGTGGACCATTTGTAAGCTTGAGTTATAATTGCATTTTTTCAGGTCCTCCCCCCCCCCCGAGTTGCCTTATCCGTGTTAGCCTCATCTATGAGGTCATGGAAAGCCTGGTACTTATCACTTTGTGGGGGAGAGATGCTAGCCATTCAGTAATGTGTTCTCTTGGGACTGAGATAGCAGAGTTGTGGAACACTAGTGGGAAATTGTGCTAAATATCTATGAAAGTATTTTTACATGGCATAAGCTCCACGGCAACAGAGGGCAAAAAATCCCAGACTTTTCCATTTGTTTTAAGTTATTCTCAGATCCATTTTGGAATCAAACACCTCAAGAGTTTTCCCTTGGGCTCTTCATGGGAAATCTTACCCAGAAGACCTAGACACCGATTCAAGAGCCTTTAAAATACTGAGTGTAATAATCCTGACCTAACATGCCCTTCTCTGCCATTAGTTGGCTGTGCCTGTAACTCAACAATTTTATGGGCTTAATGGCTTGCTGCTAAGTACATCTTTTAAGGCTAACCAAAGTCAGCTGAATGAAACGGTTCTCTTAGTCGACATGTCTAATAGGCTAAAACTGGTTGTTCTTAACTCTTTCCAATACTCTCAACTTTTAAAACAGTTCTTGGTCTACAAACATCATCTGGTATAAATCAACACAGTTCCTTTAAAGTTTTTGGATCGAAGGTTATTTACACCTGATGAGAATCTGGACGTTTTAGTTTGAATTGTGCCAGGCTGAAAAGAAAAAGAGGCAACAGGAAGAGAAATCCTGAAATAATTTTTACTTTAAACTTACAAAGTTCGTATTAAAAAATTATGGTGCATTAACCAGGGAAAAAAGAATGGTCTCAGATAAGTTAAGGAAGAGAACAGAAATGTGTGTGGTGTTTATATAATACATCCAAAGCATGCTAAAATGAAAGCTGGAAGTAATTGGTTCCCAGGCGCCAAGTGAGATATCACCCAAAAATGCAATCGTTCTGCATACCATTTGTGGGTTGATTTCTTTTTCTCTGTGGCATCACTAAAAGAGGAAGGAGTAGGATAAGGAAGGCTTCAAGGCCAGGATAAGAACAATCATTTGCTTTCCTTTTGCTCCCATTATGAAAAGCTCAATTGTTTCATCTTACTGCTTTTATCATTTGGGAAAGGATACATTTAGCACATTGCAGCTCCAGATAAAGGAGGCATCAAAGGTACATGCAACATATAAGGAAGAGAGAGGAACATTTTTCCAAACTGTTCTCTATTTCCACTCATTAAGATTCAGATTTTTAATGCTTGTTTTCACCTAAGGATTAATATGTCACTTTAAAATCTGTACACCTCATACATTTTTTGTATTTTTTATATTAAGTTATATTGAATTTGGGCAGGAGATTCTGGGAGTTAACATGGTATTTCATTAAAATGCATAGAAGAAAAAAGAATGTTTGAGCTTTGGGGTTGATTAAACACAAAGAAAAGAAGATCAGTCACCTGAAGTGAGTGTAGCATGAAGAATTTTATTATTTTCATCTGTGGGATGAGAACATGAAAGTGATTAATAAATATGAGGTTCAGTGACTGGAAAGTAATGTAGAGTATTCCAAGACATTCAAGATAGTTTGTTGGCTTTCATCCAAGGAAATATATTGCATGTCTATTTTGCTTAATAGGACTTTATAGCAAGGCAAATTGTCTCATGCATTCCTGGATTCCATCTCTCCTTGCCTGAAGCAAGCCAGTTATATTCACCTTAAAACTCAGGGTCTGGAACACACTGGCACTGGCTCTTACTGCCACAAGCTATATTGACTGGGCCACAAACTTCTGCCACTGTTTTAGAGATGGTTTTCCCTTGGGCATGCAATGAATTTGCAAGTCTTCTCCTGTCTTACAGCTGTACTGAGGCAGATTGGAGCGTGGTAACCAATGAAAAAAACGTTCAATTTTACATGCTCTATCTCAATCAGATTTTATTGCAGCATTGCATAGTAAGGACAATTAACATTATCTTGCAAAAAAAGGTACCGGGGGCCAATTCATCTGTTGTTCTTTAAAAGGGCACTATATCTAGGACAAATATCTCTTGAGTAGTGGTGTCATTTTTCCTTGGTGGAAGTATGCATGTCTCATACAGTTGTCTATTTCCTGTGTTTATTCTGGAGGTAGGGCTGTTTCACGTTTTTTTCTACACAGAAATTACCATAGAAAATCCATATGCAATACAACATGAAACAAATGTGCACAGTGTCCATTCTGGGCATAGGAACCATTATTAATATATGGCCACCATGTATGGCTTGCCTAAGATTTTTTGCTACTCTTAACAACTCCACTTTAAAATCTGAAATTCCACTACAGAGAATGCTGAGGTACAACTCTTGGGTCATGTGGTGCTTCAGCCAAACTCCACAAAACTTGCCACCTCAAGCAACTGCTAGGTTTGGTTATGCTGTATTTCCAACCCTCTATAAGCCTTCTTAAACCACATATTCTGGAGGCAAGCCCATTCCCATAGAGTGATTGGAACTAGAATGGTCTTAACTCCCTCCAATAAAAGGAAGCTTTCCCATCTACCATCACTCTCCAGGATTAACCTGCAGTCTGGATTACAGCACTTGATAGAAGATACAGCCTGCATTAACTCAGGAAAGAACAAGGAAAGCCAGACTTGCAAGGGAAGTTTCAGCAAAACTAAAACTGACCGGAGTTACACAGGGGCTTCTCGTAATCGTTTTTTTGTTTAGTCTTCAATGTTTTCATTGTTGCAGAGCCACAGTGGAGATCCCCACGAGGGGCTGAAGATTTTAATCAATAGTGTCGCTTAAATGCTTTGTGCTAAGATACAGTTTTAGGCACACTTCAGTACTTCAAATTCTTCTATTCCCTTTTAAGAAAGTTACTTATTCTTCTAAAAATATAAATATTATGCAGATACTGTGCATAATGATCCACATTCTCAACTACTCAGTCTTGCATTTCCCTCTTTTGTTCATTTCGCAATTAACATTTGGTATCTGGGAGGTGGAGACAACACATGGCAACTGCTTCCTGTTAAAATACCCAGAGCTCTTCTAAAGACTAAAAAAAAAAATATCAAAGGTATACTGAAATAGGCAGCTGCTTGCCTGGGACTGAACAGCAAGGCTTGGGTCACAAAAGAACAAGTGTGTGTTCAAATAGAAATGGCACGACATATTATACGGTTTGTTTTTCCAAGAACGCTGTAGGACAGTAAATCATTCACTGGAATAAATGAATATGGTTATACTGAAAAGCATTATTAGTGCAAAAGGTGAAAAGAGGTATGGAAATACATTACAAATCTGGCCATGTATCAAATGTGGTTGCAACTGTGTAGAACCTGCAACGAGAAGGAAAAGACTTCCATTTTGCACAGCACAGAAGCCCCAGAGTCTGCCTTGGTTGCCTTAGCAAACCTTGGAAGTAAATATTACAGCACAAGTCAGGGATGAGAACCTGTTGTGGGGGCTGATGAAATTTGGAATCCAACAGCCTCTGGAGGATCACAGACTCCTCATCAGTGGCATAAGGTCACACTTGCATCCCAAGGGCTATTACAATGGCTAAGGTTGCTTGCCAAATTTTGGTTCTGTAAAAGAATCTGCCTGTTAAACTTTTATGCAGTGTAAGTGGAACACAGAAATTCTGCCATTATTGTTTTCCCGCATGCTACAGAACCAGTAAGAGAACATGCCTCTAGGAGCTTCTAGACTGGGGACTTTTTAGCACTACAGTGGTACCTCTGGATGCGAACGGGATCCGAATTTTAGAATTCTACAAATGTTAGCATGCATAAAAGCAGAAGCTAAAAAAATTTGTTAATTTATGAAATGGCATGAAAGAGCCCAAGATAACAAAAAGGGGGAACTTTAAATTCCGTGGCCATGATCGGTCAAGGGAAGGTGGTAACTCTTGCTGTTGACACATAAGGAAAAAAGTGTTTCACTTTCACCTACTCTTAAGTACTATCTGTAGGCTGGAATTCACCAAATTACTTACTTATTTATTTACAAATTGCTTCCCATAAAACATCCCAAAGTGATGTAAATATGCTCAAGTGTTTGAATATGCCCAGTGCAATTAAGTGGGGGGGGGAGCTTCCCCTTCCATTTCATATTCCAAAATGATTATTTTTATTTATTTGTACCCTGCCCTTTCCCCTGCTTTTGAAAGTTTCCAGTTTCAAAAATATGCGTCTGATGGCCCACCCATCTCTTAGGCACTCTAAGTACTAAACCTATAAGGAAATTTGATTTGCTAGCAACTGACAATGTGTCTTACAAAGTTTCTATCAGTTTTACAAGGTTTCTGTTGGTTTTGTTTCAGAACCATGACCATTCATGTATAGCATGCAGGATCATCTATCGGTCAGATGAACACCACCCACCAATTTTACCTCCGAAGGCTGATTTGACTATTGGATTACATGGGGAATGGGCGAGCCAGCGCTGCGAAGTGCGTCCTGAAGTGCTCTTTCTCACCAGGCACTTCATCTTCCATGACAACAACAATACCTGGGAAGGTCATTACTATCATTATTCTGACCCAATCTGCAAGCACCCCACTTTCACCATCTATGCCAAGGGTCGTTACAGCCGGGGAGTACATTCATCCAGAGTGATGGGCGGAACAGAATTCGTGTTTAAAGGTAATGTAAAGGGAATTGGGGGTTGCTCGTAAGGGGGCTGCTGCTCTAGGCAACGTTGTCTGGCTAAACCTTTCCCTGGCTGGACAGCCCTTTCTCCGTGGCTGTGTCAGTCACTGGCAGAATCCGTCAGTGGGCGTTTCCTGAACTTCTTCTAACATAAAAGCTCTTTGATGCCAAGTCTCCGCCTAGCCTCCCTGCGCGGAAGTCTTCTGCGCAGAGTGGGTGTGGCCAGCGGAGGTCCTGGGCTCTCCCCGCTGGTCTCTGTGGAAGAGTCTTGGAGCCATCTCTCCGAAGTCCTTCCCTGCTCCCCTTTCTTCCTGGTGTCACGCCAATTTCCTTCCCCAAAGGAAGTGTTCTCTCTCTCCCTGCTGGTCCCTTCTCCTGCATCGTTGAGGAGCCTTACCTCCACTCTTGGCTCCGATGGCAGTTCCCTGACAGGTAAGATCATTAGTTTTCAACCAAAGCTCTTTCCAAAGTACAGCATAATTTTTATAGCACGTAGCAAAACACGTATGTGGAGGGATTAATATCATACCAAATTGCCCCACATGTTCTTGGATATCCATCTCACAGTAGACCAGCTCAGTTTCTTGTAGCCACGCAATGCTTTATTTAAGCTTCCTGCTGCCTTCAGGTAGGACTATGTTCCCGTAGTTCTCATGATTCCTGCCTTGTGCTGCTGCACTAAGTTGAATGGCCCAGCCTGGCCAGGGAAGGGGAATCAGTAAGCATTATCGGGTATTTTGACAGATAGGAGCCAGACTCTCAGATTTCTGTAATAGACCACCTCTTTCTGTGACGCTTGTATGATGCTTTTGGGTGGTCTTTGGAAGAGGGGTTGGGCAGTTTCTAAAGCCTTTAAAAGCTGCTACACATCTTTGCTCTGGGTCCTCACCTCCTTGCAGGGGTGGAAGCTCTGTTGCAAACGAAAATAAAGATCTCCCTTCCTTCTAAAGAAAGAAAGAAACTTGCTGCAAAGCAGCAAGGTCAAATAGTGTCAAATAAAGGGCAAGTACTTAAAGCTTGGAAGTAGTGTAAGACAGACTTGAACTAATTACCAAAAAATCAAGTTAAGATACCTGTTATGAAACAATGGAATTAAATTCTAAAGTGTTGTAATCACAGCCAACTGTGTTAAATAAATATAAAACGTGTATCAGTCACCTTAAAGAGAGCAAGCAGTTCTCCTTGGCTTTTAAATAGAACCCCAGGGATAGCTGAGCTACAAACAGTTCTTAAAAGAATCAAATGAAAAAGACACATGGCAACTATAAAATGAAAGGTGGTTGTGCCTAAAGAGTAAGGCTGCGAGTTCTTTTTCCGAAATGGTAAGAGAACACACCAAACTCCTGCAGAGTTGAGGAACAAAAAGCCTTCACTCCTAACATCCATGACAAACTTGGAGACCTTGCCCATCACTTTTATAAAAGGCATTCCTGGGTTTGTGATCAATTGGTGGGCATTCTAGTCTTAAGCATAGACCATAAAAGCTAACCTATGAAGTCAAAGGATGAAGTCAAACATAACAAATCTAAACAGGGCTGCTTCTGTATTGAAATGACATGCAAGGGGGCCTGGGTTTTTGTTAGGATTTGTTGAATTGTTCATATAAATTTATTAAAATATGCCACCCAAACTTGAAACTGGACCAACTTAAGTTTGTTTGGAATTCCCTTTCTTGAGGCCCTTTCAGTTCAGCTGGAACTCAAAACAAAATTGTTTAAATTACTTTTAAATTAAATCTAGTCAGTCTTTTCAGGATTAGGAGAACTTGGCTGATATAAATCAAGGTTGTTTTTTTTAAAGCTCTGAAGTTTATAGATTATCCATTCCTCAAGATGTTGCACACATGAAGCTTTAAAAGTGTGGATAATATATGATGGTAATGGAGCTGACATTTTCTGAGGTTTTTGGTTTCCATTTGGAACTGGTTACTTCATTAGCTTTCTGAGCAAGTATATGTTAAAAGACATAGCTTTATATCCTGGCTACAGAACAATTTTTAAATGAAATTTGAGTGCAGTTTTATAGCGTCCTCTCTCATGAAAACCAACTTGGTTTTATTTGTAGGCTTGCCTGGGGCAGCAGGGTTGTGAAATAGAAACTGTTTAATCTCTTGCCTTTCCTATCTAGACATCAGTCTTTTTTTTCTTTTCTTTTTTGGTGGAACTTGCTTTCCCCTCTCCTTGAAGACTTAATTATGTGAACCAATGTTAGTTCATTTGCTTAGCATGCCCACAACACAGAAGCTAAAAATGTTTGTGAAAATTGAACAAGTAACTGACCCAATTTATTGTCCCCAGCTCATTATATAAATACATTTGAGTTTTACACTTTGAAAAATAGGCGTATTAAAATGTTTGATGACATTTAGAGGCTTAAAAAGAAATCAAGAGCATCAAACTGGAAAAATGATTTATAATTAATTTCAAATAAATTTGCACCTTATTTTAAAAAGTGTATTAATTTTTGTGCTTACTTTAATGAAGCTTTATTGAGCAACTGGATAGCTGGGGGTATATGTGTATGGAAACAAATTTCTATGAATGTATGTTTAAAGCTTGGATTGAGAGCAAAGTACTGGATCAGCACCCTGTGGCTGTTTTCCCTGTAAAATAACTATCAGAATTAAGTGTGCTTTTTTAAAAAAAATATATAGAATGCTAAATGTAGTTTTATGTTATATTTAGATCAGAGATCAGAACAACTCTAGTAATCACATGATCTAATCTACAGTGGTGCCCCGCAAGACGAACGCCTCGCAAGACGAAAAACCCGCTAGACGAAAGGGTTTTCCGTTTTGGAGGCGCTTCACAAAACGAATTTCCCTATGGGCTTCCTTCGCAAGACGAAAGCCCATAGGGAAATCTCCAGGACAGCGGGGAAGCGCAGCGCGTCTTCCCCACTGTCCTCGGACCTCCTCCGAAGGCTGGCGGCAGGAGGAGGTCTCTCCGCCCCACCGGCAGCCTTCGGAAGGCTGCTCCGAAGGCTGGCGGCGGGAGGAGGTCTCTCCGCCCCACCGGCAGCCTTCGGAAGGCTGCTCCGAAGGCTGGCGGCGGGAGGAGGTCTCTCCGCCCCACCGGCAGCCTTTGGAAGGCTGCTCCGAAGGCTGGCGGCGGGAGGAGGTCTCTCCGCCCCACCGGCAGCCTTTGGAAGGCTGCTCCGAAGGCTGGCGGCAGGAGGAGGTCTCTCCGCCCCACCGGCAGCCTTCGGAAGGCTGCTCCGAAGGCTGGCGGTGGGGCGGAGAGACCTCCTCCCACCGGCAGCCTTCGGAAGGCTGCTCTGAAGGCTGGCGGCGGTAGGAGGTCTCTCCGCCCCACCGGCAACCTTCGGAAGGCTCCTCCGAAGGCTGGCGGTGGGGCGGAGAGACCTTCTCCCCGCGCCAGCCTTCGGATGGCTGTCCTGAAGACTTGCGGTGGGAGGAGGGTTTTCCTTCCCACCGCCAACATTCAGAATGCTGTTCTGAATGTTGGCGGTGGGGAGGAAAAACCCTCCTCCCACCGCAAGCCCCGGGAACAGAGGAGAAGCGCTGCGCGCCTTCCCCTCTGTTCCCGTACCTGTCCTGAAGGCTTGCGGTGGGGAGAAAAGCCCTTCTCCGCACTGCCAGCCTGGCAAGCGGTCTCCATAGGAACGCATTAATTGATTTTCAATGCATTCCTATGGGAAACCGTGCTTCGCAAGACGAAAAACTCGCAAGAAGAAAGAACTTGCGGAACGAATTAATTTCGTCTTGCGAGGCACCACTGTAATGAGTAAAAGTATAAAGTAATTGTTATTGTTCCTAAATCAAAGATTGCAACATGTCCTCACCTTTGATGCTATTTTATCTAGCATGTGCATAAGGATGTTAGGGCAATAATAGACAACCCTCCAACCCAGAGGCTGCTTACGGGTACAGGAACTCCATTTTAGCTCAGAACTCTCTTGCTTATAAACATGTGAGTGCATAAGCTTTGATTCAAGTCCTCCGTTGAAATGAATGTCAAAGAGATGTAAACACTGCTAACAAAATTAAATGCTTGCATTGGTCATGCTCATTAAAACAAGAAAAAATGAGGATATGTTCATGCCTTGCTGAAATATTTGTTCATGGCCAAGGGTCAGTAAATCAATCAAGATTGGCGGTTTGCCGTCTTCCTTGGTGTAGCCTTTCCACGCACATACATGTTACACAGCAGCTGCATGATTTCATATTTTAAGGAAATTTAAACCTTTTCTTAACATTGTCCAATAGCTGTAAAGCAGTCATGTGATAGTCCAGTGACAATGAGAAGTGAAGCATGCCAAGGAGGAATACATATACCATACAGACCAGCAATGGTTACTATAGAAGAGGAGGTGATGCAACCTGTTTTGTATATCATAAGGTAGAGTAGCATATTAAATCTAGGTCATGCCCAAGGACTAACTCCTTTGAACACTGTCAAGGCTGAGCTACAAGAAATGACACTTTTTGCAAGTCTCCAAACAGCAACAGAAAGCAAACCAGCACCGCACTAGACAATTTTGTTACTCAGGGAGTGAGCAAAAAAGTGTTTGCTCATTGCAGGGCAGGGAGCATGGTTCTCTTGGCTGAGGTCACCTATCTCAACAGTTCAGGAAGCCCTGTCCTCACTCTCAGATCAGCTTTGTTTCCCATGATGTCACCACATTCACTACATTATCCCTGATTCAATAGGAAGAGAGGAGAAATGAACGGCAATGTACAGGCATACAAAGTGACCATAAAATGGGTGATTTGCAAAAGCAAAATGGCTACCTTGAGAGCTTGTTTTCTGGCACCGCTCAAATTATTGAGCATTGTTACCACACTGACAATTCAGCAGTGTCATTAAATCTATGTACAGTCATATCTCGAAAGTCAAACGCCTTGCGAGTCTAACGTTTTGGCTCCCCAATGTCACAAACCTGGAAGTGAGTGTTCAGGTTTGCAAATGTTCTTTGGAACCCAAACGTCCGACGTGGGTTTCTGATTGGCTGCGGGAGTTTCTTGCAGCCAACTGGAAGCTGCACCTTGGTTTCTGAACATTTTGGAAGTCAAACAGACTTCCGGAACGGATTCCGTTCAACTTCTGAGGTACAACTGTCTGATTTACATTTTGCTCACCCTTAAAATTGACTTATGATTATTTTCATCTAGTCAAAACAGAGAGCACTGCTACAAGAAATTCCCACAATAAGCCAACCATGTACCTTACTAGTGTTCCACTACTAAATACTAGATCTGAGAGCATATTTATTCAACTCACTAACTTGTGGACATTGTTCTAAGAGCCACTAGCTTAGATAAATTTAAAAGGGGATTGAGACACATTCAGAAGAGGATAGATCTGTTAATAGTGATTAGTTATGATTTACAGGAAGCTTACCTGTGAAAAAGCAGTTGCTGTGGGCAAACAACGGGAATGGTTGTTGCTTGTACTTTTCTGAAAAGTATCTGGCTGGGCACTGCTGGAACCGGATGCTGAACTAGAAGGGCCCAGGAACTAATGAGCACGGCTCTTCTTATGACTTCACCTGCAACTCTTACTGGTTTTGGTTTTTAACCACTTTTTTTCTTTCTTTCCATACACTTGAGTTACTCTTCACATTTATAAAGGCTCAGTTCAGAAGCAAATGCTGTGTCTTTCAAGGTCAACGGGTTTAGAAACTTCTACTGAAGAGAATCAAACTCTTCCTGAAATAGAAATCTGGCTGTTGACAAAATCATATTACCTCAAGGCACAATTAACAGTCCCTTCTTTGTTTTTTTTTTTTGCAGTGAATCATATGAAGGTTACACCCATGGACATAGCTACTGCCTCTCTACTGAATGTCTTCAATGGAAATGAGTGTGGGGCAGAAGGATCCTGGCAAGTTGGGGTGCAGCAAGATGTTACTCACACCAACGGCTGCATTGCTTTGGGAATTCGCCTGCCGCATACAGAGTACGAGATCTTCAAAATGGAGCAGGATGCCAGAGGGAGATACTTGTTGTATAATGGCCAGAGACCTAGTGATGGATCCAGTCCAGACAGACCAGAAAAGAGAGCCACCTCATACCAAATGCCCTTAATTCAATGTACTTCATCCGCACCAAGAGTAGATGAAACTTTAGAAGAAAACAAACTAGGATGGTACAGCAGTGGAGCACAAGCAAAAAATCCCTGTGCTTTTGTTTTGGTTATGATGCTGGCTGTTAGTACTGTGCCAACGTTGGGCATTTACAGCTAGAATTGCATTTTCAAATGACTCCTATCAGGGCAAGTGTAGGACTTAGGCTACATGGGGAGATGATGTCATAAAGCATCTTAACAGACAAAAAAAGGACATTTTCTTGATGCCTGAAGAACTGTTGTTCCTTTTATCCTCCTTGAAGAATCATGAATAGCACCAGTTTGCTTCTGCTTTGAACTTCATCCAATCTGATCCATGGCCTGAAATGACTGCACAACAGTAATTGCACTTTAAAACTGCAGTTCTTCACCCTTCACCCTGTCTTCAGTTTGTTCTTTGGAAGAAAAACTTATTGGGCTGAACTATCCTACACAACTTTTCATCTACCAACTGTGCTGTTGCAGTTGCTCCTACTCCCCAAATCAGTTTCATCTTTGAATTTGATTATCTAGAATTATGCTTTTATCGTATTGTGTCAATACTGATAAACTGCATTGTTCTTATGTTACAGTGTATATATGTATATATGAAAAATCCAACTAAGGATGTATCTTAAATACACTTTTATAGAGTTTACATAAAATATTAAATGATCTTTAGGATCAAGAATGCTGATTGGAAAATCTCAAATTAAACCTGCACAGATAATTTAAATGATTGTATATATAGGTGGTGAATTTAAGAATAATCAGAGATTTAGAGTGACATATGGCGCCAATGTTCTTTAATAAGTTGCCCAACTTATCACAGTTCAAAGCAATTTCAGGGGTCCACCAACCACTTTCCACCAACTTTGAAAAAGCAAAGACAAAGGGAAGAAAGCAACAAGATCTCTCAAATATAGAAACCAAGGTGAATTGCACCATATCTTCATAAGAAATTCAGGATAGTGGACTGTTTGCCAAATGCAATGCACTTGACATTCATTTTATTAAACTGGGCAATTCAATAAAGCAAGCAAGGATTAATCTTTATCTTTATATATTTATTTTTGCAAGACTTTTTTTTTAAAGAATTCATAATAAGTTGTGGCAAAAATGGAGTTTAACGAGGAGCAGGATGTTAGCCAAGTCTGTTTCCTTTTATTAGTGAAGTAGACAAACTGAATACTAAATGATTCCTTTTTTCACTGGGAATGGGACAGGGGGTCATGTAAACTCCATTGCTTTAAATCAGGGACAGGGAAACCTATCGCTTTCACATTATTGGACAGAACCCCAGCCAGCTTGGTCATTGATGATGGGAGTTTAGTCCAGCTACACCTGGAGGGACAAATTCCCCACCCCTCCTTTAAATTCTCAGTAGCCTCTTTACATAATGCCACAATGACAAGGCCAGGAAAACAGAATCAAAAGATACTCTCCCTAAATGCCATCTTATTTAAAATCAGCAGTTTGAAGAACAAATTATCTCTTCTCTTTCATGCATGTGTATTCACATATAATTTACTGACATGTACAAGGGGGACAAGTTTCAAATCCAGTGGTGAAAAATAGCAATGGGTAAACCAAGCCACGGTGTTGGGTCCCTTAGTATAATAGGAAGTGTTCTGTGATAAAATACAAACTTACAAATTGGAACTCATGATAAGAAGGAAAGGAGCAATAAGAAGCTGCAGAGGGAAGGTGGCATAAAGAAACTTTTCTCCCTTCTGTACATAGAAGCATAAGATCAGAGTCTTCTATCAACAAAGGGACACAACTATATACAACCTGTGGTAAGGCACAACAAACAGAAAGTGAAGGATGCAACTGAGTCTACAAAATCTCGGAAAAGGGACCATTCTTACCAGCAGAATTATAGTTCTAATGTATAAACATTCACTGGAAGCTGCTGCCATGGGCTTGCTTTCTCCACTTATTTTTTATCATCTGCAGAAGTGAAAGGGGAACTCATTTATGCTGAAGTAAGCAGAGATACAATTCAGAGAGAGATCTTGTACTTTTGACAATGACAGTGAAAAGCACCATGTGCAACACCTGTATTTCCACATCTGCCATAACTAGATGTGAGAAACCTCTGCATATATTTGGTTCTGGGCTGCAGATTCTTTGACTGTTCTGCCACAGGGTAGATCATGATTCCTGAATTGGGAATCTGCTACAAAGCTTCACCTGTCCATCAGCCCTCCCTGCCACCTAGAATAATAGAATCTCAGAATTGTAGAATTCGAAGGGACCCCAAGGGTCATCTAGTTCAGGAATATCAACTAAATCATACATGGCATATGGCTGCCCAACATCTACTTTAAAACCTCCAATATCCTCCTTAAATTGTGGTCCTCAGAACTGGGCACAATACTCCAGGTGTGGCCTGACCAAGGCAGAATAGAGCAGTACTTACTTCCCTTGATTTGCTCCTGCATAGCACTGATGAGTCATGTTAAGCTTGGGGGTCCTTTCCACATGTCCCTGATGTCCCCCATCTTATAATTGTGCAGTTCCACATGTCCCCAGATGTCCCCCATCTTATAATTGTGCAGTTGTTCATGCCTAAGTATAGAACCTTACAATTGTCCTTACTGAAATCCATTTTGGCCGTTTTCCAATCTTGTTAAGGTCATCTTGAATCCCGATTCCGATGCCCCTGAATACTTTCATCCAAGTCATTTATAAAGATGTTGAACAACAACAGGCCCAGGACAGAACCCTGTGGCATCCCATTTGTCACGTCTTTTCCAGGATGACAAGAAACCATTAGTGAGTACTCTTTTGGTTTGGGCAGTCAACAAGCTGCAAATACACCTAACAGTTACCTCTTCCAGTCCACATTTTGCCAGCTTCTCTGCAAGAATATGAGGGACTTTGTCAAAAACCTTACTGAAATCAAGATACACTATGTCCACAGCGTTCCCCTGATCTACCATGCTTGCAACTATTTTTTTAAAAAATGACTCTTCTGGCATGACTTGCTTTTGAAATACACATGCTGGGTCTTTGTAATCAAAGCATCTTTTAATTATCTGTTCTAGGGCATTTCCTGGTGAAATGTTAAGCTGACTGGTCAATAGTAACCTGGGTCTTCTCCCCACCCTTTTGAAGATGGGGACATTTTCCAGCCTGGAGAACAGGTGAAATATTTCTGCCTTCTGCAAAGACTTCATCTGTTCTCCAAGAATTCTCAAAGATTATAGACACAGGCTCTAAATGTGCAAGCTCCTTTACTACTCTTGGATGCAGCTCATCAGGCCCTGGAGATTTGAATCCCTTACCACCTGGTTTACTATGTTGAGCTGCAGCTCCCTCCTTGCATTGTTTGTTATGCTTTCATCAGGTTAGGCACTGGCTTTCCTTTTGGGTGAAGGCAGAGGAAAATAGGTGTTGATCAGTGCCGCCTTCTGTCACCCAATAGCATTTCTCTATCTTCTCCATGCAAGAGATCTACTACTTGCTTGTTCTTCCTCTTGCTTCAAACACAACCAAAGAAACATTATTATTTTAAACCTCTCTTGCAAGCCTGAGTTCATTCTGAGCTTTGGCCTGCCTGACCTTCTCCCTGCAACTGTATACTCTTCCTTCCTGATTTCTCCTTCCTTCCATTTCTTATACATTCCCTTCTTACACCGCAGCTCATCTGTAAGCTCCTTATGCAGCCACACCCATTTAGGTGCCTCCCACTTTTCTTGTTGCAAATTGTCTGCATTTGTGCCTTCAATATTTCACCTTTAAGAATCACGTACTGGGCTCCATTCTCTTCTGAGTATTTCTGACCACAGTAGTTCCTTAAGATTTTTGAAATCAGCCATCTTAAAGTCCAGAATGCATGTTGGACTACACTCTGTTTTCTCTTGCCTCTGAGGACATGATCAGTTCCTCCCAAGGTTCCCTGTACTTTCACTTCGCTGATCAGTTCCTCCATGTTGGTTAGTACCAGGTCCCCTTGCTGCTGCTTCCACTTTCTGGGAAATGAAGGAAGTGAAGAATTTGTTGGATGTTACATTATTGGCAGAGTTAGAGTTCCAACAGATACTGAAATAGCTGGAAGTCTCCCATGACTATACCACTTCTTTTCAATAGTTTGGTAAAGTGTTCTAGGAAGGCACCATCCAGGTTTGAAGGCATGTTTGATTGGGAAGTTGGAACAGAGTAGAGCTGGGAGCAAGTTTGAGATTTTAAGGTGGTTGTATATTTGCATAAAACCAAGGGTGTGTGTTTTTTAAAAAGATATTTTATTTTTGTAACATTAAAAAACTATTTTTTCTTCCCAGTTTTCTTCTCTAGTTTAAAGTGCCAGGGAAGTTTCAGTACTTGTTGAAAATGTTGATTAAATAAAGAGTAAATGAAACCAAAATTCTTGGAAGTCTTCTCAGTAGTTTTTTCTGTATTCAATAGTTGTATCCACCAAGCTGAAGAATTTTAACTATAAGCTCTTCCTGTGTCCATGTGCACAAAGTTTATATTTTATATTGAGTAACTATTATCTACAGCTGCATATCAGGCCATATAAAGTTAAATATAAATCTTGTTTGATAGCAAGTAGCATTTTAATATGAGTTAAATGGTTCATACACCATTAAGCTTATATATTATAAACATATAGCTGGGGGGTAAGCATTCATTCTTTTTCTGAGAGATTTTTTTTCCCAAAATCTCCAAACTGATCTTTAATTTCCCTTGGCATCAACAATCAAAGACAACAACACAATCCTGCCATGTAAGCTTTCATCCCTAACTAAATGGAGCCCAATACTTTTAAAAAGCTTCCCTTCAACATCAGTAATCACAAGTATTCCACTTGGCTTCTGAAAATCTGAAGCCACATTAGTTATGGGTCACACAGTGCAGCAAGTTGTAGGCACACAGAGAAAAAGTTTTCCCGCATTTACACCATTCAGCAACTACTGCGCAAACCCCTAAACTGTCCATAGTGGTTTAATCAAGTACAGACATACCTTGGGTAACAGACGCTTCAGGTTGAGTTTTTTTGGAAGTACCTAAATCATGCTTTGCGCAGAAGCGCCAAATCGCAACCTGCACATGCGCAGACACGCCACTGCAGGTTTCGAACGCTGTGGGTTGCGAACGTGCATCCTGCACGGATCACGTTCACAACCCGAGTGCCCACTGTAATGAACATACTTACCCATTACTTAATGCTTACACATTTATTTGCATTTTTAAGTTAACCCTTCTCAAGTCATCAGGGCAGATAATAGAAGCAAATTTTAGAAATGCAAATATAGTATGCATTTGCCTAAAATAGTTGGGATGTGGGAGACAAGCATAAGTCCCTGTTAAGAATCCAAAACCACTCACAAAAATTAATTCAGATTGGAGGTTGCTGAAAGGCCTGCAATAAACATGATGTATAATAAAACATTGCCACCTAGTGGTAACATCTTGTCTCAACTCTGAAGAAGACTTCAAAAGTTAAGAGCTCTTTGCCCGCTAACACAAATGGAGAATTGTTATTTTTTGGGGGATGGGGTATGAAACCCTGCTCCATGGAAAATGTCAAGCAGGTTTTATGAGACTAAGGAACTACTAGTTCAATATTAAGTCTCTCAAACATTGTTATAAGCTAGCTAGTTCTGAGATGTTCTGTTTAAAACTGATTGCAAATAGAAAACTCTGCTGCTGTGGGGGGGATCACATTTTGAAGAAATCAAGTGAATTAGGTATTCTCATGTTCTTTTCAAAACCTCATAATAAAAGTACATCTATTGTTTACCTTTGTACATGTTCTCTTTCTCATAAAAACTTTTAATTCAGGAATGCAATGCAACGCAAAGTGGGTTAAGATAAGAATGCTATGAACAATTAAATTACATCTGAAAATGTGGGATATACTTTAACATTTCATGTAATCTACATCCTAGTCAAGCAGTATTAACTTTTTAAACTAGCCATTCTGGTACAGTGTAAAAGAGAATTAAAGTAACTTCTATCAACTCTTTCAAGCTGGCATACATATATATAAACTTCAGCAATTAGGAAAATTTCCAGATTTCGGAAAGAATAGCTAATCAACAGCACTTTCTGCTTTCCAACTTTCAATTAAGGGAACCCAAAACAGTTCTTGGCAGTGTAGATGACTAACACAGACATTCTGACGTCTTCTCATCTGCACTGACACTACTTTCAAAGCCAACACTTTCAGTGATTTAAACCAAAACAGAACACACAATAAAAAGTTAAAGTAATTCAACTGCCTAGCATTAAAATGTAATTCAGCTCTTCAGTGTATCAACAAGTCTTGAAAGCCAGAATACAGTTTCGTAATTGCTCCATTGACTCCCATAAATGCTTTTCATAAGCCACTTTGCTACCAACACTTGAAAGGTTTGGAGCTTAATGTCAAGGACAGCATGTTGATGGTGCCCTGAACTTTCAGACAAATGGTCTGCAAACCAACAGAATGCTTAAATAAAGTACTTTTTTCCTTTACAGAGTAGAAACAGTTTGTTATATTCAGAACTTAATTACGGTGATGGAAAGCCAAGTCAAGAAGCAGTTGATAATTTTATTGATAATTTCACTGCTTTGGGTCGGGTGATTCACACAGACAAATTTATCATATAATCCAGCTAATGAAGCTTTTTATGTATCAAAAATAAAACTTATATTATGAAAAGAACTATTGTCGATAAGGATCCTTCCAACAGGGCCTCAATACTATGCAGAACTGCCTATATTAGTTCATTTCATTTAATCCAGTGATCCTAAGAAAGAAGAGCCAGTTTCAGCAGCTGTCAATCAAATATCAAATATAAAAAGCACTTTTCAGTGGAATGTAGTGTTGGCATATTCATAGCTTCTGCATTATCTTGTACAATTTTCTAAGTCGAAGCCTTAAATTTCAATACCTTTCCTGTTGTTTTCCCTATGTTCAAGGTGCATTACAACACTTAGAAGAGATAAAGCTCAAAATAATACGAGCCCATACTTTTAAGAAAATGCTTAGTCTCAAGAGTGAGACTAGCAGATAGATTGTGTGGTCAAGGGAATGCATGCACACAATTTGCAGTGCTGAAGTACCCAGCAGATAGCATTCCGGGGCAACTAGCAAACAGCAGGCAAAAGGAGCTGAATCTGGGATAACCACATTACGCTGGCTATTGAAGACAACTTTTATTTGAAGTATAACACTTTCCTCCCTCAGCAATTTCATGGGTCAACTTCAAACAACCTACTTGGATAAGCTGCAGTAAAAATCAAAACTATTATGAACAAGGGGCCTAAGAATATATGGGGCCATGATGGGATCCAAAGTATATTTTAGTTTACAAATGGAAAGTTTAAAAATATGCAAATGAATATGAACCGAAAGTAAGCATTCTTCAGTTTACATTATTTGTCCTTATGTCAAGATTTCAATTTCCAAGCCCAACAAACAGCAGGTGGCAGCAAAGCAGACTAATAAGGTGGTAGAAGTGCAAGAGATAAAATCCCAACTCAGGTCTCATCCCAAACTGAAAATCCAAAATATCTATCAAGGCATTTGTGCCTATTAACCTGGTTATCCTAACCTCTCCCTTCCCCCCTCCTTTGTTCCCCCAACTGTAGCAGCTGTGACAAAATATTAATATTCTCATTAATAACTACCTGGATTCAGTAGTTCCAAATCCACCATGAATATAGATTTTTCATATTACCGGTACCCAAGACACCTGATATATGTAACAATACTTGATGCATCTGAATTCCACCAAGTACAAAGAAATTACTTCCATTGTTTATGAACAAATAGACATCCATATCTCAGGTAAGCAAACTGTTCAGTGTCCCAGTTTGACGCTTAAGACAAAAATCAACCACTAACGTCCATTTTCTTTCCATGGCTAAGATTTCTGAAGTTCAGCATTTATGCTAACATAACCTTAAAGGTGAAATATTTTAAGAGAATGTTTACTAGTAAAAATACTTTTATGTGAGCATGTTGAATTTGTAATCATTATGTCCCTTCTAGAAAAAGTTTCCCTGATTTGGGGATATTAACTCAATTGTCTGAAAACATTTTGTGATAACCATAAACTAAAATATAGTGATCAGGTTTTTCTCCTTGGGGGGGGGGGCGCAATCTATACACTATGATGGACGGCAACTTCCATCAAAGCCTTTCTTGTGTAAGAAATAAAACTATTAGAAAACAAACATTCTTAAAAGACACCACCTATTCATCTTACACACTTACAATATTAGGTACCAGCCCAGAATTTTTGCAGCAAGGTATCATTTGATAACCACCTGAGAAATTGCTAATACAACCAGGGTCTCTTAATAATAATAATAATAATAATATAATTTATTATTTATAGCCCGCCCATCTGGCTTGGTTTCCTCAGCCACTCTGGGCAGCTTCCAACAGAATATTAAACAGAATAAAACTTCAAACATTAAAAACTTCCCTAAACAGAGCTGCCTTCAGATGTCTTTGAAAAGTCAGATTGTGGTTTATTTCCTTGACATCTGATGGGAGGGTGTTCCACAGGGTGGGTGCTACTACCAAGAAGGCCCTCTGCTTAGTTCCCTGTAACTTGGCTTCTCGCAGCAAGGGAACTGCCAGAAGGCCCTCGGCACTGGACCTCAGTGTCCAGGTTGAGCAATGGAGGTAGAGACACTCCTTCAGGTATACTGGGCTGAGGCTGTTTAGGGCTTTAAAGGTCAGTAATTCACCCTACAGGCAACGTTGTAGGAACAGTATGCGTGCACATCCTCAACCACCCATTCCAAAATTACTTGAAACTTCCAGCCTTCTCCCAGCACGCTTAGAAACAAAAAAAAAAACACCAAAAGAAAATGTGCAATGATTTCTCCATGCACAAATATAAAAACATTTCTCCAAATTAGATGTATTTGCTGAACATGCTAACAGATTTTAAAGAGTTGGCCTGATTCTTCAGACCATGTATTAATAGTCCAAAGCAGCAACTATGAAGCTTTATCATAATCCTATTGTGCACAATACCACCAATCTTAAGGCTTAGTTGGAAAGACTTCAACACCTTTACAAATTTTCAAAATAATTCATTTTTTACAATTAAACTAATAGCACCCACTTAAAGTATTGGGCTGTGGTAGTGTATCAGTCTACATGTAGACAGCAAAGATATGTGCATTGGGATGTACACCTCAGAACTTCATTTAATATTATGTTATCAGAGGCTTCCTTTTTAAACTGATTAAACAGCTTCAACAATGCTTCTCTGCCACATTATACTTACTGAGCAAAAGAAAGAATACATATTTTATTCTCTGTTCATTCATCTGCTTCTTTTAGGCTGTCTATATAATTTGAAATACACAATGTTTTCTATCATAATTTGTATTTGGCTGTAATGTACACTAAGACATGTTACAAAGGCTTATGACTATCCAGGCTGCAGGATCAAGTAATTCACAACATACATGAAATCTAATGTTAAGGGGACAGAAGGTTCTCACACACATAGTTTTCAGACGCTTATTAGTAACAGGGACAGATTTTCCTCACATTTATGTACACAAGCAAGCAGGCAAAGTTCTAACCATTTCAGGAACAGACAATTTAATCCGTGTTACATAATTTTACTGAATACAGTTGATATCATCCAAAATCACTCCTGAGAGCAAAAAAATAGTTTAGCATTACATTTTATATACAATTATGAAAGGATTATTAGAAACCAGAAGCGCATCCATTTAAGGAGCACCACACTTTACGTATACTGGACATGACGCCCAAATGCACCTTGACTTGTTCAATAATAGTTCTCTTTAAAACGTATAATCCAACTACATGGCCCAACAGGCTCTCACTACTTAATTTATCACTTATTCAATATTTATGATAATCAGATGGTAGTCTCTGTATTGTCATTATTTTCTGACATCAGGATACTTCTCAATATCAAGCTTCTAAGTTCAGTTTGTCTTTGATGAATTATTCTCTAATCTCTAACCCTAAAATGTGTAGCTATTACTACAAAACAGTAAATGTAACTTTTAAAATTTCTCCTTCCATATAGAAATATCCAAATGCATCCAGAAGTTACAGCCTGTACATTAGCGCCCCCCCCCCAGTAATCTTCCAATGGTCAAGTTCCTTTAAGGAATAAATGATTTCTTCTGACGTACCATTTATACACCACAGTATGGAGAGTCTTATGGTTTCAGAACTGATGAAATGAGAATCAGACTTGAGCATACTTTTTCCAGTCACCATGGTCAGAGAAGACTTGAATGCAGATACCAGAACACATAAAAAGGAAACGTCTGTATTTGCATGCTTTTAACGTGAAACATCATGCAATGGTTTGTTCATCATCTTCTTTGCAAATTGCATGTGTTTATAAAAGTTTGCCAGAGGCAGCAGTGACAGTACATGATGTATATTTTCCAATAAAAAAGCACTAGAAATCAAAGGCAACCAATATGTATATTTTTGCTAGAACATTTCTCAGCTACATAAGATCGAACAGTTAGCTGCATCCATATCCAAGAATGTACAAAATTCTGCCTACAGGAATAAGCCTTTCAAGAATGTCAGTTCTGAAATAACTCCCTATGGTGGCTAACAGTTAAAAATAGCTAAGTATTGTGCTTTCAAAATTATCTACTTAATGACATAGAGATCAGAAATGAAACAAGCCACGAGGTTAAGTGAGGAGAAGCAGTTCAGACCCAACAAAATAAACTTTCTAGAACATAGAAGGTATGCATAGCTAATGGGCAAGTGTGCCAAGACATATTTGCTGGACAAAACTTGTATTTTCCTTTCATAAAACTAAACGATAAAAGATTGCTCAGCTGGAATCAACCTAAGGTACTTAAGGAAAAATTATTTGGAAAGGTCACACAGAATGTATTTCCAGAAAACATCTGGACTAGTCTGCCTGAATGTAAAATTATTGATCATTAAAGAACTACTGGGGACTCCAGATAAGGGAGAATCAATGAATCAACAGAAATAGACCTATTTGATACCTTCAAAACCCACCACTATTTTAAAAGACAAGTTTAAAATACCTGCCTCTTGTAATTAGTCCCATGTCCCAAAACAGAACTAATTCCAACCTTTCATTTTGCTTAAAAAGCCAGAAACCTTTTCTGCTGCTGTTAAATCGTATTGAAACAGCTATGTTTCTTCCAAAGCTTTGCTGGCACCAGTTCAAGCCACAGCTAGTGAACTGAACATTCATCTGTGACAAGGTTATGTGTAAAACTTGAAGGAAAACCTTTCTCAAAGTGGAACTCACAGAAACAAGCTACCCAGCACAAAGTATGTTAACAGTTTTATTTTTTTGTATGTTAAATACCATGGGACAGGGCTGTAAGGATGAAAACTTTAACAACTGCCTCACAAGGGGTAAGAAATTCTGCCATGATATTAGCAAAGTAAGGTAAAGGATAAAATTTACACACTAAGAGGAATCATTTCCCCGCAGAATGCCTCATCATATTCCTGAACAAGTGGGATTAACATTCTAATAATCATTTTCCAAGAGGCAAGAGCAACAGATAATTTTTTTAAAGGATTATTAAAATAACATTTACAAGACTCTGAACAATTTTTGAACTCTTATTAAAACCACAGAAAGAAAGAACAATTCTTTATTTATGTATGACTTTTCATAAAGGACTGAATGTGCAACTGACACCTGCTATTGATGAATTAATATACAATTTGTCCAGCAGCCGACCAGTTTGTCTTTTTATTGTGTTGTCTAACCGTGCAAGATCATTAGAGGCAAAGCCTGTATGATGCTGTACACAATAATGGTCACTTGGGGCCATACTACCAATGAAGTGGTAGGTAAATACATTTTTTTCTGGCCAAGAAAAAAAAGGAAGCTGCATTCTGCATGCTTCTCTCTCTTTTTCCCCTCTCTACAAGATGAATTTCCCTAAAAAGAATCCAATGAAAATGGCTGCAATTACAACAAGAAGTGAGGGAAGAGGATTGGAGACATTATCTCGGAGAGCCAAGCCTGATGTTCCAGGTTTATCCAAGTGTGCCACCTTTCTCAGCCTCAAACCTTCATCCTGAAAACACATGGGGGGAAATAATCAATCAAAATTTATCAAAGAGTTTGTTTCAGATCTGAATTTAACCAAAACATTTTAAAACTTAAGACAGGTTTAGATGAGATACAAATTTATTTGTGTGTGTGCACACTATCTGACTTTAAAAGATGTCAAAATGTAGCACAAAATAAAACGTAGCATGTTGTGTATAAATTAGTAACAAGAGCAAAATTATTTACTATCAATAATAGCCTGTTTACAAAACCGGGGAAACAAAAGACCCAACTATTTAAACTGTTCCACTGATGATGGTAATTTATCCCAGAACACCACTATTAGCTCAGGATTGCAAATTAATCAAACAGCATAACACTGCACCTTCTAGATTTTCAGTGACCACAAGATTTGCATGGCTTTGTGTAATGCTCAGAAAAGAAACGTAAAGACCAGCAAAAACAAACAAACAAACAAACAAACAAAAAACACCAAGGGAAAGCTTACACTGCCTTGGGTGCAAGGAAGTGTAAAAGCTGAAAACTGGGGCAAATCCTATCTCTCCTTTACCCTCAACCCCCTGCTCAACAACTAACTTCATTTAGGACAGTCCCCTGATTCTCGGGTGAGGCCAAACCCCTTCTGTCAGTGGAAGCCACTGTCTATGATTATTAGTCAGGCTGTTATAGTATTATTTCAAGGGTGGGTTGGTTTTAAATCAAGGAGATTTTAAAATTACCAAGAAAAAAGGATCCATTTAAGTAACTGAAAACTGATCCCCTTTAGGAATAATAAGAATACACTCACAAATATCTTATAACAAATAAAATACATGTTCACAACTAATTATTATTCCTATGTACTTGCATCGTGCCATCAGTACATGGTACTTTGCAGAATAGGTCCCTGACCCCAAGGGGCTTCCCATTTAAGATGGGCAGTGGGTGGGGGAAGCTGCAGGGACAGGCAGAGAATGCCAAGGGTAGGGAAGAAAGAATGTGGGCAGATATTTTATAGGCCATGTTGGAAGTGATGCATAAGGAGCAGCAAGGAAAAATAGTCAGTCATGTAACAGAGGAAGGGACCTTCAGTCAACTGTGATAAAAGCCAAGAGAACTGATGTCACGGGCAAGGACATAATGAGAAACAAGGACTAAAAGAGTGAGACAAGGCTGCAGACAAAGAGCTAGGAGCATAATCCAAAATTTTAAATCATGCATACCACATACATTTTACACTGTGCATAATTATATATGCCTAAAAATAAGGGACAGGTTTCTGTTTGGCTCTCTGTACACATGCAAGCATACTAATCAAGATCACTTACTTGAAGGCTAACAGCTGCACTACTACATATGTTTATCTAAAAATTAAGCACTACTGAATTTGGACTTACTTCTGATTAAAACTTCATATATCAGGTTGTAAATAAACTGAAACTTTCTAGGAGCAAAGCTAATAGTTACTAGGCAAAGAAGACTGTTTGGAATCCCAGAGCTTTGTGCATGAGCAGAAAGAACTTCTACTTGCACATGGTATATGAGGTTGGTGATTCCAGCTGCAGAACTGCAATTCTTGGATGGAAATCATACACTTTCAGGTACCGTACTTGGACCCTCTACAGTACCTTGGGGTGGGAGTGGCTCTTTTGGGAAGGGGGAGTGAGAAATCTTCTACATACACATGGAATACTTCAAATTGGATCCAAGTCAGTGTTGGTTCATAAGATGCAGAATAAGTGTTATGTTCTTTTGTTTGTAGTCATAAATCTTCATGATTTAAAAGTGGGTGATCCTGCACTCCTATTTTATACCCTCCAGCTACCTCATCTCTGCAAACTGTGTAGTTTTCACAGACACTAGAATACAGGACATACTCTTGATGACAATTACAGGATGACATCTCTTGGATTCAAACCAAGAGAACCTCACAGTAAACTCACATATAACAGAAAATACTTTCACAGAAAAGTACTTCTTCACATAGCTCAGTTAAACTATGGAACTTGCTCCCACACGATGGAATGCCAGTGATAGTCACCAACTTGGGTGGCTTTAAAAGAAGATTGAACAAATTCATGGGGCTATCAATGGCTGCTAGCTAAGACAGCTATATACTGCCTCAGCAGTTGGAAGCAGTATGTTTTTGAATAAGAAGCTAGAAACTATAGGAGGGGAGAGTGCTCTTGTCCTTGAGTCCTGCTTGTCGGTTTCCCACAGGCATCTAGGTGACCCAGGCAGGATCTTAGAGTCTAAATCCTAGTTTAGAATGTGAACTAAGTTTTAAGAATAATTTTATTTTCATCAACAAATTTTAGCTATCCTGATTAGTCAGATTCTGGTTTGATATTCTGGTTTGGAGATAGTGCTTAACAACAGGCACATGAACAGAGCAGGCTTGGTGCTAACAGGACTATCAGTTAAGAAAAGCTGCTTAAGTTGAAACCAGCGTCAAATTATTTTACTGTGTGTTATTAAAAAAATAAACTTTATCTCTGACATTAAAAATTTGAAGAATTAAGCATACTCTGGCTGGGAAATTTGCTGTAGGTTTGCTAAATCCTGTGGGTGACATCCCTTCCTCCCCTCCGCAGTTCCTTATGCTCCTCCAAAATCTGCTCAGGTGTGAGGTGGGTGGGGAGGAGAGCCCTGTGAAATCCCATCATGTCTGCTACTGTGATGTTGCCTATTGCCTACCAATTCTTTGTTCTTCAAAGAAAATGATATAGGATGTATAATAAGGGTACTATGATAAATACTTCGGTTTGAACAGGGTGTTTTTTTAAAAACAACTTTCATGAATCTGCTCTTATGAACTTACTCTCAGATGTCTGTTTTCCTCTGATAGTTTCACCACATCCGCCTGAAGTCTTTTGCATTCTTCCACTAGCTTCCTTGTTTCGGTGTCATTAAGCGAAACACTGTGTGGTTTTGGCATTGGACCATCCTGCTTAGCTGTATTCAGTATTGGAGCAGATTTGCTTGCATCTATGTCATTCTGCAAATATTAAAAATGGTTTCAGAACAGGATTTTCTTTAATCAAAGCTAGCATTAAGCATTTTTTAGTTTTAGTACCCACTGGTGGGGGGGGATACAAAGTTAGTTACAAAGATGACAAAGCTGAAAAAACAACCAAAGAATAACCATTGTTAAAATTGATTGATAAAGATATGTTGTAGGACCATTTCCCCATTTTATTTCATCTCTGAATTCATTCTGCTCACTTAGAGCTTCGCAGTCTGAAATCTGTGTATGAACTTTACTAAATCTTTCCCAAAGAACGAATTGTTTTAAAACAGAAGTATGCACAAGCCTGTGTTCTCTTACAGTTCCTAGCACAACTGAAAGGAACAAAATGTAAACAGATGAGGTATGACAATGGAGAACAAAACACTAGGAGATGTATAGTTATTACACTAAATCCTAGGTCAAGAAGAAAACAAAAATATCAGCATAGATACCTGAAAGCAGACACTGGCAGACCTCTAATACAATGAGCAATTAATCAGAAGACAATGAAGAAAGATGGTTATTATTTATAAAATTCATATACTGCCCCTTATCCAAAGATCACAGGACAGTTTACAGTATAAAAACAGTGTATGAACATGAGAAAGTTGGGGTGGGCTAGTCAGAAGAGCCAAAGGATCTCCAAGTGGTTTAAGAATGACAGTGTGCTGTAAGTGGGATTCTGTAATTGCTGTAATTGTATGAAGTGGTAATTGCCTGTGTAGCTGAACGTGTATAAAAGAAAATGCCCGAAAGGATCAAAGTTCAGCCAGTGTGATTTGCTGACTCTATATACATTTGTATTAATAGAGGCTTAATTTTTCACTTAAAGCTGTTGTCCACTGGCATATCTTGGGAGAACCCTAGATAGGGTGAACCCTTTACAAAAATTTCCAACATCAAAAAAATATTTTAAAATTCAAGTGGGTTAAAAATAGAAATAAACATCTTAGCTCTGGGTGTAAGACAGAGAGTAATTGAGTCCACACAATGTTCCTGATGACCCAATCATGGTTGGGAGATTAGGAATGTCCCTGGGCTTGCACACTCCTTATGCTCCCCTTTCTTAATGTGTTTGCCAACTGTGATTTTGAGCTAACCAGGATTAGCATTAACATCACTGCAAAAGGTAATGCTGCCTTACGGTTAGTTGTTATAATGGAGAGGAATAAATTAGAGCATGGCAGAGAAAGAAGTTAGGACATAAAGAACTGAAAAGCTATGTATTTAATTTGGCAGTCACTAAGCCCAGTGGCCAATCTGCAATACGACTGAAGAAACTTCAAATATTTAGGAAACATTTTTACCGTATTAGATTATAATACAAACAGTATAGGCTTGAATAAATGATATGGCAATAGTCACAGACTTGCAAAGTACAGTAAGACGTCATTGTGTATGCTGTATGAATTTGACACATACAAGGCTGAATCAAGCACAAAATTTGGCTTCCTAAAATTATCATTTTTCAAAAGAGTTTTAATAGGAAACATTTATTATGCATAGTACCTAGGCCAGTACAATTAAAATAACTGTAACATTTCAGATAAGTATATTTTGTAAACTAATAACCCCCTTAATATCAACTGTTATTTCTGTCAAATATTACTGACACATATTTCTTTCAGCTACGGCAAAAAATTCTACCCTATACACATTCCTTTTTTGCAGGAAAAGTGCAAACCATGGTTTGCTGGTTCAGAAATAGTGACAAACTGTGATTTGTGAAAACCAGAAAATAACCACATGTACAAGGGGAGGACAGAGTGAATGGGCTCTTTTGAGGCAGTTCTCAGAACCAAACCATGGCTTGGTGTAATATCAGAACAAATCCAAAGATTTGTTTCCAGTTGCCAAGGAGAATTTAGGCTCCTGCCCTAAGACTGTTTCAACTGCCTTACTGACCCTTTTTGGTCCCTTCCAGCTGAGACCTTTCACTTCTTCCCCTTGCCATTTATCTCAATCCTAGCAACAAAATTTAATAAAGCAAAATTTAAGAGCAGGATACACTACAAAAATAATGCTAGTTTAACCATTTTCATAGTTGAGGTCTTTTCTCAAAGGTCTTTTCTCAAATAATGCTCTCTTCCAATTTAAGCCTAATTTGATATTTTCTTAGCTAACTACAATAAATTTAATTAACCACTGAGACACTAGGAGAGTGCTTTCAGCTCCCTAAAACAAACCTGATTCATCTTGTGTTTGACCTCACTGCCTTGCTCCATCATGTCAATCTTCTGGCTATAACTTGCAGGTATCTGAAGATTCTTGCTGTTGGATGGAGTTATGTGTATGGATCCTGATGAAGATAAAGTCTGAGGTGGAAGCTGAGACATGCCCTCAGCACTCAGCAGATCTCTCATTGCAAGACTTAGGGGAGTGACTAAACCAACGGCTAAAGGATTAGGCTCTGCAACCCCTCTCTGCTACTTAGAAAAACATAAATGTTATGCACAAGCAGTCAAGTAACAGCTTACAAGACAGGAATAGGCAAAAAAGCTAGCTTCTTTTATTGATTTTATTGACTAAGGGTGCTAATCTAATCACTTAGTAGAGAGTAAGCCTCACTGAAAGCAGCAGGACTTACTTCTGGCTAAATATGTATATGATTGTGCTATACACAATACAGTGGTACCTTGGTTCTCGAACTTAATCCATTCTGGGAGCCCATTCGAAAATCAAGGCACAGCTTCCGATTGGCTGCAGGAGCTTCCTGCAGTCAAGTGGAAGCTGCATCAGACGTTCAGCTTCTGAAAAATGTTCACAAATCAGAACACTTACTTCCGAGTTTGTGGCGTTCAGGAGCCAATTTGTTCAGAAACTATGCTGTTCGGGATCCAAGGTTACACTGTATACTGTAAACTATATACAGAACCACATATAGAAGCTAAGGCTACTTTTGTTGGGGGTTTCCACAGCACTTCCAACTGCTGACAAGAAATTTTAAAAGCAGCTTGACAGCAGAACTTCAACAGCAAAACCATAGCAAACAGATTTCTGGCTGGATTATAGTGTATCCTCCAGCTCAGTTAAGTTCACTGTTTCCTCTCTCCTATTTTCTGTAAAGCAGCACTTTCTATAAAAAATAGCAGCGCTACATACCGTATTTTTCGCTCGATAACACGCCCCTGACCATAACACGCACATCGTTTTTAGAGGAGGAAAACAAGGGAAAAAACATTCTGAATGAAACAGTGGATGTATCATTTTTGTGCTTCATGCTGTGGCCACAGACATGTGATCTGATGGTGAATTTGGGGTGACCCAATGCAAAAATCCTGAGAATCCCTGTGGATCCATGCTTTGTAACCACGTTTTTGCACCATTGCAGCCCCAGGCAACAGTGGGTGTGTGATTTGGGGGGGGGCAGGCTGTAGCCATGGACATGCTATGTGCTCTGATGGTGAATTTGGGGTGACCCAATGCAAAGATCCTGAGGACCCATGTTTTGTAACCACGTTTTTGCACCATTGCAGCCCCAGGCAACAGTGGGTGCGTGATTTGGGGGGGGGCAGGCTGTAGCCATGGACATGCTATGTGATCTGATGGTGAATTTGGGGTGACCCAATGCAAAGATCCTGAGGATCCATGTGGATCCATGCTTTTTAACCACATTTTAAGTGGGGAAGGAAGGAAAAATACAGAATGGACAAGGAGCACGAGAGGGGTGTGCAGAGAAGCAGCTGGCTAAGAATGCAGGAGAGGGGTATAACGGGAGGGAGGAAAGGAAGGCAAAAGTTTTCCCTCACCTACCCACCCAAGCCAGCCAGCTCGCGCGCTCTCTCTCTCTCTCTCTCTCTCTCTCTCTCCCTCCCTCCCTCCCTCCTGCATGTTTTCAGCAGCACCGGAGCACAGAGACGACACTCTGCTTTCCCCTCTGCTTTCCTGGAGGGGAGGGGCTTTCCCTGCTCTTTGTTCCGTTTGAGCAAACACAGCAAGGAAACAGAGGAGGGTGGGCAGTAAGACCCTGAGGCAGAATGCAGGAAAGCAGCCACTTCCTCTTTTCAGGTTTCCCTTCTCCGAGACGCGCGATTTGATTTTTGCCTGATTTTTTTTGCCATTTGGCTCCAGGGACCACACATTCGCTCAATAACACGCACAGACATTTCCCCTTCCTTTTTAGGAGAAAAAATCTGCGTGTTATAGAGGGAAAAATACGGTAACTAGTTGTATCAAGGAAACATGCTTAAAATACAAAAAAATCTGCAAATAATCTTCTGGTTTAATAAAAGCTAGCAAATATCACACATCAGTCCATGGTGGACAAAGTGAATAATACTTCTGAAAAGCTTAAAATTGTCTTTCTTCTTAAGGTGGATGATACAGTATATAACTTTCTACCCCAACCCTAGAGATTAAAGCATGGTCTTCCCTGTGTCTATCAATTATGGACTGGTAAATTACCCCAACCTACTAGATTTAAAAGTTCCTACATCCTTGTCTGGATATAGGTTTTACTTTTCCCCACAACCCAACCATGTATAATCATGTGAGAGCTGGCCCTCAACTTTCCCACAGCAACCTCTTCCTTAGGTACACTGTTCAAAAAATTGATGCAGGGCAGGGGGAGAAGAGGAAAGCATAAAGGACATTGGAGGGCAACAGATTTGTAGAGGCAAAAGAACAAGGATTTAAGAACCACAGGCAGGAATTCTTAAGTTGTACCAAGGTTATCATCATGCCATTACTGTGGCTATCTTAAGTTTTTAAATATTTTGCAAAACAACGGCCCATTTAAGTTTCTCAATAACGAAAATTAGAAGACAGTTTTAAGAACATTACTGATCTCGGGGCCTTAGAATTTAGCAGCTTTTTCATTAAATTTAAGAGTTCTGTGCTTCATAGCATGATCTTGGCCATATCAATTTCTAGATACCCTGACTACAGTTACACCAGTGGCAAGGCTAGCCCTGCTTTAGGAAACACTATGAGATGGCAGGCGGTAAGGGCAGGAATTGCTGTCTGAATACTGCAGCAAGCGTTTTAAAAACTGTTGTCCCTGAACGGGAGAGGGCAATGGAGCTCTATTTTAGGCAGCAAATGTCTTGGGTCAACACTGAGCAATGGTGCATCTTCATGCAGGAATCAACAAAAAGCACATCCTTGCAAATAGTATGACAACCATGTTCTGCTGCCCAGGACAATTTCCTACGTGCCTATACAGCATGTGCAACTTAACAACAGGTACCAGATAAGATGGTGCAGCCTAAATTGGCAAAAAAGGAATTGGATGCATACTGTCAGCTTCCTTTTCTCAGATCTCACACTTGTAGCTTTTAGCTACAGCACTGAAATAAAAAATATAGAAGTTCCTATGCTAATAACCCCTTTCACTCATGCGTCCAACTTCTTTCATCCTCCTTAACAGGAGAGTATTGTAGGATTGCCCGTAGCTCATTGTGTCATAAAAACATAGAGCGCTTAGAATATATTACCATACTGCTTTATTTTTCAAACTGCTACCCTTCTTCAAAGATTTTTATGTGATCATACATGGGAGTCTTGAAGTTTTGTTGCTCAGTTCCCAGTGACAAGGTCATTGCACCTCTTTGAAACACACCCCATCTTCCCAACTGACTAGCTTGCTCTCACTGTGTAAGCAACACGGTTTTCAAGAGGTGGAACCAAGGCAGCTTTCACTTTGACAAAATGAGCTAGGCATATGCATGCACAATTTCATATGGCACACACTGATGCAGAAATAAACTGATAGGGAGGCAATAGCAAATAGTGCACTTATACTGTATGCTAAAAAGAAATATAAAAATACAAAGCTTTTTGTGTGCTACTGAGTCACTGGTTACACTGCCCCATATTTTAGTTTATTTAATACAATTACATAAACTGTTCAGATACAAAACAACTATGAAGCACATTATTAGCTTAAGATACATTGTTATAAAATCACTACTTGAAGTTGTTTCATTTTTGTATATTTACTTACCAGCTTATCATTTTCATTAGGCATTTCAAATACACATCTCAATTTGGAGTCCATTAAGTCATCAGACTTTGCATCCTTCCACTAGGACAATGAAAATAAATTAAATTTTAGCTGCTTTTTAGTAAGTCATAATATGCAAACTTTGTCAAATACACAGTATTTTAAGACTGAATAGGCTCAGAAGTGGGAAATCATGGTTCAAATAATTACTTAGACATGAAGCTCTTAAGCAAACCAAGTCTGGGAAGATATTAAGCAAAAATATGTACAAGTCTTGTGTCTGAGCACACTGGGGTATGCCACTATAAGTTTTCCTGGTTTAATTATCCATACATTCCCACTATATCCCACTACACTCCCCAAATTGGGAGGCTATGGTTACCAGGATCTGAAACCATGGTTTGTTCCATTTCTGGCAAGAATATACTTCCAGTTTAGATGTAACAGAAGACATAACATACACAGGTATGGGGCTTGTGCACCTCTCTGCTTAATAAACAAAGAAATGATACTATCTCTCAGCCTAATCTTCAGTGCTTTGGTAGATATCAAATAGGGGGGAAACTAAAACATGTCATGTTCAAAGATAGTGGAAAAAAATTATTTTATTTTATTTTTTGTTTGGATCAGGCTATCAGGAAGGAAATTTGATTGGCATATTCCCTGAAATAAGAGATTCCCCCTACTTTCTAGAATTAGAAACTCCGAAGTTGTATTTGCCACAAAATTGATCAACATAAGACTCTTCAGATTATAGATCTTATCAGGGGAAGTGAAACAGCAATCCAATAAATTACCAGTAACAAGGAAATATGTGCACCACTTTGCAACAGCATTTATGAAATTTAAAGGCAGAAAACAAAGATAATCCTTGTAGATACTACTTCCTGCGCTTAGTACTGTACAACCATCTTATATTCTACTGAAATTTTGTCAGAAAAGAAGCACACAGAATGTCCTTGTTACTTAAAACAGTATCATCTTTGAGATCCTGACTGAGAGAACAAGGCCATTTTTTCTTCAAAATAGAAGTGGTAACATTAAGCACACTTTTTTTAAAAAGTGTGACCAACATTAATGTCTAATGCATTAAAATGGCTAGTTTATGCAACTAGTTCCAAGTAAGTATTGGTGTAACAACAACTGATGGCAAATACACTTTTTTCCCTGAAGATGAAGAAAGCAACTCAAGGCTTAGTTCCTAAGTGGAATGTACATTTTGAGGTCTCTCGCAACAGTATTCTTCCAGCTTGTGCCAGCAAAGCAACAGAGGAGGAGAAGTTGGACAGACTCAAAATATATGTTGAACATAATACAAGAACCCTAATGGATAAAATATGGCAAAAGGCAAAAAGTAAGAATTCATCTTGTTAGCTTACAATACTGAAATTAAATCTATTTACTTACCACTGCTTCCATATCTGTAATGTTTGAGGGGGCAAAGATTGTCTGTACCATAAACTTATGTTTACTCTTCTCATTTGGATCATAGTCAAAAGGCTGTAACATCACTGTATAATAGACAAAGTATGAATTACTAGAGGCATGCAACCTACTTTTCCTGTCAATTTCAAAATTTTAAATTCAGCATGAAAGAACTGTGCAATCATTTGGAACAGATAATAAACAAGATCTCTTGCAAGAATCAAGTTCTATCATTTATCGCAAATTTGCCTTTTATAGTTATCTGTTATGCCCCGATATTATGAAAACAAGTTCACTTGCAAAATCAGGATTTTTATTTCCACATAACAACCTGAGCTTCCAAATTTGATGTAAGTATGTAATTAAGTTACAGCAGGGAGAAGTTTGAAACATCTGAAAATGGTGGGAAGAATTTATTAAAGGGCCACCCATTACCACTGTGGTGTATACAAATAGTGGGTAAGAGATGCCCAGGACCTTGAATGTTAGCAAAGGAGGACAGAAGAGATCTGCCACACTCCTTCAAACAGGAATGATATGATCACCAGAGAAAGAGAGTTTGCAGAGAATTCTTCTTGCCCTAATATTTTGCATATATAATTTGGATCCAAAGATACACTCCTTGGATCCAAGCTCTAAAAGAGGAGAGAGTTGACTTCTTCCAGTCTCATCATCAGAGAGAAGGTAAGGATGGGGGAGAGACTGGAGGAAGTCAAGCTTGGGAGCTTGGGAAGCCTACCACAGATGGCACTTTGATCATTTATAGATGATCAATAGATGATCTAGCTCAGTGCTCTTTTTCATATGTCTGTCTGCCTCCCAGACAGTATCTCTGTCACTTTCACAGGAGGCAGAGGGATGCTGACCAAGAGACAGAGGTGCTTAATGGAAGACAGGCAGGCACACATACAGTCAAGGAGCCCTGCTGCAAAGCTGTTTGTGGAGTAAGAGATTGTTCTCTGCATGGGCATTTTGCTGTGTTTCCATGATGCGTGGTGAGAAAGGGAGCTCCTTTCTTAGTATACAAAATGGAAGTCAAGAAAACTTTATGTATTAGTGTGGATGTGTGACTGGGGTCAGTGTATGCATGCTTTGGCCCTGTCCATTTTGGAATTTGCCCTGCTCACTGCTCATATGTGGACCCAGACAACTTTCATTAATAATAATAATAATAATAATAATAATAATAATAATAATAATAATAATAATAAATAAAAATTAAAAGTAAAAAAAACCTTTTATTTGTATCCTGCCCTCCCCGGCCAAGACCGGGCTCAGAGCAGCTAACATCAAATATAAACATTGATATAAAATCAAACAGTAATTAAATCACCTCTTAAAAAGAAGTCAGGATAAAATTAAAATCTGAATTAGATGGCTTTCTGCAGGATTTGGGTTGGGAACAGTAAATGCTCATCAGGCCCAACTGTGTACGCTGATCTTATATGGGCCATCAAAGGCATGTGGCCCTTAGAGAGGAAAAAGGTTCCACACTGCTAATAAAAGAAAGAAAAACAACCAAACATTTTTACCTGATACAGTTACAGAAGAACCTGGGTCAATAATTCCACTGTTTGGCCTCACACAGTATCGACGAGGTGCTGTAGTCTTCACTTTAAAACATACTTTTCTGTCCGATGGATTTCGTAATTTAAGATTTGTAGTGACTACATCTGTGAAGGGACCTGAAAGTGTTAAAGGTTTATGTTTAGTAATTAGTCTATTTGTTAGATGTGATCTCCAAAAACAGGCATCACAAGCAAACCAATGGTCCAAATCAAGACATATCCACAGACCATGTTTAAGAGGTAGTCAATGGTGACCAGCAAGTTATTATTGTCTTCCATCCTTTCTCCCAATGTCTTGCAGTTTAGAAAAGCCTACCAGCAAGTCCTTGCCTCAATTAATACTCTTTTTGTGCTCTGCTCTGCTCAAGCAATGTTTCTCTGGCTGGTTTTTGACAATTCCCTTTTCCTCCTATAGTCCCCATGACACAGCCCATACTATTCAAATCCTCTGGAGATACCTTTCAGAGGGCTGAGCGGAAAATAAGTTGTAAGAGCAGCCTTCCATTCACATAGCCATTGGTGCTATGGCAGTGAAAACACCAAAATAAAAATTGGGAATAATTAGAAAAAGGATCCTCTGTGCAATACTGTCCAAAACCTCTCCTGCCTTTGCCTAAACTGCTCTGCTATCACAGGAATATGATGTCCAAGCTGATAGGGAAGGAAAAATATTGTTTAGGGAATCTGCAACATTTATTCTGGAAAACAACCTCATGGAAGAGAAAGACTGGAAAAGGAACATGCATCACACACACATACCAGAACGGTAGCAGTTTCTGTTCTTCAGAGACCTACTTCTGAACTGCCGAGAATGGTCTCTGAAAAGACAGCATAATTTCCTCCCATTGCAACACTGGGCTGGGAGGTTCGTCTACTTCTAGCTCAGAACTCCAATGTGGAGGAAGAAGCCAATTTACAGAGATTGGTGGGCCTCATCTGGCCCATGGCTCAGCACCCTGCACTACGCCAACCTATTTTCATGACTGTCAATAAAAACCAGCAAGGATAATCCATTTGAATGATTTTATTATTATTATTTTATTTTTTTGAGGTTGGCATCTCACTAACAGCCACAAGGATAAGCCACAGCTGAAAAAGAATGAAAAAGAGAAGGCACGTAAACAGCCAGAGGCAAGCATGCCAATGAGGCAGCAGATAGAGGCAGAGGTCTCAAAGGACAAAAAGAAGGGAACAGTGGCCAAGAAAAGAAACAGTGGAGAAAAATCAGCTGTAAAAAGATGTGCCCTGCTATGACCATATTGCTACAAAAATTCCCATCATTTGGTGGGTATCCTATTAGCTGAAAACAGAACTATACATTTGTGTCATTATGTCATTAGATAGATCTATGGTGCACGTGCATTTGAACACTCCCTGCAGCTGGATGATCACTGAGTAGCTAATTACCAAAATAAGCCAAGCATCTTGCATACAGAGAAAGGTGGAAGAAATTAGAATATTTTAGTTCAGAAAATGGAAGCCAAGATGGAACATAATAAAGCTTGTAAAATCATGATGTGCAAGGAATGAAGAAAAGTATTTCCTCTTTCTGAGCTCTTAGGTTCTTGGGTAGTACAGTGAAATTAACAACTGGTCCAGGACCAATAAAATGATATATTTATTCAACATATAAATGCACTGGCCAGGAAATTTAAAAAATGAATGACCTGGCATTAGGTTTAACCATAAAGCCAAAAATGGATCTTTCAACATGGAAGATCATGTTACCCTTGCACAAGTGTGTTGGAATTTCTCCTATGCAGCCCCCATTTGGAAAGAAATTACCATTTGACCGTAACCATTTTATCCCAAGAGCTCTCTAAATCCTCTTCAACTTAAAACAAATAAAAAAACCTGGATCCTCGATACTCAGAGACAACATCTATCTGATTACCAAATTCTAGGGACAAATAGGCCCTCTCTTCTATCACTACCTGTGTGTTTTCCAGGATCATCTTACTGGCTGCTGTTGGTGACAGAGCGCTGGACTACACTGAACCCAAAACAATTATGATGGAGAACAACTGTCAGATCAGGTGGCATCTTAGTAGCCCTTATGCTACATGCAACCATTATTCTTCTGTAAACAAAATACGAAAAGCAGAAAACAGCTCATGTTTATAACACATACATGCTAGACTGTCAACATGGTATCAAATTAATAGTATCAGTGTATTCCTGAACATATGTCAACTTATACAAGAGAAATTCTTAGCAAAGAAAGCTTTCTAAAAGCTGTTTTGCTCTTAAATGACAGTGAGAGATATTACTTCTATGGAGAAATTAAACAGTGTGAGTGCCTGCAGAATTCTAAGGGAGCAACTTATATTTGGGTATTGTCTTCCCCCCCTCCTTGAATTTTAAAGGTGCGGCTTATATTCGGGTGTGGCTTATATTTGGGCCAATACGGTATATAAATAAAACACAGGTCTTACAGGTGCCACCTGACTAAAAGAAGTCACATCTAACTATACAACCAAAAATGATTATTAACATCACTAGCCAAGATGGGTTTACATACAATCCCTTTCTAATGTTATTCATCTAGGAACCATTCAAAGCAATTAACAGGATTAGCACTGAACTTCCGGGGTATCCCCAGAAGTGAATAAAAGCAAATCACATGCTGAAAAGGCTCTGCTCCAAAAACAGAATTTGACTGTTATTAACTGTAGAACAAAAAAGAACTTACCGTATTTTTCGCCCTATAGGACGCACCGTCCCATAAGGCGCACCTAGTTTTTTGGGGGGGAAATAAAGGGGAAAAAAAATATTTCCCCCCCCCCCAGGCGCGGGGCTGGGGCGGGGGAGGCCCGAGCTTCCCCCGACCCCAGCCCCCAAACAGGCAGCTCTCTGCAAGCCGTGGGAGCCCAGCGGGAGCGCTCCCGCTGCTTGCGGAGAGGTCCGCGAAGCCTGGGCGCGCTGATCTCAGCGCGCGCAGGCTTCGGCATGCTGGCAACTCTCCGCAAGCAGCGGGAGCGCTCCCGCTGCTTGCGGAGAGGTCCGCGAAGCCTGGGCGCGCTGAGCTCAGCTCGCGCAGGCTTCGGCATGCAGGCAACTCTCCACAAGCAGCGGGAGCGCTCCCGCTGCTTGCGGAGAGGTCCACGAAGCCTGGCGAGCGAGAGGGGTCGGTGCCCACCGACCCCTCTCGCTCTCCAGGCTTCAGCGAAAGCCTGCATTCGCCCCATAGGACGCACACACATTTCCCTTTCATTTTTGGAGGGGGAAAAGTGCATCCTATAGGGCGAAAAATACGGTAACTAAAACTGACAGATTTTTCCTTGATGCACAGTTATATTCAAAGTCATTTTCTAAATTTCTATCACAGGGTAAAGTACAAAGAATTATTGTTAGCTGGCCATTGTTAATAATATAAACATTATGAAACTGAAGAAAATTATGCATGCAGCTAAATAATTAGGAGTCTTTTAAAAATAAAAGACTTTAGCTTCAATATAGCCAGAAACTGGTCAACGGACTTATTTCTGAATTACTTCAACAAAATCTCATTACCACCAAGGGCCTTGGTGTGAATGCTTTTTAGAGCACTGCTTGTCGGGCTATGTTTGACTATACTGTACAAAAACTAGCCTTCACCAGACTGGCTAGAAAATGCATTCAGTGTGCTACACTTTTAAAATTAAAGTAGGGTCCTCCTGGTATCGTGCTACATATTGCCAGAGCTAAGGATGAAAGTACAGCACTAAAAATTTCCTCTTAACATTTTCTCATAAAGAAATGAATATGTCACATTGCACTTAGTATTGAGACTGAGATCTGAAATTTTAGCTACTTTTTAAGCAGGTATTCTTATGCAGCCCTAAACTCTGCTTATCGACTTTACATTTATGTATTACCTAACATTCATTGATCAGCTTTAAATTGAAGCAGTATATTGATTTTGTACATTCTTTTCTTTCTTCTGTGCTTTTAATTGGTTTTAGTGTTGTTTTTAATAGGGTTACTTATTTAATTGTTAGTATTTATACTGATACTATGTTTCTAGTTGCGTTTGTTGAAATTCAAGCTCTGAGCCGCCTTGGATCCTGTCCCAAAAGAAAGGCAGGATATAACTTATATCAATCCAAAAAATATGAGGGATTGATGTTTTCTTAAACAAAACAAAACAAACAAACAAAAAAACCCACCTCATTGGCTTCCCAAACTACATGATTATTTGAGACTAACAACACAAGACTATGAATGTTTATTCAGAAGTAAATATCTCAGGTACATATGTACAGGATTCCACCCTGAGACTGCAATCAGAGTAAGTCTGAGTGAACCTTACTTCTAAGTAAACATGTACAAATTGGGTTGCAACTCAATTCTCCCGACCCCGTATTTAATGGCCACAGTGCTTTACAACATGTAAGATTCTCATACCAAGGGCTTCCTTAAACCACCCCAGTTCACCCACCCATGGCAAAGCAAACTATGTCAGCTGTACAGCCTGTTTCCTGTTCTTGGCACAAATGTCTTCTAGGTAACTGAACTTTTCAATCATACTGTCTATGTTTCCGGTTGTACACTACAGTGCCAAACCAGGAGTGCCAGCAGCTGTTTATGAGGCTATTAATGCAACGTGTGCCAATGATGTTCACTATGCTAGTATAAATGTTACACATATTTCTCCATTAAATGTAACAAAAAAGCACAGAATATTTTCCAACAGGGGCTTCATATTACACCATTTTAAATGGCTTCTAAATTTTATGATATTGGCTTGGATCAAAAATGCCTTTCTGCTACCAGAAACCGGTTGTTTCTGACCTACTGGGAGAGCACTGCATTAGAAAAGTGATTCCCTATCCAAAAAAGTTATTCTACTTGTGCAAGCTCCAGCCCAAGATTTGGCACATGCTCTTTCAAAGACTTTATGACCCATAAATGTAGTTCATGCACTACTTATTCAACATGCTTCTCAAACTGCAATGCAAACCCTGATATACCTTAGTACTGTGCGGCAAGTAACCTTCCGCTAGTACTTGCACAAGAGTATAATGAATAGCATGTAAACATTTTCTTCTTTAGATAAATCCCAATAAAGTGATTTGGCATTCAGAACAACCCAAGCAATTTTTGCCCTACCTATAACTAAAGATTTTCTGTATGGAGCTCCATGTGTGGCTGCCCTTCGGCCTGGTCCAAAAGATCCAGCTAGTGTATAATACAGTGGGCCTACTGCTTGTGGGAGGAGGGCTGACTGTATGTGACATCTCTGCTAAAGCATCTGCACTGGCTGCCCAAATGCTACTGGGCAGGTTCAAGGTTCATACAAAGCCCTGAACAACTAGGGCCCCGGATACCTTAAAGGCCACCTGAGTCCTTATACCCCAGTGAGAATAGCCAGAGGAACACTGTTATTTGTTCCTGATGAGCAAACCTTTTCTCTGGCCTTCCCCTTTGAACACTTAGATCCTCTCACCTCTGTCCAGAACTATCCTGTCAAAAGCATGCAGCTCTTCCTTCCTTCATGCGATATCATTTCCTCCATAAATACCTCCATTGTCCATGACCTTTAGTCATTCAACTACTATCATCCTCAGCCTGTCCAAAAGTCTTATACTCTTAGAGCAGGGGTATCCAACATAGTGCCCTCCAAATGCTGTTGACTACAGCTTCCAATAGCCTTAACCAGCATTGCCAATGGGCAGGAATGGTTGAGCAGTAATTTTAACCAATGTTAGAAACTGAAATATGAAAATTAGGAGCTAAATGGCACCTTAAACCTAGCTTATGGGTGCAACAACGGAATGTCCAGGCACACTTTTTAATAACAAGAATACAAAGCTGTAAGTGAATGAACTGCTGCTAAAATCTAGTCTAGTCCTCATCTGAAGACTGCAAAAAACAAAGCCATGCTTCCCCTGCTCACCTCCCTAATACAGTGGTACCTCGGGATAAGAACTTAATTTGTTCTGGAGGTCCATTCTTAACCTGAACCTGTTCTTAACCTGAGGTACCACTTTAGCTAATGGGGCCTCCCGCTGCCGCCGCGGCACAATTTCTGTTCTTATCCTGAAGCAAAGTTCTTAACCCAAGTTACTATTTCTGGGTTAGCGGAGTCTGTAACCTGAAGCGTCTGTAACCTGAAGTGTCTGTAACCCGAGGTACCACTGTATTCTTAAGAGAATCTCTTCTCTGGTCTTCAGAGAATGGTTGGAAGCGGGGAAGCAGAAAAAGGTCCTTCTTTCCTTCCGCTCTGCAAACAAGCCCTGGATTCTCCCTACACACCCTTTCCTTCAGATAAATTTATCTTTTTTGGGACCACAACTGACACATGTTAAAGGCCTATACAACTGATGGCAGAGACACCCACCTTGAGTGTCCAGTTCACAAACCTAAGACTTGCCATACTTTTCCATGTATAAAATGACCCCTAGATCTATTGGAAGTCTAGTTGGGAGGAATTTCTCCTCCCACACCCTCAGCGACAGCAGTGCCAGTTTTAATCTGAAATCTTAGGAGTAGTACTGTACCCAGAGCTCAGAAACTGCTCACTTTTATGATATTCCCTGTCGCTAAATGTGCCTAGAACAATGCTAGTTTCGAACGCTGATCTTAACATCTGGAAGGGCCCATGTTAGCCACCTCATCTAAGAATGATCCCACTTGCTCTCCCTTGCTGCCCCATTTAAGCCCAGAATACCCAAGTGGTGGCACCATTTTCCTTCAAGTTCGTCATTAACGATCACCTATTCCATGAAGCATCTGGCTTAACCCTTTTGTTTGTCTCCCATCCCTTGGTAAGTACCCAAATTTAAAGTTCTTCAGGATTTATCTTGATTATATTACTTAGTAAAGAATCACATGCATTATACATAATAATAATCTGCCAACATATTACCTCATACAAATGGAAACTGGATAACTAAATTTATTTTTGTTGTTAGTTTGCATGTTACATAGAACAGCAACTCATATATTTAAAAGTCATACTTTCAAATAATAATACTACTACTTGTCCAGCTTTAAATCACTTTGTAAGCAAGGAAAAGATAAGAAGAGATAATAAACAGGTACAATAAAATGTTTTCTCCTGTGTGAAGTTTATTTAATCGCACTGTTCACAGACTCTTTAAAATTAAAATAATTTTTTTTCAAAGGAATCTACAACATTCCTTTAAAGTCAACTTACCTTGTCTTCATTTTCAACACACTAAAAATCACATTAATAATTTAGAGCAGTATACCAACTGAGATAAGCAACTACAGGAAATGCAACATACTGATACTCTAGGATATGATGAACTAAGCAAATAATATTATGTAAGCCCCAGTTAATACACACCCAGCCAAGATCAAACCCATTATACACCTAATGTTTGCAACAAATATGTCAGGCCTTACTTCAACAACTAGCTTATCATTTTAGAAGACCAACAAAAATGAAGGTTCCAAAGCAAACACAGCACAAAAAAAGTCAGCAGATGGATACTGCAATAAGTTGACTGACAAAAAAAGAACCACATGCATTGTAAGCCAAAATTATTCCTTCATCAGGAGAAGTTACTGATGAGCACATTATTCTTTCTTGTTGTATAGTTAAAATATGGTATGCTGCTTCTAGATACACAGAATTCCCTTCATGAAAGGCTACCTTTGGTCTGAGAGAGGTTGGGCTCTTGTCTGCGTCCTATGGAGATTTTTTTATGCTGCACTCATTAATATTATCAAGGCTTTTGTGCAACAATATAATGGTATGATGTGCTGAGGCGCATTAGACAAATTATTCTGAAATGAAGTACCACCTAAAGTAGTAGAGCATCATGAATCCTTTTATTAGCCTAGATGGACTAACATTTCACAATATGATCTAGTTGTTCATTAAAGGTAAAGGTAAAGGGACCCCTGACCATTAGGTCCAGTTGTGGCCGACTCTGGGGTTGTGGCGCTCATCTCGCTTTATTGGCCAAGGGAGCCGGCGTACAGCTTCCAGGTCATGTGGCCAGCATGACTAAGCCGCTTCTGGCGAACCAGAGCAGCACACGGAAACGCCGTTTACCTTACCGCTGGAGTGGTACCTATTTATCTACTTGCACTTTGACGTGCTTTCGAACTGCTAGGTTGGCAGGAGCAGGGACTGAGCAACGGGAGCTCACCCCGTAGCAGGGATTCGAACCGCCGACCTTCTGTTCGGCAAGTCCTAGGCTCTGTGGTTTAACCCACAGCGTTGTTCATTACAGCTCCTTAATTATCAATACATGACATACATGACCCTATATAGTTCATCCGAAAGAATTTCATCCAGTAGAAATCCTAATGACATTGCATTTATTAAACTGTAGTCTGGTGGACAAATATGAGCAACCATTATACAAAAATGAAGAGCATTAATTCCCACCTACCATTCCTTAACTATTCTAGACATTTACCGTATTTTTCGCCCTATAGGACGCACTTTCTCCCCTCCAAAAATGAAGGGGAAATGTGTGTGCGTCCTATGGGGCGAATGCAGGCTTTCGCTGAAGCCTGCAGAGCGAGAGGGGTCGGTGCGCACCGACCCCTTTCGCTCTCCAGGCTTTGCGGACCTCTCCGCAAGCAGCGGGAGCGCTCCCGCTGCTTGCGGAGAGTTGCCTGCATGTCAAAGCCTGCGCGCACTGAGATCAGTGCACCCAGGCTTCGCGGACCTCTCCGCAAGCAGCGGGAGCCAGCGCTGGGCTCCCACGGCTTGCAGAGAGCTGCCTGTTTGGGGGCTGGGGTCGGGGGAAGCTCAGGCCTCCCCCGCCCCAGCCCCGCGCCTGGGGGGGAAATAATTTTTTCCCTTTATTTCCCCCAAAAAACTAGGTGCGCCTTATGGGACGGTGTGTCCTATAGGGCGAAAAATACGGTACTACTTTCTGGTTAGAAGTTACACACAATACTGGAGTGATATCATGCTCAACTGATTCAAATCTACTAAAGACATTTCTGACAAACTCCTCTGCTCCCCAGCTTTAAGTAGCCCAAACAATTTGCTTTAACTTTGTATTCAACCACTGCCGCACAGGTGGCCACAGAGCTATAACAGGCAGAATTTTTATTCCCAGTTTTATACTTCTGTAACCATACTTCATACTACAACCTCCCTAGAACTTTCTAGCAGTGTTATTAACTGTATTGTCTATACTGTTGTGCTCTATATTGATTTGCAAAGATAAAATATAAATAAAGACTTCCAACTGCTATACAGGAAGCCATAAATTTGGTACAAAATTGTTTTAGTGCTATGATCATGAGCAGAAGAGTCCTTCCATGGGCAATATGATTCTTTCTGATATAATCCAGTACATTTTATGTGAAATACTGGTAAGATTTAAGCAATAATTTCTGGAAATATTAGACAATCATCTTAGATTACTAAAACAGTAATTACAGAAATGATGCCATGCATCTTTATTGAGAAGTCTCAGCAATTTCAATGGGACTTGTTTCCTATTAAGAGTGCATAGTATTACAGCCTAAATATCAGTAGCTTTGTTTATGCAAGAAGGCAACCTGCGAAATTAAAGGTGAAATCAATACCCACCTGCGCAACCGCAACTTTAAGAACTGAGTAGAATTTATGTCCAAGTAAACATGCATTAAGATTGCAGAACTAAAAAGCGTTTTGGACTTAGAATGAATGAAACCAAGTTTGTTTTGGCCAGTGATGTGGGACAGAACATTTTCCAGCACTTTATTTTTCCACTTCATAACTTAATTAACAACAATGCACAGATATAAATGGAAAATATATTAGGCGAACTTGGCAGTTTCAATGTTTTTAGCATTGCTTACTAAATACAAGTAAAATAAAGATGCTAAATTAAATCATTCTCTAGCACATAAAAAAAACTTCTCGTGCAAATTTCCATATGCAAACTAACCTGCATTGGATTTTTTTCTAAAAGACTCCCATCACTGTTTTCAGTCCTATAATTCTATTTCTGACCTAATATATTTTGCAGTATATTTCCACCTTAGAATAAGGTTGGTGCCATTCATCACAGCACCCCCCACAATTTGATGTTGCAAATACGTAATTAAAATGTACCAACACAGAAGTTTTTGCACCCAAGAAGCCAATTTACTATCTCACTTAATGGACTTCTGAAACAGCAATGCAAATGTCTAATGAATATGAGGGCTGTTTCATATTACATGTATGCAGATCTATTTTAATACTCCACATTAGACATGCAGAAGCCAAATACCAATTTGCCCCTAACAGGTATCTTAAAAATTAAATGAAAGATGTGTGTATATGAAACTGTGACGCAAGAAACAGCTATTACATTAGCCAGATCATGAAAATTCTCACTTCTTTTCCTTCAGTGTCTTAAGTTTGAGAAAAACATAAACTAAGTTAAAAAAGACATACCAACATATGACAGATACATATTTAAAATGTTCCAACCCTGCCTACATGAAAGACATACCAATGACCAATTTTGGCAACTGATCTTAAAGGCAGAGGGATGGGTTTAATGGTGAGCTATTTTTACTCTTAAGTGCAAGCGTCTCAATTTGCAGTAAGTGTATATCCTTTGCAATACCAGCAGCTATGCAATGGTGAACTATACTTCTGTTATCAGATCAGTTTTAACAATTATCCACCAAGTCTCCAACATTCTGCAGTTTGTAGTTAAGCCTAAAGTATTCTTCAGCCTCTGTGCTCTATTTGCAGAGATTTCAAAAAATGCTTAAACCTTTGGATGCACCAATACAATATTACAAAATATGTCATCATGACTTCACCATGGTGAAATTCCATCAGTAACTAAACTACCTGTACTTGAAATGTAATAACTAAGCATGAAATGTTGTTCTTTAATATGGGCAGTGTTAACAATGGCTAGTGTAAACTTGTAGCCAACAGAGAATAGTTATGTGTGGCACCTTAAATCCACTGGGTGAAACACAATTATTTAACCTGCTTGTGTAATGGAACTTCTGGTTTCTCTTTTCCAGTGTGAGAAACTCACAATATATAAGCTAATCGCCAAATGGCACCTTAAACCAAGGTTGTGGTCACCACAACGGAATGTCTAGACACCATTTTTTAACAATGAAATTTATTTTTATTATTATGATTTTTCATTTCATTTCTATACTGCTTTATGTTTTAAAGATATAATGTGTTTACAACACATTAAAACATCAAATAAAACAATCCAGAATGAAAACAAATGGAAGCTTAAAGGAAAATATTTCAGATTCTTCCGTAAGTGACATTTTGCTTTCCCCTGTTTATTTATTTACCTATTTAATTTATATAGCTGCCCCACAGCTGAAGTAATCTAGGAAGCCAGTGTGGTGTAGTGGTTAGAGTATTAGACTAGGACCTGGGAGGCCAGGGTTCAAATCTCCACTCAGTCATGAAGTTCACTGGGTGACCTTGGGCCTGTCACCGCCTCTTAACCTACCTCACAGGGTCGCGCTGAGGTAGGGAGGGAGGAGGAAGGAAGTGAACCATGTACTCCTTGGAGAAAAAGATGGGATATAAATGCAGTAAACAAGCTCTTCTGCTTACCTGCTTAAGAAAGCTGGAGAAGCCAGCCAGATGGAGATCTGCATGTGGTCACAACTGGACTCAGGCCAGTAGCAAAACACAACTGACTAATTTCTAACACTGCTCTTCTCTAACCTCCATCTGCCCCCCAAATTTGTTTCAAGGGGTCCCCTGGAAGGGGAAGCCCCATTACACGAGTGGACACCCATTCAACTACAATGGATCTCACCCTTAAGGATATAGCACATAGTTACAATAAGGTGTCTTCTATTGGGTCAAGCTATTGGCCACCTAGCCAAGTATTTCAGCTGGCAATTCCTTTCCAAGGCAGACATCTCTTTCAGCCCTACTATATGATAAAATTTAAATCGGATATCTGAGGGATTTAACATTGCTATTCATGATTGAGGCCCATCTATTTCAACTTTAACTTAACCACATGCAGTATGCACTAAACACCATCCATTGTTATTAAGAATGTTTCATCATTACTGGATTTAAGAGACTTTTTATTAAGAAACACTTTTTTTTTTACAAAGGAAACATTTTAAAATAAATTTTATGGCAATGCAATAAGCTATTAACTCGAAAGACAGCCTGGCACTGACTGCTCAACTGTAACTTTTAAGAACGTAAAATAGTAATTTTGAACTTATATTTGAAATACTTTTGTCTTGTTTACCACTTAAGCACACTTGCATTATCAGCAACATACAAAGGCAATGAAAGTGACCCATTTGTTTGTACTACTCAAATGGTGAACTGCAGCAAAATCTTTTATTTTGAATTATGATGTAAAGAGTTCTAGCCCGTTTCTGCATACTATTACAATTTTTAAAAAGTATTTATATTATAAGCTTTTCTGGGGTTTAAATATGGATCCAGTGTAACTACTACCCTTATTCTAAATATGTTAATGCCAGTGCATTGTCAGCAATGTCAAAACATCGTTGGAACTGTGTCATAAACTTTCAATTATTTTGTATTATCACAATTCTTGATGTAACTTTAAACAATTTTTTACAAGCTGCAAGGTTATCATGTTGATTCCTGTAGCACTTACATCCTGATCTGAAACATTTGCACTGAATTGTCTGCCTGCAATATCAGCATAAGGTCACATTTGTGATATTGCACTGGCACAGCACTCCATATATTCTGTCCTAAGCCTTTATTTGCTAGGGAAACCTGTTTTAAGATTGTGGCAGAAATCCAGTTTATCAGAGCTCTGGATGAGAATGTGTCCAGATCCTCCTGTATTCTGAAACAAACTGAAATCCCATTACTTAATTGTTTCAATACATTTGGCAATGACAACCATTTTACTTAAAGGTAAAGGATCCCTGGATGGTTAAATCCAGTCAAAGGCAACTATGGGTTGCGGTGCTCATCTCACTTTCAGGCCAAGTGAGCTGGCATTTGTAAATATTTGTATATTTACTTATACAAATGTCTATATATGCCAGTGAGACTCAAGGGCAAGACTCAATAGGCCTACACTTGGTTTACATGCACTGTACATTACCACATTGTGGTTGCTACTCTAAGCAAACTTGCTTACAAGTTTTATTAGAGTAAACAGGCTTACAAGTATATTCATTTCAGATTTAAATTTAACTGAGGCAACAGTACTAAACACACTAACTTGAATTCAGGACAACTTACTTTTGAATAAACAGACTTAGGACAGTCCAGCATACCAAGGGTAAGGGGCCTCTATGTATTCTATCTAACTAAGGACTGTACACCTTCAGCTTTGCCATCCAAGTTGTTGTTTTTTAAGCTGAAAATGCCATTGACTGGGCTTTATACAAACAAAGCAAATGTTCTTATTTTAAGTTACTTTTGAGTTGTGTTCAGGTACTATAATGAAACCACTATCTGGTTTTATGCTATAGATTATTCTAAAAATGCAAACATGATATCAGGAATTTTAAAAAATTGATTTAAAAATTAGCATGCCTCCCGATAGGTAGATGCTTCAAAAATTCCTCTGAAGTAAACCTTAACTGATTCAACTAGATGACTTCCCTAGGTAATGCAAGAACCAAAGCTGAAGGCCTGCTGCAGACCCATGTATACTTACCTGGGATTAAATCTAAAAAAGCTTACTGGGAATTACTTGTGAGTAAACACACATCAGCTCAGGCTGTATGTCACACAAACTTTCAATGGCCAGTCTATAAGAATTCCACAGATGTTTCCACAACATTCTATCTTACCCTTCATCCCACCTCCACCACAAAAAACCTCATAATGAGTAACTTTTATCAGTTAAGTCTAATTTTTTACATTTTCATATCTTCCTCCTGAACACATTATCTGTAAATTTCACAAAAAATTAGTGAGATTCCCAAGCAATGAGTTTAGCTTGAGGTTTTAAACTAAAACTGATTTATGATTGTCAAGTTGCAACAGAGCTTGAAGATTCTGAAATGCTATTTAAAATATAAAAAATAAAATAAAGAAATTAAATTATAAAATGCTACCTGAATTCACAACTTCCTTCTTTGAGCAACAACATTACTTTAACACCCCAAGTGTCCAAAAAACTAACACCAATATGTCATTTTAACTGCCTGCTCCCCTAAACTCCCATTAATCAACCTTTGAATATTACAAACTTGCTCAAAATGATATATTTTTCCATTAGAGTTACAATCTAGCTCAAGGTAGGTTATAGTATTACTATAGTCCTCCCTATACCTAACTCAGTAACTTAAGTAATATTAATTCCTCTAATAAGCGGACAACTGACACCTAGATTGTGATGTTTCTAAAGACATCCATTCAACCTAGTGCTAATCAGAGAAAGAGTACAATTTTACGATTAACAGAGTATGTTTACTGTGTTTTGGCAATTACCCTCCAAGAATCTTGGCTCTTTTCCAAATGGCATTACAATTTCATCACCATCTATATCACTGCTATAATGGGGGATAACTAAAAAAAAATTAACATTCTGTATATATTGCATTAGAAACATTCTGCAAATAAGAACACACCGAATACCGAAGCAACAAATACTCAAAGCACAGAAACTTATCCTGTACTTTGTACACGATTCTTATATTCGATGCACGGTCTCATGAAACACACCTGCGGGGCGGGGGGAGGGGAAGCTTTTATTTCTGCCAACAACAACAACAAAAACGTGTCGTTCACTAAAGCCAAGGTGTCCAATATCAAGAGTGTCGTTGCTATGGAAAACGCCCATTACCGAGCTCCTTACATGACACGTCAGAGGGCGTTGGTGCAAGATACCACCACTCGACTACAGGTATATCAGAATGGAAGAATCGAGGTGGCAACGAAATCGGGGGAAGGGAAGGCGCCGCCTGGAAATGTAGGAAACGTGCAGAGTTTCCCCCTCCCCCATCTTATACAAGGGCTGCCCAGCCGCATCTTGAGCCTCTCCTGGAAACACGGGTGGCGCGAAAGCCGTCCCCGCACTCCTCTGACAGCGGCGAGCGGGTGGCCGGCCAAGAGGAGATTTGGCCCAAGCAGGGCCTGGCCCGGGCTGCGCTGCGGAAGAGGAGCCCGGGGAGGGGCGGAGGAGCTGGCAGCGCCTAAGGCCGGCTCCGCAGACTCGCCAGGCCGGCTTCCCTCTCTCGCCCTCCGCCGGCGGATGGAGCCGTAGCTGGGGCCGGCCAAGCCGGCTGCTCAGGATGACGCGGGGAGGTCGGGGAAGCGGGGGAGGGAAGAGAGGCTCCCGCCTCAGCACCGCACACCGACGGCGAACCGGGGCGGGAGAAGACAGGAGGAGAGAGCAAGATGGCGACGGCGACGCCTCGTCCCGTCCCTCCCGATTCAAACCTCCCACCCGAATCTCCGCGGAAGGAGGGCGGCTGGGCCAGGCCTTCTTGCCGCCCGCCCCACATCTCTCAGCCCCACCGCTAAACACGGCGCCGGGCGGGGGAGGAAAGAGTTGCCTTTGCCCGTCCACCCTTTTGGGTATCGCCGCCGCCCTCCCCCACCCATTGGGAAGGATTCCTGCTCCTCCGCCCGCTCTCTCGTACCTTTGAATTTGAGGTCGGTGGGCGGATCGAGGACCAGGATCTGTTCGTGCTTGGAGAGAGCCCCGGCGGCCGCCATCGCTGCTCCCTCGCTCGCTCAGTCCGGGAGGAGGAGGCGGAGAGGGTGGGTGGGTAGGTAAAGGGAGGACACTCTGGTCGGGGAGGGAGGGAGGGAGGAAGGAGAGAAGGGAAGGGACGCCGACCGAGGAGTAGCAGTCGTAGCAGCAGCAGCGCCCGCCGCCTCCTCCTCCTCCTTGCTCCCTCTAGAGGCGCGCGCGGACAGAGAGACGCGCGCGCCGCCTTCCTTCCTCCTCTCTCTCTCACACACAAACTCTCTCTCTCTCTCTCTCTCTCCGCCGCCGCCTCAGCTTTCTTCTTGCCCGCTTTCCTTTCCCCCTTCTTCTCCCGTTAAGGACTTGGCTCGCTCTGTGAGGAACCCCCCGCGCGGCTGTCCAGCGCACTGCGTTCGACGCCGACGACGGCACGGGCGCGAGGGCAGCGGCCGCCTCAAGCTCTGGCACCCGCACGTCAGCCTATGGGGAGAAAGGCAGGCAGGCAGGCCCGTGCGCGCGCGCGCACGCACGCCACGCGCGAAGACACATAACACCAACGCCGCTTCGAGTCTCCGCCTGCTCGTCCTTCTCCCCCCGCCCCCTGGTCGGTTGACAGGTCTGGTCGCTAGACACGGGCCTCCTCCTCCTCTCACGTGGGCCGGGATGGGGGGGGGAGAGCTGTCACGCGCGCCCTGAAGGCGCCACAGGTTTGGGTTTTTAGCAGTCAAAAAGGAATTCTCCCCTCCGGAGGAGGTGGGTGGGGGGATACAGTGTGGTACTCGGGGCAAACCGGAAGGAGAAAATGACACCAAAGGGTTAAAGCATCGGGAGTCTCCAACAGCGGAAAAGGAGGCGGGCTGGGAACTGTTGGTTCCCAGCATGCATCGCTCTCTATTTCTCTGGACGTTGCATGCTGGGAGTTGTAGTCGCCAAACAGGAGAAACGGAGTTGACTTGGGTTAGAAAGGTAGCCCGTCCGGGTCTCTGTTCCCTCCGTACATTGAGTGCTGGGGACATTTAATTGCCCCCGTGTGGCAGGAGTGGCCGGGTTAAATGCTTAATGTTAAATTCGAAACAGATAACATGTTTTGCGCTGAGGATCAGAAAGAAAGGAAAACTGGAATTATTTATTTTTCACTTGAGTTCTTTCAATAACGCTTGCTTTGTTATTTTTACCAACGTAAATATTGCTGGGCTGGCTATAAATTTGCAAAGATCGCACAATCTGTTTAGCAGAATAAGCCTGCTCACTATCTTTGCCCAGTTTCCCTTGGCAAAGTGTGTTTTTTGCACCTTGAGACCTTGATCCTCTAATTGAGGTTGGCACAAGGGTGTGGGTGTGGAAATACTGATAACAGAATTATCTGAAAATATATAAAATTCCAAGCAATTCCACATATTTTTATTGATAAGCAGCTATCACTTGGAATATATGGTGGGGAGCACATCAGAGTTAAACTGCAGTGGTAATAAAAATATACTGTATGAGGAATAATAAAAGCATTGGCACACCCATTGCAGACATAGTAGAATTACAATCAATGTATCACATTTAAAATGAATATATGTTGTCACAATGAGAACAAAATATAGATGTTGACGTACCCAATTGTACAGGGAACCCTGGAAAAGAAGAGAGAAAAGAACAGATCTTAGGGCAGCCACTAAAATGTAGTAACTGACTAGAAATTGTTCAGTTACAAGCATCTGAACTCAAAAGACAATTGTGCCAATATTTGTTTAGGTACAGGAATTATGAGTCTTGCTCAGGATGCATGACATGTTAACCACAGTCCTATGCTTGTTTACTTAAAAGAAAGTCTTGCTGTAGTGCTCAGTGGAAAGCTCCACTAGAATGTATACAGCAGAACAGGAAACATATCACCAAATCATAGAGAATGCTGGTGTGGTTAAGTGCAAACACAAGGCAGCTACCAGAGGCAAGGATGTTTTCTTCAGGGGAAAAAATAGAGCAAAAAAGAACACAAATTTGCCTTTAAAGTGCAAACAGGCAATAAGGGATGCAGAAAAGGCCTTGCAGTGGGATTGAGTGAGATTTGGTTGCCCTGATGGATATTTATCAAGAACGGGAGAGGAATCCAGCAGGGCTCTTACTTTATTGATTTGAAGGTAAGGCATTGGCTTGCAGCCCAAATCTCCAACATAGTTCCCCTGAGTTAAAAAATAATAATAATAGGACTTTTGTTAGGGTTGTTTTTTCTGAAATGTCAGTATGACTTTCATTGTTTTCATAATCCAAAAATTGGGAGGATACAAATTTTTAAAATAATACTGAATTTTTAATGTAATTAACCTACTTCTGTTCTTACTTTTAGTCAGCATTCAGTTTATTGCAAATATCTTATGTAATTACATGCAACTAGTTCCATATCATGAAGTACTATTCTTGCATTTTTATCTGAGGTGATTTATAAAATATTTATTCCTTTTCAGTCAGCTTGTATAGTTTTATAGACGGAATCTTTGACAGCCTCCTGTTGAATTATTCATAGGGCCACGGTATGGGTGATACTAATGAGAACTTGCTAGATTGGAGCTTGCAACCGATACAATGTACGTGTCTCTGCATTTTGTGTGTGAGAGGGAAAAAGAGGGGGAGAACCTTTTCCTACTCCTCCAGATCTTGTGTGACTTGTAATCATAGAATCATGATAAAGTAATATTAAGCTTTAATAGTAGACAAAGCTTACGAGTAGCTGTTTCTGCTGCTTTATGCATCTTGCCATGGTTAAATCCTTTGGGTTGCCATGTCCAGACACTGGTACCTTTAAGAGCTGCATAACATGAAACTTTCTGCCAATTGCAGCGCTTTTCCATTACAGTACTAATATTGTAATGAGGACAGCAGTATTAGGCCATATTATGGAATTCTTAAAGCTACAGAACCTCTCTCAGAGCCTTGACTCAGTACATCCGTTTTCTCATCTTCTGCAATCTGCACTGGTGTTCTTTCCTGAAAGTGCTCAATGATTTGTGCTGCTTCCCTTCCCCCAACACACCCCAAAGTTATAATTCATTGATGCATAGTAATAGATGTAGAGCTAACTTGAAAATATAAATGGCAGGTAAGTGGTTTATCTTTGGAACAGTCTAGTTTTTACATGCAGTGGGCACCATGCAACTACCTCAAGCCTACCCATAATTACATAGATAGAGTGAGCTGATATGTGAATAAGGAAGAAAAAGCTCTTGAAGCTGAGCTTGCTGCTTAATTTCAGGGAATCTATTTCACAACTCTGGTAGGTAACCTAAGTGCTTTAACAGACTTGAATGAGCAAGTGGAGGTCTGAAGTACATACAGTATTTTATCAGATATATTACCAGGAGTCGTAACAGGTCTTTGAGAAATCACAGGTGTATTTAAAGTGACACTCCTTGATAAAGCTCCACTTCGCTTTGGTATTTATTTTTTGAAGTATGAAATATCTGTTTACACACACACACACACACACCTCTAAGACCTTTAGAACTGAGAAAGAAAATTGTACCTTTTAATATAAAGAAACAAAAATAAGTTATTCTGCACTACCTTATTTGGCAGTGATCTTGCATTGATAGCAAAGTGGTTAACTTTTCAATGGGCAGTTCTGTTTCTGTCGCTCCATAGGAGAGAGATCCACACATGATGTGTCGCCATAGTATTTTGCAATCATATTTGGTCTCTTTTACAAGCTTGTGTCTACTAACTGATCTGAGATCAAACTACTGTTATTACATATCTGTTTCAAACTATATAATAGCACAAGCCAACTCATTCAGGAAAAACATATCTGTGTACCAGCCCCAAAAGGGTGGAGACTGCTTTTACAGATGAAAGCATTGGTTCAATATGATATAAAATTATCTGTCCTTATCTTTTACATCTATCAAGCTTCCCTTATACTTCCTACCAGACCAAAAAGCCCCGAGCACTGCAACACTCCCATTGTTGGTCATTCAGTTTTAGCATTAATATTTCAGTTGTAAGATGGACTGTTAAACATTTGATATTTAATGCATGTAAATAATTTTGTGTTTTCTTTCTATACGCAGCCACGAACCTACCATAGTATCTTTCTTTCTTCTATCTTTCTTGTATTATTTCTACTTATTGAGGCATTTTAATCAATAATCAAAGTATCTGAGATCCATTCCTGCCTTACAGCTGGGTTGGGAGTTATTATTCAGATTTGAAGATTCTGCATTCTTCAACTGTTATTGGGTACAAAGAACAGTGGAGGGAGCGCTCTTGGTAGTTCCTGCACCTTCAGAAGTTTAGAGGTGGCAACCCGGGAGAGAGGCCCACCTTATTTCTGTGACTTATGTTGTTGTAAACTGGTATTGATATTGTGTTGTGATGTAGCACATCCAGGGAGTGCATGGTGAAGGGCAGTTAAGTGGTGGTGGTGGTGATGATGATGCCATAAACAACTTGAGACCCAGGACTCATACAAGAGCCTCATCTTCCCTACTGCCTGATGTGAGCCTTTCATTCATCTGATAAGGACCTCCTGGGGATGCTACAACTACTGGAGATTTGACTGGCAGTCACTGAGGGTAAGCCTTTTCTGCAGTGGCACTCCTTTTTTGCAGACCCACATCTTCTAAACTTAGGCAAGCACCATCCATGATGGTATCCCTGCACCTCCTTAAAATGTAGTTATTCGACCAAGCTTTTGCTGATGCATAATTCTGGTTTTAGCTGGCTTTTAAATTTCTGCCTGATTGCAGCTGCATTTTACGATGTACTTGTTTTTCTTTTTTTCGTGTTCACCACCTCAAGACCTTGGTGGCAGGTAGTATAGAAATGTTCTTAAAAAATATAATAAACAAACTACAGCAATGTCTTTCCAGGTGTATTTGTGATTTTATAACTCCCACCCAATAGCAGAGCTCAATATAAGTTAAAGCCTCCAGAAAAAAATAGTTTCGAGGATGTGTGAATAGCCAGAGGCATCTTAAATATGGCACCTGCTTACATTTATGGGAAAGTTAATCCCACTGAGTACAATGAGACTTATTCCCAAATAAGTCTACATAAGACTGCAGCTTCATATCTCACAAATTGCATTGGATGTGCAGCTGTTTTATTTAAAAGGTGTAGAAGGAATGGTCACAAAAATGATTTGCATAGTTAATTCTTAAAGTTATATTGTCAGATTACTTACAGACTGCTTACAAAACTTTTTAATTGATTTTATGCAAAATGGTGGAAGAACCAAACTTTTGCATAGGCTTGTAAATGCTTTTCTATAGAGAAAAGAATGTCCATCAGGAAATACAAGTGCTTTCTGTTCTGATCATCGTTCTCTTTTATTTTTGTCATCTAACAAAGGCAAAAAGGTGCAAAAATTAAGAATATTTATTAGTATCATTCATTATTGATTAAATAAAAAATGATTGTTTTAGACACAAATCTTGTTTCTGATCATACAATTACAATATAGACACAACAATATTAAAAGATTATAACATCTCATACATAACCACCAATGGGTCCAGCCCATTGAAAGCCCTTGCATAAACAACACAGAGTGATAGTACTGAGTACAAAGCATTACACTGGAATTGATTGCTTTTCTGGGTTTAAACAAATAAGATGGAATAAGAAAAAGCATATGTCTACACAGAAATAGTGCCATAAGCACAGAAGCACAATCACAATTGTGTGGATGGAATCAACTATATAAAATATTATTCACTTGTATTATATTCAAGCACACTAGTTAAATCTGTTGCCATTTGAAGATTCGTTTCTTGTTCTGCAGCTTGCTGCCATCGGTCAACAGATACATGTGCACTATTCTGCTATTTTAACACTTTAGACTGGCAGATATCAATCAAAAATCCTGGGAGAAAATGGAGACTGGACTCAGGGAAGTGCATCATAAGAGCCCAATTCACCTCCCCTCACATTCCTTTTGCTGGAAATGGGGCAGCTCCTGTCATCTCTAAAATAATCCTAGTGGAGCGATTTGGCCTTTTGGGATGCATGCCACATCTTCAGTGCCTAATTCGTTCTCCGTTCATGATGTCTTTCTGAGGCAGTGGAATATAGGCCCCTGTGCCATTGAGATGATCTTTTCCAGAACACCATCAACCAGGATCAGCCAAAGTTGTTCCACCAAGCCAAGCAACTGTTTTCACTAAGAGGTAAATAAAATATGCCAACTTCTTGGTCAGCTAACATAGCTCTCTTGCTCCAGATGGCATGAGGGATGCAGGAATGAAGTAAGTCCTACTGAGTTTAATGGGAACTTTTAAAAAATAAGTATGTTTCTGACTGTATACACTAGAAATGCAAACCAGAATTATCCAGTAGAAATAGCTACCAATATATATAGAATGATACATATGTTAATATACATATTGGCATTTTCTGCACAATGCTCTTGTCATAAGGAGACTTTTAAAAAGCGATCAAATGAGTACCGCTATACACAAATGTTATATGGAATATGTTATCTATACAACTGTTCTTGGCTTACATCTGCTAATAAGGACCAGATATAAATCATAGCTACATTAACAATATGCTGCCGCCCCCATATCTGTCTGGAGGTGTTGATGCAATTGCTTTAAGAAGTCATATGTATGAGTTCAAACCATTAAGTCCAAATCTTAATATCTGAGGGATTATGAAGCAAACAAACACAAAGTCAACATATAAATAGACAATTCATGGTTTTCTTTTCCTTCAAAAAGCAGTTCATTCATGTGATTCCAGAAATTTGTATTCATTCCAACTAAAGAATGACTCTCTTGAGCTGGAAACTCATGATATACTGGATTTGCAGATTATGCTATAGCTATGTTAGCACTTGTTCCAGTTAAAGTATTCCAGAGACACATGTCGGGCAAGCTGGTCAAGACGGGCATTTTGTACTGTAATCAGATGACGTTACCTACAAATACAAATATTTTCCAGCGTTGCTCTCTGACCCAGCCAAGCACTTAGCCAAAGCTCTGGTCCACATCTGTATAACATTAACAGTGTGGCATGTGCTGGAGATTTTGCATTGCTTTTGAGCAACAGTAGGAAGCAATAGCCAGTAGTCCACCAAGCAATTATCTCCTTTAACCAGCAGTCATGTAATGTGCCCTACTGTAGCCTGCATTGTGTCAACATTAGCAGTCATATTTCACCACCATCCTACATCCTAGAGGTTCTTACGTGCAGTTCAGTGGCATACTCCTTCCCAACATCAGTGACAATATCATCATGACACCAAAATCACCATCACATTAGTCATGGGATCAAGTCACTTTTTGTCAGATGTTTTGTGACTCTATGGCCTTGCTGTAGGCCAGATATATTTGGAAATGCCTTCTAATCACCAGTAACCATAGAAACATCAGGACTGCAAAGCCTGAAGTTCAAAATGTGGGGGTGGGGGAAACCATGCCACTCCCAATGTAACACCAGCTCTACTCCTATACCTGGTATAATCACCATGCCAACTAAGAGTGGTAGCTCCTGTTAAATTGGGACCTAGCATAATATCGATTACAATGGTCTATTTCAAATCCAAAGGAGGAAAGGGAGAATCTAAATACCAGTCATTGTGCAAGCTGCATGCTATCTTATGAGGGGGAAATGGGAGAGAGAAACCTTTTCAAACAGCAGCTTATCAATAGTTGCAGTGTTGAATATACTTGAATGTAATTGCCACAGAATAAACACTACAGAAAACTGAAAATGTGGCTGAAGTTCTGCATTCTGCTTGGTATATAAATCCCTTTTATTTTAATGGATTTGCGCATAGAACCACTTTTCAGAATAGGAACAGATATTAGTTGTGAAAAGGTAAAAGTCACTCCTGTGCATAGCTAAACCACATCCTGTATAGCAGTACAAGTGATGCCCTACTTTTCTCTCATTTGTGATTCTGACCTTTCATTCTGAAACAAATGACATTTTACATTTTGTCCAAATGATCAAACCTAACAAAAGCCTGTTGAGACTGGTATTATGCTTCCACATACCTGCTTAATCTTGGAAGACCTTGTCAGTGTCTCCAGTTCTTCACACTTTCCTACCCCACTGAATTTGTTAAATACATGAAGATAACCTCTTTTCTCTGCTCTACAGACTGTTACTATACTCTGAAGCTCACATTTTATCAAATAGGTCTACAGGAGATAATAAAGCAATTTCATTCCACAGAAATGATATACTTGAGACCTGGTCATGAGACATGAGGGTTTTGTGTATCAGCTTCCAGGGCCTAAGTAGAGAATGCTCATGCAAAACCACCTAATTTCTCTTATTTAAGCTGTGCCTCTGGTTTGGGCTACTATATAGCTGTTCTGGAGTATATCGCTTCTGAGTATATCATTTTTGCTGGGCTCTGAAAGTTAGACTACTATGAAACAAATAATGGTGAACTATGCACTGACAAACACACATTTCTATAGTTTTGTAAAGTAATTGAGTTTCAGTTCAGTTGGCATGACAAAATAGTTTTGCAATAAAACAGTTTATCCATAAAACACATAAATGCAGCTACTCTATAACTTATGATGGGTTATACTTGCTTCTCCCAATCAACAATATTCTGCTCTCTTATTATAAATACATACATTATGCCATGTATATGCCATATACATTAATAGAAGACACGTAAAGCGACTTAAAGGTTAAGGTAAAGGACCCCTGGACAGTTAAAGTCCAGTCAAAGGCGATTATGGGGTGTGGCACTCTTCTTGCATTCAGGCCTAGGGAGCTGGCGTTTGTCCACTGACAGCTTTCCCGGTCATGTGGCCAGCATGACTAAATGACTTCTGGCTCAATGGAACACTGTGATGGAAGCCAGAGCGCACAGAAATGCCATTTACCTTCCCACCACAGCGGTACCTATTTATCTGCTTGCACTGGGATGAATAGCCATATACATTAATAGAAGACAGGTAAAGCAGCTTGTAATAATTTGGAATCATATCTGGAATGCTTTGTAGCATTTCCCCCCTACTCCATCTTTTATAATATTTCATGCAAAACTGGAAGACATAATTTCATTTAAACTGTCACCATTGTATACCATATTTAATTTTTAAAGTAATTAAATGTGAAGTCATTCACGGTCTGCACTGTATTAGTGATGGGTTTTGCTTTGTCTCCATTTGCAGTATCATGTATGGACCCATTCTATTGTTTGTAGAATTGATTTAACATTTTTACAGTATGAGATCTAAGCAATTTCATGTTCATTTTTTGTTTTGAAATACTATTCTATTCCCCTATGGAAAATGCTACTGTTCTCACAACTGATCTCTTCCGTCAACTTGCAAGCAGAAGCAGAACTGAGGTGGCAGAAACTATTCCAATTGCAGGGGTGGGGGGGATAGGGATTATATAGCTAACTTTGCACACGCAAAAGGTCATCCTGGTTTATCATAGGAAAAGGCACATTACCCAGAACTTTATGATTTTGTAATTTGACAATTTTAGCTCCCAAAAGGGGCTTTCTTTAGCCACTGGTCATGTGGTTCACAACCTATTCAGGTAAGAATACCTATGTATGTGAGCAGAGAAGAAAAATATTACTTCTACTTATAAGCTGGGGATTTTCAGTTCCCCCATTTCTGTAGAAGCCCCAAAACATCACCAAAAAGCAAGAAGTATTCTGGAGTAGCATATCATGCAGCTCAATGGGCTTCTCATGGATTGCAAAATTGACTGGCTTCTCCCATGCCCACATGGAAGCATTTTCTTTGTGACTTCAGTACATAAAATATGAACAAGCAACTTAATAGCAATGTATCAATTCAATAAACTTCCCAAACATTGAATCAGTATTGTGCGTTATCTCTTTATACAGTGTCTGAGGGCATGAAAATAACCTCTCCTAATGCTGTATTTGCAACCAAACTGCATTTATAAGCTGTTGTGGTACAATCTATATCAATTCACTGCACAGAAAGTTATTCTTCAGCCTTCAACAGCTTCAAGGTCAATGCTAGAATAATGCAACTACCCTTTCTCAATCAACCACAAAGGGTGCATGTTGCAAAACCTATAGATATTTAAGACAATCAGCTGCACACTTCTTTTTTCAAACAGCAAAACACTGGCTTTTGAGGCTTAGGTTGTGATGTAGCCATGCCACATTTCCCAGGATTGTGATCAATAAGGCCATGCACGGATTTTACTAATGTATTTAGGTTGCTTTCTTCTCACAGATTAACATTATTTATGTCAGTGCTACTTACTCCACTACTTTCAACAACTTGAAACAAAGACTGAAATGAATATGGCAACACACACATAAAATATGTGCTACTGTTCTTACCACTGTTTTTATGGACTAGAATCCAGTGGTGGTTATTGATGCTACATAATTTGGCCACTTCCATCTGCTTATTTTCAGACATATCACTGGCATCAAATGCCAGTTCAGTATTTGTAAGGTGAAGTCCTTTAAAAGCTGATTTATACTTTCTTTGTGAAAAAGGGCAGATGTGAACAGAGCTGGGTTTGCTGCTATCTTGTCTACCTTCAGTCCAGTAATTGAAACTGAAGGAGACAGAAGAAGAATTTAGTTCATTGTATCAAACTATGGAGCAGGGAAAGACACAACTACTGACAGATCTTCATAGCACTGCATCGCCGCCAGATGGGCTTTAAATGAATTCAAGTATCTGGAGTGGAAGGTATGTTATCCTATTCATTTTTGGCTTCTGGAGCAGCATCTGCTAATCATTTTTTACTATGGTAATTGGATGTTAAATGCAAATATTTTGAGTTTACAGTGCTACACCCTCTCTCGACTCCTTTAAGACTTCCTGATGTACTTAAAAGTGTCGAGTTTGCAATTACTGCTTTTACCTTTCAAGTATAGAAGAAACTACAGCTTTAAGCTAAAAATTACCAGAATTTGTTTTTTTTTAAAAATTACTATTATTTTTATCTATTTATTGTTCAAAGATAACTACCTAATTGGCACCCTTTTAAGTTATTGCTTTAGAAACAAAGTCACAGAAGCCAAATCTGGTTAGAAAAAAAGATTAAGAAGTACATATCCTTCACTTAGTTAAAATACCATAGTATGTTTTTTCATAAAGGTCAAATCAGAATATTGTACTGAAAATGTAACATTTGCTCTTATCAACAAAAGGCTTATTTAAAATACCCATTGGTTTAAACAGATTATTCCAATAATCTGAGTCAATATTTTAAACAGTTTATTGCTAAAATGAATTGTCCATTTTAATTGTGCAGATCCAAGACCTTTCTCCTACAATTCCAATAAAAGCACTATTATTGCTTTTAGACAAGATGTTCTGTCATTGAGTTTCTGAAGTCTGTAGCTCAATAAATAAGCAAATGATTTATTTTCTTTTTTCAAGTAATGCAAACCAGGTTGAGTTGGTTTAACAACACCGCTTAGTTGTTTGTGCAGTCTGCTTTCCAAGTTTTATCGTCCCACTGTTGCCATTTTCATGAGTTTCCAAGGGTGGAATCTGTCGACCTAGACATGTTGAAAAACAAAACACATGCAAGTGTTCAAAGCCTGGCATGTTCTTTTAGGACCAAATTGGATTCAACACAAGGGATCTGTGAACAGGAAATTCCACGGTGCTTTGAAGCCGAGATAATCAGCTAATCGTAAGGGCACAAACAGAATTGCTGCTTTGAAGCCCCAACAATTAGTTGTTCATCAGGGCTTCAAAGCCCTGCACATGGCCCTATGTAAGCAATAACAAACAGCTGATTATCAGTGCTTGCAAAGAGCCACTCAAGGTGCTATGCAAAGTGTTTTGCAATACTGCCAATCAGATGACTGGTGGTGCATAGCAACCCCTTTTTTGGGACAACTTAGTCTTTACCTGCTGAAAGCATACAATACCACATTTAGGACAGGTACTGTAGGTGTGGCTTAGACAAAACAAGGAGGCCTAGTGGGCCTAATTAGGACCAAGGATGAGAGGTTCTCCATCATGGACAGAATGTTTTTACACAAAAATATGATTGAATATTACTTGTGCATTTTTAAAGAACTCAGGATAAATAATCTAAGTAACAATATATTGCCAGATTTTTTGCTTCATGTTCTAGGATTTTTTTAATGGTTTAATAGAAAAACTAAGGCAGTTGCCAATTCACTCATTCTCTGAAACATATGGCAATTTCAAGTTAAGGCACCCTTTGGAACGTCTGTATCATGTAAGATGCCCATCAAATTTGCAGATGACACCAAACTGGGAGGGGTAGCCCATGCTGCAGAAGACAGAATGAGGATTCAATATGATGTTAACACTTGGAGAACTGGGTCAAAACTAACAAAATAAACTTCAATATGGACAAATGTAAGATTCTACCCTTGCACAGGAAGGACCAGCTCCATGTGCAGAGGAGGGGGACCAAAATTATCAAGAGTCTAGAAGCCAAGCTTTATAAGGAATGGTTGAGGAAGTTTGGTATATTTAGCCTGGAAAAGATGAGACTCTGAGAGGAGATATGATAGCCATCTTCAACTATCTAAAGGGCTGTCATGTGGAAGATGGAATCTTGTTTTCTCCTTCTCTGGAGGCTAGGACCCAAAATAATGGATGTTACAAGAAAGTAGAATCTGACTAATCAGGAAGAACTTTCAGACAGTAAGAGTAGAGGTGATGGACTCTCCTTCTTTGGAGGCTTTTAAGCAGAGGTTGGACAGCCATCTGTCATGTATGCTTTAGTTCAGATTCCTGCACTGCAGGAGGTTGGAATGGATGGTCCTTCGGGTCTCTTCCAACTCTACAATTCTATGGTTCTATGTAAGCAGTAAAGATCTTAAACAATCTCTAATATTGTGCTTAATAATAATAATAATTTATTTATACCCCACCCATCTGGCTGGGTTTCCCCAGACACTCTGGGCAGCTTCCAACAAAGATTTTAATGTATTTTTAAACATCACTCATTAAAAATTTCCCTAAACAGGGCTGCCTTCAGATGTCTCCCTGCACCCCCACTTTTTCTTGGTCTTTCAGTGGGAGGCAACACTGTGGTATGTTATACAGAATGTCATGGTCATAATTAACAATGCAACCCTGGGGCAATTATCTCTGAATGCGCGTATATTTAGACTTGAACCATAATCTTTGACGGCCAGGCAATTTTATTTTACATACATGCCACACTTCTTCTGAATTGCTCTGAGCAGGTTAGCATATGGTTCATAGGCGTTCTTTCATCCAAGCATCTTACAATACTAGACCTGCTTAGCTCTAGCAGTAGATCTGCGTTATAGTCCTTGTTATACGTTCTGAGTTCCAATTAAAGAGAACTGCATGCATTAACTGCATATGCCAGCCAAGGCTTTTAAATCAGCACCTATCCTAGACGCTGATAATCTAAGTGGCCTAAATTAAGAAGGGCCACAGCTCAATATCAATGTGCATGTTTTGCATGTACAGGATCCCAGCTGCAATTTGTAGCACAGGGTGGGGAGCCTTTTTCAATCAGAGGGCAGCATTCCCTGCTGGGCAGCTTTCCTAAGGTCACATCCCATAAACTGGGATTTTGTTAGTTGCACTGTTCAATGTTCATCAAATTCAATTAGACTTACTTCTGAGTAGGCATGGTTAGGATTGCACTGTAAGTCACTAACAGAGATTTTGATAATGGGAGGCTCTTTCCCACTTAGAAATAAGTTCCTTTGGCAGTAGCTGAATTACATAAATTATTCTAATGTACCATTTATTGTACAGCAAGGATTTGTTCAACTTTGGTTCCTATTTTGTGGTACATTTGGTTGGTTTCAAAGAAGCATGCTGTTAACATAGACAATAGTTTTAGGCATACTGTATAATTTAGCAATCCTATACATATCTACTTAGTAATAAGATTTATGAGTTTGATAGGGCTATATGCTAGGCAAAAGTATATAGAACTGCAGCATTTATTTATGCTATAAAGTAGATATAGGTATTCTAACTAAATTAGCTAATTTGTATTCACTCCCTTTTTGTTGATGCATCAGCATACTATGAACCCATGAAATGAAATAAATGTAGTTATTGACAAGTATGGGTCTGCATTCTTATGATTTATTAGATTTACACTGCTTTACTTAAGTATTTAGGCTGCTTAATGATTAAAGATTTGGAGAGGCTTATTTACTACCCAAACACAAGTTACACAGGCTGCTTGCTCCAAACCACTCATCTTCAAAAACCACTCAAATAGGTCATGTTCTGCACTATCAAGGAGATTTGGGGATGAGTTTATCATAAGTGAAGTTCAGGTCTAATTTTTCTATAATAAAGTACACTGCAAGCTGGCAGATAAAATGTACTATATTGCACTGAAATCATAGATGAAATTAGCTGTGGTAGCCTCTTGTTCCGGGGGGGGGGGCAGGCTAATATGTTCTTTTCATATATTATTGCCCTTACAAATCTGAGAGCTTTGATAGTCACATAGTGCTAAATTATCACATCTTCTCAGTTTTGCTTCTCTTCGTTTAAACTTCTATTGTTTGTGAAGTCCACTTTTTATATGTCACCCTTTGTTTGCTATGGGAGCATGAACATGCAGCATATTGTCACAAACTTCTAAAGGAATTCTTCATAATCTGGGTAGAGGAGGTGGGCACATAATGGAAGGTATGCGAAGCAGCTGCTCTAATCAGCAGCTGCTCTAATCAGAATTACTTTAGGATAAAATCCAAACAAAAACCACCTTCCCCTTAAGGAATTCTATTTAAAACTATATTTAAATGTCTTTTATGGGAAGCTTTCCCAATGGGTAGCTGTTGCAGGGAGGGGCATACTGTACAGCAATGCTGCAGTCTTAAGACTGCAATTCCTATAATCAGGCCAATTTTTTTTTTAAAAAAATTTCCAACATACATTTATAATATCCAATTTAAATTTATCACATATTTTCTCTTTTAGACTTCCTTCAGCCTCTCTGGCAATCATCCATTATTCAATTTTTTAATTACGCATTTCCTAATTTTTATATTGCATTTTATATACCCTCTCCCTCTTATTTTTCTTCAATACAATATTCCTCAAACATTCACAGAGCTTCTTGAAATCCCACTAGTGTTATTTGCTCATCACAATAATCAGGCCAAATTTAATGAATCACAGAGAGTTGTAATGGATAAGCAGATGAAATTATATTTTACTATGCAAGTCAGCAGCCACTCTTTAGAGAAGATAAGATGGCTCTGTTCTAAGTCAGCTTCTGAATGAGCTATACCCACTGACATATATTGATTGATTGTGTCTTCTTGTCAGACTTGTCCAATTTCAGACATCGGCATCTGCCACTGATTCTAGTGCCCCCTAGGAGACTAGCCATATCCTTTTTCACATTCTTTGCCAGTCAGTATAAGTCTCCTGGATGTCAGAGGTGTTTTCAATAGCAAAGATCAGGCTTCTAACATTTATGTTAGTGGCAGAGTATTCGTGTGACTCAGCCCTCAAAAACCCTACTCAAAGTTTTGAGTAGATTTACCTTTCTAAAACCTGAGTAGAAGGGTCAAAAAAGGCTAGCCTTACAACTACTCTCCTTTGAGAAGGAATCACCCATGTACCAGGAAACAATGCGCCATAGTGAGAGTAGTGGTGCACCACATGAGAGCACAAGGACAGCAAATAGCTACAGGTAAAGAGGTGAAACTATGTGTTATGGAAGTGGAGAGGAAGGCTTCATCCCCTTAATATAACCATCCCAGGTTCCTTTGGTGGAAGGGCACAATATAAATTCAATTAACAAGAGCTAGCCCTGAGTTGCTCAGTCACACCACTGCTTGTATTTAACCTGCTAGAGCTTATGTCCTAAACTGCCCGAAGCTTCCAGAAGAATTAGCTTCTTTTTGTCCTCCTTCCAAAGTATAAATGAATAGGAAAAAGGAGATAAAGGAGAACGAGAATTAGAAAAATCAATGTCATACCCGCTTGTGTGAGGGGTTGCTTATGCCTGGGAAATCAGGCTAACTGGCTATCAAATTCTACCTGTCAGAGCCTGCTGCGTTAAGACAGGCCAAGCTAGTCTATGCAAAAATGGAGCAATCACCACAGCAACTATACAAATGTTTATGATAAATTTAAATAAAGATAACGTCCTAAGAAACAGCTAGCATGTTGCAATGGATTAAGAGTAGATGGGGAATCCAGCTTCAAATCCCTGCTCAGCATTAAACTCACTGGGTGGCCTTGGCCAAGCAACTCTTTCTCAGCCTGTCCTATCTCCTAGGATTACTGTGAAGGTCCTTGAAGGAAATAGGAGATATAAATGTATCAAATATAATAATAAATAAGTAGCATATACTTCAGCCAAAGAAAAATGTAGGCAGCTATTTTTGGTTGCTATATCAGTGTCATTAAGGATTACAGCCATAAGGCTCCTCACACATATTGAATTATCTCTTCTCAGCAGCAGACTAAAAATAATGTAATATTGGTGGATTTATTTAGTTAGTGGTGGCACAGTTAGACATAAAACAGCAGCAGCTGCAAATCCTTCACAAGTCCCTTAGGTCTTTATCTGGAACGTCAGTTCTGTAATACTAAGGAAATATAGGGCTATAATATATATTCTCTTGACTATGCAGGTGTAGTTTTAATCAGGCAAATACTTTCAAAAATATTTCATGTGTTACTAATGTCGATGGTAAATGTATATGATGCTTCTGTTACGAGTATAGTACATGCACTCATAAGTTCAAAGTTAAAAGTTCACTCATAAGTTCTGAACTTAAAAATGGAAAGTGTAATGCTGGTGGTCAACAAAAGAGGTATAAAGACTCTCATGGCGAATGTAAAAAAAAAAAAAAAAAGTAGTATAAACACTGACAACTGGGAAACACTGACCTGCAAGCACTCCAAGTGGAGAACAGCCTTTACCAAAGGTGTCAAGGGCTTTGAAGAACTCAGGACGAAAGGGAGAAACAACTCCCGCCCAGAAACCTATGTCCCCACTGTGGATCCAGAATTGGCACCCACAGTCACTTACGGGCTCACTGTTAAAACCGTGTTCATGGAAGACAATCTTACTCGGCTACGAGTGATTGCCAAAGAAGAAGACATGCACTCATATTTTCCAAAAGTTATCTAAACCTATATTCTCTGAAATGTTTTTTATTCTAAACAGCTGCTAACACCTTTATTGTTATTCCATAAAAACAGAAATGAGAAATGCAATGTTTTTCACAAGGCCTCCAGCTACTCATGCTTACTTATGGATAGCCTTTGTCATGGATAGCTGAAGTCTTGACAATGCATTGAATGATTCAGTTATTTGACAGTGTCCCCACTCAACTTTTATTTTTATATGTTAATGATAGAAGTATGTAACATTCTACAGGTTTTGTTGAAAATGATTGGTTATTTTACTACAAATCAATAAAATATTCTATATGTAAAAAAAAATAAAAATACTAAGCAACTTGAAGTTGTTGTTTTTTTACACACACAAATATTCTGACTTTACTTACTGATTCCTTGAAAGAGTTCTTCAATGTTAATTGCATGCTTGGCACTCGTTTCAACAACAATTGCACCTATAGACTCTCCATATTCTTTGGCATCTTTCATAGGTACCTCCCTAAAATTAAAATTTGAAATTAAACTGCTGTGCATCCAAAAACATAGAAAGTAACTGCTCGAGTTAAAGTGTTCCTTATCATAACCTGCATTACTCTAGGAAAGAAAAACAGTTTCTACTCAATGGAAAACACTTCTCCCCTCCTTGTGCTGCTCGTTGCAAGCTTCCCCACATTCCTCCTTTAAGCCTCTGACTTCAGGAGTTTAAAGGAGCAGCATGAGGCTCCCTCAAAGAGAGCTCCCTTGCACTTGCCCAAGTCAGCTGCTTAAGGGATTTTGACAGATGGGTGGGGTAACCCACTTGGCAATCATGTGACAGATGGGCAGGCCCACCTACCTGTCATATCTGGTCCATGGTGCTAAGAAGGTTCCCCACCCCTAATTTACAGGGACAGGCATAGCTTCCACAGGACACTTGGGGTTCATCCACACTTTTGCTTGCCCTACCACTCCCCCTCCTCCTGGAAAACCACATCTTTAGAGCTGAAGTGGAGCAAACATCAATTGGGTTTTCTCTGAATTGATTCATTCCCTCCCATTTAGAGCAAGTTTTCCAAGGGAATGGTGGGGCAAAGACAAAAGTGCTTAGACCCATGTCTGGAAAGCACAGCCACGGCTGGTTCTGGGGGTGGCATCCACCATCTCCCTGTGGGCCAGGGGAAGGGATGGTCACTCAGGCCCAGCCTCCTCTGGCATTGCCAGACCCACCATTTGGGGCAGGCCTTGTCCGCAAGGCCAAGCAGGGCAGCGGCACGGGGGATGGGCCCTACCTGTCCCATCATACAGTACTTCGGGTTACATATGCTTCAGGTTACAGACTCCGCTAACCCAGAAATAGTACCTCGGGTTAAGAACTTTGCTTCTGGATGAGACCAGAAATCGTGCGGCGGCAGCACGAGGCCCCATTAGCTAAAGTGGTACCTCAGGTTAAGAACAGACCTCCAGAACTAATTAAGTTCTTAACCCGAGGTACCACTCTATTTAAGAGGACAATGATGTTTATTTTCAATAAACCATTACAATAAACTTGCACTAAACTTGCACTATTTATATCAGCCTTAACAAAATGGTATTTTCATCAAGGGAATAAACTGTGAAGAGGAATTCAATAGAATTTCTCTATGATACTGAGAAAAACCGTCTGATATCAAACACTTAGTATCTATCACCAAAAGGCTGATAAAAGGAAAACAGAAATCCAGATATGTTGTTTATTGGCTTGATATGACTTTGTGCCAGTGCAATCAAGCATATATGCCACTCAATATCACAGGGATATTGTAGGGGGGGGGGGAGGCAAGAACAAGCAATTTGAAGACAAAAGGTCAATACTTTACCTAATATCAGAAAGATCACATTTGTTTCCAGCGATGGCCATTACAATGTTTTCAGGACCATGTTCCTTTAGTTCTTTTACCCATTTTTTCAGTGTATGAAATGAATCCTAAATTAAATACAAGAGCCTATCAACAGGAAGTTGCTAAATGCATCAATATACTGAACCCTGTAATGACATAAGGATACCAAAGTACTAGATAAGATATTATCAGTGCCCTTAACAAATATAAACTTTAACTTGCATCTGATGTTAACCTATAACTAACTAAACCAGCTTTTGAGAGAACAGTATGTCCAATTGTGGCTTCTCACACAAACTGCTCACACCTAATTACAGAAGTACCTATTTGTGGCAGCAGTTATAAAGGACACAAGCATGGTTAATTCAGTAATCTCCCTTTAAAGACACATGGAAACTGCATGTAGGGGGGAAAATTAAGTCCCTGCTTTGGTGAATTTTAAAGGACTGGTATCGCATCATTCAGAACTGTTGTGGCATTGGTATACAGTGGTACCTCAGGTACTTAATTCGTTCCGGAGGTCCGTTCTTAACCTGAAACCGTTCTTAACCTGAAGCACCACTTTAGCTAATGGGGCCTCCTGCTGCCACCGCACCGCCGGAGCACGATTTCTGCTCTCTTCCTGAAGCAAAGTTCTTAACCTGAAGCACTATTTTTCGGTTAGTGGAGTCTGTAACCTGAAGCGTATGTAACCTGAAGCATATGTAACCCGAGGTACCACTGTATTTGATACTTAAGTACCAAGTGTTGTCTGAGGGGGAACTATTTATGGAATACAGTGGTCCCTTGTGTTACAGACGCTTCAGGTTACAGACTCTGCTAACCCAGAAATAGTACCTCGGGTTAAGAACTTTGCTTCAGGATGAGAACAGAAATCGTATGGTGGCAGCGCAGCAGCAGCGGAAGGTCCCATTAGCTAAAGTGGTACCTCAGGTTAAGAACAGTTTCAGGTTAAGAATGGACCTCCAGAATGAATTAAGTTCTTAACCCGAGGTACCACTGTACAGAGTTTCCACCTCCTAATTCCACGTGCAAAATATACAGTGGTGCCTCGCAAGACGAAAAGAATCCGTTCTGCGAGTCTCTTCGTCTAGCGGTTTTCTCGTCTTGCGAAGCAAGCCCATTGACGGATTAGCAGATTAGCGCTATTAGCGGCTTTTAGCGGCTTTTAGCGGCTTAGCAGATAAGCGGCTTAGCGGCTTAGAAAAAGGGGGGGGAAAGGAAAAAAAACCCGCAGGAACTCGCAAGACATTTTCGTCTTGCGAAGCAAGCCCATAGGAAATTCGTTTTGCGAAGCACCTCCAAAACGGAAAACTCTTTCGTCTAGCGAGTTTTCCGTCTTGTGAGGCATTCGTCTTGCGGGGCACCACTGTAACCCACATCAGGCCAAATATGAATACAATAACAAGCAAATATAGGCTATTTAAAATTAAATATCCAATAATTTAAACTTTAATTAAAAATTTAAAAAAATTGGGTGCTCTTATATTTCTGTGCTGCACACAAATACTTGCTTCTTTGGCAATATCATTGTTTTCATTTTTTTCTCCTGAGAATTCCTTGCTATTAGTACCATTTAATCCTTCTTTATAAAACGATTCATTTTAATTTTCAAACATATTTTGATCATAGTCTACAGCTCTATGACTAATTCTGTTTGCCCAGGAGGCCTTTGGAAGCTTGGGAAGATGCAAAACCAGTCTGCGTCAAAATGACTCAAAACCATGTGGAATTGGGGGTTACGTATTTTAGTGGACGCATAAAGTTCTTGGCCTTTTAAACAACCTGATAAAGGTTCTGGGTATGCATGACTCTTCCCCCATGGAGAGAAATAAATTGTCTACCATACAATTTATTTGAATGCAATATCTCTGGTGTCATGTTCCACCCTTTCCAAGGATGAAAAAGCAGAGCAATATATGAACACACCTAAACATATTCCAAGACAATTATGCCCACTCATATCACAAAGAACTCATAACCCACCTACTCTTAGCAACCAGAAACATCATAACCAGACACTGGAGAGACCTGTCTGGAGTAAGCATGGACCAGTGGTACCAAATAGTATGGGAAACAGCCCTACTAGAAAAATTAACCAATAAACTGAAACTGACACGGGGACAAATAGAAGACGATACCTTCACCCCGGTATGGTTCCCCTTCATCACATACACAGCCCAACAAGAAAAAGACAAGAACCCACCAACAGCATATGAATCAATATGGCTAACCTGATTCAAAAACACCCACCCACCCCATTCACATACGAAAACAAAGTTCAACACAGCCAATCACAAACAAGCATCCACACCCTAGGCCAACCACAATTTCTCTCACCCCCAAAGGAACACAAGCGCATAGCAAAGAGAACCTGCACAAACGATGCTGACACAAAAACCCACACATACATTAAGCAAAATAGAAATATCACTTCCAGACCCCACCCCCACCCACCATGGCCCCCTCCACCTCTTTCCCCCTTTTTTCTTCCTAATGTAACCCTAATGTCTCAACAAATGAAACTGACCTATGGAAAATGTAACTTGAAAAAAGGGACATTGAGCATACCTTTGTAAACCAAGAAAACTTTAATAAAATAATATATATATAGAGAGAGAGAGACTCTGTTATTGAAAATCATGGTACCACCTGCATTAGATGTTACTTACTCCTCAGAGTAAGAAAGTAGGAGAACAGCAAAACAAGAGAGCTTGGGATTTGTCATTTCTGGTAATAAATGTCTAACAAGTCAATTTATGCACCCCTAAGGCACCATATTAGATTATGGCCTTTGTAATCACCGTTGTTTAGTTTAAAGGTAAATATCCATTTAGTATGAAATTAATGGGATTTTTTATTTGCATTGAGTGCATTATCTTTCCTCCATAGTTCCCCAACACTTCATTCAAGTTCACTACCACTACGCAGGAAGGTGTTAGCCCTTGATAAATAATTTTGCTAATATACCAATTAATTGTGCCAACACTTCTGAGCTAAAATCAAATATATAATTCAATTTGCTAAATATGTAAACTGCAGGCAAGCTATTATATTCACTCATTAATGCCTTTCCTGTCACACAGCACTAGCAGATGGGTTTCTTACTAAAATACAAATACATAATTTGGCCTTGAAAATGTGCAGCTTTCCATTTGGATGTTGTAGCAGAGAACGTCCTGACCACACTGACTTCCCAATTTCAGTAATCTGTCAAAAACCAAAGACTTGTTATGTAATTTTAATTTCAGCTATAAATATGGAGCCAATTTTGTTATTACTTCATTTACTTAGCTGAACTGTTTTGGAACAGTTTTAAAATATCCGAGCAAATACAAATTGCACATAATAAAATGTATATATTTCTGTATTTTTAGAAAATATGCCATATTTTTAGGTACTAATTTTCCTATACCAATGCAGGTATGGGAATGTCATGGTTGCTTAGTGTGAGGAGTAAGCCCCACTGAATACACCAGCCTTCTCTAGCCTGATGCCCTCCAGCTGTTTAGAGCTACATGTCTGCTTACCTTACTTGTGGATGTGGAGGTGTTGCGGGCCGGCCACCACTTCCCCCTACGCAATACAATGTGGCAGTGCTCTTAATGGAGGTTTCCTGACCGTGGTGGGGTTGGGGAGCCAAAATGGTCTTCCTCACCAGCTGGGAGGCTTGCCAGCCAAATTGGCCAATGGCTAGCAGGCCAAGAGACAGGCTTTCTCCAGAGGGCAGGCTCAACTGAGCCAGCAGGCTTCACTTGGGTCTGCTCCTGACTATTTAAAGAGATCCACACACAGTTCCTTGTTGGATCCCACGCCCACCCTTCCCTTGTTTTAGTCTACTGTTGTTTATCTACTTTACCTTGCTATGGACATCGTTGGTTGCCGTATTCAAGGTTGGGTGGGGATTTTCCTTGAAACAAATTGGCTCAGTCTGAAGGTTATGCCTACCTCATAGCCATTGTCACAACTTTGGTGGTTTGACATTGGGGTGGCCTTAGTCTTAGTTGGAGGGAAGGTTGTAGGCCTTGGCCTGCCTCTCCAAGAAAAGCGGGTATCCTGGTAAAGAGATCTGGTTCTGTCTAGATGCTCAGGCAGGGGCAAGGGCGACAGCATCCCTTAAGATGGCGATCCCATGGGGACAATCCTATTTGATGTAAGTCATAGGTCCTCTCTGCCTCAGGGCTGACCCCTTTGGTAATACTGCCAGCACATGGGCTGGTAGTTATACCCAATACCTATGTCAAACCTCTTACATCTGTAATCTATAAAGTTGTGGCCTTATTTCACCCAGAAGTATTGTATCTTGTTTGGTTCTTAATTATAAATTTGGGATGTTGGAGGGCTGTAGAGCCTGGGCACACAAGTACCATTCCCGACCACTGGCAATGCTGGCTGAGGCTGATGGAAACTGTAGTTCAAAACATCTGGAAGTCACATCCAGAATGCAGGAATACATTGACTAACTAAGGCAGTGATGGCCAAACTTGGCCCTCTAGCTGTTTTGGGACTACAATTCCCATCATTCCTGGTTCTGTTAGCTAGGCATGATGGGAGTTGTAGTCCCAAAACAGCTGGAGGGCCAAGTTTGGCCATCACTGAACTAAGGGAAATACTACCAACTTGCAAGACTAAGCGAACACAGTATAATATTAGCAGAAGGCACAGGGAACACTCACACTATGACCACTTGAAAGTGAATTGATGAGTAACCTACATACCAGTGATGGAACCAGAGGCGGGTTTAGGGCAGCGCAACCAGTTCCGCTACACTGGGCGCTGAGCCCAGGAGGTGCCACAGGGTATCACAACTATGAGGTAGTGAACTGAGCAGAATGTAATGTGGGCGGGGTGTGTGTGCCAAATTTTGGCCTCACACCACTGAAATCTGAAGGACCAAGGTCCGTCCCTGATGGAACAACTGAGATTTGAAAGCTTACCTGCTTGGTGATATCATATACTATAACAGCTGCTGCTGACCCACGGTAATACATTGGTGCCAATGAATGGAACTATTAAAAAATGAACACAGAAACAGAAGAAAAAAATAGTTAAAGTTCTTGCATTTTTGTAAGTCAACAAAAGACACTATGATTGCTCTAGCTTCTTTAATCAGTATGCCTTGTGACTCACTGTTGCATTAATGTGTTGTTATTAAAATCACATTAAAATACAGTGTTTTAAATCTACTAAGCTAGAATAATGAATGCACATACTCTGGTACAGGCCAACCAAAGTTAAAAAACTTTCTGTACCAGGTCAACTCCAGTTTGCTCAAGTGGCAAGAAACAATAAGCCAGTGACTTGTTCCAGAAGCTAGGGAAGAGCATTCATGTCTGGATCCTGACAAGAACCAGCATAAATCAGTCAAATGAGTGGCCAGGTGGCACACCATCTTCTCCAGTCCATGACTGCTATCTATCAACCTGCAGCAGAGCCTGCTCCTGGTATCTTCATGACTATGAGACTGGGATGGGAAGGGTGAAGTGTATTGACTCTCTGGCTTGCAGAGTGAGCTGTTTTATATTGAAGGAGTTGTTTTACATCCTGTCTGTGTGGCCTTCTCTTCATAAAACATTTTGTCCCCTCCAGATTGTCTTCCTTCCTCTCCCATTAGCAGATACCTAGAACAACAGCACTAGAAGGGGCAACTGGATTCTTGCCCTGAAGCTCTAGCAGACACAGAATTAATTTTCAAGCTGTTTGGAGCAAGCTAAAGAATTCCATTCCAACATCATGGGCTCAGGTAGGCAAGGAACTGGAACAGGGCAGGAAGAATATTTGGAGCTTTGTTTTTTATTCCTTTTCTTACTATGATGTCTGAGCAAACATTAAAATTAAGTCTTCCAACTTTGGGTGATTAGTTTCAAGTTTGCGAAAGAAATGTAGCTAATTTTCTGGAATGCTAGGCATCTGAGATTTAATCCAGCGGGAATGCATATGATTTCATGTGACTTCTCATTAGAAACTCTCCTTTGAAAGAAAAATAAATACTGTATTTCCTCACAATGGCTGTTTTATTAACACAGTAATATCTGGCACCCTGTGGATAATGAAAAACATGTATTAAGGCATGTGCTTTTCAAAAGCATGGCTGTTTTCACAGCATGCCTTTGAAGAACTATACACCCTATGAAAAAAGAATTCAGATTTTTGCTCTGTTGGCTTTACAATTATAAAAGAATATGGAAGATTGAATAAAAACGTTCCTCTTCTTTTTTAAATCCATGAAAACTGTGTATTACTTTTCTCCGAAACCCTTAGTCCAGTAGCATATAGGTACTGGAAATCCATAATACTTCCCTGTGCCCAGGACAAGTCTTATTACAGGCCTATTACAAACTCTGAGGATACACTAGTTGAAACCAAGTCAAGAATTATGTTTTTCTCAAACAAGAATAGAATAGCATTGGCTTCACTCAGGTATATTCCAAAGCAGCCAAAAATATTAATTCTTCAGTTGCGCAACAATGATGATGCAGCAGCAGGTAATATCAAGTACAGGCCACTGAAATGGCCCATGACATCCAAATAATATCAGTCTCCCAGTTGACAAAGGTCAGCTGCTAGCCTTTCACAAGGTCTACTGGGCAGTGATTAAAGTTCCTTCTGTTGTGCTGATCTATTTCTTCTGCGGTAGTTACAGGGTAAGATTTGCTCAAACCATCTGGTTAGACCATTAGGTCTGGAATAAGTCTTCCAATTCACCCATTTGTTCATGGTCAGCAAAGTTCTTTCTAGCCATCTCCGAAGCAATGGAATGCTGATCCAATATAGTATAAGGTTTCTCAAAGTTCTTGATCTCCATGATTAGCCATTTGGAATTAAATAAGGCATTTCTGGATGCCAGTGGTGAAGTGTGCATAGGATCTCTTTTTACTAGACCAGTCTTGAAACTTTCCCTCAGTTTCTCCCATGTTGTCAGTAGTACCATTCTGGCTACTACTCCATGACTGAGGCGATAATCCAGGTATAACGTAGCAAGGCATTCACCAGGGTGATTAACCTGTGGCTTTCTAGCTGTTGTTGGACTACAATGTCCATTGTATTGGCAATACTGGCTGGGTCTAATAGGAGCTGAGCATTTGAGGTGAAACAGGTTAGCCAATCCTGAAAAGCACAGTGAACACAAACTGCTCCTCTTTGTAGCTTGTTTGTGTGGTACAACATTCAATGGAGTGGAGGAGAGCCTCTGGTCTATGTGAAATGGTTTCTGCCTTATGCAGGTTTAGATAGGGGACTGTTATTGAATCCTTTACAGGTCTCCTCTGAAAGAAGTGTGACATCGGCTCCTCAAGCTACATTAAAATTAATGTTGTCTCACAAATAGTTAAGTTTATTCTCCAGGGAATATCATCGTCTTCACAAAATGGGCAGCCTAAGAAAAATTGGTCTGCTTCTTGTTCCATCTGGGTATAAAATATGATAGCAAAAATGTACACTTCCTGCACTGTGCTCCTATAGCTGGATGAAATCCTCTAATGTCGTAAACTTTTCCACAGTCTGTAGTCTGAACTGGTAGGGCTTTTTGCCGCAGAATGCTTTTCAAATGTCTGGACTGCTTGTTTCTTTTGTACACTTTTGGAAAGCATTTTTTAAAATGGCTGCAGCTGCTGCTGGCATAGTAAAGGTTGCCTCCTCCAAGTCACCCCAAAGTTTTCTTTGTTCCCTATTATGCATTTTGATCAACTTTGATTGCTTTGCCATCCCTTTTTATTTGAGAAGTAGAAAACCAGAGATTACTTGTCCAAATCTCTTAACATTCCATAATCCTTACATCCCTATGGCTGCTCATGTGAAAAGCAGCTAGCTTTGATTGTTTTATAGTGTTGTTTTTATTAAATTATAATTTTACATGTTGTAAGCTGACTGGTGCTTTTACAGCAGAATAGCGAAATATAAATGTCTGGATAAATATAAAAAGAAATTAAACAATTAGCCAAGGAGACAGGATCAGTAGCTAAAGCCAAGCATAAAAACAAGATCTGCCACATACAACAAAATAAAACAGTATTTAGCAACTGACAAAAAGATAGCAAGGGAAGAGACCAACCATACTTCATATACTTAGAATCCAGTTGTCTCTATCACACAACTATTCAAACAGGCATGGAAGGCTGGCTTGGCTTGAATGCCAACTTTCCCTTCATCTTATTGCGCCCTCCCACAAAGCAGAGAGTATCAGGTAAATGAAGGATGTAGCAATGTCTTCAATGCTGAAAGAAGGAGCTGTGCCTACTTTTGTTATTGCAGTTAACTCTCATACTACTCAACTGATACGCTTCTAGTTTATTATTTGTTTTGATTTTTTGAATGTTTTCAATGTTTCTTCTACTGATATTATTGTTTTATCCCTTTTGTAAACAGCTTTGGGGTTTCTTTACAATCAAGTATTATATATGAAATAAACAAACTTGCTCCATAAATAGTCCTGGGGTACCTTAAACACTAGTGAGTCATGTAGGTTGAGTTTTCTTAGGTAAGAACCTGCAAAGATGCATAAAATGGATAGAAAAGATGTTGGATTTATGTGGGTCCCAGGGAAGTAAGAGAATCTGTTTTATGAAGTGTGATTAAAAAGAAATGGATCCTGAAAGCAGTAATGAATTAATATACCAAAATGAACAAGCTTCAGTTGTTAGGAAACAACAAGCCCATAGCTGTACATGGGCACAGGCACAGCGACCATTTCATACACTTCCATCAACCTACATATTGCACAAAGCAGAACTTGCCTATGCAGCAGGGATGTTCATTGGTTGTCTATGACTTTTTTCTCACAAAGACTCTACTACTGGATTTGTGCATCAGAGGGAAGAACAAATCAATACAAGTTTTACCACAGCTTTCAAGAGGATGATTGCCCTTAAAGGAACAGTGAATTATTTAAAAGCACTTTACTTTCCATTACTTACCAGTCACATTTCAAGAACAGACCTCTATGAATAAGCCTTGAAAGTATTTCTGTCAATGTTTGAAACTCCCATTGTTCCAGGTGAATTTTGCAACAGGGAATTTCATTAGTGCGAGCAGTTTCTGAGCTCTGGGTGCAGTACTGTGCCTAAGATTTCAGATTAAAACTGCAGAGTGGAAGGAAAGGTGGACCTTTTGCTGCCTCCCCACTTCCAGCTACTCTCTGGAGAAGAGACCCTCTTAAGAATTAACAAAGGTCTATGGATGTAATCATGTAGATTCAGTGTTTATCAAGCTTCAAAGAAAAACAAGAGACATGTAGTAGGAAAAGTGCACAAAGATTTATTACAAGATAGAAAGGGACAAAATTACAAGTAAACAAAGGGTTACAATAGTCTGGGTATATAATACATTTGTAGTGCTCGGGTTTGTGTGGATGAATTTCAAAATATGAACTACAATTATTCTACTCTAAAGAGACATCAAAGAATTACTTGTGCAACTTTTTGTCTAGAGACCCCTCCTGTGGGCAATACTAGAATTTTTTTTATAAGGCATGGACTATGTAGATCCAAAAAGCCATGAGCAAAAGGAAAATAGCTGCAAGCAGTATTTCACAAACCACCTTTTAGCAATTTTTACGCTTTTACTTGTGCAAATTGAAGAACATATTTGGAATCTGCAGCACAATTCCACACATGTCTACTCAGAAGTAAATCCACAGAGATTCAGTGGGAGTTGCACCTAGGATTGAAGACTTAGTTCCATTTTATCTCACAATGCCCTAGCAGGAGATGTAAAGCACTCCTAATGTCAGCAATAAACACCTTTCATGTACAGAAAGGCACACATGAATCCACATCTCTATGTTGGGAAAGCTAGAGGTTAGCAACGTAGCAGCAGCATGGAGAAGAATTGGTGTGTGCATTTAAAGTCTGTTTTCAAAAAACTAATAATGTCAAGCACATTATCATGAAAGAAAAGCTGCTTGGTTCATAAGAGAGGTGTGGGGGGAGGGTAGGAAATAGCCAACATTCCCAGCTGGTGAAAACTGTGTGGAAAATATTAATCCACACTAAAAAAAAACATATTAAATACATTCTTTCTATACAACAGTAACAGATAGGAACTTTAGTTCTAGAGAAACTTAGGAACTACAACTTTGTAGTCCTAGAAGTTCCATTGAATTCAGTGGGAGTTACTTCTGAGTAAAGAAGCAAATGGTTAGACTTATGAAACACTTACTTGGAAATAGGTTTTGTTAAAATAAGTAAGAGAGAGAGGGGGGGGGGAAGGAAGGAATACTTGACAATATACACCAGTCTCTTCAATACCATTTGATTTATCCATTCAACTTCCTTCGCATCTCCAAAGGAAAAAAGTTTATAAAACATAAAGACTAAAGTAAAGACTAAAGTAATGTTAGCGTGATCCTCAGTGTGTTTACTGATTTAGTTCAACTGAGTAGCTTAATCACAATAATAGTAATATATTGGCCTAAGTAAGTTCTGTATTTACCTGTTGCTCCCGACAGGAACATTTAGTTATCAGTATCAAGGAGGACTGTAATACAATTTTTAGGTGAAGCCCTACATCAGGAGTAGGCAACATGTTGCCATCCAGATGTTGTGAACTGCAACAGATTGTGTTGCATAACCCTTATGGTGCAGTGATATTTACAATTGTAAGTCACCACATTTTATGGAGTAAGCAATAAAACTATAAATAATGATGATAATACTGTATGAGATCAACGCTTGATGAAGTCAGAGGATGGGGCTAAATAGTGTTTTCCAGTAGCAGCAGCACTCAAGCGGCCGTCATTTTAAGCAGCCCCTCTCCGGAGCCCTTTTGCGCGCTGCTCATCGTCCCTCCGCTGCCACCACCGCTAGCCCCTGCTGCTCGCAAGACACAGGTAAGTAGCCACCGGGGCTTGTGGTGCTCTTACATCATTTTTTCCCTCCAAAATATAGTCCGGCCCCCCACAAGGTCTAAGGGACAGTGGACCGGCCACCTGCTGAAAAAGTTTGCTGACCCCTGGTCTATATACATGGAAATGTATCTTACATGCATGTTCAAGAAATAATCACTTCAGTAATCTTTACGGGAGACAACCACATGCCACAGAATATTGCAAGGGACATCATTACTTTAGAAATGCAGTAATGTCCTCTTATGGGAATGAGCAAGAACCAACACAATTTACTGTGATTAAAGTCTTATTAACACAAAATGGCAGAGTGAAACAGCTTTGCAACTATAAGTGTTAGTACACAAATAAAAATAACAAGACAGTCAGGTGTAACAACATAGAAAAACATATATTTTTTGGACCATAAACCTAAACTATTAGGCAAGCTGATTGCCTTTTATGGATTGAAGGTAGGAAAACCAGGAAAACCAGGAAAAATGCAGTGGAGGCCTAAACACACCAGGAGGAAAAGCACAATTCAAAGTGTTGGTGCTGACCTTTAAAGCCCTAAACGGCCTCGGTCCAGTATACCTGAAGGAGCGTCTCCACCCCCATCATTCTGCCCGGACGCTGAGGTCCAGCGCCGAGGGCCTTCTGGCGGTTCCCTCATTGCGAGAAGCAAAGCTACAGGGAACCAGGCAGAGGGTCTTCTCGGTAGTGGCGCCCGCCCTGTGGAACGCCCTTCCAGCAGATGTCAAAGCGATAAACAACTACCTGACATTCAGAAGACATCTTAAGGCAGCCCTGTTCAGGGAAGTTTTTAACGTGTGATATTTTACTGTATTTTTGGTTTTTATGGAAGCCGCCCAGAGTGGCTGGGGAGGCCCAGCCAGATGGGCGGGGTATAAATAATAAATTATTATTATTATTATTATTATTATTATTATTATTATTATTATTACTATTTAGAGAAAGAGAGATTTGGGGAAATGAGGATAATGGAAGTAGGAAGTCATAGTGAGACGCTAATAATTTTTAGACCTGAGTAAAGATAAGCTGTCTCCTGAGTTTCACCATGACTTGCAGGGGTACAGTAGCCCCTGGGTCCAGGATATCTGGCAAAAACTAAGCACAAATTCTTTGATGGCTAGTCTACCCAAATGTCGTTGACAGCGACTGTGTGAGTTGGCAGCCAACAACCAGAAAAATAATTCAGGTGGCTGAAGGTAGGCTAACCATTGTAGGCTTGAGCTAAGTCAATTCACCACCCTGGGATCCTCATAACCCTCCCAGTACAGTTATTTAAAAAGAAAAAGCTTTATTTTCAGATAATACTGCCTTGTGCTTCTCATAAGGGTTCTGACATTGGATAGGAAAAGCAACAAGCACGAACAGGTAAATGGCCTGTGAAACTGCTGCTTTTTTGGTCTCTTGTTCGTTGCAGTTATTGTGGCCTGGCCCTTACAGGTCTTTCTTGTTAACAACTGGAAGTTGCAAGGAGGTTACCCGCACTTCTGGTCAGGCAATCACATTTTTAAAAAATGATTGACCCTGCTTCCATAGCACCTTAACTCTTTTGTGTGCTCTCCACAACTCACTGACATTGTAATTCTCAATTATATCTACTTCCCAATATTTTAGTGAAAATAAAGAGGCACAGCATGTAAATGCCTTCAGTTAAAAGATACTGGAATCATACTCACCCGTTCTTGCCCTGCTGTATCCCAGATCAGAAATTTATGAAGTTCATTCCCACAAGGCACAGTTTTAGTCATGAAAGAAGCACTAAAAGGTTGTAAGAAAAAGCAGTACAATACTTAGATATAAGCTTCTTATATTATCAACAAATCGTTTCTTAATACCGGGCCACTGTTAATACCTGGGCAGGTATGTACATATACTACAGATGAAAAACACTGCTGCTAGATAATAAAAGTACCAGTGATGTTCAATCAAAGATTTACAGAAGTTGCTATATGAATGTTGCTATTTTGAACTATATCAATGTAGCATTTTCTCTGAATAAATGAAATTATTAACATATGACCTTCCAGTTCAATGAGAAAAAATTGAATTGTTCCAGTAAAAGTTGGCGAATTATTTACAGTTAAGTATCTTGTATCTCTTTGAATTATGGTGCTGGACTGCAAGAAGATCAAACCTATCCATTCTTAAGGTAGGCTAACCTTTGTAGGCCACCCTTGAGCTAAGTCAATTCACTACCCTGGGTTCCTCATAATTGATCCAGTGAGCCCTGAGTGCTGACCGAAAGGACAGACCCTGAAGCTGAGGTTTTAATACTTTGGCCACCTCATGAGAAAAGAAGACTCCTGGGAAAAGACCCTGATGTTGGGAAAGATTGAGGGCACAAGGAGAACAACAGAGGACGAGATGGCTGGACAGTGTTCTCGAAGCTACTAACGTGAGTTTGACTGAAGTGTGGGGGACAGTGGAAGACAGGAGTGCCTGGCGTGCTCTGGTCCATGGGATCACGAAGAGTCGGACATGACTAAACAACAACAACATCTCTTATGCTGCTGCTCATCTGAGTAGTGCAAGGGGTACTACTATACCAATGTGATTTTTTTCTGCCAGCATAGCACTATGCTATGTTGGCACAGAGGGACTTGGGCAATGATAGAATAATTCCTGGCAGGCATGACACAAGGATAAAATCGTTCTTTAAGCCTCCAAAGTTTTCTTTTTAGCACAAGTTGACAGATTTGTCTCTAGACATAAACATGCATGCATTAAATTCAAATCATATATTGCATAGTTGGTAAGCTTTGAAGTTTTGGAAAAATTAATGAAGATGAATTACATGCCATGCACTTACACTGTGCTATCCTGTCTTGTTAAAAGCCAAGGCGATGTGATGAATTATAAAATCTTTGGAAGCAGATACACGCCTAGGAACTGTCAGCAAGTAAATTTTAAATATCATAATTTGGGTTCCGATGTTCCTCATGTAGATGCTATTAAAACCAAAGCTTAATATACAAACCTAAATAAAAGAGCTATTTAATACCATGTTGGGAGAGAGGTCAAAAACATCAATCACTTATATGGGCCTTAAGCACTAACTTTTTCAAAAAAGTTTTTTTGGGGTTTTTACATCTACTCAAATGGCTCAGAGCCATAGGCTTTCCACAAATCAGTTATATTCCAAGAGCTCTTATTACTTTATTTAATAAAATAGTTGCTGGGCCAAAGCCTGCCTGAAAACCATAGCTATATAAAAGAGAGCCAATGTGTCACAGTTGTTAAGAGTGCCAGACCAGGGTTCAAATCCCCACTCAGCCAGGAAGCTCACAGAGTGCCCTCTGGCCAGTTACTCACTTTCAGCCTAATCTACTGTATCTCACAGGACTGTTGTGAGGATAAAATGGGGAGGAAGAGTACCATATATCCCTCCTGAGGATACAAGGAAATGCAGTCTTTATGCACACAGATGCACTGGTTATTTCACATGTTCCCAGAACTGTAACTTGACTTATACGAAGTCCTGCCAAAGCATTTACTGACAATGGCTATGTTCCAACACAAATGAGCAGTAAATAACAAAATAAAGAGACAAAAATATACATCTGTTCAGTAAAGTAATTGTAATAAAATAGAGGTTTGAGAGAAGCTAGAAACAATATATTAATACTGAGATCTAATTGACTGCTAATTAATGTTTATACATCAAAACTCATTATAAAATAACTAAAAACCCCATAATTCCATCCTCTAGAAGCTAGACTAAAAAAAAACCCCACCTAGTTGCATAACAAATAATAACTCTTCAAGGTACATAATGGATAATAGTGTGGAACTGGCATTACCTAAAGAGAAAGTTAATAGGCTTACTCAATTAATAGCTCTCTACATTATACAACACTTCGAAAGAATGAACAAAACGACTATTGTGTTGAGTAGTGAGCTTTCCCATAAACTTGAAATATAAATGGGTTATATCAATTCTGTTTATTTACTAAACTGAAACTGTAGTAACATATTATATGTATGTATGTATGTATGTATGTATGCATGTATGTATGTATGTATAGTACTTACCCAATAGTGGGGCTAATATTGTGGTCAAAATGATCCTGAACAAATCGACAAACTATACTAGATTTGCCAACTCCAGTATCCTGAAAAATAAGAAAGGAAGAATCAATTCAACATTACATTGAAATAAGATGTGGGTTAAAAAGAACAATTGTCTAGTCTGAGGAATGTTTACTTAACTACCTAATGGTCCATAATAAGTTTTTCCTCAGTACATGCCACTTATACTGCAGTGTAGAAATCAATAAAGTCCTGAGGCAGCTGTGATTTAAAACCATTCAGGCAGATTCTAGTCAGTAACTGTGGCAGAATAGTGATATTGCTATTACGAAAAATTTAGCCCACCTACTGATTTGATTTGAGATGTTGCAATTCCAGGATTGTGAAGTGTTTTTTTAAGATTAGAAATTATTTGTAGGCAACTTCAGGCAATACCATTGTTATTCCTGATTTGAAGTGAATGTTTGAAAACATAAACTGCATTTCCCCTTCTGTGGTTAAATGGTTTCCTGTTCAGCTTTTAAAATCTAATTTGTTCCAAACAACCCCAAACCACCTCCGGTTAATACACATCTTGGTAAATATCATGGTAGTTTAGCAGCTCACATATTAAAAGACCCTGGTTTTGCAAATACCTACCATGTATAAGCTGATTTAATGTTCTCATAGTCTATTGTTCATTGATCCTATTGGAATTAATTGCGATAAAGTGTATGGAATTTGCCCTTAACTAATTTGACTCACTGTTTCTGTGATAAGACTTCTGCATCTATGTTCTAATGCATGCTTTTTTTGAGTTGGGGAAGCTTAATGATTCATTTTAACTTCCTTTTCCTCACCCACCTCAAGTAAGATAAAAATATTCAAGGAGGGTGTGAAGCCTGGGGGGGGGGAGGGTGTGGCTGGTGTCCTGGCCCTCCTCAGCCAAGGAAGAAACATGCCTGTTAACTCTTTATGAATTCATCTATGTCTCCTGGTCCTCCTGGTCCGCTCCAGCCTCTGAAGTTCCCTTGAGAACAGAGTGAGCAAGGGGGAAAAAACCTACCACTAATCATCATATCAGAAGTCAGGAAACAATATTGCCTAAAGCCAAGTGGCTTCCCGGCTTCTCCCCCTCCCACTGCAGCAGCCACAGCCCCCACCCCGTATGCATACGTCTGACTTGCTTGCTCCTGGTGTTTTTATTTATTCAAAATCCTGGCCCCCGTTTCTTAAAATAAAAGATGTCCTGCTTTCAGTATGATTTTCCAGTCCTTTTGTACTTACTGTCTTGCTACATTAGCACATTGTGAACTGCACAGACTGATTTGTGGGTCTCACTGGACAGCTGGGGTTGGAGAAGGTGACTTTTACTCATTCCCTGCTAATTACATGCTTGAATGGGGACAGCACTCCTCACTTAGGGGGACGGGGGAAGGAGGACAATACATTTAAAACAAGAACTTACATTACTGGGTGGCCAGATAAATAAAATAAATTTAAAACAGAGAAATTGCTAGAGGAAAAGCACAATTTGGATGTGCTCATTAGAAGTCATAATATAGGTTAATCTTTCCTCTAATAGTCCCCTTATCAAAATAGGTTTGTTTCACTTGCACGTGGTTGGTTTGTGTAAGCATTTTCTTACTGCAAGGAGGTAAAATGTTTAATATCCTAATCCTAAAAAACATTACTAAGAAGTAGGTCTAATAAAAACACACACATATATATCCAAGTAAGCAAAGGGTAGAAAATGTAAGAGTAATTTGAGCTGTAAAGCTGTGGAAAACATAATTTGTGTATGCTTTTTTGACACTGCCACGGTTTCCATGCACATGAATGAACCTTGCTCCCTCAGTGCAGTCTCTCATCTTGCCACAAGAGGAAGACCTAGCCAGCATTTGTTACACCATATGTTCAGATAACACACGTGTTATTAAACAACGCTAATAAGTACCTAAATCCTTTTCATTTAAGAGCAACATCACGTTAATATGCATATAGGTAAGTAGCCTTCAGTAAAGTATTGAACTGCCATAATTTCACACATACATACACCCTACCTAAGGCTGCAGCATAAAGCTTGTAACCCTACTCTTAAAGTGCTCACACCATCCAACATCTATCTCTATTTCAGTACAAAATAAAACATATAATAATGTGTCCCTTTACACTATATAGTTTAAAGAAGGAGTTCTTAAACTGTGGTCTGTGGACTAATGTTGTCCCATGAAATCCATTCAAGTGATCTGTGGTAAAATTGCAAGGTGTCAAGAATATCTGTACACTCAGCCCTGCACTTTGCATGTTTTTTCTTCTGACAACAATGGAGATGAAGGCTGTGTCGATCAGGGCCAGATTATCAAACAAGCTTAAAAGACCCTAGTATGGGATCTATGATTTTCATAATATGACACTGGTTTTGATAATGATGGAGGTTTATTCAAGAAGTAAAACCAATGCAAGTTTACCATGGTCTGTCCAGATCCCCAGCGGTTTTCAAGTGGCCTGTGGGGGAAATGGTTTGAGAACTGCTGGTCTAAAGGACTATATTCAACCACTGCAACTCTCTGGCTAGCCTGATGGAAAGGAAGCTATAAAAATATATCTATTTATAGTAAAGCAAACACAAAAGTCAGTTTTAAACGACTGCATGGGAAAAAATGGCATTTTCTTACTGTTATGCAATATTAAAATTGCTTGTGTGATTTAAAGATTTTGTAAGCATTCTGTTTCTTATTTACATAAAGATTGGCAACATAGACAGACAAAACAGTAGTAAGCAAGCATAGTATTTTAAGTTTCAGGGGTGTTTATTAAATACACTGTCAGATTTCCAATTTCATAACTTCAACCAGATGCTACTAAAGAACAAAACTTTGTTACAACTTGGCGTATTATCTTATATGTTAAATTTCCATTTGCACAAACTATAACTACTATGATATTATTGTAGTAATTTTTATTGGGGATATCCTTTATTCAGCACTTTGAGATGTAAAATTGCTTCAAGATGCTTTATAGGAAGCAATTTATAAATGAAATACTTAAATCATATTTTTGCCTGTTATTTTTATTATTTGTTTAAATGTGGAAAAAATAATTTTCCATACACAAAGTTGGCTTAAGATTTTGATTTTAAACATATCCTATGGAGGATTACCTCCCTTTATTCTATCCCGCTTGCTATGGTTGCCATGTGTCCTATTTTTCAAGAACACATCCTCTTTTTAAGGGGTAAAATCTGAGACAAATTGCATTTATTTGCTTTGAATAGCTGTCATAAAAGGTAAAGGTAAAGGTACCCCTGCCCGTACGGGCCAGTCGTGTCCGACTCTAGGGTTGTGTGCCCATCTCACTTAAGAGGCAGGGGGCCAGCGCTGTCCGGAGACACTTCCGGGTCACGTGGCCAGCGTGACGAAGCTGCTCTGGCGAGCCAGCACCAGCGCAGCACACGGAAACGCCATTTACCTTCCCGCTATAAAGCGGTACCTATTTATCTACTTGCACTTTGACATGCTTTCAAACTGCTAGGTGGGCAGGAGCTGGGACCAAAAGACGGGAGCTCACCCCGCCGCGGGGATTCGAACCGCCGACCATGCGATCGGCAAGCCCTAGGCACTGTTTTACCCACAGCGCCACCCGCGTTGATCTGAGACAAACTGCATTTATTTGCTTTGAATAGCTGTCATAGCATCCTCTTTTTTGCTCTTCATGATATGGCAACCCTAACACCTCCACCAACCACACAGAATCTTACCAATCAGCCCTAAAAGAGGTCAGAGAAAGAGATGGCTGTGGGATGTGGCGAACATAGTTAATATCTGTGTGCAGATGGGTAAATGTGGATAAATATGATCAATTATTTGTAAATTTTAGGGAGCAACTTCTGAGGTAGAGGAAAATGCCTGGGAGAAACCATTTCCTGAAATTCAGTACAAGAGGAAGTTTTCCTCCCTTACTGCTGTTTCCCCAGCTGATCAGACAGTGACAGCTTTGCAACTTTTTCCATGTCTTACTAGTGCAGTCATGTTTCTAAAACCACATTTCAAAGATCTGCTCTGCTGCTTGGAGAGTATTTGAACCTGGCTGTCAATGAATACAAGTTGTATAATACTTTTGGGAGTGTTCTGAAGATTCTGGCTACACTTTTTGGAATTTTTTTTTTAATTCAAGGGCTATTCCAAGGTGGCTCATATTGAAAAGAAAACCCAGTCCAGTTCCGTTCAAAACAACTTGGTTTTATTTTCTTGTGCTAAACGTTGAATCTTTTTCATGCTTCCCACAGGACTCCACATATGACTTGAGGGTGATGTGGTCAACCCACAGCCTGTGTAGTCCATAATCAACCAAGTGCAGATAATGAAAATACAAACAGTTGGCAAAATATACATAGTGGAAAGCAAGCCTTGGTTTTTAAACTGTTGCCCATAGATAAAAGTGCAAAACTATAGACTAGTCTTAATGTCTCATCTGGAAAATAAGAACAGCCTATGTCTTTAGGGCCAGCAAGTGTATATCAGGAGTTCCAGCATGATTTCCAGTTCTTTGCTTCCACAACGATGCAAGTGAAAGTGTTTCTAAGTAATCCTCCCCACAACGACGATATTACTCGACTAAAGACACCACCTCTCTCTGACACTTCCTCCTTCCCCAAATCCCTACATTTGGAGCTGAAGGCAATATATGTACCTCCATAACTGCATCTGGTTGAAGCTATTCATTAACACACTTCACTGAGCCAGATTCAACTAACTAATTCAACCAGATTAAATGAAACATTTGTGCTAGCAGAAGCCAGAACAAATCCCACTATTGCAACTGGGGCTTCCATCCTCCCCCCGCTCCCCACTAAATCAGCTCTGGGAGACAGGAGAACCCTAAGAAAAGCACACGGTGAGTGGGGAGGGGCAGGTTATAGTACTCTGTCGGGCAAGCAGACGTTTGTGCTGACAGAACTATTCTAATAGTGCAATGTTTAATGTTTAATTCCACCCATTAATTTTATTTTCTATTTTAAAACAATCAACTCTGAAGAGTCTCTCTGCCTCCGATTCTCAGTCCCTTGCTGCAGAAAATCATGCCTCGCTGGCTGTGGAGAGGAGGAAGAAGAGGAGTGGCCACCATTGGCCAATGCAATGCGGATGTGCGACATCACATGCAGATGCTTGCACAGTGTGTGTGACATCACATTCACTACATGCAGGCATGTGTGTGTGACGTCACATGTCTGTGGGCAGAAACTCACAACCCTGAGGGAAAGATGGCAATCCTGTGACATACAAAGAGTTCAGTGGATTTATCTTATGAATCTGAAGACCCTTTGCAATGGATGACAAAAGACCATGAAGTTGCTCCAAAGTCCCAAACTTTGTATCAGAAAATATGCTATAATTTTAAAAACTTGCCATTGTAACATGACTAAAGCACTTTACTACAAATACAACAGATTTTTTTTATTACAAATTCATTACCACCCAGAGGTTATCCTGTACACAGGCATTTTTACAAAGGTGGTACCTACTGAACTGAAAAGAAATCCAAAGTATGTTCATTCCCCCTCTCTTGTAGTGGTTCTTCTTGTTAGTACTGAGTAACTCACTATTTCACACTCTTTTGGCCTGGCATACAGCCCTCCCCCACCATCACTTGCCAGTGCAGACTAACTGAACCAACCCATTAAAAAAAATTCCAACCTAAATAAGCCTATTATCAGGAAGTTGTAATATGGGTTACACTTGCATATGACAACATTCTCATGAACTTAGGAGATGAGACAGTACAGGCTGTTTAATACATATTTTAATTATAACCTAGGTGTTATCAAATTCTTTACATTTTCTCTTGCCTGCTTAATCCCACACAGATAAGAGGCAGGAATTGTCTATTATATGCCTATAAAATGTGTTTACATATTTTAAAGGTTCTACTTGTGTTGCAAATCTTCTTGTAAGAAAGAATTCTCAACGTTTCAAATATATTACACAAGCATAGTTGTATATTTGACTTCTGCAAATGAAAAAAAATCTAACTTTGGTAGTTAGTACAAATTAAAAACTAAGGTCAGCCATGGACTCCCAATGACATCAACCACATCCTGTTCTTTTGCTGAAGAGTTAAAAAAAAAGCCTTGTAACAAACTTCTATCATACCTACAATTTATACCTTTAAAAAAACAAAACAAAACCACACATTCTACTTGTGGCTATGTTCTTTTTGCACAAGTACCCTTCTAAGTGATTTCAGTGAAATGAGGCAACCAGGATGCTCCCACCTTTCAGTGATTTTAGCCAATGAGTGAATTGGGAGCTGTGGTTGACAAGTGAGTTGTGTGGACACCAAGCAAAAGGGATTCATGGGATCTCAGAAGAGCTGCTGCTTTCCTCTTCCCTTTAGTGTACTTTTCCTGCTTCTTTCTCATTTTTTAGTCCTTGGAATCTCTGCAGTTTGCCTTTCTCCCCCCCCCCCCAACAACTGTGGTTAGGAACTTTCTGGAAGTTGTTTTTTGCAAATATGATTACACAGTAAGTACAGTGGTACCTTGGGTTACAGATGCTTCAGGTTACAGACGCTTCAGGTTACAGACTCCACTAACCCAGAAATAGTACCTTGGGTTAAGAACTTTGCTTCAGGATGAGAACAGAAAATTGTGTGGCTGTGGTGTGGCAGCAGCAGGAGGCCCCATTAGCTAAAGTGGTGCTTCAGGTTAAGAACAGTTTCAGGTTAAGAACGGACCTCCGGAACGAATTAAGTTCTTAACCTGAGGTACTACTGTATGTTAAAGCATCCCCCTGCAACGGCCAAGGCAAATTATGAAAACTTTGCAAAGAGTCATGTCTGCTGCTGAAGAAGAGTCAAAGGCTAAACACTCATTAAGAATTCACTGTTACATTATTATGCAGTACAATGGTACACATGTCTACTCAGAAGTTTGTGACTTTGTGCTTCATAGTGGTTACTCGCAGGAAAGTGGGTACAGGACTACATCCCAGACCTTGGTATACGGTTGGCCTTAGGAGAAAGCACACTTCTTGTGCCTTTAACAGAGCTGTGGGAGGTAGAACTACAAATTAAGGTTTTTTCTAATACAGAAATATAATTATGGGGAAAGCTTCACCTGCTCACATAGTTTCTGTCAAATACTTTGTCTGTATGGCCATTAAATTATTTTTAGACCCTCTACTACACCTTCAGAAGACGACACAAATTTGCGTGTTCAGACCCAGAGACCTCCCTCCTAAATAAAGACACATTTGACTCAAATTTTAGTTTTGGTTTTGGGTAGAATTTAGGCCACAACTTTATTGATTACAGAAAAGTGAGTGGTTGCAAAGGCTCTGGTTTGACAAGCTCACTACACCCTTGTAGGTAGCGCTGACCCAGAGCTCTATCATAGGTCAGCCAAGGGTGAACACCTGAGGAAGGTGAAAAGCCTGGGAGCAGACTCTATTCACTCCCCAGATGCTCCACGGGACTCAGGCACGGGGTCAACCCCTTTTCGGGGGCTGGCCAAACCAAGTTGAATCTCTGGATTCCTTTAACAGAATACCCTTCACATAGGGATGGCGGACCGTTCTCCCATCCCTATCATATGAACCAGTGCCTATGCACAACCTTACAAGTTGTGACGAATTGCTGCACGGCAGGCGAAGCCCAAATTACAACAGCCAATCAGCCAAGTGGGAAAATTCCTGCCGTACCCGTCCCAAAGACAGACGACACACGACGGCATAGCAAGGTCAATCGCAAATGGCCCTAAAATTAGGGAGAGGTGGGCGGGTGTTCCGATGCACAAGCCAAAAGAGGAAGCTCTGGGTCATGTGCATGGCTTTATATAGGTCCCTCGATCCGTTTAGACTGCAGCCCAATTTGCCAGATTGAAACCCAGCATCGAGTGACCTACCAATCGGGTGTTGTGGCTATCCAATGGACCCACCCACAGTCTCCAGATCTCACCGCAACATGTGCCCTCTTTTAGGAAGGACACGATTTGCATGACACAAAGCATATGCAAATTTTATTCAAATCTGTGTCCTCTTTTGCAAGTGGGTTAGAGGGCCACTAATTAGACTTCATCTCAAATTATATCATCACTTGCATTTGCTCCTCTCCTCATCTAAATCCATATGTACCGTACTCCGTCCAAAACAGAATACAGTCAGATTGGATTCCTTCAATTCCCTTTCAAGGTCCATGTTTTTTGGTGTACAGTATATGCATTTCCACATAACACATTTCAATGCATACAAAAACTACACTTTTTCGGTAACATGCAACTAAATAAACATGTTAATGGAAACAGGTCCTCTAATAGGGTTCCCATATTTGAAACAGTGAAAATGTGAGACAGAAGCCTTTTTTGGCCAAAGTTTATGAGCTTTTTTAGTTTTGCCCAAAGCTGTTGAGCGTTTGGGGGCAACCCACCCCCAAGAAAAACAATTTTTGTGCTATTTTTATGGGAATTCGGAAAAAATGACACTGTCAATATGGGCTGCCATACATCTGGATTTTCCTGGACATTTTGCCTATTTCCACTGACTACTGACTGCAACATTTCGGATATGTCCGGATATGTCCGGGAAATTCCATGAACACATTCCAAGCCACAGACTTCAGTATGGTTGCCCAGATTTTATAAAGCCTTATATGCATTTTTGATCACATTTTGCAGTGAAAGGGGAAGAAGGTCTGAACAGTGAAGATATTGTTATTTATACAGCAACACCTATAAAAATATAAATGAAACTTTACTGTTATAAGCACTGACCTGCCTTGTTCTAATAATCTGTATCTGACACAGGCCAGCTTGCTCTGCTACAGGAAGGATATTGCACTCTTGGAAAAACTGACCGTCAAGCCTTTATGAAAGGTGATGTAAGTAAATCACGATCAAAGCTGATGCTTTTGTAAGATATTGCATTTAAGTTCACAAAAGCCTCCTCCCAATGACTAGTAGTCTTGGCTGGTGTAACTGAAACTCTTCATGTCCTCTTTTTTTCCTGTGTTTCTCTCTGACATTTGTTTACAAGCTGGAGAGTTGTGCAAGCCTAGTACATGCAGTACATCCACAGAGTCTTATTTAAAAAGCCTCTTGTAAATCTAACTTTAGCATTCACAGATTTCACAAGACAATGAGCTTTCAAAATACTGACTCTAAAGGTACAATCCCATGCACTCGTGTGAGTTAGGGCCTACTGAATTAAGAGAGGCTAACAGCACAATCCTATACAGGTCTACTCTACTGAAAGGTTCAACTGAATTCAACGTTACTTATTCCCAGATAGGTGGATACAGGACTGCAATTTAAGGAAATATTCATAGAACTGGCTACGGGTTTTGCTTGCTCAAGAAAAAAAGCACGCCACATTTTCTAGAATAAAAGTTCAGTAATCATGCTGGAGATAGCTAACCTAAAAAAATGAAAGGTCATATACCATAAGATAAACCATGCAAAACTTTATATGTTGAGCTATTAAATGTACAGAAGCAAGTACAGTGGTACCTCGCAAGACGAATGCCTCGCAAGACGAAAAACGCACAAGACGAAAGGGTTTTTCGTTTTTTGAGTTGCTTCGCAAGACGATTTTCCCTATGGGCTTGCTTCGCAAGACGAAAACGTCTTGCGAGTTTGTTTCCTTTTTTCTTAAAGCCGCTTGAAGAGGTGCAGTTGCGACGGACAGTGCTTCGCAAGACGAAAAACATCGCAAGGCGAAAAGACTCGCGGAACGAATTAATTTCGTCTTGCGAGGCACCACTGTACAGATCATAAAGGTATGTTACACTTTAACTTCCCTAAGAATACACAGTGGAAAATGCCCACAACAAACTTTTAAAAGTTTTTATTGCTAAAACTGAGGTGTATGCAGTTTTGAATAGTTTTAACATTTATAAAAAGTCTGTATATTGCAGTTTAATTTATGTTACTTATGACAAAAGGAAAGGCAAAGAAGCTGCAAATATAAGTACTTCTCTTTTTCTTTAGATGCTGTAACACAGCTGGTTTGGATAGCAAATGGAAATAAGCTAAGCAGAATGAAACTTCTGCAATTAGTTCATTAGGTCACATACATCTTTTCCATCATTCCAGCGAAATCAGTGAAATAGGGTGGTACACATAAAATACTTGTTTAAAGGTTTTAGAAAGAAGGACAAGAACATGTTGATTGAACTAAGTAACGTCCTAGTAGAAAAGCACCTCTGCACTATAGCTGCCACCCATTCTGCTGCAGCATGGGTGATTATATCCTGCGTGGGTGGCCATTGTACTCAAGGTTTAAAGCAGGAGAAGGATTCTAGGCCAAAACCTAGGCACAGCAAAAATATACAGCACAGCAAAATAAAGACTCCCCCAAGTGATTTGCACAACCTACTGTGGATCCATAGGACAATCATAGGCCAGCTTTCTGTAAAATAAGTTCTGTGGCGCTTACTCTCATGTACGTCTGCAAGAGAACAAGCCTTCGTGCTGGTAATGTCAACAGTTTATCTCCAAGAGTTTTGACCTAAATAATCTATGCAATGGGCTATGTAGCTGGCATTGTTTGGCACGTATTAATTTATTTACATTTATATCCCACTTTTCTTCCATCATGGAACACAATGTGGCATATGTAAGGTGGCTCCCAGGTGTTCTTTCATCCCAGAACTGACCAGACCCAGCCCAGGTTAGCTTCAGCAAAGCTATAGTCCTATGTGCCTGCAGATCATATCTCCACACACTGGAGTAGTTTTTTATTTAATCCATTCTAAGTGGCTCTTTACTTTTTTGGCAAATATTGCTGATTTTTAAACTTCCTTCTTCCTTATTTGTTGTACACACAATGCCATTCTCTTAAAACTAAAACTAGGTTTATTTGTTTTGCCCAAATAAAAGGGAGGCAAGTCTATGTAGTTAGTACAAGCCAAACATGGCTGTGCAAAACAGTGTGTCATTCCAACAAAAGGTTTGTCAAGAACACTGAAAGCAAAAAGAGAAACAACTCCCTGGAAACCGGTCTGTGTTTGCCCGCCAAGTTTCAGCTGAGAGGAACTTAGCACAACTGATGCAAACTCTTCTAAAGACACAGGCACAGAAAGACAAAATTTTAGCTGAGCTGTGTCCGATGTTTAACTGCTTTGCATGCGGGCAGTTTACTGTCCAACTACTGCCAAAATGAGTTGAAGTATGTAGCAATCTCTTTCCTCTCTCCAGCACAAAACGTTACTTGCTAAAGATAAACCACAAAAGACCATGTTTGGATAAAACATATTTTAGCTTGTGGAAGAAAGTTTAAGAGAGGGAGGAGGGATGGGCAAAATCCTTCTGTAGTTCAGCATATGAGAAGCACCAGTATTTTTTTTAAAGCCACCTTTCCCCCATCCCAAAAGAAACAATGAACTAATTCGTATGGAGATGGTGAATCTGGGCCTGGACCACTGCAGGTGGGGGCTGGTATGAGGGGGAGAGTAAAGCTCTCCAGTTAGAAAACTGGACGTCAGGGGAAAGGATTGTAGGACGATCATTTTCTATCTGCATATATCTACAAACACAGGCTCGCCATCTCAGTGAGAACTATATCTCCCAGAAGGTATAAGACTCCATTTCCACCTGGTGGAACGAAGTGAGGTAGAGCAGGAATGGATTAAGCAGGGAAAGATCCCAGGCGCGATGGCGGAGGGTGAGGGGATGTCTGCCTAACATCCCTATCTAGCACAACTGCCAAACTTCCCAGAAAGCAACTCGAGGAAGCGAGAGCCAAACAAGCCTTTGCAGAGCAAACGAACATCTGGCCAAGTGGGGGCCGAAGGGAAGACAAAGGAAGCTCTTCTGCAAAGACCACGAAACTTTCCAAGGTGCCTCGGGGCAGGCATCCTTCTCGCTCTCGTTCCTCAGTTTGCGCGTTGTTGTTTTATCCCCACGACACGGCTTGAGAACCCAGCGCCTCCTCCCCGCCATCTCTCCTTCAGCCCCCACCCCAGCCCACTCCACCTCTTGGTCGCTACTCACTCCAAGCAGACACACTTTCAGCTCTCGTATCGCCATCATCTGCTTGGGGCTTGGCGGCTTCGCATCCTTCGGAGGAGCCAATCTCCCTCGCGCTACCCACTTGCACCGAGCAAGGAAAGCAGCTGCGGCTATTTCTGGGCAGCCCCAGCCCTCAGCCGCCACCGGTCACATGAGCGCAGCCCCGGAGGCTCCAGCTCCTCCTCGCGTCTTTTTGGTGCTTTCCTCACCCAAACCCAACACGTACAAAATATCTGCGCTTCAGCATATTTCAGGAGACGCGGTTTCCATTCTTGGGTCTGTGCTGCCGCTGTTGCTGCTGCTGCATTTCCAGACAGGCAAGTTTAAAGAGACAAACTCTTCTGCTGCTCACAATAGCAGTCTGGAGTTCCCGCCCATTTTTCTCCTCGCACATTCTTCTGGGGAAATTGTTCGATATTCCAAAGGGAACAGCAAGAGGCAATGCTCCAAAGGGAGGGGAGGGGGAGGAGGAGGTGGAGAACATAATCTTTTGGGGGAAACGTTTCAAGTAAAAAAATAAAAAATTAAATTTTAATTCCAAAAAAGTACAACTAAAAGGGGTTGACACATTCAATAAATGCTCATTTATCAGAATTCCACTCAGTCGTGTGTGGGTTAACAAACAAACTTAAAAAGTAATAATTTGTTTTTAAAAGCTTCGCTCCCAAAAAAAAGTGTAACCAGAAATGTCATTGATATATCACTCATGATATAACAGGATTTATTCACAGAAGAAACTGAAAATAATATCTTAGTTAGTCAGGACACTCAAACTGAGCAAGACCTGTCAAGCCCTACTGATTAACTGACATATAATATAATCTGTGCCATAGCCAGGAATGATAATAATAATAATCAAATTCTGCACTGGTAAACTAAAAAGGGAAACTGGATTCTTTGATGTGTACAAGTACTAATTTGCATAATATAGTCTACCACCCCTAGAGATGTCATTAGAAACCTAGCCCTGCCTCAAAGGAATGAGCAATGATTATGGGAAAAAATTCTATGCATACCAGATCTTTCCAGAATCATAGAGCGCTTTCAGACTTGCTATTTTGCCTGTGGGATTTAATCACATATAGCAAATCCAGGTTGTGCAATTAAAATGGATTTGGCTCTTACACAACAAACTCACTTAAGAAAACAAAAACAAAATAGACTTTGCAGTAAGAAAAGTGACAGGAAAATGCATTGTGACGTGTCATAATATAACCTCTACACAAACAGATTAGTAAACAACATGCATCCTATAATCCATACACACACTGTGTGCAAACAAATCAAGATGAATGCACAATAAAAAGGTCAGGAAGTGTCTACAGACATAGAAATTCAGACTAAATACAGTTGTTGTTTTTAGTCCATATTCAGGTAGATATCAATTAGTACTGTATATATCACATAGTAATTTTAGAGTGTAGTAGCCTGGAGGGTGAGGAAGGCTTTAGATGGGCAAAGAGTCAGCCCAAGTATTTTACCACTGTAAAATAATGGTCATGTTCAGAATTTCATACCAGAAAAAAACTTGCCAGCCCAAGTGAGGACTCCTTGCAATAAAATGCAGTGATTGACATAGCCTGTAACTTTCTGTCACAGAAGTGAATTGGCTTAAAGTAAAGCCAAAATAGTAAAGCCAGTCCTTTATATCATGGATTTCAATGGGATCCGCTGAGTTCCGTGGGATAAAGCAAACAGGCTGCAAATGGGACGAACAGATCAAATAAACACCCCATAATATGCATGCAATGACCTAAAAGGCCACAACAATAAATTTCAGTGGAGACATAAATTTCTCCAGTGATGTGGTTCCTTTTCCTGCCAAGGTAAATATAATAATAATAAATTAGTTTAGTTAGTCTAAAAGGGTTTCTTGTTGAAAGGCGGAAACTAACATTTGTCTGCATGTATTAAGGAATTGGACAGGAAAGAAAAAGATATGGAGATGGGTAAATCTGTAGATCAACGTCTTACACACTCCCTCAGTGTCCATGGACCTAAGGCAGATAATCAGTGAAAGTTGTTACAGATTTGTGGGGGAGGACCCAAACCCTAGAAATTAATAAATGGTAATATTTTAACTAATTGGGATATGAAAGGAGTAATATCCGCTGCAGAGGAATTTCTGGGATAGCCTGTGCAAACAGACCTGGCCAAGCTAGGGCCTTTAAGAAGAAGAGTTTGGATTTGATATCCCACTTTATCACTACCCTAAGGAGTCTCAAAGCGGCTAACATTCTCCTTTCCCTTCCTCCCCCACAACAAACACTCTGTGAGGTGAGTGAGGCTGACAGACTTCAAAGAAGTGTGACTAGCCCAAGGTCACCCAGCAGCTGCATATGGAAGAGCAGAGACGCGAACCCTGTTCACCAGATTACGAGACTACTGCTCTGAACTGCTACACCAAACAATACAGGGCCATTGAGAGCCATTGGCAATGCAAGAGAACTGTCCTTTTCCCCTACCATGAGGTGTGACTTGGAAAGTTGTCAGGGTAACTGGACGTGATGTCACAGGAAGAGTTTGGGGCCGTTGGCATAACTGAGAATAAGCTTTAGGATAGCTGAGAAAAAGGCCAGATCCATTTTGGGCAGGCTGGCTGAAGGCAGGCTAGGAGAAATGCCTCAGGCTCCACTGCTGCACTGCTGTGGGGAATAGGCTCCTCTTGAGATGCCTCTTCTGTAAGATCTGTACACCCTCCATCTACATGCAGGTATAAATATATGAATCATAAATCTTAAAACTATGACAGCCTCCAACGTGCCTTCAATTCTCCAAAGGGGCAGAGACCCCAGTTGAGGGCCAAGGCTCCTGGAATCCCATGCATGGCTCAGCAGGGATAGGGGTGGCCTCTAACACTACTTACATCTCACTATAGTAGAAATACAAAATGGTTGGCACTTTGTTTTTCCAAGCCCATCTCCATGAGCTGTGCCAATCAGGAGTAGAGTTTCTAACTTGAACTTATAGGGCCTGAGTCAAGATAGTATTGTCACAAGATGTATTCTCGACTCAGCAAAATGTTCACGATTATATTAGGCAGGGATTCAGGCTCAATTAAGTTGCACCTCTCATCCTCACGACTCACACACCTCCACTCCTATCAAGCCCCAATAGATACAATACACATAAAAGTAGCCTATAGTAAGCCAGCATGGGCTGCAATAATGTATAGAAAAAGCAAATATATATGCCAGGACAACACTGCACCAAATCTCATTGTACTTTCTTATAAATGCCTGACACAAAACAATAAATCTTCCTGTACAGTCATGACCCAGAACTTGTTCCTGAGTACTTTTCATCTTATTTAATTATTACCCTAAAATTGCTGGTTTGTGAACTGTAGTCTCATTCATGTAAAAGTAATAAGTTTACTAACCAGTTTTAAATAGGCTGAAATGTTTTAAGGACTAAAGCACTCATAAAGCACACTACAAATATTTTGTGCAAGATTCAATCTGTTAAACAAATGTGATTATCACGAAAGTCAAGGTCAAACAAGGTAAGGAGGAAATATAAGGACAATCTTCTCTGTTTATCTAACTCACACAAAGAAGAAAAAAATAGAGACATGTCCTTCAAGCTGCCTCTGACCCAATCTGTTCCAGGAAACACCATAATTGTTTGTCTGCATTCAAAGAGCTGTGGTCAGGGAAACATTTCTGGGGAATTTGTCATATTTTAGTATGTTTAAAACTGCAGAAAAACAACTCTGACAATCCTTGCCTTCTCTCCCTCCCCCTTTTGTAGCAGCTTGGTTGATCAGCAACTTTTGTGTTGTTGTTTTCCTTTTGTGATGCTGTGATTTTTTTCCTTCTATAAATAAATTAAGAGAAACTAAAAAAGAATAAGAATGGAGAAAGCACTGCTTAGTGGTAGAGTGCATGCCTTGCATGCGTGTAGAAGGTCCCAATTCAATCCATTGCACCTTCAGCCCAAAAGACCTGCGGTAGCAGTGGTCTGAAAGCAGGAGTCTGAGACACTTCAGTTACAGTGCATAATACTGGGCTAAACAAACCAAAGTTATGAGTGGTATGAAGAAAGGTAACAAATTAATTTTGTGCGTTCAGGTCCTGCTTCTGGACTTCCCACAGGCCTCTGACTGGCCACTGTGATAACAAGATTTTGGACTAGATGGGACATTGGATTAATCTAGCAGGCCAGTCTTATGTTCTCATTAATTTATTTAACAAAAACCAGTTGTGCAGAATGACCCATGTCTAGTCTTGTGCTGACTTCCATTAAAATTACTCTGCTCTTTCAACTGATCTGCTTCTTTTAACTAATCCCATTAGCTGTGCAACTGTTGCTAAGTATACAGTGGTACCTCAGGTTACATACGCTTCAGGTTACATACGCTTCAGGTTACAGACTCCGCTAACCCAGAAATAGTGCTTCAGGTTAAGAACTTTGCTTCAGGTTGAGAACAGAAATCATGCTCTGGCGGCGCGGCGGCAGGAGGAGGCCCCCATTAGCTAAAGTGGTGCTTCAGGTTAAGAACAGTTTCAGGTTAAGTACAGACCTCCGGAACGAATTAAGTACTTAACCCGAGGTACCACTGTAATTACTAAATGACTGTCCCACCTCAGAATGCATACCAGGGATGGCATATTTAAAAGCATTACATATAAACAGGGTTGTTGGTTAGGCTGTGGACCATGGGACCTAAGCACCCCGTAATTTGCATTGGGCCCTAAAATATACTCAGAGTCGAGAGTGGATTTCATGCTCTTTATTCTGCTCAAAGTGGTGAGGAAGAATGAAAATCCCCTCAAAGTATCTGCTTTATATACATTATTTACACAATGGGCTGCACGTGATTGGCTAATTCCGGAATTCTCCTGTAGGCCAATCAGGTTGTGGATTCACTTCCATCTGGAGCTGGATTGGGTGGCTCCTGCAGACCAATCATACTGCTGCATTGTTCTAGGACCAATCAGACTGCTGCATTTTGGATCCTATTCAACTCAGTATATAACAGGCCCCCAAACTCCTGTCTTGTCTTCTCCCCTTTTTGCCTTAAAAAACCCCAAACTATGCTAACAGGGTGGCTGGTTGCAGTGTAAATGAGACCCCAGCCACCCATCATCTTAATCTGCCCAAAGACAAATTTCCTTGATGTTCCTTTCCCTCAAGTCTTTTAAGTACCTAGCAATGCCCCTGCACATAAATATCTCCATCCATCAGTTGGCTCTACATTCATTTCGAGTGCAAGCATGTTTGAGCTTGGCTTCTGACTTAAGTCTAATCTTACTGTTGTGTTACACAACACCCCAATCTCCACCAATTGAAAAATTGGCTGCACAAGATCCCAGGGGTTCCAGGCGCTCTTCAGGAAATATGGTTCATTGCATACATATTTACACCTGGGTCTACTTTGGAGAGAGTTCAGAGCATTACATCTAAAGAGGATATTTTTCTCTACAGCAGTGCAGCATTGGAGTTCAAGGCATCCTGCATACCATCTCCATGCCTCTGTCCCAGCCTGCCAGGATGGTTCTGTCTAGTTGATGGTTTCAACTGATGGGTTAATGACTTGCTTCTAGCAGCTTTTGCCATTCTTAATGACTTCTATTCCAGGTGAGCCCCTGGCCTGGAAAAGAAGCTTCACCTGTATTTTCCCCTAGTCTAACATCTGTCCTTCAATATTCCAAATATTATCTAAAGTCTATCATTTATTAATTTATAATATTCACTAATTCTAGCAGTTATGGATGCCCTTGCAGCCCCATATGCTGTTACTCCAGATCTGTAACAGTAAGTTGCTGAAGAGTCAGAATAGTATTGTAACGAAATAACTGTGTAAATTGGATGGGATGATTGGTTTGGGCACTGTAGCTTTCCAATACATCTGTAGTTTAATTTGCCTTAATTGCTGATTTTACTCATTAGCCACTTTGTTTTCTTTTGAAGATCAAATAGAGTAGAGATTTGTAAAATAAATAAATAAAAATAATATTTGGGGTATGAAGTAGACTTTCTTTACAGTGAAAGAGGACATAGCTGTCAACTTTTCCCTTTTCTTGTGAGGAATCCTATTCGGAATAAGGGAATTTCCCTTTAAAAAAGGGAAACGTTGACAGCTATGAAGCGGAATGGAAGGATACCTTTATGTGTTTGTATCAAAACTTAACAGCAAGTGTTATGCTATGTAGATTGGGGTGTGTTTTATTGAAATACTGAAGATTTAACTCACCAGCACCAGAAATCTCTTAAAATCATTTTGTCAGGAGAGTATTTTAATGTGGCTTCAACAGTCGTGCATCAACAGTCTTATTTCTTGCACAGGAGACAGCTGGGGGGAAAAGCAGCCACAAGTCTTCCTTTCAGTCCCTTTACTTTACATTGCAAAGTATGAAAAGGGAATTAAATTAACTCCAAAGACTTATTGTCATGTAAACAGACTTGTATTGTGCCCAATGCCAAAGAGAGATAACAAGTTTCTTTTATAGACAGCCAGTTCATATACTGCCAAATCGGCATGAGCATGATGAGTACCGCCTGCCAACTAGAAATTCAGATTCAAACTGGCTTTAAAATGCTCAGTTTGTAGAAGTGTTTCATAAGTGCATTTTGCAGAAGCAAATGGATGATAAATATTTCAATAATCATTATCTAAGAGCAATATTTCAAACAATGTTTAATGTACTTAAGTAAACCAAACTTCTTCCTTGGTCAATAAAATCATACTATTAATTACATTTGATCATTTTTGTCTGCCATATGTTGTCCCCCACAACAACAAAAAATACAATAACCAGAGGTTATCCATCAAAGTTCCATATTCACAGTGCAATTCTATGAAATGTAGTTCTGAGTATAAATCAGAAGTATAGCGTATAGATCAGAGTTCAGGAAGAACACCAGAGGTTTAATACTGCAGACTCACAACATAATCCAGTACTACACATTATGTTACAGAATTTAACAGACTATGTGCTTCAGTATATGCCTTTTATTGTGTGTCTAATATACAACTTCTATTCTAAAATACATTTTATTTCCAGATTATATTATAGCAGAGTATTATCACAGACTGTAAGCATGCAAGCTGGTATCAGCAGCAGTTTCATGAGCAAAATGAACACTGCAAAATGACCACAGAAATATCCACAAGTAATGATAATATTTCAGTCTCACTGATGCAGAGATAGAGAAATCTCCATGTTTGCAAAATATTGCCCCAGTGCAACATGTGAAATGGACTCTCAGTTTGCTATTTCAGCCTAAGTATTCTATGCAGTACCTCCTGGCATCACCATCTGCTGTCATTAAAATTTCTCAGAGGAATTAAAAGGCTAGTGATTGCTAAATAATTTATCAACACACTTTTTATGTACTGAATGTCACTAACATTAGATGAAGCAAAATACTTTGGTCTTTCCTGGATCACTGTCTTGCAATTAATTTTGTGCAGCTTCATCAGTCATGGAAATGGAGTGAATTTTTTCCTCTTGTTTCAAACAAGGAGTTTAATTCAAAGAGACACACACATTCCCTCCCTCAAATATACTTTTTAATGAAGTTCAGTAGCAAAATATGGGACTATTAAATACCCACTAAAATCTTGGTAAAAATAATTTTGGATGTGATGTCGGAATGTAATGTTAGACCAATTCAGGCTGGATACATTTTGTACAGGTGATAGAAGGGCTGAATTACTCAAGTTTCTTGATTTATACATGTTCTTGTGCATGGATTTGTTTCACTGCAACATCAGTTGGGAACCAGACTATTATGGATAAAACTGTCAGAAACTCCCACAGTGGCTGGATAAAGCAGTATTATAAAAATTTCTTTATAGGTTGCCCATGGTAAGAATCTTCTCCAGGCAAGCAGTCAGAAAGCTTTATCTAACTTTTGTGTGACGACGATGACACTTCCCTCATCTAACAGCAGTGGGCCCGTTTGTATAGCCCAGTCTTGGAGACTAATAGAAAATGTGTTCCTCAATGCTCTGTGTGTTTTCCAGTGGAGAAAACTGGTGATCCTGATGAAGCCCTGATCTCAATATGGAATTGCAAGATGAAACAGTCGCTCCTGAGCATCCTCTCCAGTGTTTTGGAGCCTGAGCAACTCCTCCTTGATCGTAATGATGATTCTCAGTATATAAATATGCAAGGCCCACTGATTATATAACCACATTTGCAGAACTACCAGGGATGGCAAATGCTAGGAAAATCAACACACACACACACACACACACATATATATAGAGAGAGAATTCACTACCTGCAGTGTATGTAGAGTGTCCGTGAACCTTTTTTTTTTTTTTTAAGGAAACATAGGAATTAATCTTGTGCCTGCCTTTTCAAGGTTCTTCAGTCCGTCAGTGAGTCCACAGCCTTCACATTTTTGGGTATTTATTGACTGAGTGCTAGGTTTATTAATTTTATTACCCTAAATGTTGTATTTTTATAATGCATATAATGAGATAACTGTTTTGGTTGACAATTTTCAACTGTTATACCTAAACGACTGTGGCAGTTTCAGTACTGTTCTGTTATTACCTGTATTCAGAGTTAGCCCTTTCCCCCCAGCTGTTTGACTGTAACAATTATTTTATTCCATCTATTAATGCACTTACTCTAATTTTTAGCTTTATACTGAGCCTGAAAAGTTCTGATACCCTCTGACCTTGAATAGTTTTGTTGCAGCATTTCACCAATTCCAACTTTGTATGGGACATTTTGACAGACCTGAAACTTGGCAAATCTTTATCATCTGTCCTCACAAGACACCAGTTGTAAGGAAAAAAAAGAGACTCCATTTTGAGGTAATCATGCACGGAACTCAAGCTTATGACAAGAACAAGGAGCAACTGGCACATCCTCTGCCTATCAGACCAATGGGAAATATATGAGCTCAAGAAGGGAGTATAACAGCTTTTATTTAGATGAGTGGTCTTTTATCTGTCTGCCCTTGAATAAGAACATTTGGCACTGGGGATTGCTTGCAGGGTTAATTGCCCCATTGCACTATTGAATAGGTATAAAGGTCTCCCCTGACTAACATTAGGGTCCAGCCTTTTTAGTTTTAATAGCTTTCTAGGTTGCTAGATGCTGCACCTTTCTGTACTTGAGTGGGAAATAAAATTATGCTTTGATTGCTCAATCCCGGTGTCTGTTTGGCCTCCCTTGTTGGTGCTGTTGAGTAAAATGGGACTCGGCTGACAACGGACACTGGGTGGGTATTTTCCTCACAACACAGCCAACCCACAAAAGCTTCACTGCAGCTTCCTACCACTTGGTAAAGTGGTGAAGAGGGTAAAACAAAACTGTCGAACTAGTTTTTTCTCTCTACATAGAACTTGTGCAAACAACAATGCAACTGAATGAACACATACATTTAGCAACTATACACTGCATGTTTACTGATTAGTCATTGTACATGTTTTGTATCAAAAGCCTCCCATAAATAGGGGCACATTCTTTTCTTGCTTGCTGAGACACACAGCATTAGAGATATCTAAAACAGCTGGCTACATGGTGAATTAAAAAATTGAGAATATTTTGGAAAATAAGATCATCTAAGTGTAATTTACAGCCAGAGTTTGGAAATAGCTGAAATTAAGCTTTTCACCTGATTAAGGAAACTAATCATATGAGTTGTGATTGCGATCAATCAAGTAAATCTGCACACATTTACATTTTGTTCACTAATTTTAAAAAGCAGTATAAAAATTAAAAAATAAGCAATATGGTATAATAAAATCATTAAAAACTGTTCTTAGTGCTTGCTATGACATGCATGCATAATCTATCTTTTAAAAAGGCATTCCATTCCATTTCCTATCCAATTTTTAGTAAATGTATTTTAAAAAGCTACATTTAAGAAACACTGCTGCTACATATGCAGGAGGACCTTTTTAAATCAATCAACCACTTTAAAAATCAATTAATATAGCTGAATAATTAGTTGGCCTAGAAAAAGAGAATGAAGACAAATGGACAGCAATAGCCATTTAGGATTTGGTGCAGTAGCTCAACCTGAAATTCTGCTGAAGGTAGCTGGTAATCCCTGTAAAATAATTCAGCAATTGATGGCTAGCATGAGCTGTTACACTTATGTTGCTTGGACATACCACTAAAGCCCATTTAGCCAGGGTCGGGGCCATCCCAAACAATTAGTGCTTTAAGTTCAGGTGTGCAGTGTACCTAATGTTTTAACAGTACCTCTTACAGGTACACTCATCAGGGGGCATTACTGCAACTATTAGTGTGTGGGAAATCAGTATTTGCCTCAGGGTAATATATAATGTGTGTTAAGTGAGAGAGGGAACCTAGGTATATCTATTGTGAGTGACTAGAGCCTTTGTTTTTAGTAATTCATTCTGCTTTTCTTATTGGTACCCAAGGAACAGCTCATTGTCATGGTGAGATTGTGACATCTCCTTGTACAGAGGCTAACAAGAGATATATAGCAGCCAATCATTTATCTTTGTCCTCCTACTCTACTCCATGCTACTTTCCTTAACCTTCAAGTAAACAGAGCTATGAAAGGTAGGACTTCTTTTTATTTTCAACAGTCATTCTTTACCCCCATTTCCCCTTTTTTTCCATTCCAAGTGTATAGAGCCCTCAAATGGCCGACATGTCTTAACATGCTTGAAATAAATATCCTAAAATGCAAGTCTTTCATCTGAGTCCTGATCATGCTTATGCCTTCAAAAACAATGGTTAAAGTTCAACACAAAGTTAAGCTGAATAAAATATATTGCAGTAAATGGGCTTAAGCATGCTTAACTGTGTTGGGTTGTGAGCAGCATATTTTCAAACTCACTCATTTCAGAGGTTTCATTTTTAAAAATTGCTTGATACACACACATACTGTCCAACCAATTGCATAGTATGTCGACTGAAAATTGTACAATAAAAATCTATTTCCCCCTTTGGAAAAAAAAATCAGATTCCACAATGCAATTCCCAAAATTATTTCTGTCCCATTGAAGATGTTATAATTTATGAAAAGGCATTTTAAAAATTATAAATAGTACTATTTATGAAAAAAGTGATAGGCGTTGCCATTAGACATATAGTTGAAAGTTTTTAAAAATTAATCTCAAACACTGATGTAGGATTGATACTTTTCAATTAAATTTTCATCTCCTGTCTCATAGAAATGCATTACTATTAGTATCACAATAAAACTTTCAAGTTACTTTCCCTAGGAAGCACATATCTCTTTATTTGCAGAGTTCTTCAGTCATGCTAAAATCAAGCTGCAATCCATACCCCCAACAATGGGTGCAGGGTTGGGGGGACAGATTGAGCAGAGGTGTCTCTTCATCCAACCCTGCTGGCTTTCTGCCCATGGAGTGACACTAGCATTACTTGGCTAAAATACAAAGGTCCCTGTTCTGTAACAGCAGAGGCAGACCTTGGGGTCTCAAGATGTCCGTGGTGCCCTGTGCAACATCAAAATTCAGCACCCCCCTGCCTCTTGCCTTCCATTCTACGTAATAGTTGTGATGCTCCTAATGGTCTGCACCCCACCTGCCTCTGGCAACAGCACACACCCACCCAGTCTGAAAACCAGGTGTTCTGGATCCGCTGAGCCAGCCCACTTGATGGCACTGGGACTGATTATTTCCCTGCCCTCTGCCTTCCACCCTGTGTGAGCAATAAGGCTAGAGATGCAGCTGTTGCTCTATTGTTCTCTCACATTGCACTGCTGCCCAGCTAGTGTTTGGATTGTCCTGCAAGCATGTTTTCAATACCTCAGTCCCTCCCCTTAAAATGTAATGTAAGGGAAATGTATGCTGCCAAGTAGTTATTTGTTTAGAACCTTTATAAACATTCCAATCAAAGTAACTTTGATTTTGTATGAATATAAAATAAAACCACGCAGTTACTGCAACGCTGCATGTGTCTACTCAGAAGTAAACTCTACTGAATTTGATGGGACTTTCTCCCAGGTAAGCATGCACAGAACCGTGCAGCCTGAGTGCATTTTATTTATTTATTTTTCTAACATATGTCCGTTCAATTACATTTGGAAAAAGAGATACAGCATTTATACAACATGTGAAGAAGCTAATATGAGGTACATTTAGTAAAGAACACTAAAAAAATAAGTCCTATATGTGTGCTAAACTATATCTCCATTGATTCAGGACAGCAGAAATTTGTCCAGTAAAATGTTTATAGAAAACACTGTCATTGGTCACAAGAGAATGATTTGAATGTCCACCTGGCCTTTGGCTTGGAGCCAATTTGATTCCCTCCCTCTCTCTTTTTTCTTCTCCTCCTCCTCCAGCGAGGAGGCTACATTTTAATATTTTAATGTTTCAATATTTTAATGTTGTATTTTAATTTTGTTTTTAAGTTGTAATCATTCAACTTGTTTTTATTATTGCTTGTAAGCCGCTCTGAGCCTGGCCTTGGCTGGGGAGGGTGGGGTATAAATAAAAATTATTATTATTATTATTATTATTAAGTTGGTGCTATCTTTGAAATCTTTATTAACAGCCTGTGCTACTGCACTGTATGCTTGACTATACATGTAATGGTTAAAGTTACTCCATGCAGCTGCTAATCACATTTGACAGAAAATTTAATATGCCACAGTGCTTCATTCCTTAACACATCAAGCTTGTACACTGTTTTACATATGAACAGACACATGAACTCTACTAAACACCTAACTACTGAATCTTTGGCAGCTAGGTAATCACCCATTTTTCTCCAGCATTCTCCATCAACAACAATATAGCATCCAGATAGAAAAATGCTGCTTACTATCAGTATTTTATATGGGCTCAACCTCCTATACATGACATTCCTTCTAGTTCAACCACAAATGCCTGAGATCAGAAATTACTGCAGCTACAAAGGCCAACAAGTCACAATATTATGCGCCAGGCCTATGCAGGCCATTCAGATAATATATTTCCATAATAGCTAGTTGATTGTCTCCAATATTGAAATTTTAAATGTTTTTTCCTTATTTATTATTAAAAACTTGTTTGACTTTTTATGATATAACAGTATATAAATATTTTTCATAAATTATGCTACATCGCACTACAGTTCGTACTTACATGGTATTGAGGAAGTGCAAGGGCTATGCCATCATTATATCTCAATGTCTGACTCTTAATCACTCTGAATTGTAAGCAGATCTTAGGTTTACTTATTTAATATTAAGGAAAACTGTGTGAAGTTTACCAAGAAATCTCATATAGAAGTTATTAAGCAGAAACAAAAAACACAACCCACAGAAGGCACAAAATTAATTTTTGGTTTTTGCAAGAGTCTTACCTTTTATGTCAAGTAAAAAGCCGAATGGCCAAAGCTACCACAACAGAAAAACAATGAGTAATATAGGAGGCATCCAGTGCTGTCTACTCTGACAGGAAGCAGTTCCCTGAAGTTTCAGGCATATATATTTGGCCATCCTTGCCATCAAGAGATCCTTTAACTGAAAATGATGAGAACAGTCTCTTAACAGCAGGCAAAAAGACAGACGAGGCTTGTCAGTGTACATGTTTGTCTGTTACAGAGGTCTCTTAGGAGTTCTGTTGGTTACCATATAGTTTTGTAAAGTTGGTGTTTACACTGTTCAGACTACAAAATGGTGCAGTAAGGATAGTGCAAGTACACTATCTAGTGATGCTTAATCCAATTTCCCTTTTCTCCAGGAAAGGAATTGCAGATCACCAGTCACCTCAATCAACACTGCAAATGGCCCATGGTAAGCTTATAACGTAGAAAACCCAGTGGTATGGTATAGGCATCAGCTACTGAAATCACTGTGACAGTTGTGTTCCTATTTCTTTGTACTAGAGAACCTTAACTAGTACAGCTGATATTGTAGAATTATGACCTTCATAACGACTGCAGGAAAGGCTGAGCACCTATCGAACCTTGTGGTCCTGCAATTAAACATATTTTTATTTTGTGTTTTACTGACAAATGAAAGGGAGTTCAGTGGCAAGGGGAAACTATTACTAGCCTCAGAGGAAATATTATACTATATTTAGTATATTAAACAAGCAGAAATTTTAACTGATTTGGATATAAACATGGTTTATACCCTTTCAAGGCAATCCTGTGCATACCTACCCAGAAGTCCTATAGAATTAAATGAGACATTAAGGCAAGTGTGTCTAGAACAGCAGCCTTATCTACTGTGCTATGCCAACTACCTTTCTGTCAAAATATTAGATTTTCATTAAACCTCAGTACAGTTATATAAGCAGCTAAATGCTGATTTCTTATTAGGGTTGCCTGGCTCTTATTAAATCAGTCCAAGACTTATTTTAATGAAAGTAGGCAATGACCCAAAAACCCAGTTTCGGATAGCTGTCCCAAATGCTTTTGCAGAGAACATTTTAATTTTTGAATCCATATGTACAAATGGCCACAAAACAAAGCATGTGTGCCTACAAATACAGTATAGGTTACATTGTGACACCAACCCTGGAATTATCACCTGAGGAAGGTGGTTCTTTATAGAATGACATCACAATGATTCAATCTACTTATTGCAGTGTGTCATATCTCAGAGCTCCATTTGGCATCCTCTAAACCAGTGTTCGGCCACCATTAAAATAGTGTGTTCAGCTTCATTCTCTATAGGAAGGCAATAAAAAGGGATGAAAAGCAGCAGCAGTATTCCTAAGTAAGTTTAAGAGGAGCAAGGTTAAATAACAGAAAAATACAGCCAGGGATGGGTGGCAGTGATATCAAGCAAAGAAAAAAGAATGAGAGGCAGAGCTAGGCCACAGTTTCAGGTAGCAGGTGATGTGCAGCCAGGTGCTAGACGACAGAGCTGTTTATCCCAAACTAGCTGCCCCTGTGCTCCCTAAACCAGCCTAACTGCCCTCAGGTGTGGGTATCGCCCCCTTGTCCCATCACTGCTGTTGAAAGCAGAGTCAGCAGCTGGTCTAGGTGGCATGTGTACACAGAACAGGAAGGGAGATGGAGCGTAATCTTCTTCGCCTCGGGCAGCGAAGTGTCCTGGGGCAACAGCGCTGAAGGAGGGGCGGGAAGAATGCAATGGCCGAGCCCAGAAAGGGGAAACGAAAACCGGAGCCAAGTGGCACGGAAACAAGTGCAGTAGTAGAAAACCAGAACCAAACCTAGATGTGGGGGGAGATAACAGCGTCACAGCCAAGTTTCGTAGGTCTGAGTTGTCCCGAGTAGTCGCCGTGCCCTGCAGCCGTGCCAGTGCCTAGCAGGGCGCGGAGAACGGAAACTGCCGTACCCTCTTAAACCAACTTTGGGAACGGCCATGCCATGTGGGGAAGGCAGTGCAGGGTCAGGGTCAAGGGAAAGCACTGCTAGGCGAGTGGGGAGAGAGAGAGAGAGGGCGCTCACAGACACCGGGGCGTTTTTTCCAAGTGTCCCAAGTAGTTCACTCTGCCTCACCGGTTCCGGCTGGGCCAGACCTGCCTAGCGGCCCCACCTGGCTGCGCCCGACGGAGGCGGCTTTTGAGGCTGGAGTGAGTCAGCCGGTGGAAAAAGAGGGCAAAAGCGCGGCAGCTCTTGCCTCGCATGTCAGGCAGCTCTCTCTCTTTTTCCCTCCCTGGCGGAGGCGGGGGCAGCCGTTTCTCTCTCTCTGTGTGTGTCCGGCTCAGACCCCTCCCTCTCCGGACTGATCGCTCTGTGTGAGACTCTCCCGGGGACGCCCGGAAACGCCGCCTGGGCCCAAAGGCCGCAACCGCCACCCCAACCGAGCCCCCTTCCCTCAGCCCTCGCCTCCTGCGGCTGCCACGGCGGGCTAAATGTAGCCCCTGCAAATCGGGCGGGGAGGTTTGCAGAAACATGGCGGGTAGGTAGCACCTCCCTCCCTCCCCAACCCCCCCTCCCACTCCCAGAAACTCCGTCCGGGCGCGAAAGAAACACCTCAGTCCGGACCCCCCCCCCCCTTCAAGGAAAAAGCAAAGGGAAAGCGCCCTTTAGCGAGTCCTCCTCCACCTCACCTCATCGATTTGGGGGGTGGGGGGGTTGCCTCCTGCCTGCCTACCTACTTCTCTGTGTGTGTTGGGGAAACTATGGCAGGAGCTTGCGAGGGGATTTATCTGAGAAATTAACGACCTTGTGTGGCAAGAAGGGCTTGTGGGATTTGTTGCCAGATGTAGGCGTCCCCCTTCTTTCTCTCGGCCCCGTGAGTGTGAGGAGGGGGCGCTTAGGGCAGGGGTGTGTGTGTGTGTGTTTTATAGCGTGGTAAAGAAGCGCGAGGCGCTCTCGTGGGATGTGTATTACGGGTGTTTTACAAAGGGGAGTTGGTCTGGGGTGGGGAGGAACCCCCTCGGCTGGAGTTCACTTTGTCTTGTCTCTCTCCGCCTCCCCCCCCCCCACTCCCCCGTCTAGATCTGTCGCTGCTCCAGGAGGACCTGCAGGAGGAGATAGACGGATGTGAGTAGCCCCAGCTGCAACAGCTTCTTCTCCCCCTCTTCCCCAGCGCACTCGGCGGCGCTGCCCGGGCCGCCCCTTCTTCCCAAGTCCGTCTTGGGTGTGGGGGCTGGGTCGGGGCGGTCCCACTTCACTCGCACCCGGAAACTCAGGGGATCCTGGGTCTGGAATGAAATGGGGAGAGGGAGCCTGTTCCCGTCTAATGAGGGTTTGTTCTTTATCTATATATATATGTATATATTCATAAAATACAACCGGGAGCGGGGAGGGAGAGGGATGGATTGCGCGTGTGTGTCAAGCTCTCGTTTGCTTTTGCTTCCGCGAATAAATGGTTTTGAAAGCGTGGAGGAGGCCCAAGTTGCATTGTGGGAGGAAGCAGCCATGCTCAGCTGTCCTTGCCCGTTTTCCCCCATACAGGCATTTATGTGTATGGCTTGCAAACTTGCTCGTGTTTGTGCCTGTCTTGATTTTGTTGTTGTTGTTAGTTTGTTTTACTTTTCTGGAGACCACGAAGGGAAAATGGGGAAAGTTGTGAGTTGGATGGGTTGGTTGTGATTATAGCATTACTGCTGCTATTCTGATGAATGAGATTTAGGTCACGTTGTACTTGAAGCTTAACAGTGTCTTAATATTGAGAGACAGTACTAATAGAATTCGTCTTCCCTTAATAACACCTTATTAATTGCCATCAGAACTCATTGAATGTTCTCATATAGGAATTATGCTTGTGTGCTTTTTAAAATCAAGGTGTGTTCAGGTTTGATATATCCATTGAATATTTAAATTGTAAAAATTAAATTTACATTTTAAATGTCAAAATTTTTATAATACTAAAATTTAATACATTGATATTTAAAAGTTAGCATTTATGTTGAATTTTGGACAGCTAATGAGATTAAAAAATGCATTGTGATCCATAAAGGGTCAAGAAAGCAAAACCCAAGATTGGTAAAGTTTGATACGACAGTGACCTTGACTTTGTATGTTAGATAAATAGAATGATGCATATTCTTCTGAATTAATTTGTGGCTGGTTTGCAGGTCTGTTGTATGAGGTTCAGGTATTCTAATTAGATTTTGACCTGCTTTCTTTAGTTTTTAATCTTTTAAAATGTATTTTGTACATATCAGACTTTAGAGAACTGATGCTACCACCTTTTTGAATCAATAGCATACACACGCACAGAGTAATGTGCATTTATGTTCTGAACAGAAGATAAACCTGGGTAACTCAAAATATTTTAGTAATGTATATGAATATACACTTAATTTTTTTACAGCAGTAAATTCATGATAGGTGACCAGTGCAGGCATCAGTGATTGTGTAGAACAGCCTTCTCCACCTTGGTGCTTTCCAGATGTTTTGGACTACAACTCCCATGGATGTTGTAGCCAAAATATGTGGAGGGCACCAGGCTGGAGAAGGCTGGTATAGAATATTGTGTGAACTAAATAATGGAGAAGGTACTGTGGAAAATAATAATGAAGTACCTGAATTAAATAAAATATAAGTATAGAAGAGAGTTTAGAAGATGTGTCCATATTAAAAATACATGCTCCAGAATAAGAATGTAAGAAGATTGAATAATCGAGTGTCCTTTCTAATTTCTGCTACTTTTACTTACCATCTCTTTCTTGGAGGCAGATTCTTTGGTATACATTTTGATGGTTAACTCTTGGATAGGAGCACTTAGTAAAACATAATTTCTCTTCCAAGGCGATATTAGAAGGTGGCATTAGATGAAAGCAAAGTCAATTGCTGCTGTAAGTAGTGTTGTAGTATTCACCACAGTGCAGCTGTATACAAATTAATATTCATTACGTTGTCTCCTTTTTATTGTCCGTAGTAAGTGATGCTTGCCATATGAGTTGTCATGCTTTTGAGTTCTTGATTTTTAGGGTCTTAGTGTGAAGGTTTTATCTCAGTGGAGCACCTATCAATGAGTTCAGTGTTTGAATTCTGCATTAGCCTCCTTTTCTGTATTAGCATCATTTCCTGTAGAGGTCTGCTTGGTGCCAAAGTTCTTCAACTGAGAACACTTTATTTCTTCTTCTCACATGCTTCATCCTCAACTTTGTACCCTGTATGTTCTTGTAGCACTGCAGCTGTCTTGGCTCTTCATAGAGGGAAATGGGTCATCAAAAGACCTGATTTGTACTCATGCCTTTTCGGATTGAGATGGGACCTTAAGCAGCCCAGAACTGAGACACTGATGCCAGCAAATCTGATTCCTTTTAATAAGCTGATTTCTAAGGCGAGACTGGTGACTGCATATTTTATTTTTGTTCTCTGTTATTTTAGTGACAAACTACATATACAGTCAGTTATGGTAATCCACAAATCCTTGACAAAAACAAAGGCCATAAGCTGCTGAAATGCCCCCAGTAGCATTTGTGTCTAACTAATGGTACAGTGGTGCCTCGCAAGACGAAATTAATTCGTTCCGCGAGTCTTTTCGTCTTGCGATGTTTTTCGTCTTGCGAAGCACGGTCCGTCGCAACTGCGCCTCTTCAAGCGGCTTTAAGAAAAAAGCGAACGAACTCGCAAGACGTTTTCGTCTTGCGAAGCAAGCCCATAGGGAAAATCGTCTAGCGAAGCAACGCAAAAACCGAAAAACCCTTTCGTCTTGCGCGTTTTTCGTTTTGCGAGGCATTCGTCTTGCGGGGCACCACTGTAGTGTTTCAGGGTTGCCTCTGGTGTACCTTCTTAGCTTGAAGAAATCTTTCTTTTTTAAAAACTGTGTCTGTGCTTCTAGGTGGACAACTTCAATTGCTAATTTTAAGCTTTTGTGTGTAGAGCATAAACCAGGAACAGACAGAAACAAAAGAAAAATTGTGACTTCATTGTGTGATGAGAGGTAGAAAGGCATACATACACAGTAAAATCTGTTGGTGCAAGGACTTCCACTTGTGCAGAGAAACTTCCCCTCCCCCTGTGTGCCTCTAAATCTATTCTGAGAGTTCTCCATACCCTCTGGAACAGATTGGGGGGGCTCTGGAGATGCAAGGGAGGGAAGTTCTATTTAGCAGAAGCCCTTGCACTAACAGGGTGACTTAGATGAATACAACACATTGCTGTTTAGCATGGTCACTTTGACCAGTAGTAAGTAGGAGAATAGTAGAAAGATTTCTTGTTCTTTTGAAACCATCTGAGTATAGATGGAAAAACAGTATTTTCGTCTTGGATAGGTTTGTGAATTTTCATTTACACAGGAGAATAAAATTGATGGTTGTCCACATTCCACAGTGAACATGAGTTTTGTTTGTATAATAAATGTCATTTCTGAATATAGACATGTAACTGAATTGCCTATAAACTACAGGCAGACAGGTGCCAAAGATCAGAAAGGAGGTACTTTCAATAGACATTAGGAAAGCAATGTTATGTGGTTAGTAGCATAGGAGATTCCATAAGGGATGACTACACCGTTGAAATATGTTTAAATGAAAGAGTTCAAAATTATGCTTACAAAATGGAATGGTATTTGGTAACAGTGTGCAAATTTCCCTACCTTTTGTGGGCAAACATTGATTGCTGTATCCTTTAAAAAAATCCCAAAACTGTTGTACATTGTTAGGCAGTAGGTTTTTGAGTTTTAAGATTTATTTGAATTCAGTGCATTTATCTAGGTTTTTGCTTCCTATTTAAGTTAATTCTTTTTGGAGGTTATTTTTTATGTTTACAATATTGTACAATTTTGAACACTTTCCTATGTTTCCATCATGTTAGAGCAGAGGGGATAGGAACCTGTAGCTCTCCAGATGATGCTGGACTACACCTCCATTCGTCCTTGATACTTGGTCATGCTGGCTGAAGCTGATGAACACTGAAGTCAAACAACATCTGGAGGGTCACATGCTTCCCATCTCCATGATACAACCAGATCTTGTGTTTACACTGAGATCATGGTGATGTTCCATAAACATTCTCCCCCCCCCCCAAAATATTGGCATATATTAAAAGTTATATGAAGTAGTAGAAATGTTCATCTCCTGTAGGTGTTGCTTATAAAGGGAAATATTTATGCATCGTCTTAATACATTTTATTAAACTAATAAACAGTGATGTTTTGGATGAATGGACATACAGTGGTACCTCGGGTTAAGTACTTAATTCGTTCCGGAGGTCCGTTCTTAACCTGAAACTGTTCTTAACCTGAAGCACCATTTTAGCTAATGGGGCCTCCTGCTGCCGCTGTGCCTCTGGAGCTCGATTTCTGTTCTTATCCTGAAGCAAAGTTCTTAACCTGAAGCACTATTTCTGGGTTAGCAGAGTCTGTAACCTGAAGCGTATGTAACCTGAGGTACCACTGTATACTGTACCAATTTTAATATGCCTAAATAGCATGTTTAATTTGGGAAATGTAGTATTATGGTGCACATGTGCAAGCACTTTGAAAGAGTAGTCATGTGAGAAGCTAATTGCAATGCTGGACAGTTTCTGTTAGACTGATATTATATCCATGTATAACGATGGTAGTGGCTTAATTTTCTGTAGGAAAAATATAGCAGCTGAAAATTTACATCAATTGTTTTAATATGTGTGCTCCTGTTTGCTACAAGGAGGATTTGTCAAGGATATTGTGAATACAGTGGTACCTCGGGATGCGAACGAGATCCGTTCCGGAGCCCCATTCACATCCTGAATAGAATGTAAGATGCGTCTGCGCATGCACGGGCCATGTTTCGCCGCTTCCGCGCATGTGCGTGACGTCATGCGCGAGCAGCGAAACCCGGAAGTAATGCGCTCTGTTACTTCCGGGTTGCCGCGGAGTGCAACCCGAAAATACTTATCCTGAAGCATATTTATCCCGAGGTATGACTGTACTTGGAGCAGTTGATTCATGGGCAGGGACTTGGGAGACTGTTAGCAATTTGTGATAGTGCCAGAGAGCCCTAATCATGCATCAAGGGTTCTATTGCTATGTGTATACCATAGGTAACAAGAGAGCATTATCCTCTACGCTGTAGAATAAGTGTAAAATAAGAAAGCATGAGACAACTGGAATATTCATCTGTATGAAAATAGATGGGGAATGGCCAATTCCTCTTCCCACTGTACTCTAAAAGGATAGAACAATGGAAAGTGCTCTATCTGACTTATTAAAAGCACTGCTCTTGTAACAAGACTGTTAATAAGCCAGTCAGCCAGTGAAAGCAAAATGGTAAATTGAGAGAGTAGTTAGAATGACAGCAGTGGATTCCATAGATGACCGATCATTGAACAAGTGGGGATCATCCATGTTTTTTGGAGATAACTAGTACTCACAAGATTTTTATGTCTGTTGCTTTGACAATATGTAAGTGTTGGTAATTAAACTTGATCAGATTGCTGCTGACATGAATAGTGTTGCAATAAGTTGGAAGATAACATCATGAATATAGGCTGACCTCTTCCCCCACCCCATCCTGAACTTAAACTAACAGATTTGAAGAAATACAAAGTACAGCCCAGCAGCATCTAGATAATTGCGCTAGATGCCACAATCACAGGTACTTCGCTCTGCTGCTTCCAGGAGCGAAGCCTTGGATTTGCTTCAGCATTATGCCTGAACCTAGACTTGTGGTTTGCTTCCCTCCGAGCAATTAATTATAACCTAAGTTTGTTCTTGGCTTTACTGCCCATGGTTCCCATGTAATGCTAAGCAAAACTAGGGCAGCACAGTGGGAGCAGAGGAGGAGCAACATTTTTAGCCCTGTGCACCAGCATGCTGAATGCTTATATTTAAACTATACTTAACCTTAACAGTGGTTTTAAGTCCTGATTTTGGTTTTAATGAAATTGCACTTCCTAACTACTTTCTTGGGTCTTCATCAATTTTGAGGTTCATATTCATTTATGTATACAAATTCGGCTACTAGAGATCTTTATCTGGTATGACAGGAGAGGTTTTAAAAAACAGTTACTTTACTGAAGGACTAGTAGAAAAAGCAGTCCGCTGGAGATGGTGTCTGGTTTACAAAATATTTGAGACTGAAGGAAATTGGAGAACAATTTTGTACAAAAAGTGGATATAGTTCAAGAAGAATGGCTGAATTGTACAAAAAGCATGCTTTGAAAGGGAAGAATGGTAAAGGCACACAAAGTTTTAAGACTAATCTGTGTTGAAAGCAGACTGCGGCATAGCCTAGCTTCTTCTCAGCATTAGGCATCTGTTTTAAAATATAGATTTGTGATTATAAGGAATGTTTCTGATGTCTCTGATAGTTGGTGTGGATGACTACAGCTCAGAGTCTGATGTGATTATTATACCTTCAGCCCTGGACTTTGTCTCACAAGATGAAATGTTGACTCCTCTGGGAAGATTGGACAAGTACGCTGCAAGCGAGAATATTTTTAACAGGTATGGTATTTTAGCCTAAATAATCTGTTTTATAAGGAGCTATCTTAAAATGTTTTGTGTGCAGGACAAAACTTAATCTCTTTTTTACAAGGAAATTCTATGAATTAAATTCACACACCTATCCACCATTTTCATTTAATGGATTATCTGTCCTTATCAAGAGGTATTTGGTATATTACTTTGTAAGAAGATATGTATTTAAGATTTGTATTGTATTCACACTATAACACAGTAATGTTTGAAGAGACTACAGTTCATTTCCAAATGTAAGAATACCAGCTGTACACATGATTAAAGATGGTGGCCTAATGTAACATGTCTTCGTTTACAAGGATCTGTCTGCCATCTGATATCGGAATATACAATGCTGTAAAATTCACCTTAGTTTTTGTTGAGTTCTAAGGAAAGATTTTCCTCTTTTTGTATTCGGTATTCTTATACAGTGGTTTAATTTTAGTATTCTTTTCTGGGTAATAGTTCAAAATGATTTGTTTTGATTTCTTAATGTTAAGTATTCTGTTCTGAAGAGTTTTTTATCCTGTGGGCTGTATTTGGTGTAGCAGACAAAAACTTGGACCAGAAAAGCTGGGTTCACATTGCCACACAGCCATGAAACTTTGGGCAAGACACACACACTAAGGGTTGTTGTGGGCAAAATAGGGTAACCCATATATACTACCTTGAGTTTTCTGAAAGAAGGCTTGGATGCAAATGTGTTATATTAAGGTGGGATAGATAAATTATTTCTTGACATGTAAAAGCTATAAACTTAGTTCCACAATATTGCAATTTTATTCTCTCATGTTCTAGGCAAATGGTGGCTCGAAGTTTGTTGGACACTTTGAAAGAAGTGAGTGATGATGAGAGAGATTGTATTGCTGTACTGGAAAGAGTCAGCAGGCTAGCTGATGATTCAGGTATGTAGTATGAGCTATCTTAATGAGGTAATGAAGTAGATTAAATGTTGGGGTGGTTAATGTGAATTAGTGGATAAACTAGATTATATTTCTTTCTTTATTCCATGCTATTAGTGTCCTCAGTAGTTCATTCAAAAAAGCAATTGTTGCTTTGCAGCTGCTGAAGAGTCATGATTATAAAACCAAATTCATGTTATTGCTGGCAGCACTGTAAAGAATATTTAGAAAAGGATCAAAATAATACCTATTTCAAAATGGCTCCTAATAGCAAGGAGGCTTTTCAGGAAAACAAGACCATAAAATGAGAGAAAAATGGAGACTGGCATAAGGTATTAAAGGCAGATTAAAGGCAGAAAGTGGTAGGGAAGTGCAGTGGGATGGGGAAATTGGCAAAAATTGCCACCCTTCCTATTCCACTTAGCGGATGCATCCTCTGGATTAAAAGGACTTTGGTGAGCACAGGGACATCAGTTGAATTCCACAATTAATACTATTTGCAAAACAAGAAGGATTAGTGACTCTCTTGAACTTTTAATTCATGAAGCAATAAATTAGAATCCAAAACGATTCCTTTATGACCAGTTAGAGAGAGTTTATTAGTACTGCATTATAGTAGGTATTTGACTTTCGATCAGGAGATCGATAACATATGATTTACTGGTTCATCTTGACATTTTTATCAATAGAGCCAACAGTACGAGCTGAATTGATGGAACAGGTGCCTCATATAGCTATGTTTTGTCAAGAAAACAGGCCTTCAATCCCGTACGCTTTTTCAAAATATTTATTGCCTATTGTGGTGAGATACCTTGCAGACCAAAACAACCAGGTGAGAAGTCATTGAAGTTATTGAATAATTACACAGTTGTGTACAGATTTTACATGTTTGAAATAAGCTACATGCAGATCCTGCAATCCTCCCAGTTGTTATCCAAAAATTCACTTACCTGAACATAAACAGTTATTCCCAAACCTTACTACACGCGCCGCTGATTCAGATATCCAAATAGCCACAATTTGCCCACTTCTGTACTTGTTTATGTTTTGCTGGTTGGCGGCCGCCATTTTGGGGGGGGGGAGGATAATGGATTAGAAATGTTCCTGCAGGAAATAATGGAAATTGCCAGCTTGTTATGCAAATGCTCTTCTAATAAACAGTTTCCTGAGAATGCATTGTGTTTGGTAAGCGGGACCTGCGTTTAATAGTACCATGTTAATACTCATCCAAATAAATTGTTTACATAACAGCATCAGTGTGTATGGGACTTTGAAGTAGCAACATGACAGGTCCCTTCCCATAGGGGCTGACACCGGAACATTCACTACAGGGGAGGGAAAAACAATGCAGTTTAGTGGTTTTGAAATTTCACAATTATTTGGATCAGTTAATGTCCCAACAACTAAAATTAGATTAAAGAGTTTTGAAATAAATTTGTGTCACAGACTCCATAATTAAATTAAAAAATTTATATTAGTCTTCCACAAACCGATGTCCTTATAGTTCAAAACATCTGGAGGGCATCATGCTGGGAAAGGCTAGTCTGTATGAATAACCTGTTTACTTCTGTGTTCTCTTTAGTGCCTTTTGCAGTGGTACTTGACCAGTGTTACATAGTAGCAGTAGTATAAATATTATCAAATTAAAGATTTACAATGGTATCATTCCATATGTTAAAGAATTCATGGAAATAAATACTAACAGTGTATGGCAATATCCCAGACAACATAATCCTGTGTAGATCCTATTCAGAAATAAGGCCCATTGAGTTCAGTGGGACATTCCTAGGTAAATATAGAGTGGAGCCTGAAAGCGATTCACAGAAGTTAGTTCTTGCTGTCTTATAAAATGTTTGTTATAAAGCTTTGTGGTACAGGTAAAAACATAATTCAAGTCCCTTCCTTTCTTCTTTTTAAACATAGGTGAGAAAAACAAGCCAGGCAGCATTACTTGTTCTTTTAGAGCAAGAACTTATCGAACGATATGATGTGGAGGCCAAAGTATGCCCAGTTCTTGTAGAGCTGACGGCTCCAGACAGCAATGATGATGTGAAGACAGAGGCTGTGGCAGTAAGTTGGAGGATGACTTTGCATTGTCTATATTAATTAATTATCTGGATTTACTAAGCAGCAAACATGCTTGCTTTCCCATAGAGTATCCTTTGTCATGAATGAGATGTAAAATGGTGCTTTGCAGACTAAGATAATGGTGTAGTTATAGCGATAAGCATGTTTCAGAGATCATAGAACATTTTTTGGACCAAGAACAGAGGAAATGGAAGAATGGTGATGCTTCAATCCTGCTCACAAGTTGTTAAACTCCTGGTTAACTTCCATGGAATAAAGCATCCAAACTATACAGGATTGCATCCACTGAACTTAATGTGGACCAAGAACTCAAATTAGAAAATAATTAGAAAAAAAATTAATTGCCTTTGTTCTGTCTTATTGGGCCTTGCAAACAAGGAAAATTATTTCACCCATGATTTCTTTCTTTGTCAATGTCTGGTGGAGGGGGAAAAGGAGTGAAAGGGTTCACCTCATTCATTCAGCTGGCTGTAGCTCAACAGCCATTGAAAGCTAGCAGCAGGCACTTTCTTTGACACATGCTTGGTCAGTGACAAATGTGGTCTGTGTCTGAGAAAGAGTGGGGGGAGGTATGTGTGATCTGTGTGAGAGAGTTGCATTTATTAAAATTCTATCACATCCTTCCTCCCAAAGGAGTCTCAGGTACCAGTGTATGTATGTATGGTTGGTGTGTGTGAGTAGGGAGGGGAGTTGCAGGCAGGTCTGTGAGAGAGAGATGCACTTGGGCAGGCAGATGCATATGTGTCTGTGGTCTGTCTGTGTGTGGTGAACATGTGCATGTGTTATGCAAGACATAGTGTGGTGTGTGATGTAACCATTTTCTAGATTTTTCCCTGGTAGGAATTGGGGGGGGGATCAACATTGTATAATCTCCACAATCAGGATTAAAAGGTCATAGCTAACTTCTCACATTACTCATAAGGGGTGGAGCATGAAGCAGCAATGAGTGTGCTCTTATGTTGTGTCATGCCACCACCAGCCATTTTTTGACTGGTGCCCATGGTGCTTTCCTAAAATTCAAAATACTACTACTAGTCCATAAAGGTAGGCAACCCCTAGCTGAGACCAAGAGAAACATTTTTTCATTGTATCTGCCTTCTGTTAATTTTAATTGGCAAGAGCATTTTGTTTCAATGTACAGAGAGGATGCAAGAGAAAATACTAATTAAGCATTTTGTAATACACATTTTCATAAAAATGCTATTGGATTACAAGCAGGAATTTTTGCATATCTAGGAATGCAGTGATACCAGATGCATAATCAATGTTTTTCTTGTAATTAGATAATGTGCAAAATGGCCTCTATGGTAGGAAAGGACATTACAGAGAGGCTCATTCTTCCCAGGTTTTGTGAGATGTGCTGTGACTGCAGAATGTTTCATGTTCGTAAGGTATGACCTTTTTCCTTTGTAAATCTCTTATTTCCCATCTTTACCTTGCCAGAATTTTAGCCATGCTTTTTTTGGAAATAGAAAGCGTTTATTCTAAGTAGGAATCAAAACCTCCTTTGTGAATGCACTGATCTCTTGGCAGCTTTGTATATGCAGGTCTTTCCTGTTTATTGGAATGAATGAGGAAACTATAGGCAACGATTATAGCCATAAACAACCATTGTCTTAAGATGTCAGTGTGGCATCTAGAAAATATGACTTGGGACTCTGGAGACATGACTTTTAAGTCCCTCCTCTGCCAGGTAGCTCAGTGGGTAATTTTGAGTGAGTCATTAACTCAGTAGCTAACCATCACTGATGGTAGCTAAGAGGCTAAAAATGTGATAACTCCTTGTATGCCATCTTGCATTTCTTGGAGGAAGGGCGGGATTCACTGACTCCATTCACAGCAAGGCAGGGCAGAAATGAAGGATTTTCAGGACATCACTGCAAATGAAGAAGCAAGTAAACGTCAGCTGTTGCTGATACTTTCTAGGGTTTGGCATTTGACTCGCCTGAGCACATACTTTGAATATTGTCCAGTCAAACAGTTGTAAAAATTAAAGCATTAGAATGATAATATTTGACTGCTATCCTATCCTATCCTCACTTTATTCTGCAAAGATGATGAAATCCCGAAATTAAAATGCTAGTATCATAAAGCTGGGAAGGATTAGGAAGAACATAAAGATCAGCCCAGCTACTCTAAGGCAAGATCTTACATACATCAATATTTCCTCTTCAAATCATAAAATTGTAGAGTTGGAAGGGAGCCCAAGGGTCATCTAGTCCAACTCCCTGCAATGCAGGAATCTCAACTAAAGCATCCATGACAGATGACCAATACAACACAGTTTGTTGGCCAAAGCAGAACAAAGTCCATAGTACTGAGGTACATCAGTGCAAGACAAGAGCAGATAACAAACAAATGAGCCATTGCTGCACTATGGGAAGGGCAAATTTCTCTAAATTTGTTATTGGCATCATACCCACACCAAACATTTAAAGCACTCTTCCACCACTTTAAGAGTCATGGCTTTTCCCAGAGAGTAATGGAAACCATATTTTGTGAAAGGTGCAGAGACCCTTGACAAACTACAGTTCCCAGGATACTTTAGGAGAAGCCATTACTCCTAAGGTGGAAGAAGGGTCCTTTAAATGTATGGTGTAGATGCAAGTAAAGTCTGAACTTTAGGGGGAAATTCTTTCTTGACTCAAAATCTGGTGATTCGTTAACAGCTAAATGTGAAATGAGATCCACCCTCATTCTCCCCAAAGGAAAACATAATTGCATTGAATGTTCACCTCATTCAGCATCAGCTCTGTAGTAAGGGGATGAACCAGAGGGAGTTGGGTAAACTCAACAATTTAGGAAAGAAGACTTTTCTGATCGCTCACACTGGCTCATAACTTAAGTTTCCAGAACCTTTTAAAAAAATCTATATTTTATCCTACTTAATACTTAAACCAATTGTGCTCTTTACCAGTTTGTTCCTGCAACTTTTAGGGAAACAAGACTTCTTGTTCATATCAAGTTGTATCTCCTATTTTTAAATTAGCTACCTTTCAAGATTAGAACTGAAGTGAGTAGTAAACCTGTGAGTAGTAAACCTGTGGCCCAGTGCAATAGATTTACAGTTGATTGCAAAAATTGTAGTTTGAGAACCTCAGTCTTGCTTTTTTGAATAGTTTTTATCTGCTCGGTGCCATATTATAATAAATGTATTGTTTTTTCAGGTTTGTGCAGCCAATTTTGGTGACATCTGTAGTGTAGTTGGACAGCAAGCCACTGAAGAAATGCTGGTAAATTCTGGAATAGGTTTTGAAAATCCGCAGTTAGTTATAATTCTTCCTATTAAAATCACTGGAACCGAAGTACACTGATTTATGCTAGATTTCATTAATGCCTTTCACCAACTTTAGTGCATCAGCTACGGCCATTCCTGGACCTAGATATCCTGGCCACAGTTACACATGAATTCTGTGTGGGGCTGTCCCAAAAGCTACAAGTTGTACAGAATGCTGCTGAGTGGAGTAGCTTACTGGAGTAGCTTAAGCTCTTTGTGAGATGATGGGATGGTTTTCTAATACCAAAAGGAAACAATATTGTAAAGCAATTCCAAACATAGGAAGCAAAAAAATGAATTCACCCTTGTCTTAATCTTGTCCATAGCACACTTAATAATTTTCCACTATAACATTTTACAAGTTTATGAGGAATTATTTCAAGATAGAAAGTCAAAACCTCATTTAAATTATTCATAGAAAATTTGTGTTATGCTTTGTATTTTTCAGCTTCCTAGATTTTTTCAGCTTTGTTCTGATAATGTTTGGGGTGTGCGGAAGGCTTGTGCTGAATGTTTTATGGCTGTTTCATGTGCCACATCACAGGAGGTCCGGCGAACAAAATTATCAACACTTTTTATTAACCTTATCAGTGACCCTTCACGATGGGTAAGATGTCAGTTGTTAAGCTCCTCTTCTCCTCTTGCAAGATTCTTGACAATTATTTTGAGAGAGTTTAATTAATGTTTAAAGTATTGATAATACCATTGACATGTGGAAGGGGGTAATGTATTATGCAAGGTATAGAAGCTCCATCCTCTGTAGTGTTTTGTAGACGTTGATTATGTTTTCAATAACTATTAGGGCTAGCATTTTAAGGCAACTCTATGTCCAGATACTTTTGTCATTTTACTTATTTGTTAGATGCCACAACATATTTTACTACTTTGAAAAAGCGTAAGGAACAGTGCTGTTATTTGTCAGAACCAAAAGTAAAAGTATATGCCCCAAGATGAAATCTTCTATTATGAAAGTAAATATAACCATGTACAGTGAAAGTGTACAGAGGTTCTTAAGATGGTTTGACAAAGGAATAAACAATTGGGCAGGAAACAGGATGTGAAAATGCATATATATCTATTAAACACTTTACAATCTGGTTTGTATTTGTTACTTGGTTCCTTCTCTAGCTTTTAAAATATGTATTTGAAAATATTTTTGGATTTCCTGCTCACACATTCTAATATCTGCTTTGACAAATTGTGATTTCTTCTGTTAAAGAGATGTGTACTTCTGTAAGTTCTGAATATGGATGGAAATGTAATGTAGGAATTTATAGTAAAATTGTGGTGAAATATATGTGAATAATGCAATATTTCTCTGGATTAGAATAAGGGGTGGCTAACCTGTGATCCTCCAGACAGGAGCTGCAGTCCAAGAACATCATCCCTGACCATTGGTCATATTGACTGAGGTTTTTTGGAAGCTGGAGTCTGACAACATCTGCAGGGTTTGCAGGTTCCCCACCCTTGCTCTAGAGTTTTAAAATATTCTTCTGCAGACAGATATGTACTTTAATATGCGTATTCAGACACTGGTGTGACACTCAAGTATGTACCCGGTTGTAATGTAATATTCTTGAGGCTGTGAGCATAATGCATTCCCATGTCCCACTTGTTGGCCTTGTTTCAAGATGCAAGATTTCCTTGCAGCATACCTTGGGGAACTTATGATGTTTCCACTTCTGACAGCTGGAGCACTCATTACAAGCAGCTATATTTAAAGGAACTCTCTGGAATCCATTACTCTAGGTCCGCCAAGCTGCCTTTCAATCCCTGGGGCCTTTTATATCAACGTTCGCTAATCCATCCAGCAGTGGTCAATTTTTTAAAGAAGAAGAATGTAAAAACACTGAGGATCGGAACCTTGCAGAGGAACATAGGTATGGATTGGTTATTAATTTCATTTAAATTCATTGGCTCTTTGCATTTTTTAAACTAATACTTTGATTGTATGTTCTACCATTATGAAGGAAATTTCACGTCCCAAGTTCTGAGGTAGGATGGGTTTTAAAAAATCTTTCTTTTAAACAACCCAACCATTCTGATTATTAGACATGCACATTTTCTGGGTCTAGCAATGAAAAAATTGTGGATACAGAATATATGTGCCAAATGTTCATTCTTTTTGAAGGACCTTAATTTTGATGCTGCCTGTTTGTGAGCAACTAAGAAAGGCACAAGTGTCCTTATGTAGACCAGCAGTGACTAACTATGCCAGAAGTTGAGGCCAGTTTATTTTGCACTACAATGCACATGCAGCTCCTTGTGCTTTGGTGTAACACGTGTCTTTAATTTTGTGTTTGCTTGTTTGTCCCAGCATCCTTCCACTCTCCATTTTCCCCTTTGTGACCTCCATATTGCAGATTGCCCACCCATGTTGTAGCCAAATATGTCTTTATAACCACTGTGGTAGATAACACACACATTTATTTTCTTTGTCCAGCAATGAAAGAATTGTAGATACAGAAGATATCCCAACACATGATGTACAAAGCCAGACAGAGTTGCCTTTAGATGCTGATGAGAGTGATTTTGCAGAGACCCTTGAAAATGACAAGGAAGAGAGTAACTCCATGTTGGTTCATTCCCTGCCTGAGACAATGTTTCATTGCACTTCGTCTTCAGAATCATGTCAAGAAGCAGCAAATAAGAACGAACAAAGTTTTGATTGCTGTAGTATAGCAGTATTGCCAGCACCTGCACCGAGTTCCCAGGAAAAACCCCTTTCTGATCAGGAGCTATATAACTCATTCAATTTCTGGAGGACTCCACTTCCCAAGATAGATATTGATTTAGAACTTCAGGAAACTGCAGAAACACTTGATTCAGAAACTCAGGAAGGAGAGCAGGAAGTTGTTGCATCAGCTTCTTCAAACGTTACCATGGCTACAAGGAAGGAGTTGGAAGAAATGATAGAAAATTTGGAGCCTCATATAGATGATCCAGATGTTAAAGGTATTAATGCATGTTAATACATTCCTAGTTCCAGGTGAGGTGTGAATTAGATGCCTAGAAAAGAAAGATTAAGGCCAATTGGTTGAAACTGAAATGAATCTTAGAATCCTGTAGGTAAATAGCCTTGATTTATGCAAATACACTATGCTTACTTATCAAGAAAATCAGGTCTCTGTTTTGCACCACTACTCCCCCCCCCCTTCTGTCCTTCCATTTCCTTTTCTTGATTTCAAACAAAGATCTAAATTACAGAGTGGATAAATTGTTACAAGTTAGTTGGGCCAGTTTTCCCTGGCCATTTTACTCCCTGGTTTAAATGTTAAGCTGTCTGTTAAAAATACCCTGATTTGGGTATCAAATCCCAACTATATCAACATATTGCAGTACATTAGACGTGAAGCTGCAAGCCCAAAGTCTCTACCATCACTATATAGATTAATTTCCAGGAACCTTCAGGGGCTGCAAACATTTTGCATTTCATTGAATATTTTGCTATCAGAAATGTCATGGAACATGCCTCTTGATCCCTGTTCCACTTCACTTTTAAATATGGTGTGGCATGTGAAGGTCTTTATGTGGTTGCATTTCATAATAATTTGCAGAAATCTGTGTCTCCACCTGAATACAGTTGCCCTCAGGACTGGTTTACAAACCCTCTTCTTGGCAGTTTTTGTCTATAAAGTTACTGAATGTTCCTAGGTGCTGCTGAATCTACCATGTATTTTGGAAGATGGACTCTTTAGCTCATCTCTCTGAATTTGGACACCTCTAAGAAAGCTTGCATGATGGTTCCTGAGATCAAGGAGCAGGCTTTTGTCTATTGATATAATTGGACACCATTTTGAATCAAAATGGCGTACTGAACCTTTCAAAACTGTGCAAATTTTCATCACCAATTTCAAGGCGGTACTCACTGTTTTGTTTCTTAGAATTACCAAGCAGTGCTGGGTCTGAGACAGCTAGTGTAATGTAATTCAGCATCAGTTCCAGAAACCTCTATACTAGCTGAGAATCATGAGTGGAAGGGTGCTCTTGTGTCCAGTTTGTTGACATTGCATAGGCATCTGATTGGCCACTGTGAGAACAGAATGCAGGATTAGGTAGGCCTTTTCCAGCAGGGCTCTTCTTATGTTCATATGAAAGATAAAAGTTCTGGTAGCAGGATCCATCACCATATTAGGGGTGTTGGTTGCAGTACACCTCTTTATGAACTATGGAAGAAACAGGTCAGCTGCCTCTTACATCCAAAACAAAAACCATTTTGTCCACTTCATTGCTACTACTTAGCCCTTCCAAGTATGTCTCTTGAATCTTGGATTACTCCCGTTGGTCATTGTGCTAATTTACTAATTTAATCCATAAATGGTTAATTGCAGAAAATGGGCTAGAAAATGAACTACTTGATCCATTAATGATGTCAGATACCAAATAGTGACTCTGGACAGCTTATTATAGTCTCAACTCAGTTGGCTTGGGTTTGAATACAGAATCTCAAAATACACTTTATTAGGAAGCTTCCCACCCTTGTGTTTTACAGCGGATTTGCTTAAATGAATTTTCACTTGCAGGCAGCTTGCCAACATGAGTACTACGGAGTAGCTTCTTAAGTATTGTATCTATTAGATGACTTTCAATACTAGAAATGTTCCCTATGCGAATGCACCACAGGAAGCGTTTTAAAATTATGCTCCTCCGTGAAGTAATCACATAGCAACTTACTGTGTTGTGAAGTAGAAAGGAAGTAAGAAAGAGCACTCAGGAAACAGAAGCTGCAGATGATAAAAAACAGGAGGATGTTGTATTGCTGTGCAAGCATTGTATTTTAGCAACTACACACACAACTAAAATAATAAATAGAATTTACTAAATGAAGGAAATAAGAGGTAGTATAAATTAAATCAGGGCTTCCCAAACTTGAGTCTCCAACTGCTTTGATCTACAACTCCCATCATCCCTAGCTGGTAGGATAGGACGAGTTGTCAGGGATGATAGGAATTGTCGTCCAAAAACAGCTGGAGACCCATGTTTAGGAAACCCTGAATTCGACTAAACAGATCATTGCCCTGAAATTTCCCCAGATAACCTAATGTGATCTGACCAAGGCAAAATAGAGCGGTACTATGACTTCCCTTGATCAGGACACTAGACTTCTGTTGATGCATAAGCTTTTTTTGCTGTTTACTCATGTTAAGTTAGGGTCTACTAAGACCCCTAAATCCTTTTCACAAGGTACTACTGGTAAGCCAGGTTTCCCCCATTTATGCAGCTGGCTGTTCCTGCCTAAGTATAAAACCTTACATTTGTCCCTATTAAAATTCATTTTGTTCATTTGGACCCAGTTCTCCAGTCTATTAAGGTCAGTTTGAACTAGGTCTGAGCTCTAACTACCTACCTCATTTTATGCTTGTTTTAATAAGTAGATGAAAGTGCTTTCCATCGCATTCTCAGATACTTGTACACATTTATATTCCTTTAAAGCCATAATTGTCTCTGCTGCTTTTCTTCCCTTGCCCTTACAGTCATCTGCCGTGTTCCCCGTGCTTCAAATCTTATTTAATCTTTAATCTTATTCCCTGTAGTGGCTAACATGTTGGTTTTTTAATGCCACAGTACTACATTGGATGTGATTACATAATAAATGTTAATAAAAATCACATGGGTTGTCACAGCCAATGTCATATAATGCACATGTTGCATTAGAGAGAACAGCATGACATGTCTTGTGTAATGGTTTGGTAGGCGCCAGGTTTTAGGTAGTCTGAGAGAGATACATTTTGATTTGAACCGGGGGAGTTGGGGAAGTTTCAACTGAATGGGAAAGGAGTCAAAAGCAATGTGTTTTGGTATTGATGCTAACCGAGGTATGATTCACATGAAGTTGCAGAGTCAGACAAGGATAAAAGCCAGTACCAATTACTGGTGGTGCCCCCAAATTATTCTAAACCTGAATGACATTTATTTCCTTAAAGTTTCACAATAAATTCTTTCACTTTCAGGACCTAAAAAAATGGTCCTGAAATTGCAGTATCTAGTTCCTTTGAATAATTGAACCCTACCTCACAACTCTCTCACCTGTGCATCACACAGTATTACTAGTCATCTTTTAAAATCCTTTGCAAAAGCATTAGTCCTTTAATCAAAATCATACCGGAGAGGCTGCTTTCCAAACTGTCTTAAAATCAAATATCACCTCAACTGTGAGTTCACTACACCAGGGTAGACAGACTTAAGGCTTGCAAAATAATACTGTATTTTTTACTAAACCCCAAGATCTACTCAAAGCTGCCTAGTGCACGAGGCAGGCACATAAAATAATTTGGGGCCTAGGCATCCTGAATGGAGCTCACAATCTTTCACACAAAACTCTAATTTGGGTTACCCCAAGCTTTCTACATTTCAGCAGTATAATTTAGGGTGGCAGGGAGAGGTATCAGTTTGTTGCTATTATTCACACGCAATTGGGAATCAGAAGCCCATGCCAATCTACTGCTAAGCATGTACAAGTAGATCTAGATCTAACTTCTGCCCACTGTGACACTAGACAGCCTTTGGCAAGTTTATCTCTCCTTTCCTTCCCCATTCCCCTCAAATTGGAGATAATAAAATTGGCATCTCTTTAAGGATGTCACAAGAATGAATAAAGTAGTGAATAGAGAAATAGTTAAGCATTCAGAGTATGTTATCATTACTATTATTATATGGATGCTTTTATTATTCATTATATGGCTACATGCATTTCATGTCACCAAACCTTGCTTAGTTGTGCCTAGCAAATCCTAATTCAGTCACCAGTTAGTTCCCAGTGTCTCGGTTCTTATAGTTGCATATTTAACACTGAAGCTTTGTTTGGTTTCTTCAAAAGAAGATTCTGCCCCCCCCCCGGAGTCTTTTGAAAAGCCTAAAAACCTAGGCAGAACATAACTAACACAGTGACCCCTGTCTCAAATGGCAAATGGCCAGAAACAATGGCTTCCCCAGGATGAATTGCTTCTTTCAGCTCTTTGCTGAATATAACAACCACTAATACAGCTGACTGTGTAGCAGGAGGAGAACCATACAGTCAACTTTGTCTGTTGGCCACTACTGATGCCTATAGTCTATGGTGGTCAATTTGTGCAGTTACAAGAACAGAAGAAAATATGTAATGAGATAAAGCTCCATAACTACTTTAAATACTCTGGATGTATAAATTAGCAGAATTTGCATATCATGAACATGCAGGTCTTTGAATCAGCTGTGAGTAGACAATACTATATATACCCCTACATTGTTACTATCAAAATATGCAAGATTTTAGAAAGCAAATGAAAAATGCTGATGCAAGGGGTCAGAGTGAGCCTATTTAAAGGACCTAACTTAGTCAGGTTCATTAATTTCATTGGCTCTGCTCTGAGTAAAATTTAGTTGAATACCAGCCAAAGACATAATCATGAAAATTAAAAGTCAAATAAATTCTTGGTTTCGTTTTTTAGTTATTTTTGTTTCACATTTTCAAAACTATTTATGACGGCTGAAAGTTTGTTTTCAGATCCACACCAAAGAATTAGGACCGCCATGTAAGAGAATTGTAGCTTCTCAGTTTTACTTACATTTATGTTATAACTAAAATATAATAAACAATGTGAATGCAATAAACAAAAATTAAATAGAACTGAGAAACATCAGTTCTCAGCACATTTTGAAGAAATAACCTTTCATATTTAAAGGCATTAGGTGGCTCCATAAGATGATGGATTTCTGAAATTATGAACTTAAAACAAGGAATAATGCCTTGAATTGTTTCCAAAGTGCAGGAAAAAAGAGAAGGTTACCAAGATGTGGGGAGTGTTAGGAAGGAAGAGAAATATCTAGCAATGTAAGAAGCCAGATAGTACTCCCTGGTTTTTTTAGGGGCCAAATAATGCTGCGAGAGTCCACATGGTTGCAGAAAGAAGTAAAGGGCTTCCTTGGTAGCCTCCAAATGTGTACTGCCTGTTCACCTATTTACTCTTATCTTTGAGTATGCATGCTTGGAAACCCTAATGGAACTGCATCTCGCACTGTCGTACAGCTTTCATTTAGAACAGGGGTCAGCAGCCTAAGGCCCATGGGCCAGAAGCGGCCCTTGAAGGTCGTTTGACCGGCCCACGGGCTGCCCCCAAACCGAGCTGCCCACTCGCGTTTTGCGCTAAACCGGCGCAGCGCGGGGACTCACTTCCACGGCTCCGGAAATCGCGCATGCGCAGACACCAGAAATTACGGGGGCATGCGCTCTGGCCCACGGAGGGATCTCCACGGGACCGATCCGGTGCAGGCAAGATAAACCTTGCTGACCCCTGATTTAGAGCATTGTTAGGATGTTTTTTCATAAGCTCGGAACAGCTTACAAAGCAGATTACATGCCATCATCAGGGTAAAATACTAAAAGCAATAAAAATGCAGCATAAAACCAGAGTCTGCGTATTCCCAAAGTTTACCTAACAGATTTATTCCATCCTTAACCAGAAGTGTGTTGTAATTCTTTCTGAAACCATTTAAAGACTTTACACGTTAGCAGCAAGATCATTCCATAGCAACAGGGCATTTCTGTAAAGGCTCTGCTTCCATCAGTGGAGGTTCTCAACTGCTGTGTTAATGGAATATGAAGCAGGGTGTGGGGGAAGTACTACTACACCACTGAAATGTTTGTGTAATGGGTGTAGAACAAGTTTTTGACCTGCTTGCCCCCTTCCTTACATGCACAGCACAAGTGGAGGTGCTCTCTGCTGCCCTTCGAGCCTCAAGCCTGGACCCCCAGGAGGAAACGACAGCAGGCATTGGCAAGTCAGTGGATTCTCAGAATGAGCTGAGCATCAAAGATCACCTGAGCTTTACATCCATTCAGGATGACCCAGTGCCTTTAATCAATGATACTGCTGAGGTAAATATTTGGCTGCTATGAATTTTATCACTTGAGCACCTGTCAGTTAATGTCAGAAAACAAGTAACTTCATTTTCATATGCTTTGGATTTACTTTTGAGTAAATATGCATTGGATAGTGCTGCAGAGTATGCCTGCATTGTAAGTTGTTGTTTTTAACTTTCCACCACAGGACATTGTAGAATCTGCTCTGCGTTATATTCACAATGATTCCGACTTTAGCACTAATAGTAGTTTCAGCCCTGAAGAAGAAAAAAAATCTAAAATTCAGGTATTTTTAAAGAGTTTTCTCCTTGTACAACTTAAAAGTAATTTTACATGTAATATATGATCTGACACCTGTAAGTATAATTTTTACTTTGCTTAAATTGTGCACTGTAAGTTTCTCCCTCTTTTTTAAAGAATTCTGAACTTCGAAATTTAAAATTGAAACCTGAGCCTCCTCACTCAGACTACTGTTGTCCCCTTGAGAGCATCATCAGTTGCAAATCTGACCTGTACATGCAGTCAGCAAGAATTTCTATTACAGTAACTGCACACTCTAGTGAGTGTGTGAGAGAGATGGCTTGTACTATGTACAAGCTTTTCTGTTTCCCTTTTGCCTTAATGGCTTCAGGCACCTGTAAGCAAAACAGAAACATCATAGCCCATATAGTCAGCAAGGTGGTAGCTAATCCCGTTGCCCTGAGTCACCGTTTCCCTTGTACTCTGTACTCTCAGGACCTAGGGCACATGTGGCAGCCTTGACCCATGGGGGCTGCACATGACTCCCATCCTCATTTTGTGGCTTCTCCCTCAACTGTCATCAGCAGGCGTCCTATTGGACTGCAGGAGAGGGAGGGAGATGGGACTGCAGGGCCCCTCCATCAGCTCTGTTGAAAGGTGAGCAACTTCGCTCCTGCTCTCCTTAAAAAGTTCCCATTTATACTTGTAACAAGTTGGTTATTAGAAGAATTATGTAACCTAAGAAATAGTACTTGAATTTTCTTTTTCATTCTCTTTCCCTGCAGTCTTAACATTTTTAATTAATTATTTTTTATGGCGATGTAGTTTTTTCAGAATATATGCTTAAATTCATATGCTTTGTGTTTTAGGACATTGTACCTCAGGCCTTGCTGGACCAGTATTTATCCATGACTGATCCCTCTCGAGCTCAGACTGTTGATACAGAGATTGCAAAGCACTGTGCCTACAGCCTTCCAGGTGTGGCACTTACCTTAGGCAGACAGAACTGGCACTGTCTGAAAGATACTTATGAGACGTTAGCCTCTGACATGCAGGTAATGTTATAGCTCTTTATAAGACCTGAAAGTACTTAGATACAATGTGCAATTTGAAATTGTATGCTTTGGCTTCTCTAGTCTTCCAGAAACGAGTCTGAGGTTCTTAATGTAATGGGAAAGCAGAAATGTTGGGCCACTTCTCATTACTATAGCATTCTTGATGTTTTTCCTGAGAATAGGGATATCTGAGGGGAAGGGGTGGTAACTACTTGTGTCCTGGAAGGAGAGTTTGCACATGTCTTTATCATATTTTTCTTTCCAGGGGAGGAATCCTATACATAGTAGGCTAGTGTAAAGCAAACCAGTGTAAATTAAGCTGGCATAAAATTACTCCAGATCCAAACTCCATTCAGCAGCAAGGCTGTTGCTGGCTAAGTCAGCTTAAGGCTGACAAAGGGAAAGTAAGCCTTTAAAATAGTATTTGAGTTACACCATCCTGTTTACTGGCTTAATTTACACCGGGTTGCCAGATTACATGACCAAGATGATCAGGCTTAGGATCCAGCCCCTGTCACACGCCTTTTCCAGGGCTTATGCTGGTTTAAGATCTAGTAGGCTTGGCTCAGCCAACTGGGCTCCATCTGGGCTAGAATGGGGAGTACAATCTGGCAGATCTCTGGCTGAGGTGAAGAGGAAGGAGTTAAGCAGTGTAGCCTGGCTGTACTGGGAACCTCCCAGTTCAGCCAGAGATCTGCTGAATCCTAACCTACTCATTCCGACAGATCTTGCTGTAAGATTGCTCTGTAAACCATAAGTAACCTGTTGGATTTCTTTTCTCCATTTACACTGATCAACTAATAGATTTGCTGTAGGAACCGCTTGCTCTAATATAATTTCTGAAACCCCCCAGCATTTTTCCTTTTTGAATTCAGTGCAATGAATCTGCTAAACTCATAAAATAATTCAAAGGAAGGATTAGAAAAGAACTTTGCTCTGTGCCAACATTTATCCCAAGAGTTTGCGATAGCATTCATACAAGGCCAGAGTTTACCAGCTGTATGGGAGTAATCTTATTATGTCTAAAATTCCAGGCAAATCAGTAAAATAGAATTATGAGCACAATTGTGTGTTGTTTCGCAGTGGTGAAGAGAGCCTAGGATTGTACTTCAGACACCTATGCAAGGGATGCCTGATCCTTTGGCTGTGGTGTTAGAATTTTGAAAAGGTTCCTCCTCTGCTGGGTTTGCAGGAACACAAAAGGTCTTCTGGGGAACTGGTAGAGGAAGTTAGGACATCTTTTGTTTTCTCCTGTTACCCCCCCCCCCCAAAAAAAAGTTATAATAAGGGATTGAATGGAATGAGAACATGCTTAACATATTTTTTGTTTAGGAAAGCTGATCCAAATAATTTCTATTTTGTATAAACTGCTTAGAGCTGTGGTTTTTTTTGATTAAGTGGCATATAAATCTCTATATATTATCACTCAAATAAAAAGTTTGTCTCCAGCCCCTTTCTCAGCAGTAAATAGTAACTGCATTAATATGTTAACTGATTGTAAGTTAACTGATTAATTGTAACATGGTAGCAGAACCAGATATGAGAGATGCTTGGCTTTTTGCTGAAAACAGCCCCACATCTCCTCTGTTTCCAGTAATATCCAATGAATAAAAATGCATAATGTGATTTAATTGCATTGAAAATTTTGTTAGGCCAGGGTAGACTTGCCAGTGCACCATGATGTCCAACATGGGTTTTATGTTACTAGACTTCACCAGAGGAAAGAAGAGATGCATGGAAGCAACCACGTTTCCTTTTTGTCTTGTTCCAGCCTTCAAATCAAGCTGTACTCTTGGCTGTGCAACAAATCTAACCCTAACATTGAATAAGTTGTATGATTTGCTAACAAGTTGGCCTTGTGCATTGTTTCCTCTTAGTGGAAAGTTCGAAGAACGTTGGCATTTTCTATACATGAACTTGCAGTCATTCTTGGAGACCAGCTTACAGCTGGTGATCTGGTTCCAGTCTTCAATGGCTTCTTGAAGGACCTTGATGAAGTCAGAATTGGTGTGCTTAAGCATCTGCATGATTTTCTGAAGGTACATACTCCTTTTATGCATACAAAATAATCATCCCTTTTCCTCCTCCCTGTATGCATACTTCTGTGGTGACAGATAATTAAATTTATAAACTTTTAGTTTTTAGTAAAACTTGATGGGTATCATGTGATGAAACCGAAGATGTGTTTAATTTCTGCCATCATTCACATTGTATATTGCATTACTGTCTTGTTCCAGGATATTTCATAGAAATTCTGGAATAGCCTCATTTTTTGATAGATTATATTCAACTATAATTTGATAAACTACAATCAACTATAATTTGTATGGTTCTGAAAACATTCATCTTTATTTTTCCAGCTTCTTCACCCTGATAAAAGGCGGGAATATCTGTACCAGCTTCAGGAATTCTTAGTCACCGATAACAGCAGGAACTGGCGTTTCCGAGCAGAACTTGCTGAGTAAGTTTTAGTAGTAAACTATGCTGTCTAAATGCTAGACCTGATTATTATTAATATAGAATTACAATACCACTTCTGTTTGGGCACAGTTTAGGTTCTGAGAAGACCCACTAGTGGAAAGACCCACTAGCTGCTTGTTTTTTATTCCACTTGCCAGATGAGAGGCTGAAACTTAGGGTCTATGTATAGTTAAGTAAAAAGTAATTTTTTTGTGTTCAGTGGGACTTAGTCCCAAGAAAATTCAACTCATTGGAATTTATTGCTGAATAAGCATGCTTGTAATTGTAGTGTGTGGATCTTTTAGATCTAAGAAAGAGCAGAACCAAACCTCTCCACCCCATCAGCAGCACAAGGGCATGCTCCATTTCAGCTCCAGAAAGAGGCTGCTGAGGTGCCTTATAATGAATGAACACTCCAGCAGCAATTGGTGGCCATTAGAGCAGGTGGTAAGATACCGGGAGTTCCTCCTGCACTGTAGCTTTTCTTCAGAGAGACTACTCAATCAGGCTGGAACCCACATCTCTGCACTTCTATGCCAGTGTGGTGTGTAGAGCCAGTGTGGTGTAGTGGTTAAGAGCAGTGGACTCGTAATCTGGTGAACTGGGTTCGATTCCCCGCTCCTCCACGTGCAGCTGCTGGGTGACCTTGGGCTAGTCACACTTCTCTCTGAAGTGTCTCAGCCTCACTCCCCTCACAGAGTGTGGTGTTGTAGGGGAGGAGGGGAAGGGAGATTAGCCGCTTTCAGACTCCTTAGGGTAGTGATAAAGCGGGGTCTTCTTCTTCTTCTTCTTCTTCTTCTTGGAATCTTCACCTTTGCTTGCAGCACATAGCTTCATTTTCATGATTGCTTAGCAATTTTAAGTCCTTTGTTTATTTTATTTTTGTAGGCAGCTGATCTTGCTTCTAGATCTGTATAGTGCCAGAGACATATACGATTACCTACGACCTATTGCTCTCAGTCTTTGTGCAGACAAGGTTTCCTCTGTTCGTTGGATTTCCTTCAAACTGGTATGAACTATAATGTAAACGTTAAAAATGGAATTTGACTTAGTAACCATTTTAGCAGGTAATCCATGTATTGGGTTCTTTGCATATTTTCTAGGTTAGTGAAATGGTAAAGAAGCTGTATAGTGCTCCACCGCCAACATTTGTGGTCGATCTCATGAATGAACTGGTTGAAACGTTCTGCAGGTGCCAAAAGTGGTCTGGCAGGCAAACGTTCGCCTTTATTTGCCAGGTAAGAGATTCATGAATTTTTCTTATTTTCTTGACATGTAAGTCACTGCTACATAGTTACAAGTTTTTCCATTTTCAACACTGAATTATTTCTGGATTCCAGAGTTTGATCATGGGTACAATAGGAAGTTAGCAAGTGTAGCTAACTGGATAGTATTTGTGAACTCCGCTCCTTACAAAAAGATAAAGAGCTTTTGGAGGTTGAGCCTAACGATGGTTATCATTCTCTTGTCCTAATTTAATGTGTGTTATCCAAAAATATGTCTCCTTGAAGCTTTCCATGTGGATGGCTAGCTTTGTGTATCAGTGGAGAAGGGGGATGGGTGGGGAGCAGCCCCAAATCCAAGAAAGCAAAAAGAAGAGAGCTTCAAAATGACCCTATAAAATATATTTTATTGCTATTTTAGAGGCTTTGCTCCTGCTTTTCGGGGAAGTCTAAAACAGTTACTTTATCTTCTTTTCAGACTATCATAGAAGATGACTGCCTACCAATGGATCAGTTTGCTGAGCATCTATTGCCCCATTTACTGCTCTTGGCCTCAGATAGAGTTCCAAACGTTCGAGTCCTACTTGCAAAAACATTAAGGCAAACGCTTCTAGAGAAAGGTTTGTGGACTCAAGTACTCTTGCTGCATTTCCTGCTCTGTAGAAATCACACATTTCCTGTGTGCATCCTTACAGTGTAGTATTAGCTAGTAAATGTACTCTCATGCCATTGTTTTTTCCTCAAGCACATCTTTTGTTCTGGACTGGTTCCTGATGTTTGAAATACTTGTAACAAGGGATGAAAAAAAGTTAACATCTAGGAGGTTGTGGGAATTTCCTAGGTACCAGACTGGAAGCAGAAATGGAAATTCTAACACAGGAAGCCTCCAAGAAAGGTTGCTCCTCACATGGAAAAACTCTTTAAGATTCTGTGCATCTTCTAGAGCAGGAGTGGCTAACTTTTTTGGCCTAAGAGTTGCATTCGGCCTTGGCCAGTACTTCAGGGTCTACATTAGCTGAGAACGGGGGTTATGGCCGCCTCGCTGCATGATTTGCATTCCTATCAGGGTGCTGGGCTTTGTTCACTTCAGCACAGTCTCTGTTCTCCCCTTCCTTTTTGCCACTGACACCAAGACTGATCCAATCCTAGAGGACCAGAAAAGTTGCTGGGGCAGGCCAGGTCAGCTACCCATAGAGGAATCATATCCAATTGGAGTTTTCACTTCAGACATGGCTGAAAAACGTAAAGAGGTGCTGGTAGTATTATTTATTCTGCTTGCATTCTACACCTTTGCAGCCATTTATGCACCATAGTTAAAACGTATAAAAACTACAAAACCAAAACAACAGCACGAGACAACAAACACATTGGTAACACTGCTAGGTCCAGGGTATTGAAGCTTGGGTGAAGAAGTATGGCGTTAGCAGCACAGGGGACAACCGCCATTCCCCAGGGAAAGAATTCCACCATTGGGGCATTGCCCTGTGTTGTGCCACATTATCAAGGACCATGCCCATTGGTGGGATCAAGAGCAGAGTCTCCCCTCCTGATCTCAAAACAAAGGTCAGTAGGTAAGGGACAGGCATTCCTTTAAGTACTTGGGTTCTAAGCTGTACACAGTAGGTCACAGGCATCCAGTACAGTGCTTTAAGGATCAGTGACTTTTCCCTGCTCAACCTTATGCAGCACAGATGATTTCTCAGTGAATGTTGATTATAACTAACACCTTAAAATTGAGCCAGAAGAATGTGGGAGCCTGTGCTGTATACTTTCTGCAACCCAGTCATGATAAGCATGGTCCTTTGTTTGTTTGTTTATGCCAAATTATAATATATATAAATGATTTAAAATGTTAGTCTTTGTATGCATTTTGTATAAATGTTCTGAACTGGCAGCAAAAAAAAAAGAGCATTGACTTTGCATCCTAATTTGGGGTTTTATAAGAAGCATATCTTTTGTGATGCTACCTTTTCCTTTATAAAAAAAGATTCTCTTGCTTTTTCTCCATACAGAATATTTTTTAACATGTGTCAGTGCTCACCAAGAAGCAGTGGAGCAGACAATTGTGGCCCTCCAAATGGATAATGATAATGACGTAAAATACTTTGCAAGCATCCACCCTGCCAGTACCAAAATTGCAGATGATGCCATGAGCACAGCCTCTTCAACTTACTAAAAGTAGCCCCTGAATGTTGCTATAATTTTAATTAAAAAACAAACCAAAAACATTACAAAATCGCAGGGCAATCCTCAAGTGCTCCTAAAATGGATGACTGAAACCTCTTTTTTTCCCATGGAGGAAGGAATTTCTTGCCAGACTTTTAACTTCAGTTGGATGTTATCTAAACCTGAGACCAAGGATTTTAAGAGTCAAGGAAAAATAAAAATAAACATTACCTGTTGAATCTTGACTTTAGAACAACTTTGCTCAGAGGATTGTATTTGCCACCAGAGCCTTAAATCTTCTGTCTTCCTGAATATGTGAAACTTGAATTGGCTGAGCATTTTCAGTGTAGAAGGGATGTGATTTCCAGAAACCGGCATTTGTTTTCTCCTGAGGAGTTAATGTAACAAGCTTTCCCCCTCTTAGGAACTGATAGCTGAAATTCTCATACCCTATAAAGGCAGATTTGTACCAAGAAGCAAGAGACACCTCCAGTATTAGCTATTAAAAGTTTTTATCCTTGAAAAGACTTAATTTGTATGCAGCTGGGCACCTCCTTAAGTGTGAATAGTTTTGATGTGTGTAAAAGAGGGAAAAGTAGAGATTTGGTGTTTGTTTTCTCCCCTTAAGGGCTCAGTGCTAACACTAACAAGAATTTGATTGTAAACCTTTAAACACAGCATATTGCTGTACTCATTAGCAGAAAACTCCACTGAGTACCTGTGTCCTAATGTGTTTTTCATGCTGGTCATGACCTGAAGGAAACCTGTTAGCACATGTACTTCACATCAGGTATTTTTAACTAGATCATGATCGGCTCTTCATATACTGTACATATCTGTGACCACTCTTGGGAGGGCTGCAGTCTTTAATCATGCTATTTCAAACTGTTGTGATAAAATGTTCTCTCCTTGTCCAAATAAAAAGAAAATTTATTAATAAGAGTGAATGAAATCTCCTTCTCTTAATACCGTATAAAAGCTTGCAAATAGGGAATGCTTTTATCAAGTCTCTCCTTTTCCTGTTCTGATGGTGGTATGTGGGTCTAAAATTGTGTGTTTAACTTCTCATGGCGATTGTGTGTGTGTGTGTGTGTGTGTGTGTGTGTGTGTGTGTGTGTTACCCAAGGACAGGTGGATGTCCTACTCTGAAGAAATGTGTGTAACTGGTATTGTGTATGTATGTCCCCAGGCTGAAAGCTTGGTTCAAGAGTCATAATGCGGGGGACGGGGGACTGACAAAAGCTGCACATGTTCATGGTGGCTAGTTATCGATGGGCAAAGTGGCTGTTAAAATCATGGGGTTAGAAATGCATAACGAATGCTGGTTCTGCCTCATTTCTTTTCATATAGTAGTAGTAGCAGCTCCCTACTACGATATACTATGTTTAGTGATATTGGTTCTTTCACATATATATGTGTCTGTCTATGTATACATGAACTTATATGCATACGCTACTACCTCAACTTGTGATGTTCAGATAAAACCATGGTGTTAGTTATTTGGAAGCTCTGAGAAGCTGCGCTTTCAAAGAAATGTGTTGAACTTGTTTGAACTAAAACATACTTTGTAAATCTGTAGAGACCAAGTATTCATGGCCAGATCCTGGCCTGATAATCAGTATTAGAAAACTAGGCTGCCTGAAAGTAGTATGGCACACTAATGCTCTGATGGAGTAGGAAGGCTGGGTTGTAACCATGTGGCATAGGGTGTTCCAGTTCAGACAGTGTCCTAAATCTCATGCAGTCTCCTGGAGAATGTTCACAGTGAGCCATGATGCTGCCCCTATGACCTTCCTTTGACTTGTTTTTGTATTGTTTTTTTCAGTGTGTCTAATGCTGGTATGTTTCTGTATTGAAGTGCTCTTTTTTATCTTTTTTAGAACTATAGGCTCCTTTATTCCTTGAGCTACATTTTGGGCTTTTTTGTAATGGTTGTATTCATGCCCTGCTTTTTACAGTTTCAGTGGTTTCTCATCCAAGGGTCTATAGCTGCTTAACTTAACAATGTTGCAGCATCTGACCACTTGGTGCACCCCATATTATCTATTAGAAAGCACCACAATCTGGAAAAAAGCATACCCATTTCTGAGTTCATGCAGCCTTTTAAAAAAATGTTTAAACCTGCCCTTGCTTTCATAAAAGTGTTAGAATAAATGTACAGTGATTAATTCAACCAGTTCTTCATATTCATGTGGTTGACTAATCTTTTTCTTTCAGCTTGTTCTTTCCCATCACCTGCCGTCTAGTGGAAAAACATACTCGTTTTGATCATAACATGTCAAACTTGCCAGATTTTTTTTGTACTGTGTTACCACACAGACAGCTGCTTAATATTTACTTTAGCTATCATGAAGCAACAACAATGCTGGCTGCAAATTAACGGTGCAAATGTATGCACATCTATTCAAAAGCAAGCCTTATTGAATTTGCTCCCATCTCAAGAGACTGCAAATGCTGTCTGTGGGTGTTCCCAGTTGCAGAGTCTCTATTACACAACACTTCCCCATTTCCCCAAAAGCCTTACATGTGCCTGTACAAGTCACATTTGGACAGCAACAAGTGCTTGAGATAGTTACAGCTTGCAGTGGATATCGACCTAGAAGCTGCCTTGCATGGAATCAGATCACTGAACTGTTGAGCTCAGTACTGTCTGCACTACTTGGTAACACCACTCCAGGCTTTCAGATGGGATATTCCCAGCTCTTTCTGGAGATGGTAGGTATTGAACCTGTCCAAGTTATTTGTTGTTTCCTGTAGTTAAATAAAACCACATGCAGATGTCTGTAGAATTTATTTACTTGATTAACATGGTATTGACAAAATAGAAGTTAACCAGCAGCAAGATATTTGCTTGATGAACATTGATTATATAAGGTTTGACAATTTAATAGAAATTAGTGAGAATTTAAACAAAAAAAAGTTTAAATACTGCCAGAAAATATAAAATGTATGTAACAGGCAAAGGAAAATGCTTTATGCACACACAACTGTCATCTGACCAGTCCCCATAAATTCTTTTCTTCAAGGTTTAAAAAAATAAGCTGTTCTCTGTAACATATATCAAGGCGTTATTTGTACAAAATAAAATCATGGCCAATGATTCATAAGCAGTGCAATAGGCAAAGAAAATCACACCAAACAAAATAAATAATGCAGACTAGAAACTATGGTAAATAAGATATAGAGCACCCTGTGGAATCTGTTCTACATTACTGAGATGACCAATTCAATTAAACTGGGCTTTTAAAAATGGGTGCTGCTGAAATACAAACGTTACCAAAACAATTTGTTGCTGGCAACAGAAAATGATCAAGCAAAAGGAAGCAGCTCTCCATCAGGAATTGTTGGAGGACATCTGAATAGCTTGAACTTGTGTACAAAGAGAGGTGTATATTACCTGATTAAGTAAGCCACATTGTCCAACAGCTTTAATTACTCAGAAGTTCACAAATATGCTTACCATGGCTAGTGTCCCATTGTCCTTTGGAAAGAATGATGAGCCACAGTCCGCCTCCTGAGCTTGGAGTTAAGGATTTGTCTCAGTAGTCACACTATACTTCAGAGTAGCTTAGGGTGCCCCAAAATCACTGCATGACTCTCAAGGATGATCAACCATTCCCTTCCTAGCCTCAGTCCTTAGAAGGGGGCAGTTGCTTCTCTGTGTCATGCTGTCTCCTAGGCATTCCACATGCACCAGAAGCACAGTGCAACTTCTGTGACAATCCTGGAGACATTCCCATGCTTCTCAGGGGCACAGTACAATGGCACCGGTGATATCCCACCACCTTCCTAGCTCCAGGAGGAGGTCAGAGTTCTTTGTGTTGCACTGTACTTGAAAATACTCTGCATCTCAGAAGAACAGTACATCAAAAATAAACTCCAGCCCCTTTCCAAGCTTGGCAACCACAAATTGGGGGCTGGTTATTAAGTGAAAATGTGTGGGTCCCTGTTAAATTATCAAAGCATTATCCACAAACATAGGAATAAACTTTAAAAAGAAATGAACAGAGTCTGCATTATGAGGTGCTGGCTATTTACTTATACGGTGCTTGTATTCTCACCTGTAAGGAACATACATTTCCTAGTTAATTAGTCCTATACTTAAGTGCATTGCCAAAGTTTAACAGATCTTTGTGGGTAACTTTCATTTATGGGGCTGTGCTCATCAATCTTTGCATCTCAGCTTTACGTATAGTTCCATACAGCTTTAAAAATGTCAAATGAGAATGAGAACATGCTGAATAACACTAATGTTTTGCCCTTGGAGACCTTCCATCCACTCAGGACAAATCTACTTTGTAAAGCTCCACTGCTCATAATCTGTACCAAAAGCACAAGCAAGAGTGAGTAAAAAGATAGAAATTACAATGGAGAGCAAAGAAATTCACAAAGCAAGTAAATGTATGGTTATGGGTTGGAACTGATTCTGACCCAAGAGCCACTTCACACATTATCTTTCACCAGCACAGTGGAAAAAATGTGAACACTATTATGGATGATAGTTGCATTTATCTATTTTGTTGCTGCCAACTGTGGCTTCCCAACGTGTGTGTGTGTGTGTGTGTGTGTGTGTGTGTACAGCAAAATAGAAACAAGCATGATCTGCACATGACACATACATAGACATATGCAGCCTTTTAAATAAGCCCATACAATTTATTAACAGGCTAGTTTTTAAAAAAATCCAGGCTACGAAGCTAGTTGCTTACATTTCCAAGTTGGCTGCAGAGAAAAGGAAGATCCCTTCTCTAGAGTCAATACTAAAAAAAAGGCCTTCTGTCAAGTGGTATGGTGAAAAAGGAACAGAGCAATCCATCCCCCTCCCACCAGCCTATACAACTGGTGGGAAATTCTACTGCCTATGGCTACCAGGAAGAGTGGCCAATTACAAGGCTGGGTATGTAGGCTTTCCCCCTACACTAAGTGTAGTGAAATGATACGCATGAAGTAGCCCTTAGGAAGAAAACACATGAGAGAATTTCCAAGACTTCTCCAGACCCAACTGTTTGAAAATAAAACTTCCCAGCGAGTCATTTATTGTCACCTGATGCCAGTATCTGACGACGCAAAGTAACAGCTGTGCTGCACCCTCTTCCCCATCTCAAATTGCTTTGTCCTTCCAAATAACCTGAGCCTGATAGGCAGAAGCCACAGGTAGGGAGGAGACAAAATATCTCCAGGGTGTAAAAGACAACCTATTTACAGAATATACATGCCTCAGATTTACAGTAAGTTGCACAGTCCTGGCTTTGCCCCAGGTGGTCTCCTGAATACCTTAGGAATCCAATTAAATTGGTGTTTCCTTTCGCTCCTTGCTTGGCGATGGCTTCACTGGCTCCTTGATTGCCTTTGGCTGCTCTTTTGCTGCTTTTGTCTCCGGGACAGTCTCTCTTGGCGGCTGGGGCTGGGGCTGCTGCTGCTGCTGGGATGCGCCTGCCCGTTTCTCAAGCTCTTCTTCTTCCTGCACCTGCTGCTCCGATTTTGCTCGCTGCATCTGCAAGAGCCGGAGCTGCACTCGCAATTCAATGATGGCCTCTCGCTCTTCATGAATCGCTTGGTTCAGATGGTTGTTCTTAATCTTTATCCAGCACAAGAGGGAGGGAGGGGGGAGGGTCACTTCAGCTACAAACAGCTACTTATGCGGCTAATGAATCGTTAATAGAGCATCACACAATGTAACTTTTCCTTGGAAGGGGCACAAGTATGTTCATGGGAGAAGGGTTAGAAATGAGGCGCGTGGAAAATCCAGCCTAGGAGGAACTGGGTATTTATAACCACAGGAGATTAAACAGCGACACAAGATGCTGCTAACTCCCTCTCCACTAGAGAAGGTTCTTGCAGTAATCACAAGTTTAAAATTGTGGGTCTTTCCTCCCTAGCATTCACTGGGAAATTACATTTGTTTATACAGTTTGCATTTTCACTTTACTCTGAACTTCTGTGTGCCCACAAGTATTACAAAAATGAAGGTAACATGGTGGCTTTGAATGTGAGGTGCAAATCCCTAGTTCAGATTGTACTAGAAGTGAAATCCCAGGTTCAGTGGGACTTACTCTCAGGATAGTTAGTGCAGGGTTGACTTAGTTGAGTCACTGTCTCTTAGCCTCACTCTTCCACCTGCAATATGGAGGCAACAGTGACCTACCTTAGAGGTTGCTGAATGGATTACAGAGATAATACGGTGGAACCTTGGTTCTCGAACTTAATCCGTTCCAGGAGTCCATTCGACTCCTGAAACTGTTCGAAAACCAAGCGGAAGCTGTGTCAGACGTTTGGCTTCTGAAAAACGTTCACAAACCGGAACACTCACAATTTGGGAGCCGATTTGTTTAGGAGCCAAGCCATTTGAAAACCAAGGTATGACTGTATGTAGCAAGGTATGAAGCACTCAGAGTACTCTAAATCGTTTTTATTTTAAAACGTCAGTAGTTAATAACATTAAGACCTTTTATATTGTAACATGTAGGGAGCAAAAACCCTATTTAGGAAATTCTGCAGGTTAAGTTATTTTGGATGCTTTACATCAGGTAGTTGATTCATATTTGTAATTTTGTATTGTTCAACTAAGTTAATTGTTTAATTAATTTGTTAGCATTCAAATTTTCCACAAGGAAGCATGCTTTGGAAGAAATGCATAGGAAGCCAGAGGATTATTTGCAGCTCCCAAGCTTGAAAAATTCCTAATTTCTGCATTGGTTTTGAGGTAGTAACAAAGCAAGATATAATCCAGAAACCTCATCAACAACTCGAAAAAATTCCCATCTAAGATTTAGCTTCAGTTCATTCAGTGATTCTTTGGCAACAGTCTCTCTCACGTGTTTTTATGTAGTTTTTGTGATTTCACATATCTATGTATTATTGTTACTATATAAAGTAACTAAAATAAATGCATATAATACAATCGTTTCCATTAGTAATGGAGATTATGTAACTTGTGCAATTTCCTTGCCAGTGCTGGGAAGACCAGCAGGGAAGGTGTATTAAAGATTACAAAAGCAACACTAGGAAGGGCAAGAGTCATAATTTGCAATATAAATGTGGCAATAGTACAATATAATTTAATCTTTTAAGTGTCCACCCTTCCACATTTTTAATTATAATTTTAATATTTATTAAGTTACATAAGATAGTCAAGTTATTGTAAAATATAATAAAGCAATTAAGAATGTTTTTAGATCTGAAGACACACCCAGTATTTGAAAATGTCTATTCTATACTTGTCAAACCAGTAAGGCAGCAATTCAGTTGAAATGTATCACTAGTCCTAAGAACATACTGTATATGTAGCTCCAATATTGTTTTTCTATTTCCCAAGCTAAAGCAATGGAAACTAGTAAAAAGGAGTTAACCACTATATCTGCCCACCCCCCTGAAAATTGTCAGCACTGTAGCAGAACTACATATATTCAAGACATTTTCAATGAAAACAACCTCATGCCTGCCAAAAACAGGTTGTGATTCATTAGGTGACAGAATGAGGCGTATCAGAGGCTGTGTTTTCAGATGACATACACAGACCTGCCATAAATATTCTGATCCTTCTCCTGATTAAACCTCTCAGCTCTACAAAAAGTTCAATGAATAAATATTTTGCAGTAGTGCAGTCTCACCTCCAGTTCTTCATTCTGCCTCTGCAAGTCTTCCAAGATTATTTGTAGCTCTTCCTCATCTTCGCTCTCACTCTCACTTTCAGAAGAATATTCTTCGGTTTCGCTTCGACCATGCTGCCGACTGAAACAGATGAAAGCTTACTTCACTGTTTGCCTAGATTGCTATACAGCATTAATCAATTGCCACATAATGGACATGATCTGGAGCACAATACATGTTTACTGTATGCTATACTGTATATGGAGAAGTGTGACTAAAAATATACTTTCAAATATTACACTTAGAACACTTTTCAAGAAGCTGCTTACAGAACCACTAAAACATAGAACCACTTCTGTTAATAGGGTAAAATTCAACAGCCTGTTAAGTTTACTGGATTTTACTAAGATTCAAACCAAAGTGTAGTGTTAGGATGATGATGTCAAAAATAGCCAAAGGGTGCAATGTAATTATCCTTCCATCACACTTCAGTACGAGCATATTGCTTTAAAAATGTTATTTTAGAATTCAGAAAGCTTGATTCCAGAGAGGTGGTTACCTTTGAATTTCCGCTATTTCCGCTTGGAGGCGATCTATTTCCTCTTTTTCGGTGGCAATTTGTCTGCGCAAAAACTGCTCCATTGCCAGCAGCTCTTCTTGTTCTGTCAAAATCTCATTCTCCTGCAAAAGATTAGATCACTTAAGCCTTTGGTTTATGGATCAGGGATATTACACTGCAATTCCTACCCTTCCTTTCTTGACTAAACACATGAACTATAGCTTCTAAGGCTGCTGGGTGGAGAAGGGAAGAGATGGGTAGGATGCCGACAGGGAAAGAAAGCTTAAAGCTCGCCGTGCCAAGACATCTCCCCATATAATTTTCCAGACATTTATCTCATCAACTGCACAACTTTATGGGAGGAAGTTCAATAAACTGAAGCACTACATTCCACAGAAATCCTGAATAAGCAAATGCAGGATGGCCTGGTGGAGTTTGGGCTGTACTGCATGATTTAAGCTTGACTTACCATAGTTACAGTATTTTGATAACCTTGCCCTGGACCACAATTTTCTCTTTTTATGAAGAGAAGACATAGGAAGAATAAATGGGGAGGTGGGTGTAACTTGGGCACCTAAGGGACTGTTTTGGGGTGCATGACCCGAAATAAAAAAAGAACCAAGGATGGTAAAGAACGGGCATGGGATTCCTACAGGTAGCTGAGGAACAAGTAGCATTAGTAGGGATGACCAGTGTAGTGCCAGAAATTGCAGGGACTGCTGGAAGGCAGCAATTCATTAAATTAACCCATACAGCAACTACTGAAAGGGCATCCTGTTATCTTGAATTAACAACATTTCTGTAACAACTTTGTTAACTCAGAAGCCAGTGGTTGAAATCACTGTCTTCCCCCTCCACTCCCAAATAGTGAGGATGCCAGAGGTCTGAGCTCAGAAGGGTCCATTTTGGGATGAACAAGCAGTTCTACCAGCCTCATCAAGTGCTCACCAAGATCACCAGAAACAAAATGACCATTTGGAACTAAGCATGACATCTTTCTAGCCATCCCTGCCCCCCCTTTCAGATGCTCAATAAGATTAATTAGAATGCACCTACTGTATAAATTAAAAGTTTCGTTAAAGTAACAAAGAATTCTTAAAGTATCAAAGAATTCTTTCAAATATGAATGTCCGTTTCTCTCCAAGTCAGTTTGGCAACAGTTTAATGTTACCTTAATGAATAGTGAAAAGGGGAAGAAGAAGAAGAGGAAGAAAAATAAAAAATAGTGCATTCAACATCAGAAACTACCTGAGCGAGCAGAATATTAATAACTTCTTCATTCTCATTCATTTCCTCTTTGGAAACATCCTCCTTTGAAAGGCTGGCAATCTCTCGTGCAATCTTTGTTTCACACTCCTGCATTGAAAAAATCTTGATTAATGGCCACTGCCAAACATAGCCATATGGTTAAATGAAATTGTATCTAAACAGGAGCTCACAGAGGTTTTTGTGCTGTTATTATACTGAGAAAATATCTGAAGTTTTTCAAACTTCCTAAAGTAGCATTAGTGGGTCAGGTTAATCACTTGCTTTCCCTTCTAGGACAGATGGCGGTTAAATCTGTGCAGCTGCTTTTGATTCTCTGTGAACAAGCAGACTGTGGGTTCCCCCAGCAGACAGATCAGTTGATTTATGCACTGTGGCAAGCAGACATTTTCACATACCTGAAGATATCGTGATTAACCACACAAAAGGCATTGGCCAATAAAGCCCAAGGCAATTACAACAAAAGTCTGAAAGGTAACCTTGTCAGAAGCTCAAACACCAAACTGTGAAACTGAAAGCCAGAAACTGTAAGCGTCCCAAGAGAAGAGCAGTCATCTAATGCAACATTTCTATCCCATGCCTTTGCAACAGAAACTCAGCACGCTTTAGAAGTGAAATATCAGGAATACACACAATTTTATCATTATCAGATACCATGCTGGTACACCAGGCCATTCATTATTACAGGATAGGGTACCAAGGATCCCAATAATGAGATCCTGGAATTCAACCACTGTTGATGTGCAGCAGTGTCCAGTGTTTAAGGAACTTGAATCCCTGCCTCTGATACTGTGTTAAGTAAGGACAATTATGCTGGACGGCAATTGTCAAAGGGAGCCTCTTATTTAAGGATGGGGAAAAGAAGTAATACGCTGTGAGACATTTTGATCCATCAGAACTATAAACTATAAACAATCCGGCACTAGACTAGTTAAAAGCCTCCATAGCAGAAAGGAAGAACAGCTCTGTCTCCCCTGTCAGGGATAGCATGGTATTTTGATTAAGACAATGTTAGCTACTATTTCTATCACCAAAGCAAAACACCAAATGAGGCAGCTTAGAAATTATGAGAGTACTCTTCCTGTCCAATTCGCGTGGGTTACATGCAAAGAAACTCACTTGTCTTTTAGCTTCTCTTAGCTTCCTTTTGAGAGCAGTCAAAATTCTTTGCACCTCCCATAATCTCTCCTCTTTGGATAAATCTTTGATCCCCGCCTGTAGGTCTCGGTGTAAACAATTCAACAGGAATTCCTAGTAAAACACACACCATATTCAGCAATATTATTCACTTTCTAAGCTTAAAAAAACTTTTAAGAACATAAGAAGAGCCTGCTGGATCAGGCCAGCAGCCCATCCAGCATCCTGATATTACAATGGCGAACCAGATGTCTATGGGAAGCCCAAAACCGGGATCTGAACGCAATAGTAGTCTACCCACTTGTGAGTCCCAGAATAGCATTCAGAAGCATAGTGGAGGCAGAACATAGCCATTGTGAGTAGTAGCTGTTGATAGCTGGTGTAAACCTGCCGTGTTATTCCCCTGTCCCCCAACACACAATTGTCTACAATGGGAGGGGAAGCTTGAGGCTCCTTCATTTTTAGTTCTTTCCAGTCAAAAAATTCTGGAGCCTTCTTCACCACCTCTTTTATTAAAGAGGTAGGAGAAGCAACTCTGTAGTTGAGATGTATCACATCCTATGTTAAAACCCAAACTTATTTCTTATAAAATTAAGATAATTTCTCCTGTATTTGTCTGGTCAGTATGAAATTTGCCCTGTTTCAATATAAAAATTCAACTGAAAGAGCCAAGAAAAGTACAAGTGCACCAACCTGTCTTCTAATTTCTTCTTTGATGCTTTCCTGTGTTTCAGGCAATGCTGGCATTGTTGCCATGTTAGACCAGCGTAGAGGCTTTGTCACCCGTTTCAGAATCACATTTCCAAAGAACTCTTGAACATGTGTGAAAAACACATACAAGACACGATTGCTGATCTGAAAAGACGTAACAGTCAAATTACTACTTTTGATCTTCCTCTCTAATCACTTGGTCTGCAAACATCCACAGCATAGATGCTAAATAATTCTAACAGACCTAAGATATTCCTTCCTGTAACTTCCTGAACAGGCTAAAGACGCAGAGATCATGTTTAAAAATAATTAGCTGTTGAAATGTAATCATGTTAAAATCTAATGTAATCATGTTAAAATTGCGTAGTTTCCCCTAAAAAAAAAAAATCACACAATTATCTGGGCAGAAATGTAATGGCCGACTCTTTGATCCTAAACAAGTTACTCATTTATGTCAATTGTAACCATCAGCAAATAAGAATTAAGTTCCAAATTGGCTTTAATAACAACTCCAGGCTGCTGCTACTGTTTGTTAACTCCAAAACTGTAAAGGCTCCAAAGGAATCTGGTAAATGAGTATTTTGTTTAAACGTTGGGGTCTGACCATTTGCAACCTTCAGGCAAGGAGAAATTTTTATCCAGGAAAGGCTGAGTAAATGATCTTACAGTTTTATTTTGTTTTACTTTTTCCTTTAAACTTTTGGCATGACCTGCCTTTAAGAGTAATGTGGAGTGTTCTGCTCTGCAATAGCAGTACATTTTCTTCCAGTGGAACATGATCTGAAATCAATATTTGAGTTTATCTCCACTAGCCTGATATGGGAGGGGTTCTGAAAAGAGGCCAAGGATGGACTAAATGACAGGTAGTTCTAGAACAGTAGAAGAATCCACAAAGGGAAGTTGCAAAAACCTTTCTGACAATATTTCCTTTGTTCTTTTCACCATGATTTGGCTTTACGATAAAACGGCACCATTGGACTTCTCTTATTTAGGCAATACCAACTGCATTATAACACCAGTTGATCTAGTGCTACAAAACAAAAGGGAAGAAGACTCTGGCCTCTACCAATGAGAGGCTGCACCCCCTGCCTCCCAGGAAGAACACCATGGAAGATTAATTCATTGATCAGAGAAGGAACAGCTGCTCCAATGCTTGCTTACTTCTCCCTTTCCCATTCCTTTTATGAGATGTATATGAGATGTTGTGTCTGCAGGCAGAGACTGCCTTATCTTTAATACACATATAGGCTTAGAAAATCTTAGGAGCTTTAGAAGTGTAAAATAACAGCAATACTATTATTCAACATTTTAATATAAATGGATTATGAAGGTGATGTGTCAAACGTGCACTTCTGACAGCCTAATCCTAATGCCCCAGTTTGATGCTCTTACATAACAGTAAACCAGAGACATCCATCCAGTCTGTTCCCACAAACTTCCTAAAATTGACTAGGCAAGAGCAGGTTTATTTTAATAAAGACTCTGTGCTGTTAGCCTTCTTTGTTAGTCTAAGCACTGGGAAATGGATCCCAGGCGAAGTGTTAACTGTATATCTTGCAATCCCAAAATGTCAGAACGCTTAGAAAGCAAAATATTAGCTAAAATTTTATACTGTCAATTCCAGAATCTCCAGCTGGGTTAAAGCATTGATATAATGAGATCCTTTCTATGAAGTCTTTACGTAGTACTTTGAATACCTGCAACATTTTAAAAAAATGCCTTTTTAACTCTCCACCTATAATAAGAATATTCAACGCATAAAATATTTTTTATCACTTGTCAGTCATTTTAAAAAACACAAGGAAGTATACACTGAGAAGAGATTCTACTGTTCGTGGTCTTGAAAGCTGATTTGTTTTGGAATCTAGCTGTCACATTAGTTTCCAGAAAAAATCTGGAGTCTAGAAATATATGACTTTAATTGAACTTAATCCTACATATATAACAAGATATGACAGGGTAATACCATGTTGCATTCATTTTACGTTGGCTGCTAAGAAGGGAGACGGAGCAAAGACAAGACATCAAAGAACATTGCCTAATCCACATGCCAAAAAAGCTTCACTCTCTCATTGGATTACATAAAAATGGCAGTGAGATTAAAAAACAAATATTACCTAGACTTCAATTCTCAACTGGGAATAATTGAAATTCAAAGATATAATGGAATAAATTTAAACAACAAAAAGTATAACACTATCAAATGATTTGATTTTTGTCTTGACTTTAGTTGATACATTGCACAAAAGGAGTTTCAACCAGAATATCTTGTTTAGCACTTGAACAACTGGTTTGACAGCATCATTATTCAATAATAAAATTAAAATGAGATTACTGTGATTACTCATTCTGGAAGGAGATCAACATATGTGATCTAAATTTGGATATGTGAAGGTAGCAGGTGGTTAAGTCATTTTGGACTCACAGCTGTCCATGGAGGCACAGGTCAAATCTGTGTCCAGGGCAGCTGTTTACCAGCTCCATCTGGTACGTAGGCTGAGACCCTATCTGCCTGTGGACTGTCTCGCCAGAGTGGTGCATGCTCTGGTTATCTCCCGCTTGGACTACTGCAATGCACCCTACGTGGGGCTACCTTTGAAGGTGACTCGGAAACTACAACTAATCCAGAATGCGGCAGCTAGACTGGTGACTGGGGGCGGCCGCCGAGACCATATAACACCGGTCTTGAAAGACCTACATTGGCTCCCAGTACGTTTCCGAGCACAATTCAAAGTGTTGGTGCTGACCTTTAAAGCCCTAAACGGCCTCGGTCCAGTATACCTGAAGGAGCGTCTCCACCCCCATCATTCTGCCCAGACGCTGAGGTCCAGCGCCGAGGGCCTTCTGGCGGTTCCCTCATTGCGAGAAGCAAAGCTACAGGGAACCAGGCAGAGGGCCTTCTCGGTAGTGGCGCCCGCCCTGTGGAACGCCCTTCCAGCAGATGTCAAAGCGATAAACAACTACCTGACATTCAGAAGGCATCTTAAGGCAGCCCTGTTCAGGGAAGTTTTTAACGTGTGATATTTTACCGTGTGATATTTGGTTTTTATGGAAGCCGCCCAGAGTGGCTGGGGAGGCCCAGCCAGATGGGCGGGGTATAAATAATAAATTATTATTATTATTATTATTATTAAGCTCTCAGTACCTAGCAAAAGTCCAGGTTCTAGTGCTTTTATACTGATATATGTAACTACGACTAACAGTGTAGCCCTTGTGTACTCAAAAGTTAGTTCACTGTGTTCAATGGGACTTAATACCTAGAAAGTATATTTTCTGCAACCCTTTCTCATGCCTCCATGGCCAAAGGCTTAAAAATGCCAACCATTTGGGATGCCAAAGACAGTGGCCTCTGATTTCAAAATTATCCAAGATTGTAAAGACATTACTAAATATATCAAAGAAAGGATGGCTGTTTTAAGCTTCAAAATCTCAGAAGTTGCTGCTGCTTGGTAAAGCTGGGTTTTGTTTGCATAATTTTCTTTCCCTGCAATGCTAATTGAGAGAACAGAAGTAATGAATGAGAGCCATTAAAACATTGCAGGAAGAATGGTAAATTATGTATAACTTTAGGGTATGTCAAATAAACCCTCAACCAAAACAAAGATCCATTCTGTTCTAGACCTTGGGAGGCTGGGGAGGAGGACACAAAGAGAACTAACACAGTCCCAGTTTAGGAGTGTCTAACGTGGCTCCCTTGCCTGAACACCATCTGGAACTGTGTGCTTTGCAGGTACCATTTTACTGTGTGCGTGGAGCCAGTGTGGTGTAGTGGTTAAGAGCGGCAGACTCATAGTCTGGTGAACCAGGTTCGCGTCTCCGCTCCTCCACATGCAGCTGCTGGGTGACCTTGGGCTAGTCACACTTCTTTGAAGTCTCTCAGCCCCACTCACCTCACAGAGTGTTTGTTGTGGGGGAGGAAGGGAAAGGAGAATGTTAGCCGCTTTGAGACTCCTTCGGGTAGTGATAAAGCGGGATATCAAATCCAAACTCCTCCTCCTCCTCCTGTACACCTGCTCTCTGATAGTTGCACACTGGTCTGGATTATGTAAGAGGGTGACTGGGTACTACCAGAAGGTCATTAAGTTTGATTTGTTGGTCCCAACCAACTATAAATGATAGCTTGGTTCACAATTAATTACAATTACATCACCTCTTCCTCTGAAGAGTCAAAACAGCTTCTATATGCGTCCTACGCAGATCCCAACTCTGCTTACCTTCAGCAACATATGGATGTAGGCAGGGATATAGAGAGTGCAGTGGTTCTCAAAGAGTGTGGCATGCCACGTTGGTGTGGCAGGAAAGGATAGCAAGTGTGGCGGGAAGATTCAAGGACAATCAAATAAACACCTAAACATTCCAGTGTAGTATAGTATAGCATCAGAGATCTTTTTAAAATGAAGCACTGCTAGTTGTTGCTTCTTTTTGTGTCCCAATGTATTTCTTATTAATTAAAAATTCAGTGTGGCAAGAGCAAATTATTATTCTGAAATTGGCCCAGAGAAATAAGTCTGAAAACCACTGATATATATATATATAGAGAGAGAGAGAGAGAAGTAGGGAAAGAGAGAGCCTATTATGCATACCTGAACAGTTGGGCTGAGTACTATGGAAATGTTCTGTATATTCATTTTTGTTTCTAGTTCCTTTGCAATTACATGGTCCATGTGCACAATCAGCCAAGAAATTAGGAGATAGTTACACTCTGGTAGTTCTTTCAGGAGACGCTGGCACTCCTGCAATTTCTCAACCTCCAGGCTCTTCCCACAAGCATCTTCAAAGCGAGGCATGAGCTCTTTGGTAAGCAAGTTCTCAGGAAGTTCACGCAGATACTGCTTCAACAAGCTGGCTACAGTGTTAGGCTCATACTCCTCCAGGTTGGGGGATTCTTCTCGGTCGTATGCTGCTTTTAGCTCATCCACCTTTGATTTAATTCCTTAAAAAAATAATAAAAAAATTAGAATGATTTCACAAAATAATTCCAAAAACATACAAAAACAGAGCAATCACACATGTAAAGCACTATCTTCATTTTGCAAAGTCACAAAACACTGGGGAATGTACTCAAGTAAGTTTTATTCAGAGCAGACCCATTCAAATGAATGGATCTACCTTAGTTGTGTTCATTAATTTCAATAGGTCTGCTCTCAGGAAAACTTTGTTGAATACCACCCTGGACTCTTAACTCAAGAAATAACACTACAGCATGCTGACTGTAGATAAGGGTGTGGTGTACAATGGAAGAAGGAAGGAAGGTGCAGTAGGCTGTGTCTGCATGGTTTAGCACGGCATGGATGAGCCAGAACAAGCCCAAGCAGAACAAACCCACAGTCTGACACCAGCTTGTTATGAAACTTGCCAGTTTGTTTTAAATTAGAATCCATGTTTCAAATGTAGTAACGATCCAGGATTCTGTGAAACTAAACTCTGCCAAAATGTACCTCAAGACCATGACGGAAGAGAACGATGCATGCAAGCCTGACAAGTCACTCAGGCTCACCCTTGGGTGTTAAACCATAGTTTTGTGTATTTTGTGGGTGCATCCAGGGTCTCCAATTTACAGCAAAAGCAGGTAGAGGAGAAACAGCAAAGATAGTGGTTGGATGGTGACTTTTTGATTTGGAATTTCGACCATCTCTTTAATTTGTTTAATAATAATAAACCACACCCATGTTCTGATGTGTTGTACACTATCCACTTTCAATCCTTATTTCTAAGAACACACCTGGTCATCAAAGGCCACTAAAATTCCATGCAGGCAAGTGCATGGAATTCTATGCTGATGAATGAGCACACTGGTGAAGGAGAGACAAACTGCTCTGCTGTCCTCTGCCAGTGTGTTCGGTTTCCATGCTAGCCACAGAGGAAGGACAGGTACAGAAATGCAGAAGGCTTAAACACCCATCCACACCACTAGTCTGCTAAGAGGAGGGGCTTTCCCTCCTCCCTGGCCAGCTTAGAAACTAGCAGGTTAGTAAAAAATAAAATAAAGCAAGGTTGCAGGATACTAACTTTTATGGACTTATTTACAAGTCAGTTATAATCAGAGTACTTCACTTCTCTGCATTGTTCAGACTTGCCCGAACACTTTCCAATGCTTGCACAAATTCCCTTTCAAGCTTAAATTCCAAGCAGTATCCATATCTACTACCCAGAGAAGGACAGTTTACACTGTCATGGTCATACTGTAGCACGGCCTGGCATAGTAAAGGATATAAACCTATGAACCTCAAAGATCAGAAAATTATATTTCTGCAAGAAATAGTGACATAGTGTCAATAAAAGTGTGGCTATGCTTTCATATTTATGTTTCACTAATGTGCAATGTTTGCACTAAACATCTCTTCAAAATATTTACTTCCTGTGCAGTTTTGTCTTTAAATTCCGCCTTGGAATTTGCATTTCAGTTCCTGTCAAAACAGCTCGTGCACTGCATTTCGATCACGGGCATGATGCCTCTCACAGGTGGCATTCACAATTCAAAATACAGCTGTATAATTAAATAAATGACTCGAATCATTGTTACTTTTATGTGGATCAAGGGTTACACAACTACTGTGGCTGCTAATTATCTTGGCATTACCACCGGGGTGTTTTCTTCAAATCCAAGCTAAATCCTCAACTGCTATTGCAACATTTCCCCTGTTTTTTCAAGATACCAGCTAATGAGGACTTTGTGTATAAATTCCATTTGGAAGAAAGTCAAAATGAAAGTGTAGGAGGGAAAAACAGCTGAAGAATATGTTCTCTCCCCACCATATGCCACTTGACAAATCACTATTTTACTTGCTAGCCCTGAATCTTTTATACAACATAATTAAAAATATATAGCAAACAACTGTGAGGTTCTTAACATCTCTGATTAGGTTATATTCTCACAGTCCTCAAGCTACTTACACCACTCTATACCATTATACATACTGAAGTCACTACTCCAGAGCGAGCATTGTGAGGAATGCAGTTGGGAAGTGCCACATGCCAATTTTCTCTTTCTATCACAAAGACTGAACCATGTTGTTGTTTTTTTCAGTTGCTCTACTCAGCAAGCAGGTTGTGGCAGATGGCTGAGGAAACTGCTTGGAAATCAGAGCCACTCTAGGAAGCATGACTTTAATGGATCTGATAAAACACTGTGCCCTCAAACACAAAAGACTAGGTTTGCTAACTTACGGCATAATCTTATGTGTTCATTGAAAAGGAAATCCAGTCAAATTCAAAGGGCTTACTTCTAGAAAACTGGGCATAAAATTTGCAGTCTTAATTGCAGTGGTAATATATGTAACTTGTTTAAAAAAAACACCCACAATCAAGCAATTTATAAATTTTATGAACTAAATAGATAAATAAAATGCACATTAACCCAGGAGCAAGCACCACTGAACACAAATGGTAGATGTATATAGAATTGTGTCTTGAACTTTAATATGTATAAGCAGGGTAAAACATTTTTCAATTATACCTGCTTATTAGCAATCCTTCCAGCCTTAAATTTAGAGCTAACCTAAATTCAACAGCAGCTAAACACATTTGGTTTTAGGAAGCTGCAGGCATTTACAAAGTCACATGAAGTTTTGGGCAATGTGAAGGTGGAGAGCCCCATTATGCCCTTTGGGTCAAAAGACAGGAGGCAAAGCAGACGAAAGCTACCTTCAGTTGGGCCACTATACCTGAAACTCTGTAGATGCCTTCGCATTTCATGCCATATTTCTCTACGTAATCTATACATTCCCGGAAAACTGCTGGCAGGCGGATGCCATCATACAACATGGTCCTTTCTGCTGCATCTGCCAAAGGGATACCAAACACAGGGCGAGGCCTGGGAATATCCACCTGCGGTATCTCTGCCTCTTGAGCTGGTTTCTTCTTCTTCTTCTTCTCTTTCCATTGTTTCACAACATCCGCTGCTGTCAAGTCTTTAGATTTTTTCTCTTTATGTTTTTCCTCCTTGTGCTTGTCCTCTTTATGTTTTTCATCTTTGGGTTTTTCTTTTATCTTAAAATCTTTTTCCTTCTTTTTGGAGAAACTTGGCTTCTTGAAAACGTGGATCCCTTTGGAGCGCTTTAACTTGGAGGGGCTTTCAGCTTCATCCCCAGAGCTGTCTTCCTGGAAGGCTGCATAGCCTTCCGCTGTTAAGAGAAAAAGGAAAACATGAAGGAGGGAAAATATCAAATGCATAATCTACCTAGAAAAGCCAAAAGGCAGAAAAATGCTCAGCAATAATGTGCTACATACACAGATTTGCAGAATTATGCAGGACTTGGATACAATTCTGATGTATTTTCTTCCCCTGAAGAATGTATATGAATTTTAAAAAATATTACTCTGGTATGAAAGCTTCATACACATTTTTCAGGAGAGATACACAAGCAGAATCACATGATTACCTGCTGACAAAAATAGGCTAAAATGTACAGTTTGAAGTTTAACTCCAACTTGCAATGCAAGCCTAAGCCAAGGCTTGAATATCCCATTGTCGTCAGTGGAGTTATTCCCTGGTAAGTAAACTTAGTACTGGCACCTTAATGTTTTTCATCGTTTCCTCCTAAAGTAAAATGTAACATCAAAATCAATACAGAACTGATGCTGTAAAGTGATATGAATGGCACATATCTGCTTATCTTAAATCTTTAGCAATATTCCAGGATCTGCTGTAGACTCTTGTAAAAAAACAGACTGTGCAGAGAATCTTGAAGTTTGTATATGATTCAGGTCTATGTGATTTTTCTTGGGTAGACACTAGCATCCTGTTGCATGAATTCTCCAGTTTGGTTACCATTTTCTAAGATGGCCAACAGGCAAACAGGGATATGTGATAATTTATGAATGAGTGCATATATAAAGCTCATTATGGTGGCAAAAGAGTTTGTTAAACAAGATGAGTAGAAGAGCTATTGCTAGTCTCTATTACCACTTAGGAGGGTCTCATGGATAAGAAGCAGAATATGAGCAGGAAGACTCAGATTCAAATCCCTGCTAAGCTTTGGAAATTTAATGGATGCCATTTGGCTGGTAACCATATCTTAGCGAACCTACCTCAACAAAGTTATTATAAGGATTAGTGTGTGTCTGTGTGTAGGTGGGGCATGTACACTGTCCTGCCCTGGGTTCCTTGGAAGAGGAGTTGTATAAAAGTGAAGTTAATAAAATTATTTAATAACCATTGCAATCAGAAACAATATTCAAACAACACACATTTTTCACTAATAAATGGAAATAATTTTTGTTATTTAAGAAGCATTATAACACAGTTGTTCATACTTGCAAAAAGCATAGAAAATTTGTTAGAACTTCTTGAATTTGCACATTTGTTATTTTCATCATAAATATTAATTATAAGAATCATTATTATTAAAATTAGAAGGTAAAAAATATATGTATTCTTGCAATGAATATAACACAGTGTCGTGGCATCAGTTAAACATCTTTACAAGCACATCTGAAAATCAACCTGCAAAAAATACAAATAATACAATCCTGCTGCATTAAAATGAGAGAGAGCTTTGCTACTGACTTCAGTGAGAAGTGGATTGTGTTGCAAAAACCACTAAGTTAACTGCTTGGAATAAAAAGGCTAGACCAGATATTCTAGGCAAACCAGATATTCTACAATGTAAAAAATGAATGTACAATCTCTAAAAAGAAATAACTTACTTTTCAATTCCATGGGCAAAGTCGTCCCAATCATCCTGACAAATCTCTAACTACATGTGCCCATTTGGATTATGTAAACTGCACAAGAGAGTTCAATTCCACAGCCATAAGACAAACAAAGCTTTTGCTGAAAATTATCAGGTGCTTTACTTTGCTGCCTCTGAAATAAATGCACAGGAGTCCAATAAGCTACACCTCTTCTGCAACTAGCCCTGCCTACCCTGTAGGGAAGAACAAGAAAATAAATATCTAAAACACACCCATCACTTATTGCAGCACATATGCTAAGACAGAGGAGGAAATGGCTAAAAAAAACCCTGAACTAAATTTGATGGAGAACCTGCTAGAGCACTGGTTCCCAATTAGCTAAGTACTGTGGACCCCCTGTTTTTCAAAAACCAAGCCGTAGACCCTACTTTTGAAAATTTTGATATATTTATGGTAGTTTTTATGTGAATGGTGCCCTGGGTGAGTTACGCAGACCCACTGTGCTAGAGAGCTGAAGTGATATTCCACCATGAATGTCTGGCCATCAAAGTGGGGGTAAGAACTCTGTATCCACAGATGTAGACCAACTTGGAACTAGAATATATGGTACATAAATAGACTGCCATGGTACAGCCTTTTAAAAACATGCTCAATGAAGAAGAAAATCATGTTTTTCCGGCCTTTGGGTTTTTTTTAAAAAAAATGATTTAACAAACCCCAAATTCTGACTTTTAACTTCTCTGTTATGAGAAGACCCTACCATTGTCCGCTAAAGATGGGATTTGGAAACTGCCTCAGTACAGTAAAGACTTGACCCAACATCCCAAGATTAAAAGATTCCCGATTGGACCAATGGCCCTTGTTTCCAGCAAGAATTCCACTATATCACATGTCTATTTAACCCATTCCTTTAGCTCAACTGTATGTCCCAAATCCTTTCTACAAATCAGTTTTCTTTATCTCTTGCCTTCTGCTACGCCCTAGGACTGAGAGTAACCAAGCCTTGACCCAACAGCTGCAGCCCTGCACTAAAAATCAAATCCAAAATGACCTAGGGATGCACACTTACTTTGGAGTAAGCGCCACTGAACATGGTGGGATTTATTTCCAAGCAAACATTCATAGCCTTCTGCTCTAAGAAATTCTAATTCTTCACATTACTTCAAAAACCAGCAGGCAAACAATGCTGCCACTTTTAAAAGAAGGAAAAACACACAGTTGAAGTCTGAAATTCTGGGCTCTCCTATTTGTTTAAAATATTTAATAAATAAACAGCTACTGAAATATTAGATCCATAATTTGAAGCTAAGCACCTTGAGTTTTTCTGAATGCCTACTGATACTTCTGTATACACAAAAATATAACAGCATCACAGTACAGAACAGAATGTTTACCACAGATCAAGGCACCAAGATAAAATGTAACTTTTCAAAGAATTCAAACTTTGATTAACCAATGTGTCTTGAAATCAAAGATACCCCAAAATACAAAAAATGGTGGACTAGCAATCCCTAAAAAATGTATTATCAAGCAGCCATTCTGACAGCTATGGTACTTGTAGAAGGAGAACAGATGTAGTAGAATTAGCACTGAAACAGTGGATGTGGATAAAAATGCCGAAAGCCATAACTCCCAATACAATTAGAGAAGCAATTTCAGAACTTTTTGACAAGGATTAGAAAGCAGTTGTCTTTGGAGATTTTACTGTTAATGCCATTTTTTTGCAATAAATTTATTTTCAGATAGCTAGACAATACATGAATCTGTCCCAACGGAAACCAAAGGGAGCAATTAACGTCAACAATTTTAAATGAACAGAAGATCGATTCACAAGCCTTTAGTTATCTACACATTAAACACAGGTTGCATGGCAGTAGTGGCCACAGTATGCACAGGGCTGGTAAAAGGCATTGCAGTTATCTCCCCCCTTGCAATCAAATATTTAATCATTTGCACCTGCAAATGCCAAGGAAAAATGTCCATTTGCAAGCAAGGTTTCATACCAAACTGCACCTGTAAATGAACAACTTATTTTAGAACCAATAAGCTGATCTGCCCCAACCACCTTAAAAAGAGGCCCGTGGAGGGGTGGCCCAATTTCTGATCCAGCCCTTGGGCTGAAAATGGTTCCCCACCTGTTTTAAAGTGATGGCATTAAGCTTTAGACTGTAATTTCTTTAGCTTAAGAAGCCAAGATATGAATGAGTATCGTACACTTGCAGAGAGCTGTTTTGCTCCTCCCTTTGCATGAGCAGGCAAGGAAGTCAACAAGTTTCTATTAACAAGGGTTTCCCATTGTTTCCAAACCAGGAAACTACACTCAATGCTTACAAACATGCATGGAATACTAAGGCACTGTTTAAAGTTGGTTTAATATCCTGGTTTGTTTGGAATTTGTTAACCATAGTTTCCCTGTACAAACCTATCAGGAAACTATAGGTTAACTGAGAATTCCAAGCTTACTTCCTGGATCATAGGGAAGGACTGAGGTGGCTCCATGAGGCTTGTTCATACCTCAGTTAATTATGAGGTATGATAGTCGATGCACAGTCATGATGTCACTGCTGCAATATGGAAATATTTTTATAGTCCTCATTTAGATGTCATGAAAGCCTTAGCAGATTTACAAATAATCTTAAGACTCTGATGGATATGAAGGCATCACATACCAAAACATTTGATTAGAATTAGCACAGATTTTATAGCACCTTATGCCTTAGAAAACATTTACATACAAAAAAAACCTGTAACACTTATGAAATACATTTACACTTGTGGTGCCACACACATTGATAACTAAATGAATAAATTATATAAAGGGCTACAGTATAATCACATCTTGCACAGGGTTACACTCTGGAGATGGCGTATATACTCAGCCCACCCCTTGAAACTGTCACTGTGCGACCATACTTACCTTCTCGAGTCAATGTGCCAAGTGGACCTTATACCCAAGGAAGGCAGAGAGCTTTTGAGCTCTTTGCCTTGCTTAGCGGGCAAGTCATGCTCAGCTTGTGGTCTCTGGGATGCTCTCGCGAGATCTCGTGGGGGCATCCACATTCCCACAAGATCATGCAAGAGCATCCCAGAGCTCGCGCACTGAGCAGGACTTGCCTGGTAAGCAAGATGGAGAGCTCAAAAGCTCTTTCCGAACTGGGAAAACCCAGCGCAAAAGGAGCTTTTAAGTGTGAATTCGCGCAATTTCAACTGGCCCGCTTTCAACTGCGCAAGACTGAAATCACACTAGTTAACTGTGCACAAGATGTGATCATGCTGTACATTAAAACACATGCACACAAGTACTGAGTCATGAAAAGCAAACCGTAAATACTAAAAAGCACACTAGTAGCACACAGATTGGAAGAGAAGGACTACCTACTTCTTTTCTCCTTCTTTTTAAATTTTCCTTTCTTCTTCCCATGTTCTTTCTCATCATCAGACACAATATCTGGAGGCTCATGCAGGCTGTCATGAGGTGGTGATGGCTCGCCAGTTCGATATAAGCCAGGGAATTTTGTTGGGCTGATTTCTTCAGAGCTCGGGGTCCGAGCAAGACTCCCACCATGCTCTACTCTGCGGTGCTCACTGGGGCTACTGGTGGGAGGCAGGAAGCACTCCGTCATTCTTACTCTCTGGCACCACAGCAGAACAATATCCTGTTACCTATCCATTTTGCCTGCAATAAAAAGAACACATAGTATTTTTGTCGCTGCAAAATACTATTATAGTGAAAGAAACTGCTTTCAATACAGCTTTATATGTATTACACTCAATATGTATTACACTCAATTTCACTCAAGAATTCATCACATGATATAAACAGGACTACTCATGATATCACATACATTGAGGTTCAAGTTTAAAAATCTGAAATTCAACTGCAACCATGAAGTACAATTTCAATTTTCAGAATTTGTTAAGAGTAGCTTCCTTTACACTCCACATTCTGGCTCATCACAAATCATATATTCATACATCCAGGACTGTGTCTTCTACGAGATTGTATCAAGTCAAGTTCAGTCCAGTATTTTGTTTATTTTGGATATGATTGGTATGTGGCACTATGTTGGTTACAACTTGTCCCCAAACAGATACAGAGAGAAATGCAATGCAATGTTACCTCAGTGGGAACTTCCTACTAGAAGAGTAGGCATATAATCTGTGGTGGCCCAAAGCTTATTTTGAAGTGTACACCCCAAAGTTTCTGATTCTCGTCTACATATTTTGGTTATTACTGGCATTGTATATGTTAAATAACAGAGCAGAAGCTATTGTGGAAACATTTTAAAGCTTACAGTTTGGCATAATTTGATGGATGTAGATGCCATGGTTCATGAGATAGGAGGAGGAGAATGACAATGGCTATTGTGGAAAACGACGTCTGCAACCTAGGGTTTTTCCATTCCAAATTATATCTTCTATGTCATCCAAGTAGAAACTTCAATCAGTAATGGACTTTCCTGTAGAAGTCTATTACAGCAAAGGGACTATGGATCAGATGGAGAAATCTGACATCCACTTTCGACCTGAAGCAAACTGGGCTATTTTTAAGTTTGACTACTCTATCCTGTTAGCCCTGTTATGTATTTAATTTTTTTAATTGTGTGCTGCCTTCCACAAGCCTGGAAGGGCAGAGTACAAGTACTTTAAAGAAAGCAATACAAACAATACAATACAATGTTATCCCAGCACAGCATGGTTAATGTGATGTTGGAATGATGTACATCAGACAGAAAATTCATCAGTCATCTCAGCCTTGCAAGTGCACTTTTTTTTTGCAAGCGGTGAAGTATTATAGGATTTCTAAAGTCAGAACTTTAAACAAAGGGACCTGAAGTTCAAAATTCAATGCAGAAGAGGGAACCCTTCAATATCCAGAGGTACCTTTCAATTTCAATAAATCTTAGAATTTGAAGATCCCCCACCCCACCTACTCTTCATACATCCTTTTCTCGCTGGACCCTAGTTCTTGCCTACACTCCTCTTAGCTCATAATCTCTCCCCCTTTATGTCAATTCTTAGAGAAGAATTCTATACCTTGGAACAGGAGGTGAACCTAAAACAAGAAGTATAAGAGTACATTAGTTAAAGTGTGTCTGTGCCAATTTCCTGCATGCACATTGTTTATTTCCATCACAGAACCTGGGGATTGTCTTAGGGCAAAACTATAAGCCTTGTTTGAATCTCTTGCCTTAGCTATCCTTGCTGTCAGACTGACTTGCAGTTATGTAAAGAACACTCTGTTCTCTCTCAGTGCTAAAGTTTATCATGTGTAGACTATACACTGGTAGAACATGTTGTTATTTCAAAACCAGAATCATAGAATAAAAATTATCAGGACAACTCGTAACTCCCATGTGAATCACTCTCTTGCCTACTATTGCTTATGAAAGTCTTACGAAGGTCCTCCAATTAAGTTGCACAGCCAAGAGCAAGTGCCAAACCACCAGTGAAGCAACACCTTGGAGATTTAGATAAGGAGTATGAAGCCATGGAGTTTTTATCTCTCGCTCCTTCCACACAACTGTTCCAACAAAAATTGAATCCCCTTAAAATTACTTCAAAATAAAAAATAAAAATGGGAGATCCCACCATAGATGCCATGTCTCTCATGCAGTTTTGGCCCTGAATCAAACAGCTACTGCTACCTAGTCAGAAGATGACTCATTCTGAAAACATAGCCTAGCATTTCAGAATTGAAGTTTTCTCAGCTAACCCTGCAATCCTAGCATAACTGAACAGAATTAGACTTAGCCCTCAGTAAATATGCACTGAATTGAGCTTCATGAGTCAAAACTTAAACCACTTTGCCCTGAGTAGCCCCACTGACCTTGAACGACTAAAAGCTAGAAAACTGTCCATAAGGTGCCTTTAACTGTAAGTGGGTCAAAGGGAAGGAATACAAAGAATCTATGTATCATAAACAAACCTGATTTGACCCCATGTCAGGTTCCTATTTTGTTAACAGCACAGCTGCAACTCTTCAAGTCCATACACAATTTGCTTTTTAAGCAGTTTATTAGCAAACATTCAGACACAGTATAACCTTTATCATAAGTTCATTTCAAAGTCATGGTACAACAAATAACAAACACTGAACAGTTCCGCTCTCTCTGGTATTGAAATGTTCTGGGAAACGCTTTCTTATTCCAGATTCCTCATTTGCTGAGCCACAGCTAATATCATGTGTCCACACATGCTAAAATCTGGCAGCATGTTTGCCTCAATAAAAAAAGGAAAAAAGCTTATCTAGATGAACAATTCAATTAAATTCAGAGAGAGAACTAAGCACATGTGTATCTCCCACTGAAGTCAGTGGGATCTAAAACGAATTGTGACTAAAATGGGCTGGGTTACACCAAAAAATATGAATGGGGAGAACACTGCTTTCCACAGCTTTGAGGAGGCATTTGACTTTGTGACATCTGTGCAGAGGTCCATATTTTTTGGCTGGCCTTGGCTGCAAAGCCAAGAATTATGGTCACAAGGTTCCTGCCCCTTCCCTGCCATCTTCACCAAAGCTCATCAGAGGAGACCTATTATGGAGAAGCAGCCAGAGAAGCTCCCTGCCAACCTTTCCTAAAGGAAAGAGAGGAGGTGGGAAGAACAGTAGTTTTTGCCTGATGCTTAGCAAAGGTTCTCTGAGCACAAGAAAAATTTAAAAATTATACTTCCCCATCTCTTTTCCTTGAAAGTCAGGGCATGAAATCTGTTTTGATCTCAGTGGTCGGTATACTAGCACAGAGCAAGCAATGTAGATATGGGACACAAAACAGAACATGGGACTTCCAAATCAGTCACCGATTGGAAGAAGAAAAGCTTTCACTGTGAACCAGGAAGGCAAACTTGAAATTGCTTTAGTGTGCTTTAACAATCTTCAGGATGGGGTTACTTGCACTATGCAAGCTGTATTTACATATACACAGCTTGATTTAAACACTCCTGCTGCTGCACTGATCTTCCTCTGTTACTCAAATATTACCAGAGCTGTGGAAGATCCAGCCATGGAGCAGCTGCAACCATGTAGCTCGGGTAAATATATAACCAGCTACAGTTTGAAGCACTTCCAAAACCTTTAGGGAAACTGTAGCCACCTATACAGAGATCATTCTGTGTGGGTAAAACAATTCCTTGTGTTAACAAATGCACCCAACAGGACACATACAAAAAGAAACCTTTCTTAGAGAGAGTTCTTTGTGGTGCTGAAGGATATAAGCAGCTGCCTTTTCCCAAGCCAGACCAATTGTGCCTGAATGAGGGCAGTCCTGTCTGACAGTAGCTCTCCAGGATTTCAGAGAGAGGTATTTTAAAACTTTTTTTCTTTTACAAGGTGCGCTGGTATCTTTAGTATTTGCTCTGTTGCTAATAACAAGCATTCTGTGTGACCAATACAATTACGAGCATAGACACAAATCTACAAATCTTTTAAAATATATCACAGTATTTGTTTCTTCAACTAATCCTGGTATGTTATGGTTTTCATTAAATACAGAAACTAAAGTATGTTATAAACATACACAAAGGAGGCAGTAGTGCTTCTAAAGAAGCCCTCCTTGGATCTTGAGGTGTTTGACAACCACCACCCTATCACAAATATCCCCTTTTGGGGGTAAGGTGATTGAGAGTGGGCTGGCAGACACTCTTAGAGGAAGCTGATGATATTGACCCATTTCAGTCTGGGTTTGAGCTTTGTTTGGGAATAATAATAATAATAATAATAATAATAATAATAATTTATTATTTGTGCCCCGCCCATCTGGCTGGGTTTTCCCAGCCACTCTGGGCGGCTTCCACAAAGACCAAAAATACACTAATATGTCATACATTAAAAACTTCCCTGCACAGGGCTGCCTTAAGATATCTTCTGAATGTCAGGTAGTTGTTTATCTTGGGTGTCCTGATACATTATGTTCTTCAGAAGCAGGACAGACCTTGTTGCTCTTGCTTGGGCCCTTAGAAGCTTTTGATACCTTTGACTATGGCCATTTCTGTGTTGTGAGTTGGTGGCACTGTGTTGAAGTGATTCTGCTCATACCTAAGGAGTTGGATTTGGTAAATAGCATTAGGGGATTAGGTTTTTCCCCTTTGGCAGTTGTACCGTGGGGTGCCACCGGGTGCTTTTTATCCCCAATTCTGTTTGATTTCCATTTAGCTGCTGACACATATATGAGCTTCTGTAATCCTTTTTTAATTTTTTTAAAATCCCCATTTCTTTTTGCACATCTAAGTAACTAAGAAAGAGTACATGGAAGACTGCAACAGTTACTCCCCCCAAAATAAAAACCATTACATAAATGCATCCTGAATCACAATAGTTGCCACTGTGTTCCCATTTCATAAGTTTATTTGATCCTACAACCAGGATGCTTGCAAATGGGGGCTGGCTGGCTGCAGTTTAACATCATTAACTAGTTATCTTTTAACCATCCTGCCATAGTCTCAAAGGGGCATGTTTATGCATTAAGAGAGTCCACATAAGCAGTCACCAGGAGCCTTAAGCGGGCAAAAGTGGGTGGCGGAATGATGGTGAGTGGAAGATACTCAGACAACACAAGTTTATTCAGAGGTTAACCCCACTACATGCAAAGGGCTTTTTTAACATGTTAAGTGTGCATAGGATTGCAACCTGAACCACTTGTTGCAGAGAATTTATTTATATCATAAAATTTATACACCACTTGAGTGCAACCCCCCCCAAAAAAACCCTCAAAGCGGTTGATAATGTCGACGTTGCTTGCATCCCACCCACAGGGTGTGCCAATATGCCAACACCCCATTCAGCAATCCTGAGGAGAAAAAGGGAGTGGCAGCCTAAGACCCAACAGGGCCTCAGTCACAAGGCGCCCCGAGGCGCTAGGGGGCGCTGCACAGGCATACTAGCGCATGCGCGCCGCAGAGAGCGCTTCAGTTAATGCCCTTCTCCCGCAGGCTCGGCCACATTTCCCTCCCTCACCCCCTTCTCGGAGGCAACGGAGCTGATGTGAGGGAGAACCCGGGTCGGGTGGGGAGTCCTCACGCGCATGAGCATGGCCCCGGCACTGACCTGAGCGGGTGGGGAGCCCGTCGCTGGCAGGACGGCTGTGCTGAGCTGGGCTCCTCTTCGGCCTCATCCGGGCCCCGCTCCGCGCCCCATCCCCTCGCCGCCCGCTTACAAGGTCGGGTATAGGGAACAGAAGGAGGCAGTTGGGAGGCGCATGCGCGAACGCCTTTCTCTCCTCCTCCCCCCCGCTTCTCCGGCCTGTTTCTTGCAGCCCTTTGGCTACCGAGGGCAGAGGCCGGAATTAGGCGGCGCACGCGCATGACGCACAGGGAGGGGCCGTCGTAGTAGCTGAGGGAGCGAGCTACCCAAAAGGAGCGGAGAAGGGAGTCTGCGCCTGCGCACTTGTTCTCCCTATTTTTATATAACGGGTAGAAAGTCCCGCCTGCCCTTTTTTTGGTTTGATGCATTTTGGGAGATGTAGTCTTACGGGGGGGGGGGTGGAAGCGAAGGGATGGTTTGAGCCAGGAGCACGCCTGCGCATTGCATAGGCGTCCGAATTAACGTTAAATTTACGCCCAAGCGGTGTCCGTTCCTCTGTGGTATAATTCGCTTTAACAAAATTAGAATTTGCTCTGCCTGTCACTGGATTTGGCTCTACCTATTGTTGGTCTCCCTTCCACCCTTCAAATTTCAATGGGCACCAGTAACTAGAGATTCCAAATGTAAGGTATTCCAGAATTCACCTTAAACAAAAGAACAAGGACAAGCAGGGTAGAGATGAACAAAGTAAGTGAAAAAATGTACTATGTCTAAGAAAGACTATAGCTCACAACTCATTTGGGCATTTACTAGCATTTCAAGGAGAAATAACTTCTCAGGAACCATCTGGGCATGAATGTAAATAATAGGCTGGTCCACAAGATGAAGTTTATGTGCAGTGCAGTCCTATTCATGCTTGCTCAAAAGTAATTTCCAGTTCTGTCAATGTGCCTTATTCCTAAGTAATTGTGCACAGAAAAGACAGTAGTCTCTTTGGCCAACAGGTACACAATAACACACCTCTCAGCAAATGGACAAGAACATGTTAAGCTACATAGGTTTCTTATGTAATTCAGTATGGTGAGATCTCTGTCCCTTTCAGCTACACTGTAATCTGGATCTAGTTATTTCAGGAACAGCCTCCCTCCCTGCTTCTTATAATTAGTAAGCTCATACAACATTCAACCAGTCTCCTGTTGTACAGTACAGCTTTAATGAAGAGAATAAAGGTTGAAAGAAAGGGTATGAAAGTTGAAGAGACCTGCCATTTAATGGATTTGGTCATGATTCATTCATAGTCATAAGTATTTCAATCCTTTCTGTATAGGACAGTGGTTCCAAAATTAGCATTGAGATGCAATCCTTATTCAGGACTCACCTTTGTTAATCCGATTATATGAAAGTCATTTAATTTCTGCCTCAATATTTACAATTAATTAATTAATTACAAATTAAATTTACAAAGTACAGGTAGAAATTGTTTACCACCATAACTTTTATCTAACATAAAATCTATTAATGGGGATTATCCATCAGTGTTAGCATGGACTAAAATTCCCACTTCACTCATAAGCATATAATGGATGAGTGGAACAGAAATTTAAAGAGGGAGGAAAACCAATGCTTTCTCACACATTATCTTACTTCATTTGTGGCTGGTTAAAGCATGTTAAGAGGCAATCAACCTTTGTAGTATTTCCTCATTTTCAGTGGGGCTTACTCCCAAATGTTCACAGGATTGAAGTCCTAGTGGGTCAAACAGATTCACTGGGAAAAAACATTTTGGCTTTCTATTTAAGAAAGACTACAAAAGGAAAATAAGAGGGGGGAAATTCTTCCCTCTGCAAATGAGAGGAAGAGCATCCCATGAGTCATACTGAGGGTGCATGAAAATAAATGTGCCCTGGGAGGTGGGTAGATTATTTAATCCCATCTGGGACAGGTAAGAAAGTGTCAGAAGTATGAAGGAAAAGGAACCCTAGAACACAACTTGAAATGAAGATGAGGTTACCACCATTTTCCCCCACCACAGTATATTTCCTATGTATATAGCAGCTGTAAAATTCTGTAGATGTTTCTTCCAACATGAAAATAAGTGAAAGCTTCATTTATTGAATCATGACAAGAAATGGTGATAATCCAATTCACATTCCTATTAATATTTACACATACACAAAGCAGCGTATGTACAGAGAAGTTTCATATACGTAAATGGGAACAGACCAACCCCCTCCCATCCAATGCTCAGGTTGCATATATGTGTAAATAAAACCATATCCTAAAGACAAAATAAAAATAAATGGGAACAGGCCGACAATATTTGCTCCCTAGATGTAAAATAATTGTCTCTATTATAGCTCAGTGCATCTAACACCAGTGAGTAATTTGTAAAATGATAAATAAGTGGGCGCTAGGCCTTTCTTTTAACATGGGAGGCAAAAATTCAGCAAGTGAAGCTGCTGAATTCTGCCTGCCGTAAAGGTATTAAACACACAGGTGTCTATGGGGAGAGATAAAAAGAAAAAGAATACCTGGTTTGCTAGCTTTGAACAAGTTTGCCACACAGTCCTTTGTAGCAGTATCCTTATCGTCTGCTGGCTAGGTTTTCTCCATTATTGAGACTGGGCAGCTTCTACTATAGCTTTCACCAGCTGCTACTAAAGCCTTGTCCACCCAACCTCTTCTTATCAAATGCTGCTTTACTTGCTTGTGTGACTGAAGAGGAGAGGCGGGGCAGTGGCTATTATTTTCTTGTGGATTCCAAGCTCCACATGTGCATTTTAAGCATGGTGGCACAACTGCACTAAACTCCTTCCCTCCCAAGCTATGAGGGAAAGGGAGGGAAAAGGCATCTATTTCCTGCATACAGGGGCGCACATATATATATATATGTGTGTGTGTGTGTGTGTGTGTGTGTGTACACACACACACACACACACACACACACACACACACAGTTAATACCCAGGGTGCATTGCTTGAAGAGGTGCAGTTGCGACTTGAACTTCGAGGAGCAACACATAGCACGCGGTATGGTAGCCTTTTTTGAGGTTTTTGAGGACTTTGGTGCTTTTTGAAGCTTTTCCAAAACTTCTTTTGCATCCATTTGGTAAGTTAAACTTTTAAAACTTTTTTTGGGTTTTTTGGATTTTGGGTTGGGGTGTTTGGAATTCAAGGACTTGGTTCTGGGTTTGATTCTCTGTGTGGTGGGTGGCTGAGTGCTTTTGAATTTTTTGGAAGTGAAGCACTGATTTTCTTTTTCTGAGTTTACGAAGGTAGGAGCTGTGCTGCCATGGGACCCAAGAAGACTGCTGCTGCAGAGGCCGGCGAGAGGAAGAAGGAGAAGGTGACGCTGGAAATGAAGAAGGAGATCATCCGGAAGCACGACGGTGGAATGCGTGTGACAGACCTCGCCAGGGAGTACGGCAGGAATCCATCGACCATCGGGACCATCCTGAAGATGAGGGAGAAGATCCTTGCGACGGATGCAGCCAAGGGAGTCACCAGGATCATGAAGAACCGCCCAGCTGTTCTGGAGGAGGTCGAGAAGTTGCTGCTCATCTGGTTAGAAGAGAAGCAGGGTGCAGGGGACACAGTGACTGAGGCCGTCATTTGTGAGAAGGCCAAGGCCTTGCACGCAGACCTCGTCCGGGAACAGCCAGGAACCTCAGGCAAGCCAGAAGTCTTCAAGGCAAGCAGAGGTTGGTTTGACCGGTTCAAGACAAGATCTGGAATCCACAGCGTGGTCAGGCATGGAGAGGCTACCAGTTCTGATGTTCCTGCGGCTGAAGACTTTGCAGCGGAGTTCCAGGAGGTTGTGAAGACGGAGGGCTACGTTCCACAGCAGGTCTTCAACTGCGACGAGACCGGGCTGTTTTGGAAGAGGATGCCCAAAAGGACTTTCATCACTCAGGAGGAGGCCAAGTTGCCTGGCCACAAGACCATGAAGGACCGTCTGACCCTGCTCTTCTGTGCCAATGCAAGCGGCGACCTGAAGATCAAGCCCCTGCTGGTGTACCACTCAGAGAACCCACGGGCCTTCAAGAAACACAAGGTTGACAAGGAGCAGCTGAGTGTCATGTGGCGATCCAACAGCAAGGCTTGGGTCACACGTGTGCTGTTTGTGGACTGGGTCAATCTTGCTTTTGGCCCTGCTGTCAAACAGTACCTGCTGGACAACGACCTCCCGCTGAAGGCTTTGCTTCTGATGGACAATGCTCCTGCTCATCCTAAAGGCCTTGAGGAGGACTTGTTGGAGGAGTTCAGCTTCATCAGCATCATGTTCCTGCCGCCTAACACCACGCCACTGCTCCAGCCGATGGATCAACAGCTCATCGCCAATTTCAAAAAACCACGAGCTGACCACCCAGGAGCTGGTCGAACTGTAGGCAGAGGCTGCGCAGGAGCAGGCCTTGCTGGAAGAGGAGGAAGCAACTGAGGAACGGCTGTCCTCCAAAGAACTGAGGGACATTTGCCAGAAGTGGAAGGATGTGCAGGCTTTTGCACAGCGGCACCAGCAGCACCACCCTAACAAGCACATGATACATGACCTTGCAAACACTTTTGATATGACGGTCATGTCGCCTTTCAGGGAAGTGCTGAAAAGGCGGATGAAGCAGCAGACCATGGACAGGTTCTTCAGCAAGAAGCAAAGAGTGGAAGAGGAACCTTCTTCAAGTGGTCCCCCAGAGTCTTAGAAAATGTACGGTACACTTTGTTGATTTTTAAATGTTTTTCTGTCATGTTTAGAAACTTAATTTATTGTTCCTTCAATTTTTGAACTGCTCTTTACAGTATGTGTGACTTTAAAGAGCACTTAATAAACTCTTGTTGTACCAAATTTGGCTTTGTTTGGACTTTTTTTGACCATAGGAACGCATTAATTGAATTTCAATGCATTCCTATGGGATTTTGTGCTTCGCAAGACGAAAAATTCGCTAGACGAAAAAACTCGCAGAACGAATTAATTTCGTCTTGTGAGGCACCACTGTATATATATATATATATATACACACAAGAATGTGCATGATGGTGCCTCTTGAAATTTGATGTTGGATGCCCCAGGGAACTGTTTACATTCCTTACTTTAGAGCGATGTCCCAAGGAACTATATAGAATATTATATGGTGCTTAACCAGAGAGCTAGCAGTGTGCAATTATTGGCCCATCATACTCTCTAAACAGCAACAACATCCTTTTCAAACCTGAACGTCAAGAACATCCGCATGGTGAATAAACATGTAGAGTTGTGTCCAATGTAGTACTATGTGAACATCCTTTAAGTGCAAGGATTTCTGCTTGTGCCACAGAATGTTTTCTCCCTCTCCTACCTTCATTTCACTCCCAATTTGTTCTAGGAGTCCCCCCAACTCTATGGAGCAGATATAGGGAAGGTTCAGGGAAAGTGTGGGGAGAAGGTGGAAAGTCCTGTTGTGGAAGCAGGAATTCTTGTGCTGATAGGACATGATAGTTGAATACTGTCCATGGGAAACAGAAGTTCCTAGCGAAATTCCAGCTTAGCGTTCTGCCTGTGGCGTGTATACTCCAAACACCATTTCTCTGGGAGCAAACAATGTGCCAAAACACAAAAACCCGCTGGGAAACTTTGTGCCACTTTGCTGCTTCTGTGCTTATCCCATTTTAATCAGCAATAGGAAAATGAAGAATCTGTGTGCCTATTCTGCTGGGCTAGCTTCTGAATTAATACAAGCATCCTGTGTCTGAATTAATACAAGCATCACACACTTCCTGTGTGAATATTCCACATACATGAATTTTGACATGTTTATACACTTGGATGCTACAACCAGATCCCCTCTACATGCAGCAAAAATGCACAATGACCACATTAGTTTAGTTATGCTCCATCTACAATTTCTACACTGCTTAGAAAGTACTTTGATTAAATAGTTTAAAACAAAAATAGCAAGAAATAGTAGTTCATCACATAGCTATCAACAGCAATCAGCATAGCAGCCAAACTGAAGTCCTTGTTTGGAGTTATTCTATCTTTGGAATAGACAGTGCCAGAGACAAAGAATAAGGAAGGCTTCACAGAGGGATCTGGTTGGCCATACTTGAAAACAGGACGCTGTGTGAGATGGATCTCAATCTAGTTCAACAAGGCTCTTTTTATGTTCTTAATCCATCTATCTAACGATTTCCAACATTCTCTGTGTCACACTCTTGAAACATTAGTCACACTTTTGGCATGACTAAGGGACACATTTCTGTAGATGAAAGAGTCTATGCAGACAGGGATGGACTCAGTTTTCATGAGCTTCCCTTGAGTAGATGGCAAAGAGCCTCCAATTTGGGAGACATATCAGAGACAGCAAAAATTGCCCCTCTTCACCTCCTCCCACCCAAAGGCACTAGGCTTTCTCAATGTTCTTGTTAACCTTACAAAGGAAGGTTAATTTTGTGTTTGTTATTCATTCACACTAGGGAAAATAAAACACTAAACTTTTTGACAAATTTAACATAAGCAAACTCCCTTATAGTGGAGTGGTCTGACCATCACCAACAGGGATAGGACACAGAGGGCAATGTATTTTAATACTCTTCTGGGTTAAAGCGTTAAAATCGAGATGTGGAAAATATGGAAACAACGAGGAGAAGCAGGATTGAGATTTGGAGATATGCTTCAAGGTCCAGGCTATGGGAAGTCCCGAAAAATTAATAATTATAATTTGGATGATAATTTGGTCTTTTTATTTTAGTTTTTTATTTTAATTGGATTATAATTTGATATGATAATTGGATGTTTTTTATTGGAAAATTAATTAAAATGATTTAACAAAAAAATAATAATAATACTCTTCTGGGACAACTTAACAGAGTTCCCCCCAGGAGCTCAGATAGGCTTAAGCTGAGACATAGTGACTGAGGATTTGGATCCACGTCTCCCTAGGCACATCCAGAATCCCTCCCTCCACATAACGTATACCCAATCATAATGACAGTCATTCTAATAGTACAATAAGAACATTATATTATTAGTCAGTTCTTCACAAAAAATGGAGAATTGGTCAGAATATAAAACTACAATCTTATCATGGAACTTTCAAAGATTTATTTTTGTCAAAGTGTATAAAACTTCAAGAATGAAAATTTCACCATCACAAGGATTCAACCATCTGTTAGCATGACCAATAGAATTTATTAAACATTGTATTTACAACTATTTACATATGCTTTAATAGGTAAATATTAAAATAGACAATGTACAATTTTTCATTGAGAGGCATTTGTAAGGGAGAAGCAGGACACTAAAAGGCTTGTTTTGAGACCACAATGTAAGAGCAGATTTATAATCTTTTAAGATTTTAAACATAATACTCTTCATAGTAAGTCATAGGCATGGCATTACAGCAGCATAGCAAAAGACAAATGGCTCTAGGAAGTCAAAGTGTAATCCATTAAGCACTGCTGCAACCACACTGAAAGGGACACTCATGCAAATTCCTCTGAATGAATGGATGCTGTACAGAAGCAGTGCTTGGTGGATTGGCACCGTATGTTGCAATCATTTAGGTACCACACAGTAGGAAAAAACCTGAACTGAGCTAGCATGCAATACCACTCAGTCTCAAATCTTAACAGTTATGATGATGGAACAAGTAGCTAAATCAAATACATGCCTTTTAAAAGAAAATTGCCTATACACTACACATAAGAAACAACAACTTTGGTCCAATAAAACATTAGACAAAACAGTTTTACAATTAAAATATCTATTTTTATACAGGGTTGAACGTTAAATACAAGATTATTTACAATTGCGCAATATGTATAAAATAAGTTATTTTAAAAAATGAAAACAATATTACATCTTTTCCAAAAAGAAAACTGTACAGTTAACCTATAAATTATATAAGATGAATAGACCCTCACTCCCCACATTCCCACAAGCGTGTACTATTTCCCACAGCTTGATGTTTTGTTTTTTGTAGGAGTTTAAGTTTAATAAAAATCATTAAAGTGAACATAAAATAGCAAGTGCTTTTCAGCAGATTTTTTTGTAACAGCTGCCAGCGCTGTTAAAACTTCAGTGAAATATTTTTTTTTTTTTTGTACATAAATAGCTCTGTTGGGAAGATGCTTTTTGGACCTAGGATCTAAAATAAATACCATTTGTAATAAATGGTATGCACATTTACAACATTGAATGAGATTTTGTGAAGCATTTTGATGTTATATATGGAAGATTGAAAAAGGCTGTATTCCACATTAGTGCTATATTTTTAAACGAATTACATATATATTTCACAACGTTAAGCTGTAACAGACAGCAAAGAGATGCTAGCAGTCATATAGGCGTCAATTCAAAGTCATCATTAACATCCACAAGAGGAACATAGAATTCCTGAATTTCATAAATGCTGATGGATTTATAAGTTGCAGGATCGAGTTCTTGTAGTTTAAGCTGCCATTCCAGTCTCTGAACAGCGTTTAAAGCTGCTGCTTCATGTTGTTGCCTCATCAAGAGACATGTCTATTTCAAAATAAACAGATGAATAGTCAATTATTCCAAGTACACCTTAATGTGAACCGCATACTGAATTCTCCAAGACAGGGACGGCCAATTTGACAGTCCACAGGCCAATCAAACCCCTGAGACGATTTGATCTTATACTTGTGAGCCTATTCATGTTTTGAATAGGGTTTTTATTTTTTGTAATTCTAGAGGCAATTAAATATTCCATAAAACAATGCTAGCACTTTTAATAAATCAACCCTAGAGCAATTAGATGCTAAAGCGTCAGCTCCTTTTACCTAAAGCTTTAAAATGCTGGCTATTCCTGCTTTAAGGGGGTCTTTAGAAAAAGATATTCATTCTGCACCATTTTCTTTTCTCAACTCTGTACATATGCAGTTCACTCTGAATTAGATCCAGAACTAAGCATGTGTAATTAAAAAGGCAACGTCCATGAACAGGACATCTGCTCATGAAAATAATCCCCACTCAATTTTCAGGCATCCTCCCTTTACCCTCATCTCTCTGTGTCACAGCCCATCCCATTTAGCAGAGTCCCCTGAAAGATTTCTAGGTATTTTGGGAGAACTGCTGTGGAGAGGAGGTGGGGTGGGGAAGTCAGCTACTGCCAACCTTGTTACATGCACTTAATTCTGGGTCCAAGACCTCTAGACATACACCATATACTCCATAGATGCCAATGGCATGATTTCAAAAGAATTCTTAAGGTGAATGGAAATGCTTCCATGTGCACTTTAGGGCTTCTCTGTATTTTGTTCCCCATTCCACCCTTTTGCAACTCCTGGAATGACACTAGAAGAAAAACACTCAAATTTCATTTGAATTGCGCAAATAGCTTGGTGTGCACAAGACAGAGAAAGCTGCTTTAGGATTCCCTCAACAAGGGCGGTCTTTTTGCTATTGTGGATCCTTAAATTCAGAGGAAAACAAAGCATGCTTCCATTTCGCTGAGAGCACTACGATTAAGTGTATGTAAATTGCTCTGGATTGTGCGCTGGATACACTAAGAATATCCTCCTGACTTGATATACAGGAAGTCTACCCACTGAGTACTGGCTTCCTCATTCAGTGCAATAGTAAGGCAGTTCCACAAATAAAATTGACACGTTTGTGATCCCTGCAAATTCCCTGAACTGAGAAACCCATGGAGGCAGGAACTCAGGTGTTGTTCTATTCCATACATGTTAGCAACTTAATGAATTAAGACATGTATTATCTATTTTCACCTGAATTTGCTATGACACAAAGAATGTGAAGGAGACCACATGCTAGATGGTTTATTGCAGCTTTCTAGTGAAAGATCTTTTTTGGAAAAGGTCCAATAAAAACACATACCTTTAATTTGTCGAATTTATCATCCACGTCCTGTAACCATGACATAAACTGTCGTGCATTAAATCGATCTCTAACTGATGTTTTGCTGTCATCGGTCTGGAAATCAAATGTATTAGAAATTACAGACAATGTTAATTATATAGTAATTTATTCCCGTGCTAAAAATGGTAGACCCATATTTTTAAAATGTTAAGAGTGATGAAAAATAGTAGTTTGGATCCAAATGTGACCTTGTCTCCATTAGGTGCAGAGATGGGGAACCTGTGGCCCACCAGATGTTGGAACTACAACTCCCTCCATCTCTGACCATTGGACATACTGGCTGAGGCTGATGGGAGTTAGCTACACCTGGAGGTCCACAGGTTTGCCGTTTCTGCACTAGCAGAAGGCCTCTTCCAGCCAGGCTGTTTCTGACCTAGTGGGGAGAGTGAAAAAAGTGATTCTCCCATGAGCCGGATTAAATCTGTTTACATAAGACTTTACACAAACTCTTTCAATATTTTTAAAACGTTAAAAGTGAACAACTTTCTTCTCTGCAAACCATGCTAATTTGTCTTCAGCATCCAGCATCCAGTTCTTCTATATAAGAATTCTAGCCTAATGTTTCCCACTAATTTAACTAGGCATGACATTAGCCAAATAGAGTAATTTCTCCTCAGCAGATTCCTTTTTAATTGGTTTTACAATGGGTACCTTCCAAATGTCCAGCAAGGAAGATAATTTTAGGAACAAGTTGCTAGAAGTTCAGACAATTCAACGAACAATTTCATATGTGAATTCTTAAAGAACTCTAGTAGTATGCTGTCTGAATCAGCAACTTTTAAAATTAGAATTAAATTTAAATACCATATTGGCCCGAACATATGCTGCACCCACATATAAACCACACCCTTAAAATTCAAGGCTTATTTGCAGGTGTGGCCACCAAGCCGGTGCTGACGCTCGGTGCCCCGCTCCCCAAGCCGGTGCCGGCCACCCCCGTTCAGGGCGGTAATACCAGGAGGCGGGCACACAGCACACTCAGAGCCGAGCGCCGGCACCGGCTTGGGGAGCTGGGTGCCCACCTACCAGCTGGTTGGTGGTGCGTGCACTCCCTAGCTGTGGGGGGTGGGAGTGGTGTGCCCGCCTCCCAGATTGTTGGCAGTGCATGCGTTCCCTAGCTGGTTGACCTGCGCACGCTCCCCCCCCAACCAGCTGGGAGGCAGGCGTGCCACTCCCCCCCCACCAGCTGGGAGGCGGGAGCGCCGCTTCCCCCCACTGCCAACCAGCTGGGAGGCGGATGCTGCTCCCCCCACTCCCGCTGTCAAGCAGCTAAGGAGCGCATGTGCTTCCCAGCCACTTTCAGCAGCATATGGTAAAAAGTCATGAATATAAGCCGCACTTTAACCTTTCAGGGTCTGAAATTGGGGAAAAGTGCAGCTTATATTCGGGCCAATATAGTAAAACTTTTTCATGTTAACTTTATTAGACTTAGTTTGAAAAAGTAACTTCAGCTATGGGTTTATTACCAAACCCTAAAAGCAGTCTTTTTAAAAATTTACCTGGCTGTCCATAGGCACATTATACACTTCAGCATCCAGCAGTACTGTGCATGCACTGAATGGTAAAGTCTGATTAGCTAAAGTTCTTGCTGCTCGATAATGGACACGCAATACTTCTTGCTCATTGGAAACAATAAGCTTTTCCTAGTTAAACAAAAAAATAATAATCAGAGTATTAAAACACAAAATTTCATTAAAAAACTATTTGATCATTGTTTTTCCTTTTCTGAAGTACACTTTCAAGATTTTTGAAATGCAATATTTCTATTAATTTTCTCTATTAATTCATACCAATAAACATGCACATTTACAGAGATTTCATACAGAAAATACTATGAGACTTGGCTTAGAAATCGAAGAAAAACTTTCAAAACTTCCCGGTAAGAGTGGCTTCTTATATGAATTTCTTAGCATACAAATTTGCACACAATGTAAACTCTCCTTTTCTTTAAGGGAATTCCCAGGTATATATAGGTTCTGACTGGAGATGCAAGTTTTTAACAACTTCCTAACAATCTACATATTGTGCTTAAATCTTAATATGTAACAGTTTTTCTTCATTCTAATCCTTTATCTTTAAAACGATAAAACTTTTAAAAGACTTGCCCATCTTTATACAGTCATCAGTCTACTGGGTGAAAATAAATGAATAAATAAACACTATCAGCCAAGATTTTATGGCACTTACCCTCTCAATACTGTGCTGCAAACGAAGTTTCATCCTTACAACTTCTTGTTGTCTAAACAGTTCTTTAAGTGGATCTGACAGTGAAGGAGGTGGTGTGATCTGTGAAAAAATTGTTCATGCAATATCATTTATATACAATACTGTATACATAAGCAAGAGCCATAACATACCGTATTTTTCGCTCCATTGGACGCACTTTTTCCCTCCTAAAAAGGAAGGGAAAATGTCTGTGCGTCTTATGGAGCGAATGTGTGGTCCCTGGAGGCAAATCGCTGTTGCCCTGCGCTGCTGGGGTGCTCTTTGGGGGTGGGGGGAGGAGTCACGGTGCTCTGCCGGCAGCCTCCGCTTTCCCCTGAAGCCCTGGCAACGTTCGTAGGCAGCGGGAAGGCTGTGCGCTCCTGGGCTGCTCTTTGGGGGTGGGGGGAGGAGCCACGCGGCTCTGCTGGCAGCCTATGCTTTCCCCTGAAGCCCCGACAAGGTTTGCAAGCAGAGGGAAGGCTGTGCGCCTTTGCCCCGCGCTCCTGGGGTGCTCTTTGGGGGGGAGGAGCCACACTGCTCTGCCTACAGCCTTTGCTTTCCCCTGAAGCCCCGACAAGGTTTGCAAGCAGAGGGAAGGCTGTGTGTTCCTGGGATGGGGGGGGAGGAGCCACACTGCTCTGCCTACAGCCTTTGCTTTCCCCTGAAGCCCCGACAAGGTTTGCAAGCAGAGGGAAGGCTGTGTGTTCCTGGGATGGGGGGGAGGAGCCACACTGCTCTGCCTACAGCCTTTGCTTTCCCCTGAAGCCCCGGCAAGGTTTGCAAGCAGAGGGAAGGCTGTGTGTTCCTGGGATGCTCGTGGGGATTAGCAAATTGCTGTCTTTCAGTGCCTCCTAATTCAACTGCAAAAGATTGCCTAACTGGATTCTGAGCTCCATTTGAAGTTTAAAAATATTAAGTTTGGGGATTTCTTCAAGTAGCAGTTTTGCAGAAATAGTCATAAATACATGCAAAGCATCTCCACAAACCAGTAATAGTGAGCTCAGCTAAAACTGAGCAGGCATCTGGCTCAGGAACAGTTTAAACTGCACAACTATAACCAGACATCCTGTGTGTTTGTGTGTGGACCATGTTCCTAGCAGCTAATCTTTATTGCTGAAAAGAGGCACTGATATTCCACTCCAAATCTATAATTCATTATACAAATTCTTACAAGTACAGTCCACCTATACCAAACCAAAAACATTGTGTTCTCTTGTTATTGAATGGAAGCTATTTATCTGCCCTCTTTTCCTCCTCTGTTCTTTGCTGAGTCACCCCATTTTGAATCTTCCTTTCAAAACAACCATGCCTGTTTTGAGAAAACTTCAGAGATTTAGGAACTGGAGCGCAATCATTTGATCTCTTTGCTGTTCCTCCATACTTCAAGCACTTCTCATTTGCACAGCCCTGGTTTCTCTCCCTGACTATTAATATTCTTGATTAATAACAGTAAAATGCTCAAATTTTAGTTTTTGTGACTGCTGCCAATACTGACTTCCCAGTGATAATGAAAACAGCTACATTATAATGGAATGTCTGTCCTTTTTTATTCTCTTCAATATATACCGTGGCTCGCTTTAAAGCAGCAAAGTGGACAGGAGCCACCCACTTTGCTGTTTTAAATAGTTTAGTACAACATTTGAGTCAGATTTTTTTTTCTTGTTTTCCTGATCTAAAAACTTGGTGCGTCTTTTGGTCAGGTGCGTCCTATGGAGCGAAAAATACGGTAGTCGAGGAAAAAATTATGGTGCTTAAAATGTCACTGAATGCACATATTTGTATCACAAATACAGAATTAAATATATGAAGTTTACTGTGTTAACATTAAACATTGTTTGAAGAATCTTCATATATATGAAAGCAGCACATCAAGCAGATGCCAAGTCAACGGACTGCATTCACATGTAACGCTAAACCATGGCATAGGACAAGTCCTATTTTTCCCTGGCACAGCTTGCAAGGAATTTGAAAGCTTGTTTCTGTTTCAGATTGACTTCTGAACCAGACAAACTGCAGTTAGTTTTAACTGTTTACAAAAACAAAGCCAATTTCAAATTGTAGTTTAAGAAGCTGGCTTACTTGAGTAAACCGTGGTTCATAATAACAGTTAATCTACAGTTTAAGACTCAGATGTAATGTTTAAACAGAAGTGGAAGCTTCCAAACTCCTTCAGCTTCTGACAGCATTATCTGTCTTCTCCAAAAATCTGGCTAACAAGTCCTCCTAGCAACTTTCCAGTTGCATAATCACTGGAGCCAAAAGGGCAATGTAAAGTTATCTTGTAAAAAATGTGGAAAGCAAACTATGCTACTCATGAGTATTTTCTTGGCCCTTTTGGCATCAGCTGGTTGCATCAAAAATACGTATTTGTTTTACATTTAACAAGAAAGTAGAAAACAGCAGCATAGCTATTCTCCTTACGCAAAAAACATCCCCTTTCTCATTTAGTTTATGCAGAAAGTAAAATATAGTATTGTTATGGGATGGGGACAGGGGGTGGCAAGGAGCATGCAGAACTATCAAGCAAAAAGTAACATGGTTGCAGCATGCAGAATAGGAATCTGGTTCCATTAGCTTACACTGGAATGAACTGAACAGTTTAAGAGATTGCTGAGAGTATATAATTCACTCTATTAAAACCTAAATACCCAGTTACTTACAGTTGGAATGCATATCTTGCTCAAAGGGTTGCCATCTAAGAGGTATGATCCATTGAAGGTCACATATTCATCGTAATACTGAGGCGCTTGAGGAATAACACTACACAGCAATTTACGCTTTTCTTCTATTTTCTTTCTTATGTGCAAATATTCAAAGTATGGATTTGCTCTCTCCGAACTGTATGGCTGGATCTCTTCTAGTTTGAGAGAGTCTACAATAGCTGCCAGAGACTGGTGAATTTTTTCTTTAGCTTGCATTAACGAGGGATTCGCTTGCACAGGCTGAGGAACACGTGACAGCTTTCTTTTACGAGGATGATGCGCCTGAGCATCATCTTCCTCAGTCAGTCTTATCCTTCCTTTTATAGAGGAAGATGATTCAGAATCTCTTTCTGATATCTGAGGACAACCAGTAAGATTTTGCTTACTTTGATTAGCAAGCATATTTGCTCTGTTCCTTGTGATTCTTTGAGGAACTTCATACTGTTCTCCTTTATGGTCTTCTATTGCTTCTTCCAATTCTGACTTAACACTCGCACTGTACTTATGCACTTCATGTCCAGTTAATTGTGAATGGCTTTCCAAACAAGGTGAAAGGCACTGTTGCAAGTTTTCTTCCATTGAACTGTTTTCCATGCTGTCTATATTAAAAAGTTTTCTGTTATATTCATTAGCAATTCCTTTCAGCGCTCTGCCATTTAGATCCTGTAGATCTATTTCATTTTTATTACTTGTCATATGGGATGAATACAGGTAATCAGAATGGTCTTTTTCACCTGCAATCTGAATATCAATCATGCTGCTATCTAGCTCATCCACTTGTGATGTCTTATAAATGAGCTTACTGACTACAGAACTTGCATTAGGGTGTAAACGAGGATCATTTGCAATAAAATCCTTTTCAAAATGTTGTGAAATCTCTTTAGTGAAGCTTTCAGGATACACAGTGATTAGCACATCCGACTTTTTATTGTTTGATGGAAAGAAAGTTTTTTCTATCTTCTTTTTACTGTTTGTATCTACATCTAAGATTGAATTGGTAGCTTGAATGGCACTTTGTTGGTGTTTAACAACCAGAGACTCTTGGCTGCTAATATCTGGTATAGAATGCTTTGACATATAGACTGCATCTGTGATTGGCTGAATCCGAGACGAACAAGAAGACTGGGGAGAGAAAACAGCTGCAGATTCCGGTGATGTAAAATTTGCTATGTTTTCAGCATGATGAAGAAAAGGTTCAGAATTTTTCTGTTCTTTCAAGATTTTATTTTCAGAATTGTGTATGGCTGGGACAGTTGCTGCATCTTGCTCAAAGCCAGGAAAATTTGAACAGATGCACTCACTGCTCAATGAGTTAAATCTATCCAAAGGTACATCCCATGGTTTACTTGATGGAGTCGTATTATTCTGGCTGCAATGCTCCAAAGGTGTATGACTTTCTCCTGATGGGTTTGTCAGAGTAGCATTTTTAACGGCATCTGATGTAATATGCTTGTTGCTAGCAGATCTAGTTGGAGATGATGCAGAACTGGAATGCATGCTTGACATACCATTTTGGGAATCCTTCTCCAGCAAATTACAGCATAGTGATTCATGTTTAGGAGAAGGGCAACTATGACTCTGAACTGAAAGCAACGCACTGTGATTATTTTCTTCTGACACTCGGGGCTGCTTTGCATTTTCACAAACAACAGATGGCATACTACACCTTCGAACTTCTACAACCGGCCTGCACTCGTTTATAATAAGTTTAACGTCCTCAACAGATGCTGATCTCACATAAGCTGGTGGAAACCTGTTTGGAAAAGGTGCTTTATTGCGCTCCGGCAACTCTGATAAACTATCAGTCTCATGATGAGCAGGTGATTTGGCACTAGGTAAAAATGGTGAATGTGAAAAAGACATTTGAGAATCAGATCCTTCAAGCATGAAGTCTGAATCATATTCAGTTATTGGTCTTGGAGGAGTCACTGTTGTATGGCAAGAATCCTCCGAACTAGCCACTGAAAGCATGGACACTGATCTGGATGTTAGCCCTGTCTTTTCACTTTCTGATCTGGGAGATCTACTTAAGCTGTTGTCCTGTAGCAGTGACAGTTTCCCACCAGCTGCTAAATTCTTTATGTCAACAGACTGCGATCTACTACTTGTAGCATCTTTTGGCTGCTTATCCTTCACACAAGTATCTGACAACTCAGAGCTTTTTGAACGAATCAGCTCTTTAGTTTTTGATTCAGTAAGCGGATGTTTTGTTTTGTCCTTATCTTTTATTTTGTTAAGTTCTGAACAGGATCGATTCTTCAATCTTTCTTTTTCTTTCTGTTTTATTTTTTCTTTGTGTTTTCTATGCCATTGTTCAATTTCCAGATCTTTAAGACTAAGCATTCTTTCAAAGCTTGTCTGCATCAAATCATCATTCAATAATCTCTTTTCTTTAGGCCGACTGTCTTTAGGTGCTGATGCTGGTTTTGACTTAAGCTTTTCAGTTTCAGGTTTTAGCTTAAGTACGCTGTTTGGCTGTATTTTATCTTTATGTTTGTCACGCTCTTTATATCTATCTATATCTTTATCTTTTTTATCTTTCTCTCTTCCATCTGGAGTTTTCAGTAATTCATCTTTTGGTTTCTCTTTCAAGGACAAGGTTTTTTCAATGCTACATTTCTTCTCTTCTGGAACATGCTTTATAGTTGCAACTGTTGAACTATCCCGATCTCTCGGTTTTTCTTTTTTCTCAGCTTCCTTTTCTTTTTTACCCTTTTCAATTTTTGAATAGTCAGCTTCCTTTTCAGAAACCTTGGATTTTCTCTCAATTCCAGGCTTTTCTTTGCATTCTGACAAGTATCTATCACTTTTTTCTTTGTCATGCTTTTTATCAAGTTTTTCTTTGATTTTTTCTCTGTCATCAAGCTTTTTAATAGTATTTATGCTTTTTAATTTGTCATTTTCTTTATGAGTTTTTTCTGTTTGCTGAAAATATGATTTTTCTTTTTCTTTTGTCTTTTCTACATTTTCAATGGGGTCTGATCTTTCTTTTTCTGACTTATGTTCACATTTTATTTTTTTCTCTCTGTCTAAATGTTTTCTTTCTACTTTTTCAGTAGCAGAATTCCGCTTCTCCAGCTTTTCTCTATGTTCCTTTGTGGGTTTTTCCTGTTTCTCAAAGTCTGTTTCTTTCTCTACCAAAGATACATTAGTAGCTAAATCCCTACCACCTAAACAAAACAATTCTGTTTCTTTATCAATGAACATGTCTTTTTCTTCCTTTGTATCTTTTGCTTTTTCCTCCTTGTCATTTTCTTTTTTATTTTTCTCTCTCTCCTTTTCCTCTCTAAAATTTCTATCTTTTTGAAAGTTTTTCTCTTTCACATATTTGTCTTCTTTCATCAGAACTTTTTCCAGCTTAGATTTTCTCTCAGAGGTTTGAGATTCATGGTCCAAACTTGATATATCCTCTGCTTCATCACTTTTAAAAAAGTTCTCTTTCCAAAACTCTCTATCAAACTCAATATTCCTTTGGGCCTCCTTAGAACTCTCTCGATGCTTGTTCTTTTCCTTTTCTCCATCCTGCTCCTTTTTGTGCTTATCCTTTTCTTTATGTTTCAGTTTATGCTTCTTAAGTGCTTTCCCCTCCTTATCTACTTTTTTCAAGGTACATTCAGAAATTTCAAAGGATGAGCTATTGTGTTGTTCCTCCTTAAGTTTAGGACTGGATTTTTCACCAAATTCAGAAATAAATTCTTTCTGATGTTTACTTTTGTCTTTGTGCTTGTAGGATTTGCCACTGGAGCTTTCCAGTACAAACTCAGAGTCTGTATTATGATCATACTGCACTAATTCAGATTGTGATGTTACGTCAGACCCTCCTGGAGATAAACATGTTTTAACATTTTCTTGTTTAAGTGGAGTTGACTGCTTTTCAATTAATCCACATGGGTGCTTGGGGGATCTGCCTGCAGTAATATGGAGTAAGGGCAAAGAAGAATCCTCTTTTGAGTTAAAAGATTTTCGAAAATTCTCTTCTTCTCTGCTTTTGTCTAAAGATTCTAATACAGAAGCACCCAGGTTTAGCACTCTGGAATTCTCTTTTTCAAGTTTTAATTGTTGGTTCTCTTTATTTTTGCTTTGATTTTTTAGTTTTCTTTTAACTTTTCCTTTCTGTTTATATTCACTAAAAGCATATTCTTTTTTAATCTTTGCATCAGAATTTGAAGTTTCTGTGACAGAACACGGAGAAGAGATTATCTTTTTGTCCTGAAGAATGTCTTCATCTGAACTTTCAGAACTTGAATATAAGACTCTGGAAGGCTTCTGTTTCTTATTTTTAAATGATTTTGGAAATGTTACCTTTTCCTGTTTAAGAAATAGGTTACTCTGTTCTATTTCAGAGTCATCCTCTTTTCTCAGATCTTTCCTAGGTATATGTCTGTCATCAATCATTTTCTTAACTTCATCTTCATCATCATCTTTAAACTCATATTCATCAAGAGCAGATGAAAATGATGCCTTATTGGGAATGTGCTTGCTGTCTAGAGATTCTTTCTCTGTCTCAGAATCCATAGTCCCATCTATACTGGAAGGATTTACAGACGGTGTCTCTTCAAGATCTAGAAAAGAAAATGAAAAGAGTCAACAAATATATTCATTTATTTACTATTCATGACAGTGAATATTACTTTTAAAATGACGTGTATGTTACATGTGTTTTATCTCTTTTTAACCATCTTTTAAATGTTTTCTGGCACTGGATCCCACAGTTTAACTACATACTGTGTGAAGAAGTGCAAAAAAGTTCATTACAAGTAAAGGCTTTGGGGTGGGTGTTTAGGTGTTGCTATTGTCTCTTGGGGTTTCTTGTCAAGCTGTGTAGATAGCAGTTGAACTATATATAGGAAATCACACACTTTTACAGAGTGGACAGATCACCTCTACAATAGCTCATTTTATTTGATATGTAAAATAACTTTTCCAAAGAGCAGCGATTGAAACATGCTTATTAAATATATATATATATAATTAGGCTTGTTAAATATATATATATATATATATATATATATATATATATATAATATTAGCCTTCTATGAAACTCTATTTTTAAAACCTGGAAAACTACAAAAAACTTGCTGGTTAAATCCCAAAGGGCTTGGCAAGTTTTTAGTTTGTGTCTACCTGGCCCATGTGAAGGACATCCAAATGTTAATTGGAAGTGTGCAGGGAAGGAATAAATATGCTTTATTCGAAAACACACCCAGCTATTGTTATGGGGGGCCCATAAGAGATGAACAGTGTAATCCTGTGCATATCTAATCAGATGTAAGCCCCATTTAGTCCAATGTGAGGATCAATCAGCAAAATGATTCATCAAAACTAAGCTGAGGACAAAGTTGTAGGAGATAATTTCACAGAACCATGTCTCTGCAAATTACTTTGTCCCGTAAAACTCAGTGGGAGGTCACTGAGAGGTATAACTGTACTTATCTGCAAGGATCCTGTTTTCTGTATATGCACACCAATATGAAAGTCTGTGTATTATCTATACACACTTATGTATAACTATAAAAGTACAATTAAAAGGGTTTTTTCTGACCTGAACAACCATCGTCATCATCAGAAATAGGAACTTCTCTTTTCAGTAACCGCCCTAGTTCTTCTGTATCTGCTACATCAACAGGCCTTTCTCCTTGTTTATTGGCCTGAAATGGATTTCCGCCATGTCGGAGCAGCAATTTCACAATCTGAAACATTAGGTATTTAAGTTTATTAGACATTAATTAACATTAAAAACAGGCCTTGGGAGGTGATTAGATTGTAAACAGACACCTGTTTTTTTAAAGCATCTCACTCTGTAAAATGCTATATACATGGATGACATTATATACCAGTAAGTAAATCAGGGTAGGACAGCAGTGCTGAAATCCACACATAACACACTCCAGAACAGTACATTGATTTATTTTGACTGCTCTAAATCTGTGGATTGGTGCCAAAGATAAAAAAATTAAGCAACACAGGAGATTAAACTCTTGTAACATATTTTACAAAGCAATCTTTTCCTTAAGTTCTGTTGACTGAGAGGCTATAGTATTTGGCAGAAATCAAGATATGTCACTGGTATGCCAGTGCTGCTGGCAGAATACCCAAATATGCTGAATGAACAGCTCTGCCAACAAAGATATGCTGATGGAATGGCCAGAACAGGATGGAGTCATGAACAGGACAGAGGTGGATCAAGGGTAGAGGACATTTACACCATGTTCCTTACCATCCCTGTACCTAACTATCTGCTTGGAGCCATAGGTCACCAGGAATTCTATGGAGAAGAGTTAATGGTCTGGTGGAGAAGGGATGGATTTCAACATTCTTCCTCTGCCAGTCTGCTTTGTTTCTGCTTTTCAGTGCAGGGAAACCCATCCCTCAGCAATATCTCTTCTTTGTTAGATACTTAAAAAATAAAAACTGGCCTGCTGAGAAGCTGGTATCCTGAATTTTCATGATGGCCATAGAGATGGGAATTTTCCCATCTCTTGTGACCAGCATGGAAATGCAGACTACAACTGTCGTCACAGGCTGGTAAAAAATCGCAGGCTAAATAACTTGGGCATATTTACACATTGTTCTGTAGTCCTCCAGACTGCTGCCATGTTCATGTTGATACTGGAACTTTATACCAGCCCTAGACCTGGTGCAAAAAATTGCTGTCTCACTGAGGAGTTGTGTGTGTTGTTTAAGCCACCCTTTTATCAATGACTGCCCCTGCCAATCTCACCATGGCAGAACATTGTACTTCAGAACCCAATAACTGTACACCACTGCCAATATATAACACCCACAGAGAGTGGCTACAACTGAAACAGAGTGCATGATATGGGGCAGTATCTCAGAGCTCACACATAAGTCTTCTTTAAGTCTCTCTATATAAAATGTAAGTAGATCCTGCTGGATTAGGCCACTGGCCCATCTAGTCTAGCATCCTGTTCTCACAGTGGCTGGCCAGCTGCCTGTGGGAAACCCTCATGCAGGATCTGAGCACAAGAGAACTCTCCCCTTCTGTGGTTCCCAGCAACTGGTATTCAGAAGTATTACTGCCTCCAGATATGAAAGCAGAGCATCATAGCATAGACAGGAGATTGGCTGGTCAAGAGGAGGAGAAGAGTAACTGTCAACAGCCTGTGTTTCTTGGTTTGGGGCACAAGAGGGCAGCATAACCCACTATGCCATAGATCACCACTACTGGAAGAAAGAGAGAACATCATACCAAACTGCTTGTCTCCAGAACACCAATATGAACTTTAGAGATGTGTTACCACTATGCAAACTATGCACACTGCACATTACAAGTGCTTCAGATTCCAGATACAAAACACCCAATACTCTACTCCAACAACTGGGTCTGCCAGGACAAAGCAGGCCATCCAGAAATGCAAGAGAAGGTGGCAGCCATGCTATGAAGTGTAACTATTATAACTGTCACCCATGTCTTCCTCCCACTTTGTTATATGTGAATAGCATTTCTTGTCTGAATTGTTTTGCTTTAGTACCTCTTACACCTCCCTCCTCAACAGCAGGAAGCAGTGTCTTCCACACACAGAGAAAGCACTCGTCCCTCCCACATGCAGATGACGATGAAGAAGAGTTTGGATTTGATATCCTGCTTCATCACTACCGTAAGGAGTCTCAAAGCAGCTAACAATCTCCTTTCCCTTCCTCCCCCACAACAAACACTCTGTGAGGTGAGTGAGGCAGAGAGACTTCAAAGAAGTGTGACTAGCCCAAGGTCACCCAGCAGCTGCATGTGGAGGAGCAGGGAATCGAACCTGGTTCACCAGATTATGAGTCCACTGCTCTTAACCACCACACTACAGATGAGCTCTCTGTTGATGAAGGCCAGGCACTCTGCCCCAAACATTGCCATTACTGGCCAAACATTCATAAGCGTACCATCCCTTCCAAACAGAGTTCTAGTGAAACCCTCCAAAGGGCAAGTATATGCAGTCTCCCCCACTCCTGCTGAGGCATTTATGCTGGCAGAACACTCAAGTGGCATCATTTACTCTTCTCTGTCACTTACAAACACCTATTATGCAACCAGGTTCAGGGTCTATGCTTTCCAGCAGCTACCCACTGCCTCTATGTCCCCACTCCCCAATTTTCTGCTGCTTGCTCCTCTACAGGTACAGGATCCACCCCACACTCTGTTCTATGGAAACCATGAAGGAGGCCCACCACCTAAGAATGCTCCCTGCTATTCCTCTACAGGGGTTGATAATCTACCAGTTCCAGGCAGGCTTCTGCACCTGGGCAAGCTTCATGATAGACAGTGATGCTACAGGTGCTCCTAACAAAAAGTTAATGCCACAGGAAACACTTCAACTGCTACCATGTTGTCAAGCAGTTGCTGTCAAGCAGAGGCCCCCTTTCTCTCTGCTCACTCAGGTTCCCTTGTTTGTCAGGCACAGGGATAACTGCTGACACCAGGATGAATGAAGCACTCAGTTGGAGAAATGGAGAGCGGGGTAATGAGGGCTGCTGGGATGCTAAATGAGGAAGAGGGTAGATTGATCATATGAGTTGCAGGGGGTGTGGTGAGCTGGTTGGCTCACCCATGCAGGAGCCAGGCTCTGGGTCCATGCAGCACTCTTCCCAAATGGATTGGGTGTTCCCTACCTTTCTTATGGTCAGGATGAGTATTATCTACACTAGCCTGGCAGTGACTATCAAAGGCTTCAGACAGGGAGCATTCCCGGTTCCATCTGGAGACGCTGGACACTGAACCTGGGACATTCTGCATGCAAAACAGATGCTCTACTCTCCTTCCCTTGAACACAACCCATTTCAGCCAGTTAGGACTCCCCCTGTAGCACTGGTGCTACTGTAATCTATAAACTGGTGCTATATTTGGGGGCAGCGAAGAGACAAATGCACCATGATGTGTCTGATTTCTGTCTGGTGCTGTACGCATTGTGCTGTGATGCAAATATATGTGCTCAGGGTGTGCCCACATTATTGTGAGTTCACTGGCTCCCTCAGCACATTTCTGGCATACTGGTGTTGTTGCCAGCATAACTTGTTTGAGGGTCTTTCTAGGGTCACTGGGGCACTACGTGTTTTCCCTGCTGTTTTTGAATGTTTTGAGGTCTCCCTTTTTCCTTTTGCTCCTAGGCTGAACCAGTATAGGATGCAGTGGCAGTTCCACTGGTGTGCTGGAAGTCCCCCAAGTTAGTGTCTAGAAATCCTCTATAGATTTTGTTTAGTTAGTTTGGACCACTGTATCTATATGGGGATTGCTTATTTACTGCATGAATGGTACATACTTTTCTATGTCCGCTACTTGCAGAATCATGAAGTGGCGTATCATCATCTAGTCCTTGAGTATTCACATCTGCCCCTGCTGCTATTAAGACCTTAGCAACATCATAATAGCCAGCATTGCAAGCTTCATGGAGAGGTGTCCAACCTATTACAAAAGAAGTCCAAATATGAAGGATGTATGTGTGTATAATTCAAAGATAATGCAGTTTGATTTGTTTTGCAAAGACTGATACACACTTTTAAAATTTTAATAGGAAATCATTCTTTTATTCCTGCAGGTACAACCATTTAAAATGTAGTGTTTTGCTATGTGGTTTGTTAGGTTAATTAAAATTCAAACAGCAATGTTTTCAGTTTTGTGAAATATTGGAGTTGACATGTACTAGCTCCAGTCACTGCCCAGTCACTGGCTTTTTTCTTCTCCTCAAGTGAGCAGAATAAACTAGGAAAGTCTTGGTTTCCCTTGAAATCCCAATCAGGGATTTGGCTTTGTCACCTTCTAAGAAGCCAATCTTCAGTTGTGCCTTGTTATTCGTTTGCTGATCTTTTTTGTGAAGGTGCAACAAACCACAATTCCTTGTTTGGACATAAGGGGAAGCCAAGGATTCCAGGTTCAGTTATCCTGCTTGCACCAGGGTAAAAGCAAAGCTGAGCGATCGGGAATTGTCTGCTAACACACTGCTCATTTACAGTAAACCATAATAAGCCAGAAAGTCTGTCTTATTACATGTTAACTTAGCCACTTCCTTTGAAAGTAGAAGTGCCATTTTTAGCTATTGTGGCAAACTGACATTGACAAACCTATCTTCTGAAGTACCGGCACACTAAAAAAATAATATAGTTTACCATCATGAATCAGGAAAACTCACAAGCAAATTTGTAAAGAAGGTGTCCAGAAGCTATAGAAAAAAATCCTCAAATCTCACACTAGAGTAAACATTTCACACTTTGAAATTATACATGCTGCTCTTCAAAGGGAATATTAAAATTTGCATGCCACACCGATTACCATGTAAAGAAGCATGTGCCTGTCACTGAACATAAAACAGTAATGCCAAAACCTTCAACTCCTCAGTACAGGCTGTTTGTTCTATAGACCAATAACAAACAGCAAGTTATTCAAGAGTCATTATTTCATATATCCTAATTGTAAGAGAGACCAGAGAGTCTTATATAAACTGATTACTCGTCAAACTTACCTGCAAAATCTTTTACATTCACATTTGCACCTTGACTGATTAACTCTTTAACTTGTTTAATGTCGCCTCTAATGGCTGCAGTATGTAAGGGGGTTTCCCCTCGTTCATTTCTTTTGTTAACTTTGTCTTTTTGTCGTGATGAAGAGCTTGGTGTTTTCTTTTGTGTTGGTGTTGTCTGCAGAGGATGATTTAGACTGGGATCTACAAATTAAAATTCAAGACAAAAAATACTTTAAAAATTTCTGCCATAGTGAATAAAATTTGCTTGACTGAAGTCCTCTTACAATCTCATTTTTTTTCTTGTGGGTGGCAGGCTGTGTGTGTCATATCATCTGTTAATAATCTATTCAAATGGTGAGGGAAAATCCATTGAAGAAAGGACTAACTGGATCCCAGCATCAGCTCCAAAAGACAGCTAGCAAAAACTCTGGACTAGGTGGTTCCCTGGGCCATGATATGTTGCAATAACTTCATGAAACCTGGAGGTTTTGGTCTTTGATACAACACTTGCATCACAAAAGGGTCGTTCCCACCATCTCCTTATTATCTTGCAGCCGTAACAGGACCTGAAGCCATGTCAATCGGGCTATACATGTATACTGTATCCAGGGAATTATGTAATGTATGTCTACTTTCCCCTATGCCACTGAGCCAATAAACTCCTCCTACCACACCAAGCTGCTATTAAGTCCTGGGAGAAAAGCTCTTATTGGTTTCCCCCCTGGGGCCAATGGCAACTTGGAGGTGGAGTTTTCACAGAGCCTGTGGCAGAGGAGGAAAATGTTAGACCCCCTTTCCCCATGGTCCTGATACAGGGCCCCTGCATCTGTATCTATACACACAGAGGAAGTGACTGCTTGGTAGTACCTGGACTGTTGTCTCTGGCAGTCATCTGCATAAGAAGGGCCATCTGCTTGCGTTCTGATAGTGGGTAACCAAACAGAATACTAACAGGTGCTGCTTTCTTATTTCCAGTTTCCTTTTTCATTTTCTTCTTCTCTGGGACTTCTTTCTCTGGAAATATCAGTAGATCTCAGTAAGAACAAAATACTGCCAATTATAGCACATTCAAGAGAAAGCACAGATATACAGACTGGAGAAGTATATCATTTTACACACTCCCTCTGAAGTTACTAAATTGCTTTCCTCTGCAAATGGAAAGAATATATTAGCAAATCTTCTCTTGAAAATATTTAGGTTACCTAAGTTGAGTCAGTGTGAGGTAGTGGGTAAGGTTGGCTTTGTGGAGGAGTTGGGTTGAGCAATTAAGTTCTCTGTGTGGCACTGGACAAGCCAATGACCCAATATGCATGTTAATGCTAAGCCAAACTGGCTAAATGTGATCATGTAGGTGTATAGGTACTCACGGTAGGGAAAAAAATATCACAGCTAACAGCACACATTGAACAAATCTTGGCTACAATTTGTGACTTGTCTAGAGTAGGATAAACCACAACACTAAGTTTGGACATGATACTAAGCCAAGCCTTTGTTTAGCTTCAGATAGCATGTCAGCAGTAGGACTGGGAGAGGAGGGAGCCATGACTTTTACTATGAGTATCTACACACTGTGTTTCGCTTAGTGTTACATGAGAACTGAGCCAATACTTCACAGAACTGTTGTGAGGCCACTCTAACAAACAAACTAGATATGATTTTGGCATGACCTCTATGTCAGACTTAAGTCAACACCCAACTCGTACAAGTTGGGATAGGTAAAATAAAGGGGGGAAGGTCCCCTGGATGGTAAAGTCCAGTCAAAGGCGACTATGGGGATGCCGCGCCCATCTTGCTTTCAGGCGGCGTTTGTCCACGGGTAAGGCAATCTTATCTAAAGGCAAGCATAGTTGGGATAAGGCAATCTAAAGTGCACATGGTGCATGGAAGTTGCAGAACTGCTTTCAAGTATGTGCTTCTTTCTTAAAATCGTTCCCCCCTAGTTTTTTCTTCAGGTAAGCCTCCAAAACTAGAAGTAACTTGATCAGGAAAGAAACAGCTGGGGAGAATTGTTTTCAGAAAAGACAGCAGTAAAGGGCTATCTCCTCCATTCCCCATGCAATAAAATAGCACTTTATAAGTATTTTACATTACTTGTGTCGAGTCAGCCATTGTTACATATAGTTTAACCCTAAGCTCCTTAAAGGAAGTGATATAAACCTAAAATTAAACAGAATACTTTAGAAAACACATGCAGTCTAAAACTCACCTTTATGTTCCTAATACTGAATAAGCATATACTTACAGTAACCTCAATTCACAGCCACAGTAAACTATATCTTCTCTCTGCTAACACATAGGGAAAACAAACCACAATCCTTGGCTTGGTATCATATGTGAACCAGGGACCATGGTTTGTTTCACTTCCAAACTATAATCTGTAGCAAAGTTTTTTTACTGGATTAACAATTGGGGTTTAAGAAAGGGATCATGGGTTTGTTTCCTCTGTGTACTGTACTAGCAGAGACACGTGGATTGGGCCATAGGATATTCAGATAAAAAAACCTCATACCAGCAGACACCCCTGTACTCTTACTGTGGGGGTGTCTTGATATATAAATAGAGTTTAGAATTCAATGATCAAAAAATGGAACCCCTACTTTATTTTTACTTCTGAGGTAAGATTTGTTAGAATGACAGAGGTTTATTTGATTATATTTAAAGAAACACTAAAAAAAGTTTAAATTTTTTTAATGCCCCATATATTTGAGAAATTTAGGCTCTGACCACAGCATTCTCCTTTCTAAACATTTTCACTCGGAGGTCAGTGCCCCCCCCCCCCCCGCAAATTGATGTGTCTACAGTAACAGCTGCAGCTATAGGTCACACATGTAATAAAAACTATTGCTGAAACCCTGTATAATGTAATAGGAAATAGGCTAGAATGTGTCTCAGACTATACAGGTAATTGTATTTTTTCTAAAGAGATTATACTGCAAGTTAATTAAAATTGTTAACTATCTTAGCATTAATTTTCTCAACCTCTCATTTTGTTTTTTACTCAGTAGCAGATGGCACATTGGGGCTGTGTTGCTTACCTGACCTCCGCCAGCTGCATCACTGTTTACTGGGATGGAGTGAAGGGACTAGTCAAAGGTGAGGTGCAAACATGCCTGCAGAAATGCTGGATTGCCTCTGCCAGCACACTGAACTTCCTTCCACTTTGCATCTTCCGCTGCCAGTATACAGCAACAATAGCAGCAGCTGGAGGGAGGTCAGGTGAGCAGGGCAACCCCATTCAAGTACCACCTAAGCTACTGTCTTCACTTATCCTTCTTTATTAAGAAACCAAAATGAGTATCCACATCATACCCTTATAAGCCTCTACTTTTATATGTAAAGTGTACTAATTTGAGATTCACTGTGGAGAAAAAAATGGATTTTCCATGTTTAAAATTACTGAATGCCTTGTATGCACTGATTTTGTAATTTTAGAAAAAGGAAATGTTCATACTTGTTTGGCATGATTTGTTGATTGTTTTATAGGAAAAACATTTGCCACATAAGATTTAACTTTCAGTTTACAATGGATTCTAAATACCTATATCATCTGTTATAACAACTAAAAATATATCTAATACAATAATTGCAAATATTTTGAAAATTATCTTAGGGTGACAATCAACTAAGTCATACTTAGAGTAGGCATAATAAAATCAATTTACTTAAGGGTCTACTCTGGATATGACTTGGCTGGATATCATTCATTCACATTCACACACACACATTCACACACACACACACACACACACACACACACATATACATTTACTTGTTGTGCATTACTTTTTCCATTTGTCTTTTAATATTATAATTATTCAGCATAAAACATTTTCTTCCTGAAGAAGTTACTGTGGTTACCACATGGTAGCTGCCATCTTCCAACACAGATGTGAAGGGATTTTATTAACAGGAAATAATATTCCTGTACATGCTTAAGTTTGATGGTCATTTTGGATTCTCCACTGAAAAGTAACACAAGTTAAGCCTATATTAACACATAAAGTATTTGCAAGGAGATTTATAGGCACAAAAAACAACTAATGAAAACTACTGTAAATATGAGAATAGGGAAAAGTGCAGCTATTTTAAGTATACCTGATAATGCATTTACCTGAATATGTCCTGTAAGTAGATATTAATCTCTCCCCCCAGTTTTCATTTGTATGTCCTGGATCTGAATCTACAGAGTGAAGAAGACATGGGAGAAAAGGGGGTGGAGGAGAGCAAGGAAGTGTGGCATACAATATAGATATATGAACATGCCACTTTTTTGTTATTCCTACAGAATCCTTATGCTAGCTTTACAGTGCTGTTAAATAAATGCCTAGAAAATTAAGAATTCACACCATTCCTAAACAGTCTAAAGCAGTAACAAATTGTGATTTTACAGGGAATTATTGCAGAACACTTGTAGAGAACATACTGTACTTCACCATAGAAGTTCTTCAGTACATGATGGACAAACATCAAAATGAAACAACTATGTAAGAGGAGTCTGAGATTCACAACATTTTAAGAATTCCAGAGCATATGCTTTACAGCATGTTTCAACAGAATATTTTTTGTTATTGTGGAATTTAATTCAGAGATGGATGGAACTATTAAAGTTTGCCCATCCCAGGTCTCAGAGGAGGTAGACCTCAGGCTGTGTATGCACAACATTTTATTCTAAAAGCAATGGAGACTGAGTATTTGTTTTTTTCTGTGTAGTCCATACAGAATCTAGATCTATTGCATATTTTTGGCCCCTGAAAAGTGCTTCTTGAGAAACTGGTTTCATTCAGAAAATAAAAGCTCATTGTGAATTGATTCTGCATTACCCTGCCGCTAGTGTATAAATAATAAAACAGATGAAAACAAATGTAGACAGTTCTGGCAACTGGAAGTGTTTCTACATCTACACATTGTGGCTGGGCACATACAAATATCACAACAGCCACTTCCTTTTTTTCATTTATATGGGGCATGTTTAGGGAGGAAAAGGTGTGGATAAGGTAATCAAGGAGAGGGTTTTCCAAAAATTTTATCAAGAAATCAATCTAGATTGAAAGCAGCATGTTGAGGAAGAGCAACGGTTCTCCAAAATATTCCAGGGCATATCTTATGAGGTAGAAAACTTTAATTGGCTGTGGTATAAAGCTCTGCTGGCATTGCAATGCAAACAGAGGGCATTATCCTGTCAGTTCAAAGGTTTCCATTTCTGTAATGAGACCTCCCCCTCTCTCCTCCCTCACTCTTCCCAAATCTGCTCCAGATATTGAGAAAACCCTTAGAACAGGTTTAGAGGGCACACAGGGGAAGGGTGGGAGTTCTGTTGCACATGCAGAAATCCTTGCATTGACAGAGCATTCATGCGGTCCTACACTGGACACAATCCAAAGCTTCCAACAATTCATAAGGCACTTCAAAAGCATGTGTTTAACAAATAGCAAATCATGCCAACCTAAGACTTAATTACTACTTTTGGAAGTATAAAAGAACCAAATCTAATAAACACCAGGTTTAAACATTAGGAAGAACTTTCTGACAGTAAGAGCCGTTCAACAGTGGAATGGACTCCCTCAAAATGTGGTGGACTCTCCATTGGAGGTTTTTAAGCAGAGGTTGGATGGCCATCTGTCATGGATGCTGTATCTGAGATTCCTGCATTGTAGGGGGTTGGAATAGATGACTCTTGGGTCTCATCCAACTCTACCATTCTATGATAAAGTTTATACCCGCTAACAGAGCATTAAGTTATCTGTATTAATGTCTAAAATCATTAGTGAAATACATTGCTATAACTAAAACGGGGAAGTCCCAAACATTTTGTAGATCTCATTCCAAGAGCAAGCTGATATCAGTTTCTTTGGGAAGATTCAGGTTTGGTTAAGATGGTTAAGGAGACAGTTCTGGTCACCTCACATCAAAATGGATATTGTAGAGGTGCAAAAGGTTTACAAAAGGGCAAGCCAAAAGGGGAGTAAGGGGGGCATAATAGAGATGAATAATATTATGCATGGTGTGGAGAAAGTTGATAGGAAACCGTTTTCCACCCTCTCTCATAATACTAGAATCTGGGGCCATCCAGTGAGGCTGAATGTCAAAAGATTCACAACACACACAAAAAACACTCTTCTTCACACAATGTATGATTAAATTATGGAATTCATTCCCATAAGATGCAGTGATGGCCACCAATGTTGGATGACTTAAAAAAAAGGATTACTGTAGTTAAATTAATAGAAGAAAGAAGCTATCAATGGCTATGTGCCATGATAGCTACATTCTATTTCCACAGTACGCCTTTGAGTATGTTTCTGGGAAGCACAAATGGGGAAGAGTGCTGTTGCACTCTGGCCCTGCTTGTGCGATTTTCACAGACATCTGATTGGCCACTGAGAGAACAAAATGCTGGACTAGATGGGCCTTTCGTCTGATTCAGCAGGACTCATTTTATGTTCTTATCTATTCTGAATGAACTGAAGCTTCTAAACTGTCTTATGCACCATCCCAAGTAGAACACATTATGGTAAGGGAAGCCGAAAGCAGTAAGATTTGAATAATCAGGCCAGGCCTGGTTTTTCCAGGAACATCAACATATATTAACGGGCAGACTGCTCATTTAATAGGTGCACTAGGAAAAAAGGTAAGAAAAACTGTGCAGCTAGATTAATGATTGACGAGTGGGATATAAGCAAGCACTTTACTATTACTTTTTAATCTTTTGTGAAGGTTTATTATAGCAAACTTTTTCAAGAGGAAAAAATAAAACTGGCACTACCTGTGTCTGAATTTCGATCTTCATTTCTGGATGGACTAACATTAAACTGAAGTTTACGTTTCATTGAAGACTTTTCTTTCATCTCCTTTCCCACATCACTCCTATCCACTTTGGCAGTTTTGGTGTAGGAGGCAATCTTGTCCTTGCTCTGATATAAACAGAGTTACAAGTACAATGTTTACATAAAACTATTAACAGCGTATTTTTAAAAAAATAAAAATAAACACATTCTATGAAAAACCAGATAACCAATAGAAGAATATCTTATGAGGTAGAAATCTCTAATCTGTTCCTCAGATTACAACAATCTAGGATTATTAGACTTTACTACAGATTTACTACAGCAAATACAGAACAGAATAGTAATGGAATGCTAAAGAATCTTGCATCATCTTATGCTTTCTGTCATAAGTAATAAAGAAAATAAAGCATGTTAAAAATAAATAAATAGTATAAACAAAAAACAAAATAAAGTTTAAAAAGAAGAGTAAAACTGTTATTGTGAAAAACTGAGACAGAATAAAGACTAGTGAAGCTGAAAGCTAAATGCCTTGTTATGTCACAGAAAAACACTAGGAACAAAACAGCTAATGCAGTCAACACATGTGTAAAAATATTTCACTGAACTCAGAAGTACAATTTGATAGACGTTTGTGATTTAGTTCCTACAACTATAATTGTAGCCAGTTGACTGTATAAAGTTTGCTTTCTTAACAATATAAATTACAAGTGTATCTACCTAAGAAGACAACATTAGTTTTCTAAATATACACTGAAAAAAATACAACAGCAGGTTGGATAAATGCTTGGCTCTTATTCTTTTCTCAGACTCAGTCCTTTTCTCAATAAAGGGTGGATTGGGCAAACAGTAGACAAACATACTTGACACAATAATCTATTTCAGGGATGGTTTAAGTTACGTAATCTGGCTGCCACTAGCTTTTCTGACTCCACCCCTGCCTCTTTTTCTGTATTTCCCACTGCACTCTGTTTCAGGGTGGAAATAACTGACCTAAAAAGTTGGCACCTGGCATGGTGCTTAACAGTGCTAGTGGCATCACTTCCAACTGAGGGAGCTCCTGTGAAAAGTGAGACAGCTTGAGAAGTCTCTGCATTATCACAGAACTCTGGGGCACCCAAGCCTCGCTTTTTGCTGGAGTTAAGTTCTGTTTAACAGCATGCCAGGTGTTGCTGCCCACCTGGCAGGCTTCACATGTCACTTCGTGTGCAGCACCTGTCAGACACAGAAGTGCTTCCAATTTGGCAGGTGTTCCCTTTAGTAATAGAATATAATCTTCATTACCCTGGGGATGCACATCCATTATGGATGGACTGGATCTACTAGGGATAGTCAAATCTGTTGCCATTGGTTTCCCATATTTTCCATTATTATGTTCCGTTTGCCACATTTCTACATCAGTTTGATTTATTTTTTTTAAAGTGAAAATCCAACATTTTAGTATGCAGTTCTCATAATATAAACAAGCAATTTCTGTACTCCTTTTTTGGTTGAAGAACTGTATCATAAAATTTGGAGCTATGTGAATATCAAAGCATAGCTATTGTTTTGGTTCACAGATTGTTTCCAGAAATGCAAATTAGGTAGATTAGCATTAAAATGTGAATGACATCCAATTTCTTCCCCATCCACGGAGTCCAGCTCTAGGGGATAATCCGATTTCTCCATGTTGAAAAAAGTTGGCCAGCCCCCATCTATTAAAATGTTTACTATGCTGAATATTGAGGAACTAGTAGGTAGAAAACAGAGCAGATGTGAAACAGCATTTACTGTAAGTTTTTTTAAAAAAAACTTAGCTTTCTTATGTCATGAAAATTACTGCTATGAAGCAGACAATATTAATTAATGAAATCAAAATCCTTTAAAATGCTCACATAAAATATATGTAGTAAGTACAATTCTAAATTTCAATCCAACTTAGCATCTTAAACAGAGCAGTTAATATTTTTAATGGATTTTCAAAAGAGCAAACAAACCAATCATTTCCCATGGCTTGTTCATTCAGAATTTAAGTTATATTTTTCAAACTAAAGTTGTTTGCTCATCTAATAATACTGAACAAATGTAGGCAAGCAGATTACACTAAGTTACGCTCAATGTAGCTATGATTATGTCTGTTAGACAAACTGCTTTTTCATGAATCGTCACTAATAGCCAGGCAGCAATACATGGAATATATTTTACTTGCCACAATCTTTCTATCTTAAATTTCCACCATATTTTCAGAGCAATACAACAATCCACTGTAATAATTCATAACTTATTTTCTTTTAAATATCTTGAATACCACCAATTATGAAACTATCCATTTCATTCAGTTAAAGGCAAATTACAAAGCTGATACTTAAACTGTTAATTATCAATATTTCTCTGCAGCTCATTGGAGACATAGGCCTGGAGGTCACAGCAGGAGTTGCAACATCATTAGGCAATGCTATGTGACTGCTGTTGATCTCATTCCACAAGACAGCTAAGATTATAGCTGTAAAGGATGCTACAATCAAAGACCAGAGCCCCAAGGATATATGGACTGTAGTAGCTCTGGATATATAAAACTAACTTTAAAAGTACATGGATGATGGAGGAACCATTTTGTGCCCTAGCTGTTAGGATTGTGAACTGGAAATTAAAGGGCCGTTATACCATCCTGGCTAGCTACTGCCCACATTTTGGCTTAGCAAGGCAACAAGTTGCCTGTGTCAAATAAAAAAATCCCCCAAGAAGCTTGATGTAACTAATATTGCCATCATTCTGGGTTGGCACTGCTAAAAGAACTCAAATATGCAGTTGATATAGTGCTGCTCTATATTTTTACAAGTTGATTTGATGACCTCTCAAGGTCATTTCCATCCTATTCTCAAGAATATCTATCAAAGGAGTGGAATGTACAAGGTGGCATCACTGTTTTCTCAAAAAAGGGATCAAAACCAGCTTACTCAAACACAAGTCAAAGACACAAAAAGACAGCTACACAGATTCACAGCACTCCTGACATGTTTCCAACAGCTTTGGTGTGTTAAAGCATAAATATTTTTCTCAGCAGTTGTTGCTAGAAAGTATAAACACATTTTTTCCCCTTGCTAGAGAAACATTTTTCAATAATGGGCGCTGCCATCTTTTTTATTTTTAAGGATATGAAAAATCCCTAAGTATATGGCCTTGATCATTGTATCCTCCTGAACTAGCTCTGTGGGATGGAAACTGTGGGCACTGCTTTTGGTTGGTTTCAGAGAGCAGCATTTTGTGCTGCCTGGTGCTGCAGGGTACCATTACTTAACATCTATATGAATCTGTTGGGAGCAGTCATTAGGGGTACTTGGATGAGGTGCCATCAGGACACTGATTATACCCATCTCTGTTTTTCTGTAACATTTGAATTGGGAGAGGCCTTGCAAGCCCAGGACCAGAGCCTGGACTCAGTGCTGTGCCAATTAAGGACCAATAAATGGACTCCTGGCAAGACAAAGCTCTGCACTATGGGTGGGCTGTGCTTGAATTCCCATTATTTTTTATTGTGAATGCGCTTTGCAATAAGAGGAGGAACAAATAATTGAAGGAAGCAATTAATTTCATTCTCCCTGGAGAGAGAACAGGGAACAGATGCGAGACAATAATCTGTTCCCCACCCCCATCCCCACTGCTAATCTAAGCCGGAAGCAACAAAATAGGCTAAATTTGTGAACGGGAAGCTTTCAAGTAATTGCACAATAGCCCTAAAAACCTAAATGGCACATGTTCACAATGTCCAATTATTATCAAATGTTTACCAGAAATCAGGTTTGAAATAACATGGGATGACAACATAGAATGCATTAATTTGGTAATGAAGTTGTATGGACTCTAAAAAATTGAGAGAGAAAACACCAGCAATTCCCTCTTCCCACCAGTGTGGAAGCAACCTTAATGACAACTATAATTAGCTGAGCCATAGATTCTAAAATTCTAAGTTACCGCACTTCCTTCAGCTTTTTTAACACTTCTCATATTGGTATTTTGGTAATATACGTATTTATTTAAACTTAAAATAAAATTTATTGATTAAATGCAATGATTAAACCAGGCTTTCCAAACTTGGTGCCCTCCAGATAGTGACTGACTACAACTCTCATCATACCTGACCATTCACCATGCTAGATGAAATGGAGCACAGCTGGAGTTCTCCAATACCTGGATGTCACCAGGTTGGAAAAGGTTGGATTAAGTCAGATAAAATGATCAGATCAGCTAACAGGCCTACTTTAAGCCCTATTGAAAGAAGGAATTAATTTTGGAATACTATTAGGTAGGCAACAGTCTTTTCATAGCAATCTTAATATGATACATACTGAATTCTACTCAAAAGAAAATATCAAAAGTTCACAACATAACACCTCACAAATACTTTAAAATGAATGTTGTGAATGTTTCTTAAAAATCAGAGGGATACTTCAAGTTTGTGTTTTATCAACTTTAAAACACCTTAAATGTAAGTAATGTCATCAGCTATGAAAGAATGCATGAAAAAGTTTCAGGGCACACAGTGAAAGAGGAGATTATGGTGGGTTTTAGCTCATTACACCACAGGCAGAGTTATTTTAGCAAGTACCTCCTACAACTTTGTTTAGTTGCACATAATGCTATCTCTTCTGACTCATACATGTTCTTTGCTTTCATGGATTTGCCTAGCTGCAATGTAATCTTCTTAATCAAGTTTCTTTTTATACCTTTCTTCCAGTTGGTTTCTCCACCATGGTGCTATCGCTGTCAGAATTTTGAATCTGAACTGCCTTTGCTGACCCAAATCTGGGCATTTTATAGTTGTTCACTGACTTTATCTTGCATCAGAGTGCTCATTATGCATCTGCCGGGGAAAAGACAAGAAAGATGGGGAAAGAAAGAAAAAATAAATATCAGCATACTTGAAGTAATCTACAAGTATTGGATAACATTTCAGTGTATCTAGAGTCATCAGTTTCAGGGTTTCACAAATATATTTATTTATTAAATTTGTATACCGCCGTTCATCTACAGATCTCAGGGCGATTTACAGCATAAAAATACAAGATAAAAACAAGAACAAAACAAACAAACAAACCAGCAACCACCCCCTCCCACAAACACATTAAAAAGAATATATGATGATACTCAGCCAAAGGCCTGGTTGACCTGGCGCCTAAAGGTGTATAATGAAGGCGCTGGGCAAACCTCCCTGTGGAGAGCATTTCACAAACGGGGAGACAATGCAAAAAAGGCCCATTCTCATATTGCCACCCTCCAGACCTCTTGTGGAGGAGGCACACAAAGAAAGGCCTCACATGATGATCACAGAGTCTGGGTTGGTTTATATGGGGAGAGGCAGTCCTTGAGGTATTGAGCTGTTAAGGCTTTGCAGGTCAAAACCAGTACTTTGAATTGGGCCCGGAAACTAATTGGCAGCCAGGACAGAATCAATGTAATATTTTCAAATCATCTTGCGCTGGTGAGCAACTTGGCTGCCGAATTCTGCACCAGCTGATGTTTCTGAACTGTCTTCAGGGGCAGTCCTATGTATAATGTGTTGCAGTAATCTAACCTAGAGGTTACCAGAGAATAGACAAAAGTAGTTAGGCTATCCCTATCCAGATAAAGGTGCAGCTGGGCCACCAGCCAAAGCTGATGGAAGGCACTCCATGCCACTGAGGACACCTGAGCCTCAAGCGACAGCAAAAGATCCAGAAGTACCCCCAAGCTACGTACCTGCTCCTTCAGAGGGAGTGTAACCCCATCAAGAGCAGGCAACCTCCCATCCATCTGGTCTAGAGAACCGCCCACTAACAGTGCCTCAGTCTTATCTGGATTGAGCTTCAGTTTGTTGGCTCTCATCCAGTCCATTACCGAGGCAAGACAAGGGTCCAGCACATCCACTGCCACACCTGCAGATGTAAAGGAGAAGTAGAGCTGTGTGTCATCAGCATATTGCTGACAACGTACTCCAAAACTCCAGATTACCCCAGTCAGCAATTTCATGTAGATGTTAAACAGCATAGGGGATAAAATCAAAGCCTGAGGAAACCCACACTGAGGGCTCCACAGGGCTGAAGAACTCTGGAAGCATCAGCCTTTGGAAACATCCATCCAAGCAGGACCGGAACCACCGCAAAGCGGTGCCACCCAACCCTAACTCAGACAGCCACTCCAGAAGGATACCATAGCATACTTAGAATTGTGATGTTCCAGTTCATTTGATTAGATACTGTCATGAAGAAGAAGTATTCACTGATAGAAAGAAAATCAGTGACTGACAACAAATTTAGAAAACTCATATATACTTTCATCAAGATAAGTATTTCTATTCACATTGGCTTGAATCTAAAGTGGCTCCTCCATTCAAATTGGGAGGGGGCATTTCGACCACCTCTCCATTCTACAGCCTCCACACCATATCACAATCCATTCTGTATGGTCTCAGAAAACCCAGAAGTAGATTTTCAGGGAGCTGCAGAACAAAGGAGGAGGCAGGAAAGGCCTGCTCCACGAACTCTGCCCAGTTCAAAGGAGGCAAGTTAGGATCTTAGCCATTATCCCCAGATTGCTACAGCTTCTGGAGAACCAAATGCATAGATAACTACAACCACATAGAAAGGCCTATGTATGCAGTAAGCCTAGCATTTCTGCAATCTACTGGATGAAGCAAATATTGGGCTTGCTACAGCCACTACACAGTGCATGGTTAACAATTCTGTATATAGGCCAAGAAAAGTTGTCTTGTCCTCATGGTTGTAAACTCATCTTCCCCAAACCCTATCTTCTATAGAATATTTACTCTTGTCATTACTATTATTGTTGACAAAATATTACATAATTGTGAAAAACTAAATGTTTTGTTAGAAAAATACAACAATATGAAGGGGGGATGAAACGGTAATGAAATCCACTTTGGGGTTTTCCCTTTGTTTACAAACCTCCAGTAACAGACTGTGCACTATATACATCAGTTTAACCAAAGTTTAGGACCATACATCCAAGCAACAGTTTTATAGAGTATTCTGTCATATACACTGAAATTGATCTAAAAGGGTTCCCTGCCAAGTTGCATTCCAGCAGTGACCTTCCATTTCTCCTTTTAAGGTTTGCTCCCACAATTTTTGAGCCCCAAATTAGCACCTGTAGAACTTTCAATTAAAATGCAAATTTTGGAGACTAAGCTTCTGTAGACATCCTTAGCTTTTACCACTAGTTTTTTAAATGGCACCAAATTCTAAGAGGCTTTTACTTAATTGTGGGATTAGAAATGAAATATTGTATCTGATCTGATGGATTGTACCTCCAAATCCTGAAATGTTGCTTCAATCTGCACAAACATTCCTTTTTTAATTTCAGAAAGTAAAAGGTTCACAATAAGAAGTCATGGATTTCCATTTTCAACAAAAAAACCAAGCTGTGACAAGTGAGGTAACAAACAAAAGGAGATTACCTAAAGTGGAATCACAGTTGTTAGTTCCAGACTGCCAGTACTATTCAAACTTGAGGTCAGCTTATTGTAGCTAGTATGAAATATCCAAAGCAGATCTAAATAGAAATTATTACAATTACTAAAGTAAATATGATAATTAAGAATTGTAGCCAACCATTTTCTCAAAATACAAATATGGTAAACAAATGCTTTAATAAATCTTAACTTTATTTCCTAAATACTTCTAGCTATATTACTGTGTAATTGAAAATAAAATATTGCTTAACACACACTCTCAGTGTGGTTCTACTCAGAAAGCAGCAATGATAATGTTAGTGCCATGTTATTTTTCAATTAACATTTTTCATATGTTACATATTCAATGCCTGATGACTTGCATATGAATGTATAAAATACAGCATTGAAAAAAACTGTGGAGCAATGATGTGAGATAATATGAAACTTCTATTCATACTCTTTGATTTGTGATGGCTCATTCATACATATAGTCACCACTGCTTGCTGCAGTAATTAGATGAGGAATATGCATTTGTGAACCAGCCAATAAACCACGCAGAATCTCTGAGTATGCATATCATGCAGCCTGGTTCCATTATGCTACAGTCCTTGATACCAGTTACAGTAGGATTACATCAGCATAACTTGGCTGGAATCCTATGAACTCACAACAGAAAAGAAAAAAGCAAAGTAACAGCAGTACAAACAAGAAATAACAGCAATACCAACATTCTCACTGCATTCTTGCACCCACCCGCCTCATCAACGGTACATAGAGAATGAGCCCAAATTATTAATGCACAGGATGCCAACATACTCAACACATGGCAATGAAAGAACAAACCCATTATTTTATCTGCAGCAAGACACAAACAGGAAAAAGCTTAAAATAATGTGCTTTATAATTCAATTTTAACTTTAAAGGAAACATGTATTGAAAATGAACTTATGATTGCTTTATGAAAAGCAGCTTGTTTAGGGAAATAATTATGCAAATAACATGTTCAGTGGTCATCATATAGCACAATGTGTATTGTCGTATTTTATGGCCTGATACTGAGCTCAGGGACTAGCAAATCACCACAGGTATCATCTACTAATCCAGGCAACTCCAGCTTGGTATCCTCTAAGTGTTTGGACAACTCCTACCATCTCTGACTTTTGGCTATATTAGATGGGGTTTATGGAGGTTGTATTCTAAATATTTAGAAAGGACTGGATTGGCAAAATCCCAAAACAGATTTAGCGGGTGGGGAGAGGGAGGGGAATGTCCGCTGCACACATGAAAGTCCTTGTGTGGACAAAGCAACATCACTGGATATAACCCTGAGTTCTAATATTCACTCTCTACAGATGCACACCACTGCAGCTTCAGCAGAAGAGAGTCAATAATAATTTCAAGCTGCCTACAGTGAAGGCTGGAGAGCAGGCAGGATTAGATAATTGCAATGATTCTGTGAACCCAATTACAATTTTGCAGTAACTGAAAACTTTATGTCTGTGATGTGGTTCTAGTCAGAACTCTATCGAGACAGGGAGATTTGGCTTGGGATAAAACTACAATTTTTTAAAGTAGGCATGCTAGAGAATTAGAACACTTTCTCAGGTTCAATTTTTCTAAAAGCACTTGTATTATCTTACACTTAACATTCTAGCATATACCTATAATTCACATAGCATTCTTTAATGCGATGTAGCAATTAATAACCGCATCATTCTAGCACATCAAACACTCAGGTATGATTTGCTTAAGTGCAATGACAATTGCCGTAATACACCTTTTCGAACACCTGTCCATACATGCTGAATGTTCTGTAATCGAACATAACTCATACTTCACAACAAAGAGCCAGGACAGGACGCACAACATTGCTACTCAAAGTGGTAGTCCACAGACTGGACTACCACAAACTGGAGCCAGTCCATGAGTCATCAGTTGCTGGTCAATGGCAAGAAGAAAGCAGCACTGAGAACCTTGCAAAGGAGAACCTTCTTCCATGTATTTTAAAAAGTAAACAATACTTATTTGACCCCAATTATTGGACACAAGGGGGAACTACAGATACAGTGCAAGAGGCACACAGGGTGTTCTGTATATATGGGAGAATTTTAAAAAGAATTGGTCCTGACTGACCTGGGGCAAAAAGATCTTGTCATGTAGAGGAGCCCTGGCTGCCTAGATAAAACACTATAGCCCCACACACCCTTGCCTGGGAGTAAGGCCCACTCAGTCTCTTTCTGCTTTTTTCATGTCTTTTATTTTCTCTTTCTTCTTAAAGCTCAAATTCAGTGCTTTGTCTCTTTCCTGTCACTGACTCCACTTGTGCTGAAATAAATTCTACCTTTTCTCCCCAGGGTTGCATCACTGATTTCCGACCCTCTATCAATGCACTCTTCATACACCGTGTATGCTTATCTAATATTTGCTGTAGCTCAGCTTCAAATCTATCGCCTTCATGAGCTGTCACTTTCCTTCCTTCTGCCATGTCAGTTTCACTTACATGCAGATTTGCTGAGCATCCTGAAGCCTCACCGAGAGGTATCGCTTTGAAGCATTTTAAACCATATTTTTCTTTAGCAGTCAGAACCCTGAGACATCTTTCAAAGCTTCCTTCTATTTTTAGCTGTGTTTAATCACTTTTTATGCTTCATATTGGGTAATTTGAGCTACTAGAATAAGGAACTCTCAAATTAAGCAGCTACCTTGGTCCAGCAAGCCCTAGACTTTCCATGCTAATAACTTTCATGAGCTAAAATGTATTCACTGGTGGTCTGCTGATGCATTTAAAATAAGTATTTCCAAACAAATTTTAGCTTATTGGGTCCTGAGATTCTTAATTTGCCCCAGTGGGTATCACCCATGGCTCTGCCTCATCTGGACAAGACTGAAGATTTGAAGCACCTTTGGATACTATTTCTCATTTAATTAATGGCCCATTATGCTGCTTACAATTGCAGAAGAATTACAGCTGAATGCAAGCGCCACATAGGGCAACCCAGCACATCAAAAGTGGAAAAGTGATGAGATATAGGTAACTAAAATGGCTCCACCAAAACAGAGGAAGATGAACGGTCACTACATGATTGGACAGCTGGGCCAACCAGACCCAGGGACTGGGGGAGGGAGATACTAGAGGAAAGAAACTGACATTCTGAAGGGGTCACAATTGGAAAGGTTTAGTTACTGCTATCAAAAGAAACTGATTCCTTGCTGCCATCTACAGGAGGAAGGAGAGACAGTGATTAAACTGCAGTTGCAGTTATTTGCCAAGTTTTCTATATAGTCCATGAACCAGGACTGAAATTCTTACCATACACGATGCAGCGGGGAAACTAGGCTTTATTTTACCCAGTTTGCCCCCCCCCCCTGCACACGCATTTGTATACACATATACACAGCCTGGGAGCCTCAATGGCGCCCCTCTGGAGGCTTCACCTGGGACAAAAAACCTGGCCAGTCCCCCCGAACAGCTATGCCACCCAAGAGATGGAATCTAGGTGGTAGTGCTGCAGCAATCATGTAGTTTTGTGTGCAACGACGACTTATATAAATCTAACCCAGGGCCCCCTTAGTGGTTATGTCCAATGTACACACATATGAAAAAGAAATTGTGTGTTTATGTGCCCAAACTAAGCTTCCAGCAACCTCAAAACATACACCCTTACCTCAAGGAAGAGAATCCTGTATGAAACACTGGTCCAATGCTTCATTTGGGTGCCACACTTGGCTAGTAATATTCAATGTACATGGAAATGAACAAGGAACTGGGAGTGTGCACCCCAAAATAAGCTTTGGGCCACCTGAAATCATACACCCATATACCATATACTGAATGGTCTGCCAACACCCAAAGCCATGCTTTACCTACAAGTGTACAATTGCACCAAGTCATCTGAACTGCCCAGACATGCTTGCTTGGCAAATAGGCTCACATGCACAAACATGTTCAAACTCCAACAGTGTTGAAACTGGGTATTAAGTCCAGAGAATGGTGAACATTTAGCTGAGGAAGAATTGGATGGTTATTCTAATGATTAATTTTCAGATGAGCACATCAGATCAGATGGTGCAGGACAAGAAAAGTGAAACAAAATAAAGCCTGAAATGTAGGCTTCCGAAATTGCTATAATTGCTGTTAATATGTGCTGGTAAGAGATACTGATTGGGATGCTAAGAACAAGTATATTAAAGCATTCATAGATCATTTTATTGGTGTCTAATTCATGTTTGAATTAGACACCAATAAAATGGCGTGCTCTGGTTCATGGGGTCTGGCCATGCCTGGCGTGCTCTGGTCCATGGGGTCATGAAGAGTCGGACACGACTAAACGACTGAACAACAACAGTTCATGTTTGATGAGCAGGACAATGTTGAACAGCATACACCCACATTTTGAAGAGATCAAGAGTTCAGGCAGTAACTGGGAATTCCTTAGTTCTTATTATACTTAGTAAGGATTAAAGGCATGTTTTATCCTGTCTATAGATAAGTGGTTTGTTTTTTAATGTAGTCAACGCTGCACACCTGGTCACCTTTTGACAAAAATTCACAATTACCAGGGTGGCCTGGCTATTCCAGCGATTGAATCCCATCATTTTCCTTATATAAAAAAGTCCAATATTTTGAGGGAGTGAGTTTGCTGCACAAGAGTTCCAAATTAATTTAAAGTAGGTGATCTGAATTTGCTAGCATGCGATTGTTAATTATGTTGCTTTGAATGCATACTTGACTTTCTTCAGTAATGTTCTATTCTGGATTGTTTTATTTGACGTTTTAATATAGGTTGTAAACCGCTGCAATATTTTTTAATTAAAAATATAAAGCAGTATAAAAATGAAATTAATAATAAAGTATTTTTTAGGATTTCTCATACAGAAATTATGACAAAAATGAAGGGTGCTATTGTTAAAATTGTGATTACACACAATGCAGTATGATTGCTGTAAGTCTGCTACCCATTCTCCAACTTTTGATTTACAGACTTTTCCAAAAACCATGTTCAGAATCATTTAGCACATATGGTAAGAATTCACCGTCTGTGGCAGTATGGTTCTAAGAACCAGAAGAAAAAGAGCGAAACACACTAATTTGCCTAAAAGTGTGAGGTTTATGTCTATAGCGCCTTGCCTATGCTATTGCAATCATTCTTGCCACTTTGGGCTTAGTGCTCCAATGCTATTCTGGTGCTTGGGTAAAAACAACAGCACGGGTGCTTCAATATACTCTACCTGCTGCCCTGTTTAAGACAGGGACAACCAACTTCTGAATCCTTGCAGGCCACTCCTTCCCAGACACTGCTCTGGGGCTCAGAACTAGACAACCCATGATGACTACATGATGATACAAAATTTTGCATCACTTAGCAACAAGGGCTTTCATACAGATATAGGCACAAATATTATCTTAGTACAAGATCATTTTATCAGGCCAGGGTAGGGGGAAGAGAATGACTGAACAATGAATGCATTTCTTAAAAATATCTAAAGAGGCACATAAGAAGAACATAAGAAGAGCCTGCTGGATCAGGCCAATGGCCCTTCTAGTCTAACATCCTGTTCTTACAGTGCCTAACCAGACATCTCTAGGAAGTCTGCAAGCAGAAACCAAGCACTATTCTCCTCTGGTTACCAGAAACTGGTAATAAATACCCATGGCATCTAGTCTGGTTTACAGAAATTGGGAAAGAATTGCCTTTCAAAGTATCTATTATATTATACACATATTTAAGTTTCCTAGGTGGGGAATCATGGTTTTTTCCAGCACTGAAGGTACCTTGCACATGAACTCAATGTGTTTGATCTAGCCCTCATCACAACCTCGAAGCAGGGGAACATGAGAGAGAACCATGCTGTAGCAAACTGATAGCAAATTTATAATGGATTTAAGACCACTCAGTTCAATTTTCTTCTTTAAAACCACATAAAATGGCAAGATACTAAGCACTATTGAAAATCCCTTTGTAAGAGTTAGTTTTACATAGAGAGGTCTGTTTGTATTACATATCCACTTCAAGGGTAATATTTAATTGTGGTGTTCAATTTGCACAACTGGCTTCCACTTGTGAAAATGGGACTTCCTCTCCCCTCTTTCCCCAACAATCTTTTATACTGGAGTGGGGAACACTCAGGAGCAGAATGGAGGCTGCAGGGGGAAGGGTTAAAGAGGAATCCCACTGCATACCCCCAAGACTCCTGTAGTAGAACCACTTTCAGGAATTTATGGGAGACCAGAGTTCCTCATCAATTTGATACATTTGTCATGTATAGTTGAGATCTGTACCCTGTCAGTCCTACAAGTTATACACCATAGCTACATCCATGAAGTGGAGTCCCAGTATTTTAAACACCAGCTGATAGAAAGTTTTCCAAATGTACAGTGAAACTTTTAATCAGTTAAAGATCTTTCTAATCAACTAAATGATATGCCTGATTAACTATTCAACACATTTTGATCTATGTTAAATATGTATAAAAACTGCAGATGGCAGCCACCATTTTAGCAGAGATATAGTCCCTTTACTCTCAAAAAGCTTTTCTTATAAAGTGGTGCATTTAGCAATATATAGGCACGCTATCTAAAAGAAACAAATTATACTATTCCCTTGAAAATGAACTTTTGCATGTAAGTTTATGTGTATTAATTGATTAACACATCTGATGATTAGCTAAGATTTCTTAAACAAGGTGAAAGCTCTAATTTAAATAAGTTAGGATGCAGCAGTTTGTAGCTCCATCTCTAATACTAGTTATACTTTTAAATTTTAATATACTAAAGAGTACAATGTGAAAAGTTAAGAATTTTATCTGTCACCTTTCTCCACTTAGTTTCTAAGGCAACTTACAAACAAAATTAAACATTACAAACAGAATAAAGCAATTAACAGATTTTAAAAATGACATCTAAAATTAAATCAAAACCAACAGCAACAGCAATAAAACCAGAAGACTGAAATTAAATACTGCTAAAAGTTTAGTAATAGAAACATTTTCAACTGGTGTCCAGAATCTATGTCTAATCAGGGCTCCATAACAAACATAAGAGGGTCAGGTCCATGGGTCCATCTCTAGTCCGGCATGTTCTCACAGTGGTCAATCAGATGCCTGTGGGAAACCTGAAAGCAGGTACCAAGCACAAGAGAACCCTCCCCTTCTGGGTAGTGGTGTGTAGTCAGTGGACTAGGGGGTCTAGGCTAATCCCCTAAATGTTCTCCTGGCGCCTCCTTCCCAAAGCCCAGGAAGCTTATGCCTGGCTTAGGGGAGGAGGAACGATGCTCCAATGGGTCCAAGAGCCCGCCCACAATTTTGGGCTTTGGGAAGGAGGCAGGAGGGCTCCAGCATCCTGTCGGGAGGCCTGGCCTCCATCCCAAAGTGCAAGAGACTTCTGCCCAGCTTAGAGAAGTGCAATGCTCACATGTGAAATGTTTGGATGTCTTGATGTCATGTGCACTTCATCAACCTCGCAAACTGGCACCTCTGGCCCCAACTGTTCCCCTATGAAAAATTTCACCATACTCCACTGTCCCTGGGATTGCCAGCAACTGATGAACAGAGAAGCAGCCTAACTTCAAAGGACCTCCAGAGCAGGACATCAGATGATCATATCCATGCATGAGCAGATTTATACAACAGAGAGCAACTTTTATTCCTTCAGATACCCTTGCATATGTTGGTAAGGGCTTTATGGGTCAAAAATAACATAATGAATTGCATCCAGAAACATGAAACAAATTTGAAAGTGAAGGTTTATCAATATTGTTATGACGTTCCACATGACAAGTCCTGATTAATAATTCAGTCACCATATTCTGTACCAGTTCTATTTTCTGAACATTTTTCACTCGTAGCACACTGCATTAACTAACATGGACTAATGGGCAACCATGGCAAGCTTCTGGTTGTCCATTCAAGGCCACAAATAGTGTAATCAAACAAAGTGGTTATCAATCATACCACAGGCTGCATTTGAGCAACAATAGCATTTCCAAGCTGCATTCTTCTCTGTGTGTGATTGGCACATAAGTACCTGCACACCCTCATTTTTAAGTCATTATATTCATTACTATTCTGCTGCTTGCTGTCCACACCAGTGGACAGAGCTTGATGAAGTAGTGCTTCTTTGCTCCTTCCCCTAATCATTCCTCCCAAGCTCTCCTGTTACAGTACATTTCCTATGCATAAGAGCAAACATTACTTGCTTTACTTGTCATGTTTCACATTGGAGAAAAAGGAGGCATGGGAAACAACCAATAAAACAATACAAAAATACCCTCATAATAATTTCAATAATTTCAAAGTTGCCAGAAACAATCTGTCAACCACCAAATGCCTGAGTAATGGCCTCAAATTCCACCTAAACATTAATAATAAGGGGAAAGATACACCTAATCAAGAAGAACAGTCTGTAAATGGGAGCCCACTAACCGAAAGGCCCTGTCATAGATCAACACCAGTCAGGGAGCATCCAGCAGCTATATTGTATCAACAAATCCTCCCCTTCCAACTTTATGGCCTGAGACAGTTGATGTCCTTATGGTCAACTGAGTCAGAAAACAGTAACGTGAATTTTGAGTTGCAATCTTACACATACCTCCTTGGGAGTAGTCCCTATTGAACAAAGTGCTCCTTTTTAAAAAGTTAACATGCTTAAAGATTGAACTGTACAACATACAGCAGCTAACTGGTCAGCTAATAGCCTGAGAGTTCACATTAGTATGAAACACTGATGAGGAAAGGTGCAGATTTTTTAAAATTGTAAGTCAGCATTCAGATTTTCTTTATATTCATTCTCGCCTTCCTAAATGGGAACTATTCAGTTGGGAGCCACCCAGAGTGGCTAGCGAAACCCAGCCAGATGGATGGGGTATAAATAATAAATTATATTATTATTAACCATTATTTGATTGACATTTTTATTTTACCCTAAACATGGTCGCAAAATTATATAGTTGTGCTTATGCTTCTTGGGTTTAAAACAAATGCTTTAAAATTTGTTCATGCATTTCAGATTATAAAATGTTTTTAAAACATGATTTTAAATTATTTGGAAATAAAAAAGCTTGATTTTATTATAACACTTGTTTCTATATACTATTAATTTAGGATTTTAGTTATTTTTAATAATATTTTTGGCAGATGCATATCAATACTGCCACACTGAAAAATGCCAGAATGTTTTACAACAGATTGTTCATGCAGCAAATATGGGTGGTAACATAAGTGTTGTCTCTCTGAATACTAAACAAGGGAAAACAGTTTAGTGCAAAATTACCTGATTTTGGTTGCTGTTTATTAAACACTTGCAAAAGCTTAGTTACATAGTTCCCACCACCAATCCCAAAATCAGGCCAAATACACCTGATTCTCAGTATGTTTTTCATTCCAGTGCATTAAATTGTTTTGTGCCACTTCTTCCCTCACCCCACCGAAGTTAGGGCAATCTTTACAGCATTATAAAGCTTACTCTGGAACAGAGTACCAAATTTTTATACTACCTTCATAATCTGCATCTGTCACCATTATCCAGACTGTAAAAGCATTCACACTGTAGTGCCTCTTTACATTTTAACCTGTGCTGGAACAGTTTTAACTGCTGCTCTTTATGCTGCTCTTTATTTACTATTGCGTTTTTTTAATTGAAATATTTTCCATTCATTGTCTCTGTTTTTAAGTCTTAGCAACATGTTAATTTAAACCAAAATAGAAAGTACATATAATTTTAAATATTTTTCTCATTTTAGAGGATGAAATGGTATTTTGCTTATTTAATAACTGCCTTTGCTCATTATACACGTAGAGCTGAAGTACAGTATATTATGAACAAAGAAATGGGACTTCTACTGTACTGACACAGTGACTGTCATTCTGTATGCTATTTGTGGATAATTCTCTACCTCCAGAAGCTGAATTCTAGTGCCTATGTCAACTTGTCAGACCCTGGCAAGTTGACATAATTTTTGACTTAGAAAAAGATATGCTTCTTTACTTATATGTGAATGCAACCTTCAACCTGACAGATTACCATCAGGTCACCCTGATGAAAGTCATTAGGATTTGGGGGGCATGGTATCATTAGTACACCGATAACACTTGCCTCTCTTTCTCCATACAATCTGAATCAGGAGAGGCCATGTGGTCCAGTGCCTGGACACAGTAGTGGGATGAAGAAAAATGAGCTGAACTTGAATCCTAGTAAGATGAAGGCACCATGGATGTGTTGTTCCTGTGTCTAAGAATTTGGTAAATTGCCTTTGCTAGATGGAGTTCTGCTCCTCCTGAAGGAGCGGGAATGCAGTCTGTGGATGCTACTGGATCCAGTTTTGTAAACAAAGGATCAGGTAGCCTTAGTGGCAAGAAATGCCTTTTACCACTTGACTGATTGATTTCTATACCGCTTAATATATTAAAAATATCTCTAAACAGTGTACAAAAAAAATGAAGCAACTACAGATAACTTTAACAAAATATTACAGAAATACAGTTACATATAAAAAGTTACATTAATACAAATATATTCATTTTCCTTCTGGCACACCCTCCCTCCCAGCCTCTGGGTTCTCACCCAGGGTCCAACAACTCTCAGCTCACCCACAAAAGTCTCACAGTGAGACAAGATCCTGGAAACAGTGGACATCACTCTAGACATCATCTCTAGACTTGCATTTTAAGGGCAGGCCCAAGGTGGATTGTACTTCCTCAAGGTACCCACAGCTGTGTCCCATTCAACTGCACTCTCCACACCCAGGTGCCGCAGGTTTGCTGAGTTTCCCAAATAGGAAAAGGGCCCTCCTCCACTCGCAGCTCTTTCTTCACCCACTGTCCTCTCCTACTCCAGCTGCTTGTGGCTAGTAACATCCATTTCTGAGCAGGGAGAGCTTGACCATGGTAGTTCAGGCACTAGCGACTTCAAGACTGGATTACTGTACTGTAACACACGCTACATAAAGTTCCCCTTGTGCATGATTTGGAAACTGCAATTAGTGTTCAGAATGCTGCAACAAGGTTGTTGACGGGAATGAGGCCTTGAAAATTTACAACAGCTCTAGTCTGAAGTCTGCTGATTTGTCAGCTGGTCAAGTTCAAAGTGTTACTATTAGTAATTAAAGCTGTTAACAGCTTGAGACCAGTTTACTTGTGAAAGTGCCTTACCCCATATACAGTGGTACCTCGGGTTACATACGCTTCAGGTTACAGACTCCGCTAACCCAGAAATAGTGTTTCAGATTAAGAACTTTGCTTCAGGATGAGAACAGGAATTGTGCTCCGGCGGCATGGCAGCAGCGGGAGGCCCCATTAGTTAAAGTGGTGCTTCAGGTTAAGAACAGTTTCAGGTTAAGAACGGACCTCCGGAACGAATTAAGTACTTAACCTGAGGTACCACTGTATAGCCACTCAACCACTTTGATCTGTGGAACTGACAGTTACATAACACTCATTCTACACTTGTAAGAAATCAATATTTTAGGGTGGCGGAATATACCGTACATTCTGGAACTCCCTGTTTACTTGTACTTCTTTTTGGCGCCTGCTTAGTTTAGGCAAACCTATCCAGACATATAGAAAGCTGATATGTGTTTTAATAGTTTTGTTCAATTATTTTTCTTCTGCCTGGCCTTTGGCTTGGAATCAATTTGATTCCCTTCCCCTCTTTCTTTTTTCCTTTCTCCTCCTGTGATGGAACTCCTATTTAGCGACTTCCCTGGCTTTTTTCTGGCCCATGTAGGACCAGTCTGGATAGTTAGCCTTGGTGAAGACTTGACGTTTTCATCCCCAAAAAAAGTTTTTGATTTTTGTTTCCATTGAAATGAGGCTGCATTTTAATGTTTTAATGCTGTATTTTACTCTTGTTTTTTAAGTTGTATTTCAATCAATTTGTTTTTATATCGGTTGTTAGCCACCCTGAGCCCGGTCTTGGCTGGGGAGGGCAGGGTACAAATAATAATAATAATAATAATAATAATAATAATAATAATAATATTTCTAAATAACTGTTTTAAAACTGTCATTTGTTGATAGTTTTGTTTATTTCTGTAAACCACTTAAAGGTTTAGCAATATAAAAAGGCTGTGAAATAAAACAAATAAAATTAACTCCATTTTTTAAAAGAGTCATATATTCAGGTTAAAGAAAATTATAGGAAGCACAGTGGGTGGGTGGTTTCAGTGTCTGGGAGAATGGTCATTTGCCTGCCCTGGATGGAGTAACTCTGTCTGGAAAAATGGGTGCACAGTCTGGGAGTTCTCCTAGATCCATCTTTGTCACTCAGGGCTCAGGCAGCACTGGCTGTTATGAGTGCCTTTCACCAGCTGCAGCTGGTACACCAACTATGACCATTATTGGACAAGGATAACCTGGCTGTAGTGATTCATGCATTGGCAAGCTTAAGACTAGACTACTGCAACGTGTTCAATGTGGGGCTAGACTTGCGCCTGGTATGGAAGCTTTTATTTATGAGGCAATAAAAGAAAATTTGATAAAGATGTTTTACAGATGGTATCTAACACCAACCAAAATATGTTAAATGTATACATAATTTGTTTTTATGTACACCACTTAGAAATATTAATGATTAAGCAGTATATAAATAATTTAAATAAATAAATAAATTGAGCAGTATCATTTTTAACAATAAGTTTTTTGTCCATCCTGAAAAAGTGAACAATCTTGCTTAATATCCTTGTAGGCATAAAGAGAGAACCATACAGGAATCTAAATATTTTCTTTACACAGTGCACATGAATTGCTTGATCAGAAGTTCCAGATTATACCCCTAGAATGTCAGAGATCTGATTATCACAGCAACGAGTTACAGGCATGGAGAAAATATCTAAATTTCCGAAGGGGGGATTTTATTTAAATGAAAGATTGAATAATACTTTTTCTTGATGATTTATATCACACTGGGGATGAGGTAATCACTAGGAAGCTGGTGTAGCTATACAGAATTCCAAGATAATGGAATTTCTAGATCCAGATATAGAAGTTCATTCCAAAAACTGGCCCAGTCTTTTGACTGATCCAGAAAATCATTAGGCACCAAAACAATGGAACTGGAAAAAGTGGGCATGTAATCATTTCCATCTCTCTCTCTCTCTCTCTCTCTCTCTCTCTCTCTCTCACACACACACACACACACAAACACACGCCTTTAGCTGAATATAAAATTACACAAATAATATTTAAATGTTTTGACTATTCAAGATAATGATTTTTTTAAATGGCCAAGTTATTTTTTAAAAATACAAAAAAAGTTTGTGTCACAGTATAATTCTCCTCAGACTTATTTTTTTATTTGCTTACTTTAAGAATTTATAAACCACTTCCCAACAAATGTTTCTTAAGCACTCTACAATAAAGGTATAAAAAAGAACATATAGTACACACAGCAATGTAAAAACAAATCTTAAAAACATCAAATTGCACAAATTCAGTATACATTATAAAATGGCTGAGTCACACTTTGGGGGGGGGATGCCCTATTAAATATAGACATTTTCAGTAACTGGCTAAAAGCAAGAAAATGAAACACTTGTCTAATTTTAATTGGAAGCCAATTCTAGAACTTAAATTTCTACTTTTCACATGCTAGCCTCTATAGGTTTCTTCAATCATCCAGAATATGAAATTCTCAAAAGGTTCAAAGAAAAAAGTCAATAAGTGAACAAGGCTTCAGATGAGCAACAGATACAGTGCATCCATAAACAAAGGACATTAAATGACTGGACATACTACACGTGTAGGTCTTTGTTTTTAGGAAGAACTGCAGAGTATTAATGCCACATTATATGGTGTCAGGGAGCCATAATTTTGAACTATATTCAACTTTGGTCAATCATTCAGGGGAAGGCTTATTTGAACAGGTTCAAATAAGAGCAAGAGCACAGCACATCACAGGACAGGCAAACATGTTAGAAAGGTTAAGAGAGCTGGGTCAGATAGAAACAAGGTGTCTTGAGAAGGAATTTGAATATTTTCTGTAGCTAGATTCAATAAGGCTAGTAAAACACGCAGGGAAATTTAAGTAAATTCTAACTATGGAGGCAACTAACATTTATAATGTTTTCAATGATGAGTTCAGAATGGTGACCAGAAGGTGAAGAAAGTAATGGTCTGTATATTTTTAAATAGACTTTGAGCCAAGACTTTATATCTGGGCAGCTCTGCTTCCTTTATGATCACCAGAGAAGTGAGTGTATTTTGCTTCATGCTCAGGAACTACCTGCTTGCTGCATTTGACTACAGAAAAAATATTGTCCAAGCTTGGAAAGCTAGGAAACATGGGAGGCTACCGAGGGTAGTTCTCCCCTTGTAGCATTTGTCCTGGTTCACTTGCATGAGGCCTATGCTTTTTAAAAAAATACTAAATTGCTGTTTAAATTATGAAACATTTGCTGCACACACCTACACCTATTTTCTGCATGTGGCATCCAGTAATAATTGTATGTGTGGTATAAAGTAGCATGTGGACAGGAAGAAGCTGGACCAGACATTCATCCCTAGTACTGTACCTACTAGGGTAAGAGATTGTCCAAGGCCACACAGTACCCAAGTCAAACTCTTCAAGCTCTCAATACAATATACACTTACTGTGGCTTTTATGCTCTTCACTTTCAAACACTGAAGCAGGATAGCAGTGTCAAAAGTTAACAAAGACACAGCACTAAAAATCTTCAGCACAGGAGGCTGTATCTTAGACTTCAAGCATAAAGTTCAATGATCCCAGCGAATTACACACGTGTTGCACTAGCATAACCTTTTTTAAAAAAAAGATCTGTCATCTGCTCTACGAATTTTAAACATGAGCCATCAGAATGATACTGGCAATAGCATTTCCTTTACGCTCCAGAAGCACCATTTTTTTGTAAAAGAAATTACTTACTGCACGTTCGTTGTTGCTTTCTCTCCCCCTAGCAGCCTGTCGAAACACACGCAAATGCTGGCGCGCGTTAACACACACACACACACACACACACACACACGCTGAACACTGCCTCTTCCCTTTAGAAAGGGCTGACAATGCTGCAGACCAAAAGAACTCAGTCCTATCAGCATTGTTATTATTATTCCTGAACGCGATTATCCTGTCCTCACTCACAAAAATATAAGCCTCAGCGCGGGGCGGGGAATACGAGAGAAACCACGTATCAGAGAAACAGCCCCACAAGGAGGGAGAAGCAGTGACAGCAGCGGCAGCCATGGCTCCAGCTGCAGCAACAACAGTGACAGGCTGGGATCGAGGGAGCCAAAGGGCTGCCGGATGGAAAGAGCCCCTTCTTCGGGCTGACAGTCCTCGTGCACAGTATTAGAAGCGGGGGGGGGGAGCGGCGAGGGAGGAAGGAAGGCACGACGACGCACCGAAGGAAGGTGTGTCAGGAGATCTCCTCAGAAAGGGCTCGTGCGTGTTCCATGTAGGCAAAGAGGTTGCAGTACCTCCATTACGAGGAAAGGCAGCGCAAGAAAGGGGGAGTGTTCTCGCTCTCTCTCTCTCTGCTTTTTAAATGTGCACCCAAAGCAAGCAGGGCAGGAACAGGCAGCAGCCAAAAGGAGCCCACTTCTATACGAACCGCGGCTCCCTCCCGCCTCACGGGAGGTTCAGGGGGTGCTACAGACTAGGGTGGGCTGCCTCGCGCTCGTGCGCGCCCGCGCGCGCGCACACCCACCCACCCACACCCACTGAAAGGGGCACATATATATTCTATACACTCACCTCCGCCACAGAATAGGCTGCATAAAGGGAGCCCCATTTGCAGAAAGGAGGGAGTTTTGACAGACACGCACGTACATATGACACCAGGAAAGGAAGAGGGGGGATTTCAGAGCGGCGCCAAGCCGTTTCTAGAGCAGTTGTTTTCTTCTTTAGTGTCTCCTTGCCACCCTCACCTGTAAAGGGGGTGACCTACAAGGGGGGGTGTCCTACAAAGGGGGTGTCACTCGCGTAACTGCCGTTGCTCCTTCCCTCCCCGCCTCCCCCCCCCCGCGGAGTCTGCGGTGGAGATACTGGTGGTTTCCTCTCCTTACCTTCTCTCAGCGGAAGGGAGGCGGCTCTTTACAAGAAGCGCCGTCCTTTAAAGAAGATCCGAATTCCGCAGCCACCCCCTGCCGGTCAGCGGCGCCTGGAGTCTCAACCCCGCTCCGAAAGCCACGGCAAGAGTCAGGTTTTGACGACACCCCTTCTCTCCTCTCGCCCCCTCCCCTCAGCTCAGTCGCTCCCCTTTCCCTTGCCCCTCTCGCTCGCTCTCCCCCCACCCCCTCCGCTTTTCAAGCCCGTCAGAATGTCGGTTTGTGACTTTCCACGCGGATTGGCTGAAGCGCCCGTCACGTGACCTGCAGAAGGGCACCAGAAACGGGTAGGCACGCGCCGCCGCCGTGAGCGTTAAAGAGGAAGGGGGGGAGGATTTTAGAGGGCACGAGAGTAAGAGCCAACGTCATAATCACCCTCTTGTCAGAATTCCTCGGCGTTCCACATAAGAAATGCTACTTTCTCCCTAGTGTACCACGCAGATGTAAGGGAGAAAATAAAAGGAATAACGGGCCCTGACACGGTTAGAGGGCGGAGACAAAAAGCGAGTGCCTGGTGCGCATGCGCGCCCGTCGTCTAGTTTTTCCCTTCTCGGGTGGCGCTGCTGGAACTTTCTGGAAATACTAGCGGCGGTGGTCCGAAGAGGCAGGCTACGGGTAAGAAAAGGAACGCGCGGGCTAGGCTTCCTCGCTTGGGCCGAATGCGAACGGAGGCATCTTCGCCCCGGAGCCACTCCTACAGGTCACTCCCTTCCCCAGGGAAGGGCTTTCCGGCGGCGGTGGCGCAGTGAGTTTTCATAAACACCGAACGCGCATGCGCGGCTGGTGTGTGTGTGTGGCTCCGCCGCATCCTAATAAAAGCGGGGGGGGGGGGGGGGCAGCAGTACGCAGGGCTTTGCTCCCCTGTGAGGACTACAGTCTCACGGGGCTAACGCGTGGGGAACAAGGGCTTCTGCAAAGACAACCGAGCACCGGTTCACGTTGCACGAGGACTGAATTAGCCTCCCCACCACTGCAGAGCGTGCAGCCGCTGTGACCGTTTTTTGTGGTGTGTGGTCTCAGTAAGCGATATGACGAGGTAGCTCCGCGTTTGAAACGAAAACCGGTTGAGAGTAGATAGTTGGCATTAGCCTAGTATAGCAGGGTAGCGCGTAGTACTGGTAGTACTATTCACGTCACTGGTTCTGACTAGGAAAAATAGCTGGGAACGTGAACTAGTGGTACAATTATACCCATTTGAGTCACAAACTTGATAAAATACTAGATCAACTTTAAATGTGATATATAGTGTTCTGGAGTAGTCCCCTTCACTTCCTATATGCAGACAGACACCTAGAAACTCGTGTGACAAGAGCCTGATCTCGTCAAGATGTGTTCTCCTCAGAACTACTGCCAAGCAGCTGGACGAATGAGTTTTATTTCTTTAGAAAGTGGCTTTTCATAAGAGTTTGTAGCTCAATGATTGTTATAATGATGTAAGGTTATATCATTAACTATCAAAAGCTGTCACGCATAGTACTAGACTTTGTGTTCTATGTAGTAGACTCACTGGGGTTTGTTAGTTTTAGCTCAGCACCCTGATGGGAGTTAACAGATAAATTCATGGGTGATGAAGCTATCAAGGACTAGGTCCAATGGCTATGTACTACCTCCACTGTCAAAAGGCAGCATGCCTTTTAATAGGCATTTGCTGGGACTTGCAGGTGAGGAGAAAGCTGTAGCACTCAGGTTATGCTTGTGGGCTTCGTGAACATCTGCTCAACAATATGTGAACACAGAGCTGGACTACATGGGACTTTAGCCTGATGCAACAGTCTTATATTCTTATTATTTAAAAATAAATTTTGCAATATTTACAAAGCAGAGTGGGTGTGGTTAATTGACTATAAGAATTGGATTTAGTTTTTTGAGACACTATGCTTTGGTTTAACATTTATATATTCAACTTCATTTTGAACCAGGCTAAGAAATTTCCCATAAGAAGTTTTATAAAACAAACTGGATACTGTGTATTGTCGTCAGGATACTAGAAGGCTACTGTTCACAAACATACAGATGTTGTCATAAGCACAGGCCCGGTTTCACAGACCTTTGATACTGCATAAACCCATAAAAGGCACCAACAATAAGGCACATGTCCAGAAGCATAAAATTCTGGGATTGACATTCTGCAGTTCATAGTAGGTGCAATTTACAATTTCCATTTGATTTGTGAAAATCAGAAATTAAAACATATTAAAGTTCTAAATTAAAAGTTTATTAAAGGTGATACTTTGTTGGAAAGGCAATTAACTGGTTATAGCTTTTTCATCCACGCATGCCAAATACGTATCAGTTTTAAGTCCTGGACTTTCCCCCCATCAAGTTAGTGACAGCCACTGCTAAAACATGATTAAATACAGTTGCTGTAAGGAATAGAAACATCTGTCTAACCTCACAAGACCAGCTTTTAGATGCTTTAAAAATAAATTTTGGGAGGATTGTGCAGAAGCAATCATGAATCTAAAGATAATCTCCTAACTTCTCTCTGTAGATTGCAATTCTAGTTCAAGAGTACACTGTGTATCTAGTAATTTAAGTAGGTTTAGCTGCATAACATACACATTTAAAGTTAAAACTTACTTTTTTGTTTTTTTCACCACATGTAAGTGAACTTCATGAATGAAGATTGGAGAGGAAAGTTTGGAGAGGAAAGGCGGAATGGTAATGTAGTAATTTCAAAATATTTTACTTTGAGGAGCATACATTAAAATCTGCTTCAGATTACGCAGTGTATTACCCTATCTGAGTTCTGGTTTCTTACATTAAACATCCCCCGTTGACAGCCTGATAACTCACAGCTCACTGTTCTGAAGTATAGGTAAAGGTAAAGGTACCCCTGACTGTAAGGTCCAGTTGCAGATGACTTGGGTTGCGCGCTCACCTCACTCTATAGGCCGATGGAGCCGGCGTTTGTCTGTAGACAGCTTCCGGGTCATGTGGCTAGTATGACTAAGCCGCTTCTCGTGAACCAGAGCAGCGCACAGAAACGCTGTTTACTTTCCCGCCGGAGCAGTACCTATTTATCTACTTGCACATGACGTCCTTTCGAACTGCTAGGTGGGCAGGAGCTGGGACTGAACAACGGGAGCTCACCCCATCGCGGGGATTCGAACCGCCAACCTTCCGATTGGCGAGCCCTAGGCTCTGGTTTAGACCACAGCGCCACCTGTGTCCCTTAGTTCTTAGCAAAACACTTTTAATATAATCAAAGACCAGGATGTAACAATAAAATCTATCTTCTACGCTGAGACGGAGTGGTCTGCACATCATGTTAAGCCATCTAATTAGTGTACCACAAGTAGAGAGATATTATGAATACCTAAACAATAGACCCTGAACAGATTCAAGTAACTTAAAGTGAAGACTGGCAAGGAATCTAAGGAGTCTAATCTATAGGAATTAGAAAGATTCCCAATTTGTATACTATAAAAGTGAAAATATGCAAACTCTGGCTCAGGGCTTAGGGCTTAGTTCTGTCTTTATGGAGTTTAAGAATTTGTAAGTACTTAAATCAAACTTAAGTTTTTTGTTAGGTCAGCAACACAAAACCAATATTCAATGCTTATTCAATAGAATAAACTGCATTTACATTGGTATCTTGCTAAATTGGACATACTGAATTATATGAATGCTAGTGCTGTCAAACACATTAGTTACGAGAATATCCCAAAATTATAGTTTGCAATAAATAGAAACTAGGTTTAATCGTGCCCTTGTTTCATTACAATTTGCATTCAGATTATTGTAGGACATTGTAAAGCACACACCTTAAACACAGTATTCTGTGTTAAATTCACAGGTCTTTGCATTAGTAGCCCTGAGATTAATTATATGGCATTGAAAACATCTGTCCCCTCAGTGTACCCAGTGGACAAGTCATATCTTCAAAATCACCTACACTGTGTGGATACCTGAAACTTCTACCTGGTGCAACTATCTTTGACTATTAAGGCCAGGGATGGGTAATTGTGGCCCTCTGGATGCTGCTGGGTTACAACTTGTATTATCCCTGAAACTGGCTTTTGCTGGCTGTGGCTGATGAGAGTAGAAGTTCAACAATACCTGGAGGGCCACAGGTTAGCTATGTATAAATTCCACTTGCACAGCAGTTTGGTCTCTGTTAATATAATATTTTTCCCACCCCCCTTTCTACTCAATTTTTTTTGACTACTTGTTAGATTTATATAATTTATGTACCATACCAAATATATATATATATATTTTAAATAAAAGCTTTTTAAAGAGACTTTATTTTGTTCTTATTTTAATTTCAAATTTATGTAAAATTGATATAAAGTGTTGTGTTACTTGGGTTAGAATAGCCCTGGTTTGGGGATGACTCTTGCATTTTCCATTTACCTATAACAAAATTAATAAATATAAACAATAATAAAACTTGAATTTTAATCTCAGGTAACTATATTAAAGTAAAATTATTATACCAGACTGTAAGCAACTGAACTCATGTTTTCATCTGTATGCAGTTCAGATTTTATTTTCTGAAGTAGTTCCTTACAGCTAGAACAATAGTCTTAAAGGTCTGTCCGAACTCCAAAACCAGGTCCCTTGGGTGGTTCTGTCAGAGAAGTGAGACCACCAGCTGGCTCACAAGAGAAGCGCCCACTCCTGCAAAAAGAGAGAGCAATTAACTTATGCATTACTTCCATTGCACTACTCATCTTCAAGGGTAAACAGAAGTCACTCATTTTCTTCAAACCTCTTTAGTTCTGGATATTTGTGAAAACATGAACCTAGTCACAAGTTTAAAAACAAGTTCAAAAGCCAATGTATGCATGCTACTTTCTAAGCACAGTTGTAGTTCTTGCATGTTCAACTTTATAGCTCCACTGAAGTAACTTAGGCTTACATCTGAGTATAGGATCAGGCTGTGTCTTGTAAACCAAAGACGTAGGTCGAATTTTACAAGCTGAATGTTAGGGAAAAAACCCTCAGTTGTTAAATTACTGTGTGTTTATTACATTTTTATCCTGCCCTTTTTCTGAGGACCCCCATATTATTCTCATAGCAACCCACTGAAATAGGTTAAGCATATATGGGACCAGCCCAGTCTTCCTGTGAACGACATGGCTGAGCAGAGGTTTGAATCTGGTTCTCTCTGGTCTTAGTCTAGCACTGTACCTCACTGGCGTAACATTCTTCCTCTGTAGCAAGCATACAATCAAATTACAAAAGAAAGTGATGCGGCAAATACTGTTTCTCAAAAATAAAAATTAATAATTTCGTGTCTGAGAGTATCACAATTTGACTATAACTTGCAAAATGATTGCCACAAATCAGTGAATCTGATTTAGTGCTGTATAGCCACTGAAGGCACTTGATCTGAAATCTATGCAGTGTAAAACTAGCTTGAGCCTCCTGACTGTAAAGAAGTGAAGATGTAAGCATGTCAAATAAACACTTGAATAAACACACAATTAAATTTAGAAGCAATCCCATCTCTCTGAAGTTTGGTCAAGACTCAATACTGCTGTGAATTCAGCTATTGTAAGCCTAGAATGAGACCCTACAAGACCTGAAGAAGAGGCTAATGAGTATAAAGACTGAGATTTCTACCCAAAATATAAGGACAGTAGAGCCTAGAGCACAATATTTAAAGATGTCCAACAGCTCTTTATCCCATAGAAAGACATCAGTGCAACTCCCTGTTCCCTTTTCAAACGACACCAAATTAGATGAGGAATTTGGCGCCTCCGACATTTCTATGGCAACAACACCTAAAGAACTCTATGTTGCTGACAATCTGGAGATATCCAGCACCAAATCTACATCTGAACCTTTGCCTAATGTTCCAAAAACTTATCAGAATGATCAGCCTTCTCTACTGTACCCGGATTATCCGGAGCTTTGGGCTCGGCTGTCACCAATATGCTGATGACACTCAGCTCTATCTGCTGATGGATGGCCACACCGACTCGGCCCCGAACACACTGACCAGATGCTTGGAAGCTGTGGCTGGATGGTTTCGTGGGAGCCGATTGAAACTAAATCCTTCAAAGACAGAGGTCCTATGGCTAGGTCGGGATGGCATGGGGATGAGGGACCAACTCCCTTCTCTTGCGGGGGCCCAATTAGTGCCATTGCCTTCCGTTAAGAGTTTGGGTGTAATCCTTGATGCCTCCCTTTCCATGGAGGCGCAAGTTACAGCAACAGCCAAGGCGACATTTTTCCACCTTCGCCGCATCAAGCAGTTGGTCCCTTACCTTTCCCGCCCCGACCTGGCCACAGTGATCCATGCGACGGTCATCTCCAGGCTTGACTACTGTAATTCGCTCTACGCGGGGCTGCCCTTGAAGCTGTCCCAGAAACTCCAGCGGGTACAGAATGCTGCAGCGAGGCTCCTCACGGGGTCTCTGCCATGGGAGCATATTCACCCAGTGCTTTTCAAGCTGCACTGGCTCCCGGTGGAGTACAGGGTCAGATTTAAGGTGCTGCTTTTGACCTTTAAAGCCCTTCACGGCCTAGGACCCTCGTACCTATGGGACCGCCTCTCCTGGTATGCCCCACGGAGAGCCTCAAGGTCCATAAATAACAACACCCTAGTGGTCCCAGGCCCTAAGGAAGTTAGATTGGCCTCAACCAGAGCCAGGGCCTTTTCAACTCTGGCTCCGGCCTGGTGGAACGCTCTGCCTCATGAGACCAGGGCCCTGCAGGAGCTGATTTCTTTCCGCAGGGCCTGTAAGACAGAGTTATTCCACCTGGCCTTTGGCTTGGAGCCAGTTTGATTCCCTCCCTCCCTCTCTTTCTTTTTTCTTTTCCTTCTCCTCCTGCGATGAGGCTACATTTTAATATTTTAATGTTCCATTATTTTAATGTTGTATTTTATTTTTGTTTTTAAGTTGTAATCATTCATCGTTTTTATTATTGCTTGTAAGCCGCTCTGAGCCCGGCCTTGGCTGGGGAGGGCGGCGTATAAATAAAAAATTATTATTATTATTATTTCAATGAAATATTTTGGCAACTAGGACACAGACACTTAAAGTTTATAAACTTGAAGCATCATTGGAATAAAGGTTTATATTTGGTTTCCCATATCTATAGATATGTTTGCAACTTGCTGTGGAAAGAATATGTAATGCTAATTACAGACGATGTTACTGTTCCCAATTTTCCTTAGTATTTATTATATGGTACAAATGAATAAAATACCTTGGTCCAGGTTTTGGAACTTTTCCAGCTTTTAGTTCATCAATTATGTCTTCTATGTCTTTTGTTGTCAGATCTTCCTGAAATGTGAAATAAGGAAAAGGTAAACATTTCCTGACATTTAAAAAAGTATGATAGCATTTTTTGGGGACTAAAAGTATCACTCTGTGGTAATTCTATTAACCCTTGAAAAAATGTAGGCATAATTATAGCTTTTAAGTGGGGCAGGTTTCCTGCTGTCTAGTAGATCCTACAATTTGTCAATATGGTTATGGGAACAAATGCTCACAGCAATACGCTACTGTCACACAGCAAACACGGAATACAAACTGGTTCAAATCTAGCTCATTTCCAGTAAAAAAATGAACAATCCACTTAATTATTTATGTGAGGAAACAACTTTTAGTACTGTTAAAATAAAGAAAAGACAGGATAAGTTAAACTGGATAAACATAGTTTGATTACATTGGGTTATATTTGGTTACTCTGAATAGTAAACTCAGATGGTAAGCACCAAGAGGTATTGCAGAAGTATACTTTAAAGGAGGGGTACAGGACAACCCCTCTTCATTGAGGACTGAGCACACTCAGTATCTGGTGGGGAAACAAAAGTGTGTGTTTGGGGGAGGGAGGGGGAATGAAATGAGTTAACCTGCTAGCATTGTCCTCTTCCAGGATATCAGAACAGGAGCTCCCTAGTTATTTTAATGCAAATATTTTGTTACAATTTTGGGGGCTATTTTGCCATGCAAATTCCAAAGCAAACCTAGTTAAGTGTCCCAGTAGTACAGGACAGAATAAGTTGTGGCTAAGAGAGAGGGGCTTATGACAACCCTGCAATAAAGTCATACTGTATGCCGCAAATCAAGCTCAAGTGGTTATTACACTTCAGCGTTGTTCAGAGATATTACACCCTAGTGCAGGTTTGAGGATTGGGATGAAGCAAATAGCGTGTGCAAATCTGCAGTGATACCCATTTCTCTCATTGCAGATTGAGCTGATAAAAGATTTTACAACAACCCTGCAGGGTTGTTGCAGGTTGAGGGCTGTGCTGAGAGAGAGAGATAGAGAAGCTTATGACAGCTCTGCCATATACAACTATTAATATTGCAGGTCAGAGGTGGGGCTGAAGTTGATTCATATTAAAAAGGTAAAGGTAAAGGTACCCCTGCCCGTACAGGCTAGTCGTGACCGACTCTGGGGTTGTGCGCTCATCTCGCTTAAGAGGCTGGGAGCCAGCGCTGTCCGCAGACACTTCCGGGTCACGTGGTCAGCATGACGAAGCTGCTCTGGCGAGCCAGCACCAGCGCAGCACACGGAAACGATGTTTACCTTCCCGCTATAAAGCGGTACCTATTTATCTACTTGCACTTAGGGGTGCTTTCGAACTGCTAGGTGGGCAGGAGCTGGGGCCGAACGACGGGAGCTCACCCCGCCGCGGGGATTCGAACCGCCGACCATACGATTGGCAAGTCCTAGGCACTGAGGTTTTACCCACAGCGCCACCCGCGTCCCTTGATTCATATTACCAGTCAAAAATTCTCCATACTTCTCAGGAGGAAGAAAAGGCCACTCTGCATGAACTGCTACTTCAGACCACCTTGCGGAGAGGAAGGTTTGTGTTCTATTAACTTGCATGCAGACCAGCTGCACTTTATATTAAGGTTGGAGTCAAGTCAAGGAAGAGACTACTTTTTTGATGCTAGTGTTTGTGTATTCATCTCCCCTAAAGCCACAGGATCAGACAACAAATGCACCCCATGGATACACTGCAACATTTTGATGGAGGGACCCACTTGTACTTACATAATAGTTATCATTTATTTGTACCATTGGTGCATTTACGCAAGCCCCCAAACATTCCACTTCAATCAGAGTGAAGAGTTTATCAGGTGTTGTTTCTCCAACTTTTATACCTAGGGACATAAGCAAAAACAAAGCAGCATTAGAACCTTGCAGGCCTTTTCCCACTTGCCCTGGGAGACCCTGACTGACTCCAGCTACAAAAGCTGAGGCTGCTGAACACTCTTGGGCTGGGGTATTGTTTAGCGGGAGGTTGTTGCTGTTATTTATATTTTTTAAAAAATATCTTTGTTTTAGGTCTTATTAGGATTTATGTGGAAATTGTTTAATTTTGTTGTATGTTTATTGTTTATGACCACTTTTGTTGTTTGTAATTATGTATTTTTTCATGTTGTAAGCCGCCTTGAGCATGGTTTGAACTATGGAAAGGAGGAATACAAATAAAATGATGTATGCAAATAAATGATGTAATCTCAAACAGTACATTTTCATAGTGATTTCCTTAAATATAAACAAGGACAAAATTCATAGATTGTGTCTGTTTAGTTAAGTTGGGAATTGTGTGCAAACAGGTGCTCTGTGTGTGATTCCCAGCCTGATCTAACAGCAGGGGTTGCATTCAAACTTACAGGACTATAAAGATCTGGCTGTTAGAGCAGGCTGGAGAATCTAGTTTTATAGTGCATGCACTGTTGAATAAGGACTGATATTTAAAATTATAGCTGTTTTAGACCTTATAAAACTGAAAGCAGTTGGCTGCATTATATGAATGCCTGTGTGGCAGTGGCATCCTGCCAGGATGACAGCTACACCCCCACCACTGTAATATATTTAGCAAAGTGTCAGGATGTGAAAACTTAATGTTTCTCTCTGTTGTTGAACAGATCCATAAAGGTTGTACTTGTCTCATAACATTCAAAAGGTTACTGACCAAGGTGTGGTAGAGTGAGAGATGATGTCTGGTCAGACCTGGACAAAGATCCAAGCTATAGAAACTATAGCATTAAAACAGCCACAGCCATTTTTAAGCAAATTAGGAGAGGGGATATGGAAAACATTAGGCTCCCTTAATTTTTATGTTTACCTCCTTTTTCCAGCATTTCCTGAAACTTCAAGTTGTATATACTGTATAACCTGTTATTCAGAATGGATTGCAGTCCCCAGAAGAGAAGGGCATACAATTTCTAGTTGTAATGTGGGCCTACGGTTATGCAGATAATTATCACTGCTGTTAAGCAGGCCTGCTCCTATGCTCTCATTTAAAGTGTGTTCAGTATCAGTTTAAAACACTGTTATTTGAAGTGATGAGGTTTTCACATTTTAGTTTGATTCCAAACACTTTCTTTACTTTCATTTCCAGGAAGAAAAAGGTGTAGTAGCAGAGAAAATAACTATATATTAAAAATGTTCTGGAGCCTTACCAAATCCTCTGTAAAAGGTAGTACAATGTAAATGAAGAACCCCACATAAGAGAAGTAAGCTATATATCCTACCAAGCTTCTTCTGAATGGCTTCTAATATGCTATCCGAGTCACACAGCATGCAAGGCGTAGTGGTGCAGATCTGAATATGGTATTTCCCAACGGGTTTACGATTATACATTGTATAAAAGGTTGCTACTTCATAAACTCTCATGGGAGGTATGTCTAGAATCTCAGCAACCTGTAACAATAAAAGACTGTTTTATTTTTTCAGGACATAAAATGAGCAGTTTCAACTAACACCAACATTTTGAAAAGCAATTATAATGCCAGCGATGATATGAATCCTTGTATTTCTTAACCAACAATTCCCCCCCCCCAAAAATGTGATAGTAAATGTGCATTTTTTTCAAGCATTTGTTCTTCCAAGATTGATTATTAACAAGGTTTATTGTTAATAATTATTAACAAGGTGTTATTGTTAATATAGTCCATGACCCAGACTACAGTTACCATCAGCCCCAGCTAGGAGAGCCTTTGGGGTACGAATGATGGTATTTGAGTCCAACAACAATAGTAGATCCACAGGCCATGATTTAATCCCATGAACTCACTGGTAGAAATTATCAATAAATATTTTAAAGTGCTAGATTTGAGGCTATTCAAAACCATTTACAGACTATCAAAACTATTTACAGACTAGAAAATGTTCTACCACATAATTCAAAGCAGCACCAAAAAACCCACATCCCTGTTGTCCTATGCTATATTTTAGTATACCTATGAGTGCACTACCCCGACCTGCATATAGTACATCAGCAACGTAGTCGGATAGGAACAGTCAGTGCACTTTTATTGAGCTACAGAAGTCTTTTAGAAGATTTCTTCATGATACAACTTTATTAAAAAACCATACTATAGACAGTAAAGCTTTTAATAACTACTACTACTTACACAGGTATAGCTTCTTTCACATAATGTGCTTTACATTTTGTACAAGACTAACCAACTATTATAAACAGCATTATTATCCATGCTTCATATGCAAAAATACACAATAATGATTACATACAAACAAACAAATATACATACATACATACATACATACATACATACATACATACATATAACTGATCAAATAAACAACAGGGACATTCCAAAGGGCCTTAAGAAATCATGTACAATATTCCTTAACTCAAGACCAATAATCACATAAGCAAATGATTAAACAGATCAATTCTCATGCTCAAACTACTGTAAACTCAAACTTAGGTCTCACACTCAAAACATTTTTAAACCCTTAACTAATATGCACAAAAACCCTGCTTTAGTGAAATATTGAATATAGGCAAGCTATATAAGCAAAAAGTTGGCCTGTCTGATATTCTGTTCTCTTAATCTAAGTACAATGAGGGGGGAAAGTATTTGATCCCCTGCTAAATTTGCCTGTTTGCCCTCTGATGAAGAAATGACCAGTCCATAATTTTAATGGTAGGTTTATTGTAGCTGTGAGAGACAGAATAACAACAGGAAAACCCCCAGAAACCCAGAAGACAAAAGTCAGAGATTAATGTGCATTATAATGAGTGAAATAAGTATTTGATCCCCTATCAACCAGCCAGATGTCAGGCTACCTGGTATCTTCACTGTATGTAACGAGCTGAGATTAAAAGCACCTGCTGTAAGGGAGAGGTCTTACCTGTAGTCCCAGCTCGTTACAGTACCTGTACAAAGGACACCTGTCGACAGAAGACATCAATCTAGCAGATTCCAAAGTAGCCACCATGACCAAGACCAAGACCAAGACCAAAGAGCTGTCCAAGGATGTCAGGGACAAGATTGTAGACCTGCACAAGGCTGGACTGGGCTATAAGACTATTGCCAAGCAGCTTGGTGAGAAGGTGCCAACAGTTGGTGCAATAATTCGCAAATGAAAGAAACACAAAATAACTGTCAACCTCCCTCGGTCTGGGGATCCATGCAAGATCTCATCTCGTGGAGTTGCAATGATCAGGAGAACGGTGATGAAGCAGCCCAAAATTACATGGGGGGAACTTGTCAATGATCTCAGGGCAGCTGGGACCATAGTCACCATGAGAACAGTTGGTAACACACTACACTGTGAAGAACTAAGATCTTGCAGAGCCTGCAAGGTCCCCTTGCTCAAGACAGCACATGTACAGGCCCACCTGCAGTTTGCCAGTGCACATCTGAATGACCTAGAGGAGAACTGGGTGAAAGTGTTGTGGTCAGATGAGACCAAAACCGAGCTCTTTGGCATCCACTCAACTCGCCGTGTTTGGAGGAGGAGGAATGCTGCATACGACCCCAAGAACACCATCCCCACCGTCAAACATGGAGGGGGACATATTATGCTTTGGGGGAGGGTGTTTCTGCTAAGGGGACAGGACACCTTTACCGCGTTGAAGGGACCATGGAAGGGACCATGTATCGTCAAATCTTGAGTGAGGACCTCCTTCCCTCAGCCCAGGCATTGAAAATAGGTCGAGGATGGGCATTCCAGCATGACAATGACCCAAAACACACGGCCAAGTCAACAAAGGAGTGGCTCAAGAAGCACCTGAAGGTCTTGGAGTGGCCTAGCCAGTCTCCAGACCTCAATCCCATCAAAAATCTGTGGAGGGAGCTGAAGGTTTGAGTAGCAACACATCAGCCTTGAAATCTTACTGATTTGGAGAGAATCTGCAAAAAGGAGTGGAACAAAATACCTCCTGAGATGTGTGCAAACCTGATGGCCACCTACAAGAAACTGTTACGATAATGAAGCAATGCTGCTGCAAAGTACTAGCTTGAAAAGTAAACATGATGGGAATGTTGGGACTGTTTGTGGGAAAAAGAGGGACACTCAATTCACAGTGCGAAGCACCGGAATTAGCTCAGAGTGAAATATGAGCTCTTCCGTTTATTCCTGTCCGGGATGTACAGGAAGTGTTTGTCACAACACTGCTGGAGTATGGAGAGAGCAGTCATGTTTTTTGTAACGCTGCAAAGACAGAAATAAAAGCATGTAAATACGTTTCTGTCTATCCCTTTCCCCTGCCTGGGGGGGCAGGAAAGAGGGGTGTGTTCTTCTCACGTTTGAGAAGAATCGCCGATCGAGACCTTGCCTGCGCCTGCTGGGGAATGCAGCCAGGGAGGTCAACAGGGAATCAAGCCGGGTGCCTGGGACTGCTGCCGGCTTCTCCTGAGAAGGGCTTGAATTTCCCAACAGAAACATCTGACCTCTATAATTGCCAACAAGGGTTTTGCCACCAAGTACTAAGTCATCTTTTGCAAAGGGATCAAATACTTATTTCACTCATTATAATGCACATCAATCTCTGAGTTTTGTCTTCTGGGTTTCTGGGGTTTTCCTGTTGTTATTCTGTCTCTCACAGCTACAATAAACCTACCACTAAAATTATGAACTGGCCATTTCTTCGTCAGAGGGCAAACGGGCAAGTTTAGCAGGGGATCAAATACATTTTCCCCTTACTGTAAATACAATAGCTTACCTACCAGTATATATTCCCCAACATCTGTTATACCACTCTGCGATGGACTGGATGTTGATGGAGCTCCAGTTCCCTTCGTATAGGATTCTGGATGCAGCTAATAAGCACCCATTTCCAAATGTCATGTTTTACTGACACATCCAGGTAATTCAACAACGACAACAATGTGTAACTGAACTCTGTATACCAGAAACCTATTATTTTGGTCTTTAATCATTCTCAAACATTTTTTTGCCCAGTCGCATTTCCACCAAAGATGATAAAACCACCCTCCTCTTTTTGGTATTTGCAGAAGGTGTCTGGGTAATTACTGTTTTATGTAGTTTTGCAAGAGTAATATACCATTGGGGCCATGCATATACAGTGGTACCTCAGGATGCGAACGGGATCCGTTCCGGAGCCCCGTTCGCATCCCAAGCAGAATGTAAGACGTGACAGCGCGTCTGTGCGTGCCGCGTTTTGCCGCTTCCGCACATGACGTCATTCTGACCGTCTGCGCATGCGTGAGCGGCGAAACCCAGAAGTAATGCACTCCGTTACTTCCGGGTCGCCGCGGAGTGCAACCTGAAAGCGTTCAACCTGAAGCGTATTTATCCTGAGGTATGACTGTAAAACGGTTCTTGCTTGTTCCCATATTTAACAAAAACTTACACACCAATAGCCGAAGGTTTTCCTACACTTTCATCAGAACATTTTCACCAATATTCTGAGCCCACTTGATAATGTATTCCTTAACCTGTTCCTCCTCTGTATCATAATTTAACAATAATTGATGAACTTCAATATAAGCTTCTCAAACTCTGCCATATCTTTTTGTTGATTATTATACAATGGTACCTCGGGTTACAGACGCTTCAGGCTACAGACGCTTCAGGTTACAGACTCTGCTAACCCAGAATTAGTACCTCGGGTTAAGAACTTTGCTTCAGGATGAGAACAGAAATCGCGCGGCGGCGGCAGCAGGAGGCCCCATTAGCTAAAGTGGTACCTCAAGTTAAGAACAGTTTCAGGTTAAGAACGGACCTCCGGAATGAATTAAGTTCTTTCTCTTTTTAAAAGTAATTTTAATTAAATTTTCCATTTCAACAATCCAATTTAATGTGATTTGATTGGATTGTTAAAATGGAACGAATTAAGTTCTTAACCCGAGGTACCACTGTATCTAAGAATGTGTTTGAAAATATCTAAACCATGGAGGGTCTGCCTCCTGAAATAATGAAATACCTTATTCATTGCTGATATAGGTAGCCATCCATGCTGTCTTTGGGCTAGATCCAGGACTGACATCACTGCTCCAGATTTGTGTCCCTCTGGATAGTTGCTTACTATTGCCTCTATTCTCTGTTAAAGAAAATAAGCATTACAATAGCAAAAAAAATCAGCTTTCTGTAAAGGTACAGCCTATCAAGTATCATGACATACCTTATAGTTTTCAGGTGTGAAATCAAATTGAGTATTTGGGTTGTTTTCAGGAGTATCTCTGTGCTGTACAAACAAAATAATGAAACAATTACACATATTTAGAACACATATGTCAGATGCAGCAAAAACAAGACTATTCTACCTTAATAGTTATGTAGAAGATGGTATTTTGTACAAACACAGCTTCTCATGCAAGTATGAAAAGATGCATCTGCAAAAAAAAAATTCTTCTATTCAACAGATACAGGAGCCGCTTTCTCCTATACATCTGGTCAGCCTATTTCAAACAGACTGAAATAAAATATTGTTCCCTGCAGTTTAATCATAGACTCAACACAATATGAAAAAAGCTTTTTTAAAAGACTAACACTTTAGGGAATTAGAGCTTCAACCCTGCATAAGTGTTATAGGTAAATTCCACCAGTATCAACATTGGTGTATTTGCTGTAAGGATTGCAAAAATAAAAACGCAAGGCAAACTGTAGGGATTGTACACCAGTCAGTTGATTAGTCAAAATTTAACTATCACTTTACTATTTCATAGTCCCCATTTTCTAGTTAAATCCAAGTTAATACCAAACGGGACAGCCAGAATATCTCCTAGCATGAAACACAGTATGAATTACAGGCAGGTTGAAACTGCTACAGTGCACCTTTTCCTGAAAAAAACATCCCTTGATCCACTCTCCAACTACCTACCACCTTCCATCTTTGAACTCCTAGAGCAGGCCGCTTATTCCTCTTATGTTGCCTTTTGCTTTCCTACTCAACTCCCTCCACAGCCCTTCTTCTTTGTCCGCTTGGCAAAGACTCTGGTTCATACCCTAATCATATCTTACATAGAATAGCACAATCTTCTCCTTGCTGGTCTTCTCGATTTTGCCTTCTCATTTCTTTCCAGCATTCTCCTGCCAAAGTTGTTCACTTCTGTTGCTGCTCTGATTGTGAGACACTCCTCCCTAAATCCCCTCACTGTTTTTTACTTAGTTCCCACATTCAGAACATACACCTTGCTCTTACCTTCAAATGTCTTTCCCCTTCTCATCTCTCCACTATATCCAATATATCCCTGATCATGACCTTTGCCCCTCCAGCTTCACCATTCTGTGTGTTTACTGCTGCCTTCTTTTCCCTCCCCATCATCTTCGTTTTCCCTGTACAGAAGTTTAGTTAAGCTCCTCAGAGACAGGGACCAGTACTTTTGTGCTCTGTAAAGTGTCATGCACACTGATAGCATTATATACTTAATTAAAATTACATCTCAAGTAAAGAAAAAAAGCACTAAATACGTTCAAGTAGCTAAGTGTCTGATAAAAATTAAAAGCAATAATTTCTGCTTGAGAATACAAAAGAGCTACAGAGGGTATAATTATGTATTGCAATATAGGTACACATAGAGGAGTCATGTATCATAAAGAATGGTTCGTTATAAATAAGCATATATATGCTTATTTTTCTAAGCATATATATGGCCCCCTATTGTGTAATTTTCCCCACTGCACATTTTGTCTTTATATCAGCAGGTCATCTATATTAGGGGAGATGCCTTTTATTCAATCAAACTGTCTCAGTATTGTCTATGCTGAGTGGCAGTAGCTCTCAAAGCTTTCAGCAAGGAGTCTTTCCTGATCCTACCTGTAAATGTCAGGGGGGTTGAACCTGGGACATTTTTGCATACAAAGCATGTGCTCCACCATTTAGCTAGACAGCAGGACTTAACATCAGAAGTGTTGTAAAGACATACAACATGGGCAAAATTTATCAAGCCTTACCAACATTTCATCATACCCTACTGAGTGGGGTTAATGTTGTGATATCTCTTTTGCTGTCTTCATGCCAAATTTCTCTTTCCTGTCTATTTACAGGTTCCGGTTACAGTGGAACTTCTACTCATGACCACAATTTGTTCCGGAGGCCCGTCCTTATGGTGAAACAGGTCGCTGGGAGAGGTGCCATTGTGCGCAGGTGTGGGTGATGATCACCCACTCCTGCGCATGCGTAATGGCGATGCCGCTTCTGTGCAAGCGGCGATTGCCGCTCCTTTGCATGCACGAACGGCGGCAAACCCACTGGTTATTTCCAGGTTTCCCGCGGTCGCAACTTGGAATGTCTGCGAGTGGAGGCGGTTGTAAGTAGAGGTTCTACTGTACAGTTAAGTGAAAATGTAGATACGAGTCTTTGAAATAAAGGCAAATAGAAGCACCAGTTTGTACAATCTATAAAGCAACAATGGTATCAAAGTTACAATTATGACCCACAAAAACTTCCTGCTGAAACAGGTTAACTTCCAGGTTAACAGTACCACCATTACTACAGAACAGATGCATTATTCCTACACCCAAATAAACAGAAATAATTAAAGCTTTTGAATTCATAAGGAGTTACTCAAATACATTCTTTCTCAATACAATCTCATCTTCATTAAATTAAAAGGGGAGATATTATCAATGTAGTCTTACATTTGTTGAGAAAAATGGGTTGTGTTATTACTGTGGAGGACAAGTGATAAAAAAGACAATAAAAACCACATTTCTAAATTTTCAGTTACATCTGCTTTAGTTGTACATACAAATTGCTTACCACAAACAAAGCTCCACCACCACCATTGCGTACAGCTGTTGCATGAAGAGAGCGAATCTGTGCAACCTACAAAGCACATTTTATAGAAGGTAAGCATCCATTTTAAAGTTACATCTTACATATACAGTACGACATAAAAGAAAAAAGCAGAGAATATCAGAGAAACCAATATTTAACCCACCTGAAAAAAGTTTTGTGTCTGCCCATCCCTTCTGCTCCTAAACAACTTATATAATTCATGATAGCGGTACCAACTGGAAGCTCAGAGTAAAAGATGATGATGGGCATGATTTTAGCCTGCCTGTGACCCTCCTATGAGAACCGCCTCAAATACTTTTCCACAGGAACTACAAAAGCACAGTAAAGTTTGCTTGTGCATCAGTTTTCAAAGCTTTATCACCCTCAGCCATTATATTAATCCACTGTCTCACACCAATATGCTTGATTGGAATCCTCCAGTGACAGCATGCTTATCTAACAACTAAGTGGTCTGCTTCATAGAAAACTAACAAAGTGTGCTGCAGCACTAAAGAAGGCACATTACTTGAATCACTGAAATTGCTATAAACAGTACCCAAATAAAGTGCAGTAGTAGGAAAACATTGCAAATCAATGTGCTAAGAGGTCATAGAGAAGGAAACAGGAAAAGAAGTACAGTATATGCTTGGGCAGGTCTTGGGCAAGAGGCAATTTTACCACGGAAAGATAATGAAGCAAGTGTACAATAACTAATATGAACAAACAGATTATCAATGCCCATTACTGTATAGCTATTGCCAAAACATACAACTTAATGAGAAGCTATCTACAGGCTTCTGGCTAAGCAACCAAAATGAACCTGAATTTATCTTGGAATACCTATTTGCCACCATATACTCTCTCCTAGTGGTTGTCTTGAGAAATAGTCTGGTAGCACACTGCTGCAAGAATTCAGGTGTGTGTTGATATAGCTTTTCAAGTTTACAAAAGAGAAGGAACAGCAGTTGTATGCATTTGAACAGCATGGTGCATCGCTGTGAGATAACATCAGAACACTTCCCTAAACTGCTGTCTAACTTTAGAGAAGGGATGATAAACATGGACTAAAAATAGCCACATCTGTATTCCAACCCTGCCTCCCACAAACTTTAGTTGCAGGAGGTAAAAAAACCACAAGTGTTTAGAAACAAATAGGCAATCCAATTTTCTTCTGCAGGGGCACCAGAATCTGTTGCTCATCTAAAAACTACTGTTTGTGCAGAGATTAATTCTTCAAACAGCACATAGTTCAAACTATGGTATTCACTACCACATGATGTAGTGACATGTTAACTCCAATTTAATTACTTTAAAAGGGAATTAGACAAATGATTGAGATAAGACTATCAATGGCTACTAGTTATGATGGCTATATGCCAAGTTCAGAGACAATATGCCTCTGAATACCACTTGTTAGGGAGGGCTATTGCCTTGGTGACCTGCTTTCCATTGGCATTTGGCTGTCCATTGTGGGGAAAAGGATGCTGAACTAGACAAGACTTTGATCTGATCCATCAGGGCTCTTATGTGATTGGTGCCAAAAACAAATTTTAATTTTAAATTAAATGGAATGTTTTCTTATTAAAGTAGAATCCTAGAATTGTAGTGTTGGAAGGGGCCACAGGGATCAACCTGCAATGCAAGAATCTTTCGCCGAACGTGGGGCTCAAACTCACAACCCTGGGATTAAGAGTTTCATGCTCTACTGAGTGACCTATATTATTTATTTATATACAGAAATTTGTATGCACATACAAATATTAATATGCTTCATGAAAACAGCTCAAGAAAGTTGTAGGCAAACTCTACTATTTAAAGTAACGCTTTAAAAAGAAATGAGACTGTTCCTTTGATAAAAAATATATTCAAAATGCACTGGAAATTCATCAATCTTGCAACTGTCTCAATGCTCTTGTGGTAATTTCTATAACTGTTTTCCATCCCTTTTTGCCTGCAATTAGGGAACTCCTTTTCCATGCTCAGAAATACACATTGTACTCTTCTCTCATCACCCACCTGTCAAAAACATGTATTTACTTAAAAACCAAAGTGACACAACAGTCCAAGTTATCTTAGATTTCATGCTGTTCATCTCAGCAGTTGCCCCTGCTATGGAATACCAATTCCAGTCATTGTGCTTTCTATTCACTAGCTATCTCTTAGGTATAACACAGGACTCCTGCCATCATTTGGCTCACCCAGGGCTTGTGTTGCTGGTCTGTTTGGCAGCCTTTGTCTGTGGTCAGAGGGAAAAAGCAACAACGATAAAGCAGCGCAGCACAAGGTCTGGGCAAGTAAACAGACAACAAAGGAGGGGTATGGCAGATACAGACCTACATGTTTAAATGGGGCCTGCCAGGGAATCTATCTAAAGCCGGAATCGATTTAAAGTGTTTCCTAGGACCCCACCACTTGTGAGGCTCCAAAACCAGATGCAAAGGCCCAGCAGAAGAAAGAGCTCATATGCTCACCCAACATGCGCTTCCAATTCTCTATCCACAACTTTATCAAGATTTGACAGGATTAGGAGTTTGGTCTAACGCTGTCACGTGAAGTTTGAACGTTCCCAAGACCTAACTTCACGTTACACGCGAAAAATGCGTAACGCAACCCTTACGGTCGCTCCTGCTTGCAGAACAGCCCTTCCAAAAAAAGAGGGTGGCATTCAGGAGGTGAAGAAGACGACGGCGGCATTTGTCCTTTCCCATCTACCTGCCTCCCCCCGGTCCGCAGCCCATTCCCTCTCCTCGTATGGTTTATTTTTCTTTTATAAGGCTTATTCCCAGGAAAGCATGGACCGTAAAGCAACCCCGCTCCCGACTAAAACCTCCGCCCAGCCCTTGTCCACCCCTCCCGCCATCTCCGCTTCTCCGCCGCAGAGGCTGCTAGGCTCGTCGGGAGCGGGGCAGAAACCGAGTCAAGCTCCTCCCTTTCCCCTTCCACCCGAGGAAGGCGAGGGCCGCCTCCATGCCCTTGGCCGCTACTGCCCTCCACCGACATTGCCGGGGACGCCCGACCAGCGCGCTGCAGGAAGCGGCGTTTCCCTCAGCCCCACCGCCCTCCTTACCGAACGCGCGAAGGCGGCCCGAAAAGGAGCGGACAGCAACATGGCGGCTCTCAGCCGCGGCTCCTCGCCGCCGCCGCTGCCGGCAGACAAATGGAAAACTTCTCCTTCTCGAGGAGACGCGGCTGCTGCTGCTTACGCGCTCGGCGCCGCGCGCGCAGTCGCAGTGCGAGCCGCAGGCTGATCTGCGCATGCGCGCGCGACTCCGCCGCCTGCCGAAGATTGTGGACGCGCCTACAGAAGAGGAGAAGGAGAATAGATAGGCGATGGGTTTCGAAAAGCAGCCCGATCGCGTTATGGAATGCTAATGGCAAAACGTTTTTTTTAAGCCAGAATGTGCGAAACTTCAAAACTAGCTATATTTAGACCACGGGTGTAAATGTATTTATTTGTCCAGGTCTTTCCAACCCGATGGTTCTTAGTTTTCATGATAGATGTCATCATGTCAGATTTTATTCCGTTTTATTTTATGTTACTGTATTCTGTATTTTGTGCCTCCAAGGAGCGCATCACAGCTGTTGGTGTCACTGTGGCAGCAGCAGAAAGCAGGTGATGCATTCCTTGGAGGACCGATCTGCTGCTCCTGTGGATCTGATCCTGCCACCTGAGGCGGTTGCCTCACCTTGCTTCATGGGTGGGCCAGCCCTAAAATTAATAATGGCTTGCCTTCAAAGTAGTGCCCATTAGAAAGAATATGTACTGTACTATATTGCTGAAAAAGTCATTGTATCTCTGCCCTCTCCAAGATAAGGTTGACTCAGTTCTAGGTCTCACCTAGAGCTGTTGTGAGTTTTGTCACATACTTAGGGTGTGGTAATGAATAGGAGTTCTGTCTTTGTTTTCATCTGGTCATCCAACATGAAGTATATCTCCTGTGCCTATTCCATAATTCCCACATCATGCTCTGGCACCACCATTTTTTAATGGGTGCTACTATGCAGCATCTGGCTGTGGGTGGCTGTTACTTGTAGCGAAGATCCATCTCATCATATGCCATGTATAAATGTGGTGCTTACCACCATTATCAGTTGTTACTGTTAAAAGCTGCTTGTATACATATCCCCTGTTTCTGGAATTTAAATCCATTGCTATTCATCCTGTTTTTTCTCTGTTTCCTCTGAAAACCACATGAATTCCAAAAAACTTTACAGCAGTTACAGGGGCCTTGTCACTCAGCTGGCACCAGCAGGGTGTACTTTGACAGTTACTGGCATGGATATATGCTTATACTTTTTAATTTAGAAAAAGTGTAGCCTACCGAGACCAGAATTTAGACAACAACAACTTATTTATACCTCGCCCATCTGGCTGGGTTTCCCCAGCCACTCTGGGCGGCTTCCAACAGAATATGAAAATACAATAACCTATTAAACATTAAAAGCTTCCCTAAACAAGGCTGCCTTCAGATGTCTTCTAAAAGTCTGGTAGTTGTTTTTCTCTTTGACATCTGATGGGAGGGCATTCCACAGGGTGGGTGCCACTACCGAAAAGGCCCTCTGCCTGGTTCCCTGTAACTTGGCTTCTCGCAGCAAGGGAACTGCCAGAAGGCCCTGGGCACTGGACCTCAGTGGACGGGCAGAACGATGGGGGTGGAGACGCTCCTTCAGGTATACAGGACCGAGGCCGTTTAGGGCTTTAAAGGTCAGCACCAACACTTTGAATTGTGCTCGGAAACGTACTGGGAGCCTGTGTAGGTCTTTCAAGACCGGTGTTAGATGGTCTCGGAGGCCGCTCCCAGTCACCAGTCTAGCTGTCACATTCTGGATTAGTTGTAGTTTCCGGATCACCTTCAAAGGTAGCCCCACATAGAGTGCATTGCAGTAGTCCAAGCGAGAGATAACTAGAGCATGCACCACTCTGGCGAGACAGTCCGAGGGCAGTTAGGGTCTCAGCCTGCATACCAGATGGAGCTGATAAACAGCTGCCTGGGACACAGAATTGACCTGCACCTCCATGGACAGCTGTGAGTCCAGAATGACTCCAAGGCTGCGCACCTGGTCCTTCAGGGGCACAGTTACCCCACTCAGCACCAGGGAGTCCTCCACACCCGCCAGCCTCCTGTCCCCCAAAAACAGTACAGTGGTATCTCGGGTTAAGAACTTAATTCGTTCCAGAGGTCTGTTTTTAACTTGAAACTGTTCTTAACCTGAAGCACCACTTTAGCTAATGGGGCCTCCTGCTACCGCCGCACCGCCGGAGCACGATTTCTGTTCTCATCCTGAAGCAAAGTTCTTAACCCGAGGTACTATTTCTGGGTTAGCGGAGTCTGTAACCTGAAGCGTATGTAACCTGAAGTGTATGTAACCTGAGGTACCATTGTACTTCTTTCTGTCTTGTCAGGATTCAACCTCAATCTGTTAGCTGCCATCCATCCTCCAACTGCCTCCAGACACTCACACAGGACCTTCACTGGTTCTGATTTGAAAGAGAGGTAGAGCTGGGTATCATCTGCATACTGATGAACACCCAGCCCAAATCATATAGATCACATGATTTCCCCATTGCCGAAAGAGACAGTGACATTGGAGTGACAGAGGCAAAGGCATTAAGAGGTGTGAAACACAGGTTGTAAATCCACTTACAAGAATAACAAACAAAGCTCCTCTGTGACCCAAGTAACTGATCAAGTACATCAGCTTTTTTGTGGGAATTAACTAAAACTGAGTTTCCCACTGTCCCTTCATGAATAGATAAGAAAAATTCCAGCAGCATCATGTATCCTCTAATAGAAGATTAAAATGGTTTTCTATTTTCTGATGGAGGAGGAGTGCTTTGTTCTAGGGCCGGAAAACATTCAAAATAGTGCTGTTACTTGCTGCCACCTCCTGGATATATAAAAGATTTCTCTTACTCTCTTACAGCATACATGATTAATTCTCCATACAGTCCTATGCATAGAGTTCTGACAATAAACCCTTGAGCATCAGAGATTCAAATACTCACTCATATATTTGTATAGATTTTGATCACACATTTTAGTATATGTGCTGCTGAAGCGAGCACGATTTTGATCACATATTCAGATATTTGTTTAAATTTGTGTGCACAGACCATGGAGGGTAGTGTCCTAAAAACTAGATGGCAATCACAAATTAGGGAGAGATAAAATGCACAAATCTTTAATAAAACCGTCCCCTAATAGTGTAACACCTAGCTTCTAAGTGATGTCCCATTACAGAAGAGTCTCAGTGCAAATATTTTGGTACTGTCTAAGGGGAAAGGGATTATATTTTAGGGGCAGGCACAGGGAATGCCTCTCTATGTTCAAAAAGACGCCGTTATTAAGAACTTTGAGAAGGTCTCTTTAAGAGGCTTTCATCTATTTTTAACATGCTAAATGCAAAGCGTTCTTTTCTCTACTAATATGCCAATGAACTCATTGACATCCATAGGGAAGATCCAATACCTGGCAAGATAGTGGAGGACATTTTGAGTGACTTCTTAAAGACATGCAAAATATCTTTTCACTATCTTGCCAGGTATGAGCAAAATGGATCCACAGTTGCTTTTACCTATGCCTGTGACCAACAGTATTAAACACTGCTCAAATTTCTAATAATAGTATCAAATGGGTGCAATTTTCTTTTCCATCTCCCTGCACAAGTCATCACCAGGGCTACAAGCAAAGCCTGTTTATCACAAAGGAGTGTCGAGTCCTTTAAGATGTACTGGAAGAAAACACAGATTGCATTTATAAAGGCCAACATTGTTCATCTGGAATAGCTATAAGAAGCAGAGTGAAGACATTTCAAATGATTGTATGGATCTTCCCAATGTTCATTGACCTTTAAATGCTTACAAGGCGGACATGACAGCCTAGCAGGAGGGATTTAGCAAGCTTATTTTTGATGTGTGCACCCTTTGATTATCAGTTAAAGTTCATTCTAGCTGTGTATTGTTAAGCCCTTTACCTACTGGTATATGTTGTATGTTGCAAAAAATCTGTTTTAAACCATTTTAGAATTTGGCTTAAGTTGGGAAGAAGAATCCTGTTAAGCTGAACATTAACACCCAACTACTGTAAGCCTAGTGGGACATGGGTGGCGCTGTGGGTTAAACCACAGAGCCTAGGACTTGCCGATCAGAAGGTCGGCGGTTCGAATCCCCGTGACGGGGTGAGCTCCCGTTGCTCGGTCCCTGCTCCTGCCAACCTAGCAGTTCGAAAGCACATCAAAGTGCAAGTAGATAAATAGGTACCACTCTGGCAGGAAGGTAAACGGCGTTTCCGTGCACTGCTCTGGTTCGCCAGAAGCGGCTTAGTCATGCTGGCCACATGACCCGGAAACTGTATGCCGGCTCCCTCGGCCAATAAAGCAAGATGAGCACTGCAACCCCAGAGTCGGCCATGACTGGACCTAATGGTCAGGGGTCCCTTTACCTTTACTGTATGCCTATTTTATATTTGTTTTTATTAAGAAGCAATCATATTCCGTTTTTAAACATTTTGTTCCAACATCTCTCCCAAGTTAAAATAGCCATGCAACCAAATATTTTTGAAAGTAGATGACCAGTATGCTTCATCCCAAGTGAACAGGTTTTATCATCAGGTTTAAAACCCATGTGATACTAGGTTATTTCTTTTGAATCCTCCACTAAGGCATAACACTGGCATCTCTGAGTACAAAAAGGAGGTATACACTTTATTTCCGTTAACTTCATATATTGCTTGAAAATAATATGAACCAACCAGGACAAGGTGATCATGATGAGACCCGTTTTTGTGTGCCTTCCCCTGGAGGGGGCAGCACAAGAATGGGCCTTTTTTGCAGTGACTCCCCACTTGTGGAATGCTCTCCCCTGGGAAGTTTGCCTGGTGCCTTCGTTATGTATCTTTAAGTGCCAGGCAAAAACGTTTTTCTATAACCAGGCCTTTGACTGATTAACATTCTATGGCTTTCTAAATGTGTTTGTGGTTTTTTTTTTGTTTATTGTGTATTTTGTATTCTCATTTTGTATTTTTGTGTTGTGAACTGCCCTGCGATCTTTATAGGTCAAAACCAGCACTTTGAATTGGGTCCAGAAGCCTGCAGACAGCCAATGTAGTTGTAACAGAATTTGTGTCCTAATCTGTTCACCTGAAACTTGCCAACAGTTGGGCATGGCATTCCGCACTCACTGAAGCTTCTGAACCATTTTCAAGATGGGAGTAAGAAAATGGAACGGAAAATTCTGGACATGACAATTCTAAATTAAATGTTTGAACTGCAAGATGGTTTATTGTCGATGATTGAGGAATATGCCACTAAAGGCTCAATAAATACTAAATGATGCTCAATAAACTAATAGAGCTCCGTAAATTTCTCTATGAAAAAAGTGGAGGAAAGTAAAACAGTCAATGAGCCATGATTTCCCCCAGCACTTCTGAACTGGAACCCTTGCCTTCCCATCTGGTTATTTTCCTGCTAGAAAGGCAGTTGCTGTTGGGAAAGAGATTGCAATCATCATGGATAATGTTGAAGAAATGAAAACTGAACCTGCAGACTCTGCTGATTCACCATCTTCTGTTGACTTGAGTTCATCTTGCCCTTCACTGCTTATTGCCTTCACCACAAAATTGACTTCCAAATCCCCCTCCTACTACTTCATCAATTCTTTGTGCCGCACATCCTGGCTTGACTTGTTTTTCATGCTTCTTTGGCTTGTTTGTTTATTATGTAGTGTAATGATGTCGATCATTTTATTATTTCAAGCTAATGCAGTGGAATTTTCCCAGTAGAGATGGAAATTGTGTTACAAATACACACACACACTCTCTCACTCACTGTCTTTCACACAACACAACATAATTTTAATATTATTTGTCATCTTTTCTATATATATATTTAACTTCGGGAAATGTTTTTTTCCGGGTAAATATATTGCAAAGTAGCATTAAGATAATGTTTAGGGTTTTTTTAAACAACAACAACAGTTGGGGTGAGCATCTTCTGATTCAGGAATACACCGGAAGTTTCCCCCACAATAATTGTTCAGATTGTTATATGAACACTTGGCTTACAAACTGTTTTTCAGTAAAGGATTAGGCTCATATAACAGCACCTGGGTGCATAGGATTGTGATATAAATCATCTATACCAGGGGCACACATGGCTGTGTGCAGTGTATACACACAGTGAAAAAGGCAGGCATCTCACACATTACATCACCATTCTTCAGAACTCTGTTCATGTTTCACTGCATTCTAGTCAGTACCAGTAGGTGGCAGTGTTGTAGCCACTTGCTAAATAAACCTAAGAACAGTGGTACCTCGGGTTAAGTACTTAATTTGTTCCAGAGGTCCGTACTTAACCTGAAGCTGTTCTTAACCTGAAGCACCACTTTAGCTAATGGGGCCTCCTGCTGCTGCCGTGCCACCGGAGCACGATTTCTTTTCTCATCCTGAAGCAAAGTTCTTAACCTGAAGCACTATTTCTGGGTTAGCGGAGTCTGTAACCTGAAGCATATGTAACCTGAAGCATATGTAACCTGAGGTACCACTGTATAATCTTTACCCTTCAACCTTCCCTGCAGTCAGAAGAGGGTTTATGAAAGTTGCCTAATATGAAAGCAATATTTTCTTGAAACGTGTACTAGGCAAACACATCCCTTGGTGATGGGGAATCACAACTGCTGTTAAGTGCATCAATAAATATGAATGTGCAGGCTTGTGGGCTGTGCCCTAAATTAGTTGGTCTGTGCTTGTAAATTTGCGTTGGTTTACTTCAAAACTTTTTTAAGTGACTGGCGGAGCAGTCCTATATACATGTTCTCAGGAATACATCCTACTGAGTTCAGTCAGAACTTACTCCTAAGTGTGTATGAGGATAGCAGCCTGGATCTCCTTTTATAGGACAGTAATGCACTAAACTACCTACTTCCATTTGCTAAATGTAGTTAGCAGTTCTTTTTTCTACACAGATGCTACATACATATGTGGCATCCATCTGGGGTGTGCATTCCTCAAGTCTTTCAGAACAACTCCAGATGCACCACATGGATTTGCACAATTTTCATTTTTTCAAGGTAGTTCATAGGTTCATTCATTTGCCTCATACCAAGGCACCACATGGAAATAACTGTCTCAGCAACTGCAGTGGCTAGCTATGTGCAGCCATGCCTCAAGATCCATCTTTTGCCCCCTTCCTCACCCTTTAGCTCTGGGTAAAGACCAGTGCTACTGCCTCTCCATCTTTAGAGCAGTGCCTTCTTTTTGCAACAAAGGAACAAACAATTCTCTGCTTAGGGTTGAATGTGTGGTATTAATTCGGTGTTAAACTATCATGGAGAGCAGTAGAATGGTGAGCCTTTATTCATAATGTTCCGAATCTGGATTGGTGACCTACAGAAAGCTTGCGTTTCATATCGCTGCTTTTTTATGTGGCACGAGGCAGGGAAACAATAGAAACAGGGATGATTAGCAACGCCAAGGGATTGCAGACGGATTCCAGGTGCACATTCTGCTGAAACACCGGTCCACTAGCAAAATTAATTAGATCAGGGGTTAACCATTCAGCTGAGACATGATAATTTTTAATTTAATTGGTAAGTTCACTTGCACACATGGCTAGGGAGATTCATTAGGCACTGGAGCATATGCAAAGCTGAGCAGTACAAATGAAGAGCCTGTCTGTTACATTTGCATAAATACACATCTTATTTTTTCCTGAATGGTTCAAAGGCGTTCATATTCTTTGTAATTGTCAAGAAATCCTCCTCCCATTTGATTTTGTTGAGGTTTCATGTGCGTGACTTACAGATTGTTGGGTTCAGATGCTGGCTCAGGGGGAGAGCACATGCCACAGACACCACAGGATGAACCCCCTGGCATTTCCAGTTAAAAGGTTCAAGTAGCAGGTGATGTGGAAAACTTCTGCCTGTGACCCCAGAGAGAGGCTGCCACTGTCAAATTAGAGAGTACTGGTCTAGATGGAGAAATTCAACCTGGTATAAGTCAGCATCCTACGTTCCCTAATTGTTTAGTGTACCCATATCCAGTGCTTTTTTTCCTGGTGGTACTCACTGGATCACAGTACCGGCACTCACTCCCAAATCTTGGCTTCTAAACCGAGCATGTGGGGGTGGGGTGCTCTTTTTCTCCCACGTCCATGGCGGTGTGTCCCTCGGCACTGCCAGTCCCAGTAGCAGCGCTTCCTCCTTCTCCTTGTCCTGTGGTGACACAGCTGCAGGAAGCTGCCGGGCTGCTGCTGCACCTCCCGCCACTCGGTCAGCTCCGAGGCTGGCGGAAGATGCTCGGTGGGCAGCATCAAGAAGACTCTGGGTTCCTCAAAGACCTCATGGCTGGCACACAGGTAGAAGGCCACATTTCCCAGCAGCAGTTAGTGCAGCACCAGGCACTCAATGGGCACCCACCCCACACTGAGACCAGCCCTCAGTGTGCCAGTCAGCCAAGAATTGTACTTCATGGTGAGACAAAAGGCGCTGCCCATATACAATGGTATAAGACAGCTTCCAATGTTCTCTAGTTTGTTTTTTTAGTGTTGATGTTTCTCCCGCTTTTTGCCAAGTCTTTGAGATGGAGGTTAAATTCAAATGCCGGTGTTTGCCACATGCCAACTCAGAATTAAGAAATCCCCAAATCCTAAGAATGCTGCAGTTCTAGAAGAGAAAGTAAGAGGAGAAGGGGAAAGAATGTGAGGTGGACCAAAGTGAAATGAAATGTGACAAGACTGCACCTGAACTTCATCTGCTGACTCCAGTGTAGTAAAGAGAAGTGAAGGAAGAATTCCTGCTAATGAACTTCACATCTAAAAAATCAGGCACAGTGTGATAGAGGGACCTACTTCGCTATTCATGCAGATTCCAAGATACAGTACATGCTTAGATTAGATTGGGGCTTGGTCACACTGCAAAACCAGCGTGGAAACTAAAGTCTTGTACTACCTACACAATTGTTGTTGTTGTTGTTTGTATACCACCCTTCATCTGAGGATCCCAGAGCAGTTCACAACAGAAAAATACAAATGAGAATACAGTACATGCATGCTAAACAACAGCAACTCCTCAATAACCCCCTATCCTACAAACACATGTAAAAATACATAGAAAGTTAATCAGCTGAATGCCTGGTGCAAGAGAAATGTTTTTGCCTAGTATGTAACGAAGTTTGTAAGCATTAAATAGTTCTCCAACTTTGCACCCATCAAAAACTACTTGTAAGGAATAAATTGGCAGGTTGCATGTTAAAAACAATATGTTTACCAATCTGAACTGTATTAACATAAAGGAAAAAGTCGGTTGCACCAAGGTCAGTTTTCAAATCACACTGCTGTGAATAGTGCTGTAGCTAGAGAGAGAGCATTCACAGAAAAATCTCAGCTGCACTCACATTTCAGAAATACTCTGTTTAGGTTCTTAAGTTAACAATGCAATTGCTTTCTTCCTCAGTAGTGTTTTGTTTTTGTTTTTGTTTTACTGCAGTGGCTTTTCAAATTCAGACTATCCAAATCTTGTTGCTATAGCAGCATTAGAAATCCATAGTTAAAGTCCACTTAAAAGGGGTAAATGTTCTATTTATTTTCCTTCTGTTTCCCAAGCTAATATGTGACCAAAGTATATCTTGCAAGGTTATAGGTAATCACTTTTTAAAGAAGGAACACACACAGTCAAAAGGATTAGACTGAGGAAAAGGCCCATGATTCACAACATTCTAAGTATACAGAGTTGGTCTTCACCTTCAGGATGTCTCAGGCAGGACCCCATCTCTTTGTCCTCTTCCCTCCATTCTCACTAAAAATGCTTTCCAATCCTGGAGTTTTCACACTGCCTCATGTTATCCAAGCTGTGGCTTCTATTACTTTCCCCAAGCACCAGGACAACAAGGAGGGAAAATGTATGCTTAGAACATGTATCATGTGAGCTGCAATTGCCTCCAAGTTAAATAAACAAAACAAAAAAATTGCACAGAAATGCAATTCCACACATATCTGTAAAAGTGCTTGTGAGCCTTTGAAAGGGTTTCTGCATAAGAGGTTCACTCAGGCTTCAAGTATACTTGCACCAACCAGGTAACACCTTTCTGTAAGAAAAAACAGGCCTTTCAGTTCTGCAAGTTAGGGGAAAGGGCCATGGGGGAAACAGCTTGTCCAATCCACCCCAGCCACTAGTTTCAGGCAATACAGGCATATGTTGTGCATGAATTTATCATTCCTTCTGTCTGTGTGAGATCAGGACAGATCCTTATGAGCCCATTCTGTTAGCATTTGCTGCCTGAGGCGGCTGCCCGATAGCAGGTCAGCCTGGCATGTAAAATATGTTAATGTTGTCCTCCAATTAGAAGATTTCAAGTTGAAATTTAGATTTTAATTTGAGTTCGGTGTTATTTTGTATTCATTATTAAATTTTGTTGTGAGCCACTTTGGGGGCTATGCAAAGCCCTATTAGATGGAACAGAAATTTAATAAATAAATAAATAAAGTAGCAAAACATATTTAAATCAAATACCATGGTATTGCTCATGTTGTATTGGGATGTGCTCTGTGGAAAACTGTTGTGTTTGAAATTATGTCAGGTGATAGGAGGGCTCTGACAGGGGCTTATCTGTGACTGTGCTTCACACATGCAAGTGACAACTTGATGTTGCACTCATCGGTGGCAAACATTCAAATGAACATCTCAAATGAAGGACAGCATTCAGTACACCAGCATAATAAGATAAGGGAAAGCTTATTCTGCCAAAAAAAAAAAAAAAAAAAGGGAAAAGGAAAAGGAAAAAGGAAGAATATACCAGCTGCCTTGTTATTCTTTCCTGGCTCACAGAACCTTTTTGCAGTCCAAAAATCAACTCGGTTCCTTTACAGCAGTGGTGACCAAACTCGGCCCTCCAGATGTTTTGGGACTACAACTCCCATCATCCCTAGCTAACAGAACCAGTGGTCAGGGATGATGGGAATTGTAGTTCCAAAACATCTGGAGGGCTGAGTTTGGCCACCACTGCTATACAGTATTGAGTTTCTCACCTGGTATAAAAAGAACTTGTATAGGTACATATCTAATATATTTATAATATGGCAAACAGATAATTCTTATGTTATTGCAAGGATCCCCTGTGTACCATTATGCTATTCTCTATCCATGAAGTACATCTATTTTAAATAAGCCATTTCTGCCTAGAAGGTGCATTAGTGGCACCAACTTCATTGATCTCAAGTGAGGAAATTCTTACTTTCCATTTCCTTTGTTTTGACCATGGGAAGATTGATAGAAACCCTGTTTATAGCCTGAATGAATTCTGAATTCATTCCTTATTAATAAGCACTAGATGAGCTTGGAAATGTTCCAACATCATCTGTGTCTTGCTTGCTGATATGTTGGAATCTGAAAACCCCCCTAAATGAGTGCTTTTGAAGTGGAACAGAGGCACTTTAAACTCACTATTATTCATTATTAACATGCTGCCAACAGTGTTAAGGATGCACAACAGGCAGCTCTGAGAACAATATTCACAAAGAGAGGCTTGGAAATGCAGTCTCTTAGAGTAATGGTGTTGCTCCGAGTAATCTCCACCCCCCTTCTCTCCTCATTTGTCAACAGCACCATCTACCTTACGGTGGCTGTTTAGAGCCATTTGTCTCTAAGCCCTTTGCTCTCCTACTTTCAATGCTCGCTGGGTTCTTGGAGAGGATGGGTGGGTTCTGGAATGCTTTCTAGTGATAACGTGTCAGCCACCTGTTCTGGATCTGCTTCCTCCTCCTCTTCCTCCTCCTCTCCCATTATTTTCCCAACTTTGTCTCCACCATTCCTTCTCTGTCCAGTCCCTGACATTATCCTTTCAAGAAACATGATGACATCAGCATATTAAAAAACAACAACAGAGACTAGCACTGACCAGACATGCACCTGCATAGTTTCAGCCAAGTAGCTGCATCATTTGCTATCATCTGCCCACAACATCAGTGTATTGCCACTGCAACGCTGGTGCAATTGCATGGTTTGGGAAGTTGCACAGGTGAGGTAGGAGATACTTTTTATCTGACGCAAAATCATCACATGGTGGCAGTTGAGGAGCAAGTTATTGGTATAGCACCTCTGAAATGACTTAACTGCAACAATAATGCAGAAAGTCTATAAGGCTTGATGAAAAATAATGCTGACCAAACACCCAAAGGAAGCCTCCTCTTTCACTTCATAGATCTGCTTTCAAAATCAAAGAGAAATCACTTGGAGGAAGCATATTTCCCTTTCTTCCCTGTAGACATTTAATGTGATGAGTGGTTTCAATCTACAGTTGCACTTTAATCTGTTTCACTAGGAATGTTGAAAAAACAACAACCAAATTATTTCTCTTTGTCAGATCCATCATTCATAGATGATGACATATTTTGTTGCAATAGCCAATGCCTTTGAGCCAGATTCTGTCCCTGTTTACATCTATTGCATTGTGGGAGAATAGCATGTGTATAATTGGAGGAAGACTTTTAAATATTTACATAGAGATGTCTGCATGATGCTAGAAATCTTCCAATAGCAAGTTATGCAATCTTTTGAAATCATATCAGAAAATGATACTGCTTAAACATTCTATGAAAGCTAGGCTGAATACCACAAATTATCATTGAATTAGTTACTAAAGAGCTGATTCATCCTTCACAGAAGGATGATTTTCTATAGTATTATCAGCTACAAGCACACCAGCTGTCTATGGGAAACCCACAAGCAATAGCCCTCTCCTGCTGTTGTCCCTCTCTGGAGAGCCACTGCTTGTCAGGCCACTTGCCTGTTTTATTTTCCTCTAAATATTTATATGTGTAGTCTTTCTGTTTATAATTAATAATAATAATAATAATAATAATAATAATAATAATAATAATAATTTATTTATACCCCGCCCATCTGGCTGGCCTTCCCCAACCACTCTGGGCAGCTTCCAACAAAATATTTGTTTGTTTGTTCCTTTATTGTCGGAAATGAAAATAATTAAAATGAACTTTAAAAAGAAACATCACTATTCAAAGCAGCTACATTTTTCATCAATGTTCTCATATTTCTCATATGACCCAAATACTTGGCAGTTCATTTATTTGCTGAAATAGCACAATGTAACCAGACTTACTCTCAGGTAACCTCACTGAGCTGCAACTAAGCCACACTGAATTCAGTAGGCTTTACTTCTGAGTAGACATGATTAGACTTGCAAGACTTACCTGGCAGAAGACTCATTTGCATGGTATTCAGCTATGTTTTACTCAGAGTAGATCCATAGAAATGAATGGCCATAACTAAGTGAGGCCAGTTATTTTCATTGGGTCTGCTCTGGGCAAAACATAACTGAATACTACTCACTGAACATATATCTGAATAGATATGCATAAGATTTCCCCATCAGATGTTCTAAAACATTTTCAAGAACCCACCTATGAAATACTTGTTTATCTTGTGTATGCATTCTCTTTTTAGGGAGTGTATTAATCTTTTGAATTTTGCCAGCAAATTTGCATTCATATTTACAGTATTTTCTACATGTAGCCCAGGAGATGGGAAACACACCTGCTGCAGTTTGACGCAGGAGTGAAAAAGCATGTTGCCTGCTGAATAGCCAATTAAATCAAGCACTGCCTTAATATGCTGCAGTGAAGAGTTTATGGTACTGCAGTCTGAAACCCGCCCCCGATAATAAGACGTAAGTTAATATTGAGAAAAGCAAACGTGATGGTGAAAAATCTTTTCTTTTCCCTTCCTTTTATGAAACAGCAATAGAAGCATTCCCCTTTGCTCTAGAAGTGTGTGAAAAGTGAATATGCCTGAAATATAAGAACCAGCAAACAGAAAAGCTGTCCTATTAACATCCTGCCTCATACCTTATAAGCATAACTATGAAACTTATGGGGGTTCAAAAGACGGTATATAAATGTTTCCACACATAATAAATGAATACATTTCTTTCCAAGTTGTCAAATAGTCCTATTTTCATCCAGGTAGTTGTTAGTTTTTCAGTGGAAATAACCAAACCTGCAAGTTCTTGATTTTAAATGGTTCTACTGTGATGAGGCCAATAACATTCCTAGGGCCCCTTGTGACCTTGGCAAGGAGCTGTATCGGCACCCACCCGGGAAATAAATCACTTTATGCCTTTGTGCCATGGTGCAAGAAGGACAGGAAGTTTCTCACAAGTTTGATCTCACCGAAACAGCAGTGGTGCATTGCCACATACATATACGTCATACACTCTATATTCTGACAGGTGATTTTTGTGTCTCTGGCGGGGGCTGGTTTCAACAGCCTCAGATACATCTCTGGACGAAGCCATTTCATCCTCTTTAAATGCATGTATGAAATACATTTCCAGAAATAGGGCCCACTACTTAAAATGCAATACAGTGTTACCTCAGGTTAAATACTTAATTCGTTCCAGAGGTCCGTTCTTAACCTGAAACTGTTCTTAACCTGAAGCACCACTTTAGCTAATGGGGCCTCCTGCTGCCGCCGCGCCACAGGAGCACGATTTCTGTTCTCATCCTGAAGCAAAGTTCTTAATGAGGTACTATTTCTGGGTTAGTGGAGTCTGTAACCTGAAGCGTATGTAACCTGAAGCGTATGTAACCCGAAGTACCACTGTAGTTCCTACTAGGCATTCATAAGGGGATAATTCCAGCTCCTGCAAATGAATTTAGCTACTTGAGAACACAGGAAATACTGCCTCATCTAAAAATGTCAAATATATAATTGCACACATTTTTAAAATTCCTTTTTTAATGACCGGTTTTAAAATCAGAAGCTGCGGCATGGAACTTCAAGTTCCAAGTATAAAATACCAAATGGTGTAGCAAAAGTCAAGGGAAAAGGCTTAGAATGAAAGTCTGATATAGAACATCTACAGTTTTCAGTTTGTAGATATGGACCTTGACTCTTTTGAGACCTAGTGCTGGTAGCTGCTCCCATATTAGCTCTTTTATCTGGAATAGCCATCCTGTGCTGTCATCTCATGTTTTTCATGTGGCCATTTTAACAAAGGTTTAAAGCACATTGTGTCTGGTGGACTGCAGTGTACTGTGGACCAATAGCAGAGATCTGTTGAGGAACTTCAAGAGACCTGCACCTTTAATCAAAGCTTCTGGACTGCAAGTTCAACTCTTTTTTTGGCTGTGTGTTCCACAACTTGTCCTCTCAGCCCCTGCTCATCCTGGCTTGTTCATGCGAGTCTTACAGGGAATGGGCTGGATGGGTAACTAATGCATCCTTGCATGAACGAGTGGTCCACACCAACTTGAAGGAGACAGTGTACCTGCTGCTGGGGAAAAAAGACTCGCTGGGCCCTCAGGAATTTGACAGCTATTGCCCTGTTGCTGATACATCTTTTTAAGCAGGGTTCTCAAGAGGGTGGTGATGATTCAGCTACAGGCACTTTTGGAGGAAACAGGTTATCTGGACCTATTTCAGTCTGGGGTCAGGCTTGGTTTGGCACAGAATCAGCTCTGGTTGCCCTGATTGGTGACCTTAAGCGGAAAGACAAGAGGAGTGCAACACTCTTGCTCCTGATGCAGCTCTCAGTGTTTTTGGTGCCATTCACCATGGTATCCTCCTGGACTATTTCCATATGTTGGGAATTTGAAGTACTATTTCATGGCGCTTCCATTCTTACCTGCATGGCCAGTCTCAGAGAACACCATTGTGGGACTATGTGTCTACAATCTGGCAACTTAGTTGAAGTGTGTTACAAGGCACTATTTTGTTGCCAGTGCTGTTTAGCACCCACATGAAGACGTTGGCTCAGTCATCAGGAGGGCTGGGGCACCCAGTTCTATTTCTCCATTAAATTTGAGTCAGGAAAAGCTGTGCACAAGCTAAATCAGTGTCTGGATAGAGTGGTGGACTGAATCCTGCTAAGACAAAGAGAATATGGGTGAGTGGCTCCGAAATCTTAGAATTGTGAACTTTGCCTGTTGTAGACATAGTTACACTTCCACTGAAAAAAACAGGTACACAGTTTAAGGGTGTTAAAGGAATCATCTTTGTCCAAAATGGCCTCCATGGTGAAGAGCACCTATTACCAGATTTGGCTGGGGCATCAGCTGCCCCCTTTTCTGGGCAGGGATCACTTGGCCACTTTGATTCATGAACTGGTAACCTCATGTCTGGAAAATTGTAATGTGCTCTATGTGAGGCTTCCCTCATGGCTAGTTGGGAGGGGAAGCTGCAACAGGTGCAGATTGCTGCAGCCCCAATGGTGAGTGGTGCTTGTCATTTGGCACATATTATGCCAGTGTGAAGGGATCTGTACTGGCTGCCTCCTAACCACTGAATCAGCATTGGCATTCCACTGGCTCTTGAAGCACAGCTGTTCAGACAAGCATTCCTCTGATCTCCTGACCTGGACCTCCTGTTATAATCATGTTTTTAAAACTGTCTTAATTGCTGTGCTGTTTTAATGGGCTTATTTTATTGCATATTTCAATTGTGGGTGCTTATTGTAATGTTTTGAGGAAACTGTTTTATTGTGTATTTTAATTGTGTTTAAATTTGTTGTAATTGGTTCCATACTTGTAAACCTGAAAGAAGCCATTTTGGCAATGAAGCGGTATATAATTAATTAATTAATACATAATGCATGCTTTTCTAATTATTTCCCAGGTTCTCTTGCACTTGCCTACTTCCTTTGGCTCTCTAGATTGCTAGGAGATAGCCATGCCCAACAGATTCTTTACGAAGCATCACTTTCTCCCCAGGTTTTAAATGAATAAACTGACACAGTATACCAAGGAGACCTGTGAGTTTAAAAGACACTGTTTAAAACAAGTACTTATGGGTCTTTCCTCTGCTCTGCTGAAAGGTTATCTCCAAGATTAGGATGACTGCCAATTATCTTGTCTAAACTGCTGGCACAGCAGTTCAGATCCCTTCAAAGCTGGCTATTATGGCAGGTAGCGACATTTCCAATTCGATTGTCAGCACTTGGATGGTTTCCTCTGGACCATTAGACATGAAGCCTCTTAATGCTCAAGGACTCAGCAGGCTTGAGTTGTCATCAGTACTGACTTAGAAAAGGAGGGAGCCAAGAAGTAAATATGGTGAATGGTAACAATAACTTCAGATCTGCCTATCATATAGAGAAGGTGAACCCATGGGCTAGAGCAGGCCCCCCCAGCCCCTCATCTTCCTCTTTAATGTAGGCTGGGCTTTGGGGAGGAAAACATTGCCTCTGCTTTCCAGAGACCAGAGTTTGAAGAATAAAGAGAGCTATTATTCTCCCCATATTTTTCTGTCCTACAGAAAGTCTAATCTCCTGTATTCAGATGCACAGTTCGTACTGCTGTCCTCATATGTGATTCTATCTTGCTTGTATATATCTTCATCCTTTTAATTCCTTTTCACTCTCTGCACAAGGCTAATCCAGGGCACTAAGGTGCACAAGGATATCATAACAAGAAGACAAGAACATAGCATAGTGGTACATATTTTCAGTCAGTCCTCCCGTTTTTCGCAGCTTGTCAGATTTGGGGCACTGCTCTGATATTTTGCTTTGCCGTGAGCCTTTAAATCATAACTACATCTTTTCCGTCAGTTTAAAATGATAGCCTGTGAAAGAGATATAATTTCTCCCTATGTTCTGTGGCAGCTGTAAAGCTAAAAAGAGGCACATTTAAACAAATGCATATTTTGAATTTTTTTTCCTTTGCCTGCTTGGCATGATGTAGCGCCTGTCACTGACGTTCTTGATATGCCTAACAGCACACACCACAATATGCTGCTCTCTTCAAGAAAACACCTCCTTGTTGATTCTGTGCCTGACTTAAAGGAGTATACTAGCAGGGTGACTCTTCTGCTGATGTGACATGTTTTTGGAAAATGTTGCATGGAAATTCTACCATAAAAGAATCCTTCCTCTTATCCTTCAGAAGATGGAAAAGCTCTATTAAAGATACAGACTGTGTACACACCATACCTTTCAGGCACATCAACCACCCCTGCCCTCTGTTTTACAAGTTACCAAATTCACCATTCCACAATCCAGTTTCAGACTGTGGACCAAGCAATGATCTACAAGAGTCAAGTGCAAGTTCACTTCATCCCAATATATAGCAGTGGTGGAAGAGGGTGAGCTTCAGATGAAATATCTCTCCTGCTTATTTCTAGACCTCTTCTGGCACTATTCCAATCCACCACTCTTCCCATGTAACCAATTGGCAGGCTGTCTTGCTAAAAGTGGGGAGATAGGGGAAGGGTACCCTCTCGAGGAGTGAATTGCAAAAAGAAACAAAAATATTTACATAATGCTGGGGGATTTCTGCAAAGGATGATAAAGCCTAGGCAGTGCATGTCTGCCTGTCTGCCTGCCTGCGTGCCTATCATATGTCTATCTGAGAGTATGTGAGCGCTTGTGTACTGGAATGTTACAGTATGAAGTGCACAGCCGCTAAACCCAAAGATAAAAAATGTGTTTTTTAAAGGAAAAAACAAAAACAAAATGTCACAAATAAGGGGTGACATGGGCACTAGCCAACATGTTCCAACGACGCAACATTCCAATAACAACACACATATTAACTGGGAGAAGGAGGTTAACACAGTAGCTAGTAAAATGTGAATTCCTGCAACATTTGGCTATTCCACAACAACAATGCCACACCTGTACATTCATTGCTAAATAAAATTATCCTATTTTTATTTGTGGGGAAAAAATGAAGGATTTATAATATGAGAAAATCCCGTTTTTCACTGATTTAAACATTGGGACTACTGCACACAAACGGCTCCTCACATGAAGATGAGTTGGTCAGGCATTCTGCTCCATGCAGACTTTACCACTGCTGGTAAGAAAAGGTGTGAATCTCCTAACCTCGTAACAGCACTAACCTATAATCAGGGAGATCAAATGTTGACCTTCTGCTGCCAAGGAAGCAGCTATTAACATCCTGTATTAATTCAGACGGATTAACTCCTACAAAGGTGATTTATTGCCAGCTGGCAAAGAGCCATTTGCACTTCATTGGGCTAAAATAGTTCCTTTGTGTGTCTGTCTGGTGAATAGCTTTCATCGAGGTCACAGTGTCATTGGAAAATACTTACCATTTTCTGTTTTTGCTCAGAGATTGGTCCGTGAAGACAGTTGTCATAGGCGCCTCTGGACCATAATGTTGTTTTGTCTCTGTAGTAGTGAGGTAAAAGGCAGGAAGTAGATAAAAGCAGCTACAACTCTAAGACAGGTGCAAAAATTAGTGCATAAACTTGCAAATATGTTCTCAGTGATGCCATTTACTTTTTAACATAATACCAGTTTGGTTCTGTTGTCACCTTCATACAGTACTTTGGTTCACTCACATATGTCTGTCATACATAAAATTTGGATATATATATCAATAACAATGAAGCCTATTTTTTTGGGGTGGGGAACAGTTGCAGGTGCCAGGTAAAGTCTCTTCGGGTACATGTGTGCCTGTGAGCACCATATTGGCAATGCCTGCTCTACAGTATTCCACTTGAGGGAAGGAAAGCCAGAAATAATAATAATAATAATAATAATAATAATAATAATAATAATAATAATAATTTATTATTTGTACCCCGCCCATCTGGCTGGGTTTCCCCAGCCACTCTGAGCGGCTTCCATAGAAACCAAAAATACACTAAAATATCACAGATTAAAAACTTCCCTGAACAGGGCTGCCTTAAGATGTCTTCTGAATGTCAGGTAGTTATTTATCGCTTTGACATCTGATGGGAGGGCGTTTCACAGGGCAGGCGCCACTACCGAGAAGGCCCTCTGCCTGGTTCCCTGTAGCTTTGCTTCTCGCAATGAGGGAACCGCCAGAAGGCCCTCGGCGCTGGACCTCAGCATCCGGGCAGAACGATGGGGGTGGAGAAAACAAAATATCTGGCTTATTTAGAATTACAAAAACCCTCATCTACTAGTAGTTATTAGTGATGTTAGTTACCTGCAATGACAAGCAGTTGTGTAAAGGACTCTCGTCTTTAGAATGAAGAAGTTCGGGGTTAGAAAATATGAAGTTGAAGGTTTGAGAGACAGAGAAAGAGCTCATCTGTTCACCATTAAGAGCAAATTTTCTTCTGCCAAATGTTCCAATTAATGTCCCATCCCCCAATGGGTAGGACTGGAGCTCTTTCTCCTGACAGACATTTAAAGATATAATTAAGTAAGAGAAAACAGATGTTGGAGTACACATCAGTAACTGATTTTTTGTGTGTGTTTTTAAAATACTATTTAAATATTGCTTTGATGTGGATGTTGATGACAAAGAGTTCCAAGTCTGTGGGATGGTAAAGGACAATTGATGAATGTATGGCTTGAGCTATAGCAGCCTAGTAAATAGCTGCTCTGGGAACCGAACACAGAAGACCCACCTCCTGTTTTCCTTGCCTGCTATGCCTCTTTCTCCCAGTCATCATGCTTCTTCTTTTTGTTCTCCTGCTGTGGAGCCATTCCTGCCTGGGCCAGGAGCAGGTAGGTACAAATCCACAGGTGCAGCCTTGACTAACCAAAGTTTTCCTTTTCTAGTTTGTTATTTCTGGGTGCTTCCAGATAGTTTATTGTGGAATTGTGGACTGCTCATGCAAGCAATTTTTTTGTAGCATCCACGTAACATAGTTTTCATCAAAATGTCAGACCATACTTCTTCTTCTTTTATATTTAATCTGGATTTCCCCTTACAGCAGAATACTAAATAAGTAAAAACAACACATTATATACCCATAGTCACCACTAGGGTGGGGCTCTTTAGTGCATTTACCGGTATTTAATTTTTTGTGGGTGGTTTGTCATTTCTGAGGTGACATTTTCGTGAATGACCTCTATTATCACAACCTATCTCAGTTTGCTCCACAACTGAGTGCAACCTATCCATTTTATTTCTGGCAGTGCCACAATACTAAACTAAAACCACCTATTTCCACAAATTGCTGTATGCTGAAGGCACATCCAGATTTCAACAACCTGGTTCAGAGGACCTGTTCTCTCAAGATCTCCACATGATAATTGTGGGAAATTACCTCACAAATTGTTGCAGTTCAAACAAAAGTCTTTTAAAATAATAATAATAATAATAATAATAATAATAATAATAATAATAATAAATACTTTTGTCATGATTTCAGTATTTCATAGCTGCTGTGGTGTTGCTGTTTTGTAGGGGATGCTGTTAACAATGATGCTCACTCCGGTCAAATGAAGGAACAGGTTGATATAGCTAAATGTCTGTGTTGTGCCAGACCTTGATATTAAATGTTTTCTTTAAAACCAAATGCAAGGTGGTGATTGGGTCACCTTCCTGGTAAATCACACACTGAACTATAATTCTTTGAAAAGTCATAAATGTGATTCTACAGTTGCCTACACTTGTGGAGATTTTTCCTTTTTTTAAAGTCAGACTTTCTGGAGTCTACAAAAGACACAGAATAAATGTAGGGAAAATACAGTGAGTCAATGATTTGATAACAACACCATATGTTTACCTTTGAAAATGTGTGTGAACAAGGAATGGTAATACCAGATCTCCCCTGGTAACACTGTTAATTTGCTTTTGCATTCTGTAATATTGCAAGTTTCATTACCACCAGATGGCACTATTTCTTCCTAATGAGAAACTACCATTTACAGATAGGTAGCCGTGTTGGTCTGCCATAGTCAAAGCAAAAAAAAAATTTTTTTTTCTTCCAGTAGCACCTTAAAGACCAACTAAGTTAGTTCTTGGTATGAGCTTTCGTGTGCATGCACACTTCTTCAGATACACACTACCATGTTAGTTTGGTTTTACAAAAACCCTATTAAAAGGATTCACATAAGAATGTGGGAACAACAGCAAGAGGTATTGGCTGATCTTATACCTGAAGACACATCTGGCAACTAAGTCTGCTGAACTACACATCATGGAAATGATATATTTTCCTATTTGAACTTGTTTCTACATTTCTGCTTGCAGACCGTCTTTCAAAATGCTTGGAAAGTATCTGTGTCATCTCCATAGAGGCAATGATGACAGGAAGCAATCAACTGAATTCTGGATGAACAGAGGCAGACAGCTCAGAATGATCTTTCGAACTCACTGGAGGTATTAATCATGGATATGTAATTCAGGCTGATGAGAGATGCCCCTTGCCTGAAGGAAATGCTTCAATACAAAACCTTTGCCAGAGCAGACTTCTCTTCCTTCACCAGCCTTTAAAGACAGGGTAGTACCAATGCATTTTTGTATGTTATTTTCACTAATATGTGCATTTTGAAGCATTTATATGCAAACTTCACCTCAGCACATACATTTTTGCGCACATTACTAGACTGTAAAACTGCACTGCAAAATTCAGAGAAGTATGAATTTCAAAGGATAGGTGTGTTTTGCTTAACATACTGTTTAGAAAAGTGGGAATTAGGTAAATTTGTCTTTAAACGCAATCCAAATAGAATTTCTCCCCCATTCTGGCTTAGGCCAGAAAGCCCCTTATGGTTTGGGAAGGGAGGTCATGTGTTTTGTTATGTGTGGGGACATGATGGAACAGAAGCACTGGAGATGAGGAGTAAGCTTGTGATATTTGACAGAACATAAATGTAGGCCTCATCCACACACTCCACATCTCAGAACTGGTTCCATGTTTTTAGGGTAGTCTAAGGGAGGGCACTGTGGCTACTATGACAGAAAAGTTTGTTTTTGCTAGGGCAGGTTGGGTCGCCAAGTATTTTCTTTTTCTTTTCCCCATGCCAGAAAAGGGTTAATGTACAGCAGCCTCTGATTGGGGTTCCAGGAGGGAGAGCTTGAAAGGAGAGGATTTGGAGAGACAGTGAGTTTGGGAGGAGGTTTTGGAGTAGGTTGGGAGGATAGGTAGGAAGAGAGGGAATGAGAGTTGTCTCTGGGTAGAAGCATCCACTCTGAGGAAAATATCACAAGCTAGAGAAAGGAGTCTCTGAGCTTAGCGTGAAGGGCAGTGTGTGGTGTCCTGTAAGAGTAATTAGGCCAGAATTAACTGGGAGGCTGAGAAAGGAGGAGTAAAAGCTGTAAAGAGACAGTCTACTTAGGCTCATTCCAGTCAGGAGGGGAGAGATTCTTCTAGTAAGAGAAGACTCCCAAACCAGTGAAATCTTGGGCCTATTACTTGGAGCAGGGTTGTCTAAGGGGTGTGTAACTGACAGTACCACCTTGTTAAGAACCCAAGTATTAAGTGTGAAATAACTGAGAAAACTTTGAAGTGAAATAACATTGTAAACTGAAGTATCCTAAGTTTTATCCACTCGTGTCATAAAATTCCTTGTTAAATAAAATTGTTATTGTTTATTTGAAGAAATCCTGCCTGAGACTTCTAATTATTAAGTTTTACCTCATGCAAGTCCCCTACAAGATAATCTGAGGTAGTCTGTGGGAATCTGTGGGATTGGTGTTCTGTGAGTTGGGTGCGCTATATTTTAAGTGAGAGGACGGGCCCAACAGTGCCAGCAGGAAAAGGGCCGTTGTGCCCGTCCGACTACACTGTTAAAGTTAAGCAACCCTCAGCATAAAACCCTCTTTGGAAGCCCCTTGGAAGCTACCCTGAGCTTCCTAAAGAAAGAGTGGGATACTGTGCAGGTATAATAATTATTTAATTGAATAATTGAATAGGCTTGTAGAAAATAATTACAAAAATAAAACAACTTGGGTACAAGGGGAGTGTGTAAATCCTTCTGTAACTGCAGGCTTTTATTTATTTATTTATTTATTTATTTATTTAATTAAAACTTTTTAAAAAATGTTTCTAAACAGGAACTGTTTGTTTGGTTTTCTTTTGTTTGCCCTTATTTGCATCTCTTGAACCAATACATGATTTAAAATGCAGCCATCATTCAAAAGATGTACTTATCTGAATTTTGCAATGCATTTCTCCAGTTTAAAAATGCATACAAAAATATGTATATTACAGGAAAATGCACAGAAAAATGCATATATTCGTGAAAATAATGTGCAAAAATGCCTTATACTAGGCACATTATTTGCAAAAATGCATATGTTTGGGAATGTTGTTTTAAAATGCATTTATTAGGGGAAATGTGTGCAAAAATGCACATGACTTTCCTTGTGGACTTTCAGTGTTTTCCCTTACAGACTAATGTGGAAAGTGGGCAAAGTGCACTTTAGACTAGAAAAATGAAAAGCGAAGATAAATCAAAACTGACAGATTTATCCATCACTACTTCTGAGTAGTGGCGGGTGGCGCTGTGGGTAAAACCACGGAGCCTAGGACTTGCCAATCAAAAGGTTGGCGGTTCAAATCCCCGCGACGGGGTGAGCTCCCGTTGCTCGGTCCCTGCTCCCGCCAACCTAGCAGTGTGATTAGATAAATAGGTACTGCTCTGGCGGGAAGGTAAACGGCGTTTCCGTGCGCTGCTCTGGTTCACCAGAAGCGGCTTAGTCATGCTGGCCACATGACCCGGAAGCTGTACGCCGGCTCCCTCGGCCAATAAAGCGAGATGAGCACCGCAACCCCAGAGTCGGTCATGACTGGACCTAATGGTCAGGGGTCCCTTTACCTTTACCTTTACTTCTGAGTAAGCACTTACGTATATACCAATACCCCAAGTGGGAATAAAAAGGAAATAGGATGGATTCATTTCAAATTAAACCAGACTTTTATGATATCTGTTGAAAAGAAGTGAGATTGTATTTCACCCCATTTTGAACACAGGTGTACATGCAGGTGTGCACACACACTTGCACGTGCACGCGCGCGCACACACACACACTCTTACCAGTCACAGAAGTTACATTGCCATAGTCACCACACAGTCAGAATGAGAGATGGCCACAAGAAAACAAGTGCTGCTTTCTTAGAAAGCGCGAGTAAATAATGTTGTTGCTAGAATATGAATTATTTGGCTCACTCAGTAGCTGTTAGATAACCAGCATGGTTCACTGCAGATCTGGGATGACAGCAACCACAACATATCTTTTCAATAAAAACCATGGATATTTCATGAAATGAGAAAAAAGGAAAGATTTTTAAATCACTGAAGCACATCAAATTAAACGGCATTTTCAGGTTGAAAATGACACAGTTCCCAACTCCCCATCTCCAATCTGCGCTTCACAAAAGAGACCTGCAAAAATATATCCGTGATGAATGAGGCAAGGCACAGACCAGTTATAATAGGATAAAATATGGGTAAACAGTGGTAACTGGCTAATAGGAAGCCAATGACTCAGACAGCTGAATATCTCCCTGGGATCACTAGGTTTGACTCACTGGAAATATTCCAGGGCTGTACTTTGCCAAATGTGTTTACGTGAATGCAGAGATTAATGTGAAGAAAATGCTACAGGAACTAAAGAAAACCCTCCCAGGATACTGGATTAATGATGCTGACTCAGTCTCAAAATAGAATGAAATTAAGCAGCAGGCAGTGAAATATATTGGCTCAGTGCATAAGTCCCCTACATGCATTCACAAGCAAAATGCCTCATGTAGTAAGCTCAAACAATAGTTCTAGAAATTTATTTGAGAAAATGATAGATCAGTTGGGAGGGAGTATCTTACTTTCTCAAGACCTTAACTTACCAGCATAAACAGGCATATACCTAATTACTTACTTGAAAGAAGCCAGCCTCTGGCAGGAGAAAACTTTTGAACTGAATATGAGGCTCATTTCTTCCACCATGCTGCTATTGATATTGAGTTCCCCATCTTCCCTTCTATTTATGACACTCAGGCCAACCAAAAAAAGGGAATTAAATCTGCTGCTTCCCAGAGTCCTACTTCATTGGGTTGTATTCAGGGCCAGATTTAGGTTTGATGAGGCCCTAAGCTACTGAAGGTAATGGGGCCCTTTATATGTGCAGCTGTCCTTTGTCAACAACAAATTGTCGCTGTTTTTTGTGTTGAATACATGCTATATGGTAATTTATGGACCTAATAGGTATCTAAAGCCATTTGCACATGCAGAATGTAGGCATACTATATATAGAAATGAGGAAACCAGTGATATTTTAGGGAGCAGGCTAGCAGGCCCATTACTTACATCACAGGAGCCTACACAACTCAAAACACTGTTGCTGTATGTAGGTTTTATTTTATTTGTTTTTTATCTTATATTTTGGAAATGTACATCCAGGTTTTTTTCCTTTAAATTTTTTGGGGGCCCCCAAGAGAGTGGGACCCTAAGCTATAGCTTGTTTAGCTTATACGTAAATCCAGCACTGGTTGTATTGGTGCTGGAACAGGTTCTAAGGTGGGATCTTTTAATCCTACAGCTCTGTGCATGTTTTCTTGTAAGCAAGTCCCACTGTGTTCAGTGGAGCTTACTCTAAAATAAGTGTACATAGGGTTGTAGCCATAGTCAATTAGATCACTAATGCAAGTTCAATGTTTATCCAATTGCTTCTAAAGTACTTGCTTGAGCACAAAGGTCTCCAGGGAGGCTCTAACCATGTTCATCTAAACATAGTTAGAATCCCTCCTTAGATCAGGAATCTTAAGTATGCAGAGTTACATATTGTGGGAAAGATTCTCCCCATTTCAAGAATCTCCCTGAGGATCTTCATATTCAACACATGAAAGTTTGGGAGAAGAGGGATATACGGTATGTGGTTTGGTATAACCTGTGCTCTATGTAAGCAAACAATGTGAAAATTACAGACTGAAACAAAAAACAGCAGAACAATCACAGCAGAATGATATATACTATATAGTTTTGTCATGTATTATATTGTACTAAAATGAAGCAGGAAATGGTGTACCAAATACACAGACATCTAAGTTCTGAACAAGGATAGGTACATTGTTTCTTTTAAAGTACAAAGCAGATAACGTAGAATGAAACAATTCTAAAATGGATTCAGTTGTATGAAAGAGAAACTAGCAGGAGTCAGCAAACTTTTTCAGCAGGGGGCCGGTCCACTGTCCCTCAGACCTTGTGGGGACCTTGTGGGGGGGGCGGACTATATTTTTTGGGGGGAAATGAACGAATTCCTATGCCCCACAAATAACCCAGAGATGCATTTTAAATAAAAGCACACCTTCTACTCATGTAAAAACGCCAGGAAGGGCCCACAAATAACCCAGAGATGCATTTTAAATGAAAGGACACATTCTATTCATGTAAAAGCACACTAATTCCTGGACCATCCACGGGCCAGATTTATAAGGCGATTGGGCTGAATCCAGCCCCCAGGTCTTAGTTTGCCTACCCATGAACTAGAGCATACAGGAAAATTAAGCTGCAGATTGCGGGCCAGACTGTACCCGCTGATCTGTTAACTGTTAATAAACAAAACCCTCAAGCACTAACTGCCACTCTGTTAATTGCATTCAAGAGATGGGAGTTACAAAGCTCTTTCAAAGTGATGGAGTTTAGTTGGAAAGGATGGACTTTCCAACTTTTTAAAAAACCTTTTCACTTTCAGCAAGGGAATAACTGCTGTGGTTTTTGTGGGACATGGGGTAGCAATATCTCTAGGATGGAAACTTTCTCAAAGGGGACATAATGAACTTTAGTGAGATTATATTAGTTTTAAAGCACTGAACATCCAGGTCCTGAGAGAGAAAGAGAGCACACGCAGAAACACATACTGTAAATTTCTTTTATATAGATCTGTAATAAGATTCTGTATATTGAGGGTTAGTTAATATTATTGTATTATTGTGATCGGCAGTTTCTACATGCCATTTCTCCTTATTGTGGTGTCCATGTGAATCTTCTGGATTACATAGAAAATGTCTATGCCAACAACATAGATATTTTTGGAAGATATCTAATACTAGATTAAGAAAAGCTCCATGTGATCAGCCGGAGTGATAAGAGCCACCATAGGGGCCTCTCCCACCAAGGGGACAACATGTAGACTGGCTCTGATTAATCCCAAGAGGACAGTGGCATGGCTTAACACTGTTTACTATACCATTCCCTCTGTTTCTAGTGTTCAGGCTGTGGGTGCAGTTGCTTATGTCATCGAAAGTGCACACATACCCCACACAGAAGCAGTGGTGGAGCTTCATGCTCCAGCATGGGGGGGGCGGAGAGGAGGTGGGGGCGGGGCTGGCGCGTGTCCTGGGGGCGTGGCACACTGCCCGCAGGGGCGTGGAACGCTTCCTGGGGGTATGGTGCGCCACCCACAGGGGCGTGGCACCCAGCGTGGGTGGGGGGCAGCTGCGATGGCACCCTACCGGGATCACGCTGCCGGGGGCAGTGCACTCCCCCTGCACTCCTCTTCCTCCGCCAGTGCACACAAGAGGGAGGTATTATCATGCTTGGGGAGCCCGCAATCTTTGTAGAAGGACCCCTAAAAATTAATTAAATTTCCATACAGCCATTCATCTGAGGATCACAGGGCAACTTACAATATAAAAGCACTAAGATGCATAATATAGTAATAAACTAAAACAATACCTCCCCCAATTAAAAAGTTATAGATTGTTTAAGTAGCCAAAGCCCAGGGAGAAGGCATGGCTGGCTGCAGGGGTGCCAACTTGAATAAAATATGGGGGGAGGCAGGTTGATCACATGACACAGCACACATACACCATTTGAATGGCAATGCCCATGAACTTCGGGGGGTCTCGGTCCCCTCAAATATTTTCTTGGGGGGTTGAAGGGACCTCGGCCCCAAGGATTTGGCTCCTATGACTGGCTGGAACAATGAAAAGCAGCACATAACAATGAAGCACATTGCTTCAGATGCCACTTGTTCTTTCTACTGTTTTGTTAAAAACGGAGAAGCAGAGTAACTATCCCACTTACTCCTTTTAGTTTATCAACCTCATGCAACAAAGCTGAAAGTATACATATGGCTTTAAATGGCTTACTGCCAATCCACTGGTGTTATCATTGACACCAGCAAATATTACTCACTTTAGTAAGGCAGCATGGTTTGTAATGTTAATCTTTTGATGGCTGTTTAATTAACAAAGGCCAACTGGATGAGTATTCTGGAGGAAACGCCATGCCCCCATCAAATGTTGAAGGAGACAAGACCAAACATTACCAACATACATCCAAATTGTGTGTAATTCAGCAGAAGCACTTCATTTTAATGTAAACAAAATTAGCTCAAGTTGCAGGGCATATTTTAATGGCCTGCAAAAGCATATATAAACATATGCTCTAATCAAGATTTACTCTACAAACAGAAGAGAGCAGTGAGGCCTTTTTGAAACTGGAACATGAATCAACTGACAAAGGATGGAGCAGCAAAGTAGAAACAGAGTTTGCTGAGCTCGTTTCCACATTAAACAAATCCTTGATTTGTTGTGGTCCGTTGTTCTCAGTTACCCCTAGGTCTTCAGTGCATATCTAGAAGTGGAACAGAAAACCTCAGTGGTCCCAAAGTAGAAAAGCATGTTTTCTAAATAAACCCTAGTTTAATTTAAAATCACCCCTGCATTTTGTTTTCACCAAACCTTTAACAGGCTTCTTTAGCACAATCTTAATATAGCAAAAGTTGGCTACAAACAAACATAATAAATGATAAAACTAAGACGCAAACAGCAACAATAGGTCCATTTGTTACATTGGTTGGTGCTCCTTTTAATATATAATACAAGTTATTAATCCTATCATCTACTGCCCTTTTAGAAAGGAACAATAAGGTGGCATCTGCTAGACTGTCCATTGTCCTGGATATGCACATGGAAAAGGCAAAAGGTACCATAATCATTTGTGCCACAATGGAACTAAATTGGAATGGGACTTGCTGTTGTTATGGTGATTCTTCCTGCAAACACTCCCTTCTTTTATACCAAAGATCCTGATTCTTTGGAGGATGTCCATCTGGCTATTATACTCCTATGTCTTTGAAATTAGCTTGACTGCTCATTTGTCACTTTGAGGTGCAGTAGCTCAAAACATGTGTGGGACGGACAGGGCAGTGCAGGCAGATGGTACTTAAGAATAAACATGGACAGATGCATTAAATAGGCATCAGATTGCTGGGATAAAATAGTGTCTGGGAGATGATGAATTAGATTTGCCAATTATATTGTGTAAAAAGGCCCGTATCTTGAAGAGCTGCATAGCTTTTTAATACCCTCTTTGCAAAACTCAAAACAAGTTAATTAGAAAAAGAGCAATCAATTATTTCAGAAAAGAATGTATATATTCCTGAAAACTATATATTTTCCCTTCAGGGATAGGCGTACTTTACAGAATACACTGCATGTGTATTGCACATTCTTTCTTATCAGTTCTTGCAGTTTATTTGCTTTGAATACAGTTTTAGATTTTGGCATTACATTAAAATGGAAGGAGCCCAACTTTGAGTTGTAAGAGAGAATACAAATACTATTAAAGGGCATTATTTCACTTACAGAGTTGTATATTTGTATTACTATGATATTATTGACACATCCTGCTGTATCTAGATTTTCTAAAGATGCTCAGTGCCAGTTCTACTAAAAGCCAATTGACATTCTGAGAAGCACAGATTTAATGGGATGAGAATCTGATTTCCAGGATCTCCCTAATAAAGAGACACCTTTTAAAGAGAATTGAAATTTATGGCATATGATCTGCTTGCTGGAAAACACACAGAATCAATTATAAACAGCAATATAAGCAAGAGGCAAGTTGGATGAACTAGTGTGTACATTATGTTCTCAAGATCCTTTCTACAGATTAGTTTAAACCAGGCATTCCCTCCCTTTTTTTAAAGACTAAAGCGTTGTAAAAAAAAGTGTTACAGAACAGATGCAGGGTGGATTTTATTTTCCATGTTTAGCAACTGCATTATTTGCAATTACTTATGTAATATAACATTATCCTGAGACTGATTAATGTTCAGCTGAATACTAAGGTCACAGTAGCTGATCCCAAAAAGAACATTTACTTGATGAAAGGTCCAGGATTCTAAGTTTAAAAAACAAGAAGCAAAGTAGATTTTCCAGGATTTCATGGGGGGGGGGATCTAATGAGAAAGGATTCAAATATTAAGCACACTTCAAATAGATTACAGATATGCATAAGACCAGTTTAGCAAGTTGACAATGATCAATCATCATTAAGAGGGAAAGTCCTAGTTGGCTAGCTTCATAAAGATTTTGCTGGGATTGCCTTATGCCTGCCAATTTTTAGATCATTCTTTATGCCATTGGTCTCATGGCTTGGTTTATAAGAAAACCTCATGTTGCTCTTCTGAGTGCTACTGACCAAACTAGGTGACAGCACCCATCACCATACTAAAAAGACTATTCCAGAGAACAGGTAGGATATGTGATTGTTTTACTGGTGGTGACACAACCATCATTCTTTATGATTATCTGAGATGATCAATAAATGAACAGTAAAACTATTTTGCAAGAGACTGTTATGTTTCTTTTCCTTTTTTCAATGTTTCTGCCAGCAGAAAGTGGAGAATATTTCCAATTCTCCAGCTTATAGCTAAGATGGATTTATCAAGTAACCAAAATAATAATAATATGTGAGATCCATTGTGCACCCTTTATTCATATTGGGTTAGCTGTTTATCGGGAGGAGTCTCATATAATTCAGTAGGATTTACATCTGGGCTGGGTGGCTGCGCAACAATGCTGCCTGCACCTAGTCTGGATTAAGTCTCATGCAACTGGACTGCAAGGCTGTATTCCAGTGCTGACCTTATCTACCTCAGAGTCAGCCCCATGCAACTTATTGGGAGCTACTTCCAAGCAAAAGTGACAAGGATCAGCTATTAAAGTTACGGTCTGATGCTGCCCTCTTTCCAGGGACCTCATCACAGATTAAATGATCGCTGCTGCTTTGCTCACCCACTTCCATTTCTGTGAAAACAACATAAAATGGGCAAATGGGGGGGGGATTTTTAATTTTATTGTGAAGGATCCAGTTTTTGCAGAACAGCTGTATTAAAAATAAGAATAAAACAAACTGTCTGTTTCCTGGCCAAGACAGCATGAGGGGAGATAGCAAATGCCATCTCTCTCTCCACTCCTGCCTTTCCTTCCCAGCCTCTGCCACTTCCTGTTTATATCCTGAAGGGGCAAATTCATTATTTATTTTTAATATAGCAGATTTGTGCAGAGGAAACTGTTAGGTTGTGGGTGAACATATCAGACAACACAGCAATTCTTCAAACAGCTCTTGTTTATTCACAGGCCAGAACAGAACTGAACTGAAGGGTTCAGCCAGCCTGCTTATATAGAGCTCCACTAGAATGCAACAGTAACCATTTTCTGTAACTATCCAATCACTGAACGTCACTTTCAATCCCTTATTTGCATATGTGGACCTGAGTGAAAACTATCTACAGTACCCCCCTGCTGGCCCAGGGTGAGAACTTCAGTACATAACAGAAATGTTGCAAACAACTCTGTTTAAAAGCACATATGTGCACCACAAATGCTCCTTCTGGGACAACTGGTAGAAAGAGGCATGCTGCATCCTTTGGACTGATGGGAACAAAATGAGGAGGTTGTGCTCAGGCAAGGGGCAAAGGGAAATGGTGTGTGGGGACATAATGCAACCCTCCCAAAGCTCACCACATGCATAAAGAGCTGGCCATAGAAATGTGAAGGCATAATGTGCTTCAGTGCATCCATAGTCAAGCAACATGCAATTTTCTATCGGATTTCCCCACTTTTTTCAGATTATATGTGATCCACATTAAACTGTCTTGTGGATGTTCCTGAAGTTCTCAGTGCATAGCTGTCAAGTGTCCCTTATTTGAAGGGACAGTCCCTTATTTCAGCGCCATGTCCCACTGTTGTCCCTTATTGATGGATGTCCCTTAAATGTCCCTTAAATGATGTCCCTTAAATTTCAAAGGAAGCAGCTCCTCTCCTTCCCTCCCTGCCAGCCAGGGAGGAGGGAGGCTCCAACTGTGTTGCTTGGCTGCGTTGCTCACCCAAGAAGAAGTCTAAGAACGACTGGGGGGTGGAGCTTGCATGCCTTGTGTGTGGCTAGTTAATGCAAGCTGAGGGGGGTTTTGAATGCTGGATGCCATTTTGTTGCATGTGCTGCTGCAAACTTTGCAGTGCAAAGCCAGGCCAGGGAGCCATCTTAAGTTGAGGCTGCATAGGCCTTGTGGTGCATGTGATTCAGATTCTATTCAGTTGAACCTCTGGTTACAAAGTTGGTTGGACAGTGTTCTCGAAGCTACCAGACTGCAGGAGGACAGGAATACTGGAGTGCCTGGAACAGGTGAGGCTGCAGGTCCCTTATTTTGGCTGCTGGTCCCTTATTTTCAAATCTGTAAGTTGACAGCTATGACTCAGTGACTGAACACCTCCCCTCAAAGTGTCCCCCAACAGCAGGGCTGGCCCACCTATGAGGCAAGGTAAGGCGACCGCCTCAGGCAGCAAGATCCACATAGGCAGCAGATTTGGCCTCCAAGAAATGCATCACCCAATGCTGCCTCTATAGTGCATAGGAGCAAACACTGCTGGTTTCTTTCCATGCTTAGGGAGGAAATGGCAGGGGCTGCCCTCTGGAGTCTCCTGGTCTCTGCATCCACCTGGCGTGATTCCGAGCAGGCCCCTTCCCCACCCCCCATGACGGCCTTTGATTTCCAGTTCAACCATTGGGAAAGGTTGATTTGACACCCCCCCCCTTGTTCCCAATGTCAATCCTTTTCTCCCCGTGCTATCAGTGTATATCTTTATCCACCCCCACCCCCCATTCCTGATATAGATCTTCACTCACCCCTTATTCACTGATGGGAGAGGCACAATTTTGTGGTTTGCCTCAGGTGCCAAAATGTCTTGGGCTGGCCCTGCGCAACAGACATTGCAAACACTACTTGTATTTAAAAGCATAGCCACTCTCTTCTCTTCCAAGTAGAGATATCCCGCTGAGGGGATATCAGTTCAGTTGTATTGTATCAAGGCACAATTCATGACTGGCCATGCAGAAAAACCCTTAAAAAAAAACCCTTTCAACATTCGCCATTGTTAATATAATAATGGGATGAAATATCAGGCTGGAGTTGAATTTTCATGTTTCAAATCCAAGTGCAGCTCCTTTCTCTGGAACACACATGCTTATTTCTGCATTTTAAAACAACGCATTCATATATGAGGGTATTTCATGCATGACATATACATTTTCATTTCTCAATATGGGATTTTGATAAAGTGCTGCATACCAAAGGGATTTGAATAAATCAGAATGCCTAAAGTAGGTTTAACTGGATAAGACATGGCAAATAAGATCTGGTAGCACTCATACAATGAAAAGGAGTGCAATGAAACAGCAGTAATGTAATCATGGTAATGTACTTTATCTTTAGCAGGGGAAATGTGGTCTGGTAGGTTCAAGGTCATCTTTAGCAACTAAGGAGCTGCCAAGGCCTATGCCTTACGGATCTTCCTACAGCTTAAGTGTCCTTCTCTTCCTGCTGACATATTCCTAGTGCTTACAGCAGCACAGAGTTGCTCAGCTTTACACAAACACTTATTTGTACACAACTTTCTTATCAGCAATGCAACCTACAGACTCTTGTGGACACACCAGCTTCTATGCTTCCACACCAGGAATTTCATCTTCCATAGTGATGATGATCCCAATTGGTCCAGGCTGGGGATGATCTCCACTTTGTCCACTTGGCCATGTCAGCTGGGGCTGATGAGAATTGTGATCCAAAACATCTGGAGTGTATGAAGTTGGGGAAGGCTAGCTTAAAGTAATTGCTCAGGGCCATCAAAGGGGAGAGATGCAGGGGGTGCAGCTATAATGGGCCTCAGAGTCAGCTGGAGGCTCAGGCTATGAGCTTTTGCTTTAAAAAAGAGAGATCAAGTCTCTTCTATCCCTTGTAAAACAACCCTCATGCTGCCTTCCAACTCCACAGTTCTATGACTCGGTGATTCTAAGTTATGAAGCAGAATGTACAGGCATCATTTGAAGCAATTGCTTTGTGAACTGTGACCTTTCAGTTTTTTGAGCTGATGAGTGAGGTCAGTGTTGTGATGAATGAACACTGAACAGAAATATAGTCATAAGACAAGGGGAAGACCCCCAAATGCCTTCAAAATAAATCAATCAGTGATGCTTATGTTGAAACACATTTACCAACAAACCATAACATTAAATAACTCATGCTTATCTAACCCAATAGTGAAAATGGTAAGTGTCCACAAATTCCATGGATTCTGAGGCAATTCTGAGGTAATTTCTGAGGGGAAAGTGGCAGGGTGCAAGTTGCTCTGGAAGAAAGCCTCATTTTCTTATCTTGCTCATAAATCCAAGGGTGGTGACTGACAGCAGCCACTCTCCTAAAATATTCCACAGTGTCCCTTTGGTTTCCCCCAGATTTTAATCAAAATGTATTAAGGTCTAATACAGCATGGACTAAATTTTTGCTCATGGTCTTTGCCATCCCTTTGCAGGCATCGCTGTCTGAACATTTTCTACATGGGCTAGTAAAATAGATTCATCTGACATTATGCAGGCCCAGGCATTGAAAGATACTGAAGCATCACTGTGGCTTAAAATTAAACACTGCACACTGATAATAATGGCTACCAGTCAGTTCAGTCTTCTGTGCCAGGTACAGAATGTCACCTTGGCTGTGACAGAACAAGCAAACATACCAGTCTGGTCTACTTGTAAAAGTGATATACGCATACATCATTTCTCTACCACCACTTTGTGCTATAAGCCTTTTATTTCAGTGAGAACCTCATGCCAAGTATAATTTCCTTTGTCTGTCTGAAACCTAAGATGAGATAATAGCCAACTGATGTGGTGCACATCTCTGGGGTGGTTTCTACTTAAACACTAGCCTAATCATAACTGTCATACCAGAGGATTGCAGTCAGATCTTTTTTTAATCTTACCAAGATGTACTGGCCATCTTTTTCTTAAAATGTAAGAGGCTCTTACTGCCTGAGAACTGGTGGATGTCACCCAAGAACATAGTTCTGCAAATCCATGCCCAGCCATACAAGGCAACCAAGCCTGGGAGACATTTATTTGTTTTTCAAGCTCCATCTTCAACATTAATTTATTTATCTAAATGGCCCTCTGGCCCTTCACCATTGAACCCTATTGCAGGGTTCTGCAATAAAGCACATGAAACAATAAGCATTAAAAGACAACAATAGTTTTAACAGTTAAATTCAATACCTTAGACTAAACATCCACTGTCTGTTAGTATTGCTGCACAAGCTGGTCTCTTAAAATTCAAAAGCCAGAAGGAAAAGGCAGGGTTACAGCTGATGCCAGGTGGACCTTGGGTCTGGGTGGGTTTTCCATAACTAAGGTGATCTTGATAAGAAGGCTCTCTGTCAAGTCACAGACCTAAAGTGTAGTAATTGTTCAATGTATTAGTGTTAAAATTGTTTTGGAATATGAAGTCAGAAGCTTTAATAATGAAGTCATATTGCTGAGGGGCATTGCAACCCAACCCCCTACCCTTTGTGCTGGGCTGGCAGGGGGTTAAACTGGGTGGAGGTGTCTCTCTGCTTAGCACTGCCAGCCTCTGCCTGCTGAGAGAGTTACTCCACTGACATGAGAATCCCTGTTCTGCCTGCTGAATGGTTGGGAAAGCAGGGTTTCATTGTAAGCCTTTGGACCTGTGTAGCAGTCACCTAGAGGAAGTGACAGCCATCACACAGTTACTGATAAAAGAAGCACTGGGTTGAGAAGCTTTCAATGCTGATTCAAAACATTTAGCACAGGTTCATGTCTTATTCCTTCATTGCCAACAAATTGTCAGTTGACAGACCGGAGGAGACTAAGAATCTAATTCATTCAATGCATTAGCTTCAGGCATCACACCTCTTCCATGACTTGAGCTGCTAGAAATAAGAGAAATGCAGAGAAATGGATTAAACAGGACTCACAATTTGAAACTGATAATTCTTTATCTTCATGCCTGGGTTAGTTGATGTTGTGGTTTTCGCATGAAATTGGCATTCCAATGTAGTGCTTATTGTGATTTATCGAGATATTATCGTGCACTCCAGTGCTATCATGTCCCAAACATTACCCCACCCAAGAAAAAAGTTATGAGCATGGTGTATGACTGTCTAGACAATGTACATTAAATAAGCATACAGTGGTACCTCAGGTTAAGTACTTAATTCATTCCGGAGGTCTGTTCTTAACCTGAAACTGTTCTTAACCTGAAGCACCACTTTAGCTAATGGGGCCTCCTGCTGCCGCCGTGCCACCAGAGCACGATTCTGTTCTCATCCTGAAGCAAAGTTCTTAACCCGAGGTACTATTTCTGGGTTAGCGGAGTCTGTAACCTGAAGCGTATATAACCTGAAGCGTATGTAATCTGAGGTACCACTGTACAAAAATGGAATGGATTCAGCAAAGGCTATACACTAAATGTGACTGATTTTGACATGGGCTCCAAATTCTACTGTGGAAGGAAGAGTTATCTAAAGTTATGATAAGGGAAATGGAAGGCTTGTCTGAAATTGTAAACCAGTGTTTTGGGCACATTTCAGCTGAGAAATAGCACAGATTTTTACTGACGGATATACATGCTTGTCTCTTTGAAGAAGATTAGTTCAGTTATTATAGTACCTCTATCTGGTCCCTTCTTTGTCAGAAGTAAAGAAATATAAAATATAGCAGTTAGATCCTGTGCAAGTTTTAAAGCAGAAGCAGCTGTCATTTCAGGATATACTGTGCAAATCAGTTCAGATTATATTGCCCAAACCATAGTAACCTTGAGCACAGCACAGGAGAAATATTGGCAGGAATATCTTGTGCCAATAAATAATAAATGGAATAGAGGGCTGCTGGGTGATTGAAAAACAGAGCAAAGAAAATCCTTTTATAGCATATTTTTAAAAGCTCTAACAAATGGATTCCTCCCTCACAACTTTGGCGTCTCTGTGTATGTGAACCAAAAGATTTAAACTCACCACCCAGCTTGACTCTGTGCTGGAGGTGGGAAGAGAACAAGGAACTGAAATGGATGGCTTTGATAAATAAATGATACATGAGCAAGTTGGAATTTTAAGCAAGGAGGCTTCATTCCTGAATTGGCAGTGCAAATAAGAGAAGAATATCCTTTAGTTTTCTTCACTGATAACTATGCCACATACCCTGTGATTTTTCCATTACTTTACACTCTCTATGGAGAGCAATGACCACATCAGCAAATTCTCTTTCTCAGTAAGTGAGCAACGTGACTCATAGCATCCATGTTACTACCTGAGCAGTGGGAGAAGAATCAATACAGTGCTTTCTGCTGCCACAGAAGTGTGCATATGAGAGCTCAAACTTAATGGATGTGCTTACCCTGCCAGCAAAATGCATTCTGCATTATTTATTACCGATAGATAATTTGCTAGAACACTTCCTAATGTGCCAGAGATGCATTTATAGCGATGCCTTTGGAGTACAGTTTAAAATGGATTATTAATACATACATCATACACACTTGCTAACCTCTTCATGTAAGTTTGAGGAGAGAGAGAAAGGAAATCTAAATTTAAATTACATCAAACAATATTTGCTACCAGGGAACAACAGTGGGTTTTTTTGTGTGTGATGGTAAATCTTCCATTCTTGCTGGCTATGGGAATGCACAGTGCTGTTTTCTAAGACAATTAAATTACATTATCTGCCGAAAGCAAATCTAGACATCTGAGCATATGAGGTAAGACTCCCTACGGAAGCATGAGCTCAGGGAACCAGCCTTTCTTCAAGATTTTGTATCTCTCTTGACTGATCAGAAATCAGAATAGAGACCTTTTCTTCCCCATCACTAGTTATGTACTTCCCTACTTTGACTGAATAGTAGACCTGGGTGATAGAAGAACCATTCCTACTTTTGAAGAAGTATTAACTGGGAAGGGGCCATGAGTCTGAGGGAGATACTGTGTGGACAGGTGGATGAGCCAGACACTAGTTCTAATATTATATGTATTTATTTCTTTATTTTAAAATTTTACATTTCGTCCTTCTTGTTAGATGGTGTTGATCATGGAATCAGTTTAAATGTTTGCAGATGAAAGGCAGTGGAAGATTGACTGGTTGGATCCTAGAGGTAGTTAATGAGTCATTGTGTCACCATCTTGAAAGAGATTAATTGGTAGCCACTCTTTTAAAAGCCTTCTCTGGACCCACTGCTACGTGGGTCAGCTGCAAAACTTCCCATTTGGGGCAAGGTGCTCAAGGGAGTGATGCCTTGTCAGCTTCAGGCATTCATGGCGAAGGCCCATTTCAGGCTCCAGGTTGGTACCAAAACAGACTTGGTCACATTGCTTTATGCACTCCTCTGGGAGACAGCAGCTTTCGATACCACCAGCACGTTATTTTACCAGTTCTGTCAGTTGAGAATGGGTTGGGGGGGGGAGGTACAATATTGCAGTGATTCTGCTCCTACCTACAAGGCCGGTTCAGAAGGATGGCATTAGAGGACTTCTGCTTGACTCCATGATCCATAGCATATTTCAGGATTCCATTCCTCTCCCCATGCTAGTCAACATCTATAAGGATCTACAGAGTGAGGTCCATCAGGCGATTTAGGGTTGACCACTGAATATAAAAATAACAATCTAAGTGGTTTAGAAAGTAAAGAAACACATAATATGAATAAAAATCCAGAATCAAAATACTGAACAGTGCAATCTTTAAAAAGGCCGGCTTTGACAGGCCATCATAATATGTTTTTTTCTTCAAACCACCAAATATTTACTGATGTTTTTAATTATGTTTTTATACATATTTATAGATTGATTATATTGTATTTCATATGTTGTAAGCCACCTTGTTATATTTTATGAAAGAGCAGATTATAAATGTTTAAATAAATAAATACATAAATACATAAATAAATGATATCTAAAACGCATCATAGTTGACACTTCTAGGATTGAATGGGAGGGTGCTCCAGATGTTAGGTGCCAGTGCAAAAAAGGTCCATGTCTGCTTTGCTCATTATGTAGGTAGAGTTTCTGAAATAGGACCAGTTGTGTTAAAACCTGGTTTAGAAAGTGACAAAAATTCTGCCAGGTTTGTCTCCACACAGTTTACTGACTAGGGTAAATGCACTGAGCAAAAATTCAGTAGTCCTTTTTCACATTATCTTTGAAACACGTCAATCCCTCTAAAAATGTTCTTCCTAAGGCAGCTTCAGAGCACTTATGTGTCTCTTCTCTGCCTGATGGGTCTATTTCCTTTACAATACAACAAAGGCAAGGGCCTTAAGCTTTCTTACAATTCTTCGTTCACCAGAAAGAAAAGCATTGGCTTATAGCAACCACACAGTAATATCACTCAAATGGTAAGTGGTGATGGTTATTCTGTTTTGAAGTAATCCTAAAAACCATCTTTTCTTATTTATTTATTATCTCTTTAACCTTGACTATGATATGATAGCAGGAAAAGGAGAATGTTTGGAGTCTGGCCAGTGCAACAGATGCAGGATCCTATTAACCTACCTCCTCTAAAGATGGACAATCTGTCAATTCCATATTGGGTTCCTAAAAGAAAGTCTGGCCAGGAGGTGTTTTTTTACATATTGATAATGGTTCATTCCTCTTCTTCCTCTTTCAGGGGTGTGTGTGTGTGTGTCTGATACAAAAATAGCACGATCCTATGCATTCCTATGTATGTCCTACTTTGTTCAATGAGGCTTGCTCCCAAGTATGTATTCATAGATATTACATCCAAAATTCACAACAAAGAAAAAAAATATTACAATAACTATTGTCTAAATTATATCTTATATTCATGGGAAAGCCAATAACTAGCAACTATCATTTTTGAAACATTTCTGTTAATTGTGTAGCATCTTTTGGATGCATATTTTCAATCAATTTGGTAATGCCAACCAACTCCCACTAAAGTTCAATTGAACTCCTTCAATGCAGGAGGTTTAAGATCACCACATTTATTTGTTATTAGTATTCTGGTACCTACCAAATAAATCAGTATTATGTTGGACCTCTTGCCCAGGAAAGTAGAAAGACAAGGAAAGGTTTCTTACCGTCCTTTTTTATTCAATATTTACAGAGAGAGGCTATAGAACCCAGACTCTTGGATAATGGAGTAGTCCTGAGTGGAATCTCCAGCCTCCGTCTCTCCCACACCCTCATTCGTCACTTCTACGGGTGCTGCTACGTGTCCTCTGTCTTTGAGCACTTTGCTCTCCTACTTTCAAGGCTCACCGGGTTCTAGGAGATGGAAGGTCTGGAATGCATTCCAATGACACCATTTCAGTCAGCTCTCATTCCGCTGCCTCCTCCTGTCCCATTATTTCCCAGCTTTCCCCCTCATCTGCCTCTGAGCTGTGACCTCCTGCAAACCACTGTTGTAAATCTATACTGTCTTCCTCTTCCTCCTCCCTGGAAGGGTCAGGATGGGAAGGAGGTCTCCACCATTCCTTCTCTGCCCAGTCCCTGACAGACCTCTACATATAACAGGAGCAGAGGAGCAAGTTACTAAAGAGAAAAAAGGAAAGTTTATGTCTTTTTTTGTCAGTCTTCAATATCTTTTTTTGCTGGTCTCTGGATGAAACTGCCATATAGGCACAATTACTTTGAGCTATCCTCAGAATGTCAGCTCTCTGCAACAACTGAACAAGACTGTGTATAAAGTCAATGCTTGTAGTAAGTTTTGCAATGTAAAGAAACCTGTCCTAAGTCCTGGGTATCTGAACTGGTATAGGAGGAATAGGAGAGCATCTGCTTCTAACATAACAAGACGAACCCCTTTACTGAACAAGTGGGACAAAGTCCACTTTGTCAGTCACATGACCCCATTGTGACAGATAATTAAAATGAAGTATTCAAAGCCATGACACAGTTTCCATGAACACCTCCATCTTCCACTATTCACCCAATCTCTGCTGGGTTCTGCAACGTTACCAATATATAGTAGTAGACTCCGTCTCACTAATCCATTCTAGCCTGAATGGATTACTAATTTTCCAGTTATATTACTGCACCCCTGTATTATTATTGTTTAAGAATTCTTTGTCAGCAGAAGAAACACTGCATAAAGAGTGACTGCAATCACAGGGCATAGCTTGTTAAAAGGCATCAAAGCTTAGATTCTATCTATGGTTCTGCTGCTATATTAACATATTTTCCTAAGGCATCAGAGATACTGAAGGAACCAATTTCCAGGAATTGCTTTGAAGACCTCCTTGTTGCAACACCAGACATGAAAGAGGAAGAGCAGCCCCCCACCCCCAGCTCCACTTTCTCTCACACTGTGATCACCATATGTCAGCATACAAAGGACGGTGTGGAAGACATTCAATTCTGATTTTTACACAAAAAATGGAATAATAATAATGCTTCTCTGGTGAAGTGGGGAGGGGAAAGCTGTTCATGAGAAGTATAGCTCCTGGTAGAATTGTTGAAAGTAACGTATAATATCCTTTGAACTTGTGGCTATTTTATCTTTATGCTTTATTACCAGTATCATTGTTGTTGTTGTTGTCATCGTCATCATCATCATCAGATTTCATTGGTCAACCAAATACAGATTATAGCCAAGGCCAAACAAACAAAAAACAGACAGCTCTCAAAAACCTATTATGGGAACATTATAATGCACATCACAGATATATCAAAATGGCAGGAAAGGGTGGAAAACTCAGGGCGCAAGACAGGACTCTTGGGCTTTCCTGAGCTGAGAAGCTTTTATTGCAAATACCGGTACCTTTTACCAGTTTCAAAGTTCGCACTTGTTTATCCTTCAAAAAAGCAAGTAGCAATCTAGAAGGTTTATTTATTGTCATAGCCATACCATTTTGTTTCATGCTATTTGTATATTTGGGTTAGTTTATGTTCTTTCCTTATGATATCCGATATACAGTAAGAGCTTTATTTCTCTGTTTAGATTTTCTTTGTTGTTTGATTGTATTCGGTATGAGGACCCCTCTCGTTTATGCTTTAGCTACATCCCATATAGTTGGCCACTCCTCTTCTGAAGTAATGTTATGTTGAAAGCATATTTCCAGATGTTGTTTTCCAGTTTCTCTTATTTCTCCATCTCGCAAAATTAGGTTATGCAATCTTTATAATTTATTAGTTTGATTCTCTTGTAATTGTAAAGTGATAGCTTTATTTGGTTGTATGGCCTCTTTTACTGTTAAGGTGCTCAAAGAATCTATTACATCTCAAGGTTTATTTAACATTTTAGCTGTTTTTTTGCCCCATTTCAATACCTTCTGTTGTAGGTATTCAAGGGTATACAGTACCGGTACCTTTTTTCTAGAAGAAAAGCACAGAGTGTAGTGTACGATTATAGTGTTGTACTGGGGCCTGGAAGACCACAGAACAAATCCCCATTCACTCATGAAACTTACCAGGTGACCTTGATCTACTTACTGCCTTTCATCTCATTCCAGAACAATTATTTTGTTTACCTCAGAAACTACGCATGGGAATCATAAACAGTAAAGACAGGCCGAACAGTAAAGTTGAAGTCCCAATTTTAAGTGACACACATACCTCTTCCCCTTTTTGCTGCATATATTTCAGCTTCTGCTGTCTTCCAAGGATGGGAAACCTGAGATCTTGCTGTGGTGCCACCATCCCTGACCATTGGACTTGCTGGCAACATTCGGAAGACCACAGGTTTCCCCATCCCTGTTTTAGTACTTAGAATTTATATCGTGTTGGAAAATCTTCTTAAAGATCCATTGTAATATTGGAATGGAAGAATTTGAGACTAGGTTGGCCACCTCATAGCTGCCTAAGGGGTACTTCTCACTCAGCAGTTGCCAAAGAAATTTCTGTGCATAATGCATTACTCTCCATTAAAATACCTGCTTCTAGGTTGAAATCACACCACCAGCATTTCTATATGCACCAAGTCTAATAACCTTCTCTGCTAGAATTCTCTGTCACTTCTATGAAGTAATAAACTCATTGGAAGTCTGAGGTAATGAATATCAGTGTTAAAAAAATGTCACAGGACATTGTCAGATGCGTGCGCGGTTGACATTTTGTAAGCTTTTACAAAAGGATCTCACTGTAATGACAGCAGATGTTTAGCAATTTAATTTACTATCACAGCTAGGTCAAAATTAATTTAGGCAACATTTAAAATAGCTCCCATAAGGTTTGGAGTTAAAGGAGTTTCCTTGGCACTACCTACTTTTATATCAGGATCTCCTCTCTTTTGTGGGAAATTTAAAGTGTTAAAAATCAGAGCTATGTTACACGTCTCTTCATACCACACTGCTATAGTGAACAGTCTTTTTAATTCCTTAGGATGCTGCTTAGGGAACCTGCTCATCATTTTCCTTGCTGCCCCTTTCTCAAGACTTTTCTGATTAGAAGAAATGATTCTACTAAATTATTTAGTTCAGCCTATGAAAGAAGCTCTAATTATTTGCTGCTTAAAAGATAAGCTACATAAGTGCCTGGATGATTAATGCTGACATGCCATAGTGGAAAGCTGCAGTCTATGTGAATAAATAATGTGCGTTTTTGCTTCCTTGGCCTTAAGCTTAATAATTCAGGAATAATGTCACATTATTTTTTTTCTATTACAAGCTAATAACTTTGACCTTTGAGATGGCAACAGCTGGTGGGTCAGTTCTTCACACCAAGAATTCAGAAAATCAGGCTGTACATGTGGCAAGTTGGCAACGATATCTGAGGTCACAACTGCATTTTCTTCAGCAGCTGTGATCAAGAAAGGCCTGCCAGCTCTTGGCACTTTGAATCACACTGCACTATACATTTAAAGCAGTATCATACCACTTTTTTATAAATAGTAATATTATATTATAACAACATGAAACAAAAACCATTATAATCAGGCAACTTTGCTTCTCATGCAGAAAAGTAAACAAATGAAACAAAAACAAAAAAAGACAAGAAACTGACATACGAAGAGGGTGGAGTGACAATGTAACTGAAACTCTATAGTACCATGCAGTGGCGTAGCGTGGGGGGTGCAGGGGGGCCCGGCCGCACCGGGCGCAACATCGGGGGGGGGCGCTCACACTCGCAGCTCTCTACCCCCTGCTGAAATCCACGGGTTAGGGGGCGCAAATTACTTGCCTTGCCCCGGGTGCTGACAACCCACGCTACGCCACTGGTACCATGAATAAATTAAAATGAAAAATAACGTTATTTACACAGTCATTCCAGAACTGTAAAAACAAGGCCCACCTCTCAATAAATTTGTTTTCTTATTATGTATTGCATTGCTTTCATAGGTAAACTTTCTCATTAAGATGGTTTGGCAAGTTTTCCTTAACCAGCCAGTTATGGTAAGATCTTTATTTCTCCATTTTTGTGCAATACACTTGTCTCACTGTTGTTAGCAGTGTAGTAACCAGGCATAAATCAGTATTAATGACTTCTGAATGAAGTATCAAAAGGAGAGTTATTTAGGGTTTGTTGGGAGATCATAGCCTATACAAGAGATTTCCAGTTGGAACAGCAGCCCAAAATGATTATTATCTGCAAAACTTCAGTTGTATGTGAAAATGCTCAATCTTCACACACATCACACACAGCCACAACAACCCAACAACATCTAACTATTATCTACATCAGGTTTGTAAAGAGAAAATAAAAATAAAAATAAAGCTTATTGGAGGTGAGAAATGCTATAACAAAAAAGCAAAGGGAAGCATCATACTGAAAACCTACACCAGCCTGTTTATTTCTTTCTATCTATTTCTGCTGAGTCCTTCAGTTTGTAATTCGCCAGCACAATTGCACCCAGTGGACATCAAACTTTCATAAAGTTGAGACAGAAGTTACCTTAAATCTTTTGCAGAACATATCAATGTTGCAGAACATATCAACCATATTAACAAAGAAAATATATTTGTTAAAACAGAAAAATAACGCTGTCATAATTAAAACGTGAAAGCCCACATGCTTTTAAAGATCTTGGGCGACATATTTGATACTGTTGTGCTCAAGGATTTGACCGCAGGGAACATAACGTTACATTAATGTGGGTTTCAGATCTTTTGAAGGGCTTTCCTTATGCATTTGGCTCCCTCTCTTCTTTTCTTTTCTGGCTCCTTAGGTTCAGCCAGCCTCTTGTATCAGTCATTCCTGCAGTTATGTAAGCAGTTTACTTGACAACCCATGGCAAGCTGCTTATCCTGACACACCTTACTATTTCAGGATGGCTAAGGACTAATCCGATGGCTTGGCTGTGTGCACTGATTTCAGAGAGCAAACATCGCTTCTGGGAGTCATTAACTAGTTATGTGTGCCTAGTTATGTGTGACTCTTTCTCTCGTTTCTCTCTTTCTCTCTCTTAAGGAAGATTGATTATGAATATTCAAAGAAGCCCTAGGCTGCACTCCTTATAATCTGTTTTCCCATTTGTATCTTTCTATATAGGAAAAAGAGAGCTCATGTTTCTGGGGTATCAGCTTTATCTTTTTTTAACCTGAGGAAATAAAGAAATGAAATTACATCTCCTGGCCCAATGCATTGGAGTTAATTGCAGAGGAGTGATTACACCATTGCAACTAGTTCTTTCTCTTTAATCTGATTGACTATTTATTTAACAAAACGTATACACCTCAATTGTATCAAAACCTCCAGCAGATAACAATATCTATCAAAAGGACTGCACTATCCAAGGTGCTTATTTCATAATTCTCATCTGAGGCAGAATTATCAAATTACTACTGAAATTCATCAGCTGAATCAACCAGTTTCTTTTGAGATTTGAGTTTGAAAAGACTGGAAATATCTAATGGAATTGATCCTTTCTCACTTATCAAACCATCTGAGACATCTCTGGCTGTAAGATTAACAACGTTTTCCAGTACACATTGAGATACTACTGTATTGCTGATTGGGAACATAGTGTACAGCATTATCCCTTGAGCTCAAAAAATTAAAAGAAACGTTGGTATCACAATTAAAGAATTATATGTGTGCCTATTCACAAAAAAGACACAGAAACTGTAAGTTAGGGCACCTCTCTTAGCTTCTGCACCAACTTAGCACTAAAGATGATCTACAGTCTTACTGTGTTTCCTTGCAACATAGCCTCTATACACCACATCTTCCCTTTGTCTTTCATCCCCTATCTTCTTCCTCTTCATGTTGAAGCCCCACTGTCCCTAACAATTAAAAAATGTGGAATACTTGACTAGGGTGCCAAGAGGCACTGAAGGGCAAATACTCAGGAGGCCCCTTTTAAGTGCTCAGAAGTTCTGATGTGGCCTCTGGGAATGCAGTAGGAGGCACAGTTGAAAAATGGCTCAAGATCACACAGCACTAGTCATCCTTGCATTGCCCTAACTGCCCATAAATGCTTTCAGAGCAAAGATACTTGTAAGAAAAGCAAACGTCTGCCAATTCTTACCTGGTATGATACAAGAATGTGTTAAATCTGGCTTTTAAGTCTGGCTTTTAAATTTTGTCTGTTTTGATAGATGGTATCAGCATATGCTCATGATCAAACACTAAATATCAAAGGAAACATAAAAAAGAAACTGTCACCCTAGTGAACTATTTTTTTTCTTTCTTTTGCAAACAGCAAAGAACACTCCCAACATACCGTAGTTCTTCATACTCTACAAGTTCAGCTTTTTTGGGGGGGGGTTGTACATGTCCATTTGTTCATATTCAAATTCTTCTATCTTGTTAAGGATGTTTGCTAGCATTCATGTAATAGATGGGAAACAGGTTTAGGAATATCAAGCTTCAAACAAACTCCAGCATTTTGTAAATACTGAGGAATTTATTTCCACACCACATGGTCTCAAACAGACTTTTAAAACAAGGCCAGTTACAATTTAGTATGCCCAGAGTTCTCAGTGCTTTCCCTCAAACAAGGGAAGTTTTCAATAAACACTGTACATAGTCAGTTGAACTGTTTGAACAATTATTTAAAAATCTTTTTTTGTACAATCAATGCAAGAATACCAACATTAAAAGTACAGTACAGATAAATTCACAACAATATAACAGAGAAAGAAATTGAGACACGGATGTGACTGAGAGAGTACAGTAGCAGTGTGTACATGCACTAAAGTGCTAGGAACCTAATGACATGCAAATCTTTTGTGTGTGTATGTATCGTACAGCTCACTTCATTAAGACTGTCTGAGGTTCCCCCCGCCCTTTTCTAAACATTTCATTCCATATTCCCTGCATTCCCCTCTAGTTTATTTAAGACAACTCTAGTCAACTAGTTCAATGGCTTTTTCACTACTTAAAAGTTACTGCTTCAGACATGCTAAAGCACCTCTATGAATTTTCTTTCTCAAACTGATAACCAACATAATTAACTTAAAATTCTAATTTTAAAAACAAAAAAAGAGAACCAGAACAAAACCCAAACCTTAACGGTGCAAATATAACAGAAGGCAGTCAGTAGTCAGAGAGCGGGAAAGAGAGAACACATTCAGTTTCCCTTGAAACATAATTCATGTTTTATTTAAAACCTTATCTTTATCTGCATATCTTTTAGATCCTAATATACTGTGTGTAGAAAAGATGGAGGCAAAAATAGTTTTCTGAGCTATGAAAAAAATAAGTTATTACAGGCACATTAACTGTTTCATTCTAGAAACATCTGTTTCTCAGGTACACAAAGCAGCTGCATTCTAGAACATTCTTTAACCTCTGCAACTTGAGCTCTCCTCGCTGACAGAGACTGGCCATGGTAATGGTGCTACTATGCAAAAGACAGTGAATTATTCTGTGATAATTCATGCAGGCTTGCATCACTGGTTTGGGTTCTCCAACGGCAGTTCCATGCTTCCATATTCCTCCCCAGTTAACTGAGATAGTGAGGCAGTAGGGGAATGTGAGGCCCATCGGGAAGGTGGGCGTCGATTCGCTGGTCTCTCTGGTCGGGAGAAGCAGGATTCTAAGGATGGAGCAAGTGCGGAACAAGGTAGTTCCTTTTTTGTGAAAAAATGGAGAGGAACAAAATTACCAATTTATATATCACACAATGAAAGAAAGCTAAATCCAAAATCTAAGCATATGTAGTTTGGCAAGGAAACCAAAGCAGCAAAAAACACATTTTTGTAGACAGCTCTTAAATTCTTGACTTTTGCCTGTAACCAATGAAGCAAAATATGAAAGGATGAGGCAAGTAATTTAAGTGAACTGATGTTTCTGACCAACATTCACTGACTAGGATTTTGGAAGAAAATAACTGAGATGGCAACTAGAGGAGGCCCAGAGTCCTGCCAGTCTTCTATAATACAAGGCGGGGGGGGGGGAGATGAATTTCCAACCCACCCCATTTTTAATACCAGTTTTATCCCAGTAAGGTTTACTTCTGATCTTGGAGTCACCTCAAAGGTTACTTAACAACAACAAAGTGCACCCAGGAAGAAGACTGGTTGAATAGGGGAGAATTCTAACGCCTCAACTTGTCTACTCATGCTGCTATTCAAATTGCACCTTCCCAATGAGCTAGAGAGATTTGGACCTGATTCTACACAAAATTCTCTTGCTGTCACATGCAGTCTGGCTCAAAATGTTCACATTCAGGAGAAGTATACTGTTTATATATGTTTCCTAATTATAAACACTGGCTGTAGGCATAACTAAAATACTTGATGTGAGGCAGTTCCATCGTGTGAAGTGCCTCCAAGTATCTTTAATACATTTTCAATTATGCTGGATGTTGCATTTGCTAGTGAGAGGACAAATGGTCAAGTTTGTTCCAGTAATATTCTCGATAAAATTATGATATAATCATCAACTGAAGAACACTCAGAATAGAAAGTGTGATTTCCTCTCAGTGTACTTGGATTTAAAAGTACAGTGGTACCTCAGGTTACATATGCTTCAGATTACATTCGCTTGAGGTTAAGAACAGTTTCAGGTTAAGGTACCACTGTAATTTGGACCAAAGAGCAATGGTGGGCAATTGCTAAACAATATTACAGTGGTACCTCGGGTTATGTACTTAATTCGTTCCGGAGGTCCGTTCTTAACCTGAAACTGTTCTTAACCTGAAGCACCACTTTAGCTAATGGGGCCTCCCGCTGCCGCCCTGCCGCCGGAGCCCAATTTCTGTTCTTATCCTGAAGCAAAGTTCTTAACCTGAAGCACTATTTCTGGGTTAGCGGAGTGTGTAACCTGAAGCGTATGTAACCTGAGGTACCACTGTACTGGCTTAAAACTGACCTAAACTGACCTTTATAACCGAACTAAAAGTAGTAAAACAGACAAGCAGCTCCAGCTAACACCAGTCACTGATATCTATTTACTTGAAGTAAAAAAATGAAAATCATCCCCCAACCTCTGGCTCCACAGTTCTTAATTGGAGCACCCCTCCCCCTTTTGTAATTGCACAAAGAGATCGATCAATCCAAGTAGAAGGAAAGAGTGCCACTTTTAGAAATCAGTCACATGGGGTACTACTTCAGGATGCTACAAGGCCTTGTCAGCCTTGGCCACAGCCCAAATCAATCTGCAACCCAGGACTACTGAAGGAGAAAAGTTAAAGACCGGAAAAGTAAATTTAATGCAAGGCCTGATTGCATTTGGAGTACACAGCCTTTAACTGTGATGTTTCACACTGACAGTTTATTTATATTTTAGGACTGATGATGGCAGCTAGTAATTACAGACTTTCCTACAGAATGGAGAATTTTGCGTACAATTTGTACAGAGGTGTAAACTTGCCAAAGCACATAATCAGGTTTCCACTGTGTACCTTTAAGAATCGAAAAGCAAAAAGTGCTAAGATTATCAACACATAGAAGAAAAAGGTCCACAATGAGGGTGTAAATCACTAAACAGGTGAGAGAGTGATATGTAAGCTATACACAAATCCAAATCAAAATGTACCCTGGCAGTATACAAAGCTGGAAGTTATATACCACATAGTAAGAGTTATGGAATAAGTTACTGAATAAGAGCCAAAGACACATGTTAAATGGAGTGAGAGATTTACCACACCATGCTATAAAAATGGAACAAAGGCAGTAAAAGACAGGAGGATGCTGAGCCTGGTAACATGATATAAAGCAGACATTGACAGTTAAGTATTTTTCTCCACAATCCCTAACCATGTAACTCAGAAGTAAGTCCCACAGAATTCAGGGGGGACTTATTCTCAGGTAATTGTGCACAGGATGGTTGCTTCATGGAAGCAAGGGCAGAAGAGACAGAAACAGACTGAAACAGGATGCACAAAACACAATGTCATGGAATGAAGAGAGGTTGCACTCGTGTTATTGTCTTCAAGCTACCCTTGAAAAAGCCCTTTGCCTATGGAGAGAAAAGGACCACAACACTTTATGGGGGAGAGTGCCTGGAAACTGAATAAAGAGATGGTATACATTGGATACATATTCTGTATGTATCAGGCCTCTAGCAACCGCCGAATCTCTTTAGCTCCAGCGCTAGAGACAAAATGCTACACTTCAAGAGCCCATTAAATTGAGAATTCCTAGCATTTTAAATCAGTAATAGAGCTTTTGTACTGGAAAGCTATCAAGAAACATCCAATAATAAGGTGAAGAATACATTCATGCCCATTGGAAATAAATTATAAGTCTTCATCTTGTTAAAATATGGTACAATATTAAAACCATGTCCAGCATCTACCATAAGAAAAGATGAACTGAGACTATGTTTTCCTAGATGTAATTATATGTGCAGCTCAGTTGAATTTTGGTTACTCTGACTTATTCTTGCTAAATACATGGCCACATTTATTAATTTATTTCAGTGATGTCACTCCTATTTCAGACAACTTTCTATCGCAGCTTTAAGAGAAAGGCAGAATTAGGCCCACATTTATTTCTGCACTCCAGTATGTAGTACACACCATTTATAGCTGCTTTCAGTGAATAAAGGACTGGCAGGTTTTGTGTTGCCATACATGGTCATGTTTAGGTCTGCTGCTTAGAGTGTCTATAATATGAGACAGGATAAATAAGATGCTTCAGTGCAACCACTTTACTAGTAATGGACAGCACTGGCCTGGTTCACACATAATCCTAAATGCAAATATGCCTCAGTGTGAACAAGCAAATGGGCAGACTCTCAGAGTGGAGATCACAACTGCTTGGCTCCTCTCTAGTTGCTTTGTTGCTGTGCAAAGCTAATCTGTGCTTTGAATAAAACCAGACTTTTTGTTGTTGCTTGGTCAAAGCAATGTAATTTACGCAAGCAACAACATTTCAACATTTGTCCCGTTTCCATTTACTTCTTTCACAACACATTTCATCCCACAGGGGAAGCCCACCTTTCTCTCACAGTTGCTATGCCTTTGGCAGGCATAATAGCAAGTGGCTTGAACTGACCCAGTAATCGATCTTGCTCTTCCTATATGCTTTGTTATTTTGAAGTGTTGCATGCTTATTTAGGTCGCAATGTTGAACGTCTTTACTAGGGTAAAACTCCCACTGAAGTTAATGAGATGATGAACTCAGTGAGATATAAAAATGCATAGGATTGTGCCGATACTCAATTTGTGTCTCTTTTTTCTTTTTCGTAAAGCAGGACCCATTTTAAAACAGATGAAAAGCTGTGAGGGGGAAAACTTATGCCATCATCACTTCCAGCCAATCAGTGCTGTGCACAGCCAACTTTTGCTGCAAACACAGAGAATGGTTTTTCATGTGTTTGTGCCTGTGGAAAAGTTTGCATGTCTTGAACATGTAATGAATGTGCACTCCCAGGAGCCCTGCCTCTCAAACTATGTATGTTCAAATACATCTGTAGGACAGACTCATTCAGTGAGGCAACCATCTCACCTTGCGAAGCTTTCTTCCCATTTCCTTTCCATCTGAGAGAAAAGGAATGACTCACCATGCAATGAAAACTTTTGCAATGACAACGCTATCATGCTGCAATGGCAAATTCCGTATTTATGAAAGTCTGAATGCAACATTAGTCTCGAAACTAGGTATGTAGAGCTTATTTCCATTTTACTCCCAGCCTTCTGTGGGGCTTTTACTGACCTTATCCTGTGGACTGGTCTTCAGCTGCCACAGCACAAGCAATGGAGCATGTTGCTGCATCTAAAGCATGACCCTAACAAGGCAGCTGGCTCTGCCCTATTTATCTGGAAACTGAAGAATTATATTAACAGGTGCAATAAATGATGGAGAACGACAGAACAACAAGTAAAAATACCTTCAAAACTGCACTGTGGCCATTGTGGGCAGCATCCTATAGCTAGCAAAGCTGCGTTAAAACTAATTTGGTTCAACTTAGTTCCATGGAATGGACCTGGTTGAAGAGGAAACATGCTGGTTTGAGAGTGTTCATGACAGTGACTAATGAATAATATTTGGTGGGAAATGTTTTAGAGGACAGAGCTATATGACTCAAAAGCTTTATTCTCTATTTGGAATCCACTGTCAGCTCATGCCAGTGACAGGGAATGCTGCTGTTTCTTCGGTTTATACTTCTACACCAAGTAAAAGTTGTTGTTTTAAGTAAAGAATTTTGGAAAAAAGGTAGAAAGGACTTACAGCAGTGAGGCAGGCAGGGTTAGGGTCCCCAGGGGGCAGTTAGTAAGACAGTTTGGTTCTGGACATAGACAGACAGAGGGGAAAAAAGAGGAAGTAGGTTGGAAAGAATATTTAAACCAGAGAAATGTAGTCAGCATTGAAGAGCTCTCCATATTTCACTGCTAACATTTATTATGCCACAGCCATAATTGGAGAGGCTATGTGAAAGATGCAGTAAACTGCTAACATCACACTGAGAAAATGGGAGACACCCCCAATTTTTAGCATTGTCTTTACATGAGGGTATGGCATTAAAGACTATATCTGATTGGTAAGCATGTATTCCACTTGTTCCAAATGTATTCCAAAGTCCGAATAAGTTTTGAAATTAGAAAGTTTCTGTCTATTTTTTTTTTTAAGGCAAGGAATGGGTTCATATAGCAAGAATCGGAAAGACTGGGTGACAAATCACATCTAGTGGATATGAATTTGCTGTTTTGTCTTTGCCTTTAAGGAAGGGGAGAAAAAGCAGAAGCAAAAAAAGAGAAAGCATTCTGATGCCATCTGTTCTAGCACTGGAAACGCTTGTCAGCAGAGAGGGCAGTATGCAGCGAGGGCCACGCAATTAGGAACAGAATATGAAGCATGACACAGCACAGCAGCTACAGCAGCTCTCTTGCCAAATAATGTGGCCTGCTGGACTTTCTTCAGGAGCTCTTCTCTTTCCCAGCTTCTTGAATAACAGAACTATGAACTATGGCGGATGTATGCAAAGTTCTTGGCAGCTCAAGGAAAAACCAGACATTTTGTTTTTTTGTGTGACCTGAAGAAGTTTCGTGTATATAGATGCCATGACTTCCTAATCAGATAGACGTTTGGCAGAGGTAGGGTCAGGGCAGATGTAGAAGGCATTTCGAAAACAGCATTTTGAGGATACAAAACTTATCATATTGCCCTGGGACAGAGCAATATATATACATATATACATATATGAAAAAACCACCAGTGTGTATTTAACATGTGTATACATAATACACATATGCATGTGAATGCACACAAATATTCTATATTTTAGCAAGTATCACAGAAGGCATCCTAAATGGAAAATTTGAAGAAAACAATTGTAAGAAGCACAAATGAAATAGCAACAAGCTTCTAACTGGCATTCCATGCGGGTATTCAAAAATCAGTGATGCATTATTCCTGCAGAGCAGAAATAAATTATTCTTTCAGTATGAGCAGATTGGCTAATTTGGAACAGATACGTAAGGCACTCCCACTGCCAGAATCAAGAAAGGAGCAATACTGACAGGATGCTTTACTTTACATGGCATGCCATTTTAAGTTCAGCCCAGCCACCAAACGAGCAAAAATGCATTTGGTAATCTGAATAGAAGCCATTAGCAAGTAACTTCCTAAACTGACTTGCTCTAAGTGATTATTCCATAAACTTTTCATCATGCTATCACATTTTAAACGTCCATCCTTTGGACTTGAGCCTTTCAAAGTTCACCATCCCACATATTTGTGGAGCATTACTCAGGGTGCTTCTAGAAAAGCATTTGCTGTGGGAGTAGTTCTCTTCCTGCATACAACATTTTTGCAGTGTCCCCACAATGTCACCGCCATAAAAATGCCAGCCTGTATCCTCACCCCCCAAATTAATTTGGATTTACCCTTTTTGAGGAAAATCCAGTAAGTTTAAAAAATAATAATTGTTTACAACACATTTACAATATTAAGACCTGTCTGGAAGCACCCTCAACGAGACTTGTATCTTTTTGTGGAACTATGGAAGTGAGCTCAAACAACATCCAAGCAACTGAAGTCAGTTCCTGTGAAGTAATTGCCATTGTGAAAAGATGATATAACAAGAGTAGTAACACACCACACAATGGCAATATTTCTTTTTCCCTGTATGTGACATTTGGTTATAAAAGTTGCCCACACAACGCGTTTGCCTTTATGTAAAACTTCTTAATTATTACTTTATGTTAAGGGATTATAAAATGTGTATATTTAAGGTTAACTTCAGTTACTAGTTTTGGAAATTGTAGTGCAATTCTATACATGCCTACTTAGAGTTCCGTGGAGCTTACTCCCAAGTAAGTAGGTACAGGATTGCAGTCTTAATGCCACAACTGGTACAGTGAACCAATTTCAAATGGTCATTATAATGAAGATCCATTTAAATAGCATATTCACACATTTTTTAAAAAAAGAATATAAAATATTTAGAATGCAAATGCAAATACTGCACTTATTCAAGAATAACAAAAGTTACCATGACATGCCCCTAAGTGAATTCATTGCTGAGCTGGGATTTAAACCTTGACCCAAGCCAACTTCTATCCATAAGACCATACTTGATCAGCAATAAACATTTCCTAATCATCTTTATACATAATTTTCACACAGGAGAAAAACCATACAACCTTGGGTGAAAATCACATGTCTATTGTGCTGCTCTGCTTTCAAACACATGTAACCCAAGGCGCAACCCTCACATAGTTTTCAAACATGATGGCACAGGTGAACTATCCAGAAAAATATTAACATCTGGAGCAGCTCAAAAAGCAATACGGCCATGTTGCAGGATACTTATGAAGATTGTAGAATACATAGGGGTTCAAAGATGTAGTAGGAAGATATTTGCTGGGATGCATTATGGGCACTGTATCCTTCTGTAAATCTTCTAAGACCAAAGAAAGAGGCCCTGCTGAAAGTTTCCTCCATCCAAAAAGTAAATTTGTGGGCAAATTTGTTGTAGTCAGTAGCTTCCAAAGCTGTGTCTGGAATTCATCGCTAGCTGACCTCCAGAGTGCTACCACCTTCCAGACTTTCAGAAAGGCTCTGAAAACCTATTTGTCTCAGGAGGCTTTGGATCACAAAACTGGCTAGTTTCAAAGCAATTGTGCATGGATACTCGAGTGTGGTAAATAGTGCCTTTTGTGTATATGAAATCTCCAATTCCTAAAACAATTTTTTTATGTTCTACTGCATTCAGCAGAATTTACTTTTGATAAATAAACTTGCTTAAGATTGTACTGACATACATTAAAAATTGTCATGGTGTTACTGTATGAAATACAAGTTAATCAATATTTTAAATTATACCGCATATGAAAACTGCTGTGTCATCTTTCAGATATATTACAATGAAACACCCCTCAATATGATCATCTTATGGCTGGATCCATCATCATGGTGCATTCATTTAAAGACCCATTGCTACTTATATCTCTATTATATACAAATGCCATGTCCCCCCCACAAATGTGTGTGAAGCATAGAAAAGTGTTGCATTAAAGTTCTTCCAAAATGCAGTCTCAAAGAAGCATACATTATACAGTCAATTCCCTTTTGCTTAAAAATGTTTGCACATTTATATTTTAATCAACATTCACAAATAACATTCATCATCTAAAAAGGTTTACTATACAAGGATAAAACTCATTACCTCAATGGACCCTGGTTCAACTTTGTTTATTTCTCCTGTGCTGTTCTCATTGCTAAGACTGGGAGGGCTGTATGAAGCTAGCCTTTTCTCCTCCTTTAAGGCATGCTCCATAAGTTTCTTGTTGAGAATTCTGGCAGCATTTTCTGTAAGAGTATATCCCGGAGGAGCTGATAAGTCCTGCCTGATACTTGTCGTTTCAGCTCCTTCATCCTTTTGTAGCTCTGTGCCAAAACGGAGGGGACTGGGTGACCTACCACGGATACTTGTGCACATGTCTTGCATAGGACCCAGTTCTGACCTGGGTTCTGCTGACCTTGATCGGCTGCTGGACCTGGAGCATTTTTGGAGGGTGTCATGAACCACAGGGGTATGGTCAATGATATTGAATAAACTGGAGAGGCCATCATTGATAGTAGTATGAACTGGACTCTCCCTTGTGGTGGTTGATCTGGCCCAAGCAGATTCACTGAACCCTTTCTGAGGTGTGCTTGGCAATGTCCTGTTATTTGGCTGATCTGATTTGGAAAAGGCTTTCTTCTGTAATTTTGGGGAGCCATATTTGGGAGAACAACATGTGCGTTCAAATTTGGCCTGGACCTTTTCAATAGCAGGTGCCACCTGCCTGCTCCTTAAGCTTCTTGATGGTGATGAGACAGGTGTAGTACCCCCTTTTGGTGTCAGACACCTGTGTGGACTGCTTGTGATACTACGCAAAGTTTCTGTCTGTAAGCCCACACTGATAGTTTGAGTGGTCTGTGTGCCCGTAGTTCTCAACCCATTAGTCTGACAAGCTGTGTCTTTGAACTGAAGCTCTGTCGAATTTGAACGTATTGCATTTCTGACAGAATAAGCTACCTCTTTCATGTCATCACTCATGTTTTTGGACATCTCCAGGCTGTGCAAGGAGGACGCAAAACCCAAAGTAGTGCAAATAGGACGTTCAATAGGATGAATGCCACTTTCCAGGAAATCGTTGTGGTGTTTGGAGAGGTCAGAAGACCATCGCCCAAACACTTCTGAAGAAGCACCTTTTGTCTCGCCCCCATTTCCCTTAACTTTGGTCATGGGGAACAAAAAGTCTGGTTCTGACTGGCTTTTCCCTTCATTGCTAGCTACCACTGAGGTTTCAAACCTGCGAACAACTGGCGGACTATGAAAGACCTTAACTCCCATTTTTTCTGCAACAACATGACTCCTCAGTGGTTGTTTCTGGCAGTGCTCAGGGCTGGTCATGGTATTAGTTGTCATAGTAACACTGGTGGTGAGGTACCATGAAGGTGGTTGGAATGGATCTGGAACTGAATTATTGATTGCCTTCCCAATCTCTGTCCTCTCTGCCCAAGTATCTCCAGGTCTTTCTACAGCTCCACCATTTTTTCTGGTAGTGTTGTAATCCCAAGTTTTGTTGAATTCCTCAATGTATTTCAGATCATCAGGAGACAGAGGAGGTGTTATCTCCTCCTTGCTGCTGGAAGAAGGCAGAGTCTTTTCAGGAAGAAAAGGAGAAATGTCCATCAAACGCTTGAACTCTGACATAGAGGAGACAGACATTGCCCTGAAGAAGGAAGCACATAGCATCAAATTAACAAAATTGACAGGAAGTCTGCATTGAATTTGTTGTATCATTTAGGGTAGTAGTAATCATATAGTGTAAACATTCTTATTTAAAGCAACTTTAACAAAGTTAAGTTAACCATCTAAGTAACCATACACATAAGCATCACCACCTGCCAATATCACTATTTTAAAGAAAATGCAATCTGCTTTGTTTTCACTTTATATTTGAACCTCTGTGCTGTTTTGTCCTACACTTAACCACAGCTATTGATGGGTAAACTGAGGAAGAAACTAAATGGCATGCAATATATTAACAAAGGGATTCAAAAAGTAAGAAGTCATCACTAAGGGGGGAAATCACATGTGTGACACCTCTCCATAATATTATGTTACAGAATAGTGGGGAGTTTTATTGACAGTAAAATTCTAGAATTGAACCTCTGGTATCTAGTTTTAAGATCTTGAAACCAATTTAGGGTAAGTGTATTAATATAATTCATGTAATTCATTTTGTGCTATGTTTCACCCCACTTTACTCACCTTTGAAGATTTCCCTTGTGCATTTCTTCTTCCTGAAAGTAAAAAAACTGTTAATTTTGAGCTTGCATATATGCCTATATTGGACGCCTGTGGGCTGTATTTGCATTAACTTTATTCAATATATCAAATTCTTGAAAACCCTTTGAAGAGCATATCTGACCTCCCCCATGCTTCCAATATTTGGATAATTAAGAAGGATTTTTTCCTTTATATGCATCTGTGTAAAGTATTCCCAGTTGAACTGACGAGTATAAACAAATAACCCTCACATTGCTAAGACCAGACACACAGATTAATTATCTCTCAATAGAGCACAACTTTTTTTTTAGTTCTAATGATTATAAAGACAACTAGTACATATCTCATATTATATTTGCATGTCTGAAGCTGCTTTTCTGTGCTACTCTCTTTGATATTAGTGACCTTGCAGTGCTGAGATCAGATAAAATCTACTTTTTGACATTATTTCATTATAAATTTACTAGATATCGATAATTAGCATCAACTGAAACTCATTATACCATTGCTGTTAAATGTGTGGGCAGACCATTACGTTAATCATATGGGGAATACCATAACGATTCCTCACAACATGCAGTGTAGGAACAACCTCCTCCTAGTCATAATTTTTATGACTAGGGGGAGGTTTTAAAAAGCCCAGCTTTTTAAAACTTATATTTTATGGAAAGAGCTTGTTCTACAATTTAAAAAGGTTACTGTTTAGAGCCCTATTAAGAAGACACAAATGATAAACAGTGGGGAAAAATGGAAGTGATCCATAACCAATTCTAATTTTAATAGCCTAGATCAGGGAACACAGTCCCCCAACAAACTTCTCCTTATCCATGGTAGGGATGTGAGATTGTGGCATCTATATCACAATATATGTAGGGCTGGCCTAAGACATTCTGGCACCTGAGGTGGACCCCAAAATGGTGCCAGGGAAGAAGGTGAGGGAAGAGATACATCAGAAACAAGGCGGGTGGGTGGGGGGAGAAAGATCAACATCAGCACCGGCTGCCCCTGTAGATCCTGCTGCCTGAGGTAGTCGCCTCAACTTGCCTCATGGGTGCGTTGGCCCTGGCTATATGCAGCATAATGTTTGAATAGAGTCACTGCAAGAAAGATCCAATGTGCATCTGGCTAAATCATACAGTCAACTCCCAGAATGAACTGATTCACCAGAAGGCCCCATATAAACAGCAGTAGAAAGCACCCTTTGACAAAATTGCAGGGATATGGGATTACAACTGAGCTGACAATACAAAGAGCAATGGACGCACCTCATTTGCACAAGTTAAGAACCTTTCTCGTTCCAGTTTCTGAGGCTGTCGTTCATCAGAATCATCTGGAGAATCAAGGGACAGTGTTTCCAGAAAGAGGTTTTCTGTGGCAGTGCACCTGTCACTTTCCTTCAGTTTCGACAGTGATCGATCTTCAAATTGCATGGTGTCTGAATCAGAGTAGGATCTTGACCCCATTGGGTGAGGCACTTGATTTGAAAATGAATGAAGGCTAGTTTCTTTTGACTCACAAAGAATGTTGTCTCCTCTTTGTGGATTTACTTTCTGAAGCTGAGAAAGAAATTAATCATACATCAACTGACTACAGAGTAGCTTTCACAGTAGTTGTCTGTTTATTTCATCTTACAGTGGTACCTCAGGTTAAGTACTTAATTCGTTCTGGAGGTCCATACTTAACCTGAAACTGTTCTTAACCTGAAGCACCACTTTAGCTAATGGGGCCTCCTGCTGCCGCCGCGCCGCCAAAGCACGATTTCTGTTCTCATCCTGAAGCAAAGTTCTTAACCTGAAGCACTATTTCTGGGTTAGCAGAGTCTGTAACCTGAAGCATATGTAACCCGAGGTACCACTGTATACCACTTTAGATATAGATATATATAAAACTTAAATATCATATTGATATTTTCAAATAAAAAGGTAGAAAGATTGATTATTTCCATAAAATCGTTTCAACTCAGATGTTTCAGGAAAAGGCAGTTCCTAGTTTGTGTTTCTGATGGCAAGAGCATGCTTACATGGAAACTTCTTGTTCAATGCCTTAGGCTTCAATCCTAAATACATTTAATAGGACAAAATGGGATTTACTTTCATGTAAACATGCACAGGATTGCTCTGTTAGGCTGCATTCAAATGGCAGTATCCTCCAGCTGCTTTAGTGCTATACTTAGGAGGGGAAGGAGATAGCAGAAAAGGTTCCAACTTGTCTGTACCATCTGTTCTCACCCTAATATTTTTATTTGGACTAACACAGATCAGTGCAACAACTAGTGTAGTGCCTGTGTGGATTATAGGTGTCAGGCATAATTATTTAGCTCATGCTGGGAAGAGTAGAAAGCTGTTGGGGACACAGGCACCACATTAAGTGGGATTTTAGCATCTTTCCACCTGGTAGACCCTGCTATCAGCACTTAAAATTGTGAACTTCCCCTGTCTGCTGTGCATGGGGTGAATCTGTGGTCAACACAGACACAGGAAGACTTGAAGGGGTGGCATATGCTGAATCACATTTGAAGTCTATCACTAGTCTCCGATATATGCACATGTTCAAGGATTTGGCAATGAACTGTCTGTGTGTACATAAATATACTAGAACAGCAAAAGGTTCCTCTTCATAATTAAACAGCAAAAAAACAAGAGCTGTGAAATAATTAATCTGAAAACCTAAAAGCTTGCAGTCACCATCAGTACAAAATTAGGCTTGATGTTGTGTCTCAAGAGATAACACTGTAGCAGTGAACTTGAAAGAGAATATTTGGAAGCCATGAGAAATGTAGGTCAGCATGCTTCTATTTCCACAATTATCCCAAATGATCTATTTCATGCTTCATAAATCTGGGGATGTTTTGCTTTCCTACATTATGGTTAAAGTAAACAGAAAGAAAAATGGTCAGTGATTATGGTGAATACATATTGATTATGCCACAATCCTCTATTTCTGTTTTTAAATGCTTCAGATTATTTGCCTTCTTGTTTTACGTACATATCACTGTGATGTCTCCAAACACACAGAGTGCCATGCAAAATACCAGCGATAAGTTAATTGCTTCCACAGAAAGTACCGTCTAGCTAACTGCTAAGAAGCTATATTGATCCAAAGATGTACAAATTTCTGAAAGTTTCCTAGGTTAAAGAGGAGTGCAGCCGCCTAGGAATTAACATTATGAAAATGAATTTAAACGCAAGAACGTTGTTCCGTTTATAAATTATTTGGTTTGTGAATAGTTATTTCCCCTTCCTCAGTGAACTGAAAGTTTGCTTTATTGAAGCCTGGGAGATATAATGTACAGTGGTACCTCGGGCTACATACGCTTCAGGTTACATATGCTTCAGGTTACAGACTCCACTAACCCAGAAATAGTGCTTCAGGTTAAGAACTTTGCTTCAGGATGAGAACAGAAATCGTGCTCCGGCGGCGCGGCAGCAGCGGGAGGCCTCATTAGCTAAAGTGGTGCTTCAGGTTAAGAACAGTTTCAGGTTAAGTACGGACCTCCGGAATGAATTAAGTACTTAACTCGAGGTACCACTGTACAGGGTTCCCCCCCCCCCAGTTGGTAGCCTGTCATGAAACAGCTAGGCTGATACAGTTACTAAAGAGGTGACTATCTGTCTTGTGAGGTTTTCTGTTATAGCAGCTGACAGTAGAATTCAGCTTTTCTATGATTCAGAAGTATCCAAAAGACCAACCTGAGGTAGGATATTTCATTTGGACTATAAGTAAGGTTCAATGAGACGTAGAGTTTTCAGAGACAGCCTTGTGATTGATTAAAGGGTTATCAACTACTCACACTAGGAAATCATTCTTGTGAGAGGAAACCACAGGATTAAAAATGAGAAGTAGAATACAATGTGTAGATCTTGATTTTTTAAGAAGGAAAAGGAATATAATTTTGTGGTCTGAGAACAAGAAAGCTTTGCATTGTAAAGGTCACAATGACTCTGCCTTTGTGGGAGAAGTGAAATGACAGGAAATAGCCTTTAACCTTTAACTAATTTCCAAATACTAGTGAGGCTTCTAAAATTAGTTTCGGAAGCATTCTTCCTTAGGTCCCTTGGGCTTCTGTAATTATCTGTTATGAGAAACAATGAAACAGAGTGTTCACCCTGTTTGTGCAGTTTTTTGTTTTTTATATAAAGAAAGCCGTCTAGTTCCTTTTTAATTTTTGCAATATATGTGCAGACACATTCCATCATGACCTGACCCCTGAATTACCTGCTCTAGCCTTCTCAGCAGTTCCTTCTTTTGCCTCTCCCACTCCTGCCGGTCCTTGCTGAGCTGCTCCAGAAGCTCTACCTTTTCTTTATTCCAGTTCTTCTCATTGTGCTGGATTTGCCACTGCAAGTCCATAACTAATCGGTGACTGTCAGCCAGGAGCTTCTTGTGCTCCTCCCTCTCTCTCTTGAAAGCTGCTTTTGCTTCAAGACCAGTCTCACTCTGTGCTTTTTCGCTCTTCCCTTCCAGCTATAAATGAAACAAAGGTTGTTAGTGTCAACATCTCTTTTGATGGCAGATGTAAAGGCTGGGCTTTGCTACCCAGTTGACAAGGGGATTCTTACAAACATGCCTTAACATTCTGAAGCACAGCTTTGCTCTAAAAGAGGCAACTATAGTACAATAGTCATACAAGGACTCCATACTTGCCTAATTGCTAGATTAAGGCTGCAAATCCAATTAGACATGTCACCAAAATTTGTAATTCTTTGGCTCTGAATACAACCTCAGCACCTCATTATATTTGTCTTCAGTCTAAGGCAAGTATTACAATCCACAGCTTTTCTTGCAGTTCAAGCTATTATCTGAGCTGGAGGATAGCTGTATTATGAATCAGAGTAAGCCTGTGAAGGGGGTGGGTGGGGTTCTCCTGTTTCTGTATCCAATGCCCTGTTCCTTGCATAGATGTCATATTGAAATCACAGATATGCAGCTCTTCCTAAGCCCTATAAACACATCCTGGGAGCTTCCTTGTTCATTACCAATAATTAGGATTACATTCAGCTAAAATATCTTCCAATCAACCAAGCAGTTTCAAAGAAGTGATCTGTCTGTATCTATGCAACAAAGCTGTGAAGCAGTCATCTCTGTCTGCTGTTCTAGGCATGTGTCATGAATAGCTTGATGGAGATCTTACACAGTCTCCCTATTCTTGGTGTCTATGGTGAAGAACTTGTGCAGGGAAAGAATGAAGAATCCCCATTCACTGGCAATCACCAGTTGCAGACACAACTGCATTTCTACCTAAGCTGCAAGATTACTATTCATGCCCCCACCCACTTAATTTATCATTCATTACATCCAGTAGCTTTCTGACTTTTATCATCACTGAAATTAGGTAATGCTACCAAACGAATTTTTTTTAGGGGTCTTGTCATTTTTGCTCTCACCACCTGTGCTTGATGTAAAATATTAGCATCAAATAATACATTTGTAATGGCTTAGAACATGCCTGCCACAAACCATCTGCTCTAATTTGCAATACTTTACTGAATAAATGCAATAAAGCACAATTAATAAATTACTCAAACATAAAATTTTTACATTAAATTAAAAATCAAAACCACTTACAACAGGGAGACACAAAACCACAATTTCTAGGACTTAATAAGATTCTACGATTTAATAAGATTAAATAAAAGCAAAATGTTAATACTGTCTACTCTCATTAAATAGCTATTCCAAACAGCATCACATCAGGGAAACCATCTAGAGAATGAGGCACTAGCTATTTGAGTAAGTGCACCTGAATCTATCCTACAATTTGATTAAACAATAATAAGACCTAGTGGTTCACTCAAAGTTGTTGTTTCAGACATATTTGCAGGTACCTTATTTGTGTTACACAGCTGGTCCATCTAGCTCAGTGGTCTACACCAATTGGCAGCAGGTCTTCAGGATTTGAAAATATGGCCTTTCCCTGCCCTACCTGAAAATGCCAAATATTGGACCTAAGGCCTTCTGCATGCAGAGCAGATCCTGTGCTGCTGAGCTACTGCCCTTCCCCAATGGGAACTGTACCTGCTCCAGCTGACACTTCAGTTTAGTCCATTCCACTTCCCAAGCAGCTTTGTCAGTGGCATACTGCTGCTGGAGGCCATGACGTTCTCGTTCATCATCCCGGAGCTCAGATCGGAAGTCATCCAACAGTATTTTTAGGGCATGTAGAAGCCTGCGGTTTTCTCGTGCCTGCAGAAGCAAAAGCTATTTGTAATTTTAAAACATTAAACTTGTCTTTTCAAACAACTCGGGATAAATAAGGGGTGGTTGTTTTGTCGTTGTTCTTGTTTTCTACGTTCTTGTCAAGGTGATCAGCTGCATGAAAAATGCCCCGAATGCTAGCATCCTACCAAAGAAATGGGGGGGGGGGAGCCTCAGAAGGCTGGCTTGTCTATAGTGCGATTTCCTGGTTTATAAAATAAAACAAAACGATTCAGCCCACAACTTTAAGATACCCAAGTCAAAGATGCCCATAATATCAAACTCGGCTGCATCCAAAGTGTATTGGTGCCTGGCACATCCAGAGTGGGAACCCACACCCCTATTACTATGTTTTCAAAACATTTTCATCTCATCTTCTCTGGAATGCCTAACCCAGTGATTGCAAATCCAGCACCTAAAATGAGAAATTACCCCGCTGTACTGTTTAAGTGTTTTCATTTGCCCCTCACTGACCACCCCGCAAATCCTGTAGATGCCCATGTCAGTGTGAGAAGGAGAGGCGTACTTGGATGGAGAGAGTGTGTTCATGGGGAGAAATGTTTATATGAAGTGTGTGTGTGTGTGTGTGTAAAATCAATACTGTGATCTCCACCATCAGGACCTGCAAGATGTAGCTGACTTGAGGTTATCTGGGGCCGGGGGGAGCAGCAATGACTCTAAAGCCTCTAATTTTGTATTATGTCGCCACCACTGCCCGCCATGGCAGTCATGTTGTGTTATGGCAAGTCTCCACGACAGTCATTTTGTGACTGAGGCCCACGGCACTCTCTCAAAATTCAAAATATGCCTGCTGGTTCAAACAGGTTGCTGACCCCTGGATTAAAGGAAGCCTGCACCATAGCTCAGAAGAGAGATGAAAAGAAAGCATAAAAGGATGCTGCTTAACTCCTATGCCTGTGAAAAAATGTTATGGAAGAAAGTACATTTCTATGAAAAGCCATGAAATAGAGTCTATCATTGTGTGTAACAGTACTATGATGACTGAGAGGCAATTCTCAGTGTGATCAAAAATCGAGGTTCCTAGTTCAAAAGTCAAATAGGACCTTTGTGTTGCTTCTCTCATGAAGTAAGGCTATTGCTAGATCTTGCCTCTACAGAGTCACAGAATGATAGAATTGTAGAGTTAGAAGGGATCCTGAGGATTATTTGGCCGAACCCCCAACGCTCTACGTGGGGCTGCCCTTGAGACTGACCCAGAAACTCCAGCGGGTGCAGAATGCCGCGGCGAGACTCCTTATGGGGTCTTCGCTGCGAGACCACATTCATCCGGTGCTATATCAGCTGCACTGGCTCCCGGTGGAGTACAGGATCAGGTTTAAGGTGCTGGTCTTAACCTTTAAAGCCCTATACGGCCTAGGACCCTCGTACCTACGGGACCGCCTCTCCTGGTATGCCCCACAAAGAAACCTACGGTCTGCAAATAAAAACATCCTGAAGGTCCCAGGCCTCAGAGAGGTTAGGCTGGCCTCAACTAGAGCCAGGGCCTTCTCGGCTGCGGCTCCAATCTGGTGGAACGCTCTGTCACAAGAGACTAGGGCCCTGCGGGACCTGACATCTTTCCGCAGGGCCTGCAAGACAGAGTTGTTCCACCAGGCCTTTGGTCAGGGCGCAGCCTGACTCCCTCCTCTGGCAACCTGCACAGAGTTTTGCTTAATGGTTGCCATCAACTTGATTTTAATTAAATTTTATAATGAAATATTTTTAGAATGTTGGTTTATTTGATTGTTTGATTATTTGATTGTTGTTAGCCGCCCTGAGCCCGGCTTCGGCTGGGGAGGGCGGGATATAAATAAAATTTATTATTATTATTATTATTAATGCAGGAATATGCTGCTGTCCCATGTGGGGATTGAAGCTTGTATTTATCAGCACCATGCTCTAAACAACTGAGCTATCCAGTAGTCACTGCAAGAATACATTCCTCTGAAGGTAAGGACAACTCTGAGGAAAAACAAGGATATGTGCCCTGGTGCTTTGCACTGCGGTAACGCCCTACAAGATAGGCAGAGTGAAAATACACCAAGGCTAGCATCCATGGACACGGGTGGCACTGTGGGTTAAACCACAGAGCCTAGGACTTGCTGATCAGAAGGTCGGCGGTTCGAATCCCCGCAATGGGGTGAGCTCCCGTTGCTCAGTCCCTGCTCCTGCCAACCTAGCAGTTCAAAAGCACGTCAAATTGCCAGTAGATAAATAGGTACCGCTCCGGCGGGAAGGTAAACGGCGTTTCCGTGCGCTGCTCTGGTTCGCCAGAAGCAGCTTAGTCATGCTGGCCACATGACCCAGAAGCTGTACGCTGGCTCCCTTGGCCAGGAGCAGGAGCAGGGACCGAGCAACGGGAGCTCACTCCATCGCGGGGATTCAAACCGCCAACCTTCTGATTGGCAAGTCCTAGGCTCTGTGGTTTAATGCAGTGCATTCTGAGTAAATAAAGCAACAGCCGCCAATTTTACAAAAAATGATGTTACACCTAAAGCACTCCGAGAATGGGGAATGGTGACTACTCATTAGGATGCCTGAAAAGGACTTTTTCATTACAGCCACAAAATTGCAGACCATCTCCCACAAGAAATCCACCAGTTCTGAAAGTATGATCTTTTTATTTTTAACTTTTTTCCAAATTAGCATTTGGTTGCTAAATATATCAGTGCTGTAATTGCTGCTTGTCACTGCTGTTTAAAATAGTTATTTGATTGTCATTATTGTTTGTTTTTATTTGAGTGCTTTATTGAATTGTATTAGTGTCATTGTATTGATAGTTGTTTTTTTTTACTGCCTTTGGAATATCTTATTAAACAGTGAGTTACTTCCCCTCTAAATACATAATTCTGACTCGTATATTCATCCTGAAATAGAGCCTTTTCAAAGACTTTATATCAAAGAGCATTGGATAAACTGCCAATGATTTTTAAAGGCTCTGCATTGCACCCCAAGTCACTGCTGCTATTTTGGAAACCACACTGCTGATTTAATGTATCTATTGGTATTTCCTGAGGCCCAAATGCTGCATATGAATCTAGGTCAGGCTCAAAATAGGTAAACCTCTCAATCCACTTGGGGTGGGGGGAGAAGATATTAACATTAAGTAGCTTGTTTTAAAAGCACCCACTGCAGTAAAAGGGTTTTCTTGCACCATATCTATCTTTCATTAAATAAATTAAAGCATATGTCTTCTTCTTTAATTATTTATTTGAAATAAAAAGCCCCACACACAAATGGTTAGATGGTACATTGCTATAATGCTTAGGTGGTGAGCCTGTAGATATTGCAAACCATCAGACAAATATATATGTTTCTGGGCAATAAGCCATGATAGAAAATGGAATATTTCATTTAAAGTATCAGTCAGAAAGGCACCAGCAATCATATCATTCCTTTTTCTCCTGATTAATATAAACATAATAAGTGAAACACATTAACATCACTATGTAATTAGGATCACTGGCATGCTGTGAATAAATGAGGTTTACATATTGCAGAACATGAGGGATTATAACCAACCAAGTTCTACTCAGAGTAAACCCATTGAAATTAATGAACCTAAGTGAGCAGTGTCCATTAACCTGAGTGGGTCTACACTGAGTATGGTTAATGTTGAATACAATCCAAGGAAAGTAAGTATCAGACACAGTAAGCACCTGCCTTGGTACCTGCTTTTGATGCTGCAACAATTCTGCAGTCTGCAGTGGTGGTCCATGGTCCATTATCTCCACGGTGGAATGTTGGGAGTAGTCTGCCAGTCCAAACACTTCCTCCTCTTCCTCTTCGTCCCGTTCATCGTGCTTTTGTTCAGACTGAAAGCTGAATTCTGGCAGGGACTCAAGGTGTTCCAACTAAAATAGCAAGTGAATAAAATCAAAGATAACATTGCTGTCTGAATGTTTGGAACCAGAAGTTCCGAACAAGCATGTGTTACACTGCATGCGCAGGGTTTCCTCATTCCCTTCCATGACTTTATTTCATAAGGAATTCTTCATTTCTTAGAAGATAAAGTTGGGATGGGAAGAAGGCTTTGTGCACACACAGCTTTGGTTCAAGCTGTAAATGTGTAATGGCAAATGTATATTTCAGATTCAAAGAAGAGGATCATTACCTATTTTAAACATGCCATTTGTTTAATTTTAATAATATTAAACAGTGTCTAAAATCTTGAAGAGATTTTGCTTTGGCATGGTAATATTAAGTGCAGACTAATTCCATTATGGCCAATATGCATACAATAGGCATTATAAATCATCATTATTAGTGATATGGCCACTACAATAGTGATGGAAATTTTATAGCATATATGGAAACTTAAAAAATGTAAAATTCCACAGCTCAAATCCTTGTCTCATTCAAAGGTAACATATTCTTCTCACTTTTGATAATGTAGATATCTAGTTTAGTACGAACATAGCAGACATGATAAACATGTTAGCTACATGCGAGACTGAATGATTTAGATTCAAAGGGTAATTTCCTCCTCCTGAGGTGGTTTAGTAGAGTAGTCTCAAAGAGCGATATGCTTTTCTCTTCCTTCCTATTTTCTATGATGCATTATTTAGGAGCTGCATAAGAAAACAGTTCACTCATGATAGAGCCAAATATTTTGAGGGTGGAAAACAGAATAAATGACAACCACTTCTACTTCCTCACAAAATGCTGTTTTAGGGCTCTTCTGTTAGTTTTCAAACAAAGCGTATTTTCATTATTCAGAGCACATATTACCTAAAATGCACAATATTGCTATGACCCCCAAACTGATCTGAAACTATTAATAGACTGATTATTGCAAATCTTTTCAGTTCGGTACCAGCTTCTTGGGACCCTGGGCGTTGGGTGAGGGAGAACGGCCTATAAGGCTATTGATTTGCTTCACAGATTTCTGTCAGACAGGATTGATGTAGAGATAAGTAACAGGTAATTGAGAATAGCTGTACAGCTAGGCCCACACTGCAAATCTCTTTCAAAAAAAATACCAGAGACAGGTAGCTTCAGATTCCACTTCAGCCTTTTTCTGCTCTATAATCAATGTGACACTGATTCCAATACTACCCTTCAGGATGCTCTGACACCTGAACTTGAAGCAAGGTTATCTCTTAAAATCTATTTTGTTCCTAGCAGAACTATCCACATCACTTTTCCTTGTAGTTTCACTCCATTAAATGACACAGGACACTTACCTTAAGAACATCCTCTCCTTGCTCCTCCAATTTCTTGCCTTGTCGCCACTGTTTCAGCAGCCCTTTCAGTTTGGCATAGAGGAGAAAGGTGTTCTGCTTGAAATGCCTGAGTTCTTGATGCATCAGGTTTTTCTCCTGACTCCAGGTCTTCTCTTCCAATTTGTTCTGCAAAGTTAAGCTTTGCACCTCCAAGTCTTTCCTCCGTAGGCTCTGCAGATGGTCCTCTTCCAGCTTTGAACAGAACAACCATGCACAACATCAACAGGATATCGCCCTTGAGGGTTCATTCTTGTGTGTGTTTTTAAAATCTGGGCAAGATAAACCAAGGTTGCTCATTCTAATTATCATCAGCTAACTGTGTTTGGCAGCGGATCTGATTTTTGAGGAACCTGAAGAACACAGGCTGTAGCCTTAATTTAATTAAGCGTATGTGAATAATCTACTGAGGAAATACACAGCCCATTTACTTTAACAAGCTGCATCAGACTTGTGCAGCATAAACATTTTTATGCTCTATGTTCTCTTCATTGCATCCTTTCAATATGCTCACCATAGGACCCTGCCCCTACTACTGCTGTATGTGAATTGCCTTTGCTAAATTTGTTTTTGACTAGTCATTATAAGACACCCAGAGCTTCAGTAATTATAGCTCATTCCTCTCCCTTTCTCCTTTCTGAAATATTACTTTCTCTGCCTTAAGGAGAGAGAGCTACTTGCCTTCCAGGACCAATGCTGCTAAAACAATAAGGGAATCATCATTGGAAGCAGAAGAAATCCTATTGATGGAGAATATTGCTACTATTGTATGCTATCTGCATATATCCAAATAAATAGCCTGGGATGACCCAGGCTATTTAACCAGCAAATAAAGAAATAAAACAGTCCACAATCTCAGAGTTGCCATAGTTTTAGAAGATTTATGCTTCAGTGAGAAAGCACACTTGCCACGCGGTCACATCTACTACTTTCACATCTGTTTTATCTCTGCCAAATATTACCAATGAAACAATGAAAAGAACAAAAGAAAACTACTTTGTGGTAAATTTCTGTTTGGGAAAAAAAAACGTTATTTAAGTCCTATCCTGACTTCTGATCCTGAACGATTTACTTTTAACAGATATTGATTGACATAATCATGTACATTTTAGTTGGCTGTAAGTAAGGGGGGGAAATGTAACAGAGGCCAAATCTCCATGTCAATTGATTTAGACCCAATAACGAACTAGATAATTTTAATGCACAAAAATAGTTCTAGAACATACCCTACCAAAATTTTTTTACTGTTTTCAGAGGCCATTCCTTTCATTAGATTCCTGGGCTATGTGAGTTTTACAACACTTTCAAGAGGTAGACTTGGGCTACAGAGTAGGAAAACTGCAGAGCCTTACAGCATATGATATCTCTGGATCTAGAAAGATCCTTGTAACTTTGAGATTTATCATCTTGGCAATATGACTGAAAGCCAAATTATAGTTCCTGTTAACACCTCTTAACTGTATTTCCACAAGTCTGCCAATCCACAACAAAACTATCTATGAAACAGTACTGAAACACATTTAAGCAACTTCTAAATTCTTACCACAAACTAAGGAGTTTCTGATAGTCAGAAAAACAGACAAAGGTCTCTTCCAACAACCGCATTATGCATTTACCTGAATTATCTTTTCTGTAAATGTTTCTTGCTCCTCTTGGCGAAGTTTCACCTCTTGCTCAAGTTGAGCCTGAAGCTCCTGAATCGATATATTCTGTACAGGTAAAACATGGCAGTTCCTGAGCTGATCAGCAGGACAAAGGAGTAAGGTTCTAACAGGTGTGACAGAACTACAGGACAGACATCACTGAGACACACAACTACACAGTGAAAAGACACTTCAAATATGCATTGTGTTCATATTCAGTGAGATCTAATTCCAAATGAATGAAAAATCTGCACACAGATTCCATTGCTGGATCAGGAACTGCACATGTAGACCTGTGCCCTGTGTCCATATTAGGATACACATTGAGACAGAGGGCTTTCAGGCCTTTTCTCATTTGCACTGTCGATAATGCCATGCACATCTCAGACTGTGTACATGTTGTGAAAAACTGTATCTGGATCAGAGACTAGGTAGTATCTACTAGTCTGTGTGTCACTTGAAGGTTATGGAGGTCATCAAAAAGTTACTTATGTTCTTAGGGGCTCTATTTTATTTGATTGTAAAATGTCCAATTGATAAAAAAAAAGATTATCCCTACATCCAGATTTGAATATGCAGAATTTCAAATAGCCAAATTTGAATTTGCAGAACTTCAAATAGCCAAATTTCTATGTGTCATCAATCACAGCCCAACATCACATTCCAGCAACAAAGGTAAAAGTATAATTAAATTTAAAATGTTAAATCAAGTATATATTTAAAGTAAGGATCCTGGCAGCCTTGGGCAAAATCTGTTCTCAGCCTGGATCCTTGGCTGCTTCAGATGTGTCAATAATTGGGCAGGAGAAGATACAGAAAATGCAACCCCCTCCACATTTCTTGTTTCCCAGCATTTCTTTGTTGCTTGAGCAGATTGATTGTTGTATTCTGATTTTGGAAAATGCCAAAGGGGAAAAAGCTACATACAGCCAACTTGTAAAAATAATAATAATCAGATGATACTCGTGGTCCATATCCAGTGAAGCTCTACTGGTGCAAAGGACTTCTGCGCATGTAACAGAACCTCTGCCTCCTCTCCTGTCCCCTCTAGGCCATTGCATGCCCTCAAAATTGGCTTTGGAGGGCGGAGGACCCTCTGTAGCAGATTTTGAGGCAGGAAGGTAAGAAAAAGAAGTTTCACTGTGCCGGTGGAATCCTGTGGGGCACAATGACTTAAGATTGGGGAAATATTCCAAAAAACCAAAAATCAGAGTTCTTTTAAACTCATGTTCTCTTAAACTAGATTATTGTATTTTTGAGATAGCTGAATATGGTTTGAAAGTAGGATGTCTGCTAGTGGTGTGTACACTCATTCTACATTGGCTTTGGTCTATAGGTTTTATATTCCACCACCCCCCAAAAAACCCTGTTTGACTATACAGGTGATGAGGACAAACACGTATGCAGAACTGTGAGAAGTGAAACCACTTTTAAATCTCTTTAAAAGTATTGCCTATCTCCAGCTGAAGATCTGACTTAAGCATTCTTACATGGAGGCAAGATCCACTGAAAACAATGTCTTGCTTCCAAAGGATGTATCAAAAATCTAGAAAGCACAAGTTAATCTACATGAATAAAGGAGCATGCTATACTCACAACACATGAACATTGCTCACCAAAAGTAACTGAAGTACATAAAGCTATGTTAGGGCAACATGTTATGACTATGATGGAGATAACATAAGGTGTACTGTGCTTCCCTATGCAAATGACTCCTATCATGAGAGTTCCACGTCAGCAAAATGTAAAAGTTTCAAGTAATGAGGCTAATCTGTGAACTGCTTATGCATAAGTTTATTGCATTTTAAATGAAGTGTTGTTAGCTTCCTTGAATACAGCTTTAATAGACACAAAGTACACGACTAAAATCTTTTAATCAGTAATTCCCGTCTCTAAAGACTTCTAGAGAGCCTGATCCTCAAGCGCCCTTTAAGCAGAAGGGGAAACATGCATACCAGTCTCCCTGTCTAATAAATAAACAATGAAGAGCTAGTTAGTTAGTTAATTAATTAATTAAAGTATTTTGCTGAATTTATATTGTTCTGCTCATTTGGAATGGGTTTTGCGTATTTTATAATTGTAATGATATTATTTGTTTTATAATTGCATTTTCTATTGTAGTAATCTGTCCTATAACTTTGTAGTGAAAGGCAGTTTCACTATAAAAAATTTAGAAGATTTTAAAATCTTCTAAATAAATATATAATACATTATTAGACATTAGCAACAATAATTGGAGGAAACAATACTTCTACTGGCAAGTCTCGGCATCAGTGAGTCTAATATTTGTGGTGTTTACAGTGTTACTGTATACACAACATGAACAGAATCTAAACTTCCATGGGTGGAGTTTCATTTAGAGAATGTTGGACTGGAAGAGAGTGTGAGTCACAGTAGGTGTGAGGTGGGAAATGATGGCTGAGAATGGCAGATGAAGAGTTGGGATAGTTCTGTAGGGACAGAGAGGAGAGGGAATGAGATGGCAATAAAAATGAAAGTATAGAGACCTAGTATAACTGTAACAGTATGTTAGTTTAGGCTATTAGCACTATTAATATTACTTGTTCCAGATTATTATGTTTCCCAGTTAAATATATGTTTACATTTTAATTATCTGTGTTGTGGCCTGGGTGGGTACTAAGGTTAGTATATCTCACCCCATATTGTATTGTGTGGATGTATTCACGTAAATGGGAGAGGGCCTTCTGAGTGGCTGCTCTCAGACTTTGGAGCAGCCTTCCTGGAGAATTTAGACTTGCTCCCTCCTTGTTGTCCTTTCACTGGCAGGTGAAGACTGTCTAAGCTACTTGACTCCAGACTTAACATAACAGATGAGTGATTGACTCCCTAATTATCAGAGGACAGAGTCTTCTAAGGGATCCCGAGAATTTCACACCAATATAAGGTATGTTTCCTGATTTGTCATGAAAGCTGACTTGTTGAAGCAACAATACATTCTTATAACTCTATTCACCCCTATTATTCCCTTTCTCTCTTTTGACAAATTATATATTTGATGCAGGTGAGGCGACATTCATCATTATGACCTGGTTACATCATAGGGAAAAGGTGGGGTGGGGTGGGGAGAGTCACAGACCCAGAAAATGAACTCATACAATGCAGACTATTGGATAGTAGAGTCTACCACAGCACTGTTGAACATAATGCAAATGCAAAACAACACAACTCACAGGCATCCCAATCCAGGGAAATGGCTGTTACTTTTACTGGAATCAATATTTTTACATCTCCTACCACATCCACAGCACCAATCCATTATTGGGAAGATATGAGCAGGGAGTAGGGGGATAAGAAAATAGGAAAAACCTGACCTGAGTCTGGCCACACTACACTACTGCATGCTCTCAATCTACCTAACAACACACCAGCACAGCAAGAGGTTTCTACTCTCTAATCCCAATCAGCCAAATGGGAATGCTGTTACATTTATAGTTCCTAGATTAGGTTCTAATGCATTGATCTATGCATTTGGTTCTAATGCATAGATTCATTTTAGAAAACTCAACATTAATTTACAAATATTTCTTTTTACATTTGTTGTTCATTTTCAAAGCTTCCTTACTAAAAAAAAAGTCCTCCCACCTCCTAAATCCATAACAAACTTAAGACAGTCCTTTAACTAGGGAGAGGGTTTGGTTTCCATGTTTTCACTGCTGAAAAGTCTTTCCCCAACGCTTTCTGATTATAGAATAACAATAAAACTTTGGTATGTTTCTTACTCTCCAAAAGCTATAGAATTTTGTAAGTTTGCTGCACAGTGAAAATCAAAAGAGATATACATAAAATCAAGAGAGAGACACACAAGAAACCGGTGGAAGGTCCCTTGGACTCACAAATTAATGTACATCCAAATAATGATGAAGAGTGTTGCCATTTTGGGTTTGGGGGGGATGGCATCCGTTTTTAACCCATGTGCAACTATTTTGAGAATTGTATTTCACTGATTCAATTTCAAACATGCATAAAATAATAAAAAAGAAAAGCTAAGAAAGTATTGGGGGAAAGAAAAAGAGATGAGCAGTTCCAATCCCTGTTTGCAAATATAAATAAGTAAACATATTATGCTTTCACTGACATTGTACTGCATACCATGCTCTTATTTTATATTAATGTGATATAGTTTTAGCCTTTAAAAAGTATCAAAATGAATTAAAATGTGCATTTTAAGATAAAGCATGTTCAGAAATGCACAAAATGCATATCTGAGTATAAATTTTCACACATACTTTTAAAAATAAAAAACACAATATGAAAACAGGGCAGAACATACTTAAGAGTAATCACATCTAAAATTGATACGAATTTATCTTACCATTCAATATTACTTCATAAGTCCAAGTATTATACATAAATTATATTTCATTTAGTTAAAAATAAAGTCCAGATTCTAACTCTAATTTAGAACATTCCACTTTACAAAATATAATAATGTAAGTTATTTGGTGCCAACAAGTCTATACCTGAAACTTTTGCTAAAATAATGACCGGGGATGTTGAGCAATATTATGCACCATTTCCTGAATGTGTTTAGAGTTTGAGTATCAAAAATGATTTTATAATGGGTATTCCAAGACTATTATTTTGTCAGCTTCATGCACATTCTGGCACATATGTAAAGTATTTATTCTTGCTGTTAGGGTTTTTACTAATGATTGCATAAATGTTTCAAGCTTATCTTGAAAGTGAATTTACAAGATCCACGTGCAACCATTTAATTGGTGAAAACATACAAATACATACACACACAATCTAACACAAGAAAGGAATGTCTACACAGATTAGCTGATGGTTGTGCAACAATGAAAAGGCTATGGAATGTCTAATGAAATATGCCATTGGAAATAAAACATATATTCATATAGTACATTCTATGAAAGTTGAAACCATAAAAGAGGGAAATTCAAAAATTTTAGGTTTCAACTCAGTCCAATGTGATCTTTTATACAGAGAATTCCCTGCAGATACAAAATGAAAGTTAACAAAACAACTCTGATTTACAGATACTTGTGTTCTAGACTGTTACTTACAATACAAGCATATTAAATAACAAAACAATATATTCATCCATTTTGACTAAATGTCTTTACTGTTTCTTATTTAGATAAAAGGCATTTGTGCTTTTCTTTGCTACCACTAAGGTAGGGCAAGGGAAAGGAGTTTCTCATTTCACTATACTTTTCTTATGCTTGGTTCACAACATGCTACATGAATCTAATGTGTGAAGGCCAACCATTAAGCTTCAACAAAATTCATCCTTGCCCTGTCTAAGCTGCACCTGAGAGACAGAAATTGAAAGCACTTGTATAATGATGAAAGGTGGAACCATGAAATGCAAGATATTCCCCTTGGTCACAATTCTATCAGATATTTATTGGCAAGACCATAAGAAGAAACAGGATACTAAATTTAAGTATTATAGTTTTGAACAGGAGGATGTCTGTGCAAAATCTCACACAACAGTACAGCAAAACTTTTATTCCATTTCTTATTTTAGAAAACTAAGGCTCAAACTGGATGCCATGAGGAGATTTGTGATATTCTTCTCTGCAGTTTTATTTTTTATTTTTAGAAACCCAAAGCTGGGACAGGCTCTATCTAAGCAAAAGATGGACATGAGTAAAAAGGCTGCTTAACTCCGACTTCTCTGGTCCCTTTTTCTAAAGCTAAAAACCACAACCTGCCCAATTTGCTTCCTGTGCAGTGTGAGGACATTTCTGTTTGAGAAAATTCCATCCCAAGGCACACAAACAGAACCAAGTAGCCCTGTTCTTTGGTTCTGTGATATTTTTCTTCTTGTTGCCATTTCACAAAATTGTTTATGTGAAACTCCCTTCAGTTTCAAAAGTAATTTGTCATGCAGAACGGCAGAGGGCTTGCTTAGGAATTCCAAACATCTTAGGGCTTGTGGAACAAGCAACATGCTTGCTCCACATTAATGAACAATGTTATAATAATACTGAGTTCTGTCCCATAAATTAAAGCATTTTCTGAGACAGCAGGTTCACAATTCAAAAGACACAAAGAAAGAGGAAAAAGCAAGGCGGTGAAAGGACAATTTATGAAGTGGGATGACTGGCTATGGATCCAAAAGTGGTTCCTGTGTTCATATTTGGTCTCTGGAGATGGGAAGTAGATGGGAAGTATTAAGTGAAGAAATTCAGAACAGTTGGACCTGCACTTCGTTCAGAGTTAGCATTTGACTAGATTAAGGACTATCACCTTGGCATATAAAATTTACTACTTATCTTTGTCACATTTCTAACAGTTTTAATTTATATTCCATGAGTTGTATCCCAAGTTGTTAAAGGCCTTTCTTGTTTACAAATGGGCTGGTTTACACCTTGTACTAGAGCAGTGGGGGGGTGAACCGCCAGATCAAGGACCATTCCCCAACCTCACCCACCTGCCCCATACCCAATATATGACACCAGGTATGGGGCAGATAAAAGCTGCAGCTTCAAAGGAATAATCAGGATCCTTAAAATACACTCCCAATTGTTGTTTGGAAGCAAGGGTTGCTGTTAGTGCCAATCAGCTGGCATAAAGCCCTGCTGGAGTTGAAAGGACTATGGAGTTCCCTGCCCAAAGTGGGGATTGCTGTGATTGGCAACTAGCTTATCAGCACTTGCTGGAAATGCCTCCTTTGCCTGTGTAGCTTGAAATCAAGCCACATGGGCAAGAAACATGTTTCCTAGGGAAACACTTGACCTTTGACGTCAGGTAACTGACAGGTGGGTAGACCCACTCACCTGTCAAAGTGGCCTGTGAACCACTCTGGGGGTGGGGAGTTGGGACCTGGCCTGCCAGCTGAGCCCCGTTACCCTACTCCTGCACTAGAGTGTTGTAAATGAAACCCAAATGTAATCTTCTGCAAGGAAAAAGATGAGAACTATTACAGAATCCACATCATACAGCACAGTGTATATAAATGCAATAAAGAAGAACTCGTACTCTAGCACTTGCCCAAGGTTTTGTAAGTCAGTGCTACTAGCTATTTCCCTTCTGCTTACAGTTCCTCGGAGCCAATAGTTTGTTCATATTAAAGATTTAGAAATATAGTTCTCTCTCGCACAATAGCAGGGCTCTATTCTATCTGTGAATAATGAGTTGAAATGTTTCAGTAGGCGTCTGTCTCCTCCCCTGTGCTGAACTAGTTGAATGACTAGCTTTAATGAAGAAAACAAGAAGTCTGCTCTTAAGACTTTTTTTTTTAAAAAGACAAGTTTCTTTCAAAGCATATACTTAACCCAAGAGTTTACCTACTAATAATACTGTATGCTAATAACTACTGGTGCAGTACAAATAATGGCAGCAATTTAAAGTAACTTACGACTAGAGGGTGGTTCCAAATCAAAGACAATAGACTTACATTGTCTGTCATCTAACAATTAATCTACCACAACACTACATATAAAATAATCTGCAGTGGGAAAACAGACCTAGAATTTTTTTGGGGGGAGGCTTCTTTTTAAATTTTTTTATCTTCCATCTATTTTTATTTTATTTGCAAAAAGAAATATGTATCATCAATATTAAGAAAAAATAGCAGCAAATCAATAATTTAATTATACTCAAAAAGCAAGTATAAACCAAACTGAGGTTCACTTCCGCCTATCCGTTATTTATAGGCCCTATCCAACAAGATGAAAAATCTACAGATTTCCTAAGTGGCCAATGCAAAGACATTTATTCCCAGAGCAAAGCAGCTAAAAAGTTCCCTTTTGCCATTTTGATCTGGGAGAGCATCAATGGCACATCTACTTGGGGAAGATAACAAAATAGTGCTATCTTCAACATCATTCTTTAACAGTTTACTTCCCATTTTCTATCTTCAATGTATATAATTTTGCTCAGTTAAAATATATTTTGTATCAACAGATTGGCAAATTACTGTGAACTGGGATATCTTCTATATCCCTGCCAATGAAGGAGAAGAGGTAGGATTAATGAATCTAGAATAAATAAATTCATGGGTCTGTTCTCATAGTCACAAATGCAGATTGGAATAACTGATCCACCGTTCAGGGAAAGTTCTGAAGGAGCACTTAATGCAGATTAGTTAAACTTTAACATCTTGAAGCCACTCTTTTTCAGAGTCTTCTGTTAATCCACGTCTTTTATTCTTGTCAAATGCAAGTGGACTATTTTTCCCACAGTCACAAATGATAATCACCATTCCATGCTTTAAAAACACTTTATATGGCTAGTAAAACTCCAGTGCTTTCCCTTCTGACTGAATAAACAATGGGCTTCGTCAAGTGTTAATGCCCTCATAGCTTATTGCCCATAGTTATGAACCAAACTATGTTAACAAAAAATCTAAAATCAACACTCAAAAATAATTTCACCACATGCAAATAACTGTGGTTTCCCTGTTTTATAATGGCAAAAAATGGCAAATTAATGCTCTTCCTGGGATCTCTAAACTTTGTGCCATTGTATATAAATTTAATGTCAGCTTATTATAGTACAGTATAAAGTTTGATCAGTTGTTGACGTGGCCTTAGTTTGACAAAACATAGAACTGATTGCAAAACCCCCCAAAACTCTTATCTCAGGCAAACAGGTGTGTTTTGTACACTTTTGATCCATGGATTAAGTACAGGTTTTATTACCTGTAAAGGACTACCCTGTAACAAAAAAATCTTATGTCATCTTGCAATATTGTGTCATATACATGTCTGAAATAAATGGCTAACATTTACTTCATCTTCGTATTCTCTGGGATAATTTTTTTTTTAATACACTGACCAAATTTATTTATAATATCTAATGTCTCTATGCCCATCTGCATGTTTGCTCATCCATTAAAGAAGGAATCTGGTACAGAGCTGGCAAGTCTGGGCCCTAAACAGACTGTAAAATAATATGTCTGTTCAACACAGGCCATTAGAACAAACTATTTAGCATAATACCAACATGCTTCCAAACTCTGCTTATTTCTCATTGCCCTCTTTCATTTCCCTAATTCTGATTATGCCTATTCATTCTGTGCCTGGCTGAACCACAACAAAAGTTAATACATGTTGTGCACAAACATACATGCAAATTGAGGCTTGCTGCATTGTTCTCTCCTCTACATTTCAAATCTTCCTCCCCACCTGCCAATCTAGGCAATGCATCTGACAGACTTGCTGGACTGTGAATCAAACGCTGATTTAATTGTCTTATCTTGCTACTTCCTCCATGCAATCAGCCTTTTGTAATTTTAAAATGCTGCATGTAAATTTAAGGAATCAAATATACATTCATACCCTCTTTAAAAGGTTTAAAACACTTTAAAACTGCTTTTGGAAGAAGGTGAAGAGAATTGGGTTAGTGGCATCACTGCTTTTCAGCCAGTAAGGACTGGGAACAGTTTCCTGTCAACTCAATCCAGGATGAAAGTCATACATCTAAACAAAATGTAGTGACCGCTATTCTATAGAGACCACCACTCAACATCTGTACATACCCACGATTAAGAATTCAAATTTGGCTGGTTCCAGAACATAGCCAGATGGACTATGATGGAAACTAATGCTTTTGCAACCATTAGCAGTGACAGCTCACAATGTATCATCTATGGATAAATATACAAGTCATCATACTTATGATGCTTATGTATGCAAGCTGATTGTTGTTCTAGAGAATGAAAGTGGTTGATGTATACAACAAGAAATAGTTCTATATGTTTAGAGAGATGTTCTTCACAGAAGAAAAAAAAAAAGGAAGCCCTTCTGTGTGGGGGATTTTGGAGCATGTCCATAAAATCACAACTATTTATATGCTATCAAGCATGGAAAAAATTACATGGGCTTTCTGAAAGTTTGGTTGGTGAGAAATACAAGGAACATACTACACTGCAACCTTGTAGTGACTATTGCTTGATATAGTGTTGAGGTATATAATTTAACTTCCAATGATTTTTCAAAGCCATCAAGGTGAGCAACACAACAACCACCCACATTTCACACATGGCATTCTGGCTATCTGTTTCTTTCCAGGTCAGTTACAGGTATATCAGGGGTGGCCATTAGGATCACAGAAGTCTAAGGGTGCAGAGGTTTTAAGCGAACATTGTGGGTTGTTGTGGTTGGTTTTAGCTCAAGTTCAAGTCATAATAGCCCATATGAATTATTTCCCACCACTTTGCCTTAGCTTCTGTGACAAACACTTATTGGTCCCTTTGAGGGCAGCAAGAGCTTTTTAATAGGCTGTGCTAACCTCTAGACTGAAACAACCCTTGTTTCCTGGCCTGTAGAGTTTAAATTCTCCATCAGCTCTGCAGTGTGGTTCGGTGGTGCCTCGTTGATGATGACTCTCTCTCTCGTCTCCATGGTCTTGGCTGCGCTGCCACTCCATCTGATCCCTCAGTTTGGACTGTTAGGTGCATGGGTGGGGTTGATAATACAAAAAAACAAAGGACAGGAGGAAATAAAAGAAACAAAAATGGGTAAGGTAGACGACTGAAAAAACTACAAGACAAAGAAAAGCATGAACAGAAAAACCAACTTAAATGCAGTGGCATAAGAAAGTGAAGAGAACAGAACTAAAATGAGGATGAGCAAAATAATGGGCTGAAATATCTGAAAAGCAAAAAAGAGAAAGAGAGGGGAAAGAATGCACACTGGTTATGAGGCGCATGCAATGAGGATGCATGAGTCAAACCAACAGCAAGCATACAAGTTATGGAGGATATGGGGATACAAGGCTCTTCCATCCTTACTTGTGCTGTGCAGAAAAGCCATATCCAGTGTGGCAGCTGTGGCAGTATAGACATGAGCCCAGGGGAAACGGGTTACGAAAGGCAGTCCTTCGCTGGCTACAGTGCTTCTTTGCTCACCCCTCGGTTATGTGAGAGAGCTGCAAGCAGGCTTTGCAAGAATATCTTATTTTATTTTGGATTTTTATGTTTAGCAAGACCTTTTGAGAACACATTTCATTTAAGGAATCAGAATAATAGGAGGGGAAAAGGTAATTTACACATTCATCAGCAAAGCTGCTAATGGCGTATGAAAAGAAAATGTTTTGTGATGGTGCCTCTCAGTAACTTTTTTAAAAAGTTTGACATCAGAACAAAACGGCCATGAATATAGCAGATCAAGGACGGAGAAAATGAAAAGATTCAGATGCCTTTAGCTTCTGTTAGCTTTTTTTGCCATGAGGAACAGCCTCTGTAGCAAAGTAGAAGATAAAAACCTAAAAAAAAGTTTTATCATTTATACTTCAAAATCATAACAAAGCAGCCATGTGTAAAAATAGCACCAGTGCAGCAGGAAAGAATTAAAAAAAAAAAGTGAGGTGACAAACAAGAAGCCCACCTACCTGAAAATCTGAAATTAGCTCCTTTCCCTGGTTACCAATGGGTGAGTCTCGGGATAAAGATGTCATTGTGGAGAGAAAACTAGAGGATTCTGTAAGGTGAGGGAGAGGGGAAAGGTCTTCCATTTGGTCTTTGAGGCCTTCCCCAATACTGTCAACCTTCTCTAGGAAAGTTTGCAGTTCTTTCTGGAAATTTTTCATTCTTGAATTAATATTATCCAAAAGTTCCGGCTCATTCTTACTCTCCGGTTTTCCTTCATCTTTTTCCAGACCTTGCTCAGAGGAAGTACTGCTGGTTATGTGCACTTTTGATTCATATATTAAACTATCTGTGTCAATGATGAGACGGTCAACAGCTCTTTCAAGCCTTTCAGCCTCACGCCTGATGCTGATCAAAGACTCTGTATCCTCTTTGGCCCTTGTTAGTTCAGTGGAACAAAGATCACTAACTTCTGATGGCTTCCCACTCCCAAAACCCGATGTCTTTTCATATACATCTTCTGAGTCACTTTCACCCCCAATGGGTCCCTCTCTCTTTGGTTGAGGTATATGGCCCTCTTCGTTGTCACACTCTTTCTTCCCTGCATCACTCTCAGCATCACTGTCCCTAGGGCTTGAAGTCCTCAGGCCTAGATGTGAGGCAAGATCATAGCGCTGTACATTGGATATCAATACACGATTCTCATACTGGAGTTTCATCACTTTCCCACTCAGTTCATTGATTTGAATTCGAGCAGATTTCAACTCTTCTTGTAAGGATCCACTGCACTTGGAAGCATTTTCATCAAGCCAGCCAGACTCTTGTCCAGGCTCAAATTTGAATTTATTTAATTCATTTGTTAACTGCTTATTATGATCTTCAATTTCAGAGATCGACCTCCTCAGCAGTTCTGCCTCTTCTTCTACAAACTGCAAATGACGGCGAAGCTCTGCTGCTGACTCCAGAGAGTCACCATAAGGTGAGGTAGGAATGCTTGAAACATGGTCCTGGCTTAAACATGCTCTCTCATACTGGCATCTCATATCCTCCATCTCAGCCTTAATACCTCTGTTTTCTACCTCCAGCTCCACTAATTTTCTCCCCAGAATGTTAGCTTCCTCTTCTACTAGTTTCAGACGAAGCTTCAGTTCAGCTTCTCTTGTGCTGGGTGGTCCTCCAGCTTCCCCAATAGGGAGTGGACTTTCCACATCTCCATAGATAGACTTGTACTTTTGAAGTTCTTGTTCCAGTTCATCTTTCTCCCTGCCTAGTTTGGCCATCTTCTTACGCATCAATGCTGTTTCTTCTTTGGCAAACTGAAGCTGGCACTTTAAATCAGCGCTGTCTTCCTGCCAAGAAAAATACCCCAAAAATGAAGAGAGAAAGAGGAAATTGTTTAAAATACAAACACAATGGCTGTAACTCCATAAAGCAGGTGTAGGGAAGATGAGTTGTAGCTCAACATCTTTCTCTCTCTCTAACACACGCACACGCACACACACATGCACATTCAATGAATACATAGCTGGTTAAGTGTGGAAAAATTGCCACCTTATAGATTCTCAGAAAAATAACAGCTACAAATACAAATGTTTCAGAGATTGCACATGTTTTCAGCTACTAAAAATGAATAAATTATTAGTTTCTAAGTTTAGAAGCCCTTCCATTAAAAATTATGCATGCCACCCAAAAGAAGGCCCAAAGTTTGCAAGCAACAGTGTAATTCTGCACACACTTTTTCTGTGAGCTGCATAACCCTCACTATGTGAGGCTTTAATCACACACACTGAAGTGTACATGGCTGTTTTCCAGTGTAGGAAATGATACAATAAATCATCTCAGCACTGTGTGATAATAAGTATAGAAGTTTTGTTGATTTTATAGGAGTCCAGTATTGTTGCCACTTGTAACTGAAAATCAGCTGCTACAAAATCCAATATAAAATATCTTATAGCAAATCCCAATATGTCCCACATGCCAGAGGTTCCCCGCTTTAGAAGGTCTGCAGTGACATGTAAGATTGCAGCTTCTGTCTGATCAAAAGCAATAAAATAAACTATTAACCATAAAATGAGAGATGTCACACACATGTGGAAAAAATGGTGCCCATGGGCAGAGCTTACATTTACTTCAACCTTCAGTGATAAAAAGTCCCTGTTTGTACATTACTGTACATTTATGGGAGCAATGTAGCTCCCATGCATCTCCTAGTAATGTCTGCTCCATTAAAGAGTGTATTGGCAGAGGGAGTTCAAGATTTCTACAAGGATATAGTAATTTAAGGCAGTCATATGAAAGGTACTTAGACTCATAGTGATAAACTCCTGCCCAGAAACCTACGTCCCAACTGTGGAAGGACATGAGGATCCAGCATTGGCCTCCATAGTCACTTACGGGCACACTGTTAAGACCGTATTCATGGAAGACAATCTTACTCAGCCACAAGTGATCTCCAAAGAACTTAGACTTAGATTCCCTATCCATGTTTAAAAAATGTGTACCTTAATAGTATAAACCTACACATACGTGTCTATTAAAAAATAAGCCTCGTTAAGTTCAGTGAGACTGACTTCTAGGTAAGTGTGTACAGAATTGCAGTCTGAGGTTAACGTCCTTAACTTAAATTTCTCAAATGGTATATCTCAATTAGTGCAAAAGTAACCAATTATGATAGATGTAAGTAAGTAAGTGTGTGTGTGTTATGTATGCATGTGTGCAGAGAGAAAAACATATGGCGACATCAGTTAACAAAATCAAAATGTTCGACAACATATATCTTATTTCAATTAGAACGATTAGGATTGTTTGTTGACATCTTATGTTAAATCTGGGTAAGGTTAATTTAGCATTTTCCATTTTCCTTTTTTTCATGCACAGAGCCTTAAATATTGTGAGAAATATATAAAGAAATATTAAGTAAGCATATGCTCATTACCAAACGGCATGCTAATTAAGGACCATCTCTGGTAGCAAGGCAGAGCTATTAAATGCTAAGCAGCAGGAAAATAACAGGATTATAGCACAGAATATGCAAATAAAAGTTCCATGCATTGGCTACATTAGAAATTGAAGTTAGCTCATTTGTTACCAGATAAATCTGTAATGTGAACCAATCTTAAAGTGACAGATTAGCTGCTCTGATCTATTAGACAGTCTCGTTTATCAGATATGAACTTCCACTGGTTGTGGGATCCAGTTTCTCTTAGAAATAATCTACAGCAGCCTTCTCCAACTTGATGACCTACAGATGTTTTGAACTACAACTCCCATCACCCCCATCTAGCTATAAGTGCCATAAACTAGGAAAAGCTGTTCTGTTGTCTTATCTGTGATCAACATCACCCCTTCCTTGCCATCAGAATGCCCTGCTTTGGAGTTTCATTGGCCCCTGCTGGTGGGAATACCACCAGAAGGAATACTGCTCACCCAGCTCCATTTGGTCTGCAGAAGGATGAACTGTGGCAGGCTGGTTGAGCTGGTGGTGGTGGGGACATCTACCTAATCCAACCCCATCCCCCGGGCATAAGGTGTGTTTGCATTGTTTTGCCCCTTATATTGGCCCCAACTCTAGTTCCTGAACTAGAACTGTTCATGCAAAATTCAGTCAGTGCATCCACGAGAAGGTCATAACATGCCCATTACCACCTCCTCATCCAACCTCTGTATGTTGATGAGGTCTTCTTCACAGAATCTGGGCACATACAGGGTATAGGCATGTCAGCTAATTTTACACAATGTGTACTCTGCATTTTGAAGAGAGTTCTACATACAGATACATTAGCTGCCAAAGAGCTTGCAATGTACACCAGATGCAAAAATGAAGGGGGGGGGCAGAAAGAGGAACATGAACAAATTAGGATTGCAGCGCAGAAGCTGTGATGAAATTGAGGGCTTGCTCATACTGCAAAATGTATATAAATATATATATATATATATATATCTGTATCTTTGACCAGTAGGTAGACCTGAAGAGAAAGGGATGAAAATCAAATCTTCCAACTCCTGTCACCTCCTCAATGGTCTCTGCCAGGCAGAATATGGCTATGCACTTACTGGGCTGTAAGCTGGATGAGATGGCAGCATAGCTGGTGCCCAGGAAATTGGGCAGGTGCCAATAATCCTACCTTGCGCTGAAGAAACAGTTTTCTTTGTGTCCTGACTGCTGCCTGGCACTTTCCAAGAAGCTCCATTCTGCAGCTCTGCTGAACAGAAACTTTTTTTTTCAATAAAACTAAATGCAGAGAAGTATAGCTAACACACTCTCTGTTTTCACATCATTGGATTTTTTAAACCTAATATTTGATCCAAAAAAATTGAGTACCTTAATGTAAGTGACAAAAAACACTTAGGAACTAAGATCCAGACAAGTATATGTGTTTATAGAAGGAACAGAAATGCCACTTTCCCTCAGCTGATCATATAATGGGGAACATGTTGTCAATCTTTCAAGGAGGAAAGAAAACTTCATTGACACCACAAGCTTTGAGGCTCCAAGTTAAGACATCTTTATTCATCTAGGAATATTAAATTGGTTTTCTGGTCTCTGTTTGCTTAACAGCTCTGTTGTATGGCTGGCTCTCAGTTGTTTGAAAGTAACTTTATTGTATTTGGAAAAGGGCAAATGTAGGTGGAAAATATAGTCCAGATACAGTCTGCAGTGAGCGGTAACATGGAGACTCACAGCATCTTTATCTGCCTGTCATTGTCTTCAGCTTCCATTGGCAACAGTCAGATTAATCATACAGGTGCATGAAACTTGTGCATACAGAGGCTTATTAATTCGAGATTTGATAGTTGAAACACAACCACTGATTGGAAATCTAATGCATGTGCCCAATCTATATAACAACTAATTGTATAAAAACTGGGGGGTGGGGTTTCTTTACAGGATAGGAGTAAAATTCTAAACCAAGAGTACTGAGGAAATCCACACTTTAGGAATTTAATAAAAATTGAATGCAAGCAAGGCAAGTGGATGGCTTTAACTTTTCTATTTTAATCCGGTGGAAAGAAACGGATATCTTGCTATCACATGCTGTTCAGCTCTCATGAAAAAACAATGCCTCAAACTCTGAGAGAATAACACACTATGTGTTGTTTCAATGTGTGAAGTGCCAAGATGCTCATTAGCACAAAAACCTTGGCACCAAGGATAAATTTAGTGAATGTCCCTGAGCTCTCTTTGCTCCAAATACTTTGAGACAAGGTGCTTTATTTTCCGTAAGAAAAGTTTCAGCTTTTGTCTATAGAGATGATAGAAGTGGGGGTGGGGGTGGGAATCAAAGGTGCGTATTATATAAAAACTACAAGCAATTCTGAATTGTAAGTTGATTTTAAGGAGGTTCTGACAACTTTAGCATTTCAAAAAATTGTAAATCCTGCTTACCTTTCCCCTGTGAGGTGTCAGTTGTAGCATGCCATGACACCTCTTCTCTGGCTCCTTAACAACTGGCAGGAGAACTCCCATCCTTTCCCACTAATCGTGGGATTTAAATTTAGCCTGCCTGTGAATCTGGCCATGTCCTTGGCTGCATGTCCTTGGGAGGGGGGCAGGCCCAACTGGGGTCTCCCTGGCGGGGGAGGGGGTCTTCACTCAGGTCCATTCCTTGGACATAAAATAGGTTTGTTTCTTTTTCTGTGCGCAGCTCAATTGAATAATGATCTCCCACCCTCTCTCCCTTTTTCGGCAGAGTTTCAGGTGGGTCCGCGGGAACACTTTGCTATGCAAGGTGAGGGATTTTTCCTCCAGGCAAACTGGACCCGTCTGGGTTTTTTGATTACCTCATAGCAACCGTCACACCTTTTGGCAGATAAAGCATTGTGGGGGATCCTTAATCAAGCGGGGGGGGGGGGAGGGTGGAGTCAGAAGTCTTAGCCTCTCCCTACTCTAAGCTAACAGGGTGTCACACTGAATGGATCCTAGGGAGGTCCTTCTGTCCAAATGCCCGGATGGGGGCTGAGGGCCATAGCACTTCCTAGGGTGGCAATCCTGAGGGATTGTTCCTATTTGATGTATGACGTAAGTCAATCCTAACTCAGTATCAACCCCAAATTGTAACCAGCCAGCAGATGTATTGGATGATTCAGTGTACTCAGTGCCAAAGCCTAAGCCTACGTACACCTGTAATCAATAAAAGTTGTGGCTTGTTTGATGCCAGATCGTTGTACTGTGGCTATTTTGCTTCTCATCCTCCACGCTTTAGGGGTAGCAGGCTCACTGCACCTGGGCACACAGAGGAACAGCATCAATTTGCTCGGTCAATCTTCATGTGGACTTTATAAAACATATACTTGGTTGGAAACAGGTACCTGAGCAAATGCCTTCTTTTCTTTGTGAATATCCCTGCTGCCTCTTCTCTTCAGGGAGCTCTAAGAAACACACAATTGAGACCTAATTAATAACACAAAGTTTTAGGGAGAGGTCATCAAAGTGAATCAATGCAGTGGATCAGCATTAAGTTCTCTAGTACAGTCATGACATTTTATTTCAACCCCTGAAACCTGAAAAGCTTTTTCTCTCTCTTTCTCCCTCACAAGCCTTTGACATTAACAAGGAGTTTAAACATTGTACCAGGGATTGCCAACCCAGCACATGCGGGCACCATGGCACCTGTGAAGCCTTCTGTGCTGCCCCTGGAGTAAACCCCAACCCCCAGATTCTCAGCTTTCATTTAAAAAAAAAAGTTGGTGTCGGATTCAGCTAAACAGTTGCACTAGCAGGAGCTTTCCCTGCTAGTCTGCTCCAACCTTTCAACATTTCACACACATACAAACACACACACACAATTTTTTAAAATTGCAGACACCCATATATATGAGAGGGAGAGATGGACATGTGTTGTGTTTAAGGGGGGAATGTATGAATGTGTGGTCTATAAAAGAGAGGGAGAGATGCATGTGTGTCTGTGCTCTGTATATTGTATGCAAAAAAGTAAGTGTGGTGTAGCCATTTTGTATATTTTCCCTGGTACTGGATAATGCTCCCTGTTGTTATAGGTGTGCGTGTAGGAGAAATCAATTGTTTGAGCTCCCCAGTCAGGACCAGCATGAGGTAGCTAATGTCGCATGGCAAGCATTGTCCCATTGGATAGGGAAACAGCAATGACTATGACTCTAATTTTGTGTTATGCTTTCAATTCAAACTCATAATGAGCAGAATACAACTGCTCTGCCTCCAATGGTAGCTATTTTGTTCACTTGTGCCCACAGCACTTTCTCAAAATTCAAATTTTTGCCCTCTGGTCCAAAACGATTGGTGACCTCTGTTGTAATTTAAGGCCTGTATCCAATGCTTCTCAGAGTAGCATCAAATTAAATTAATAAATATGATTAAATAAGTTCCATTAATTTCAATGGATCATCTATGTGTAGAAATTAATTGGATATAACGCTGTGTTTTTGCTTAAATAAGTACATTGTGAATGTGGTAATAATAAGCATGATTTGAGTTGAGAGGCGAGATGACGGACAGAAGCCCACATGCTTCTGAATGAGTCTAACTGATAGGTTGCACGGATTTTGCAATTACCCTAAACATAGTTTGTTTGTGTATGTAAATAAAAGCATGATACAGGTCCACTAAAGAATTCAGGAGTTGTGACATTTGCTTGGTTCTCACAACACGAGAAACCAAACCCATGGTTAGTGAGAAGACAGCTTAACAAGGAGTCCACATTTGGCTGGTAAGCTAAACTAAACCTTTACTCGGTGGAGCATGGCAACAAAAAGGACCAGGGAGGAACCAAGTGTTTGTGAGATCGTCTCCAGGAGCCTGCACATTTGTGCAGTGCCAGAAAGCCATAAATTGGCTTACTATGTTGTCCACACCAGGTCAATATATTGAACTATGGCTGCATTCCCAATTACCTGGGAATAAATTTCATTGAATTTAATGGGAATTACTTTTGAGTAGGTTGCACTGCAAATAGGCTTGGTTTTGTAAATATGTTCTTAGACTCAAATATGCGAAGATTAGTAGAAACATCTGTAATGTCTGGCCATTAGCTGTAAATAAAATTGTTGCAGTTTTCTTCCTGACTGTCTGCTTTTTTTAAAGCAAAAATATATTCTAATTAGTTTCAAAATGATCAATTGACACCCCCCCCCCGCCCCGGCTATTGGATGATTTTAGCTGCTCAAATGCTGTGGGATTACAATTAATCCCATTTCCCCTGTGTTCTGACCATCATAGCTATTTACAGTTCACTCATATACAGCAGCATATGTTCAAAATACTCTACAATTTATTTTTATTCTTTGCATGTTCAAAATGTTAATCTGCTTTTAAGATTACTGTGATTTGTTATTGCTGCATGTTGCAAACCCTGTCCAAGAGAAGAAATGTTTTTTGAACACCATACTATTTAGAAACATAATATGTTTTGCAATATTGTGCTAGAAAATTCAGAGTAGGTCACAAATGGGATTTATACTAGGATGACCATTACTTATTTCTCAGCTTCCATACATAAAAGACTCACAAATACATTTTACCCAGAAAATAAACTGCTTAATGCAATATGAAGCACAATCCAGAATCACATCCAAGACCTTTAAGCACACTGGTAAGAGAAGAGTAGCTGCTATAGGCCTCATTTTAACAGCAATTTTTTTTGTAGTACTTCATCTATTTTATATACTACTCTGCAGCTAGGCTCTTAAATGATTATATTCCTCTACACATTCTTAGACTTTAATACAGTACACCATAATTAATAGCTTTGCTAAATATATAATCAATACCTTAGGCTACATTTATAGTCAACAGCTTTGGCTAATGCTAAATACAATCTTCATACATGCTAGCGTTCTCATTTAGGCCTTAGGAAAATATTTTTAGCAGCCAATTTAGTAACACGACTTCTCTGAAATCTAGTTCCTCATACCCAGTAATAACAGGAAGTATGGGGCTACATCTGCATTATATATTTAAAACACTATTATACCCCTTTAACAGTGGTGTAATCCCCCAAAGAATCCTGGGAACTGTAGTTTGTTAGACAAATCATATTGCCCTTGGAGAGCTATAATTTCCAAGAATCCCTGGGAAGACGGATTGATTGTTAAGCCACACTGAAAAAGTAGCCTCATAACCTCGTTTGTTCTAATTACATCGTAAGTCCAGAGGGTGGCCAAAATCTCCATGGGCTAAGTAAAAGTGGTGGGAATTTCGTGGGAGTTTCCAGATCAAGTTTCTGGTACCTAATTTAAAAACCTCCTACAGTTAAATCCTTATATACAAGAATCTTTTCCCTTATCTAACAATAAAATGTTAAACTTCAACCGTATGCATATCAAAAAGATGGACTGCCACATCATATTTTTCATTTATCACAAAGCCTATTGTCATCATGTGCTAGCAGCAAGGCCAACACAATGTGATGGTGACAAAGGGACCAAGTGCATCCCAATTTAGGGATTGTTAACGCTTGGTAGAGTAGTGCAGCCATAAGCACATTCACAGCTGTACCACTGGTACCAGCTAAGGAAAAGTGTGAGGGGTGCTCCTTCCCTATGTCAGCTCCCAGGCTGGTGAAGCAAAGATACCTGGGCCATTTAGGTAACAAAGAAATGGCTCTATGCCAGCCAGCAAATGGGTGGGCCTCCTTCCCTCAACTCGCTGGTAGTCAGAAAGACAAAGGAGTCTTCCTCTGATGGAAAACAACCACCCATTGAAGACTCAGTCTTCAATGTAGACTCAGTCCACTGTGCATAGTCAGTCTGTGAACATCTCCAGTCTGGGTACATCTCCATTTCATTCACTGAAATTTCTGTAACATCAGATTCTCTTCAAATCATCATGGAAAACGTTAATTTGGCAAATGGTATGAGGTATATTCCATTTTATTACACATCCTGTATTACATTGCAAACCCCTTTAATGTGTGAAGGAAACAAAATTATTGACATGGTATTTTCCTTCCTCCTCCATCCAGTTCGGTTAAAATCACGATCTCATATTGATGTGCAATGGGAAGTGTGTCATACTGAGTGCTGCTCCTCTCTTAAATGAAGCAGATGCAAAAATGTGAAATCTCTATAGAGCGTCTGTTCTTTCAGTTCCAACTTTACAGGCATACTTGCTGTAGTTCTTCCTGTTCCGTGGCTTTGCTTCAAGTTCACACATCAAAAGAGGAAATCAAAACCCATGGGCTATTATGGAACTTTAAGTGGCTTTCAAAGAATTGCCTGATTCCAAGATGAGGTGTATGTTGCACTATCAAGTTAATGCAAATGCCATTGCTGTTGCCTTTCCTCATTACGGTACTTCCTTTCCTCCCCCACCACTCTGATATCTCCCTCAGCAGAGCTACCATTACATAAAGGACAATCATTGGAGCCAGTGACCTTCAACAGATCCTTTATAGTCTGCCCAAAGAAAGCTCATTGCGGGGGAAAACAAAGCAGCCTGAAATCCAGATCCTGTATACTCATGCTTACAATAGACAAGTGCCAGGCAAAAACTGATAATGGTTAAGGCTTTCTACATGTAGAATCCTTACATATGAAAAGTAAGTTTGCATCAACCAGTCTGACTGCAGGATGTATTAATGTGAAAGGAGCAATGGCTAGCATTGTGATTTACATAGTGCACAGGACCTTTCAAATCCAACTTTTCATCCCTCTTCCTAATAATCTTGTAAAATAGGGTGTAATTATTAGTATTCCCAATTGCTCTGATCTATTTATTTGCACTTACCCACTGTTTATTTTGATCTCCTCATTCTGTAATGTGGACTACAATCAATTATGCAAATTTGTTATAAAAATAAAATTCAGAAAAAACCAGGCAGTATTGTTTATTTAATATTTCTCCAAGAAATTCAGAGCAGCAGCTGTTTTTATTTCAGAACTGAACATATTGTACCAGCACTTTCATAAATCCTTTTAGGTGTAGTACCCTCAAAAAGTTTCTTGTAATAGAATATTCTAGATGCTAATGTGCTATGCCAAAAAATCTTTGCCTGTTCCTCTAATGATGTAATTTGCAGTCTCTTCCAAGTTCAGAGTTAGTAGATTCGAAAAACATTTCTTTAAAAAATGATACTCTTGATGTAATTTTCAAATTGTTCATATGATATTCAATATGACTTTCTGAGTTCAAGCTCTGGGATCAAAAGGACCTCTACTTTCTATGAAGTATTAGGTAAAATTCTAAGGAGTTGAGAGATTAAACAGGCAGCAACACAATCCCCTCTGCACTGGACATGCCCCAGATAACCTTTATAATCTACTCTTGCCCATCTATCTGCTTACAGTTGTAAAGCACCGTTTACTGCAATAGTGCTTCTGCTGTCTTTCCCATTCTCTCTCTCTCCTATTCCTCATTCTGCCCAAATCTCATAATACAAATGATCAGAATATGAACAGTCACAACTTTCTTACAATGGCATTATTAATAAATCTCAGAAAAGGGGTTTTGAATACTGGTGGGCGGTTTTCAATTATGTTTTACTCAGAGTAGACTTAATGAAATTAATGAACTTAATAATGTTCATTCATTTTAGTGGATTTACTCTGAGTAAATCTTACTGAAACAAAAAAGAATATTGATCAACCTAATAATATAAGATCTATTGGGTGTTATCTGAGGTGCATCCCACAGTCCATTTTCTTTTACAAAAATGGAACAAAAATGTAAAGAAATGTGTTGAATTATAGAAATATTCTGATATTGCCATAATGAAAGGTACAAGACAAGGGTGTCCGTTGTCTCCGTTGTTATTCATCTCGGTCCTGGAGGTCTTCCTAAGAACTATAAGAAACAATGAAAATATAAAAGGAGTAACTGTGGGCGGTAATCAATATAAGGTTAAGGCCTTTGCCGACGACTTGGTTATAACTATTGAGGATCCCATACAGAGTGTAAAAGAAGTGATAGAAGAAATTGAATATTTTGGTCAGGTGTCAGGTTTTAAATTAAATAGGAAAAAAACTAAAATAATGGTTAAAAATTTGGATCAAGAAGCTATAGAAGAAATACAGCAGCAAACAGAAATGAACGTGGTAAAAAAAGTAAAGTACTTAGGAATCACGTTAACTCCTAGAAATATTGACTTGTTTCAAAATAATTATGTACCAGTTTGGAATAAGATTAAACGTGACTTAGACGTATGGGCAAGAATGAGATTATCGTTTTGGGGAAGAATTGCAACAATAAAAATGAGCGTGCTACCGAAAATGTTGTTTTTGTTTCAGATGATACCAATAATTAAAGGAGTGACCATATTTAAAGAATGGCAAAGAACAATGTCAAAATATATCTGGCAGGGCAAAAAGCCGAGAATTAAATTTAAGATATTAACAGATGCAAAAGAAAGAGGAGGCTTTGCCCTGCCAGACTTGAAGTTATATTATGAGGCTTCGTGTCTTTGCTGGTTGAAAGAATGGATAAAATTGGAGAATACGGAATTGTTGGATTTAGAGGGATATGACAACAGATTTGGGTGGCACGCTTATCTATGGTGTGATAAAAATAGAGTGCACAGAGGTTTTGAAAGCCATATTTTTAGAGGTACGCTAATTGAAGTATGGAATAGGTATAAAAACATATTAGAGTCGAAAACACCAATGTGGTTATCCCCACTGGAGATAATGAGCACGAAAAAAGTCAATATGACAGGAGATTGGATTACATATGAAAATTTAATAATTAAAGAAGGTGATAAATGGAATTTGAAACCATATGAAGAGGTTAAAGAAAAAGTGTATGATTGGCTGCATTATTTTCAACTGAATGCAATGTTTAAAAAAGAGATGCGGGAGAAAGGTTACTCAGGAAAAAAATCAAAGTTTCAGCAAGAAATTTTGAATAGTGATGTAAAAGTATTGTCAAAAATGTATAAACTATTACTTGAATGGCATACAAAAGATGAGGAAGTTAAAACGGTAATGATTCAATGGGCTAAAGATTTTGGTTACAATATACAATTTGATGATTGGATAAGGTTATGGAAAGAGGGAATGAAATTCACCGCATGTACTACGATAAAAGAAAATGTGATGAAAATGTTATATAGATGGTATATAACCCCAGTGAAACTAGGAAAGATGTTTAAAGTTAGTAATAAATGTTGGAAATGTCAAGAGAAAGAAGGAACATTTTATCACATGTGGTGGGAATGTAAGAAAGTGAAAAGCTTCTGGGAAATGATTTATAACGAGATGAAAAAAATGATGAGATATACGTTTGTAAAGAAACCAGAAGCACTGTTACTAGGCATACTAGGTAATGACGTTGAAAAGAAAGATGTGAAACTATTTAGATATGCAGTTACAGCTGCTAGAATTTTGATGGCCCAAAAATGGAAACAGGAGGAAATGCCAACGAGGGAGGAATGGAGAATGAAACTGATGGAATACGCAGAGATGGACAAATTAACATGTAAAATCAGAGACCAACGCGATCAGAGGTTCACCGAGGACTGGAACAAATTTACAGAGTATATCAAAACTGTGTGCGATCAGGAAATAACGCTTGTTGGATTTCAGGAAGCTTTGTGAAGAGAACAGTAAGGAATGTTGTTTAAAAGGAAAGATAAAATAAGGATTGTTAAAGTGCAACACATATTAAGGAATGTGAAAAGTTGTGAAAAATATGGAAATTGTCAGATAGGTTGACGGAAGTCTATAAGATGTATAAGTTAAACTGGATGTTAAATGGTAATTGGATTGGTTATTGTAAATTTGAATAAAAAATTAATTACAAAAAAAAAGAATTATAGAAATATTCTGTAAAGCAGATATGAAACTGTTCCTATGTATTAATTTAATTGAAAACTTAATATAAAATAAAACAATAATGTGTACCAGCAATTTGATACCTTTGACCATAAGTAAACAGCACTGAAATGTGTGATCACTTATTTAATTGTCAATAAGAGAAGCTATAACGATACTCCGTTGCAGTCAGAAGTGGCAAAATAACAAGCAGTTAAAGAATTCAGCGGTGCAAGTTTTGTCCCCTAAGGAGAGCTGCTGGATAGGATTATGATTAGCCAGGGGCGTCTCTCCGCCAGGCTCTGATGCGTTCTCCCAGTGGGAGAGAGGAGCTCTGCTACTGGAGGGCCCTGCTGCACCCTCTGAAGGCATGGGAATTTGAGAAGTTACCACCTGCAGTGTTCTCACCAACAGTAAACAGAATAGTGTTCCAAAAGGGGCCATTACTGGAGCAGGCCATTCAATCCATTCTTGCTATGCTCCCCTTAGAGGGAGCTAGTATTGGACAAAAGGCGGCAAAGGAAACCTGCCCACAGGTTTCAGCTCTACAAATGCAAGCAGCCTGGTTTCAAATGTTTCCCAGCTCCATATAGGAATGCTCAGTAAATTTCCTACAATGGTGAAAAAGAAAAGTCTAGTCATCAGAAGCAGGTCTCAATGTGCCACAATGGCTTATACTTAGATAAGTGCACCTAAGATTGCAGGCTTTATTTATTTATGTGACTTATTACCTGTTTTATATTAAAATCAATTCCAGGGTGGGGTACAAGATAAAAATATGTAAGACAATAAAGTAAAGCAATATGCAAAACCAAGAAACAACAACAACAGTCTAGTCATTTTAAAAATAATGACGCGAATTTTCAGTCTTCCAGAGGCAAAGCCTGAACTGGAATTTTTTTACCTAGGAATGCCCGGTCAGGCCAAAAAGACACCAGACGTAGAGTGCACTTTAAGTAAGTCTACATATGAATTAGATTAGAGGTGGAAAAGACATGTAGTCATCTTTCCTTGGCACCATTATATTTTAATATTTTATTATATTCTTGAGTGCTTTGCCAGTCCGTCTTTTAACTGCTTCAGGCAATCCAACTTCCATTACTTCCTTCCAAACTCACTTCTAAAAAACGAGCCCATGGTTTTAAGTGTACAAATCTGTGCAGGTCTAACAATTCAGGATTGTTGCATTTTCCCATCTCTCTTTTCCCCATACTCCAACACAGATAGAGTACAGCCAAGTTTATAAATCCATATGTTAACATGATCACTGCTATGAAAGCAACAGAGAGAGTCAAAGGTCCGACAGCAGAACATACCACTGGAGTCAGCCCATACTTTAAAAAATACCGTTTTTTCGCTCCATAAGATGCACCTTTTTCCTCCTAAAAAGTAAGGGGAAATGTCTGTGCGTCTTATGGAGCAAATGTGTGGTCGATCGCTGGCTCCCTTTCTGGCCCCGCCCCCTTGCCCAGGCCTCCACTGTTGAATGTTCTGCAAACGGAGGCTGTTTGTTTCCCCAGCGACATGTGACTGGCTGATTAGATTATCTGTCTGGAAACTGTAGAAACGGCTCCCTTTCCTTTCCTAAAGAAGCTGCAGAACTGCGAGTTGAACCCCATAAAAAACAGGATTCTTTTCCCTTTGCAAAGTAAGCTCAACAGCTTTAAGCTGATCCTCAAAAAAATGGGCTTTTCCCCTTTGCAAAAGGAGCTGCACAACTGTGAGCTGATCCCCCCAAAAATGGGGCTTTCCCCCTTTCCTCCTCTAAAAACTAGGTGCGTCTTATGGTCAGGTGAGTCTTATGGAGCAAAAAAATATGGTAACCCCAATAAGTCAACCCCAGAGGACAGTGTACATTTGTCAATATCATAATGCTGGTATCCAAATATTTGGTGCAACCACATTTGGAATATTGTGCACAGTGCTGGTTACCTCACCTGAAAAGGGATATTGTAGAGTTAGGAAAAGTTCAGAAAAGTGCAACGAAAATGAACAAGGGGGTGGAGTGAAGAAAGGTTGCAGAATTTGGGACTTTCGGTTTAGAGAAGAGGTGACTAAGAAGCGACATGATAAAATAGTACAAACTTATGCACGGGGATAGACACAAAAGGTTTTCTCCCTCTCTCAGAGCACTAGAACACACGGACATCTAAATAAGCTTAAAGTTGGAAGGTTCAGGACAGATAAAAGAAAACACTTCTTCACACAGTGCAGAGTTAAACTATAGAACTCACTATCCCAGGAGCCAGTGATGACATCCAATGTGGATGGCTTTAAAATAGGGTTAACAGCTACTAGCCATAATGCCAATGCTTTACTTCCACTTGTCACAGAAATTGACAGAAGGTGGACGGTGATCCACTGACACACGTTTGATCAATTTCCAGCAGACGAAGTGCGTGCTGGTTTTGGGGATACTTGCAAAGAACCCTAGACTTGGTGGCCCTTGGTCTTGACCTAGAAGGGCTCTTACGTTAATTTAAAACACATAGATTGTCCATGGAAATTCTAGCAAAAGAAAGACAGGCTCAGGGGGTGGGAAAAGCTTAGTGTCAGAGAGTGCATTCTTTGCATGCAAAAAAGGCCCTGGTTCACTCCCCAGCACCTCCAGGCAAGGCTGGAAAAGACTGTCTGAAATTCAAGATGACAAAACATTTAGTGTATATATATACACACACACACACCTTCCACTTAAACTCACAGCCTCCCCAAGCTGCTTTTGGTTAAAAAGAACAACAATCAGAAGTGATCGCATGCTATGTCTAGTCTGCACTAAGTAATGAGGGAGGAAACCCCAGTTACAGATCTTGCTGCTGCTTCCTCCACTCTGGAGCTTGTGTCCAGAGAAAGTGCAGAGAGACAAGCGGCTCTTGCTTCAATTGCTTTGTAATGCAAATGCAAAACTTGTGTTGACAAGAATGGTCATTTGCATCACAAATGCCTCTGCTCCACATTCTCTTATGCTTTAACCTTCCATGAGCCATTAACATAAATAGTGGAAGAGATGCACAAAAACTATTCTAGCCTCAAGTATGAAAGCACTCTAGGAGTTGCCCTGAGAACCAAATTAGGCGAGACATGTGATATTTGTGACAGGATCTCCTGACATTTTTTTCTAAAAACAGTGGGTCAAAGGAAAGTAGAGGAGCACATAAATAGCCCCCCCCCCATATGCTAGCCATCCTAAGAAAAAGATATGAAGCAAAACATGCAGGTATCCAAGCAATTTCTGTGAAATGAGTCAGCCTGGCTGCCAATGGGTGAACTAAATGGGTGGTTGAGACATAAGTTGTTGGATCCTGGCTACAAGAATCCCTGGCATCCTAAAGAGCTGTTTCTACCTTCCTTTTAGTGCACCTTTCCTGCTTCTATCTTATTTTCTAGTTCTTGGATTTGTTGCTCTGTTTGTTTTGCTTTGCTGCCTGCCAGCTACATGGAGCAGTCGGCAGGCAGCTACTTGAGAAGCTTTTTAAAAATATGTGTCTTGGAGAAGGACAATATTTTTGCTTGGTGCCTAAAGATATGTCCCTTAGCATTCCACAAGCAGGGAGCCACCACAGAAAAGGTCTGTTCTCATGTTGCCACCCTCTGTACCTCTGGTGGAGGAGGCTACATAACAAACATCTTAAAAGGGTGCTAAGCAACCCCAGAACATAAATAATACCACTAAAATTTCTGTACCTTTCTTTTGCAAGCAATGGGGAGAACTTAATGCTGAATATAAATCACTTTTCATGACACACTACTTATCAGAAAACAATACACTGCCCAGCAAGGCAACAAATCACCATGCAGCATTTTCTTTAAACTGTACTGAAACAATAAACTGGAATGCATTTGTCATTATATTTCTTTTGTGCTGTGCTAGGTAATTCTTTCTATTGAAAGCCAATTGTTTTGTGAACTGTTGATTATTTCTACATTTCAAAAGGGGGGGTGCAGGGATCAGTCAACTCTTTTCTGGAAATATATTTTGCCTGCACATGTGCAGTTTTGTGTACTCAGTTTTACTGCAGTACGTTTATCTGCAGTAAATTTATTTATAATTTTGTACTGTTATGAAATTAATGAAAAGTTGCTGCAGGTTAAAAATGTGAGTACATTCTGCTACCTGGGTTCTTATTCTTATAGCACATGCTGATATTGCTAGTATTATTTCTTTATGGTCTGTACTTGGGGTGTATGGGGTGTTAGGGGATGGGTAGTACCTCTGGTGGGGGACATGTCATGCTCCTTCTGGGATAGTTTGTCCACTTTTGGTCCCTGCCCTGCACTTGGCTCTCCCCTGTGGTTCCTAGAAGTTGTCAGTATGCAACTGTGGCCACACCCAGGAACAGCTTCAACTGGCTGGCTAAACCAGGTGAGGGTAGCCAATGGGTCTCAAGCTCTCAGTGAGTTAGGGACATTCCCTGCATGCAAAGACAGACTCTGGTGGATTGAGCCCAGTGAGGCCAATAGCGGGTCCTACAGACAAGAAGGTGGTTTCTGCACGTGCTGTAGAGGGAAGTGAGGGGCAGATGGGGCTTGTCAGGCTGGGAAGGTAGTCTATCTAGGAGAAGGAAAACTCTGGTCCTAAATCACTGGTGCCTTGAGAGATATCTTAAGGAGAAGAAAAGGCTAAGGAGTAAACCCTACAGAAATCCAGAGTGGAGTTCCTGAGACGGTTGGATGGTGCCTTGTATGCCTCCTTCCAGCAACTCCTGCAGCCAAATGTATTGCTCTGCTTTCCTTTGGACCACATCAGCAAGACTGAGAGGGGGGTATTGCCCAGGCCCTCCACACACACTGCTCAGGCTTGTTCCCCAAAGAGGTCACTCTGGTGCTTCTAATGAAGGGGTTTGACTTCACCCCCAGAGGTGTACCCCATTGTTTCTCAAGACAGATGGGTGCTCCCTCCAAAAAAGGGTATTTGGTTTTCTTTGTCATTTTTTAAAAAAAACTTAACAATTGACATTTCCTAGTCCTATTGCTATGATACAAAGAACCTACACATTGCATCTATCCCAGTTGGGACAACCTCTGTTTCCCAAAAAGTTCATGGCACCAGAAAATTGATGGAAGCTCAATATGATTTAATGCAGCAGCTACTAACTCATAAAGAAAAGAGATATGCCATGCTGGGTTTGCTCTACAGTTCCTTACTTCTGTATATTTACGATGAAAAGAGTTCTAAAACTGCTGAGCAGCCTCAAACACATTACATGTTCAGCAAAGTTACTGTACACAAGCCAGAAAATGCAGTTCCAGGTGCCTTGCAGCCAAATCCCTAATAAAGAAAATAAAAACTGCAAACCAAAGTATTCATACATTAGGGCAGGGGTCGCCAGTGTGGCACTAATAGCCACATAGGAGGTTTACCCTCAGGCTTGGAAGCATTTACATACTGAATTAGGTCAATAGGCACAAGGTCTCCAGACAAACTGGAAGAAGGTCATTATTTTTCGTACCCTGAACCCTGTTGCTGTTGTTTAGTCGTTTAGTTGTGTCCTACTCTTCATGACCCCATGGACCAGAGCACACCAGCCACTCCTGTCTTCCACTGCCTCCCACAGTTTGGTCAAACTCATGCTGATAGCTTCAAGAACACTGTCCAACCATCTCGTCCTCTGTCGCCCCCTTCTCCTTGTGCCCTCAATCTTTCCCAACATCAGGGTCTTTTCCAGGGAATCTTCTCTTCTCATGAGGTGGCCAAAGTATTGGAGCCTTAGCTTCACGATCTGTCCTTCCAGTGAGCACTCAGGGCTGATTTCCTTAAGAATGGAGAGGTTTGATCTTCTTGCAGTCCATGGGACTCTCAAGAGTCTCCTCCAGCACCATAATTCAAAAGCATCAATTCTTCGACGATCAGCCTTCTTTATGTTCCAGCTCTCACTTCCATACATCACTACTGGGAAAACCATAGCTTTAACTATACAGACATTTGTCAGCAAGGTGATGTCTCTGCTTTTTAAGATGGTGTCTAGGTTTGTCATTGCTTTTCTCCCAAGAAGCAGGCGTCTTTTAATTTCGTGACTGCTGTCACCATCTGCAGTGATCATGGAGCCCAATAAAGTAAAATCTCTCACTGCCTCCATTTCTTCACCTTCTATTTGCCAGGAGGTGATGGGACCAGTGGTCATGATCTTAGTTTTTTTTGATGTTGAGCTTCCGACCATATTTTGCGCTCTCCTCTTTCACCCTCATTAAAAGGTTCTTTAATTCCTCCTCACTTTCTGCCATCAAGGTTGTGTCATCTGCATATCTGAGGTTGTTGATATTTCTTCCGGAGATCTTAATTCCGGCTAGGGATTCATCCAGCCCAGCCTTTCACATGATGAATTCTGCATATAAGTTAAATAATCAGGGAGACAATAGACAGCCTTATCATACCCCTTTCCCAATTTTGAACCAATCAGTTATTCCATATCCAGTTCTAACTGTAGCTTCTTGTCCCACATAGAGATTTCTCAGGAGACAGATGAGGTGATCAGGCACTCCCTTTTTTTAAGAACTTGCCATAGTTTGCTGTGGTTGACACAGTCAAATGCTTTTGCGCAGTCAATGAAGCAGAAGTAGATGTTTTTCTGGAACTCTCCAGCTTTCTCCATAATCCAGCGCATGTTTGCAATTTGGTCTCTGGTTCGTCTGCCCCTTCTAAATCCAGCTTGCCCTACTGGGAGTTCTCGGTCTACATACCGCTTAAGCCTGCCTTGTAGAATTTTAAGCATAACCTTGATAGCATGTGAAATGAGTGTAACTGTACGGTAGTTGGAGCATTCTTTGGCACTGCCCTTCTTAGGGATTGGGATGTAGACTGATCTTCTCCAATCCTCTGGCCACTGCTGAGTTTTCCAAACTTACTAGCATATTGAGTATAGCACCTTAACAGCATCATCTTTTAAAATTTTAAATAGTTCAGCTGGAATATCATCACTTCCACTGGCCTTGTTATTAGCAGTGCTTTCTAAGGCCCATTTGACTTCACTCTCCAGGATGTCTGGCTCAAGGTCAGCAACCACACTACCTGGGGTGTATGAGACCTCCATATATTTCTGGTATAATTCCTCTGTGTATTCTTGCCACCTCTTCTTGATGTCTTCTGCTTCTGTTAGGTCCTTTCCACTTTTGTCCTTTATTATGGTAATCTTTGTACAAAATGTTCCTTTCTTATCTCCAATTTTCTTGAACAGATCTCTGGTTTTTCCCATTCTGTTGTTTTCCTCTATTTCTTTGCATTACTCCAGGTAAAATGGTGAATAATATACAAACTAAAATATGCAGTTTTTGAGCATCCATTTTGTGAAGAGCTTTCATTAACCCCTAGTGTACCATAACAGTAAACAGAAACGATATATTTTTCAGGGACAATAACAATTTTTTCCACATAGAGCAAATACCAATCACTACAATTATAATTAGTTGTTATAATCAGATGGGAGTCTCAGTACCCAAACTTCAAATTAGGAAAGGCAGATAATCTCATCCCCAGATAATATGGGGAAAGTGTTCTCTTATTCCCCTGTTTTTCCCAAGGGACCTCCATTTTTCTTGTTCTTTGTCTTATTTTCCTAACCTTCCTGGCCTCTTGTTTCCCTCTTTATCTATTTTTTCCCCTCCCCTCCCCTCCCCTCCTTTCCTTTCTCTTTCTTTGGCTTACTAAAAGTTTGGGGGCTTGAGCAGTTGGGGGGGAAAAGCTTAGAATAAACCCTGCACCTGCTACTGCTGATGTTTGGTCCCAGTCAATTATCCTGCATCCCCAGCTGTCATGTTAACATTATTCAGCCTCTGGACACATTCATAGTAACAAATTTATCAGCCAGAGAGCTGGCAACTAACATATTAAGACTCCAGCACCTACAAATGATCAGTATAATAGTGGTAAGAGAGAGCTCAAATCTTCTTCCTTGGTTGCCATTTTTGTTATACTGTACACACATGTGTATTCACTCCCCTTATTGAGCCTCCGATATTATTCACAAACGCCCTACCTGAAAACAACTACAGTACAGTATCTGAAATAAGCTAATGATCTCCTGTACGGCACTGATGAAAGCACATAATCTTGGCCTGACCTATAAAATGGACATCACAAAAGACTTTCTATCTAATACTTAAAGGACATGGGTGAATAGCAAATGAATGCAAAGTGACCTGAAGATTAAATGTTCTATGTAATATATTGTAGATAGCACAGCTATAATTGCAGCTGCCTGAAAATTATTCAGTTAGCATTGAGGCTGCTACTTCATTTCCTGTAATTACATAAATCCATATTTGACAACATAAGATGTGGTTTTTAATATTGAATCTAATAGTTAATAGCTCATAATGACTTTGGTCCCCCCCCCTTTTTGACTATATAGAACTACTATGTAAAAAGCCACAATATATTAATATATTATCTCAAGATGTTGGAAAGAAGTAAATGGAACAAGTTCCTTAAGGAACAACCTTGGATCCTATTTAATGCCATATTTTCATTAGTGATACTGGAGAGAGAAATAAAAATGTACTGATGGGATTGTAAAAAACAGAAATGGATTAAGAAATGGTGAAGGTATAGCAGATGACCTCACCAACTGGAATTCAATATTTATATTCTTAAAAGCTGGGGGGGGGTATTAAATGGAACCTTAGTCAACCACAATTACTATGAACCATTAAGTACTGTGACTGCAAATAATGCCTGTGTATTTCTTGGACTATTAAGAATGACATTTCTATGAAAGATAGGAAATAAAAAGACCACTGTGAAAGACACCAGTAAGATTTCAGTTAGTACACTCAGTTTAGTTAGGTCACTCAGGTTCAAAATGATGCTTGTGGATACAAGGATGCTTGTACACTCATATATTGGCTACTAAGCAAACTAGACAATTCCTTGTACTCAAGAAAATGCCACTCTGAAGGTTCACCATAACATCATGAGCAGAGGGTGGAAGAAAATGGACTTCTTGTTTTCAAAAAGGATCTATTGCTAGAACATCTGGAAACCTTACTAATCTTATTTACTACTACATTTAATACCTGCAATTTACACCTACAATGAGGCGAGTGTGTAAGACAGGCAACAGATAATAGTCAATATAGCATTTCAAAATTTTCTGAGGACGCCACAAGACCCTTAAAAGTAGAGTCACAGAATTGTAGTCCAACCCCCTGCAACGCAGGGCACTCAACTAGATAATACATGACAGATGGCCATCCATCGTCTGATTAAAAACCTCCAAGGAAGGAGACCCTACAACCTTTCACTGGAGTCTGTTCCACTGTTGAACAGCTCTGTTAGAAAGTTCTTTCTGATGTTTGTCAGAATCCTCTTTCTTGTAACTTGAATCCATTGGTTCAGGTCTAAACTCCAGAACAGGAGAAAACAAGCTTTCCCCATCTTCCATCTCACAGCCCTTTAGAGATTTGAAAATGGCTATCATATCTCCTCTCAGTCTCCTCTTACCCAGGATAAACATACCCAGTTCCCCCAACCATTCATCATACTTGGTTTCCAATCCCCTTATTATCTTGGTCACCCTAATCTGCATACATTCCAACTTGTCAATATCTCTCCTAAATTGTGGTGCCCAGAACTGGACACAGTACTCCAGGTGTGGTCTGACTATGGCAGAATAGAGCAGGACTTTGACTTCCCTTGATTGGGACACTATACTTCTGTTGCTGCAGTCTAGAATAGCATTGAGGGTTTTTGCTGCTGCATCACCCTGTTGACTCATATTAAGCTTGCAGTCTACTAATACCCCTGGATCCTTTTCACATGCACTACTGGCAAATCAGTGTCCTCCATCTTATATTGATGCTGGACTGCCCAGTAACAGAGAGAATATTTCACCATGGCCAAAATTGTTACTCTAATTGTTTGATCAGAGAAATCAACATTTGTTTATGTCTGTGAAAGTAACAATTTGAGGGCTGAGCCTTCCCCATTCCTAGAATGTGTTGCCAGCGTCGAATACTAGAAGAGGTTTGGCTCCCACTCAACAAGTATCCTTGTGAGCTGCTCTTTGTGTTTTTCCACTTGAGTGAATGACTGATATTTTATTGAATGGAAGGTCCATATAGTTCAGCATTCTGTGAATGTGAGATTCCCCATGCATGCCCATAATGCATTGCTGCAGGTGTTACTTTCTGCAGTTATGACTGGGTTGTATTCAATTAGTGTGCCTTCACTGACAGAAGACTCTGATTCACCAGAGCCTTCTATCAATCCAATGGAACAGGACTCCATGGTGATTTTTCCTTCCAGAATATCCCACACATTCCCTCCTTAGTGGAGGGACCTTTAAGAACAAAGTAGGAAGAGTGGAGCTGAAGGGGGAACACTAAAGAGCATCTTGGTACCTGTTCTGCTTATGGATGGCTGCAGCAGTGGAAGAATATCAGATGGATTCAACTCAATATGGAACTAGAGATAGTAGTTATTTCAGATGAAAAAAATTGGGGCAGATTAAACATTGTGCTAAATGGGCATTTCATGAAGATGATCTGAGGAAAGTGACTACTTTTAAAAAATAAGAAATTAAAAGCAACACTTACCACCTAAGGAAGCACAGGCTTGAGTTAAAGAACATAAATTAATCTATATGCAAATTATCTAATGTTAAAGACTTTGTTGGAGGATTATATTGATTCATTGATAATTATAATGAAACAAAAATTGGACAAATGATGCAAATTAGAGATATCATGGATTGGTAAAAGTTGCTGCAGTAAAAGTAAGCCACTTGTCTAAATGTATATTTCTTTTCTTTTTTTAATAACTAGCAATGAAACTACTGAAGAAGCTTAATGCAATTCAATTCCTGATAAATAGTTTCAAATGGAATAAACCTCCAGGCTAGATATAAGTATAATACAACAGAATGATAAGAAAGGGCAACTATCTTTTCCAAACATGACAAAATATTATCATATAGCAACTCTAACTGCACTAGGTCATTGCTCTAGAGATAATAATCTCTGTTGGGACTTGGCAGTTCAATCCTATTAAGAGAATGGATTCTAGAAGATAAGGAAGATAGAATCAAACTAGTGATAAAGTCTATTTTTGTTTGTGGCACTGTACGCAGGTCTTGGATTTTTCTAGACATTGCACCCATCACAGTTATATAGCCTCTGTTCCTTGGTCCATTTCACACAGTAATACCAAATAAAATGAGATGGTCTATGGAATGAGCAGGATTGTGTCTTCTGGTTCTACCTAAAAGCTTCTGATTGCTGAGCTCCAGAGCTGTGGTCAGGCCCCCAAACTCTTATCTACATGCTAAGATTAGGGTTGATGCTGAGCAGTGGCGTAGCGTGGGGGGTGCAGGGGGGGCCAGCCGCACCGGGCGCAACATCTGGGGGGGCACGCATGCACTCGCAGCTCTCTGCCCCTACCTGGAGGGGGCGCAAATTACTTGCCTTGCCCCGGGTGCTGACAACCCACGCTATGCCACTGATGCTGAGACTAGGGCTACAGGCACACAGCAGTGTATTCCATTTTCATGTTTCCCTGTTAATTTTAGCATTGTATTGATGTGAAAGCCATTCCCTGAATGACAGTGCAATACCGTACAGTGAAACTATAGTGGAACAGAGTACAATGGTACCTCGGGTTATGAACTTAATTCGTTCTGGAGGTCTGTTCTTAACCTGAAACCGTTCTTAACCTGAGGCATGCTTTTGCTAATGGGGCCTCCCGCTGCTGCTGGCTCGCGATTTCTGTTCTCATCCTGGGGCAAAGTTTGTAACCCGAGGTACTACTTCTGGGTTAGTGGTGCTTGTAATCCGAAGCATTTGTAATCCAAGGTGTTTGTAACCTGAGGTATCACTGTACAGGTTTAGCACTCATTTCCACATTTGCAAATGGATTTGGCGGGGATTTGCTCATTGAAATGTGCACTAAAGTTGGACGTCATTCCACTCTAGTTCCATAAGTGGCTTTTAAGCCGTGTGAAAGCACAAATATAATGTGGAAATTAGTTGTGGGTAAGTTGTGACCTGTGGGGAAAAAAAGTAGTTTAGGGGAAATTCTAGGCCCTGATGCTTTTATTCCTGATGCTTTTGTTTAATTTACGCCATGTGTTGGCAGGTTACATCATACCATGCCTCTCCAACAGTACATTTTCTTGACACTTTTGTTTTCAGTGAAATAGGATTATTTTTCAAAGCTCCCTAGCACGCTTGTATTCAGTTTGGCAGGACATAATTTCTGCAGGCTTGATCTAACCACCATCTTACTGTCTTCTGTTCAGAAACATTTTCTACTTCAAGCCTACACCCTGTTGTTTAACTGGCTGCATTCTCACACAACATCAAAATACAAGTGGTGGCAGTGTGTGGATTTATAAAAACAATGTCTAAAAATTCTTGCAGTTTTTCACAGATATCTTGTTTAGAAGAGCGAAAATGGGAAAATTAAAAAATGAAACTATTACAGGAAAAATATGTGCGAGTTAGTAAACAGGGTGCCATGCTGGTTCTAAGACTAAAAAACTCCTGAATATTTGAGCGTAGAGTCAGTGCAGATAGACACACACAGCTGGATGTATGATTGGAGGGTTGTTGGTTTTTTAGGAGGACTTGTGGGGAGTGTTGCTCACCTCATCAGTATTCATTTTAAAGGGTTTTTATTTTTATGAAGCCAAAAAGCAAATATAGAATTTGAAGCAAACATGCCATAAGGCATACCTCCCTCCCCACCTTATAACAGGTTAATAAATATTAATATAGTTCTACTTGCCTTTAACGTATTGCCATCTAAACAAGATCAGAATGTCCATACAGCAATACAGTAATTAATATAATACAATACAATATATAATGAAAACAGCAACTAGTTAAAAAAAAAGTCTTCTGTGTGTGTCAGGGAGAATTTGGAGGAGCAAGTGATAGAAGAGGCGGAGCAGGGATGCTGTGGAGCCCTTCAACCGCCCAGAGACAGAGGAAGCAGAAGAGAGGGCGGAGATTAGCCAGGAGGAGGAAGGGCTCAGGGATGCACGGGAATTGAAGAAAGCCACTCCCCAAATCTGACTCAAAGGGGATCGGATGTGTGAACTTGAACTGTACCTGTTTCTTGTACATATGTAATAAAGACTGTAAATACCGAGCTGACTGTGCTGGGGTGTTAATGCGAAGGGGAGACACCACCTGTACAGTGTGGCATCACGATACCCATATTTGCTGATTCACCAGTGAATGCTTGTCTTTCAGTCCTGTTTCATTTGTGTATATGATAAAAGGCCGCCAAATGGCATAGAAAGTGGTTGGTTTCACAGATGCTTTTCAATACTTTAGCATCATGAGTTTTGAGCCAAGGAATTGTAAAGCTTGGAGACACTTATAGAAAAGAGAGAACCAATTTTCTCAACTATCATTACATCTGCAATTTATTGTTAAGTGATGTCTTCATATTGTAAAGTTCTAGGATTTTGTGTCTGATTGTGTGACACAAGTCAACATTTTTACACAGAGGCACTTGACAGAATAACCCAAAAGAAGATAAGCTCACATTTTGAGGAACTCATCTGTAATCTTAATAGAATTTTATGTATATATATTTAAAAAAGAATACTGCAGTTCTGTAAATGTCTTATTCTGTGAAGCTCATACTGAGGTAACTGAGTACAGGATTGTAGCCTAAATCATTGAAAGAATGTGTCAATTTCCACTTTTTATAATTACAGTATGCTAAAAAAAGGAAATCGTTTGTGACAGGAACTGCAACATTGTGTGTTAATTGAATTCATGGATTTTGTATCTCAAACTCAATTTCATTTGCCTAAAGCAGAAAACAGTGTCTTAAGAATATGCTTCCTGAGGAGAAAGCAATTATTGAGGAATAGGTTCCCTTATCACGTTCTTAATGTGCGTGCTAAAAGCAGAGAGAAAAATAACAGTTTTGACATACAATTCCATGTATGTACTGTCATACACAGAAAACAGGGATCACACTATATTTATTATGTGTATACATAATGACCTCTGAAATAGTGCTTCTATTGACCCATCAGTTTTATCATGTCTGCAACAAGACATCTCCTGTTTGAGATCAGTAACAGAAAATGGATCCTGCTCATTTTTTTAAAATGTCAAAAGGATGGCACATTGCCCACATACACAAATCTGCAAATGTAGAATTAGGCCTGCTTGTGGGCTGACAATAAGCTACAGTTGTTCTCTGTAGGAGAGACCATTTCCTTTCCACCCCACATAGAATGCCATGGTAGTTTGGAGTAAGGAACAAGTGGTTCAAGCAGTGCTTCCTTTCTGCAAGAACCAAAAGTACAGCATCCCAATCCCCACAGTAGTCAACCGGATGCCTCCATGACGCCCACAAACAGGACACGGAAACAGGCCTTTCCTGCTGTTGTTCCCCCAGCATTTGGCACTTGGAGGTATACAGTCTCTGAATCTGGAGGCTACACACACCCATCATGGCTAGCGGCCACTGAATATTAATTCAATTTTTAATTCAAAAAATTTAAACACGTTGGCAGTAAAATTGAACGCATTATTGACAAGAAAAGGAAGGCCTTTCAGATCTGGCAAAGAGATAGAAACTGCGCCAATAAGAAAATGTCAATGCTAAGGCGGAGGTTCAAAGAAGAACCAGAGAACTAAAGAACACCTGGTGGATAAAAAAAAAAAAAAGCTCAAGAGATCCAGCACTTATCCAATACTCATTATGCACAGGGCTTCTTTAAAGCCACAAAGACCTTCTATGGGCCAGTAAACTATGGTATAGTTTCTTCTAAAAAATAAAGAAACTACTGTATTGCATTGCCCTGGAAAGAACATTACCAGCATCTCCTTAACCGCAGCTTCCCCATAGCTGCTGTCACAAATCCCACAAAAACAAATTAGAGATAAGCTTGCAGTATCTCCACATCTAGAAGAGTTGTGTACAGCTATTAACCAAACGAAAGACAACAAAGCCAGCAGACCTGATGGGTTACCTGCCGAAGTCTTCAAAGAGGGTGGAATTGAACTTACACAACTTCACAAGCTCATTAAAAAAAAATTGAGAGAGAGAGGAGATCCCAGCAGACTTCAAGGATGCCAAAATCATCAATTTTTTTTTTTAAAAAGGTGACAGAACGGACTGCGGAAATTATCAAGAGATCTCTTTATTAGCTGCGGCTGGCAAAATTCTTGCAAGGATCTTACCAAACCGTCTCCTAACTATATCCAAGGATATCCTTCCTGAATCCCAAAATGGTTTTTGACCTTCTAGGGTGATAGTGCATATTATTTTCACTGCTTGACAGCTCCCTAGCCAGACACTTCAGCTCACCAGTGATTGGCTGGTGAGCCCTGCAAGTGAGTCTTCTTGGCTGTTGGTGTGGTAAGAGGAGACAGATGTGCACCCTCCCACTGCACCAAAGCCTGAAGAAGGGAGGCCAGTCCAGCCATGGCCATGCAGGGGCCACAACTGCAGCTCCCACCAAATCGGATGAGAATGAGCATTAACACAAGGACATTTTAATGACAGTTCTGAGCAGGCCCCACTCAAAGGAATGGAGTCTGTAGATGTCTTTTTTAGGTTATTTCCCACGGTTTTGTAAAGTGAAAAATAAGCCATAAGGTTACAAACTTTCCCATGATGACACTTTTCAAGTCATTAACTTTGGAATGCTGCCAAAGAAGCCATGGAACTTTTATTTTAGTGAGCCTATTGCAGGTTAAGTGCTTTAAGGGGTGACATGGGACAGGCAGGCTGAGCCTACAAACAATGATGAATGTGTGAGGCTCTGCATGAGTACAGCTTTATGTACACTAATTTGTAAATACAAATCACATTTCTCCTACGCAACACCAAGATTAGAAAAATATATTTCCTCTCAAAGCCACAAATCGTTGGTAACCCAGCTGCCTCATTATACTTCCTCCTTTTTGTATTATGTCTTTCTTCATAATTTTTTAATACTTCAAATAAATTTACCTATTTGCCTGGGCTGGTTTTTGCTAGATACTTTTACTTTATCCAGAAAAGCTAACCACAATATTTTAAAATTAATATTTTTTTCAGTATTTTCATATTTTAATTTGACTTCCTCAGAAAAGCACTTCAAAGCCACTCTTGTCAACCAATGTCATTATTATGTCAGGTGACTGACAGGTGGGTGACCCTATCCACCTGTCAAACGTGGCTCATGGAAGCTTGTGAAGATGAAGATATTTGTTTGCCAGTCTGGGTCCTCAACCCTGATGGTAAAGTTGTAAAAGCATTATAACTGACAGTGTTCAAAGAATTATCTCTGGGGAAACTACATGAAACCAGTGCTGGAACTGCTTTTTGACATGTGCATATAACATATAGAAAAATTACCATGTGACCTGCATGGAATTACCCTCAAAGGAAGTGAACAACTCCATGAATCCTTCGTATACTACAAAAAACTGGTTCTAACTTCATTAGAAGACACTCTCCCCACCTGGTCCACCTCCAGATGTTTTGGACCACAACTGCCATCATCCCTGACCACTGGCAATGCTGACTGAGGCCGATGGAATTTTTAGTCCAAAGCATCTCCAAGGTTCTTGTTGAGGAAGGCTAAATTAAAGTGATATTGGGGAGTCTATATTTAAAACATATCCCTACTTTTTCAGGAGGAGGAGGACAACTTTTTAAGATGATTTTTCTTTTTGGCTGAGCAAAACAAACCATGGTATATCTGAATATAAGAAGCTGCCTTATAATGTCAGACTATTGTTCTATCAAGCTCAGTATCAAGCACAGACTTGCAGCATCTCGCTAGTGTTTCATACAGGAATCTTCATACAGCCCTACCTGGAGATTCTAGGGATTGGACAGGGCCTTTTGCACACAAAGTGAAGCATGTGCTCTACCTCAGATCTAAAGCCTTAACCTGCTCTCCCTTCCAATGGCCTCAAAGGTGTAGTTTAGCAACAAAACACCCCTGAAATGCAGCTGGTGAAGTTCATAACTGAGTGGAGATTTAAATCTGGATCATGTCCAAATCTAACACGCTAGCCCAGGCTCCCTCAAACTCGACCCTCCAGATGTTTTTAGACTACAATTTCCATCATGCCTGACCACTGGTCCTGCTAGCTAGGAATCATGGCAGTTGTAGGCCAAAAACATCTGGAGGGCCAAGACTGAGGAAGCCTGCGCTAGCCAATAGAAGGCATACTGATCCACAATATAATCCAGGGAAACACTGGTTGTCACATTTTGTTTGGAACTGGTATGCCAGCCCCCCCCCCAATTTATAAATCCCCACATGTCTCAGCTGTTCTACTGAGGCTTTCCTGACCTCCGCTTTGTCTGTGTTGCAAGTTATTATCTACCTCTCTTCACCTTTGTCTTGTCTGTCGTCTATTGCAAAGGCTTTTCAACAGCAGCAACTGTCTCACTTCTGTGCTATGTAAAACGCCCAACACTAAACAGTAAGTAGCAGGGAGAACTTCATGAAGTTTAGGAATATAAAAAACACCATATTGGATAACCAGTCCACACCTCATATTTTTCAGATGAGGATGTCAGTATATTACAATATGCACAATGAGATAATGTTTGTCTGTAGGCAAACTCCCTCCTAAACTTGAGTGCTTACCGTATTTTTCCCTCTATAACACGCAGATTTTTTCTCCTAAAAAGGAAGGGGAAATGTCTGTGCGTGTTATTGAGCGAATGTGTGGTCCCTGGAGCCAAATGGCAAAAAAAATCAGGCAAAAATCAAATCGCGCGTCTCGGAGAAGGGAAACCTGAAAAGAGGAAGTGGCTGCTTTCCTGCATTCTGCCTCAGGGTCTTACTGCCCACCCTCCTCTGTTTCCTTGCTGTGTTTGCTCAAACGGAACAAAGAGCAGGGAAAGCCCCTCCCCTCCAGGCAAGCAGAGTGTCGTCTCTGTGCTCCGGTGCTGCTGAAAACATGCAGGAGGGAGAGAGAGAGAGAGAGAGAGAGAGAGAGAGAGAGAGAGAGCTGGCTGGCTTGGGTGGGTAGGTGAGGGAAAACTTTTGCCTTCCTTTCCTCCCTCCCGTTATACCCCTCTCCTGCATTCTTAGCCAGCTGCTTCTCTGCACACCCCTCTCGTGCTCCTTGTCCATTCTGTATTTTTCCTTCCTTCCCCACTTAAAATGTGGTTAAAAAGCATGGATCCACATGGATCCTCAGGATCTTTGCATTGGGTCACCCCAAATTCACCATCAGATCACATAGCATGTCCATGGCTACAGCCTGCCCCCCAAAAATCACACACGCACTGTTGCCTGGGGCTGCAATGGTGCAAAAATGTGGTTAAAAAGCATGGATCCACATGGATCCTCAGGATCTTTGCATTGGGTCACCCCAAATTCACCATCAGATCACATAGCATGTCCATGGCTACAGCCTGCCCCCCCCCAAATCACACACCCACTGTTGCCTGGGGCTGCAATGGTGCAAAAACGTGGTTACAAAGCATGGATCCACAGGGATTCTCAGGATTTTTGCATTGGGTCACCCCAAATTCACCATCAGATCACATGTCTGTGGCCACAGCATGAAGCACAAAAATGATACATCCACTGTTTCATTCAGAATGTTTTTTCCCTTGTTTTCCTCCTCTAAAAACGATGTGCGTGTTATGGTCAGGTGCGTGTTATCGAGCGAAAAATACGGTAGATACTGACTTTAAAGTCTGAGTCATAAGGGCTTAGATCACTTCCAAAACATTTGCAATGTGGAAATTACAACCCAATGGAAGCAGGGAGGAAAAGTAGAGCTGCTATTATTTTGAGAAATTGCCTTACTTTTCAATTCTGGGTTGCTTTTTGAACACCATGTGCTTAGTTTAGGGTTGCCATATGTGGAATTTCCAGGACATACCCAGAATACTGTGATCGAAAGCAGTGTCTGGGTGGAAATAAGCAGAATCCGGATGTATGGCAAGCCATGTCGGTGGTGCCAATTTTGCTGATTTTTGTAAATTTGCAGTTTCCAGGGATACTTCCTGGAACCTCCAGTAAGTCCACATATTGCTAAGAGGTCTTTGCTCTTATCAGCCATGACATACAGACCCAAGTGTATTTCCTATGTAAGGGTTTACAGATAAGTTATGGCAGTCATGCACAAGCGACTATTTTCTCAGAAGATTGGAAGTAAACAAAAATCATCCTTCTTCGTTTCCTGAATAAGGACAAGATAATGTTATTAGAACTGTTATTAGCAATGTGACAAAGAGTCACAAGAAAACTCTTCACATCTTCAAGACATAAGACATGGACAGGAAATGGAGAGCACGGTCAAGCCACATTCAGAACTACAGGCTTCTCATTGCAGAAGTACTCCTGAGACTGCAGACATGGAGTTACAGCTAAAATAGAAAAATGTTTGAGGAAAGGAGGAGAGAGAAAATAACAGCCTTGCTAGATTTTTCTGCTTTCAGGCAGTTGCCTGCGATGTTCTCATCCCCCTCTGCAGATTAGAACTTTTGTGGGTTCCTTTATGCTTGGCTGACATCTGTTAATGTCCTCTCAGCCACCCCTCTCAATCGTGTCCCTTGCTTGCTCATCTACCATGCAAATCCTTTGTACTAAAGGCTACCTTACAGACATGCACCAAAGTTACAACCAGTAGAAAAAGCATCTGGTTCCTTCATTTAAAAGGGAAATGAAAATGAATGGAAGTGACAATACAAATGGTACAAATGCAGCTCTAACAAGTGAACAATGAAGCTATTAATGAAAATGAATGGAGTAACAAAATGACTTTTTTATGCACACATCTAATTGAATTAAGCTTCGTGTTTATCATTCATTATGTAATATTGACACATAATTTACATTTCATTAAAATAAAAGGAAATCTATCGGGCTTACATTGTTTAGAACCACAGACGTTATGCCTTTAAACTCTTAGCATTTCTAGCAAGATACATGAATGGTTTTCCAAGACTGACTTACATGTTTCACATGTGATACAAAAAGGAGAATGCCATTCCTTTAAGTGACAACTGAATCAAATTTCTCCACCATCCCTACTCTTTCCATTGGTGGAAAGGACGGATATTCAGGGCAGGCTCTTACTGGAAAAGTGGGGGGGGGGGACAGCCAATGTCCACTGATTTACTGTAGCCCTGCTTCCAATATCACCTCCCACAACGTTCTAGAGAGTCCCATAATGGAACAGCTTTTCAAGATGCTGCAGGATGACAGAGGGTTTAGTGAAGATTGGCTCCAACCTTTCCTCATGTGGAAGCATTCTATGAGTGGAGCTCCACTCATGGGAACTCTAGATTTGTACCAGAACAAATATCAATATAGGTGCTAAAAGAATGACTTTGCATTTGCTTTCAACCATCTGGTATGGAAAACCCCCTAAGAAGTTTGATATGAGCACCTTTATCCATTCCATTATAAAACATTCATTTCTTTATAAATCTGGCATCCACTCCATGTGGGAGTAGAAAATGCTTAAGAGACTCCGGCAGCTAAGAATGCCAAGTATTTGTTGCCAACTGTGTCTGCCCCCCCCCCAAATAAAAGGCTCCAGCAGACACACTTTTATGTTTATATACTCTCCCCCTCAAGTTATTCTTTCAGTAACAGAAAAGAAGGTAATAGCTGGTACATACTTTTAAGGCTTTGTGCTGACCTACTGCTTTTCATTCAAGTAACAAGAAGAGGGAAACAATATTCTGGTGCATTTGAAAAATGGCCAAGAAAGCAGAATCAGGCTTATACAGTTGATAAAAACATTTTTTTAAATTATTGGAGAGGTAGCAGTTCTCACCACCTTTGACTCAAATCAAAATCATTTTCCCATGAAAAATCTTTTCCAGATGCTTCAGGGATGCAACTGTATAGAAATGTGAAATAAAAGCAATCACCCCCTCACTTGCTAAAGTTCACTAACTGTGAGAACAAGCCCTTAACAAAAAATGCTCTGCTAAATACATTGTAAAGCAGATTCCTGGACTGTTGCCTCTGGGTCCTCTGTCCCCCCTGCACAACCCTTTGGATCTTCAATTTGAAATGTCCGTGTGGTCTTCAGGTTCCTGGGGCTGGTTTCAGCTACTTAGTCCTAATAACAGAAGCCCATGTAAGGGCGTCTGCTAGAGCAATGAGACTTCCTCATTCTCCCCCCACTGCCCCTCAAATTGGCTTAGGGGAGGTTCAGGAGAACCCTAGAACAACATGCATGGAGGGGAAGGGGGATTGTTTAATCTGGCAAGCTGTAGCAAAGCAACATAAAAATGTGATATATACTTCAACACTCAGAAATAATTTTCAAAGACATATTATGAAAAATATTAAAACTAAGTTTGTGTCGCAAGATAAGAATCATGTCATATAGAAGACAGGGCTGCTGTATTTGTTTAGAATGACAGCTTACAAAAGCAACAAGTGGCGGTACCATGTTGCACACAGGCAACATCCATCTTCATTAAACTGATTAGTAAAGAGGTTTGTTCTATGGGAACAACACTCCTTCTGTCTGCAGCACTGCTGTTCTAAAAGGAAAAACCTCACACAGGGCTTTGGGCTGCAGCTGGAAAGAGGTACAGACAAGAGTTTCTACTGTAGCCTCTGCTTCCTTAAGACTGATCACACCTCTTTCTTTTGGTTAATATGACCAGGAAAAAAGTCAACAAAGTTCCATGGTGGAAAGTTATTTAACGTGTGTGTGCATTAATGGTGAGATGAAGTGCAGAGTGGTGAGCTGCTCAATTGAGATTAAACTTCACTGCTTGTGTTCATCATATTTCACTTCTAAATTGATAATACATAAAAGCATTTACAGTAGTTTCTAACCACATAGATTTTTATGCCGCTCTCCTGCTGACCCTTACACTTTCATATCCCCTCCCCCATAAAAGTGGGATCATCAGCTGCTCAATACGGCTGTTGCACATAAAATAAATCCTCCTTTCTTACTAGTTACACAATCTCATTCATTTCTTGCTAAACTGTTTTATAACATTCATGTCAAATCATTCTGCAGCTGCTACCCAATTCCTAATCGTCCCCATGCTTTGTCTCTTTCAACAGGGCTACCCTTCCCAAAGCAGCTTGAACTCTGCCATTGCACTGTTTGCCTTTTTCTCTTTGCTGGCTCAAAGTTTCCAGGCCAGACAAAGAATACACCAACACACACCCTAGGCAGCTGCAAAAAAATATAGCAGCTTTACTGAGGAAAGAGAAACAAGCTCCAGATATTTTCAGTGCTTTTGTGGAATGCTGAGTAGGAATAGCCCACTTCCACTTTTCACTGGCCAGCAGTATTTGAAGAATGGATTATTGCCAACAATATTCTGTCTCCAACATTATCAGGTTTAACTTGCAACTGCTAGATCCAAATCCAGAATCCCTGAGCATAGATGAGGAGCTAAACTATACAATGGATATATCATTCTGCCCCGACACTGAGGTCCAGCGCCGAGGGCCTTCTGGCGGTTCCCTCGCTGTGAGAAGCCAAGTTACAGGGAACCAGGCAGAGGGCCTTCTTGGTAGTGGCACCTGCCCTGTGAAACGCCCTCCCACCAGATGTCAAAAAGAAAAACAACTACCAGACTTTTAGAAGACATCTGAAGGCAGCCCTGTTTAGGGAAGCTTTTAATGTTTGATGGACTATTGTATTTTAATATTTTGTTGGAAGCTACCCAGAGTGACTGGGGAAACCCAGCCAGATGGGCGGGGTATAATTAATTAATTAATTATATTATTTTATTATTATTATCCCATTCCTGACCACTGGCCATGCTGGTTGATGGGCCCTCTGGAGCAGGTTTTGGGAGCACACAGGGAGAGGAGAGGAGAGGAGAGGAGAGGAGAGGAGAGGAGAGGAGAGGAGAGGAGAGGAGAAGAGAGGAGAGGAGAGGAGAGGAAAGTCCTGTTATAAGAGCACAATGCGGCTCATGTAGTATATATTGCACAATATTTTTTTTAGAAAAACGAACGAACTGCAAAATGTCGAGTAATTCTGATCACCAAATTCTCATCAGCAACCAGTTACTTGACATCCTGCTTGCCAATTTGTGATCTCATAAACCTTCTGGTCACAGAATAGAATGCGTTCATCTGTTGGTGAGCTCCTGATGTGCCAACAATATTCAACCATGCAGGCAGCAACTGAGAAATAGCCAGAAGCAGTATTGCAAAACTGAGATTATCTGCATGTGTAAAAATGCACCAAGAGGAGAGCTGTTTGAAACAAAGTTCAGAGATGGAATTCAGAGAAGCTTGTGTGCAGAGCACACCCAAAAAGAGGCCCCAAGAAGAGCTAGAGAGCCTGGAAATAGAGAAGACCTCAGATCACCTTGTAGTGTTAGTGGAATAAACCTTGGAAGGGCCCTTCTTCCTTCCCTTACTACACAGTCAACTACTTCCACTGCATACTGAAAAGGAATTGTTGAATCCTGTGCAAGGTTTCTTGATATCTTTTAGCAGGATGCACATTGAAGGGTCCAAATCTACACTGGCACAAATGAAAGAAGGGGTAGTTCAGAACAAAACAAATAAAACAAAAACCAACAAGTGTAAATATCTCCAAATCACTTGGTAAAACTGCAGGAGAGGGAGGGGGGATAACTGTGGTGTGCTATTTGTTGTTACACTGTATTTTCTTTTCCTTCCTTTGTAAAATTATGAAAATCAAATCAAAAATTTTTCTGGGGGGGGAGGAAACAACTCACCTCCCTTTTCAGAAGGCAAAAGGACAACCCTTCTTGTTGACACAACCCTACCTATCACAGAATTGCTGTAGGTATGCATTTTTTCTTTATTTAATAAACTTTGTATACTGTTTAATCATAAAAACTTCTAAACTGTTTTCATCAAAAATGTACATTATTGATTTTCATTACCATACTGTTGTGTATCAGTGACTAAAGACATAGTAACTTTGAGAGGAATGAATCACCTTTTTATTATAAAAGAAGTATTTGGGCAAATCTATCAAGAGCACCTCTGCATATACTATATACAGCATAAGTTGAAGGGTTTCTTAATTATTATTATAAAAACATTACTGAATAGTCCTTGAAAGGAATCTTTCTGTGATCCCTCTAAGGCTACGAAATATTAGCTTTTATCCCTGCATGCCTAACATGGTTATTTCACAGCTCTGCATCTCTGAAATAATCCTGGAGGGAAATAGCATCTTTCAATTACAGTGAGTTCCTGATTATCCGGAAACAGTTTATCTGATTTTCAGATTATCTGTGCCCGAAGGTCAGGAACTGGCTGCAAAAATGAGGGTGAAAAGCCCAGCCTCTCTAAAACCTGAGAGAAGTAGGTTGGCTAATGCCAAGTGATGGTTAAGGACTACCTTCATTTGCTGCTCTCCCCTTACAACTGTGGATGTGTTGGGCACTGGGTTAACTAGGCCATTCTTGTATGCAGTCACACATTCTACATTATATGTTCTGCAGAACATGTGACTTTGAAAGAAAGAACAAATTTAGTCAAAGTTTTATAATCCCTCTCTCACTAATTTCAACAACAACCCAATGGTGGGAAGAAGTACAGTGGTACCTTGGGTTACATACGCTTCAGGTTACAGACTCCGCTAACCCAGAAATATTATCTCGGGTTAAGAAATTCGCTTCAGGATGAGAACAGAAATGGTGCTCCGGCGGCGTGGGAGGCCCCATTAGCTAAAGTGGTGCTTCAGGTTAAGAACAGTTTCAAGTTAAGAACGGACCTCTGGAACGAATTAAGTACTTAACCTGAGGTACCACTGTACAGTCATTTTTCTTATCCACAAGTTTACAGTACCATGCACAGGAACAGATTCATGTCGCCACTTTCTGCTCCAGCACGTGACAATGAATTGCTAATTACTATAGAACAAGAATGAGGGCTGGAAATGCCACTTAAATAGACTCTGCACAATAGGTTCACAATGTTAATTCTGTTCCTGATACCATATGTCAGGCACGTCCAACTCCCAAGAGACTGCGATCTACTCCCAGTATAAAATATCCTGGCAGTGGTCTACCCGTTGTCATTGGAGGGAGGAGGAGCGTGCGTGGGGTGGGTGGGTGGATTGGCTAGAGTTGTTGAGCTTTTTGGGGGACAGGATGGCCCAGAGTTCTTCGGCTTTTATTTGTTAAACTTTATTTAATCCCACAATTGACAAGGGTCCCGCGATCTACTAGGATCAGCCGGGGATCTACTAGTAGATCACAATCTACTGGTTGGACATGCCTGCCGTATGTAATTAAAAGTGATTTTTATTATGAAAATATTCTGTAAACCAGTTAGAGAACCTCTCAGGACCATACAGTGGTATATAAGAATTCTCAAGAAACATATGATACAAATTCCTTGTTTACTGTATCTAAACCTAGAGGCTCTACAGCTCACTGCACATCACTCCCCACAGAGACCTCTCCATGTCAATAAGTCATTGTGCTGTCGGAAACCGACAGATTGTGCTTGAACAGTTTTCTGGATCCAACTCCAAGACTACCATCTGGAAACTAAGTAGAAGTACAGCCAGTCATGTCACAATGAACATATTGCATTAAGAAAGCTTCACTGTTTTCCAGTTTAACCATGGACATAATTCAACTTACTATTTTTTTTTTAACATTTAAAGCCCCAAACAGTCCAGAGTAAATGTATTTGGAATACTGATTTCTTCCCATACAAACCAGCCCAGCAGCTGAGCTAATTATGGGAAGCCTGTCCGTACTTTTCACCGCCTTCAGAGGATAAGTAGTGATCTATCAGGGCTACCTCAGCAGTTGGACTCCAACTGTGAAACTCCCTCCCTTGGTAGATGTGCCCAACACGTACTTTATTATTTTATTAGATGCCAGATGAAGGCTCTCATCTTCACCTGAGCTTTCTCTTGATTGTATTAGTTACTAGGTAATAATGTAAATGTGATTGCTTATCTGTTATTGTTCTGCACAGTCAAGCTTTTATAGTTTCATCCATCTATATGCCTAGTTTTCATTTGCTCCTTATTGTTTTTATTGTTGCATTTTTTGTGCTAGATATTTTTACCTTTTGTGAACAACCTTCAGTATCACAGCAGGCACAAATGTGCCATGGCAATATAACAACTAAAATAAAGTATGAATAACACTGGTTTCTGTACTGTGTCACTCACCTTCTTTGACAAATGCCTTTGGAAATCAAACATGTAAGTTCTATATTTCAGTTCCTCCATTCCCTGGTTTTATATAAGTGCTTCATTTTACAGACTCACATATGTTGCTTTTTACGTAAAAAAATATTTTACATTTTATTACTAAGTGAATACAACAGTTCTTCTTGTTTTGGTCATAGTTTCTTTCCTGTCATATAAGCTGCCCAAAGTGTGGTTAATAATAAATATATTGCTATGGAACAGTAGGCAAACAGTTGACAAAGACATAGAATCATAGAACTGTAGAGTTGGAAGAGACCACAAGGGTCATCTAGTCCAGCCCCCTGCAATGCAGGAATCTTTTGCCCAATGTGGGGCTTGAACCCATGAGCCTGAGATTAAGAGTCTCATGCTCTGCCAACTGAGCTATCAATATGGATTTCATCTGAACCTGTCCTTTATTAAGATCTTCATCAGATGCCTTGTTAAGAATATCCCCACCTTTGAATGTGACATAGGAGGTGACAGGATACAGGGCCTTTTCAGTTGTGGTGCCTGAATTATTAAGGACCTCCCTCTGTCCATAATCATTTTTAATGAATATCAGCTGAGTTCAGGGCTGTTTATGGAAAATTTTAAGTGTATTTTTACTGGTGTTATAAGTATTTGTTCTGCTGTTCTTATGTCTTTTAAAAAGCTTTATTGTGTTGACTGTTTTTAACTGCTGACTCTCCTGTTGTTGGTTTGTTTATTCGGCTTATTATATAGATTTTAGTTATGTTGTACACTCTCTGGAAGTTAAAGTTTAGAGGCAGGAATTTTTTTCAAATAAACTAACTAAGCATATTTAGGTCTATTGATCAAGAGCTTCAGCAAAACCCACCTTTTCTTATAAGCATAATGCACAAAGAAATTAAGTATGTTTTGCCCAATTTATAAAATAGAAAACAGCAACATGCTACTTCTCATAAGTATTGTTTGAAAGATTAAAATAAATAAGTCACGGCTAGTTTTTGAGTGTGTCTAAATGTCCCATGCCAATCTGGTTTTAAAATAACCCAAGACTGTATTTGCCAAAACAATCTGTGCTGGCACAAGAAGAAGGATGCTACTACACCATACAAGACTATGTAATGACAAGAAACTGTGCTTGGATTTCATTTTCTTTCATTCAGTCATGAATTCATCCCTTTGTACAATTTAATGTAATTATAATAGTTATTTAGATACCAAATAAAAGAACAAGTACTCTATGGCTGGATGTACAATGTAAATAATTCTCTAATACAAACTCTTACTTGTACATAAAGCCAGTTCTCTACTGCTTGGCAGCATCCCCCACCCCAAATTTCAATGAGGTATTAAACAGAAGCTTAGTCGCACATGTCTCAATTAACATCTCTGATTTAAATCCTCCAGATGTATTCAGTCCTCCCACAGGAACATTAAATATGACGAATAACTTTCAAATGTGAGAAAAGCAAGCATTATAGAAACAAATTCCTACATGGTAAGGACAACCCATTCACACAACGCACTAACGGCACCAATAATATGCTTGGTGGTTGGGAGAAATAAGATCTCACATGAAGTCAAGAAGCATGTAGCCCTCTGGTGAACAAGAGGATCTCTGAGTCAGAAACAATGGATTTCTAAAATATAGATGCTATTGGACAAAGCAAAAAACCAAGCTGGGAGATGCTGTCACTCACAGGTATAAAGTGACAGGTATTTTGTTGATTGGAATTATATTATTAGTGAGTTTTACTTCAAATGTATTTCAGATTTCTTTTACTAGCAAGCCTCTCATTAGTTATCTGTCATCAGTTGCTACTTACCTCTTTCAATCTATCCAGCTCATTTTGCAGTGCCTGTTTCGATATTTCCATCTCAATGATTTGTTGACGAAGGATTTCATTTTCATCCTCTGCTTTAACTCGTTTCTCTTCCACATTCTCCAGTTCATGGTGCAGCCTAACGGATACATCTTTGGCTACCTATTCAAAAAAGAGTATACAAACATATCTTGTAGTAGCAACAGCAGTAGCAGTTTTAAAAACATTTTCCATTAACAAAATTGAAAATATAAATGCATAATAACGTAAGGTGTAAAACCTTTCCTGATAGCAGAAATGGATGGATATATATATGATCAATGGAGGGGCATTTAAACCTCCCAGGACATTCTGCAGCTTACTTTAAATTGCCCATACAGATAGCACATCATCAAGAACTTCAGTGCTATCACTTGTAAAGTGAATTGGCACAATAGATTTTTAACAAGCTAGATGTGTTAATTGGTTTACCAATACCAGGATGTCTGTGTTATTAACATAAACTGGCTTTTTGTGAAAGGCCACTTGCTAATAATGTAATTATCACTGCCTGCACTTTTCTGCATTTCATTACCTTCTGACTCTCACCATTAACAATCCCCCTCACTGCCTCCTGAAGTTGTAGATTATACTCCACAAAATCAGATGCCATAAAAAAGTTAGTCTTTAAGGTACCACAAAAATCTTTATTATTTTTGCTGCAAGGGACTAACCGCTCTGGAAATAATCAACCAGTATCATTAACTAGGGGACGCGGGTGGCGCTGTGGTCTAAACCACTGAGCCTAGGGTTTGCCGATCGGAAGGTTGGCGGTTCAAATCCCTGTGACGGGGGTCAGCTCCCATTGTTTGGTCCCAGCTCCTGCCAAGCTAGCAGTTCGAAAGCACGTCAAAGTGCAAATAGATAAATAGGTACCGCTCCAGCAGGAAGGTAAACGGCGTTTCCGTGCACTGCTCTGATTCACCAGAAGCGGCTTAGTCATGCTGTCAACATGACCCAGAAAAACAGTCTGCGGACAAACGCCGGCTCCCTCGGCCAGTAAAGTGAGATAAGCACCACACCCCCAGAGTCGTTCGTGACTGGACTTGACTGTCAGGGGTCCTTTACCTTTTTTATCATTAACTAAGTCCATGATAAGGGACGCGGGTGGCGCTGTGGGTTAAACCACAGAGCCTAGGACCTGCCGATCGTAAGGTCGGCAGTTTGAATCCCCGCGGCGGGGTGAGCTCCCGTCGTTCAGTCCCAGCTCCTGTCAACCTAGCAGTTCGAAAGCACCCCAAAGTGCGAGTAGATAAATAGGGACCACTCTCCAGCGGGAAGGTAAACGGCGTTCCGTGTGCTGCGCTGGTGCTGGCTCGCCAGCTGCGGCTTAGTCACGCTGGCCACGTGACCCGGAAGCTGTCTTCGGACAAGCGCGGCTCCCAGCCTTTTGAGCGAGATGAGCGTGCAACCCTAGAGTCGGTCACGACTTGCCCTGATGGGCAGGGGTACCTTTACCTTTTTAAGTCCATGATACAATACTAGCATACAATTTTAGGGTATTATAGTATTAAATAACAAATCATTTTATTAATTAGATTAAGCATACCTAAAACTCTATCTCCCCCCTTTTTTAAACAAGCACAGCACAGATATGTATATAAATATCTTTTTTACAGATCAAGTGCACATACTGAAGAGAGAAAGTCTTCTGAAAACCAAGTTGCACACATAATTAGCACAATTCAGAGCATTAGGGAATTTTCAGTTTAAGCAGTGGGAAACATGGCTCAGTTTGGATGCATCTATTGTGTATACATTTTAAATCAGTCCCCTACTTCAGAATGAGGTGAGTGAAGCCTATTTGATTGCTCCTTAACAGCCAAGGCTCCTTTCAGGTGAAAAGTTAGTATTTCATTGGGAGGGTTTTTTAGCCTACACCTCCTCATAAAATGCTAGGTTTCCAAATGCAGGGAATATTCAAAGCATATAATTTAGAGTTGGGAGGAAGACAGAGTTGAATGTCATCTAGTCCAATTTCCTGCTTAACATAGAAATTTTGTAACTGACAGGTGGCCTCTACTTAAATATCTCTTGTGAAGGAGAACCCAACACCTCCCAAGGCAGTCTCTGTTCCACTGTCATACAACTATTACCATCAGGAAGTTTATCCTGACATTTTAGCCAAAATCTGCTTTCTAACAATTTCCACCTGTTAGTTATAGTCCTGCCCTTTGGATCAGAAGACATGTCTCTTCCATCTTCTGAGAGGCTTCCCTTCAGATATTTTACAGCTCTTTCTCCCCCTTAAACTTCTCTTCTCCAGCTGAACATACCCAGTACTTTCAACCATTCAATATGGGGCTTGATTTCCAAAATCCCTCACCATCCTGGTCACCCTCCTATGGATGCACCCTAGCTGATTCCTGTATGTCTTCTTATAGCAAGTGTGATTCTCCTATGTGCACTCTGAAATTCCTTGGTCCTTACTGCCTGACAGTGGGGTTCCTGAAAAGTGAGACAGACAGTTCTTCAGGACAAGGTCTGCTATGCTTCACATAGGAACAGTGATGATTTCTATGACCAGCAAGAACTTCCATTAGTCTCTAGATCTGCCTGTGCCAGATTGCTTTCACAGAAACCATCCCCCCCCCCGCCAAATACTCAGACATAGCTGTGAAATGTGATAGGCTTTTACCAATTACTTATCAAGGATTTTATTGAAGGCACTGTAGCAGCCAATTGCACATGGGACTCTGACTTGCCTATAGCAGATAGCATGTGCAGAGCTCCATGACTAACTTAGATGTCTGTATGCATAAAGCCTTCACTCACCTTTAGATCTTGCTCTAAGCTTCTAATTAACTCCCCATCCACTTGACCCGTCTGTGCAACTTTCAAGCTTTTCTGTTCTGCTTTCCTGAGACGATACTGCAAAATGCGACAGTTCTTGTTTGCACGGTCCAGCTCTCGTCGAAGTTCCTGAAGTTGGTAAACATCTTCTTCAAGGTAGCTGTCACGCATCTCTTCCATTTCAGCCCGCAGTTCATCGAGCTCATCCTGCCATGACCCAAAACACTATCAGATATCAAAAAGGCGATTCTGCTCCCTCCCCATCAAGAGACACATCAAGATATGATAGGAGTAATCCAGCACTCACAACTGTTGCACAGTCCCTATTTGCTGTGTAGCAGACAAGGAGAATCCCGTTGAAATGATCTTGCAAGCAACATCAAGCTCATGTTGATCTTGCAAACTACAGTGGTACCTTGGGTTACATACGCTTCAGGTTACATACGCTTCAGGTTACAGACTCCGCTAACCCAGAAATAGTACCTCGGGTTAAGAACAGGATGAGAACAGAAATCGTGCTCCAGCGGCGGGCAGCAGCGGGAGGCCCCATTAGCTAAAGTGGTGCTTCAGGTTAAGAATGGTTTCAGGTTAAGACCTCTGGAACGAATTAAGTACTTAACCTGAGGTACCACTGTAATACCAGTTGTAACTTACCTCTTCAGAAATAATAGGAAAAGCAAAAAAAAAGTTATATATCAAAGCTGTCAAATCAGTTCACATGGAGTTGAAACTCCTTGTCTATTGTGCTGCTATATTTCCTTACACCAGTGATGGCCAAACTTGGCCCTCCAGCTGTTTGGGACTACAACTCCCACCATCCCTGACCACTGGTCCTGTTAGCTAGGGATGATGGGAGCTGTAGTCCCAAAACAGCTGGAGGGCCAACTTCGGCCATCACTGCCTTACACAAACACACATACAAGCTTCCAAATTTGAAACTTAAATATTATGCTTTCTAAGAATATATTTTTTTGCTAAAGTTTGCAGTACAGTACATTCTTCTAGAAAAGAATATCCTTTAAAAAAACCAACTCATTCCTATTAATCTAATCTGTATATACCTGAATCTCTCAAGCTAAAACCTTTATAAGCAGGTCTTCAGGCTCAGTGGATAGGCCATTAACTTGCTGGAGGATGACTCCTGGGACACCAACTATTCTATTATTAACCTAGCTCTGTGTTTAAAAAGAAAACGGATGATGGAAAGCAGCAATAAGATTAGTTCTCACATAAAGGCTTCCAACAAAGATTTAGATACCTTCAATTTGCAGTTTATTGGCCTCTTTAAAGAGGAGCAAAACCAAGCAGTTCTGCCTACTGGATATTTTTCAAGTGCACGTCTACGCCTATAATTCTTTAAGGATAGCATAGGTGCCAACTATAGGGGGCCCTGGAGGCCTGGGCACCCACAGCACAGGCTCTTACATGACTTCCGGTTTGTACCAGAAGTCGCATCAGAAGCCGGACGTGACCCCCAAGGAAACGTCAGGACGCAACTTCTGGGACGCAACCACACGAGACCTCATACGTGATCTCCAAGGTGCCGCAAGACCTCAGAAATGCCGCTGCAGTGCGTTGATGTAATGTTATGTCATGATGTCATGACGCTGTTACATCACGGGTGCAATTAGGCACCCATAAACTGGGGCCTAAGTTGGCGCCCCTGAAGGATAGCATTGTGTGTGTGTGTGTGTGTGTGTGTGTGTGCACGCGCTATACACAAACATAGGTTTTCACAGTGCTTTTTCCTGGGGGTGCTCAGGGGTACACATACCGCTAAACATTTTGTGAATCTTTGTACTTTTGTCCATTTACTGTATTTATTTTTCTCAATTTGAACTATAAAACAGTAATTTTCTTGAATCAAAATGAGAGTACCTCTAAACATTTTTTTTAGGGGGGGAGCAGTGGGTTTGCACAAGTGGACTAAAGAACTCTGGCACAACAAATCCAATTTAAAAAAAACAACCACTGAGACAGAAGGGGGCAGGGAACTGTCCTTTCCATTAGCACAGTACTTTTTATGCGATAATCAAGAAAGTTACACTTGGTGAATGCTGAAACACTCTCAGTAATATTTAAACACTTATCCTTCGAGTGGCTGCAAATTTATAGACTCCCATAGTAACTCAAATAAGGTCTGGTGTAAACCCCTAAATACAGGAGGAATAATTAGCTTTGGCAGTGGGTGCATATGGTTGCTCAGCATCAGTGCAAATAAACAGAAAGTGAAATTAGGTCACTTTTATTTATGTTATTACAGTAGGTGTCAAACTTTGGGATCTATGTTTGGAAATGTCGTTAACAGTCATTTTCCACTCACAAGCATTCTTCACAGAGCTTGGTGTCTATGACATCAAGATCATCAAAAGATCCCCCTTCAGGATAGTAAATAAGATCCACATTATGTCTGAGATCCTGAATCCACTTGGCAAACACAGAGTGCAACACAAACCTATGCCTGTTACTCAGTAATAAAGCCCAACAAGCTTGGTGAGGCTTAGTCCCTGGTGCTTAGGGATGGCAGCCCCAGTTCCTCTGAAGCCTAACTGAGCATAGGACTGCCATCTAAATGCTTAGTACTTTGCGACAATCAACCTGACCATAATGTGAGTGCACAGTTGCCATTCTATTTAATCAGGCTGTGGCTGGGCTGCCCTTCAAGCCCTATTGAACTAAATGGTAACTGCTGAGCAGCAATGCTTGGCAAATTCTTTGCTGTGTTTCCTTGATAAACCCACTGAACCAAGGTCTGCTCAAAGATATTGTGGGAAGGGCAGAAAGAGTGAGGCAAAGTATCCTTACTATTTAATAACAGTCAAACCAGATGGAAGCTTAAAATCGAAAAAACTAGAAGATCTGTCATGCCTAACACACACACTACTGATGCAGTACCACACACACAGTTATTTATGCTCTTTTGTTTTGCAGTTACCTTATTATTAACAAGATTCACCACACTTATGTCAATGTAAACAGAAAAACCAACATGCAAATCTACACTATAGTGAAAATAAACATGCGGTGAGGAAAGTGTGTTGAGATTATGTCTGCTTTTGAAAAATGCAAAGCTTATAAAAATTCATGAGAGTGACTGTTGTAAAAAAAGAAAGAAGGGCGCTGTTGTGATGCAGAAGATGCTATTCATTTCTGCTACTTAAGTGGCTTCAAAGGGTTTGAACCAGTGGCAGCTTCAGCCAGAGCTTATATATTCCTTTTCTTCTTTTTTTAAAGAAGACTCAGTACTATACATTTGCCCTAGGAAACTTTTGAATTCTAATCTCTCCATTCTTTAAATTACTTTAATGTTTTTAATCTCGGGGGGGGGGGGGAATCCAAAATAACTATACACATCAATATTCTCATGCTCATGTCACCATTTGTACCAGTTACAACGTATATGGTTAGAAGCGTATTTATTTATTATGGATCTTCAGGCTTTTTGGTAACATTGTTTTTGTACAATGAAACCCTCTGAAAGGTCATGCATGTAAAGCCAATACAAAAAATTACCAGAGCTCTTAAGAGTGTCAATGTGTTTTCAAATTGCTCCTAGTTTTAAACAGTTGGAGATATATATATATTCACTCTGCTTCCCCTGGACAATGCCATGTTTCAGCAGAGCCACAGCTGTGGCTAAGAAGATAGACCCACAGCCATTGTTTACCAGGCTGAATTCTCACTCTAGCAGCTGACTGCCCCAGCATTTGCAGATTGTCGATGTTATTCTGATGCCTAAGGTTAGATTTATCTCCTCTTCCCCGTGACTAATACATTTAAGATGCAAGAGAATGGCAAACCCTTCCCAAAGAAGCAAGGCATAGCCTTTGATATATATGTTTTTAAATAATCACCATCAATTCTAGATATTCTTACTGTGCAAAAAAAAAAAAAAGATTCTACAATACAGTACACACCAGGTAATATCCACGGTTAGCCACATTCATCGGTAAACCCATTGAAATGAATGCATCTACTCTAACTTAGTTGGCTATCACTCAGGATCTTATTTACACCTTGGTAAAAAGGTATATAAATTCAACAAATAAATTTAATAAAATGTATTTGACATTTTATATGATATTTGGTGGTTTCATGGGAAATTTCATATTCTTTATAGCAGAGGTGAGAAACCTCCCCTACTCAATCTGTCAGGGACCATGTGCAAGCAGTGTTATGGGGCCAAAACCAAAAGTGGGTGGGGCCAGAGCCACCCCACTCTCTCTCCCCTTCTCACCCACACATACCCATCCATTCAAATGCATGTCCATTCATGCAATTCTTCCTCCCCAGCTGCCTCTCTTCCTTGCCAACATGCAGAGCAGCTAGTCATAGTGGGTGGAAGAGGGAGTGGCACAAGAGGGAGCACAGTCTAAACAGTGAGGCCCCAGAGACTGCGTCACATCCATGGGCCAGAGGTTTCCCACCCTGCTTTACAGGATGTTAGGAAGCCTTGGATACCATTCAGATGATATGCCTAAAACTTCTGCTGCATAAATAAAGTCTTGCGGAAAGTATCTTAAGAGTTGAAGGAGACAGCTACCGTGTCATTTTGGACCAGATGAATAATGGTCCAACTATGGTCAGGTGCAGCCAATGCTGTTCTTCACAAGCATGAATTGGACTTTTTCATGTCTTAACTGTTCCTGATTGGAGGGGCAGTCTAATTTCAATACAGAATATGAGGCTGAGGGGAGCTGAACTCTTTGCCCTCCCACCACCTTATTTCACTTGGCAGAAAAGTTTTTCAAAGTGATGGAATGCACTGATGCAAAATGAAGGACCACAGCTTAGGAAAAGGGCTGTAGCTCAGTGGTACAGCATCTGCCTTGCATGCAGCAGGTCCTTGCCATGCCCAGGTAGGTCTGGGAATGTTCCTTGGCTGAAACCCTGGAAAGCCATTGCCAGCCAGAGTAGAGAATATTGAGCCACATGAACCAATGGTCTTCATAGCAGCTTCCTATTCTCCTATGAAGAAACGTTCATCTCTCACCCATTTGTATGTGTTACATTACAAATCAAACCCCTTACTTTAAATGCAAATGGGGCTGACAAGGCTACCCTACCCTGTCTAGGCCTGCAGTAAACTAATCCAACCTTATAAAACAACTGCCAGACTGATGCCCAGCACTACTATACCATGTTGCTTCTATAAATAACAACTCCCTTTTTCAGCTTAATCTTTACCTACATTTAATCCACTCTTTTAGGTCCAGTTCTAACATATTCCCTCTCCAGGCAAAATTCACATAGTCTCTGTAAATAAAAGGCTACAAACTGAAGCATTTGTTAATCTAAACCCCAAATACTATATTCACAAGGGAAGTCAAATGGTACAGTATTTGTGGTTACTCAGTCATCTCAGTTTCTTTTATTTATAGATCTTTCTGAATGTAGCTTCAGTAGTGTGCCAAAAGATCATATTGTAAATACAAACCCTTGTAGAAGTTCCAGCACATAAAAATTCATGCAGCAGCATTTTGAACAGTGACTTCTATTTATGGATGTGAAGACTTAACATAAGAGAAATAATTTTAAGCAGCATCTTTATAAAAACATTTTTTAGGATGGCTGTTCTTTATCCTAGGGGCCTGCTTAATGTGTTAAGGGAACAATCCTAAATATGCGAAGCTGGCATAAAGTACACCAGATCCAAACTCTGTTCAGGACTGTGGCTGCTGTCAGCCTAAGCCTGGAAAATAAGCCTTTAAAATTGAGTTTGACTTATTCCACCCTTTTTTGCCATCATGTTTTTTGCTGGGTTGCCAGGTCATGTGACCAAGCTAAATGGAGTTAGGATCCCCCTGCCCAGTCCTGCCACTCTTCCCTATTTGTTAAGGTTCATGCCAGGGTAAGCTCCACTGGTCTCATTATAGTCCTTGCTGAGCCAGGATGAGGAAGTTATGCCCATGGATCTCTGGCTGAGTGAGGGTTGAGGACCTAGAGAGCCTGGGTGCGCAGGGAACTTGATGGCTGACCTGGAGCTCTGCCGCATCTTCACTCATTCTGGCAGATCTCAGCTTAGTTACTTACTAACAGGCTTTGTTACAGAACAAATACATGAATAAGATAACAAATTATTTGAACCCAAGATTAGGGAAGGGAGAGATCTCATTTTAACTGATAAAAGCAAGTGGGGTGCTTTGTTTTTTTCGTTCAAACTTGGTGATGAAAAGAAGCGTGCTCTCCCCTGCTATATTTTCACCCTTACAAAGGCTAAATTAAACAAAAGCCTACATACCATAGCATAGACCATACAGTTGGCTAAAATAGATGGGTCTGGCTATACTTTTTCCTTTTTCCCAAAAGAAAAGTGAGGATGGGTGAAATGCCACCCACTTCTTTTTAGACAAATAGAGCCTGGCCTAACCATCCTACTTCCCTTTCTCACCTACTTTGAAACTATCCAACCACCTACAAAACCATTCCATTTTGTGCACTGCACCCAGTCACTAAGTGGTACTCAAACTCAGAATACTGGGAGGGGGCATGACTGCTTACTGTGGTATGGTACCACTTTAAATGCATAGTGTGGATGGGGTCTGTATTATAGCCCACAGCAGGCATAGACAACATGGTGCCCTGCAGATGTTAATGGACTACAATTCCCAACAACTTCTGCAGGCAGCCATGTTGGCTACCCCTGGTCTCTTGAACATTCCAGGTTTCTTTGAAAAAGACAAGCTGTAGTCAGGTAACGATGGGAGCAAAAGTGCCTGATCTCTTCTTTAAGGCCATGCTAAAGAACAGAGCAAGGGGGGAGGAAGTGTGGTCAAGGCTCACACAAGCCTTTTGATTTTAAACCCCACACTTTATGTTCTCTCATCCCCTCCCCTGACAAAGTTATTCCCACATGTCTCCAAGGGACTCTCCCCACAATCAGTTTTGTGCATTAAATACACTTTTGTTTCCTATACAGTGCACACAGCAAGGCTGACTATTGAACTTCCCTTACAGGGATATCACATTTCCCCTAACAAAGAAACCATTATATTTTGGAGCTGGGGAAATGCTATATCCCCCCCTCCCGCCAGGTGGTATATTTGTTTCTTGTGCAATTCTGGCACCTGTGGGATGATCTTTGTGTTCTGGTGGATATGCTTCTGATACAAACTGCCGTTCCACGTACCCACACTATTTTGTGATCTGTTTTAAAACATACAGTACTTCTGATTTTGATTTTTATTTTTTAAAGATCTCTGTAGGCTCCCCTACAATCCAATTTAACTCATCTAGCTTCTTCTTCTTTTAGCTGGCAAATCTGCTATGAAGTTGCATATATACATATACCTGTATAAGTACACATATACCTGTACAAGTTTTTCAAAATTCTTGGGAACATTTGCCTTTCCTTGCTCCTGTTCTAGAGCACACATTTAATCTTTTTTTAAAAATGTAAATGTGAGAGAATGTCAATAAACTGCTGCATTTTCCCCACCCTATTTTGTGTGCATGTGATATCATACTGCTGGCATTGAGAAGACTTGCAGCTAAGTTGTAGTGTTGAAGCAATGATTCTTCAACATCAACTTCGTTGGACTGGTCATGTTGTGCGGATGCCTGGTGATTGTCTTCCAAAGCAACTACCGTACTCTATTCTGAACTTAAAAATGAAAAGCGTAATGCTAGTGGTCAACAAAAGAGGTTTAAAGACTGTCTCAAGGCAAATCTAAAAAAATGTAGTATAAACACTGACAACTGGGAAACACTGGCCTGCGAGCGCTCCAGTTGGAGAACAGCCTTTACCAAAGGTGTCATGGGCTTTGAAGACACTCGAACTCAGGACGCAAGGGAGAAACATGCTAAGAGGAAGGCATGCTTGGCAAATCCACACCGTGATCAACTCCCGCCCGGAAACCAATGTCCCCCCTGTGGAAGGACGTGTGGATCCAGAATTGGCCTCCACAGTCACTTACAGACTCATGTTAAAACTGTGTTTATGGAAGACAATCTTACTCGGCTATGAGTGAGTGATCACCAAAGAAGAAGAAGAAGACAGTTGAGACACACTGCAACTGATTATGCAGACAGGATGGGCAGTTCCTTTCTACTAAACCCCCCTGTGTCTTTATCAGCTGCCCAGCAGACAGAAATCTAGCACAGAAAGACTGCCTATCAATTTCCATGGCAGGAAAAGCCTCTGCTAATTTCGCCCCCTGCCACAGCTGTTAAAACACCTACCATAAAAAATGTTGACAACCCTGCATTCAGAGAGCTCTCCATGTGTGATCTCTCACCTGTCATTTCTCTCACAAACAAACTATACTTATATATACTGAATATCAAAACAACTATTTAACTTCTATCTTCGTTCTATTTTTTACCATTTCATTTTGTTATGGGGGGAATGTTATTGAAAGCAGGTATTTTATATATCAGTTATCAGAGAGATTAGAATACTGTAAGCCAGGGGTCAGCAAACTTTTTCAGACCTTGTGGGGGACCGGACTATATTTTGGGGGAAAAATAGGAACGAATTCCTACGCCCCACAAATAACCCAGAAATGCATTTTAAATAAAAGGACACATTCTACTCATGTAAAAACTGGATTTAGAAAGTGATTGGGCCTGATCTGGCCCCAGACCTTTGTTTGCCTACCCCTGCTCTAAGCCATAACCAGCTTTTAGAACACTAGCATTTTAACCAACCAGCTTGCCAGTCAGACTTCCACAGAGAAAAAATGACATATGTTACTGCGTTAGATCATCAAACTACTAGTGGAAGGTCAAATATCTACATGCTTCTACTATGCTGTCTTATGTCTTTAAGAATATTTTAACAATAAAAACAAAAACTATGAAGCCCAAAGGCAACTCAGTCTTCATTTTAAATTGGAAGCAAGTTCCACTTACGTCAACTTTCCAAGTTGCATTACAGTTTTTGGAAAACCACCATGCCAAATGTAAGTTAACAAAACAGTTGTATGATTTGCAACCTATTTACATAACTGAAATCTAATAGAATGCAACATATAGTGGCTTGTAAACAAAGTAAAATATAAAAGTGGGAAACAATTGTTCACAGATTCCAAGAATAAAACATCTATTCTTCCTTATGGATTGTGATTGTGCTTCAGCAGGCTGAATGAGGCTACAGTCATAGACAAACTTCCTTGGAAGTAAATGCCACTGAACTTATTTGGATTTCCTTCCAGACAAACATGCATAGGAACAAACTGCATAAGATTCTTCTCAGAAACTTTCCTACTAAAATGATTTTTTCCTTACGGAATATTACATACTACACACAAACCTGCTTCATGACTACCATACTTTCCCAAAGATTTAAATCCAAAGTCCTACACTACTTTGAAGTGGGCAGCATCCAACTATTATAAAGAGGAGCTGAAAGGAATTTGGAAAGGAAATTGATGTCAGTACTGTGGTACCTCGGGTTACATACGCTTCAGGTTACATATGCTTCAGGTTACAGACTCTGCTAACCCAGAAATAGCGCTTCAGGTTAAGAACTTTGCTTCAGGACAAGAACAGAAATCGTGCTCCGGCGGCACGGCAGCAGCAGGAGGCCCCATTAGCTTCAAGTTAAGAACAGTTTCAGGTTGAGAACAGACCTCCGGAACGAATTAAGTACTTAACCTGAGGTACCACTGTAGTATCTAATTCACAAACATCTCGCACAACATCCAAGCATAAATAACTAACTGCTTCTCTCATACACATCCTGGAGGTGAAAAGACTGGCATCCTCCTTCTCCAAGAGCCACACTCCCTTCCAGCCACACAAACATTTTTGGAAAGATCTCTACAGAACTGGTGTCTCTCTTGTGGAATTAAAGTGCCCTGATAGAAGAAGGAATGTCCAGCCCCCTTCGATGGAGCTCCAAGGTTCTGATCTGGAACCCAGCACAGCAGCACCATTCTGAAGAGCCCACATGCCTCAATGGCAAGAAGAACCAACACAGAGTTCTCGCTTAAATGGCTAACTTTAAGGGGCCACAAGACTCTTCGGGTTGTTTTTGTTGCAGGGGACTTATACACCGCCACCCCTCTGAACGTAAAGAAGATTGGCACTACTGTGCTTCAACTGCAAGACACAAAACGAGCGCATATTTCTGCAACCATGAGACATGGCGTTTGTATCTCTTGTATAAGGTCATCCGTTAGCAGAAAAACTTCAGGAACCACCAAGTTTGCTCTGGAAAAGATGGGGTGAAAGAGGGGACAAAATTGACATCCCTCTCTCTCCTTCTCGCCAGAAACTACTACCTCTGGACTAGCACACCACTATTATTACATCCTATAATAGCTCGAACTGGGAAGAAAACTTCCCAGCCGTCCAGTCCGGCTTGTCAATGCTCCTTGCCCCAAGGAATCCCCTCCCTCATTTCCAAGAAACTGCCCTTATTCCAGATGGACGACCCCACCCCCCACCCCAGTCGGTGTCTGGCGTGTCTGTTACTTTTGCGAAGTTGCCTCCAGGTCAGCCAAGCGCCGCCTTTCCTCGGCGCCTCCCCGCCTCCCTGACCCGCTGGCTGCCCCCTCAGGCCCTCCTCCTCCCTCTTCCCGCCCTTTACCTTGAGGTAATCGTTCTCTGAGCGCAGCTCTTCGATCTCCCTCAGCAGCTCCTCCTCGTCGACCACCAGCTGCCTCTCGCAGGAGGGAAGCACCACCAGCGGGGCTTTGCCGCCCAGCCTCAGGCTCCCCGCAGGCGGCGCGCTTTTGGCGGGCGCCGCTTTCTCCGGGGCTCTCCCCCAGTTCGCCTCGTCGCCCGGCGGCTGCTCCACGTTGGCGGCTCCCGAGGGAGCCGGGGAGGCAGGTGGCGCTGCTGGCGGCCCTTTGCTGGCGGCGCCCGAAGAAGGCGAGGCAGGCTGAGGGGCGACGCCTGGCCCCGGGGGCAGAGCGGGCGCTGGCTGCGGCTGCTCGCGTTCCCGATCGCTGGAGCCGGTGCCGGACTCCGCGTCGCTGCTGGCGGCCTGAGCCAGCCTCTGCTCGTCGGAGAGCGGCTCGGACGGGCAGTCGGACAGGTCGGAGCTGCTGTCCGTGTGGCTGATCCTGGCGCCGGGTCCGCTGCCCAGCCCAGCGGCCGGGGCCAGGGAGCCCGGCGGGGCCAGGGAGGCGCATCGCTTGCCCTTCCTGCCTTTGCTGGGCTCGCCCCCGGGCTGCCTCCCGCCGGCCTTGGCGCCCGCCTGCTCCTGGGCCCGGGCTGCCTTCTTGCTCGAGAGGGCGGATTTGGCGCTGCCCGCCTTGCCGGCAGCGAGGCAAGCCGCCGCAGCCGCCGCCTTCGCGCCCTGGGCGCAGCTCCGCCGGGAGAGGCGGCTCTGCGTGGCCAGCAGCCCCGGCGAGTGCGGGCGGGCTCCTGCCTGCGGGGACTGCGGCTTGCCGGAGAGGCTGGGGGATTTGGGGGGCACCGGCGGGGGCTTGGCGGAAGCTGCCCGGGCGTGGAGGTCCTTGAGGAAAGGTCTGGCCGGGGAGGGAGCTCGGTGGAGCCTCTTCTTCTCGGCGAAGGAGTGGTGCGGGCTCTGCGGCGACGGCGGCGGCTTCAGAGCCTCGCCGAGGCTGCTGCCGTTCAAAGTCTCCATGGTCCCGGCTGCCCGAGAAGACGCCGGGGAGGGGCGGACACTTGCGGCTCCTCGAGCCCTTCCCGAGCGCAGGAGTGTGAGTGGCGGAGGCGACGGTCCTCCCGGCAGAGCCCCGCAGCAACAGCGCCTTCCTCTAGTTTTCGCCTTTGCTCTCTCATCACTCCTGCTTCCACCTCGCCCACCACAAAGCTCGCACTTTTTCCTCGGTCTGGTTCAGCGAGACGGGCTGCTCTCCTCCACCCCTCGGTCGGAAAACACAAACACACACAAAGCACAATCGGTGGCAATCTCCCCCCCCACCCCCACAGCTCTTTCCAATCCGCTCGATGCAGCTCACGGTAACGTTGCAGCCTGCAACATCGACTCCTTTTTCCTTATGCCCGACGCAGACAAGTGTTTTCCGGATTCCTTCTCCGCTTCGCCAGCTTCGCAGACCGAGACCGTCATTCATTCATCATTCCCGAGCCACCCTCTCCTCGCCGTCCCTCGCTTTCGTCGCCACTGCACCTCCCGATCTCCCCAAGCGAGCTCTTTGCTCCTCGCCTTAGCTCCTGAAATAGAGAAAACTGCAAACGCTGCTGTCTCCCGTACTGACGCTGCCCCTCTGTGCGCATGATCCTCCCCTTCTGTCACCCAGCCAAGCTGCTCTCAGCGCGAGCCACTTTTTCCTAGAGCTCTCTCTTTCTGCATGCGTATTTATTGAGGCTTCTCGACCAGTTTCAGCCTATGATAAACCTGGATTGCGCGGAGGAGGGGGGCAAGAGATGATGGAAACTTAATTCTGTAGCCATTGGGGTGTATTGTTGGAACCTATACACTTTCCTAATGTTTATTCCTTGGCAAAAACAAGCCCTTTGGTGCTGGGGCTGCAGCCGCAGCAGCAATAGCAATAAATCTATTCTGCTACCTCTGCTTGCCTGTAGCACAGGCTGGCATCAGAACAGGTTTTATTGTCCAGAAGATAAGCAACTCTTGTCCAGAGGATGAGCACTAAGAAAATCTCCAGTAGACTGATGTTGACTGCAATCCCCAAACTGATATCCTTTGCACTTAAACTTGATAAAGCTGTTTCGGTGAGCTGGAATGCCTAGAACTCCAAGTCAAATAGGTTTGGGCCTATCTATCGTCAATTTTAGAACCATTAAAATATGAGAAACAGAATGATTAAAAGCAGAACACAATACAAGATAATCAACTTTTTAAAAAAAAAATCCACCCTGCTCCAAAAATATGTCTAACCCCAAAAGGAAGGGGGAAAGAACATTTTGGAATCCTATCGCTGTGATGTGAGCTAGGTAAGTAGACAACTTCCTCATTCATTTCTGTGGGACCGTCTCAACATACAGAGTTCCATGATGCACCAGAGTGTGCATAAACTGTGGTTCAGGGTAACTATATGAAAATGAAAGAAACAAAGGATTACAACTAAGCTTTACTCAAAGTAGACCCATTTATATTAATGGGCCAATGTTAGATATGTTGGTTAATTTCAATGGGTCTACTCTGAATAGGACTTGCATTGGATACAAACCATGGGGTGGTATTCAACTACATTTTACCCAGTGTAAACCCATTGAAATGAATGAGCATATCTATGGTCCATTAATTTCAATAGACCTATTATCAGTGAAACTTAACTGAATACCACCCATCATTTTAAAATTTTAAAAAAGGTTACATTAAGTGAGCATTGAAAATATTCTGTTAGTCATTGAGAGTATTCTACCATTCTTATCAGAAATTCAGAAGGGTGTGGGAAAAAGTAGTTCATGCGAAGGGCTTCAAGCAAGAGATCTTTTAATTAAAACTAGGCCAGCCAATGAAAAATTCAAAAAGTTCGGGGAGGAGGGCAGAATCATGCTGAATTATGGTAGAAAAGCTTCTTGCAAGTAAATAAAGAGTGAAAGCATAGGAAATAAGGTAAAAATGAAGGACAATACACTTCAAGCAATATAGTTCAGTTGTGGGCCTTTAGACAAGTGCCATGGTGGTCACAGTTCTTAAGTGACAATGATTCTCATCTCTAATCCTTCGCCCCCAGAGGCACACTCCATTGTCCCTTGAGGCAGGCGGATGCCAACAGCAACAACAACTATTCAATGGCACTTAATCATGATCAATATTTCTAGAACTGCCGCAGTAATTTATGCAAAGTGTATAAATAGGAAAAACAGAAGATGAGTGTCTTAATAGCACCTGATTAAGCTGGGAGATAAAAAACCTCTATTATTACAAAGTCAAGGTAGTCTCATGAAAGATGATCTCCATCACCATCATTGAAATGTGGGAGAATCTGATAATCTCACACAATACAGAGTGGGCTTATCATTGGGTAACACCTTACTCAGGTCAATAGCTAAAATGCTAGTGTCACTCAAATGTCATAAGACATGTTTGCACTGGGTCTTATATTGATACACAAATAATTTCACCATCCTTGTTCCTACCTTGGAAGGAGTCTTGTGGCTTGGCCGTTTGCAAATACAGTGGTACCTCGGGTTAAGAACTTGATTCATTCTGGATGTCCGTTCTTAACCTGAGGTACCACTTTAGCTAATGGGGCCTCCCGCTGCCGCCGCTGTGCTATTTCTGTTCTCATCCTGAAGTAAAGTTCTTAACCCGAGGTACTATTTCTGGGTTAGCGGAATCTGTAACCTGAAGCGTCTGTAACCTGAAGTGTCTGTAACCCGAGGTACCACTGTAGTGAAGTAAGTGTGTGTATGGTTATTTCAAAAGAAAGAAGGAAAGAAAGAAAGAAAATAAATAAATAAATAAATGATGCTTTGCCTGTTAGAATAAGTAGTACAAATGTGTTTCTGTTTGATTTTGTAGCACACTAGCAGGATATTATAGCCTAGGTAAATTGGCAGGACACTACTATAGGCAGGGTGTGGTAGAATGTCTCCAGCAGCAGATTTTGGGGTACAGATTGCAAACATTCAAAATACCTATTCCCCTGTCTATCCCAGGAATGAGATCTCTAGGACAGCTAATAATCACAATAAAGTGAATCACAATAGCACTGGGACTCTGTTCCAGTATAGCTGTGGTCAGCGGCTACATATCAGGCTTTGGAGGAGACTTTAAAGACTCATTTGTTTTATTCCCCTTTCCTGTGTAATTTTTTTCTTTTTTGGACCCGCTTTTTTGAACCCATAGGAGCCTGTTGTGTCAGGACTGAACTATTGTTATGTACTGTATATGGGAAGATTGTTATGTGCTGAAGATGGTTCAGAAGCTGCAATGGTGCAGAATGCAGCAACCAGAGTGCTGGTGGACACTACTGTCTGGGCCACGTATTACATTAGTTCTTAAAGACCTACACAGGGATACCTGTTTGCTTCTGAGTCCAACTGAAGGTACCCAGATTGACATAAAGTGCCCTAAACAACTTGGGCCCCGAACTTCCTCCCATATAGACCTGCCAGGCTGGCATATCCAGGGCAGGCCTATTGGCAGGTCCAGTTCCCTGCAAAGTTTGTGGGGTGGCGGTGCATGAGAGGGCATTCACAGATGATGAAACCCTCTCCCGCCCTCATTGCACCTGGCTTCCTCATTGTATACATTTTGATGCCAGGTCAGACCTTTTTACACAAGACTTTGGTGGTGGAAGATGAGATCAGAATACCCCTCCCATTTAATATATTTGTATTACATGGTTTACTTGTGATGAAATGTATGCCACCCACCCTGGGGCCAGAGGTATTTGCCTACCCTTCACCAAGCAAGTCTTAGGGTGCAAAAATGGATTTAGGGCAGCACAAACAGTGCAGGGGCACTGGGCGTGCAGCTGAGGAGGGTGCCTTCTCCAAGCCCAATAAGTGCTTGCCCAGCTTCAGGAAGGAGGCATGAGAGCTCTAGGACTCTGCCAGAGCCTCACGCCTCCTTCCCCAAGCCCAGTACCTGGTTTGTCCAGCTTACGCTGGCACCACAAGGGTTGGGGGGGAGGGTGTTAAATGTTGGCCTCACGCAGGGTGACATATTACCAAGGTCCGCCCCTGCTAGGGAGGGATACAACAATTTAATTCAGAATTAGAAATGGTTAAAATAAAGTGCAGTCAGATAAATAGAGTGGGCTCTGAATAAGCAGTACAAACAGCAACACAATTATTTAACTAAAACTGTTGAAACAGTTTTTACCTTCCTAAGAAAGAAAAAGAGGGTCAGATTTCCTGGGACAAGACGTTCCAACACCCAGTTGCCTGTGCCACCACTAAGAAGGCCCCCTCTTGAGTGCCCACCTACCACTGCCACCTGCTGGGAACAGGACAGAAAACAAAGCTCTCTCTAATGACTACAGTGCCCCAGCCAGTTCATACAGAAGTAGATGATCCTTCAGGTACCCTGGTCCCAAACCATTTAGGGCTTTAAAATATAGTGCCAACACTTTGAATTGGGCCTGGAAATATATCAGGAACCAGCAAAGGTGATTCGGTAGTGTGCAGCCAAGGTCAGGCTTTTGCTATAAGCCTACCTGTTGTATTCTGAACTAACAGAAATTCCAAGATACTTTTCAGAGTCAGCCCCATACGAAGCAGGTTGCAGTACTCCATTGCATGTTAGCAAGGTCTTTCTCCTTCAGAAAATGATGCAGCTGGTACACCAGCCTTAGCTTTCCAAAAGCATGCCTTGCCCCAGCCACCACCTGTTTGTCTACAAACTTCAGCATGCTAGCCAACACCCAATCATTCATGGATACTCAGGACCTCAACAGCTTCCCTGTAGTGAAATGAAAGAGAGAAAGAGAGTTGAGTATCATCTGCATATTGGTAACACAAAACCCCAATTCTCCAACTGACCTCTCCAAGGGTCAGTGTTAAACAACATGGGGAACAAGGTGGATTCCTGTGAGGATCTCATTGGGAAGAGGAGCTGCCCCTCACAACCAACTTCTGAAATCTACCTTCAGGAACTAAAGTCAGTCAGTCAGTCAGTCAGTCAGTCAGTCAGTTTTATTGCACATAGCCAAAGGCTGCCGCAATGTACACAGAATCATTTGACAATTAAAAGAAAATATACTGGATGTCAGTCATATTTTTTATTACTAATGTCAGTCATATTTTTTATTACTATAGTTTTGCCACCATCAATTCTATTTGTGCTTTCTGCTTCAGGCACGAAATTGTCCTGAACATCTCTAGTATGCACTTACTACACCTTTTCCTCCAAGGTGCTCTGGGTGAATGCATGGTTCTTTCACCCATAGTTCTTTTACCCTCACAACAATCCTGTGGGGGTAGGTTGGGCTAAGATGCACCTCTCTCTCTCACTTTCTCAGATAAGTAAGTTAGGGTTTGTTTTCAGCAAGGATTGTGCTTTTTTAATGCACCAGGGGTAATTAGTAGCTTTGTCCTGCTCCTGCCCTCTCCCAAAGCTTTAGGATGTGGTACATCATATCTTACAAACAAAGAGTGTAACTAGAGATAGGCTGAGAAAGAATGACTCATTCAAGACGAGCCATTGGGCCTCATGGCTGAGCAAGGGTTTCAACCAGAGGGACAAGGCTTGTGAAGGGGATGCTAATGAATTCATTATGATTGTTAGACTTGTATTATTCTATAAAGCCTGTAAGTGCTAAACCATTCTGCAAAACAAAGGTTGGTGTTATTTTGTATGCAATAAAATGAGTCCCTGCAGTGCTTTGCAGGAACCACTTAATCAAATCCCCAAAACAAACTTTGCATTTATTTGTTTGTGGAACATCTGAGGCAGGGGGGAGGTTGCTTAGTGACAGTCTCAGCTGTTACAATACCATTCAGAAGGCTTCCTCAACCGCCCCCCCCCATCCCAGCTTAGTTCCGTTTTTGCTTTCTGTTCACCACTGAGGAAAAGATCCTATGAGACTATTAGATCCTATGAGACTTAATGTCCAGTAGATACCTAAAAGTACATGCATTACTTTCTGTCCTGCACTCTTAGTATACTGGTCCACAGTCTGTAGCTATTAATGGTTACCATGGCTCCCGCCAAACCATGGCTCTCAAAGGAAGCATTTCACAATTTTACCAGTGATATGAAAAAAAGGAAGAAGCTTGCAGCAGTTAGAAAATATCATTTTTTCAGTAGGGAACCAACCAATACACCATAAAAGTCTTCTGGATATGATCCCAGACTGATGACAGTGGATGCTGGACTAAACACAGGAGAAATGGTGAGGGAATGCTACTTCCAGGTCAGTCATTAAAACTGAAAGGATGTTGTAATTCTATCTTTATAAGCAAGCAGGGAAGGAATTGGCACAAACAGGGATCTTATATTGCCCAAAAGACTCTTGCAATGAGGTCAAAGTTGGAACCAGGGAAAGAACAGGGGGAATAACTCTACATCATTTTTCCCTTCAGTGGTACATACTGTATATATTTTATTCATTAAATTTCTATACCACCCTTCATCCGTAGATCTCAGGGCAGTTAACAACATTAAAACACAAGATAAAAAACACAACTAGTAATGTGGCATCCCTAATTATGAAAAATTGTGACTACTGCGAGCATAGTGGGAATTATGTCTGTTTCTTGTTTCTGTGTGCATTGAACATTAACATTGTTTTTTACTGCAGGATTCTTCTGTGGATGCTTTAGAGAAAATATGGATTGGTTTGCCATTTTGGAGGTTTACTGATCTTGCAGTCAGCTGATGGGCAGGCGAGAAAGTGCTTTGCCAGCCCTATGTTTGGCACTGCCCAAAGCACTGAGCATAAGGTTGGCAAAACCCTTTGTGCTGAGGAAAGGAAGTTTTCTTGCACGGACAAAAGTGTTTGCAGAACTTTTTAGTTGGCTACCACCCACAGTGTCCAGAAGTAACAACATCTAAAGCAATTCACCTATAACTCCAGTTTTATCCTGGTCTACTTCTGCCTTGACTTAAGGAAAAAAGAGAAGAGTCAAATGTATAAATCAGCCTATAAGAAAATTGTAATTAGAGAATTAAATCTGATATATGGGAACATTACAGTTTTTTAATAGAAATCTTCCTGGTTAGTTCATAACATGTCTGCTACTTGGTTATATTTGGAGTTTGTTATGGCTTCCAGACATAGAACCTGACAGTAACAGTGATACTCAAGACATGTCTTATCCTGCTCAATATCTCAGTTTCTACAAATCTTATACAAACATAACATCAGTATGAAATATAACAGTAGATATTCGAAGAAGCAATTGTACTGATGATGATATATCAGAAATAGATTTTACATGATTTTTACATCATCTTACATAAAAGTTCCCAAGTCCAGCTTTGATATATGTCTAATTTAAATGTCATACATAGGGATGATTTTAGCTACTCTTCTCTCAGAAGAACTGGCTGGGTATACTCTCAGGGTCACAGACTGTGCTATTATGCATTCATATAAATTTTAATGCAATTGAAGCTCTGTTTAATGGGCCTTGACTAAAGCCCCTAGGAATGGCTAAAATGTAAACAACCGTAACTGTAATTTAATTAGAGGGCAACCCACTACCACTGCCACATGATTTCTGTGACCTACAAAGCAGCTAGAACCTACTTTTTTCACTTTGAAGAAAGCAGTCCAACTATATTCCTTTGTTAAGTTGCTACTATACGTGACTTCAGGTTGCTGCCAGTTGACTGAAGGTTTTGTACTTCTTGATTAGCTTGCTTTAACTAAATTAATTAAGAAATTAAAGCTTAGTAATTTGATATCAAAGAGGATACAATACTTTGCATGAATAAAAGACAAACATGCATTACACAGAATAATTTTACATTTATTGATTAAAATTTAAAACAAGGCGTACATTGTATATGACACCTTTCAGAGAATGAATTTAGACATCCTAGTCATCTATGGGTGCTGACACATTTGGCAGCCTGTGTACACATAACCCTAATTTTTAAAACATTTGGCTGAGCCAGTGTGGTGTAGTGGTGTAGTGGGGCTGAGAGACTTCAAAGAAGTGTGACTGGCCCAAGGTCACCCAGCAGCTGCATGTGGAGGAGCGGAGACGCGAACCCGATTCCCCAGATTACGAGACTACTGCTCTCTATTGCGAGCAGTAGTCTCGTAATCTGGGGAATCGGGTTCGCGTCTCCGCTCCTCCACATGCAGCTGCTGGGTGACCTTGGGCCAGTCACACTTCTTTGAAGTCTCTCAGCCCCACTCACCTCACAGAGTGTTTGTTGTGGGGGAGGAAGGGAAAGGAGAATGTTAGCCACTTTGAGACTCCTTAAAGGGAGTGAAAGGCGGGATATCAAATCCAAACTCTTCTTCTTCTGCTGCTGCTGCTGATTACTTTATGAATCACCTTATGCCCAGAGATCTCAAAGTAAATTGATAGATATAAATATAGAACTAACAACAATAATAAATAAGGCCCCACCTGAACCATGCTTTTAAAGCAGTATATTAACATTTGAAACAGTCATGGGCCATGGCTTTCCCTAAAGAATCCTGGGGAACTGTACTTGGCTACAGGTGCTGAGTGATGTCCGGCAACCCCTATTTCCCTATTCTCCTCACAGAGCTACTGGGATGACACCTTCAGCCTTTATACATATACAATTCTTATTCAGCATGTTTTGTCTGAGAGCAATGACTTCATATATTTATTTGCAAAGAATAACATAACTGAAATAAAACACTTCCATTTATAACAGATTGCCGTTGACAAACCAACTGAGACATATTGTGATCAACTGATAGCTTTGGAAGCAAGAAGAGTGTGTGTTAAATAATTAATAGAGATGTTAAAAACATTCCCACCCCCCATGGCACTGTATTCATGCTAGCATCATATTGTACCAGATGTGTAACATCTCATCTGTCACTGGGTGCCTGTTCAAGAGAGGGACTCTGGCCAATGTTCTGTTTTCCTAGGAAAAAGCTCTTGAGTTTTAATGAAATTGGTTTTGCTGCTTTAAAGAAAAAAACAGTCCCCCAGTATCCAAATATTCTCAATCACGTACAGAGGTCTGCTCACCACTGCAGATTCTTCAGATTAAGCAGTTCTGATGAAATGCTGTCGGGTCACTTCAGTAGCAGTGAAGGTTTGTTGTCCTGGGCTGGAAACTAAATTGTCCTAAATTCCCCTTTTTCTTTTAACAGCAGATCCCTTCCCATGGCTTGTATTCAATTTAGTGTTAATGTAACTATCTATCCTTTAAATACAAAGATTTATGCTTGCGCAATGATACTTTCTCCTACATAGGATATATAAGCCCATATCACAAGCTACTTTTGAAACTTCCCATGATTTTGAAATCAGTTCACACTGCATGTACGTGAGGCTCCTCTGTCAAGAAGACAATGCTAAAGTCTCCACCCTGTGGTGCTTACAGAGCTAGTTTCAGAGTTTTTTGGATTCAGGCTTTGCTCTAGGCATCTACTCTTTTCCTACCTCCTTTCAGGAGGATATGGTTTCTGCTAGTAACCTTGCATTTGACTGTTTGATGCAATGCGGTGATTGCTGTGGTCTCCATGTGGGGTGAAAGTTTCACATGTGGCACAGCCCTGTACCTGTAAATAAGGATATGATACAACACTGGTTACCCATGTAACACCATAACTGTTGACATGGCCTTGGTATGCTTAGCTAACCCAATATGTCACAATTACGCAGCACTGTGGATCAGCAATGTCATAACTGCAGTAGCCATCATCGCCAGATGTGGCATACTGTTGATGTGTAAAGGTGTTGTGAAACACAGACTTGAGTGGAAGGGTTGGTAGTTGTGATGAGACAGGACTGGAGACAATTTAGCAAGTTATAGAGAGAGACCATTATATCAGCACATACTTAGAAGCTAGTTTTCACGTTAAGATTACAACTGATATGTAGTATTAGTAGGATAAACTTTGGCCACTTGCCAAGAACAGCAAGTGGCCATTGTCACATCAGCACTTGTCACTGTGTGGGTTGTTGTAGTTTTGTATCTCTCTAGCATTAAACTAGGATTGCTATTGTTACATTGCAGTACATTAAAAAGATGGCGCTTTTGTGTTTTTGCATGTTAAAAAGTTTAATATCTGCATTAAAAGGTGCTTTTATAAATGAGCTTTTAAAAGAAAGACATAAAGATGCTTATTGCTTAACAGAAGACAGAAGCTGTAATGTTTCTGGCAGCTGAGGATTCACAAGAAGGTGCCAAGATATGCACAGTGAACGTGCCGTGTGGTGAGGTGTACATTATGGGCTGACATAATTCCAGCCTTTAATTCCACATCTAGCACTTCTGTAGGATGTTTTCAAAGCTGGCCTGAAGCAATTTTCTGTCTGAGGCAAAGGACTAGTTGGTGGCCCCTTCCAATTCCACAAACAAAAGCCAGCTGGACTGTCAGCTGAATCAGACCTTAATACTGGTGACAGGACAGACATCTGAGGGCAGCAAGCTATCTTAAGGGCACAGAAGGCAAGCTGTGCATGGCACACACCTTCTCACCATTCTCCACTCCCAGCACCTGGCACCTGAAGCATCTGTGTCACTTTGCCTAATGGTAGGGTCAGCCTGAAGGTGAGAGGATTTTAATTGTGCTTTGTTCCATTCTGCTTTTAGAAACTGCCTTGCCTTTTGTTTCTTCATGTGTAATCTCCTTTGACATTTGTGTAGTTCAAAGGGCAGCTCCCCCCATCACAAACTACATAGTAAATTTGCTTTCTAAAAAGTTCAACTTCACTGCTCCTTTTTACCTCAGGCAGCACCTGTGCCATCAACAAACTGTAGTTCTCATCTCTTCAATATTTGTATAATGGCGACCAGCTTAGCTGGTTTCATTGCTCTTGTCAGTGAAGCTTCGGGGTGGAAGCAGCAGCTCCTGTAGTACCTTTTTCTAATGATATAGTTATTAATGTGGCCGAATCTCCTTTAATTTAGCAGTTTGTATTTCCAGGTGATCTGTAGCATTTCTTCAGCAACTGAAATGTATTCTTCAGTAGCTAAGATTCATTTGTGAGGTAAACATATGTCTGGAATGCCACAGGAGAGGAAAAACCTTGAGGAGATTCCAGATTCTTCTCTCCCTCCTGACCTCATTGCAGTGGGTAGAAAACAAACCAGAGGCTGGCATTTTGTTGCAGACAAACCAGTGTTCATAGCTGGTTTCCCCCAAACAAACTACAAGCGTTAAGTCAAGAACAAAAGTATCCCTATTCATTTATTGTAGATCTTTAGGAAAATGTTTAGGAGCAGAACCTTTAGGAGCTTCTATAAAATGTGTTTCTTCTACTCTTCCGGTAAAAACTAAATACATGCAGTCTTAAATTAGTCTCTCGGGAGCATTAAATGAGTCTCTCAGGCAGTGGATGACTAGATTGAAACCCATAAGAAATTGTAGTTACTAGATGGTGGTAAACTTTAAATGAACATATAATTATGGGAAAGTGAATAACAGCCTATAGTCTGGCCACTGATCAACTGATAACACCTACCTATTTATTCAAACTTATTTCAAGGTTAAGTTGGAAATTTTTTCTCCAGCTTACACATGCAAATTATGAGGTAGGTGGGATGTTATTCCCAATGATGTGAAAAAAGAAAAAAAGATGAAAGGGTGTTAGCCGCTTCTCTCTTTAATTATTCATTTTTAGCACAGTTACTAATTGGTAGCAACACCTTTCCTTGCCACCTGCCAGTTGCTCACAGAAAACATTTCTTCCTGGTTTTGCTGTGATGTGAAGTGTATCCCACTTCAGGTCTTCCTTGAGAGAACAATATTTCTCAGATATATATTTTTAAAATTACTATTATGAAATTTAACACAATTTACAGATGTGTGCAGACACCACAACTATAGCTGTAATATACAAGCCCTGCAAGAAAATCTTCTAAAAAATAATCAGAAATGTATATGGTCTTTTCTCACACACAGCTTCTGTGAACCTTGGCTCCTTTAGAATTGGCCATAAGTGACTCACTCCAGCATAGTAGCCCTAAGGGAACAAATTTGGACTCCTTTGTTTGGCCCCTGAAAATAATTTATTGCAGTGTGTTTGCTTGCTATGTGTTGATACTGTATCTTTAATTGAGGTAGCCTAACTTCTGTTCAGTTCAGTTTTGGAGCAGCCAGAACTCAAGAGTCTTGTATAAACGTGACTAATAATCCTTTTGGGGAGATAAACTTACCTGACTGTTCCTTGTTTTGTTCACGGAACAACATTGCTCTTTGCATATCATGGTAATGGCTCAGTTAAATAATAATAATCAGTGCTTTTTTCTAAAAAGAATGTTTAGGGGTACTCTCATTTTGACTCAAGAAAATCACCATTTTATAGTTCAAATTGGGAAAATAAATACAATAGATGGACAAAAGTAAAAAGATTCACAAAATGTTTAGGGGTATGCGTACCCCTGTGTACCCCCAGAAAAAAAGCACTGATAATAATAATTTTATTATTTGTACCCCACCTATCTGAATGGTTTGCCCCAGCCAGTCTGGGCGGCTTCCAGCATATACAAAAAACATAATAAAACATTAAACATTAAACATTTCCCTACACAGTCTTTTAAATTAAGATTGTTCACATGTTGTATTCAAATTATAATGTGTCTTGTGTGTTGTTATTTTTTTAAAAATCAAATATATATATACAGTCAAATCCATTATTCCATATGATGCAAATGGATTTATTTAAAACTCATAAAGAAAACACCAGCTAATGTGTTTGAGAAACATACTTTGAAAGTTATTTGGAGACATGATGTTCAGCTGTGTTTGTGTAAAACTTGTAGCACTATTATATACTGATGATAACATAATATGTTGATATATAAAATTATGTCAAAGCATTGCTTAGTGGAAACAAGCAAGTTAGGAAAGTTTTTTTAAAAAACAAATCAACAGATTTCTCAGGCATCCCCCCTTTCCTTATTTAATGAAACCATTGTGGTTAACTACAGCTGTGTCTCCCAGCTCTGCTCTTAATATGGGCATGCAGTAATAAATAGGGAAGGGGAGTGGAGGAGCACATCAAATATTTACTTACATATGCTATGCAGCATGCTAGGCATAGACAGTTGGTGACACAGAAATGCACAGTCTCAAATCACTTGCCACATTAGGCCCCAGCTGTCAGACCTGGGACACACAGTTAAAGGCATAAGATTGTGATCAGGTTCTCAGCCTGGACCTGAATGGTGACAATATGAAATAATTGTTGGAAGGAGGCCCCCACCCCTGCCCTGATGTCTGGTTAAATCTAGTAAGAACTGGGCAGCAGGGAGAATGTTATCTTGAGAAATGATGCAAATATCAAGTGTCATACTGAACATTTACAAATTTGCATTTGGTATTTGCAGAAAATGTACATGATAGAGGGGCTCAAATTGTGCCTTAAACAGCAAACATTAAACAGCTAAAGGAATAACCATCTAAATGTGCCTCTGCTGGCTGAAATTTTTGGTATTCGTTTTCCACCTTCTGCTTGTGAGCAGTGATTTTGTGAGAGACCATTCAAAAGTGAACATTAAGCTTGAGTTTCTCCTTTCAGAAGCCCCCCTCCTCCTCTTCGTCTTTAAACAGCTTTAGATTCTATAATGTGGAGCTTCCCCTACTTTCCTGTATAGCACACAATAGACAAAGTGTCCTACATAATCAGTTCCACCAGATAATTCAGTGCTGTGTCTTTGTGAGTCACACTGCATGAAGAAACTAGAGCTGTTGACTGGAACTTATGCCTTTCTGTTACACAAGAGCTGAGTGAGGCTCTTCTCACTCACAAAGAGCTAAATTCATGCTAGCAGGGAACTAATACATGTATATCCATGCAACATGCCTGTAGGACTACATTTGTAAGTGGATCCTGCTGTAGAATGTGACATGCAATGACTGAAGGTGTGGTATGTAATGATTGCTTATTTTGTCACAAATCTGTTTAAATTGCTACATTTTCAAAACAGAGATGTTTTCATTTTAATAATTTGCCAAATATAGTTCAGGGGATGTGCAGAGCAATGCTGTTATGAGTGGTCAAGCACATAGGAAATCCTGCAGAGTTGCTGACAACACTGAGCTAAAGGGACCAAACAATAGCAAGAAGAGGCTGGTGTCTCTCGGTTTCATTATTCTACACAACAAATGTGAAGTTCTACATAGTCAATTTGCCACAAAGCTTATCAGAGCCCAGAACCTTATCAGAGACCCTCTTGGCTTTGAGTCCTGGAAAACCTGCTCCCAGCCTTGCAGGACATTTCCCACCTGGTTTGGGAGACTGGGAGACTGACTCCAGCTACAAAAACTGAGGCTGCTGAACAGATTATTGGGGTAGGATATTTTCTAGGGGTTTTTGTTGAGAGTGGAGGTTGTTGTTGGTTTTTTTATCTTAATTTTGGACCTTATTATTGATGTGGAAATTGTTCAGCTTGGTTGTGTACCTTTTGACATTTTGTTTAGTATTTATGAGTACATTTGTTATGCTTGTAGCCGTGTAATTTTTTATATGTTGGAAGCCACATTGAGCATGGTTTTAACTTTGGAAAGGTGGCATACAAATAAAATGATGGTTGGATAATGGACTGAGAACCTATTTTCATTGATAGGGTTCAGATCTGGAATATAAGGAAAAAATATCCCTGACCACGTATAGAGTGCCTTAACCAGATATCAAACATCTGGGATTAAATGGAATGAATTCTAAAACATACAATGTAAAGTGTTGGCTCTTCTGGCTCTGGAAGAGCAGGAACAGTAAGAAGGGTTTGGAGAACAGAGCTTAGTGTGTCGTGCAACCTGCTCTTTGTCCTTTGAACTAGCCTGCTGCCATCGGGTGCGATGGAGGACACGTTCCTCTCACCAGTGTTAAAGTAAGATTTGACTGTCTCTCCGGTTGACTTCTGTATATGGCAAGGGAGCGGTTGCTGTCTTGTCCTTCACCACAAGCTGCAAACTATTATGGGCCTGCCCTGAGAATGTAACTTCAAAGCAAATGTGAAACCCATCATCTCTCGCTTTAAAAAGTTTGCACTGTTTAATAGATGTGAGGACAGAAAGGATGTACAAGCAGCAGCCAAGAAACAGGAAGCCTAAGAAAGGAAGGTGGCATGAAGCAAGGGCCCAAGAAGGAAGGATTTTTAAAAATGGAGTAGTGACAAAAGATAAAGAGACAGCAAAAGCAAGAGGTTCTGGTGTATCCACCAGCTTTCAAAAGCAATCAATGCTCATTGTGTGATGCGGTGACACCCACTGCCTTTAAAGAGGCTGTGGTGTGCATGTTCCTTCAAAAGTCTACCCTTGACCCAAACACCAATAGTCCTTTTGGGTGGAAGGTGGTGGAGAGGATTGTGGTGGACCAACTTCATGAGTTCTGGGTGACACAGATTGTCTGGATCAACTTCAATCTGTGTTCACGACTGAATTTGCTTTGGTTACACTTATGGATAGCCTTTATCAAGAGGAATATGACCCTGTTACTCTTACTTGATCTCTCAACAGCCTTTGATACTATTGACCGTGGTATCCTCCTGGATTGACTGTATGGGATGAGTATTGGAAGCACTGTGTTGCAGTGGTTCAATTCCTACCTGTGCAGTCAAGCCCAGGGAGTAGCATTGGGGGAGTGTTCTTTGGCTGTCAATTGTGCCAAAGGGCGCCATTTTATCCTCAATGTAATTGAACAGTCATTATAAGTTTTAGAGAATACTGTCATCGCTACATTGATGCCACACAGCTCTATTTGTCCATAACATCTGAATCAGGATGCTGTGCAAGTCCTGGACTCAGGGCCAACCCAAGACATTTTGGCACCTGAGGCAGAACCCAAAAAATGGTGCCCTCCCCTCATTGCCAAAGGAAAAAAAGGGAGGGTAAAGATTGACATCAGGAACAAGGAGAGGGGGAATAAAGATTGGCATTGGGGTCTGCTGCCCTGTGGGTCCTGCTGGCTGAAGTGGTCATTTCACCTTGCCTCATGGACCAGTACCTGAATGCAGTGGTGGACTAGATGAGGCCTTATAAATAGCATTTGAATCCTGAGAAGACAGAGGCTCTGTGGGTAGAGTGTTCCTTGGTTTGGAAGATAAGACTGGTGCCTGTTTTGGATGTTGTACTCCCTCTGAAGGAAGCAAGTATTGTAGCTGTACCTGGATCAGAATAACCTAGCCACTGTAATCCATGCATTGGTAACCTTGAGACTGGATTACTGCAGTTCAGGGTCTGCAGCAGCTACACTGCTGATTGGGGCAGATGACTGACAGTATGTAATACATCTGTTAAAACATCTTCACTGGCTGCCCATATGCTTCCAGAATAGGTTCAAGGTTCTCTTATTAATATACAAGGCCCAGAGAAAATTGAGCCCTAGACACCTTAACTGCCTGAGTCCTTATATCCCAGCTCAATCACTGACATCATGCAGAGGACACGTTAGTTGTACCTGTGTTGCAGAGGTCTGAGTGGCTTCAGCTAAAATATTCTTCCAGCAGAGATCCTGCAAGCATTTTATCTATTTTTATCTATTGAAGACTGTTTTATGCTGAGAGGCCTATGTAGCTATTTAAACTTCCTTGATTAGACAGTCCTTTTAATTATTATTTTACATTCTTTCTATGATGTTTCATATTTTAATCTATAGATTCACAGAAGAGTTGGAAGGGACCTCAAGGGTCATCTAGTGCAACTCCCTGCAATGCAGAAATCTTTTGCCCAACATAGGGCTCAAACCAGAACCCTGAGATTAAGAGTCTTATGCTCTATCCCATTATATTATATTAAATATATTATATTAAATATATTATATTATATCATATCCCAGGTGCTGTTGTACACTGCCTTGATATTTTATGAGAGTTGGTATATATATTTATAAGTAAATAAATCAGGCTGCAATCCTAGGCACACTTACTTGGTAGTTAGCCCCATTGAACAGGGCTTACTTTTAAATAAGCATGCATAGAACTCAACTGCAAAGTGTTTTTTTAAGCAATTAATGCCCATTAAACCCTAACTGGTAACAACATGAACTAGTGAATTGTCTCCTCCCTTGAAGGTCACAAGTATATATTCCTATAGTTGCACACCAACAAACGCGGTAATAGGAATTCCCCCACTTTAGCATGCTTGTTAAATTTGGTAATAATTGTTTTTACAAAGAATTGTTTAGTCTTGCAAAGCTGACACAAACTTAGGTAATTTCTCTGCTGCTTTACTAATTGAAAATTTCCCTATTTATAAGGAACTCCTCTCACAGAACACAGGTTTCTTCCTTTTATTAGACTTTTCTTTCTTTCTTGTTCTGTGTGTCATGGATCTTTATATTTCAACAAGAATAGTTTTTTTTAGCTTAGGAAAGAATTTGCCACAACCTGCTAAACTGTGCATATGTACAAAGCCACAGCATTAATATTTTTATGACAACCATGAAGCTGAAGCAGAGGACATGCTGCTCTTAGAGGATTTTCCTAATCAAATATGCTTGAAATGTTATCTACTTTTATCTTCCAAAAATAGCAGTCCATTTCAGAGATGGTTGACCACGCTAAAATATAGCAAACCAGCTCAAATGGTGTGGGTTCATCGTTAGAGTGAGCTTTCCAGTTAGAGTTATCGATCTCAATTTCTAAAGTGCTTCCTGTTCTGCTATTTCAGGACTTCTCTGAGGGTTTTTTCCTTTCTTTTACTTGAAGCTGGGCCTTTGCCAGTTCCTGTCTCTGGTTTATATTAGTAGGATGCTGCCACAGTAAGCACCAAATAGACAAGTCCCTCCCTCCCACTTTTTTAAAAAATGAAGGACCATGTTGTAGTAGTAGATTTTGCTGCTGCCAGGGGCACATTGGTAATCCTTCATCATATGGCGCCTTGTGCAAGGCCAAAATTTGGCGTGCCCCCGAATGGATCTTCTCAATTATGGATCTTCTCAATTTTGTGCCCCCTCAGCTCAGTGCTCTGTGAGGGGGAACTAAATCCAGTGCTGCTGTAGCCATCATGTCTGCAATGTGGTGTCTTCTGAAGCTTCTTCCAGGCACGGAATGGTTGGCAAATATTGTCCTCTACTGATAATGGCTTTTCACCAAGAACACATTAATCAAGTACTCCAGTGTCTGCACCACATCCTTCAGTGCCTTTGAGGCACAATCCACAACACCAATTTCAACCTATAACACCCTAAACAGTTTTGAGTCCTACATATCTTCAAGTTCACCCTTATGTTAGGTTCTATCACAACCTCTTAAGGCCAATCAACTCCCTGTATGTAAATAACTTCTCTTCCCCCATGCCCTTGTAGAAATTTGCTTTTTGGAAACTCCATCAATGACGAAGCCTGAACATATTTGAAAATCATTGCACCTATGGAGGCATAGCTTAGGGGAGGCATGCCTGGTCTGTTCCAGGCAGGCTCCAAGGACAGGTTTCCTGACATAGTGAGCAACCGTCCCAGTATCCTGCTATACTTTGCTTACTTACCTCCCATTCCAGTGACATTCCATCTTCAAAGAGGCACAGCTTTCACCATGGGTGATGGAAGACAGGCAAGCTGAAGACAACACTTCACTTTGACCTTGGCTTCATACACTTAACTTTGCTATTTTGCCCTGGTTTAGGATTTTAAAAAGGTATTCTATATTGTTATGTATTGTTTTCTTACTGAAGATACTATATATTGCGTATTTCCACAAAGTTTAATGTATGTGTTTGTGTGCCTGTGTTCTGAACCAACATCTCTCCCTTGTGGAGAAGCCAAAATGTGTTTAAGAAAGCTTGTATTTCACTTCTGATGAATATATATTTATATGAAGTACACCAGTGACACCTAATGGCACTTGCCTGTTACTGCATATTATATCCAAGGCTTTTCCTAAAACCTTATCATGAAATATAGCAACTGAATCTAATAACCTACTACCAACTTTTCAGCACTTTTACGTATTTCACGATTACAGCTTTCATTTAAGAAATATCAGGTTTCAAAGTGACAAAAAACCCAGCAGAGAATAGCCGTTCTTTTGTCAGATGTTCAGACACCGTGGTTTTTTTTGCAAGTGACTCACATCTGACTACCCGCTATGCTGAACTTAGCCATGTAGATGTATACTGTAATAAGTCTCTTTTGTTTCCTGGAACTGCAGAAACAATATTTGCATACATCCATTGCATACAGGCCACGATACATGGTTAATTTTTAGCATCCTCAAAAAGTGTTGGAAATGAAATAGCAAGCCTAGTATACAAATTAAGCTACCTCCATGTGTGTTCAGTATTGTGAGAAGCAGCCAAAACTAAGCTGTAGCAGCATTGGGAGATCTTACACAAACTTTGAAGCATTTCACAGCAATGTATTTTGTGAAAAGATAGGTAATAATTAGAAAAGAAATTGAAGTGCTGGAACTATTTATATGCTTGTTATTGATAATAACTGTCCCACATGACCAGTTACTGGCAATCACACAAATCTCTTGAAATGGCAGGCCCCACCTCCTTTCTGTAGATGGCACACCTAAATTCCCTCAGACATAACATTAGGTAATAATTATGTGTGCCCTACCAAACCCAGTGGCCAATTCTTTCCACACTGAAGTTCTCCTGCCAAATTAGGTTATTCCAAGGTACAATTAACACGTAGTTAAGGAAGGGAAAGCACTCAGCTACCACAAATGAAATTTGCTAGACAAGGAACACTTAAGATTGGGCTGTTTTTACAAAAACTGCATACAAACAATTGTATTAAGTAGGATGCAACTTGTATAAAAAAAGTTCTATTTGGAGTTGTATAGCCCACTACTTAGTAAGTATCTTGTGTTCCTAGTATTTCTGGAATGTGGAACAGATGCATTTTGGTATACAGTAATCTAGTGTAACACTATGTCTAATTCTGGGCAAGAATGACTGTGAAAGAAAGCATTTCTCTTCATACTGGAATCACTATGGTTGGTTTTTGAAGATTTTGTTTCCGCTATTGTAAATATAGGTCCTATAAGTTGCAATCTTATATGTACTTGTCTAGGGAAAAATCCAGTCAAACTCAGTTAGGCTTATTCCTAACCAGACACGCATTATTACTGTTATTATGAGGATTGTGCTGTCACTTTGGAGGTGATATCCTTTTCCTCTTTAGGACAGGAAATTAACATAAACTGGAGAAAATGACAATATTCATTATCTAAAGCTACAGGGAAATTTCTATGTATAAACAAAGGGCTGTGTGATCAGGCTTGCACATAAGTCACTTTTTATAACGACTATTGTCAGAAGACACAAATAGACATAAGTAGGAGAAAATGTAACTTCAGTGGAAATCAGGTCATCCCCTCAAGTTCTTTCAAAGTCATTTCAAGTAACCTAAAACCAATAATAAAAGATCAACAAACTCCTTGCTTGGATGTACAAGTTCCGGATAATATATAAGCATTTATCTACACTTGTTTTCTTACATTTTTATTCAAGAACTGAAAGCAAAAAACAGACTTTTAAATACAGGAAAATCACCTAAATATTTGTCAAGTTTAAACTTACTGTCCCATAGGTTCCTTTCCACTGTTATTGCCCACAGCATTATTACAAGCCCTACCAGTGCTACAAAAATGGCAAACTTCGCCTAGCCAGTACTCAATGATATTTTGTGTGAGAAGAATGACATTTGTATAGGCACGTTGTGGTAGCAGAAATAAGTATACATTTCAATTGTGCATCTTTTATTAGTTGAAACTAAAATGATCCAAAGAGGTATACCAAGATCAGTAGAAATATCATATATTTAACTGCAACCAATTACTTAACATTCTTAGATCCTCCCTGAAACCTGAGGTCAAAATGCCAGGAAAGCCAGTGGAACACACTGCTGGTCAGACTAATTGCTTAGTATATAGAACAGAGGCTCAGGCACTGAAAAATAAAGAGGAGGCAATTTGGAGTTTGAAAGCCAGTAACTCTTATTTTATGTTCCATGAGTTATCACTAGTTTTGCTACAGCCTGCTGAGACACTTTCAATAAGCAAGTCTTACTGGCAATGTAGGATGCACGTCTGACTGGGGCTACAGTCCTAATCATTTACCGGAAGCAACTTTTGCTTCCTAATAAACATGCTTAGGATTAAGCTAGAAGTCAACACATCCAGTCCTGTTTTTATAAACTAGAAAGTCACTTTTAAAAAAATTTCTCCTAAAATGGTCCTTTTTGGCCAACATTTGATTTTTGGCATTCTAATAAGAGATGCAGTTCCATTGTCATTCATAAATACAAAATTTTATTGGCACATCATTAGTTTAGAACGACAATGCTTTTCAATACCACAACAACATTTAGGACACATCAAGTTATTCCAATATGTAGCTACTGGTTTACCACAGCTAAACTATACAGTGCAGTTTTAATAAAAGATATACCAGAAAGATATGGTTCACAAACTGATTCAGACTAAAAAAAATCCTTTAGTACAGCATATTTGATGGGAATAAGCTCACCTATTAGAAAAGAGTATATTGTAACAAAGATGTCTCCCCAATTTGTTCAGACAAATACATATATATGAGACAGGAAATGTCTTGTCCTAAAAATGATTTAAAAAAAGAATGTGTCTAGGACAGCAGCAATGCCTTATATATATATCTATTTTAGGTTTCAAATATATCTCTGTTTTTTGTATCTTACAGAACCCGATTGCTAGCTAATTTATATTTGAGGAAACTAACTGTGCAAGTTGGCAATTCATTCTTTATAAACTGCACAGAATATAGTGCCTCCACGCACGCACACATACATACATACACACAAATGACCTAGCATTAAAAATAATAAATAATAAAGAATTGCCGGAAATGTCAATTGTGTGTTCGGGGCTCAATGCACTGAATCCTGCTGCTATACGATCTATTCATTTCAATGATGCTTGCATAGAACCACATATACAAGCCCCATTGAAGTGAATGGTTTGTGTATAGCACCAATACTTGGCAAATTTCATTCTCTGGCTACAATCCTAGGCATACTTACCTGGGAGTGAGCCCTCTTAAACACAGTGGGTCTCACTTCTGAGCAATCATATACAGGATTGTGCTGTCAGTCATTTTAAAATGCTACAGTAAACACTTTTATTTTGAATTTGTAAGTGGGAAACAATGCTTCTTAAGAAAGCTTTAGAAAGTCAAAAATTTAAAAATTATCTTAGAAAAAGCTAGCAAAGCACCATATACTAGGAGAGGTTCTGTTTATATCAAGGACCATTACAACATTTATGTTCAGAATAAGTGAAGTATGGATTTAATTTCTTACATCCTAGGTTTGGGAGTGCTGCGTTTCCCAGCCAAATGTACAATATTTATAGCACTGGGAAAGGGGAGTGAAAAACCACTTGTGGGAAGGGCAATACTTAACCAGCTACAGCTGAATCCTACCCAGGCTTGCATATTTACAAATTAGTGTATAGCTCTGACTCTGAATCAAAGTGCAACAAGGAACTGCCACATGATTGTAAGTGCAGAGTCAGACAGGTGCTTCCTGCCCCCCTTCACCTTTCCCTCCTCCCACTTATCATTTGCACACTGGATGAAGTAGCCGGTCAGCAACAACGGACATGAGGTCTCGGAGGCGGCAGTTCTGGTGGGATTTCTGGCTCTGGTTGTAGGGACAGGATACTGTTGGACAATTCGTTTCTTATAATATCCAAAGGCATCTTAAAATGGGGAAAAAATCCTGTTGTAAGCAATGTCCTGCACAGAATGTTGTAGAGTCTAACACAGTCCAATGGTATAGCCTAGAAATATAAGCATTGCCACCTAATCTGAATTACGTGACCTAAATTCAGATCCTGGCATAATATTCATCGTTAATTACTTTAATAGGGCAAATAATACTCATAAAGCTCCAACATTCATTTTTAACACATATAGCTCTGCTAAATCAAGTATCAACTTTTCCTATTGACAAACTATCAGTACTGATGGAACTTAAAAGCATCAAATTTTATCTGGATTGTGCCTGCTACATTTTGGTGAGCTTATTGGTCAGTAGCATGAAATTTTGTCCTTTGCTCCTGGCCTCACAGCAACGAAACAAAACAACCCATCATGCTAAATTCAAACTATACAACCTCATTCCCTCATTGAAGCAAGAAGAATTACTGGAGCTGTTACACTGATACCAATTCCCATTGAAAGGAGTATTAAGTACCATACGTATGAAAGCAATGCAAAGTATTCTGCTGAAAAACTGGTTGTAGCAAATAGCCCAAAAGGTGCACTCTAGAAACTGAATTTATTCAAAGAAACATTAACACAGTACTTTAAACAGTCAACATTTTAAGTCCCATTAACTTGCAGTATGGAAGCATTTTACCTTTTTTTAGAATATCATCAACCAGTTTCAGAAATATTTCATCCACATTAAAATTATCCTTGGCACTAGCTTCACAAAAACCGCATCCCAGTTATCTGCTGTGCAAAACTGATGGGAAAAAATTAATAAATCATGACATTTTTAGTCTGGCTCAAGGAAATCTTATTTGATCAAAAAGTATATTTAGTTTCCATAATAATTTAAATGATCCAGTTTATTTACTAGTACATACAGATGAAATTAAACTACAATGAACAAATGCAAAATAGGTTTGAGAATTAATTTAAATATTCTGACTTGGGATCTTATGATAAATAGGAAGATAAGACAGTTTTAAAGATAAAGAAGTTAACAGAAGGCATTTCCCCCATGCTTTCCTCCTCACTACAATCCCCAAAAAAGTCAGGAGAGGTGGGTGGTGCTTCTGAACTTTTAAAGAAAATGAATTATGATTATAGTAAAACGGTTCCAAGGCATGAAGTTACCCAACATTAAAATTAAGATCAAAATGAATGTAATGTTAAGGTTCTGCACCATTCACACTTCCACAGAAGCAATTTTCTATTTTCATCAATGTGTGTTAATTTTGTTTCACCTTCACCTACTTTTTCTCCCTGTTGCCGACTGATCTCTCTGTCCACTTCACAGTCTAACTTATTTCCAACCAGTAGTAGCTCAGCATCTTCTGAGGCATACTGGGGGGTGGAAAGAAGAAACACCAAAGCATAAAATGTCATGTTTCCACTAGCTTAGGCCTTTTGATTTTAAATTTCACATTGGTCAAAATGAAGTTATTCAGTCAATACATTCATAACAGTTCTAGGCTGTTAAGCTACTTGTTAAGGCAGTCTTGATCATTTCCCCCTTAGTTTAGGCTTCACTCTACCAGTACAATTTTAGTAACTTCTTGATTATTTGAGAACTGTTGGACTGTGCAACCTCCTGTAACAAACATTGCATTACTGCTGAATAATGTTAGAAATGAATATAATCCTTATGTTGCACTGTGGACCATAATGGTTTTACATTGTTTTCTAGTACCTGAATATAGCAATTTCAACTCAAAAATTTGGCAGGATTCACCATAAGGTCTCAGGGTCAGTCACAGCAATTTAAAAATAAAAACAAAACACTGTTGACAACAATTTTAGTCACAACAATAGGGTGGGTGCTAAAAATATAAACCTCAAGTGTCAAAGGCCAGGTCATAAAGGTGTACAGTATATAGTATCATATACGGCAAATGCACAGCTGAGGCAAACATTTTTGTTTCAATTCTCATATATTTACTAAGGAGGAAAGACAGCTGCTGATTTAGTGGTAACCCTTGTTCAAGAAGCCACCCCCTCTCTCACACCCACTGCTACCATTTTCAGCTTTGTGCTACCAGTTGGTGTTTAGGTCTAGAGCTCTAAAGCACACAGAAACACAGAGGTGGCTTGATGAGCTATGTGGTGATGCAATG